>NC_047575.1:36742468-38036635 GCF_011004845.1 Esox lucius
TAAATCCACAGTACAAGCTGCCTTGAATAAAGTTAATTTCCAAAAAAGTAATTACAGACAAGTGTAACGAGGTTCGAAAAGACGTACAAATCCAGCGGTCAAGGATCCGCTTTTAACATGACACCAAACACGCCCTTGATAATCCACTTCATTTCACCAGGCTGGAGACAGCAGTCTAAATGCCTCCAGACAGGTTTCTTGCCTGACAGCCACACAGCGGACAACACAGCTGATGTCTTCCACGACACACCGCAAGAATGGCAATTAGCAATCAGGGCCCTGAATTGGCTGTGGTTAAACTGTTTCATCCACAAAGTCAACTTGGCTGTAACAAACTCACTGCAGGACTGAAGACAGATCAGCAGACGCTCTTTGGGTCCATCACCGCAGCATGCCCTCTCAGTTGGCATCAGAAGGGAGAAATGAATAAGAAGCAGGTGGAATTACAACTCCCAGAGTGTGGTCTCATTACGGTCTGTTGCCTAGGCTATTGTATTCCCCCACCCCAAAAAACTCCTATGGTAGTTTAATTCATCTGTATACTGTCAAATAAAAAAAACTATAGGATATTTGATTTAAATTCATATTAATTAAATCACTTTTTAATTCCCCGGACTGTGTGATTCGCTGGGGTTTCAAGCAGGCAATAATAGAGTGGATTCTCGAGCAGGCCACGTCATCCGGCAGGTATTGACTGATGACAGAAAAAGCAACCTTACTGATTACACAACTTTAGCAGCAATGACTGCAGCCAAACTCTTCCAGTAGTTATTAAGCATTTTCATAACGCCATGGTGGATGTTTGGTCTACTCGCCCATGTAGAAGTGCTTTAGTAACTTAGTGACATTTGTTGGTTCTTGTGCATGAACCGCTTGTTTTAGACCTTGCCACAACACCTCAATGGGGTTTAGGTCCAGACTTTGACTGGGTCATTCCATAACTTTTAAATGTCTTATTTCTCAACCATTCTGGTTCAGACTTTGTTTTATGTTTCCGTGTCTTGCTCCATGGCCCAGCTCATGGAAGGATGGCCTGACATTCTCCTGTAGAATGTTCTGATACAAAACTGTCAAAAGGTTACCTGAATTGTTGTTTTATGTCTTTTGTCACTTCCTGGAGGATTTTACTTGTTGCTCTTTGAGAGATTTTGGCAGGACAGCCACTCCTGGAAAGATTCACTAATGTCCCAAACTTTGTCCCATTGGACAATATTATTCCATAGTGTTGTTCAGTAGAGCCCAAAGGCCATAAGAACATCCAATGGGGCAAATACTTTTTACAGTGGTTTGGTTAATTTATTTCTAACAATAATTATTATTATTCAAGAATTATGACTATTTTAACAAGTGTTAATTTGTACTTATGTCTTACAGGTTGAGCCCTGCACAAATGACCTTCTTGCCCGAGTACTGAACTGTATTTTTATCCCATTTTTAATCTTTATACGTTTTCTTATTGTATCTTTTATTATTATGATGTATTCGTTTGCTTTGATGTTTTCATTTGAGTATTTGTTTAAATGTTATTGTACTTTCATATATTTTTCTTTGTAAAGCACATTGAATTGCTTCGATGTATGAATTGTGCTATATAAATAAACTTGCTTGCTATTGAAGCATGTCATGGCTGTATTGTCCTCATTTTGTGACTCTTCTTTGGTCCTCATATTGTCAGAAATCAACATCGCTTAAGCCATTGTGAGAATTGCACCACAACGTTTGTGAAGGTAAAAAAATACTTCAACCTGTGGAATCTGAGCATTAACAATTACAATATGAATGTACGTTTCATTGGAAGTGAATGTGCCTAGATAATGAGAACAACAGAAACCTCTCTGTTTAGATTATCTCCCTGTAGGTTGTGCTCTAATGACAGGAATGTTTACGATGGCCATATGGCATGGGGGTTGACTTCTAAACATTTTGAAACGCCCTTAATGTATAGGCTAGCTGGTAACCAACATTACAGAGAGAAGAGATTGAGTGAGATGAGATTGAGGTTGTGTAAGGAAGACCAGGTCCGTAACCTCATGAACAAGACTTTCTAATGCTGCAATAAATCAAACCTGATATAAAGGTTTTGCTAGATTCATGTATGTTTTGTTAGACAATGCAAGGAAATTGTATTTCAACACATTGTTTTTTTGTTTGTATTTCATCTTTTGTTAGTAGGTACTGAATCTGTTGGCTTCTGATATAACCTACTGACAGTTTAAGCTATAGGTCCTTCAGTACAAGGATGATGGTTATTTTCATTTACTGTTCATATTCTTATGACTGTTAAATATTATTTTAATGTGAAATATAAAGTTTGTCCGTAATGTATTTTTGCTGGACCGCGTAAGTTGAACTGGCCAAGAAGAGTGAATGTCTCTTTCTTACTTACTTACCGACCGACCGACCCTTGTTAAATAGGTCCTGCATTCAAATCTTGTCACAGTCGAAGTAAATTATACATTAGGCTATGTTCCGGATAGATAAAGACTTCGCTAGCTACAACCTTCAGTCGCTGTGGTATAGTATGCCTAAAAAAAAAAATGTCATGGTTATGTTGAGACTTTTTGTGGTGAATTTTCAAAATACGCATCCGTGCATGCTTTTTGGGTGAGGATAGACCAAACCTTTGCTGGCTACAACCTTCAGTAGCTACGTTATAGTGAGCCTACAATAAAACTGTTTGTATTGCGACTATTTCTGGTGGATTTTCGAAGTTAGCATCCATGCATGATTTTTGGGGTAATATAGGCTAGATAAAAACCGCTTGGGGAGTAAAAGAGTAGGGGTTTCCAAGATTCTCTCGTCTTTTCACTTGACGAAAAAGTCAGTTATTGTCACCTATATTCATAGTTATTGTATCAATGTCATTCATGAATGAAAGAAAAACAAATGTTTTTGTGCCATGAAATAGCTTTGGCTGTGTTAAGTTCAAGTAATAAGTAATAGATACTAGTAAGCCTATTACTGGCTAATAAGCTGTTAAAATGGCCTGTGCCCAAAGCCATACATTTCATAGATGCTGTTTGTGGTGGAGGGAAACTAAATAAGAAATGCTTTTCAGTTTAACACAATGCTTAATGATGTCTAGCGAAATATTCAAACTTGGCGTGATGTTAATGCGTGACAAAATGATCTTATTTTGAGATGCTGTACCGACACTGGTCAAGCATATAACACCGTGGTGTAGTGGTTAAAGACACAGCCACTCATGGGGGAGACCCAGGCTTGCCTGGTTCCTTTTCTGGTTGAATTTAGTGTCAGACCCCAAAAACACATGCTCAAAAAAACAAATTTGTGTGCATTCATTTACCTGGATAAATTTTTTGCAATGATTTAACATCTCACATTAATTTATGTCAATACAGTTTAGGATCTATAATGTCTAACAAATGCAGAACAAATGCAGTTGGACACATCAGACATCCAAACTGCTTTGAATCGCAATATTCAATACTGATGAACCTTGAGTGCACCCACTTTCAGAGAAATGTATTTCTCATTAAACTCAATAGTGAAACATCAACCTGACCTCATGGTTTATTCAAACAACTAGGGATGTCTAATGTCTCATTGTAGGTGCTGATGATTACTAAGCTGAAAGCATCCAGATTCTCAAAATGTCATGGCTCAGATGGCTTGAAGTCCAGACTATGAAGAAAAACGAATGTTAAACTACAGAATAGTACAGTGCAGCACAGGACCTGAAGTTAATCTAATCCTGTGTAATCTACTGTAGTGTATTGATGTCACCTATAGTCTCAATCGGAAGTGATGGGGGCATTGGTCTCAGACGGACACCTTGATGTTGTTGCACTTGTATACTAAACATGCCCTCAATGGAACTCTTAGGTTGCTTGTAAACTAACTTCATGCAGATATGGAAGGAAGAGAGAAAGAGGGGAGAGGAGGGGATGAGGGTCCCCTCGTTTGGAGTTAGCTAAATGGACTGACACCGGAGCAGATTGCGCGCTGTGGGGTAAAATTAAGGCGCCAGGCTGAAATGCCACAGCTCTCAATTACCAGCCCGTCATTACTGCCCCTATGGAGAAAAGTCCTATTATTCCAGCATAGTTCTAAGCAAATAAAATAATGAACAACCCAAGTGTGTTCTCATACAAAATAAATCCTAAATAAGAGCCAGGTGGGGAGGATGACTTACTATGGTGAAGTTCATGACCTTTAGAATCCAGACAGTTAAAGCAAGGTTGACCAGGATCAGGATCATTAACAGGAGCACGAAGAAGTAAAGGCAACGTTTCCGCCAGCCATAAATCCCCACTTTGTACACATGTGGTTTCTCTGAGCTCTGGACATTGTTCCTATGTGTGCACTGTTCTTGGGTCATCTGGAAGAGAAGAGCAAAGAGATGATAAGCGACATCCTGTAAATGAAGACAATGCAAGGAAGTCAAACCTAGACCAAGGTCTTCATCGCAAGCAGAGCCCCGTCTACAACCAACACTTGTCCAAAGCACTACATTCTGGCCGTGCTGTTGAGCTATAGTCAGCCATTGAGTTGGGACACAATGAAAAACAGTTTAGTTAGGAATGAAACTGAGTAATTATCCCATAAGCTTTCTATTTCTCAATGACTCCTGCTCAGCCCCATTGATGTGTTGATAGGGTCCATTAATGATGATTCTAATTGTCCACTGGTAAAGTGGGAAATGCCATTGTTCACTTCGAGAGCCAATATAATAGCATAATAACTCTGTAAAATACAATTTACTGTCTACAGCAGTTTGAGTGGCTAGCTTCACTGCCAAAGCCAATCACATTTTACAACCAAACACATTCACTGCTAACTGAAACAAATGACACCAGATAGACCCTGTAAAAACTGTAAAGCATATCAGCAAATCTGAAAATGTGATCGTGTTATTGGCATGTCAGTGATTTTATGTACGGGAATAGTAATCAGTAAGGGCCTTTGTATGGGTTCTCACTGTCATCTAGTCCCTACTGAATTACTACACAAACCTTTTTTTGCAGAATTGAGACTACACCAGGAATTGTGTAGTGAATTGTAGTGTTTATCAGGTAAATCAGGTAGTAAACTTTTATGCTGGAAAGTATTCATTACATGTTGGTTAGTAAATACATACAACTCCTTGCAAAAGTATTAAAATCCATGACAAATTCTCTTATATTACAAATAGTACATTGACATTTCGTTCTGTTTGTCAATTCTTTAAATTCTTTATTGTATGTTGACATTGGTTATATGTTGGAAAATAAACAAAAAACGTATGTGTGTTGCTTGCATAAATATTTAAATCCCTGTGCTGAGGAAGCTCCCAGTTTAAACAGACAAAAGGACACACATATATTACCATTGGCCTCCAACTGTGAACCATTAAAATGGATGTGACAATTTCTAGATACAACATCCCCACTGTTGAAGGATCATTGGGCAGGCTGTGAATCCAAAGGAGACGTGTGACCAAAGACCATTCTACGTAAGTTAGAGATGCATAACTACAAATACATTGGTTAGGAAAAGGGTATGAAATAATAACCATTTAAATATCCCAGGGGGCACAATTGGATCAATAAAAAGGAAGTGGAAGCGGCATTATATCCCCCAGGCATTGCCAAGAAAGCGCTGTTCCCCAAAACTCAAACAAAGCTCAAACAAGATGGAGAATTGTTTTAGAAGCTACAGAGACCAAATGTCACATTTTAAGGGGGTAGACTTTCTTCTCTGTGAAGCCATTAGCTTGTTAGCTTGGATATGTCATTTGCTGATTAAGTAGGTGGAAAGCAGGGCATTTTTCTTTTTTGTTTGCAAGTTCACACCAGTCTGGCCTGTACTTGAAGCCCTACCATTCGCAGTATAATTATTCACAAAAATTAAATGATAACAAAAACTCTCATTAGTAAAGTCCCTCTCACAAGGCAAACTTTGAATGGAAGGTGTTCTAAACAATGAAAACACAGCCAACTGTCTAATTCATTTAATTCAGGACATGAAAAAGGCATTGTTTCCAACTTTATTCATGAACCCCCCCAATATTACAGACAGGTCAATGTAACCCCCTTAGAAATGAACGAGAATCCTGGGATCCATT
The DNA here is from genome assembly GCF_011004845.1 of Esox lucius. Lineage (NCBI taxonomy): Eukaryota > Metazoa > Chordata > Actinopteri > Esociformes > Esocidae > Esox > Esox lucius. The sequence continues at coordinate 36,748,536 of NC_047575.1, forward strand.
GACCCTGACCACCCCAAAACGTGTTACAAATCTAAGACGTTGCTTCCAACCAACCTGAATAACCAGGTGCAACTCTGACAAGAAGAAAAGGCTTAAATCACTCAGACACTTTGTTTTACTCTACTGCAAGTGATGAATGGATCTCAACATAGTTGTATAGCTTCTGTAAATTCAGACTGGGAAGAAACAGAGTGGAGATGAATACATTATTAGCACAAACTTTTTAAACATGATGGCATTCACAAGCAGTTCTAATTTTCACTTCTATTACACAATATTTTCAACAGCTATATAGGCACTTTTCTGTCCTTTGACTTAATCTACAGACATACTGTTATATAAGGAAGCTAAGTACAACTAATTGGCTTATTTTAAAGGTATTAACACCACATTCAATAACCTGCTCTGCTCTGAATCATTGTGATCGCAATAATTTAAAGCCATTGAGCTCCAGTTACACAACAGTGTGCTTTACCACTGCTGTCTGCAGGGCACCATGAATAGTTTAACACCTGCATGTTTTTTTTCCTTTCATATGCATTCAGTAGTGAGCTGTTCAAAAGAGTGTTTATAAATGGATAGTCTCTGCTTATCACCAAGCATTTAAACCTAATTAATGCAAAAACAAATAGAGGTACCCATTGGCCTTAAAATGCCCTCCAAAATATAGTAAATGCATGAGATACAGTTGTGCTCATAAGTTTGCATACCCTGGCAGAAATTGTGAAATTTATGCATTGATTTAGAATATTTTATTTAAGGATAGTGAGCATATGAAGCCATTTAATATCACATAGTTGTTTGTCTCCTTTTTAAATCATAATGATAACAGAAATCACCCAAATGGCCCTGATCAAAAGTTTACATACCCTTGAATGTTTGGCCTTGTTACAGACACACAAGGTTACACACACAATTAAAGGTCAATTTCCCACACCTGTGGCTTTTTAAATTGCAATTAGTGTCTGTGCATAAATAGTCAATGAGTTTGTTAGCTCACACGTAGATGCACTGAGCAGGCTAGATACTGGGCCATGGGGAGCAGAAAATAACTGTCAAAAGACCTGTGTAACAAGGTAATGGAACTTTATAAAGATGGAAAGGGATATGAAAAGATATCCAAAGCCTTGCAAATGCCAGTCAGTACTGTTCAATCACTTATTAAGAAGTGGAAAATTCACAAAGGTCAAGTAGACCAAAAAAGATTTCAGCCAAAACTGCCAGAAAAATCGAAAGGTAACCTCAGGAGAAATACAGGCTGCTCTGGAAAAAGACAGTGTGGTTGTTTCAAGGAGCACAATACGATGATACTTGAACAAATATGAGCTGCATGTTCGAGTTGCCAGAAAGAAGCCTTTACTGCGTAAATGCCACAAAAAAGCCCAGTTACAACATGCCCAGCTTCTGACAGCTTCTGGCACAATGTAAATTGGAGTGACGAGACCAAATTAGAGCTTTATAGTCACAACCATAAGCACTGTGTTTGGAGAGGGGTCAACAAGGCCTATAGTGAAAAGAATACAATATCCACTGAGAAGCATGTTGGTGGCTCACTGATGTTTTGGGGGTGTCTGAGCTCTAAAGGCACAGGGAATCTTGTGAAAATGTATGGCAAGATGAATGCAGCATGTTATCAGGAAATACTGGCACACAATTTGCATTCTTCTGCACGAAAGCAACGCATGGGATGCTCTTGGACTTTCCAGCAAGACAATGACCCTAAGCACAAGGCCAAGTTGACCCTCCAGTGGTTACAGCAGAAAAAGGTGAATGTTCTGGAGTGGTCATCCCAGTCTCCTGACCATAATATCATTGAGCCACTCTGGGGAGATCTCAAACATGCGTTTCATGCAAGACAACCAAAGACTTTGCATGACCTGGAGGCATTTTGCCAAGACGAATGGGCAGCTATACCACCTGCAAGAACTCATAGACAACTATTACAAAAGACTGGACGCTAAAGGGGTCAATACACAGTATTAAGAGTGTGTAAGGGTATGCAGACTTTTATTCTTGACTGTTCATTCTTTTCTTTGTTTCCATGTTTTGTTTTATGATTGTGCCCTTCTGTTATAACCTAGAGTTGAATATGAATCCCACAAGAAATTGAAGACGTGTTTTTCCTGTTCACTCAAACTTATGCAAACTTTTGAGCACAACTGTACCTTGTGCAGTATAATGATAGCTGAAATGATAGCTGAAATATTTCTCAGGACTAATGTATCGAACACATTGCTCTGAAGAATACACATGATCAAAGACAGGGAAGGAAGGCAGGGAAAGCGAAAACTGTGTTTGCCTCCCTAGAATATATCTGTTGTAATAATTCAAAAGTGCTTTTTACACCTATGGCTATAATTTAACAAATGAATGAACTACATTATATGAATTATTACATTAACAAATGCACTGATGTGGAAAAATTATATTATATATCTATCTGATTGGTCAACTTGGATAAAAAAATAAATAAAAATGCCACATTCAGTGTGCCCAAAAATGGTTGACCTAGGTTTATGCAACCTAATTTAGGAGGCATTCGATTCAACTTGTCATCTTTCTTTCCATTTTTACCTGTTATTAAGGGATGGCTCATCTGGGATGGCACCAGTGGCACTGGTCAAGTAAGATCACTCTGGAAGCCAAGTTCGAGGGAAATAAATCCATATTACAAACAATATAAATTATCTGGCTAACTTTAGGGAGATCTCCTCAAAGATAAGGATGGCAACAGAACATCAACACACCACCAGCTCCGTTGTTTGTCAAGCGAGGATGTAGGCTATGGAGTCAGCCCTCTAACTGTCAGAATCCTATTAGAGGTCCAACTTGTAACCCCCCAAACCATTTGCTGGATGTGAGTCCTTCTCTAATGTTTATGTTAAGTAATGCAATTTAGCCCTTCCAAGTTGGGGGCCAGTGTCAAATGATTCAAAACAGGCATCTTGCTTTTCTGAGATCCAGAGCAAGCACAATCACATGGTCTACCAGTATGGAGTTCCAATGCCGTGCATCAAATGCAAATCATCATCCTTTTAACAGAGTGCTTCCCCACATACCTTTCCTCTTCAAATACTGTGATTCATTCGATATAAAGTTTTATCTTGAAGGCAGCACCATGTTAACAGCTATCTGAAAAACAGTGGCGTCGTTAGGCCTGGGCCTCTCAAATTGACCCCCCCCCCCCCAAAAAAACCCTGCCCTTCATCTATACAGCTACAATTCCGATCGCGCGTTATGAAAATGTAGACATGTAGGCCGCTAGCGTGTACATCAAAAATATCCACATGTACATTCAAAACCCTGTACTTTCTGTCCCGGGTGGGATAGAGGGTTGGGCTAAGCCCCGAATGTACTGTGATCCTAGCGATGCCTCTGCTGACAAATAGTTGCCTAATCCAAGCAAGTCCTATCTGAAAAATATAAAACACCAGGTATCCTTGTACTGAGAAAGATGCATCAACAGTAAATTACTAAATCACGTTTAATATTCGTCGGCTAATATTATCATAGGTATGATCTGTTTTTACCAGCCAAAACCGGATAACATTTTATTTGCACTTCATTGGTCACTAATCTGGTTATGAGTGCCCACTTTTGCACACACGATGATCATGCACGCAACAACTGAGGCCCGCAACTGTTATTTGGGTTCAAATAACAATGCTTTTAAAACATCAAATAAAAAAATGCAACATGCAACGTAACATAATTATTCTGAACACATATTTGTTATCCAATAGAAGTATTCCCTGAAGTAATCAAAGATTTTTCAAAAGGGCCTGTAATCTGATTACAATATTTTAGCTGGTAACGTATGGGATTACAGTTACTATTTTTTGTAATCCGTTACTCCCCAACTCCAGTTATGACAGCCTTATAGTAGCTAATGTGCTGCCTATATTATAATGTATTTCTTTCCCATACAGTGTTCAGAATGAAACACTTCTGGTTGGCTAACCAGGCTTCTCTCAAAGCAACAAGAATATGTTACAGACATGGTCATACAGAATGACACCATATATGCCTTGAAGAAATAAAGCAAAGAATAATCCAGGACAATCAAGTCTTTCATACCATTCAACAGTGCAGTCTGGCCATAACTGATCATGTCCTAAAGAGAAATTAAATTTGCATGAAGCGGTTGGACAGAGTGCCCTTTGAGAGGAACTCTGAATGAGTAAAGGAGCTGTCAGTTGAGTTTGTTCAAGTGTCTATTCACATTAGGCATTTTCTCTGAAATAACTTTTGCAATTGTAAATATTTGTGATGCTGACAACACCTGATTACTGGCAACAACACTTTGCAAAAGCTGAGCCATTGTTTTCCTATGGAGAAACTGGTGCAACTGAGGTCTCCCTGTGTCTAGTCCTACATCACTGAGTGCCCTACCTAGCAGGGAGCACAGTTCAGACAGCTCGTTGTGTGTTGTCAGCTTTACAGCTCCATAAGTACTGATGTTTTTGTTTTGAGGATTGAGGAGTTAGATGGCAGCCCATAAAATGCTATATATATTTTGATGAAGCTGGCTTCAACTTCACAAAAAAAGGAGAGGGAAGAATGAAGTAAGTCAGCGTGCCACGATCAATGTCCCTGGTCAGCGTGGATGCAACATTACCATCTGTGCTGCAATCATCCGGTAGTGACCCACCATGTTACCTTGATGCCAAACAATGAAGAGACTCCAACTTTTTTTTTTTTTATTACCTCACTGACACCCTCATTCCACAGGAAGGAGGAGGCGTGGAACAGAATGGATGCAGTTTGTGGTGATTTAGGACAATGTCAGATTCCATCGTGCAGCACTGGTATGTAAAATGGTTTGAAAGCTGCCTATGTGTTGTGACAGTGTTCCTTCCACTCATACCCTCAATGTCTGAACCCAATTGAGAGTTTTTTTTCCTTCTGGAGAGAGAAAGTGTATGACCGCTAACCATACAACCCGGCAACACGTCCAAATATCCATTTCCAGAATTGCGAGGAATAGAAATTGCTTCAACCAATGGAAAAAACGTAATAGAATCAATTCATAAGTGATTGTGGAACTTTCTGATTAATGGGTTTTACCACTAGTATTCCAATGTGGCTATGCTTGAATATTTTCTAATCAATAGGTGACAATATTTGTTTTTATAAAGATGTTATCTGAAAATAAATTCCTTTTGCAATATGCACAATGAGAGTCTATTTCAATGGTTGTGTTCATATCTGAGAGCATAGACCTTGATATGGAGAAAGGTATCAAGTCATTTGAGAAAAACATATACACTACCGTTCAAAAGTTTGCGGTCACTTAGGAATTTCCTGTTTTCCATGAAAACATGCATGGAATGAGTTTGAATAGGAAATATAGTCATTGACAAGGTTAGAAATAATGATTATTAATTGTGTCTTTCAAGCTTTGCTTTCGTCAAAGAATGTTCATTTTTCAGCATTGCAGTCTTTTGGCATTCTACAGTGGATATAAAAAGTTTACACGCCCCAGTTAAAATGCCATGTTCTTGTGATGTAAAAGAATGAGACAAAGATAAATCAGAACTTTTTCCACCTTTAATTTGACCTACAATGTGAACTAAGTCTATTAGCATGGCACATCTTGACGTGTCAATATTTGCCCACTCTTCTTTGCAAAAGCGCTTCAAATCTGTCAAATTGTGAGGACATCTCCAGCTCAGATCACCCCACAGCTCAGATCACCCCACAGATGTTCAATTGGATTTAGGTCTGGGCTCTGGCTGAACCATTCCAAAACGTTAATATTATTTTGGTGAAGCCATGCTTTTGTGGATTTGGTTATGTGCTTGGGGTTGTTGTCGTGCTGAAAGGTGAACTTCATCTTCAGCTTTCTAACGGACGCCTGAAGGTTTTGTGTCAAAATTGCCTGGTATTTGGAACTGTTCATAATTCCCTCCACCCTGACTAAGGCCCTGGTTCCAGCTGAAGAAAAAGATGCCCCAAAGCATGATGGCGCCACCACCATGCTTCACTGTGGGTATGGTGTTCTTTGGGTGATGTGCAGTGTTGTTTTTGCGCCAAACATACCTTTTGGAATTATGGCCAAAAAGTTCAACCTTGGTTTCATCAGACCATAACACATTTTACCATGTGCTTTTGGGGGACTTGATGTTTGTGTTTGCAAACTTCAGCCGGGCTTTGATGTTTTTCTTTGTAAGAAAAGGCTTCCGTCTTGCCACCCTACCCCATAGCCCATTCATATGAAGAATCCGGTAGATTATTGTCACATGCAGCACACAGCTTGTACTTGTCAGAAATTCCTGCAGTTCCTTTAATGTTGCTGTAGGCCTCTTGGAAGCCTCCTTGAGCAGTTTTCTTCTCATCTTTTCATCAATTTTGGAGGGATGTCCAATTCTTAGTAATGTCACTGTTGTGCCATATTTTCTCCACTTGATGATGACTGTCTTCACTGTGTTCTGTGTTTTATTTAATGCTTTGGAAATTATTTTGTACCCTTCTCCCATCTGATATCTTTCAATCATGAAATCCCTCTGATGCTTTGGAAGCTCTCAGCGGACCATGGTTTTGCTCTGAGATGCAACTAAGAAAATGTCAGGAAAATCCTACTAGAACAGCAGAACTTTATTTGTGATTAATCAGAGTCAGTTATAAGAGGGTGTGCACACTTATGAAACCAGGTTATTGCAAGGTATTTATGTAAAAAACTTCCACCTTGAAGATTTAAGTTTGTTTTTCAATGGAATTGTTCACATTATAGGTCACATTTCAAGTGGAAAAAGTTCTGACATGATTTATCTTTGTGATCAGTGATGTATTTAGGTATGGGCGACATAGGCAGCAGCCCAGGCAAACATCTTGCTGGGTGCAGCACAAGATACCGGCACATAAAACATCATAATGGTGACATTTGCGTGATTGTTTGTTCGACAGGCAGATTACTGCCTAGGAAGATCTCCCATGCAGAAGTACGAGATGGGAAGGTCTCCCCAATGGAAGCATGAGGTAGGGGGAGCTGGGGAAACAAATTGCACATCTCCAACTTTGTACAGTACTAATGCTGTTAGTAAAATCAGTCACACTATGAAATGTTAACAAATAAACCACAAATTCAATTCATCTGTGAGAATATAGTTTTGTTGAATTTTTTTCTGGTTTGTGCAACATTTTTAAGAATAATATAAAACCAGTCTGCACACCACCAATTGGTATAGTCTTGACTCTTGGTTGATAGTGCCGGTGGATGGGTAATGTATTGATGCTCGGGTGCCAAATCAACACAAATGGAAAAGGTCTAAACCGTCAAGGGGCCCAGTTTAGGAAAAGAGAGGAGAAACATGCACAAGATTAAGGTATGTAGCTATGTCATCCTTTTAGGAGTATTATATTATGCATGTAAAGAAATAGGCTAGTATAACATTTGTGTTTGTTAGCCTATGTTGCTTGCCACGCTATTACACACAGGTGGATCATATTCAGTTGTCTGAACAGAACAGGGGGTTCCCCCAGGGAGCCATACAAGCTAGAACCGCCACTGGGCTTGGGGTCTGGTGACTGTGCTGGCCACTCTATTACAGACAGAATACCAGACTGCTTCTTCCATAAATATTTATTGCATAGTTTGTTGAGAGATTGCATTAAGCACTCCTCTTTTCATTTGGTTTGCATTTGACACATTTTCTTCTTTGTGATCTTAACACCTCAAACTTAGATTTATTTGTCCTTAACACTTTTTTCCAATCTTCTTCTATCCAGTGTCTATATTATTTTGCCCATCTTAATCTTTTCTTTTTATTGGCCAGTCTGAGATATGACTTTTTCTTTGCGACTCTGCTTAGAAGGCCAGCACCCTCTCCCCTGTTGATGTTGGGACTGGTGTTTTGCGGGTACTACTTAAGGAAGCTGCCAGTTGAGTACCTGTGGAGCATCTATTTCCCAAACTAGACACTCTAATGCATTAGTCATCTTGCTCAGTTGTGCACCAGGGCCACCCACTCCTCATTTTATTCTGGTTAGAGCTAGTTTGCACTGTTCTGTGAAGGGAGTAGTACAAATCGTTGTACGAAAGCTTTAGTTTCTTGGCAATGGTTCACATGGAGTAGCCTTCATTTCTCAGAACAAGAAAAGACTGATGAGTTTCAGAAGAAAGTTATTTGTTTCTGGCCATTTTGAGCCAGCAATCGAACCCATTAATTGCTGATGCTCCAGTTACTCAACTAGTCAATAGAAGGACAGATTTTTTTTCTTCTTTAATAAGCACAATAATTTCGAAAGGGTTTTCTAATGTTCAAAAAGCCTTTTAAAATGATAAACTTGGATTAGCAAACACAACGTGCCATTGGAACACAGGATAGAATAGGCCTTTGTACGCTTATGAAGATATTCCATTAAAAATCAGCTGTTTCCACTTACAATAGTTATTTACCATATTAACAATGTAAACACTGTATTTCTGATCAATTTGATGTTATTTTAATGGACAAAGTGGTGTACCACACAAACTCACAGAGTGGGCGCTGTAGCCCATAGTGGGCAAAAAATTGCCTATCATCTGTTGTATCATTCACCACAGAGGTCCAAACTGCCTCAGGAAGCAACATCAGCACAAGAACTGTACATCAGGAGATTCACAAAATGGGTTTCCATGGTTGAGCAGCTGTACGCAAGTGTGGAATTATATGACTGTATGTTTCATTGGAAGTTAAATGTGCCTAGATAATGAGAACAACAGATTCTCTCTGTAGGTCACCCTGCCAACCTCAGGAATGTGGAATGTTTACATTGACCATTTTGGCATGTGGGTTCTCGTGGAGATTTGATCTGTGATAGGTAGACACACCCTTCAATGTATATAACCGCTAGCAACCATCTTTACAGTGAGATCATTTTAGCATGTTCATTATATAGGACAACTCTACTGCATTATTCCAATAAATACTGAATGTATTTTCTCCCTTGATTTGTACAGGTTCTCTATTATTTAATAACTACACATAACCACTAAATTCTAGCACAAGCCTCACATCAACATGCATAATGCCAAGCTTTGGCTAAAGTGGTGTAAAGCACGCCGCCATTGGACTCTGTTCTGGAAATGTGTTCTCTGGATTGATGATTCACTCTTCACTGCCAGACTGATTGACAAATCTGGGCGTGGCGGATGCTAGGAGAACGCTACCTACCAGAATGCCCAGTGCCAACTGTAAAGGTTGTTGGAGGAGGGATAATGGTCTGGGTCTGTTTTTCAGGGTTTGGGCTAGACCCCTTTTAGACAATTGGGTGCTTCCAACTTTGTGGCAACTGTTTACGGAAGGCCCTTTCCATCTCTAGCATGGCTGTGCCCCTGTGCACAAAGCGAGATCCATAAAGACATGGTTTGATGAGATTGATGTGGAGGAACTTGAGTGGTCTGCACAGAGCCCTGACCTCAACCCCATTGAACACCTTTGGGATGAATTGGAATGTCGATTGCAAGCTAGGCCTTCTCATCCTACATCAGTGCCTGTCCTCACAAATACTATTTTGGCTGAATGGGAACAAATTCCCACAGAGACACTCCAAAACCTTGTGGAATGCCTTTGCAGAAGAGTGCTGGTGTTACAGCTGAAAAAGGGGGGGGGGGGGGGGCACTCCATATGAATGCCCATGGTTTTGGATTGGGATGTCCAACAAGCTCATATAGGTGTGATGGTCGAGTGTCCACATACTTTTGGCCATATAATGTACTTCAACCCACTTTGGGTTTCATATCTCAATAAGTATACAAACTGTGGCAAATTCTGCAGTCAGGCTTAACATACAATTTCAGGCTGTTATAATGTTTTCATAAATTCCACAATGCAATATATTCTTATGCTAAAGGTATGGCTTGTGGAAAATTAAACTATGATTTGAGAAGGGCATGGTGGTTTCCCCTATCTTCCTTACTGTTTCCTTAGAGCTCTTCAGTATGCGCTGTGGCATCCTGCATTGGAGACAGTTTCTTTATGGTAATACCATTACCCTTAGTACCAATCAGTCATTCTGCTCCCTTGCAGGACTAGAGCAGAGAAACAAAAGCAAGTAAATCCAGAGTTGACCCTGTTTGTACAGTAATCAGGAAGGAACTGCCAGCCCTTTGGAGCGACTGGAGTGGGCAAGGGCTACACTCTCAGGAAAAAAACACCAATTGTACTTAATGTGATACTAAGGCCTTACCCTGTATACAAAGAATAGGAATGATGGAACTTATAACATAGTATCCTCAAACTTCTCTGGAAGCCCCAGCCATTCCATATATTTGAACGAGTTTAGAACTGACAGTTGATTCATCAAATACTTGATTTGTATAAATAGGCTAGTTCAGGGCAACTATGTTTGTGACAAAGTTATTTGTTTTATCTGAAATCCCACTTCGGACACCAATGTAGGAAACTGTTGGGGTATTGCCAACAGGGATTCAAACCTCAGTTTGAACATTGTTGAGCCAACACCATTATTCCAAGACTTCTACACCTCTTGACCCGGTCATAGAATGTTGGTTTATGGTTATTTTATTTGATATCCCAAATTATATTAAGTGGTTTCCAATTCACTTAAAATCAATGTCAATAATGATACAAAATTAGGCTGCAAATAAATTAAACCTGAAGTACGTAGCTTTCAAGAACAGGAAAGTATTTCCACCTAATTAAAATAACTATTTTATATGAATTATCTGTTTTCTCACATATGTTTATTTTAAAAGCAAGTTAAATCTGACCAACTGAGTCATTTAAGGAGATAGGTGTGCCTTTTCTTTGGATTACAACAGCTGCATCCTGGGTTTGATCATCGAAATGGCAAATTGGAGATCATCCAGCACACTAAGACGTGATCTGTATTTGTTGATGCTATATGTGCCTTCTGGAATATCTCATGGTGAACTTTGAGAAAAATATGAATTTTGGATGAACTATCCCTTTAATATGATCTACTGAGTGGATCTACATTTGTGTTGCATTTTGTGAGTCCTTATGTTACGTATATGTGTGGGGATTTCAATATTTCAAATATCTGTTTTCGGGGGTTGCATGTGAAAAGGTTTCAGAACCCCTGTTCTATGGTACATAATGTCATTAAAAGATTCAGACAATCCAAAGAAATCTCTGTATGCCAGGGACAAGGCTGAACACCAATATTGAATGGCCGTGATCTTCGGGCCCTCATGTGGCACTGCCTTAAAAACAGACACGATTCTGTAGTGGAAACACAGAACACAGTACGTCGCAACATCCACAAATGTACAGTAAGTTAAAACTCTCCATGCAAAGAGGAAACTACATATAAACAAGATCCAGAAATGCTGCTGCCTTCTCTGGGCGCAAGCTCATTTAGGATGGGCTGAGGTGAAGTGGAAAACTGTCCTGTGGTCTAATTAATAAAAATTAGAAATGCTTTTTGGGCAGGGGCGACTGGTCATTAGGGGCAGGTGGGGCACATTGTTATTTTTATTTCTCCAAGATTACTTCCTATAATTTATTATCTATGATTATAGCATCTTTCTAAATTTCATATCATTTGTGTTAGGATTTTATTTAATGTTCATTGGTCCCTGCCTTGCTGCTTCAGACTGCGTTCAGCTGGTTCGAGTTCGCAGTAATAGGCCATAGGCTAAGCGTCAATGTAGGGCTAGCCGGGGCGACTGGTCATTAGGGGCAGGTGGGGCACATTGTTATTTTTATTTCTCGAAGATTACTTCCTATAATTTATTATCTATGATTATAGCATCTTTCTAAATTTCATATCATTTGTGTTAGGATTTTATTTCATGTTCATTGGTCCCTGCCTTGCTGCTTCAGACTGCGTTCAGCTGGTTCGAGTTCGCAGTAATAGGCCATAGGCTAAGCGTCAATGTAGGGCTAGCCGGGGCGACTGGTCATTAGGGGCAGGTGGGGCACATTGTTATTTTTATTTCTCGAAGATTACTTCCTATAATTTATTATCTATGATTATAGCATCTTTCTAAATTTCATATCATTTGTGTTAGGATTTTATTTCATGTTCATTGGTCCCTGCCTTGCTGCTTCAGACTGCGTTCAGCTGGTTCGAGTTCGCAGTAATAGGCCATAGGCTAAGCGTCAATGTAGGGCTAGCCCCTCGCTCACAATGCAATGTACATGTGAAAATATTAATATGCATGCTCAGAATGTTATCAATGTCGATTACACAAAATGTAATGCCAAGTGGGTCTGACAGCCGGTAGACCCACTACGGCGTAATTTCGTATTTCAGACCTGATTGGCTGTCTGTCTGGCGCCAGCATTAGGCAGCAAGAAGAGCGAGGATGGTAGGTTGTTTTAGCTAGCTTGTTAGCTTAACAAACGCCAGATAACTTGAATAAAGTGGATTTCATACTCGAGGACCAGTTTGAAATCCTTAATTTTTTAGGAGAAACTTGAAGTAAAGCGACTTGGTACCCATCAGCAATGGGATATTGTCATCACTCATACTTCTGGTAAAAGTAACTGCGGGTTTAACGAGGAGTGGCTTTTGAAGAAAAAGTGGCTAACGGTTATCATACAAAAGAATGCACTCTTCGGTTTTTCATGTCTGCTATTTGGTGGAGATGGTACTTGGTTGAGGACGGGTTACAAAGTTTTGAAATATCTTTCTGAGAGGATTTCATGACAGCAGCGGAAGTAATCTGGACAATGCTGTAAAATTGTGCTTACTTGGAAGGGTAAATGTCGCAGCCCAAGTTGACAGTGCATACAGGCGCTCCATTGAGCAGCATAACAAACAGGGGGAGCAATACAGGTACGTTCTCAGTCGGATCATAACGTATTCAACTGTGTTGAAAATGTGAAACCGAAAAAGGTGTCTTTTGCCACCTTTTTCTCTTGTGCTCCAAAACATGTTGCAGCACTTGCTGAGGCAACACAGAGACGCATTCCAAGGCCACACGCTGTACGATGGAACTTTAAAAGTAGAACTGTCAGTGCAGTTTGGGAAAACCGCACTGCGCTGCTCCTATGTATGGAGGACATACGCACACAACCAGGATGGGATGAGGCCACCATAAGTGAGGCGTACGGCCTGTCAAAAAAACTCAGCTGCTGGAATACATTTTCTTCCTTATGCCAGAAGTTGATGTTTTATACAACACTCTGTAGGTCACACTGAAATGGAGCATCGATGCATCTGGGATTAGCAGTGCGCTCACCCATTTCAAGGAGAATGTCCAGAATATGCGTTCACGATGCGTTCACAAGTTCATGATGGAACCGACGAGCCAGGCCGACGAGTAACCAACAAAGCGCCGGTGATGAAGGAGGCATGCAACACAGTCATCTCACAGGTGGAGCAGAGGTTTTCACAAAGTGACCACCTGATCGCTGCCAAGCTGGTTGGCAGCTTGCTCATCCCACAATTTGTCCTGTCATTCCCTACATCTGAGTTTGACTGTGCGGTGAAACTATGGCCTCTAGGAAATGAGGAAAAGTTGAAGTCTGAGCTGACCACTCTGTACCGCCACACTGAGCTTCACACTGGTAAGACGGCCCTGTCTCTCTTAAGATCCATCCATGAGAACAACCTAGAGGAGGCTTTTGCTTAGACCGTCATTCTACTGAAAATTATCATAACAACAACTATGATGACACCCGAGTCAGAGAGGAACTTTTCCACCTTGAAGAGGGTAAAAACCTTCACTCACAATACCATGGGACGACCGCGACTCAACGCATTTGCCACGTTGTCCATCGAAAGCCAGCTGATTCAGCAGCTATATGACTTAATTCCCAAAGTAATCGAAAAGTTTGCCCAGAGAAAGAACCGCTGTGGCACTTTTCTCTTCAAGTGAGCCCTCAGCCTTGGTGAGTGAAAGCATGTTTTATCATCCTGCCTTTGTGGTTCTGGTCCGTGCATTGGTCATATTTTTGTGCTGGATCGATTGAGTGTCAGTGTGTCCATGCTTATTTATTAAGGCTGTTGTCATAGAATAGATCTGTATCCCTAAAAAGTTGTCTTTGTACTTCCTTGTGGCTTTCAGTGGTGTTGAGCTCATTGCTGTTCAGGTATGGCCCTCTAGGCACTTTGGTTCTGAGCTTGGTTGCATTCCTAATTTAGGTTTGTAAATGTGTTGGTGGTTATTTTACATGTGTGTGAGAGAGAAGGAGAGCAATTACACAAGAAGGTCTCTCTCTCTCCAGTCTGTGTACTACAACACCTGGTGGAAGCATGCCGCTCCGTCGTTAAAAGTGTTTTGTGGAGCCACGCTTTTTGTTGATGTGTTAAATAAACACATCAGTAGCAAGAGGGAGTTTTGTAGCTTTACTGGTATATATCCTATATTTTGAAATGGTTTGTTCCCCACCAACTTTTTACATATAAAAACACCACTGTTTTGGGGAATCATGGACATCGCATCCTCCAGACAAATGAAAGGGACCATCCAGCTTTTTACCAGCGCACAGTAAAAAGCCAGCATTCGTGATGGTATGGGGGTGCATTAGTGCACATAGCATGGGTGACTTGCACTTGCATCTGTGAAGGCACCATGAATTCTGAACAATATATACAGGTTGTGGAGCAACATATGCATAAAGTATTTTTCGGGGAAGGCCTTGCTTATTTCAGCAAGACAATGACAAACCTCATTCTGCATGTATTACAACAGCATGGCTCAATAGTAAAAGAGTCTGGGTGCTAAACTGGCCTGTCTGCAGTCCTGACATGTCACCCTTTGAAAATATTTGGCGCGTTATGACACAGATAATATGACAAAGGAGACCCCGAACTGTTGAGCAGCTAAAATCCTATATCACGCAAAAAATGGGAATACATTTCACTTTCAAAACTACAGCAATTGGTCTCCTCAGTTCCCAAACGCTTACAGAACATTGTTAAAAGAAGAGGTGATGCAACGTAGTGGTAAACATGCCCCTATCCCAACTTTTTTGGAACATGTCGCTGGCATCAAATTCAAGTTTTCCAAAAACAAGAACATTTCTCAGTTTCAATATTTGATAGGTACATACGAAATATTTGTTTCAAAAATGTTACATTATACCAATAGGTTCAGAACGTTACCATGTTAGATCCTAGCTAAGGTCCTCCTATTATCTGCCAGCCCTATTATTGGTGGTTTATACTGGTTGGAGAATTAAATCCTCTCAAGGTCAGAATTGAAATGCACTGGGAAAACAATGGTACATTTTGCTATTAAATAATGCCGTTTCAGCTCTCCCACCACCCTTTTAAATAATTTGTTTCAATATTTTGAAAAAGATTTCATGTAAGAAATTTGACTTGCTTGATAGACCAGCCATCATGTAATATCAAGGTTTTCTTTACCAGAAGTATGTAAGGTAGGTACAACCTTCTCATTGCAGAGAAGGATATGATCAGTCATTTGAAAGCTATGGTGCTAACTGAGAAAAAGATTAGTACAGTACATCAAGTGATCTGATGTTGTCTTTCTTTTTCACGATAGCAGAAAATTCAGGATCATGTTGTAATGATTGTTTTAAATGGAGACTGTGCAGGAAGATCAAGTCTGTTTAAAAGACATGAGGTGACTAGTAATTAGTTAATACATTAAGTATTATTGACTGAAATGATCATTATGACACAATTAATGATTCATAAAACCTTGGCATAATTTGTTGGAACCCATGCCAAGAGCTGCAAGTGACTCTTCAGGACCACTGGATTTGATTGCTGCTCCCTAATGATCTTTTACAGTGAGCTGATGCACCTTAATGAAGGCCTAATGATCTGGAGAGAAACCAGAAACAACCTTTTGTACAACCACTAAGAGGATGCTTGCAGAATGTCAAACTGAGCATATGTTGCTCATCAAAATGCCATAATTAAGCAAAAAGGAGAGTGCATAATCAAAATATTTCAAATTTTTTAAAACTGTCCCAAAACATTGGATTATGAATACCAACAAAAACAATGGGCTATAGAGAGCCATTTTCACTTTAACTGCTTCCGCAGCATTTCGCCAAACTCTAGCCAAACTTGGAAGAACTGGTTATCATGTAACAACTTTTTAAAAGCTTAATCCACACTGTCACAGATACTATCTTTGCATCTCTGCCTGTCTTCCTCTCTCTATTCCGTTCACTATTTCCTACTCATACTTTTCCCCCTCTTTCCCCCCTCCCCTTTCTCTTTCTGATTTCCTTTCAGCAGAGAAATGACACAATCGAGCTAGATGTTAAGAAAGAACTATCATTGTGATGTGTGTGTGCTACATACTGAGACTCGGAACTGATTTGTGGATAAAAACTCAAGAAAATTCAGTCCCTTGGGAAAGTAGCAGCAAAATCTCATAGGACTGCCATTCACATGATGCAGAAGAATGGACACCTTTTTATCTGGGTTTTTTCACAGAAGCAATGAAGGAGTGCACTGTACAGTTCTGTCGAGTGATACTTCACAAAACCCTGACAGAAAGGGACCATTATTTGTTGACTTTTAATCTTCTTGCATCTATAGAATAATTATTGAGAAGACGGACGGTTGAAATATATGAACACAATTTGCCATTTGCGTCTAAAAACATAATTAAGAAATAATTAAAGTTGTCATCTGGTAAAAGCTGAGAATCTATACTTTAAACTCTATGCTGAGAGTCAATAATTTCTTAACTATTATTTGCCAATTTCTAAAAAATCCATGTGGATTTGTCATGACCACGCATTCATAACAAATTTCAATACGTTAACAGTAAACATGTTGTCCCCCATAAATGATAAATCCCAGCATGACAATTGAACTACTGTGTGACAAAAAAAAATTGTTAATCAGTAAGACATTTACCAAGTATTTTACCCAATTTTAATAAACACTGGGCCAGCCATATCTGAAATAGTGTGTGGATTACCCACACTGTATTGCTCTCGGTCAAACAGGCTGAGGGGAGTTAACTTGCAATTTTGAAAACTGCTCTGTGCAATCAGTGTAATTTTAACAAGACACATCATTCAAGTCTTGTCAAAATCATGTCAGTGGTAACGTAAGAATTGTTTGTGATGGACTCTATGTATGGTGACAAAGACAAATATGTAGTCCCCTCCCCGATTTCAACAAGACAAATAAATATAAACTGCCTGTATCCTCACTATATTAGGGTTAAGTAGTGTTCCAATGGATAAAACGGCAGCTGTTGTTCACAACACTATATTGGGAAGGGTGCCTGCCGAAGTCCCCCCACCCCCACATACAGATATTCAAGTAGCTGACACTGTCGTCAGTAGGAAGTAGTTAAGTATGGAAGGCAGCTCCCACTCAGACTATTGAAATACCTTCTCTGTTCTGCCACCCCAATGAGAGAAACAGCTTTTCTTAGAAGCTAGGACAACCCTGCACTTTTTCAGAAACTTTTTGAAACACCACATTCTTACAGAGTATCCAAAATAATCACACAGGTTGAATAATAATGTTTGCGTATAACAACTAATTTGCATTCCAACAAGCTTTTTTGGCCAATGTATTCCAATAATACCCCCCCCCCCCCTAATAATGTCAGTTAATTTTTTTTTAAAGCAATTGGTGAAGGAGCAATTAGTTGACAGATTATCAACTACAGAAATACAGACAAATAATAACAACAAAAGGTCCATTTTTAGGTGGTTGTGTGTCTTGAGGCTTGCAAATGTACTGTAGCTTTCTCAGTAGAGCTTTACAACAGTAAAGATGACGCTGCCTGAACTCTTTCCACATTAAGCACGTTCTTACTTATTTATAGAAACATGTTTCCCAGAGGGGCAAAGTAATTGAAACCAAATGTGGAGCCGACAGGGCTGTTATGGGGAAGAGGGCCGGCTAACCCGAATATTCACTTGCTAGCAGTCATAAGGAAAAAGAGAGTTACAGATATTTTTCTCAGAAAAGGTTTTTGCTTTCCGCCTCCATAACTTTTCCTGCAACACATTCATTTCCTACCTCAGTCAACAAGCTCTGTGAACCGCAGGTTTAACATAAACAGCTGTGATTTTTAGCAAAAACATAGAAACATAGAGTTTGCCATTATCAAATGATAATAGCAAACTTATTGCATTTTCTTCAGAACACAGATGCAATAGTGTAGTATATTAAGGACAGTTGTTCAATGCCCTTTCCACTAGTCAATAGTTACGAGTAGAAAAAGACAAAGTTCATTAAAACAATGACAAAACTTACCTTTCCCCTTATATAGTTTTCTCTTTCTTAATCCCGCACAATCTGTTTCTTTTATGGTTGTCTGTGAGCTCTCACTAAGGCAGGGTGTATCAAGCAGATAAAGTAGATTGAGCTCCTCTTAAAACTGCATGAGGCCTCCTCTAAAAGACTCCAGGCAGCCCCCTTGTCAGCTTTTCCAAAAACACACTCTTCAGCCAAGTCCCTGCCCAAGTTGAGAGGTATTTCCTGGACACTAGGCACACTCTGTTCCCTGCCTTCTCTTTCAAGGCTTCTGTATTCCGCTCTATTGTGCTAGTCCTGGGGACCAGAGAATCTGCACCTCTCTGTTAAGTCTGCTAGAACTGAGTTACAGCCTTATGGTCGCCAGCCAGATTTAGAAGCCCAGACACATGTGGGAAGTTAAAGAGGCAGGGCTGCCTGGATTGTGACAAGCCTCTCTGACAGTGTGTGTGTGTTTATCTCTGACCACTTTACAAAACTCAGCCAGTAGTTTTGAAAGTTGTGCTCACGCATGGGTGGAATGACCATCTGGCATTTCAGGCAAATAACAGATGGGCTGGACAATTCTGTAGTTGTAGGCTGGTCACAATTGACACAAAAATATTTTTGTATGTATGTATTTTAGCATATAGAAATGAAATGCTATTACAAATGATGTTTGGTGACCTGTTTTTGTTAAAGATCTTAGCACTATCTGCAGGTATTTTCATTTTTCCAACAGTCAAGAATCAGCTAAATATTATTATTACAAACCAATATATTTCATATTGCTTGGAGAGCGCAGCCCTCGCAAAGGCTTAGCACATGTGTCATCGTTATTAGCAAACAAGAAACCAGGCAAGCCTAGTTTAAGCCTAGTGCAATAAAAAGTGTTGAGTGATGTTGCCCACCCGAGATTCAAACCCGGGTTGGCTACATGAACGGCTGCATCTTTAACTGCCACGTCACAGAGCTATTCACTGGGTTTTGGTATAGCCTCTTGACATATCATTTTGTCACGCATTAACATCACGCCAAGTTGGAATATTTTGTTAGACACCATTAACCATTATGTTAAACTGAGTAATGTTTCTTTTTAAGTTTACCTAATATTAAGTTCTGCTTTTCTGATGTATCAAATACTTATGTCATGCAATAAAATGCTAATTAATTACTTAAAAATCATACAATGTGGATTTTTGTTTTAGATTTAACTTCCTAATGAAACAATATGAATGTCTTCAACATAATGTGCTGGAAAAATTTACTATAAAAGTTAGCAGCCCAACTATGAAAGTTAATGTCATCAATGACAACAGGGGAACATTTTAGTCTTGAAACAAAATGACTTATTTAGCAGAACACATATGCCTGCACTACTGAAGTCAAGTCAGCATTCACGGGGACATATCACCCAGTGTATGAATTTCAATATAGCATAAACTATTAGCTTTTATTTTATAAAATATGACACTTAAACAGGCAGGCAGATAACAAGCAAAGAACATAAGAAGCAAAGTGACAGCAAAGAACATTCTGAGACAAAACTTGGAAGGCAAACAAAATAGTTTAAGGTGAGTGCAGTGAGCTGGTGTGGATAAAATGCCAGGAACAATTATTGTGCTCACGAGTTACATGCTTCATCATGGGTAGTAGGTCACCCATGTATGATGTTACAAACAGAAATGAAAACAGGAAAAGAAGAAAACATTTTAAGAGAACCAGGAACCGGCATCTCCAGTGTTCCAGAATTTTTTTTAGATCATGGGAACCTATTTGTAATGTTGTTTTATTGTTCTGGGAAAGGTTTTTTTTCCAGTCACACAAAAAACTACTTTACAAAGCACTCTCTCTGTCACTTACATCTTACAAACATCCTTCCAGTGTCAGGAATGCCTGCTGAACTGCTTCACCTGTGTGTCCATGTTTAGACACACAGGTGAAGTGCGTCTAAACACTTCCGCCCCCAGCAGACAATTACCTCTATTCTGAAATAGAAAGAAGATATTAAAATTTTTACATCATGATATATGAATGTATTAACTTTTTTCAAGGCTGGTAATGGATAGCTATTATGTTTCACAATACAAACAATACGTTACAAGGTTGTTCAGTTAGAATAAACTGGAAAATTATCTTTCATTTCAACCATTGTGTAGTATGTTATAATTCCAATTTGGAACATGTCATGTGAGTTTGGTCTGCTTAAATTCCTGGAGTACATCTTTGATATGATGTGGTCTGCTAGTCTGTCCAGTCATTACACAAGTAATTCCTACACAGCCAGTGTGGTTAGGGCTGATGAATAATCATTATCTGACAGGCATGGTCCATCCTGCATCTCAAATCACAACAGAAGACTGCCCACAGACACAAGGGAATCATGGAGTTTTTGTTGTTGTTGATGGTGGCATTGAGGAGCTTCAGGTGCTTGGGTGGATGATTCTTTTATCATTTAAGGGAAATCCTTAAAGACCTGCAGTACCAGAGAGATTTTTCCTGATTACTACCTTAAAAAGATTAATTGTGTCTACATTAATTGTCTACTGTTTGATCACATCTGGGTAGATAAGATTTAAAGCTTCCAAAAATAAACTATAAACTGAGTGATATATAAAACACCAAATAAAGAGCATATTAGTTTCAGGAAGGAAAAACGCTTTGGCTTACTCCTGACTTTGTAGTGTTCTTGTATGAATCTTACCACTGAGACAATTCTCCAACCTGTTATATGGGAGAATTGGCTGCAATTCTTTCCAGGGCCGATATGTGTTTGAAAACATCCAATTAGAGTGTGATTCCATCAACAGGATTTAGAGTTGGTCCAAACACAGACAGGCTTGGTAAATATGGACTGTGACACAGATGTCATCATGAATAAATTCTACTATATGTTTTTCCAACAACAACATTCACTGCTGTCTCTCCCTTCCAAAAACCTTCTTTGCTTCACAAATATGTAATATGCTCATAATTTTTATGATTAAGATTTGACAATTTATCAAATAAAAATTAAATGATAGATTGTCTGTTTGTAGAACTACTTTCTTATTGTTAAACCATTAGTTTACTACTACAATTACATGTGACCAACTAATTAAATACCAGTGAACATTTCCATTTATCACTAAGCTAGCTAGAAAACCATCTAAAAGGGATAGCTAGCTAAGCGAAATAGGCTAGCAAGTCATCTAAAGTTAGGTTTTCCCTAGGCCCTCTGGCTCTTCTGTTTATTACGGTCACAGTATTTCATTAATTTACAGGAGAAATGGCTGGGATTGAAAGTCACCTCTCTGCAAATAGCAGACTCTGATTGGCTGACTTACAAATTGACCTCCTCTCACCTGGGGCTAACATTGGAGGTGACTTTCCACCAAAACAATTACTCCACTTGGATTTGGAATCGATCAATTAAGTGCTCATTATTTTTATTCTGGATGCAGCAACAAAAAAGTATAAAAGGTCTGTAGGCTTTGGGAGGATGCCAGTACACAAATTATATATTTTTTTGTTAAGTTATTTGTTAGCTTTGAGGACAACAATACATGAATGCATCAGAGTACTTTTTATTTTTTTCCAAACAAACATTACAGCACATATGCAAAATAATTGCTGGGAAAAGGTTCTACACTGCAACTTTTAATCTTTCTGTACACAAATGTGTGTGTGTGTACACACACATATATATATATATATACACACAGGGTGGCCAAAATAACAGGGAAATACTTGATATAATACTATCATTGGATCTAATAAGGAGTGGAACCATCCTTTGCATTCAGATCAGCTCCAGTCCTTGGAAAGGCAGAGATGGGCAAAGATATATCAAAATATATTTTAAAATAAGATACCAAATACCTTAATTTAAAGTGTATCAGAAACTACAAAATACAGCAGCCACACCATGTATCAAAATAAACTACTGTATTTTTGTATTTTAAAAGGTATTATACAAAGGAGCATAAAATCACTTCACAAACCTTCCATCCATCAGTCTATTTGATCTATCCCTTCACCAGTACACTGACGCAGTTTATTCCATCTATCAGTCTATTTGATCTATCCCTTCACCAGTAAACTGACTCAGTTGATTAAGTAAATGTTTGGTAGCAACAGCTTTTCTCTGCCTAACGAGTCATGTGGTAAATCTGACATATGCAACCAGTTAACAAATCAAATATTCACATCCCTGTGATCACACAGATGGCTAGTTTTAAAGTAACCAACATTTTAATGTTTAACTAAAAGTTTGCTAATGACTCAATTGTATCTTAATTTAGTTACTTGGTGTTTGATAATGAAGGGCCTACTTTGCATCGGCAACACTGACTCAATGACAAACAAGTCATTCATAAGAAGACAACTGAAGGCACCTTTATTCATAGCAACTAGTTTCTAAGTAAGTAATAATTTGATTGTTAATCATAAATATAATAATAAATTATGTGTCTGGCAGTCATTTATGCAATGATGTGCAAAATCATCCATCCATCCATCTTCTTCCGCTTATCCGGGGCCGGGTCGCGGGGGCAGCAGTCTAAGCAGGGATGCCCAGACTTCCCTCTCCCCAGACACTTCCTCTAGCTCTTCCGGGGGGACACCGAGGCGTTCCCAGGCCAGCTGGGAGACATAGTCCCTCCAGCGTGTCCTAGGTCTTCCCCGGGGTCTCCTCCCGGTGGGACGGGACCGGAACACCTTCCCAGGAAGGCGTTCCGGAGGCATCCGAAACAGATGCCCAAGCCACCTCAGCCACCTGTGCAAAATCATGATCCAACTAAACAGCTACTTCAATTTGGGTACAATATTGTACCTGATCTCGTGTCTTCACTCACAACTGACAAAAACCTAACATAGGGTGAACGTAGCAAGCTAACATTAACTGTGAGGGCTGCAACTCGAATTTAAATGGTTAGCTAGAACATTATGTAAATTGGTAAACGATTTAACCTGGGCTACTCAAATGAACACAAAAACTTAACATGAACTGTTAAACATTGTAGCAATTTATACCAAGAAAGTATGGAAAGCTGGCAACAAACACGTTTCTCACCATGACCTTCTTGTTCAGGTATGGATTAATTTTCTGTTTTGATCTAAGCATGTCTGGGCAAATTACTGAGTAGGCACAAATGAGAGGCAGCATTTTTATGATGTCATCATGTAGACTTTTCACAAAGTATTTTGCAGTATTCACAAAACACTGAAGTATTTTGATAGAAAATACAAAGCAATTTTTCCTTAACCCAAATGCAAGTTAAAAAATGCTATTTTTTATTTGAAATACATGTATCGTAAATTCTGCCCATCCCTGTGTGGTGGAATATTACTCCCTTCTTCAAGGAGAAAAGCATCCATTTCACTGAAGGAGGTGGAAATTTACTTTGCATACTCCCAGGGCCTTACTTGTCAATATTTCGTAGATGCAGTTGTAATGTTATATTTACTAACATCATTCATAATCTGCATACATACAGAAAATGTGGGTTATATGGTGGCTTGCTGCTGCGACTTGATTCTCAGAGAAGCTCTCACACACACACATCACATGAACATGCCGTACACTTCACAGAGCCTGAATTCACTTTCACCCATTGATCTCAGTTTATTTCCCCTTATGCATTTTGTGTTAATCATAATCATTTGATAGCTAGCCATTAAGCTAGTAATATTTTCCATTGACTTTGCTGAGGCAAAATTGTAGTGAGAGTTATTTTTGGCGTAAGTTTCAGTAGATGTAGCCTACTATTGTTCTATAAATTTCAACACATAGTTGGTTGTCTGCTTTCCATTTACTTTTAGAAGGAAAGACACAAATAAATTGCTGTGCAATAGTTGGGTTTTTCAGAGCACCTGTGTCTTTTCTGGCCTTTGTCATTAGTTATTTCCATTTCTTTCGTACCTCTTCCACGGTTTTACTGTACACCAAAGCTCCCCATGTTAGTTATATGCTTTCAGACATAATTTTTCTTTACATTCTTTTGTATAAGTTGTGCTTTTAGGAATTTCCTTATCTCCTAAGCATGCAATGCTTACATACAGTGGGGAGAAGTATTTGATACACTGCCGATTTTGCAGGTTTACCTAGAGGTCTGTAATTTTTTATCATAGGTACACTTCAACTGTGAGAGACAAAATCTCAGAAAAAATCCAGAAAATCACATTGTATGCTTTTTAAATAATTAATTTGCATTTTATTGCATGACATAAGTATTTGATCACCTACCAATCAGTAAGAATTCTGGCTCTCACAGACCTGTTAGTTTTTCTTTAAGAAGCCCTCTTGTTCTCCACTCATTACCTGTATTAACTGCACCTGTTTGAACTTGTTACCTGTATAAAAGACACCTGTCCACACACTCAATCAAACAGACTCCAACCTCTCCACAATGGCCAAGACCAGAGAGCTGTGTAAGGACATCAGGGATAAAATTGGAGACCTGCACAAGGCTGGGATGGGCTACAGGACAATAGGCAAGCAGCTTGGTGAGAAGGCAACTGTTGGCGCAAGTATTAGAAAATGGAAGAAGTTCAAGATGACAGTGAATCTCCCTCGGCCTGGGGCTCCATGCAAGATCTCACCTCATGGGGCATCAATGATCATGAGAAAGGTGAGGGATCAGCCCAGAACTACACGGCAGGACCTGGTCAATGACCTGAAGAGAGCTGGGACCACAGTCTCAAAGAAAACCATTAGTAACACACTAGGCCGTCATGGAATAAAATCCTGCAGCGCACGCAAGATCCCCCTGCTCATGCCAGCGCATGTCCAGGCCCGTCTGAAGTTTGCCAATGACCATCTGGATGATCCAGAGGAGGAATGGGAGAAGGTCATGTGGTCTGATGAGACAAAAATAGAGCTTTTTGGTCTAAACTCCACTCGCCGTGTTTGGAGGATGAAGAAGGATGAGTACAACCCCAAAAACACCATCCCAACCGTGAAGCATGGAGGTGGAAACATCATTCTTTGGGGATGCTTTTCTGCCAAGGGGACAGGGCGACTGGACCGTATTGAGGGGAGGATGGATCGGGCCATGTATTACGCGATCTTGGCCAACAACCTCGTTCCCTCAGTAAGAGCATTGAAGATGTGTCATGGCAGGGTCTTCCAGCATGACAACGACCCGAAACACAGCCAGGGCAACTAATGAGTGGCTCTGTAAGAAGCATCTTAAGGCCTAGCCAGTCTCAAGACCTGAAACCAATAGAAAATCTTTGGAGGGAGCTGAAAGTCTGTGTTGCTTGGCGACAACCTCGAAACCTGAAGGATCTGGAGAAGGTCTGTATGGAGGAGTGGGCCAAAATCCCTGGTGCAGTGTGTGCAAACCTGGTCAAGAACTACAGCAAACATATGATCTCTCATTGCAAACAAAGGATTCTGTACCAAATATCAAGTTCTGCTTTTCTGATGTATCAAATACTTATGTCATGCAATAAAATGCTAATGAATTACTTTTCTGGATTTTTGTTTTAGATTCCGTCACTCACAGTTGAAGAGTACCTATGATAAAAATTACAGACTTCTACATGCTATGTAAGTGGAAAATTGGCAGTGTATCAAATACTTGTTTTCCCCACTGTATAGCTATGACTAGTCTAATTTTAATTTGGTGGAACAGGTGTAAATTCTAATCACAACGCTGAATGTACCTACGCCCAAACTAACATTTTAGCTAATCTGCAAGCCACTGCCAGCTACAGCTCCGCAGCCCTGTAGCACTTCGCAGAGCTGTTGGTGTTGATCTGGGAATATAAAACATCCATAGCTTGTATATCTTCTGAAATCTGACAGATGCAGTGTTGCCTTTGTTATTTGATTCAGTCTGCTCTAAATCCCACATCCACCAACATATTTAAAATGTTGCGAAAACAATTTCCAGAATGCATTTTATTTTTTTTACAGTTTTGAATATTGTAATAAAGGCTGAAATAATAGTTCTAGTATGACATCTTCCTAGAATCTGATGATGTGTTCAGCATTGTTTACTCTGTTGAAAGTGGTCAAGAAAATGAACAGCATATTAATGAACTGGGCTACAACAATATGGGTCACAGAGTGCTCAGTCATCCCTTTCCTTCCTGATCTCTTATTTTGGGTGAAAAGCTAGTTTATATCATTAGCGATAATTATGTTAACATTCAGTAACAGGTAATCACATGATTAACATAACATAGATGAATTATAGCTACTGTTCTGCACAAATAATTACTTTTTTTTTATTTGCATATAATGATTCATGCAACAGTTCTGCACCAACCTTTAAGTACTACATTGTATTACTCTGTAAAATATAAAATGAAATAGCCTTGATGTATATTGTACCAGCATATGATAGACAATATAATATGCATGTTTCTTTCAACTACGAATCTAATGACATTTCTCTCCCTATCGCCGCTATAATATTGCTGAAGGAGAAACACTGATTGATTAATTCAGAATGGCTAAAATAAGAGTTACATTTTGGGATAAAACCCCAGAAAATTTAAAATGTCTGATATTGAGTGTGAACAAACAACTCTTGGAGTCAGGGCCATTGTTCCTAATGGCTAGTTTTCAAGTCATATATTAAATCTCCCCCCGCTTAGGGAAAAATCTACATTGAGATCAATCTGGTGTGAGGACTGCCACACACAACCACACTTACTGAAATCTGAAGAATCACTGGTACATGAACTTATTGATCTGTGAGCAAATAACATCTTTGACTATAAAAGCTGCTTGGCACAGAGGTAAAGAGACTAACAACCTGGATGTTTGAAGAAATCCACCTCTGCACCAACCGGCTCTTCCCTTAGGTAATTGTACTAGGGAACCAAGACAAATTTTAACAAATGGGTAAGTGGTGAGGTTGGGATGGAAACATCATTCTATGTGTATTGATTCTGTGCCTATAGAGAGAGAAAGGAGAAGTTTTACTACAGCATCTGAACCTAATAATGCCCTTGGTTTAGCTTTCATATTGTTCTGACCCTTGGCACTTCTAAGGACAAGGAAAAGACACTCAAGAGAACAAGTCACACATTGAGGACCTGAGGTCAAGTGTCTGTCCACACAATATATGTGTTTTTAATCAGGTAGTTCCAGTTTCAAGGTTTACTTGTCAAATGCACCGAACAAAACAGCGTCCTCCTGCGCAATGACATTCTTGTGACATGGCACCCAACAACTACATAGCGAGAATTAAAAAGAAAAATATACTTATTAATTCTCTGTGAATTTTGTGGAGCATGAACCTGCAGTAGCCAGTCACAGCCTTGATGTTTACAGACAACAACAAGGTGGTCATGCCACGGTTCTTAGCACTCGTGGAGACAGGCTTTACCCTCAAGGAGAAGCAGCTCCATCTTACCGAGTTTGAGCTTGAGGTGGTGGGCTAACATCAAAGAAAACATATCAGCCAGGCATACAGAAATTTTCTTTGTACTCTGGGTGTTAGAAGATGGAAGAAAATGATCATCTGCATAGTAATGTTTGGAAAGACTGTGTAGAGATATGATAGAGCCGAGTGTTTAGGTTTGAAGAGAGGAGAGGGCCGAGAACTGAGCCCAGAGGAAAACCATGAGAGACTGTCGGGGCAGACACAGATCCTCTCCACGTCATCTGGTTGGGGTGGTCTGCAAAGCAATCCAAGAGATTGCCGAGCCTGAGGTGCCCACACCGAACAAGGTGGAGAAGAGGATCTCTTGGAGTCTCTTGTTGGCTACCTGCCCAAGTGTTTGGTATGATTTGCAGTTGTACCCTTCAATAGTTAACTTTGCCTGCGTTTGGTGGGTATTCATCCTCGAAGTCAATTACTTTAGTAAATGTTTTCTAAAGGTTAATGAGGGAATACATTTGATTTGATGAAAATGTAAGGGCATTTTGTGGACTAAAATGGCTCACAGTTTTTTTTTCATTTTCACCAGCTAGACATAATAATTTTTCAAATTACAGAAATGTGAGTAAAATATCTAGATATTTTGGTAAAAATCCAGCAGTTTAGATTTCTGGAGCGCACTAAGCCACATCTGATTTAGAATTTTAAAACATATTTAGTTATATAATAATATATAATATTATCTATTTTTTTATGTAAATTTATTTGTATTAAATTATGTTCACATTTATTCTTTCCTAAAAAAATAAAAGCTCTACAGTTATACTGTATTTTCCATTCAGAAAAGTTTGTTGTCAAAAGTTGCACTGTACATCTTGTTAATGTGATGAAAGTTGCTGTTACATCAAGTGACACCTGATGTCCACCATATGCATCAAATGTGTTGCGGTCCAACAAAAGTCATTCATTTTCAATGGAGCAATCCACAAAAGTATGTTTGCATTGCGGGACTAGACTCCACTGGGTCTGGGGCTGGTTTCGCAGACAAACAGTATTTAGATCCATTAACTGTGAACCATTTTAAAACTTTTAAAGTAATCACACCAAATTCATGAGGACCAAAAGTAATTGGAATCTGTATGTGATCCATAGACATCCCCAGGACTTAGGTGTCTTGCCTGATGAGGCTCCGCCAGCCATCTTCAGATCCAGTTTTTTGCCTTCCGTGTTGTCCTTAAATAATTCTCACTTGGATTCAAGGTGATTGAATAGGCCAGTCAAGAATATCCCACTTTCTGTCCCTGAAAACTCTTTGGTTACAATAGGAGTAAAATTGGGTCATTGTTCTGCTGCAAACCCAATGACTTTTGAGGTATTTGATTGTATCCGAGCAGAAAATATGTTTCTGTACACTTCAGAATTCATCCAACTACTGCCGAATGCAGCAACATCTTTAATGAAGACATCTGAGCCAGTTCCAGTGGCAGCCATACATTCTTGGTATACTGGTTCCTTTTTTTCCTCCAGACTTTCCTTGTGCCATCACTCTGGTATGTTAGTATTCCTCTCATCTGTCTACAATACTTTTTTCTATATCTTTGAAGAATCTTTTAGGAATTTTTGGTCATCCTGTTTCTGAGACTACAGTAACTGATGTTCCTGCACCTTGCAACCCAGGTTTGGCTTAGCTTGGCTGGTAAAGTCTTCTGTGAAATGTTCTAGCTGTGACGGTGAGGTGACAGACAGCTCTGTCATCTCCCACTTTTCCCAGTTTCCAGTTATTCACGAACTGACCCCGGACTCATTCATTGTCTTGTCTCCAATCATCATGCACACCAGGTCCCAATTAAGTCATCAGTATGTGTTTAAATCTTTCTCCTCTGCTGCCCTAAATTGTTGGTTATTGTTTCCCTGTTTCTGTATGTTCACGTTAGTGATGAGTATCGTTTTGCTGCTAAGCCAGCCCTTTGTTTTAATTTCAGTTTGTTTTTGTGCTCGGTGTTGTTTTCATTAAATCTACTACATTGAATGCCACTCTGCCTGTGCCTGGTCTCTCCTCTCCACCACGACCCAGCCGTGACACTAGCTTCTTCATTTGTGCTATTGACTAAATTTAAAATGTCTGACTTTTTTGCCATCAGCCTACACACCATAATCAGACAAAGCATGAACACGTTTTTAATATTTGTGCCATTTAAAAAGAAATATCTAATGTAAATACATATTCAGAACCTTTATTCAGTACTTTCTAGAATAATCTTTGGCTACAATCACAGTTTTGAGACTTCTTGGGTATGCTTCCAGCAGTTTCACACATCTGGATTTGGGCAGTTTCTCCC
Source organism: Esox lucius (assembly GCF_011004845.1). NCBI lineage: Eukaryota > Metazoa > Chordata > Actinopteri > Esociformes > Esocidae > Esox > Esox lucius. The sequence goes on from NC_047575.1 coordinate 36,778,300, forward strand.
ATTCGTCCTTGTAGATCCTCTAAAACTTTGTCAGATTGAATGCAATTGAAACTACCATCTTCAGGTTTCCCCACGGATGTTCAATAGAGTTCAAGTCTAAGCTTTTGCTGGGCCACTCTAGGACATTCACAGACCTGTCTGGAAGCTACTCCAGTGTCGTCTTTTTGTATGGTTAGGGTTGTTGTCGTGCTGAAAGATTAACATGCATCGCAGTCTGAAGTCCTTTGCATTCTGGATCAGGTTTTCTTCAAAGACCTCTCTTTATTTTGTTCCGTTCATTGCTCACTCAATCCTGACCAGTCTCCCAGTCCCTCTGGTTGAGTAGCATCCCCATAGCATGATACTCCTACCAATACGCTTCACATTAGGGATGTTTTTAGCCTGGGGATGAGCAGTAGTGGAATAGATACAGTAAAGAAGATATCAGTGGTTTCTTTTTCAGTACATTCCAAACTGTTGATTTGGCTATGCCCAACTTTGGTGCTATGGTTGTACTTGAGTTTCTCTTTTCTTTAGCATCCAAATTGATCACTTTTTGACATAGAAAGCTTCCTATTCTTTGTGTTGGATTATTCCTACTGACATCCAAAGATTCGAACTGAGACTACAATGAGACTACTTTCATATTTGTGAACAATCAATGCAACAGGAAACACTTGATCAATTAGAAACACCTGTGAGCTAAATGTCCCACTACTTATATACTTAACATTTTAGTGTTGAAATGGACAGAAATATATTTGTATGCCTTGAGCAGAGGCGTAGCCAGGATCATAATACATTCGGGGCTTAACAAAGTACAGGGTTTTGAATGTACATTTATTACAGATTAATAGATCAGGAGCTATTTTTCTGGGGGGAGGGGGGTCCATTTGAGATCTGGGGCTATTCAGAAAAGATCTGGGGCTAACGACGCCACTGGCCTTGAGACTACAGCAATTTTGACTTTACTGTCCCAATACTTATGGAGGGCACTGGATCCATTCTAATGGGGATGGACACAGGGAACAGTGTTATGTGATCCATGTATTTCTTCCTGCCTTCCTTTGTAGTGTGTGTGGTTCAGAGTGGATGTTCTGTTTGTGTGGGTGTTTTCTGATCAGGTGCGCAGAGTTGCTGCTGACGAGGATGGGCGTGGTTTCTGTCCGGTTTCCTGGCAGCTGGGGTTAATTGAGGGACTAATTGACCGAAGCATATAACTGTTTTCATTGTGAGCTCTTCAGGGCTTTTTGTTTGATTGTCTGTTGGAGGATTTGGTTCTAGGTTGCTATGTTTTGCTTTTGATTTGTTTTGTTTGTGTTCCAGCAAGTCCTCCTGTTGTATAACACCCTACCTGGGTTCTGGAGAAGGGAAAAATAGTTCTGCCCATAGATCTACATTCACACGTAGATGACCCACTGTTTGACACACAAGGTTAGCCGGGCAGTGTCCCCCCTGTATTTTTAGGGTAACAGGTAGAAAAGCTTGTTAGGGATTAAATTGGGTTAAGAAGGTTTGAGTGTGTAGATGAGAAGGGATCTTTTGTTTATTTTAATTACTTGGACCCCATTCCCAGAATTCCCTTCTCCTACCATCCCTATTTTGTGTCTCTGCTTGATTGATATTTGTTTGTATATGGGTGTTGAATTATTTAGTTTTTTAACTAAAGGTCCCCTGAGGGCTAACGTTGTGTTCTGGTGGTCGTGTCTTATTTTGTTAGTTGCACCCCACACCTCAGCCCTGTCCTAATTTGGTTTTCATTGCATGTGCAAGCACAGGCACTTACGTCAAATATATAATTTGTAAAAAAAAATTTTTAAATGTATTGTAAATTAAAGAAATACATTTTAAAACATGCATTTATTAGTGAAGTAGGCAAAAAAACATTTAGGGTAACTGTCACACTCTGGCATGACAGCCAGCTGGGCCAGCGAATCCAATCTCTCCCTCACTTCTTCACACACATCTGTTTTAGGTGATTAGTGCCCACACCCCTTTTCCCTCATCATTGCCCCTATTTAAGTTCCTGCTTCCCCATTGTATCCTGTCGGCCGGCGTTTGTTTTAGTTTACCCATATGTTATGTTGTTCTCTTTGTTCCTGTCTGGTATTTTAGTTTTGTTTTCGCATTGTTTTTGTTTAGTTGTTAAATGATCTCTGTTCTCTTTGTGCTTGTCAATCAATCAATCAATCAAAAATTTTTTATAAAGCGCTTTTTACAACAGCAGTTGTCACAAAGTGCTTTACAGAGACACCCGGCCTTAAACCCCAAGGAGCAAACAACAGTAGTGTTGAATTTCAGTGGCTAGGAAAAACTCCCTAAGAAGGTTGAATTTTAGGAAGAAACCTAGAGAGGACCCAGGCTCAGAGGGGTGACCAGACCAGTCCTCTTCTGGCTTGCATACCTTGGCTTGTATCCTGCTTCCATCCTTAAATGTTACAGTAACCTAAGATGAATAAGTTTATGGTAAATTAAAGAAGGGAATGTCCAGTCTCTGCTTAACATAAAAAACTTATCTGTTATCTTTATCATGAAGAATAATTATTTTGTATTTGTTTGGTTTAACCACTGTGTGTTTGAGCAGAATAGTGTGTTTTTCTGTGTGTCTTACTAATATTTTTTATATACTGTATTTGCTACTCTGGTTCAGTATGAATCTCAACCTTGCATACCTTGGCTCATCTAAAACCTGTCTGCTCCACCATGAAAATACCTAAGTGTGCAACTCATCACATCACATCATATAAATCCTCAGCTATCACTTTTTGTGAACTTTTCTTGAATTCTCAACAGAGATTAAGCAAGGTACACTCTCTGGCTCTACAGTAGTTTACCTTCTGATCTTCAAATTAGACAGTCAGGTCTTAGGGAGTACAGGAGGCTTCTATGATCCCTGATCAATGTCTGTCATTAACAGCTGTGGATGGAATTTTCATTTGAAATGATGTCTTTCAGTCATAACAACCACTGAGTAAATCACAAGTATAACCAATCTTCTGCACTGTTATGCATGGCATGGAAATGTTGAACACGTTTATGCCCCTAAGTAGAATAATTAACATTTGTCTGTAGCAGCTGAACCTACACATTGCAGATGTTTACTCTCCACGCTACAACCATCTGTCTAAGTTTGTAATCCACAGAGAGCATAAATCATTAATGGGTTCACAGAGAGAAATAGGGAGATATGTGGTGAGAAAGGTAAAGTATATGAGAGAGATAAAGAGAGTGAGAGAGAAAAGACAGACCAATCTCTGTTATGCATCCTGACTCCTAATGAGACGTCCTGTAGAGTTTCAGGTCTGTTATGCTATTTTTACATGCAGGGCCACAGTGGAGCCTGATAAGCAGCAACTAATAGACAAACAGGCTCAAATATGACAGGGAAGACCACTGAAGAGGATGGGAAAAGCTCGATTTTTGGGAGGGCAGTGGTGTTGTTCGTTACTGCTCATAGGGGGGCTACAGTGATGGGAGATAGAATAATGAAAAGGAACAAAGCCACCTAACTAAGAGGTGTCCCATTAATCTGAGCCTGGTCATAATCATTTAACTAGAGAAATCAATGTCCTTAAACAGCCTGGCCTCAACTTTCATTAGAACAAAAGCACAGGCAGTGCCATTGAAGAAATGATTAGTGTGTTGATCGATTGAGAACACACAAATTATTACAGGAAAAGCTTACATTTCTCTTTTTGTCATTGCAGGGAGTAAACGTGGGGTGGTTGATCTTGCAATGTTTGTTTCACCACCGGAAAAATAAAGGGTGATTATTACACACTAATACATTATGCCTCTGATAATGGTTTAAACTGCACACCCGGCGGCCTGTCCTTGAACCGAGAGGAGATTTACAAACACTGACAATATTGCTGTGGCACCATTGAATCAAATACTGTATGCCTGCCTGCAACAAAAGTAATCACCACAAAATCCATTATATTCTGTTTCTTTTTTCCTACCCACAGGCCCTTATCTCTACAGAAAAACGCCTTTCTCTTGCTCATGTGTTATTTGGACCTGTCTGCAATTCTGAATTGGTCCCTGTACAAAATGCTCTATGCAGTTTGCAGAGTTTTGGCACATTGTTGACAGAGCTTTTACTTTAGTGAAGAAATAGTACTTTAAAGGCGCCATATGTAAGATTTTAGCTGTACTGCTGGCATAAATAAAAGCGTAAATGACCATAAGACATCTGCAGATGTTTTAAGTTAATGTTAAATATAATTTCTTTCACACAATGATTAAGATTGCCTGAGATATTTCACATTTAAACCTTCCCCATTTAAACTTTCTCACCAGTCTGTCTATAAGATTGCTTCCTTATTGTATTTGTTCGTTAAAGTATTTATTCTATAGTTGCATTTTTATGAGGTAACCAGCAGATAAGCATTTTGTTTAATGGTCCATATCTTGTGTATTCTGTACTTCGAAGAACTAAAAAACAGGAAAGGTTAGGAAAGGTTTAAAATGTGTTAGTCCTTTTTCCTGCCATCGTTACTAAATACACTGAGTTCACAGGTCATAGGTTACACATGCTGCCCCTATTGACACAACCTAAAATGAAGGCTGTAATAATCTTAGCATTCTAAGTTTGATAGCAATTCGAATGACTAGGGCAACTAAAACTGTGCTGTGGAGACTGAAGACATACTTTGGACAGTCTTCAATTCACATACAGGAGCACCGTAAAAAATGTAAAACAATTGCCAGCCCTCATCCCTTAGATATGGCAATATTCAAGCTTAGGTCAAGTAAAATATTAATTTAACTAGTCATACAAAACTTTGGAGTGACACAGCTTACTGCCCAGCCTGTAGAGTAATTTTCAGTGTACAATATCAATATGCTATAGAAGAGAAGTACACTGAGAATCTCCTTAACAGCTCCTGCTCCCTCCATCTCTTGTGGCCCAATTAACACCAGTACAACATAGAGCCTCAAATCGTTATTTGTTCAATAAATCACCTCATGGGTTTCCCCCTCTATGTCCCACAGATAGCCAATGTAAATCTATTTACTTTCACTCCCGGGCAAGGATTTGGAGCCTATAAGTAGCTCAGTTTCTTGTGGCAAGTCATAACAAACCAGGGAGGGAGAGTAGGTCTAAGCTAAGAAACTGGTTAGAGTGTGTATTGGTGTGTGTTGGGGTATGTACATGTGGCTTTGGGGGAATGTAGCGATAACAGCTTATTGGAGACTAAGTCTGTAACACAATTAATTTCACCATCTGCATTGGCCATTTATGTTAAGCGACACTATGTTCTATGACAGAAGAGATCATATGTGCATCGTTTGCCAGGCGTAGAGTATGGCGGCTAAATGCTAATTTGCTCTGGTTCTGCCTGAAGTGTGCAACTGCGAGCAAGGGAGGCAGCAGGACTCAGAAAAACAGATGCCAAACACTGCACTGGATTGAGATAATGCTGCGAAGCACAAGAGCCATGGCAGACCAAAGTCAATATTTGAACAGACCTCCTAAATAAATGCAGATAGGTGCTAGGCCTCCAGATATTTTCAAACTGTGTCCAGCATGCTGTGCTCCCTAGACACAAAGTTCAAGATGCTGGGCCCCCCAGATAATTGCAAACATAGTCTTGTATGCTTGGCTCCTTAAATATTTGCAGACACTGTATTCATACCATCATAACCACATTTAAAATAAATATGATTTATTTTATTATTTATAATGTTTCTCTCGAAAAAGTAAAATTTTTAGAGTCTACATTATCTGAAAGAGCTGTCATATGCCAGAGACCTCATCCAGTCTACTCCATCAGACAGATACCCCTGTTTCTGGCATACAGTGGGGGTTATAAACCCTATAAACATTACATTAAAATACTTCATCTTATGACAAATTGAAGTGCATCGATGACATCATATCGAGGGTAAATGTTCAGACTTTCCCCAACCAAAAGCCCTCTAATGGTAATGTCCATACAATGCTCAGAGCACTAGAGTTCTGGGTACCTGGAGGCTCTGAGGAGGTCTGGATATGACGATTGGAAGGCCATCAGAGATGCCAAATGAGACTACTGGGATAAGTTAGAGCCTAACTACCACAGTTCTGACCAGAGACGCATGTGGTGTGGACTGCAACACTTTACAGACTATAAAAGGAGAAACAGCAATGATGCGCAGCCTGCCGCCTCCCTCCCAGACGAGATAAACTCCTTCTATGCACGGTTTGAGGCGATCAACACAATTCCTTCTGGAAGGCTTACTGAGGACAAGGACGACTGCACTCTGTCCCTAACCACAGCAGTGTCCTTACGTCAGCCTTCAAGTTCCTTTTGGAAGGCTGACATGAGGATAGCTTTTAAAAAATTAACCTTCGAAAGTCACCAGGGCCAGATGGCATTCCAGGCCGTGTCCTCAGGGGGTGCACCGACCAGCTAGCGGAGGTTTTCACCTCCATATTCAAACTCTCCCTGTCTCTGTCTGCAGTCCCCTCCCGCTTCAAACAGACCACCATTGTTCCTGTACCGAAGAAACCTTTCATCAACTGCCTGAACGACTACCGCCCTGTAGCACTGACCTCCACCATCATGAAGTGCTTTGAGTGGCTGGTCAGAACTCACATCTGCTCCACCCTTCCTGACACCTTGGACACTTTTCAATTTGCATTTCGCCCCAATAGATCAACAGATGATGCCATCACCTTGACAACACACATCGCTCTCTACCACCTGGAAAAAGGCAACACATATGTGAGGATGCTGTTTGTGGACTACAGCTCAGCATTCAACACACTATTGTACCCAGGGACTTTAAACATCTCTTTGCAATTGGATCCTGAACTTTCTTACGGGCATATCCCAGGAGGTGAGAAAGTGGCAAACTCACCTCACCTCCTCTGCACTGACCCTGAGAACCGGAGCCCCCTAGGGCTGTGTACTCAGTCCCCTCCTCTACTCCCTGTTCACACATGATTGCATGGCCCCACACAGCTCCAACATCGTCCTTAAATTTGTGGATGACACAACCATCCTGGGTCTCATCTCCAACAATAACCGCTTACAAAGTGGAGGTAGAGAACCTGGATACATGGTGCCAGGACAACAACCTCTCTCTCACATCTGCAAGACTAAGGAGATGATCGTGGACTTCAGGAAGCAGCAGAGGGGGGGGTCATGCACCATTATACAGAGTCTCTGACATCAAGTTCCTCGGTGTGTTCATCAAAGATGACCTCACTTGGTCCAGGCAAGTGAACCCAGCAGTGAAAACTGCCCAAAAGCGACTATACTTCCTGAGGAGACTCAAGAAGGTTGGCATGTCTGCAAACACTCACCAACTTCTACAGGTGCACCATTAAGAGAATCTTCTCAGGCTGCTCCGTTGCAGATCAGTAGTCCCTCCAGAGGTTGGTGAAGTCAGTGGAGCGTGTGGAACATCATCAAAGACTACAGCCACTCAGGCTATGGTCTGTTCACACTGTTGCCGTCTGGTAAACGCTACCGGAGCATTGGGGCACATCCAGATTCACAAACACATTTTTCTCTCAACGAGCAACACTGATCAAAATTTCTAAATCAATGCCAAAATTTCACAATTTTTGCCAGGGTATGCAAACTTATGAGCACAACTGTATGTACAATTCATAGGCATAATACACTCATATTGTTTCTATAATATTCAATACTTCTACCCATATTGTTCATATTCCCCATCTTACTCTTTTTAAAATTGCTGCAAGTTTACATTATGTATATTTTTGCTTTATATATTTCACAATACTTACTACATAGATGCCGTGTGCCAGGACACAATAATTTAATTGTGCAGAATGATGCTGTGTTATTTGATAAATAAACTTCTCCCCGTGTATCACTGCAGAATGCTATGGTAGCCATGCTGGTTGAGTGTGCATTTAATTCTAAATAAATCACTGTGTCACAAGCAAAACACCCCCATCCCATCAAACTTCCTCCTCCATGCTCCACGGTGGGAACCATAGATGTGGAGATCATCCGTTTACCCACTCACAAAGACACGGCAGTTGGAACCAAAATAGCATATTTGGACTAATCAGACCAAAGAACAGATTTACACCCATCTAATGTCCATTTCTCGTGTGGGTAGTGGATACTTTGGCGCAATTCGAACATGAAGTTCAAACAGTCTCCTGTGAACAGTTGATGTTGAGATGTGTCTTTTACTTCAACTCTGTAAAACATTTATTTTGATCTGAGGTGCAGCTAATTGCTGGTAACTCTAATGAACTTATCCTCTGCAGCAGAGGTAACTCTGGGTTTTTCTTTCTTCTGGTGGTGTCATGAGAGCCAGTTTCATCATAGCACTTGATGTTTTTTGCGACTGCAAAAAGGCAAAAGATCTTGACATTTCCCAGATTGATTTTCCTTCATGTCTTAAACTAAAAATTATCCTTGCTTATTTGAGCTGTTCTTGCAATAATAAAGACTACTACAGTACAGACCTAATGCTTGTTTACTGTATACCAACCCTACCGTGTCACAACATAGCTGTTTGGCTCATACGCATTAAGAAGGAAAGAAATTCCACAAATTAACTTCAAACAAGACATACAATACCTGTTATTTCCAGATTTTGCCACTTTGCATCTTCAGTAATACTGTAACCATGTTAAAAATGTTTTCAGTATGATTTAGGAAGATCATCCCCCTTAGTAATGGGACCAGTTATCACATCTACAGTGTAGTGCCCTAGTATAATCATATCTGTCCAAGTGCTTCTAATTGGGATAGTGTCCCCAACAAGCGCAACACATGTACCTACAGTTTTCACGAACTGCATTGTGGGATTGTTGAGATTGCGGATTGTTGACGTGCTGTACGCTGCCTGCTGTTACCTACCTGGCTACCTGCCAAACTCGAATTTACTCTATATAAACTAATTGGTCAAAATTCAATTTTAAGAGTTTTACCAACGCAATATTTTTATCTGTTGACCTCTTACCCAACTTTACTACACCGGGACTCTTTTCTGACATAATTAACGGAACTACTCACCCCTGAACACCTGAGGCTAAGTATCATTAAAACGCCTTATCACTGTAATTGTTTTAGCTACAACACGGAGGAGAACTATCGTCTTCAGTTCAAGATAGCAGAGTTAGAGGCTCGGCTTCTGACGCAAATGTCAGGCAAGGATTATGCTAGTGTAGAAATAGAAAAAACTGCGTCAGTGCCACCAGGAAGAAACAATAGTTTTGTTAGCACCCCAGCACAGCTCCTGCAGCCGGGCAAGAACTTTCTCTTTGTCACTGGGAAGAAATGCCGTCGACCAGTTAAACCTGAATCGTTGCTAAATCCAACTGAGACTTTCAACAGGTTTTCCCAACTGTAGTCAGAGTCAAGGCCCGAGCCGTCTTCGGAGGGGAATGATCGGCAGGCATTTTCTACCGGTGGCCTTTAAAAACTGAAAACTTTAGTCATTGGTGATTCCATTACCCGCAGTATTAGACTAAAGAATCAGCCGGCGATCGTACACTGTTTTCCCGGGGGGCAGAGCCACCGACGTAGCCGCAAATCTGGGGTTGGTGCTAGCGAAGTCTAAAACTGGCAAGTATAGAGAGTACAGAGATATTGTTATTCACGTTGGCACCAACGACGTGAGAATGAAACAGTCAGAGGTTACGAAGCAGAACATAGCATCAGCGTGTAAACTAGCTGGAAAGATGTGTTAGCATCGAGTAATTGTCTCTGGCCCCCTCCCAGCTAGGGGTGGTGACGAGCTCTACATCTGACTTGCGCAACTCAATCACTGGCTGAAAACGGAGTTCTACCCGTCGCAGGAGGTAGAGTTTGTAGATAACTGGCTTTCTTTTTGGGACTCTCCCAGAAATAGGGCCAGGCCTGATCTGCTGAGGAGCGACGGACTCCATCCTAGCTGGAGTGGTGCTCTTCTTTTATCAAGGAACATTGACAGGAGTCTTCAATATTCATATGGAAAGGTCCAATGATCCTCTTCAAAAAGCCTTTGAAGCCATAATTGACTCAATGGGTTTTATCCAACATGTCTCAAGTCCAACACATTGCCACAATCACACCTTAGATTTAGTTCTGTCACGAGAAAGAGATATTGTAGATCTAATAATCTCCCCCCAAAATCCTGGATTATCGGATCACTGTTTTATTACATTTACCGTTAAAACAAGAAATCCACTTGCTCCGCAAACAATGAGTTTCAAAAGCCGTACTATACATTTTTCGGACTACAAATAAATTCCTTGGTATTCAAGTTCGCTCATTAATGACAGAGTAAATAAATCTGTAAACGATCAAATCGAGGATCTAAACTCAACACTGCGAAATACATTAGACACAGTTGCACCACTAAAAACTAAAGAAATACGCAACAAGAAACTTGCTCCCTGGTACACAGACAATACTAGAGCACGTAAGCAAGCCTCCAGGAAATTGGAGCGAAAGTGGCGCTCCACCAAGTTGGAAGTATTTAGACTGGCCTGGATAGACAGTACACTACAATACCGAAAATCACTCACGTCTGCTCGATCAGCTTATTTGGAACAAAAACAATCCAAAATTTCTCTTTGATACAGTTGCAAATTTAACTAAAAAGCAAAGCTTAGCAAGTGAAGTGGGTCTTCACTTTAGTTGTAATGAATACATGAACTACTTTGATGAAAAGATCATCACCATTAGAAAACAAATAATTGACTCCTCCTTAAATAGTTATGGTCCTCAAAATCTCAGTTGTCCTAAAAATGTCCTGAACCTCCCTGACCAGGTGTCAATGGGGAAACTTGAATTTTTTGAGACCGTATCGCTCGACACATTTACTAAATTTGTAATGAGTTCTAAACCCACAAACTCTCAGCTAGATCCGATTCCAATAAAATTACATAAGGAGCTATTCCTGTGCTAGGTCAGCCAATGCTGAACATAATAAATTGCTCCCTTTCCTCCGGATGTGTACCAAGCCCCACTAAAAATAGCAGAAATTAAGCCTCTCCTAAAAATATCTAATCTGGATCCTGACATATTAAACAATTATAGGCCAATATCGAACCTCCCGTTCCTCTCAAAAATCAGTTGTTGGGAAAAATGTGTTTCCCAACAACTGAATGCCTTCCTAAAGACAAATAACATTTATGAAATACTCCAGTCCGGTTTCAGATCCCATCATAGTACTGAGACTGCACTTGTGAAGGTAACAAATGACCTTCTAATGGCCTCGGACAAAGGTTCCGCATCCGTCCTGTTGCTTCTTGATCTTAGTGCTGCTTTTGACATTATTGATCACTCCCTTCTCTTAGAGAGACTGGAAACCCATATTGGGCTATGTGGACATGTTTTTGCCTGGTTTAAATCTTATTTATCTGAAAGATATCAGTTTTTTAGTGTGGATGGCATATCCTCTGACAAGTCAAATGTATGCTTTGGTGTTCCTCAAGGCTCGGTTCTGGGCCCATTATTGTTCTCACTATATATGCTCCCTCTGGGCAATGTAATCCGAAATCACAATGTAAACTTTCACTGTTAAGCTGATGACACACAGTTATATATTTCAATGAAGCATGGAGAAGCCCCAAAATTAGCTACTTTGGAAGCATGCGTTTCAGATATTAGCAAGTAGATGACAGAGAATGTCTTGCTCTTAAACTCAAGGAAAAAAGAAATGGATCCATGCTTTCGTTACTTCTAGACTAGATTACTGCAATGCTCTTCTCTCTGGTTATCAAGACAAATTAATAAATAAACTTCAATTAGTGCTGCACACGGCTGCTAGAATCCTAACTAGAACAAAAACATTTGAACACATTACTCCAGTCCTAGCGTCCTTACACTGGCTGCCTGTTAGGGTTAGGGCTGATTTTAACCTATAAATCAATACATGGACTTGCTCCTACTTACCTTGCTGAAATAATCCAGCAATACATACCTACACGTAACCTACGATCGCAAGATGCAGGCCTCTTAATTGTACCTAGAATTTCTAAACAAACAGCTGGCGGCAGGGCCTTTTCTCATAGAGCTCCACTACTGTGGAATGATCTGCCAATTAAGGTTAGAAATGCAAACTCAGTGCAAACTTTCAAGTGTCTACTAAAAACTCATCTCTACAGCACGGTTTATAATTAGGTGTAGCCTGGCCCGGGGGCGTGAAGGTGACCAGTAGGCTTGATACTGTCCACCCTTGCTGTCTTGCCAGGTGGGCTCTCGTCGCCACTGTGATGCCTTCCCTCCAATGCCATTCAGGGGCGGAGTCACTGGCTTGTTGTTGTCTCTCTGTTGCGCACTTGTGCAATTGGGCTGTACGCTGCTGGCAATACTCGGCCCTCTTTCAAGGGGGTTGTGGTTGGTGGGTGTCCCTTTGGTTGCCTGTTGGGCCCTGTCCGGGGCCTCCCCCGGGTAGGGCCACAGTGTCGCCGGACCCCCCAGTCTCAGTTCCAAGGTGTTACGCTGCTATATTATTGTGCTGGTGGATATGAGGAATGCACTTTCTAACTTTTCTCAGTCTCCTCTAGTTTAAAATTTTAGGAGGAGATGAGGTCCTGGTCCACACCTGTGGAGTACCTGGTTTGGGGGGCCCGTTGCTGTCCCTGTCCTTGTCCACCTGGTCATACTTTTGACCTAGTCTTGAATCAAATAGACTCTGGATTTAGCCCAGAGAAATTTATTTATTATTCTAATTGGACTCTTAATATCTCACTCGGCACAGCCAGAAGAGGACTGGTCACCCCTCTGAGCCTGGGTCCTCTCTAGGTTTCTTCCTAAAATCCGGCCTTCTTAGGGAGTTTTTCCGAGCCACTGAAATCCAACACTACTGTTGTTTGCTCCTTGGGGTTTAAGGCTGGGTGTCTCTGTAAAGCACTTTGTGACAACTGCTGTTGTAACAAGGGCTTTATAAATAAATTTGATAATTGATTGATGTACCACTTTGTTTAAGGAGACATTCTTTCTTCCCTGGCATTAGCCATTAGCTAGCTAACTAGCTTTATGTAATTTCCTAATTAAGTAGCATGAAAGTAGTGTATATTACTTACATTGAAAATGTTTTTACGTACTCAACATCAGTTTGTACCAGAGTCCTGCATCAATTTTTACTTAAATACCATAACTAAATTGTTACTAAAAGTCCCTCCCAATCAAAGGAGTTCCAGTCTGATTTTCGTGATGCGGAAGGGACTAGGGATTAAGTTACCATGAAATCAACTAAAACAAGCATTAATAACTAATGCATGTAAAATATACTCTCTTCCCTGTATTGTGATTGGGCTATACTTTATATCATGATACCCATTTCATCAATGTACACTTCTTAAAATTATTAAGGGAACACTTAAATCAGGTCTCGATGAACTAAATATATTAAAGATCAAAATCTTTACTGTACATTGTGTAATTTGTTGAGAACAAAATTACATAACAACGGTCAATGGAAACTAAAGTCACCAACCGATTGAGGGCTGGATTCAAACTCACACCAAATATCGAAGTAAACAATTGAAATCACAGGCTATTCCAACGTGTGTTCTTCATCACAGCAACTCATTATGTCCCTCAGTAATGTGTATGGCCCCCACGTGCCTGTATGCACTCCCAACAATGTCTGGGCATGCTCCTGATGAGTCGGCGGATGGTGTCCTGGGGGATCTCCTGCCAGACCTGGATCAGGGCATCAGTGAGCTCCTGGACAGTCTGTGGCACGACTTGGCGGCATCAGATGCACCGATAAATAATGTCCCAGAGGTTCTCAATCGGATTCAGATCTGGGGAACATGAGGGCCAGTCAATGGCATCAATACCTTCATCCAGGAACTGCCTATACACTCTGGCCACATATGACCGGGCATTGTCCTGCACCAGGAGGAACCCAGGGCCCACTTCACCAGCGTAAGGTCTGAAAATGGGTCTGAGGATTTCTTCCCAGTACCTAACAGCAGTCAACGTACCGTTGGCTAGCATGGTGAAGTCTTTGCAACCCTCCAAGGATATGCCTCCCCAGACCATCACTGACCCACTGCCAAACCGGTTATGCTATATGATGTTGCTGGCAGCATAATGTTCACCACAGCATCTCCAGACCCTTTCAAGTCTGTCATGTGCTCAGTGTGAACCTGTTGTCATCTGTGAAGAGAAACAGGACACCAATGGTGGACCTGCCAATTCTAGTGTTCACTGGCGAAAGCCAATCGAGATGCACCATGCTGGGCTGTGAGCACAGGTCCGACTAGAGGACGTCTGCCCACTCTCGTTGAGTCTGTTTCTGAAAGTTTGGTCAGAACCATGCATACCAGTAACCCGTTGGAGGTCATTTTGTAGGGCTCTGGCAGTGCTCCTCCTGTTTCCTCACACAAAGGAGCCGATACCGGTTCTACTGCTGGGTTTATGCCCTTCTACGGCCCTGTCCAGCTCTACTCTTTTAATGTCCCGTCTCCTGGTATCTCATCCATGCTCTTGAGGCTATACTGGGAGACAAAGCAAATCTTCTTGAAACAGTAAGTATGGATGTGCCATCCTGGAGGAGCTGGACTACCAGTGCAACCTGAATGGGCTGCAGGTACTGCCTCATACTACCAGTAGCGACACTACCAAAACGCAAAACTAGAGTAGAATCAGTCAGGAAGGATAAAGAGAGAGCAATTGTCTGTGGTCACCACATGCAAAACCATTCCCTTTTTGGGGGTTGTCTAGCTCTTTAACGCACCTGTTAAATTCAAAATATGCGTAAACATTCCATTTTTGTTTTTGCATTAGGGCTGGTTCACCCGATTGCAGCGTAATGAAATAATATCCCGATCAAACTCCGCTCTCTGAAAGTTATAAATAGCCTTTGGAACCCAGTTAAGGTACAAAAATCTATTAAACAAAATTGTGACACAGTTAAGTTTTTTCGCTCAGCCAAGCGCTCTCTGTTGCTGTGTGGAGAATGGAGATGTGTGGAGCAGCCTGTGTCAGTTACCACTTTTATTCCTTTCCCCTCCCCCGACTGAACGTCACTCACTCACTCACTCACTCATCCAGGCATGTACTGCGGTCTCATGAGAAAACACAGCTTTTATATAACGGTTTTCTTGTTCCCGAATACAAATATTCGGGTTCGGCTCCACCCATAATGGACAGATTGAAGTTTAGTTGACCTGTGTTAAACTGTGATCATTAGTGTATTTACCATTCATAGAAAATTTTACCATGATATTGTTATGTAAAAAAGTAATTAAAAAAAGAAAAAATCTACGAATGTTCAGATATAATGATAATGAACTGAAATCCAAAACAGTTATCAAAAGATATCCAGTGACTGATCAGAGCAGTAGTTGATCTGTTTGGATCAAGTTCCACTCTGTGACCTTTCTTGTGTGGTATAGTTTCGGTACTGCTGTGGTATTGAGTATTGTAATACTTAATCTGGTTTCTGTATTGCCTAAGACATTTAAGTTAAGAGAATGTTTTTGGAAATGATCCTTTCATTATCAATCATTTAAAGTTGATCATACCTATTCGGACCATGAACATAAACAGCATAGCACACAGCTTGAGATCCTTACATTGTGTATGAGGAACATTCATTCACTAGTCAGAAAAATATCCTCTCTACGTGTTCCAGCAAATGTCCCAATCTCTCTTCTCCATTATACAGACTTACAACTTTGGCAGTCTGCCTGATGGGCTGCAATCAACTCTGCTCAGAACTCCAGCAATAAGAAATAACCTTTATTAACCAAGCATCTGCTTCTTTTCAGTATTCCAAGTTAAAATGTTGATATTGTGAGAACATTAACCAGGAGACAGCGTTTTGTGGTATGGACTTGTTTTTAAACTATGTTTCACCGGGTCTTCAAAATCTGCCAGTAGGTGCAATGTACTGAATGGCATAGGCCTTAGGGAATATAGTGTTTGATCAAAGTGAAAGAATCCAGAAAATACAAAATTCAAGAAGTCGTCTGTGGAACCCCAATCATTTGAGCTACAAGGGAATAGTTTTATGTTTTAGGGAACACCTATATGGTTTTCAGCTGTGACTTCTGAAGCTGCTGGTGAACAGCCCAGAGCCCTGTTTTGTAGGGAGACTCCTGCCTAGCTGTAATATGCCTATCCACTGCTCTTTCCACAGCTCTCTCCACAGCTCTCTCCACTGCTCTCTCCACTGCTCTCTCCACTGCTCTCTCCACTGCTCTCTCCACAGCTCTCTCCACTTGTGGACAAAATATAGGGGCAGAAGTTGCTTAATGGATTCTGCAATCAGACTACTGGGTATTGGGTATGCATGGGCTTGTTAATGAATAGACAGAATATACAGAATGCTGCTGGCTCATTCTGGAAGTCCCTGATAAACCCTTTACTGTAGCATATGTGTCTTCTCTGCAATGTTTAGTCATTTCCAGGCCACAGCCACACCCATTGGATTTCTCTCAAGGAAAGCATGTGTGCTTTGGGTTATTCTACGGCTGGGGAGGGCAAACCTTTTGGCTCGGGGGCCACCTCAGGATTTTGAAATGAAATGGGGGGGCCACACATTTGTTTTGTAATATGTTGATCATAAATGATTTGCAGGCCAGAAAAGGGCAATTATTAAAACATTTATACATGAAGTCCATTATAATGTCTAACTAATTTCAATTCGGATTCAGATGTATAAGAATGGACTGGTGAGTTATTTTTCACATCCCCTCAAAACAATTTTATTACCTACCGCGGGCCAGATGGAGCTGCCTCTGGCCCGCAGGCCTTAGTTTGCCCACCCCTGTCCTACAAGGAGTAAAAAATAAGAATTTAGCTGCCTCACACAGAACTGTTCTTCTGCTCTGGTGTTGATGTTTCTCAGACTAGTGAGTGAGGTGGTGTGTGTGTGAGTTTGAAGTGCATTTTACACCTTGAAAGCTACATCTAATGGAGACACTGCACTGCATGCCATCTCCCTCTCACTTTGTGTCTGTTTCTTTCTATATCCTTCTCTCTCTTTCTGTGTTGATTTCATTAAATTCCAATGCCATAATCTGAGGAGCATTGTCTCCATGCAACAGGAGACTGACAGTCACTCACTCCACCAGACCCAGATCAAAAGCCCTCCCATTCCCTCAAATATCCTTAGTACCGCCAGTATGCCTGTGCTGGCTGGCCGCCCTCTCAACCAAAACAACCCAGACATTGCAGTACTGCCACAAAATACAGAGAAAGACATACTCAAAGGTGGAGAAAAAAAAAACTGATCATCAGACTGAAAAAAACAGACATGCCAAGCTAAAACCAGTGATCCTCAGCTCATGAACACACATCCTTAAGGGAATTATTGACTGCACAGCAATTGTTTGAGCTATCAGCAACTGTGGAATGAGTGTACAGCATGTTCTTATCTCACCCACACGCGCACGCACACATTAACACAGCATCCCACAGTGTCTCCTAATCTGCTATTGAGTCTTTAGTCTCTGAGAGGGTCACAATCACCTGAGATGGAGTAGTAGAATGAAACAGTTGGGATCTTCACCTCTGAGGAGTATACATTTAACTTGTGCTCCTAAGGGGTTTAAAATCCTCATGCAAAGCGACACTGTCAATAACGCTGCAGTGAAAGCGATAAATGTTTACTGATGTACGCCTTGTACATCTTCATACACTGCGTGCACCTCCTTAAGGAGAATGTAAGAGGTTATTTGACTGGGTATTGATGCACATTCTTCCAGGCCATTTTGCTCTGAGGAAAAACATAAGAAGATTGTATCATTGCTACAGAGGAAAAAAGCTAATATATCTTTGCTCAGTCAAGGTCAGCAACACAGATTAAAAAAGCCAAAATGGGACTGAATAGCACAAATAAAACTTAACATTACTGGTCCTATGAGAGGAAGTGGAAGGCTGTCCATGACTCATAAGTGAGAAGGCCACTCACTTCCTTGCCAGAGCCAAAACAGAGTTTCTTTTTATTTTTTATTTTTTACGTTAAGCACTATCTACTTAAAAACCATAATCTGTATAGTTCTCAATCAATAAAAAAAGAAATACAAAAGCCATGTCTTCAAATTATTTTGCAGATATTAGACTATAGGAGATTGTTGTTGGGATTGTCAGAGAAAGTCCCATTATAATCAGTTTGGGGTCAGTATCTATTGAAACTTAGAGGACATTATTCCTCGTTTCCACTGGTGCCAACCACTGGTGTTTTACCCTTAAGTCCAGACTTTGCTCTGTTTCCATTGACACGGACCGGGGCCAGTCAGCCAGTAGGCTGTGGCCGAGGAGCCTGGCCCTCACTTGGTGCCAAGCCCCAGACTTTAGGACTTAGGGCGTGAAAACGCCACATATTGTGCTATTCGAATAGCAGTGTGTATCATTGTCATGGCCCCTCTGATGGGGTGGGAATAAAATTTGGTTCTTGATATTAATTGAACTTTTGGTATTCTTGAAGTATGATTGGTTTTGTCCGTTTGTTGTTCTCTCTCTCTTTTTCTCTTCCTGTCTTGCTTTCTTTCTCTTTCTCCTGTCTCCCCTGTAGTGGAGTTATGGGCACGGCCAAAGGCTCTCCGAGATGACACCAGCACACACTTGCCTCTCATCTGCCATCACACACCTGATCAGTATCTGCCAATCTGCTGCCATGCTTACGGAGAGACCTGACATCTAGATCATTAAGTCGTATTTGAAAACTTCTACTGGACCTGTTCGCATTGCCTGCCAGCAACTTTACTCTGAAACTCACAAGCACCGAAATCACAGCCTGCCCCCAGCCAGTTCAGCCCACCAGCCAGCTCGGATTTCGGACCTCATCCCAAAGTCCGGCTCCACCACCAGCCAGCATTTCCCCATTTCAAGCTTTTCTGCTTGTTGTTAAATAAATATTTTGAAACTTACCAGCTGTCTCCGATCTGCTTTTGGTTTCCTACCAGAAACCTGACAAAAGCAAAGACAAAAAGCAAAAAGTTGGAATGAGGTCCCTAACCCTAACCCTAACCATCACTAGAAAATACTAAGGGGTCCCTGTCACTTTGACACTATAGACATTTTTGTGTTAATCAGCCGTATAAACCCCTCCAGTAACAAGTTCCAAGGGAGTGAACACTTTAAAACCACTGTATATCTGTGTTCAAATATAATGTATCCAGAAACTGTATTAGCATTTCTAAGATTTAAAATTTAGAGCAATCAAGCATCACGTCAGCTATAATCTCACTGCCAGCCTGGATATATGCTCCCAACACGTTTTACAGTTTATCCTTTGGTTCTGATCTAGGTTTTTTTCCCCTCAGCATATGTCTTCTGATCTTTTGGTCATACTTGTGAATACTCTTTCTGATCTCTCTAACATAAAATGCTTTAAATGAAATGGGTTACATATTTTCCACCAACATGTTTCTGTGCCAATGCACCTCTCAACCAGGAGCCTTAGGAATGCATAGATGCATACTGATGACCAACTTTGTGCGCTTCAACATCATGTTTAGCTTTTTCAACACCACAATCAATTTGTATTTAAGGCTTATTTTGACTATCTTGAAATATCATTCATTGTTTTAGTGTTTTTAAACAAATGTCTCTTCCCATTTAATCTGCCACTTGATTATGGATTGTGGTGTTTTAGACTTGGTCATAGTTATGACATTAATCAAGATAAATGGGGGGAGACTGTTTTATCTTGTAAACTGATGCACCTGGCCTCTTTGCTGGTTATCAGCTATTCCTCTATGACCTTGTTGAAATACAGTACCAGTGAAAAGTTTGACATTCAATGATATGTCTTAAGTTTGACAATTTTCTACATTGTAAAAAAAAAAGTGAACACGAAACTATGTAATTACACATATGGAAACATGGCGCAACCAACAAAGTGTTAAAAAGATCAAAATACATTTCATATTGTAGATTCTTCAAAGTAGAAACCATTTGCCTTGATCACAGCTTTGCACACTCAAGCTACATTTAGCAAGCAAGTTTATTTATATAGCACAGTTCTTACATAGAAGCAATTCAATATGCTTTACAAAGAAAAAGAAAAATATAAAACAACAGAATACAAACAAACACTGGAAAAAAACATCAATAAAAAAGGGGGACTCCGACCACCTTAAATAACAGGGGGGACTCTAACAACCCCAGGAACTCTAACCACCTTAATTAAATAGCAACATTATAATAAATAAAACCTACAATAAGAAAATAGAAATGGAATAAAAACTAAACAAAGACATAACTGGTAGATTCCATTGTAGATTCCATGAGGAAGCTATAAAAGCTGTAAGACTAACAGTGTGGTTAAGTTCAAGCGCTCAGTCATAGGCACGTGAAAAGTGTTTTTAACCTAGATTTAATAATTGATACGTTTGGGGCACATCTAAGATCTTCTGATCTTCTGCTAGTTTATTCCAGTTGTATGCAGCATAACTGCTAAATGCAGCTTTGCCATGTTTAGTTGGGACTCTGGGCTCTACTAGCTGACCTGAGTTCATGGATATAATAGCCCTGCTCAGTTTATAATCTTCAAATATATCAGAAATTCGGGGCCTAAACCATTTAGTGCCATTTTTCTTTCCTTTCCAAAAAAGTAACATTTTGAGTGAGGAACAGAAGCATTCAATATGCAGTGGTCTCTTAATTTTAACCCTTCTGTTCCTCACTCAAAACCTTCCCTTTTGACTTTTTTGGAAGGTATTTTTAAGATGATAGAATGCTGTTTTGGTGACTACTTTGATATGACTGGTGAACGTGAGATCTGAGTCTATCAGAACATCAAGATTACAAACTTGGACCCTGATTTTTAGGGCCTGAGAATCCAGCTCTTTCCTGATACTAGTTGTCTTATTTTTGTTGCCAAACCCAATACTCTTAGTTTAATCTTGGTTTAATTGTAGACAATTTTGTTTTATCCAGGCATTTATGTGCTCTATACAGTGGGCCATTATATACAGTGGGGAGAACAAGTATTTGATACACTGCCGATTTTGCAGGTTTTCCCACTTACAAAGCATGTAGAAGTCTGTAATTTTTATTATAGGTACTCTTCAACTGTGAGTGATGGAATCTAAAACAAAAATCCAGAAAATCACATTTTATGATTTTTAAGTAATTAATTAGCATTTTATTGCATGACATAAGTATTTGAGCCTTTCAGAAACATGCAAATTAATTATGTTTCACAGTGGACACGAGTTCTGATGCTATCTGCTTTAGGGGCTTTGTAAGCTTGGCAAATAGAGTGAGGGTATTGTTGATATTCTTATTGATCATTCCCAATAACTCATACTTGAAGCTACAAAGGTTTTGTTTCTAAATGTCATAGTGGATTTGAAGTTTAGTTTTTCTCCATTTACGTTCAGGTTTCCTACATTCTCTTTTCATGGTGTTTACCATCATGGTGTTTCTCCACCGTGATTTCTGTTTGCTCAGAGTTTTCTTTACCTTTACTGGTGCAACAATATCTATGACATTGAATATTTTGGATTTCAAATTATCAACTGGCTCTGCACTTATTGTTGGTGAGATAGCTATGGCCTCCATAAACTGAGTGTTGGTACTCTCATTACAGAAATACAGTTTACTTGAACACCCAGGGTGATCAGTGATTAAAAAAAATATTTGACAGGGCCAAGTCTTTAACCATGACAGAGGAAATATCGTGACCTTTAGAGATAACCAGATCTCCCTAGGGGAGAAGCCAGCCACCCTTCTGAGAAAACCCATTTCAGCCGCTTGTACTCGCGATCTAGTTCTTTCGGTCATGACCCGGCCTTCATGACCATAGGTGAGGGTAGGAACGGAAATTGACCGGTATATCGAGAGCTTTGCCTTCCGGCTCAGCTCTCTTTTCGTCACAACGGTGCGGTAAAGCGAATGCAATACCGCCCCGCTGCTCAGATTCTCCGGCCTATCTCCCGCTCCATTGTCCCTTCACTCGCGAACATGACCCCAAGATACTTGAACTCCTTTACTTGGGGTAACGCCTCATTCCCTACCCGGAGGAGGCACTCCATCGGTTTCCTGCTGAGAACCATGGCCTCAGATTTAGAGGTGCTAATCCTCATCCCAACCGCTTCGCACTCGGCTGCGAACCGGTCCAGTGAGTGCTGAAGGTCACAGACCAATGATGCCATCAGGACCACATCATCCGCAAAAAGCAGCGATGAGATCCCCAGCCCACCGATCTTCAACCCCTCCCCACCCTGACTACGCCTCGATATCCTGTCCATAAAAGTTACAAATAGGATTGGTGACAAAGCGCAGCCCTGGCGGAGGCCAACCCCCACCTGGAACGAGTCCGACTTACTACCGAGAACCCGAACACTCCCGGGGCACCCGGTCATACGCCTTCTCCAGATCCACAAAACACATGTAGACTGGATGGGCATATTCCCAGGCCCCCTCCAGGATCCTTGCAAGAGTAAAGAGCTGGTCGGTTGTTCCGCGACCAGGAAGGAATCCACATTGTTCCTCTTCAATCTGAGGTTCGACTATCTGCTGAACCCTCCTTTCCAGTAACTTTGAGTAGATTTTCCCAGATAGGCTTAGAAGTGTGATACCCCTGTAATTGGCACACACCCTCTGGTCACCCTTTTTGAACAGGGGAACCACCACCCCGGTCCGCCACTCCTTAGGCACTTTCCCCGACTGCCATGCAATGTTGAAGAGGCGTGTCATCCAAGACATCCCCTCCACACCCAAAGTTTTCAACATTTCTGGACAGATCTCGTCAATCCCCGGAGCTTTGACACTGTGGAGTTGTTTGACCACCTCAGTGACTTCTGCCATGGAGATTGATGATGCTTCCTCATCAGCCTCCAGCTCTGCCTCCACTATAGAGGGCGTGTTAGTGGGATTTAGGAGTTCCTCAAAGTGTTCCTTCCATCGCCCAATTACCTCCTCAGTTGAGGTCAACAGTGTCCCATCCTTACTGTACACAGCTTGGATAGTTCCCCGTTTTCCCCTCCTGAGGTGGCGGACGGTTTTCCAGAAGCACCTTGGTGCCGACCAAAAGTCCTTCTCCATGGCTTCCCCAAACTCCTCCCACACCCGCTGTTTTGCCTCTTTCACAGCAGAGGTCGCAGCCCTTTGGGTCCGTCGGTACACAGCAACCATCTCCAGAGTCCTCCGGGATAACATATCCCTTCCCTGACCCACTGGTGTCCACCAGGGTGTTTGAGGGTTACCGCCCCTTGATGCACCTAAGACCTTTAGACCACAGCTCCCCGCTGCAGCTTCAGTAATGAAGGATTTGAAAATCGACCACTCGGGTTCAATGCCCCCAACCTCCACAAGGATGCCAGAAAAGCTCAGCCGGAGGTGTGAGTTGAAGATCTTTCGCACAGGGGCCTCCTCCAGACGTTCCCAGTTCACCCGCACTACCCGTTTGGGCTTTCCCAGTCTGTCCAGAGTCTTTCCCCAACCCCTGACCCAACTCACCACCAGGTGGTGATTGGTTGACAGCTCCGCCCCTCTCTTTACCCGAGTGTCCAAAACATGTGGTCTCAGATCCGATGTCACAATCACAAAATCAATCGTCGACCTTCGGCCTATGATGCTCTGGTACCACGTACACTTATGAGCATCCTTATGTTCGAACATGGTGTTCGTTATAGATAATCCATGACTAGCACAGAACTAACAACAAACAACCACTCGACAACAAACGACCATTCAGATCAGGGAGGCCGTTCCTCCTTATCACGCCTCTCCAGGTTTCTCCATCATTGCCCACGTGTGCGTTGAAGTCCCCCAGCAGAATTATGGAGTCCCCTACTGGAGCCCCATACAGGACTCCATTCAGGGTCTCCAAGAAGGCCAAATACTCCGAACTGCTGTTCGGGACGTATGCCCGAATAACAGTCAGAGAATCCCCCCCCCCCACAACCCATAGGCGTAGGGAGGCGACCCTCTCATCCACTGGGGTAAACTCCAACATAGTGCCACTCAGCCGGGGGCTTGTGAGTATCCCAACCCCGCCCGGCGCCTCACACCCTGGGCAAGAGAAGAATAAAGTCCATCCCCTATCCAGGACTATGGTTCCAGAACTGAGACTGTGTGTGGATGTAAGCCCCACCAGATCTAACTGATAGCGCTCCACCTCCCTCACAAGTTCCGGCTCCTTCCCCCACAGAAAGGTGACGTTCCACGTCCCCAGAGCCAGCCCCTGCCGCACGGGCCTGGTCTGTCTAGGCCCCTGGCCTTCACTGCCACCCATATGGCAGCGCACCCGACCCCAGCGGTTCCTCCCATGAGTGGTGGGCCCATAGGATGGAGAGGGGGGTGCCACGTAGCTTTTTTGGGCTATGCCCCGACCGGGCTCCTTGGCAAACCCGGCCACCAGCCGTTCGCCGGCGAGACCTCCCTCTGGACCTGGCTCCAGACGGGGGCCCCGGGCTTCCTCTGGGCAAGGTAATACCTCCTCTTCCTCGTTTGTACATAGGGTCTTTGGCATTATTGTCCGTATTATTATCTATGTGGATGTTAAAATCCCTGATATAATAAATAAGTGAGAGTGTGGTAGAGGGGAAGAGAGTTAGTGTGGTGAAGGGGGTGAGAGGGGTCGTTGAGCCCCCGCTTGGACTTCTGGAAGCATTGGGTGATTTGTGTCAGAGGGTCCGATGAGGGGGGGTTTACAACTGTGTATAAGTAATGCTAACTCAGTGTCAACAAGCTAACATTAAGTTAGTTCTCTACCAGTCAGATTCGTTCTAAAGCAAGGTGAAATCAGCCTCGGAAGATTTGTATGCATTTGCAGAATTAGCCTTTTAACCTTAAATAGCATCTCTTTAACCACTCAAGCTACAAAGACAAAACCGACTTTGTTCCATGTTCTGGCTATGGGAAATTGAAATGCTTAATGTGTTTCATACTCATAGTTAAATACTTCTAATATTGCTAAGGCATCGAACGGTTTTGATACACTTCTGACAACGAATGCTTTTAAAACTACTTCAAATACCTTAATTCAAAGATATTCTTTAAAAAGTTCTAATAAATAGAATGATTGTTGACTTGAAATACTTTAAATTGTACTAATGTACCTCTCAAAACTTTACAGCCTTGAAGCAATCACTAGTAACTTTACTTGTAAAGTTCAAACCTTGAGTTATTTTGATCATTTTTAATCATATTTTTTGTATCTTTTACTATTATTCATAAAAATACATGGGACATAACAGGTTTCATTCTGAACCTCAAAAACCTAATGCATTAAGGATTTCTGTAGTCTCTGCAGAATTTGCTGAATCATCGTAAAATACTTCCTAATTCCTTAGACAAGTAAAATGGAGTTCATAGCCTTCAGGACCACTAAGGGAATGGTAAGCAGTCAAAATATCAAGTGGGAAATGAATGACTGCAAACCACCCAGACTACAAAGAATACACACTCCGGAGCTTTTGATGACGGGGATTGTGCCTTTCTTACATGAATGAAAGATACTGGCGATTGGAAAAAAGATGCCATAGCAAAGAGACACTGTACTGTAAAAGAGGAAAATATTAAAAACACAGAGACTATCAATAAATTTTTTTCTAGTAGTGGAATGTATAAAACAACGCTTGAGATGATTACCACTTTGATTGTGGTCTTAATTTTTTAATTAATTAAGAGACCACTGCACCTTTTCCTTTCTTTTCCAAAAAAGTTGAAAAGGAAGGTTTTGAGTGAGGAACAGAAGGGTTAAAATTAAGAGACCACTGAAAATGTAATGCTTCTGTTCCTGACTCAAAACATTCCTTTTCAACTTTTTTAGAACGGAAAGAAAAAGGTGCGGTGGTCTCTTAATTTTTTCCGGAGATGTATTCACATGAATGACAAAATTATAGTTGGTAATATTAGCTTTCACATCTAACTGATATACTTCCATATTTGTATTGTTTCCTGTCATGTGTTTATTATGTTTCTAGTAATTTCTTTGAAGTACTTTAACAGAGAGGAATGGCATTCATAATACTGTGAAATGTATGCATATTGTTTTCATAATGAGTTTCTTTTGAAATGTAAACTTGGGAGTACAAAGCAGTTCACTATATTGAAAATGAAAAAGGTGCTATATGCTGCTTGATAGTGATTAAAGTCAAAACCTTGGTGTATTAACTATACATTTATCATTATATTGATGATTGACTTTAACAAGTTGTTTCCTTACTTGCAGTTACAATGTATTTAACAGAAATTATGGCAAATACATACTGTACAATTTACAAATCGACTCATGTTTGTAAAAGATAATAATTTTCTTTTTCACAGTAGTTAATGTAACTCAATATGGCCAAGACTGGTGGTCATGTTGGTTTGCTCCCCATTTTGCCTACAATAATTAGTTAAACACACTATAACAAGGAAAATAATGTCTTAATTCCATGGTGTGTTGAGAAGAAATGCTAGAGTACTGCATATTCATATATTTTATAATTTGAACACATAATATTTAACATAAAAATTTATGACATGCATCGTATTATGATATTGTGAGAAGCGCAACTTACAGTATTTTAACACATATAACGCGCAAGTTATAAGCATTTCTACAAACCGTGCACCTATACCTTGCGTTATCTGCTGGTGCGCTGTACTGGATCTTTTTTACATGTACAATGGATATAAAAAGTCTACACACCCCTGTTAAAATAGTGGAATGTATAAAAAAAACGCTTGAATAAAAAAGTAAGAGACCACAACACCTTTTTCTTTCCTTTCCAAAAAAGTCAAAAAGGAAGGTTCTGAGTGAGGAACAGAAGGGTTAAAATTGAGAAACCACTGCAAATTAAATGCTTCTGTTCTTCTCTCAAAACGTTCCTTTTCAACTTTTTTGGAAAGGAAAGAAAAACGTGTAGTGGTCTCTTAATTTTTTTCCGGAGCTGTATATTATACTTACATATTAACCGTCAATAAATTTGAACTAAAGAAAACTCAGGCAACATATCATCTGTTTATTGCCTATCCTAACCTACCTTCAAAATCTTAAACGTAATGCTTAAATAGTAGGGAAGCCCATCTTCCTCTCCTGTAGACTATCCCAAATGTCTTTCACACAAGGGTGAACTTGAATAAACCAATAAACACAGGTAACTTCACATATAATATAATATACAACTCACACAACTGATCCCCAAACATTAATTATATTATGCAATTCCAGAATATAATGCTAATGTAAAACCCTTCTCTTGACTGCTTAAAAAAATAATAAGTAGATGGATCTGTTGACATTGATTGTGTTGTATACAGAAAAGTAATGTCACATTCTCCATTAAAATTAACACTGATGGGCGAGTTTTTAATAAAAAGTGTAGGCTGTGTTCGCAATGCCAAAACATTTGTCTATAAATTATCAACTAATTATCCATTCTTGACCTTGATATTGATGATATTTCTTGGTAAATATGCAAGAAGTTATGATTTAGAGTAAATGAATGTTGTGTGTGTGTGTGCGCATGCGTGTAGATAGATATTGGCACTTTGTTCAAACCATACATTTTAAACAACTTCTTAAAGATTTCAAAGTTCAAATACCTTGACAAATGACTTGACCCACAGAGTTGCTGGACTAATACGTAGTTTGTTTCTTCAGATTGGTTATCTAGTCAGTTAGATGGTTAATGCATTTTAATAATGCATGAATGGCATACAGAACTGGATGGTTTAATTGGTCCTGGTCTCTGGAATGACATGTTAACCCAAACCCCTATACTTTCAGCAGTTGAGGAGGAGGATTGCCCTAATGAAGATGAGCTCTGGGCCTGTCTATTTAACTGATGCTTTTTCCATCCTGACACATCAGTGCACCCTCCACCACTACTACCCTCCATGAAGTGCCTCAACTCTCAGTTAACTATCAGCGCTATCAGCTGTGGAAGAGTGAATTACAAATAGATTATTGTTATTATTATAAAACAAAACCGTTGAATTTTGAAAGAGTGTACTTATTTTTGAGGCCACATTTCGTTTTCTGATCATGTAAATAAATAAAAAATCTCACCTGAATGATTCTTTGTAAGATGATTTCAGATTTTCTTTCATTTACATTGGATGTGACTACACAATTACTGTATGTGCTTTAACCCACCCCAACAGTTATTTTTTACAGTTAGAGACGTATGCATAATATATTTGCCAAATATATGGGCCTTTAAATGACTACCAGTCAAAGTCAAGATACAAAGATTAAATGGCATGAAGTTGGTAAAGTAAGCTTTTTAAAAGGGATATGATTTTCAAATTTGCCTTCATGGAGGATGCAGTGTTAGGATGCAGTGTTGCTGACACAGTGAGGAAGATGCCTGCTCTTGTGTTTTAAGGTTAGCAAAGAGCTTTGAATGGGAGTTGTTTTGGATGCCAAACTCAAATGCTAAAATGAATGCCCTGGAACTAAGGCTGTGGTGAATATTAGGGTATTAGGCTTTATCTCTGCTTAAAATACATCCAGGAAACCCTAGGGGTAGCAGCAGCAGCCACTGCCTCTGTAGAATTTTCGACAGATAAATGTTTTAAAATGCTGACAAAATGGTATTTGTTGACATTTACCCACAGAAGGTCCCAGAAGCTTCAAGCATGACAGGATACTATACACAAGGTTTCTTCCTGGTGCCAGAGCAAGGCGATTAAACACTGTTGACTAAAAGGGCACCGCCTGTTCCAAACCTCCTTTACACCACATCATTTTGCCTAGCCATTATGCCAGTATTGGCTTATGTTAAGAAAAGAACAAATACAGACTGAAGCAAAGAGATATTGAGAGGAATAGAGTCAAAGTTTAGATTCCAAAATAGAAAAGAAAAACAGATAAAAGAACGGTGAGACAGTTTGTTCAGTCTCGACCTCCTTTACATGTACAAGACAGACAACATATGTGAAAGTAAGGAAGCGAAAGATTTGGGCCTTGACAGTAAATTCCTGTAAGACAGAAATAATGGTGTTTTTAACACCATTATTTCTAGATATGTCATGGTGGGTATACGGAGTCAGGCGCAGGATTGCAATGAACACAACAGGTTTATGTCCGATGGAGCAAAACATTCAAGAAAAGGGCAGCTATAGCACAGCATTAACAAACAAAAGAGGAAATAATGGGACACATCCCAGAAACAGAGCTACACCTTAGTGATGGGACACTTTAAGCGATGCTTCGGCACGCGCTTCGAGGTTTTCTAGCCAGACAGGTCGTAACGTAGTTTCGGTACCCATTTCGCATAAAGGAAAACGCCCCTTAGTTGCCGTATGAAGCTTTGCTTCTGCACTGTACAATCTGATTTGCCTGCTTTTGGTTTCGAGTCCAGTAAGAGTATATATAAAGTTATAAGGAAGTGAAACATTGTTCATTTTCGAGAGTGGGCAAAATTTGTTTATGTCTGAATTGAGATAATGTTACTTGTGAGATTTCTGGAATGGAACCATCAAGAAAGAAAATGTGTGTTCCTCAGTACGAATTCATAATCATTATTTGACCTGATATTAATTATTTCAAACAAGTAGGTGCCCTCAGTGAGCGCTGTCTAGACGAGGCATTGAGAAATGTAAAAAAACTGTACTGTAATATTTTATATGCTGGAAAGCCTCATCGATTCAACAAGGCCTCGTTTGGCCATTACTAGCTACAGCTATACGGCTAGTATGAAGTCCATACAGAGATTGTACTATCACACCCGTAATGGAATATTCGTAATACAGCACAAAGACATGGTGAAACAGAAGGAACATTTATACACGTATTGAAATGGCAAACAGATGTGCAAACCGGGGTGCGTTCAAGATGGATGGGAAACGGGGGTAACTAAAAGGCCAGTGACATAGACCACTGGAGCTGTGACTTTCAGACGGTAGAGTGACTACCGTGTGAGTGACTTTCAGACTGTAGAGTGACTACCGTGTGAGTGACTTTCAGACTGTAGAGTGACTACCGTGTGAGTGACTTTCAGACTGTAGACACGAACACTGTCACCTTGCCAGCTAAGGAACACTACATACATGGCATTGCAAGCTTCTCTCATTGACTCAAATTCAAACAGCTGCAAACACTGGTTGATGTTGCCATAGTTTGCTAGCAAACGTCAGCTAAACGCTAGCTAACATAAAGTGTTACCTGTAATTCAGTGCAGCGAAAATGAAGGCTGATTACTGTTAGAAATGTGTTTTATTGTACTGAGTGGTAGAAGTAAAGAAATGTGTAACATAGCCTTTGTTTGAACTACTTACTGAGAGTCAGCCACCAACGACAGACTATCAGATTCCCACACATCTGCATGATATGCCACTGCTGAGGGCTGGGGGGGCAGTGGATCAAACACTTTAGAGGCAAAGGGCGGGGGTCACAATCTAATGAAACTTAAAAGCACGCTATTCATTGTCTATAATCTGCACAAGTGCTTTAGTTTCATTTTATTAATATTATTGAAATTCCATAGTTATATTTACAGTGATATAATGCTGGGGGTGACAAATCCCCCCCCACGGGATTTCCTCCTGTAGCGCCTTGCTATGTCCAGTTTGCCCTTTTCATTTATTTCAAAAATTCTTGTTTATTACTACACTATTTACTCAAAATGCATGTACACTCATTTCAAATGACAAATCAGAACACAATTATCTTTCAGCCTACCAGACCTGGATTATTACAAACTCGGTGTAATGAATACACTTAGAGCTGGGTTATGGATTCACGTGCAGAGCGCGGTGGTGGTTATATTCAGCGCCAACAAGGACAAGGTTAGAGGGCAGGCAGGGGTCATACACAGATATTCCAGAATAGACAGGCAGTAAAACAGAAGGGCTTGGCAGGATTCAATGTCAGGGTAGGCAGGAGGTCATAAACAGAGTCCAGGCAAATCTGAAATCACAAACTAACGAGACAAAGCAGAAACTGGTCAAACACAGGTAGGCAGAGAAGATTATAACGCTGGGAAGATAACGGGCACATCTGGGGTGTGCGTGACGTTCAGGAGAGAGAGGTTGTAGGTGTGTTAGTGAAGGTTGTGCAGGTGCAGGATGTGATCTGGGGTGTGAGTAACGTTCAGGAGAGGGAGGTTGTAGGTGTGTTAGTGAAGGTTGTGCAGGTGCAGGATGTGATCTGGGGTGTGAGTGACATTCAGGAGAGGGAGGTTGTAGGTGTGTTAGTGAAGGTTGTGCAGGTGCAGGATGTGATCTGGGGTGTGAGTAACGTTCAGGAGAGGGAGGTTGTAGGTGTGTTAGTGAAGGTTGTGCAGGTGCAGGATGTGATCTGGGGTGTGAGTAACGTTCAGGAGAGGGAGGTTGTAGGTGTGTTAGTGAAGGTTGTGCAGGAGCAGGGTGTGATCTGGGGTGTGAGTGACATTCAGGAGAGGGAGGTTGTAGGTGTGTTAGTGAAGGTTGTGCAGGTGCAGGATGTGATCTGGGGTGTGAGTAACGTTCAGGAGAGGGAGGTTGTAGGTGTGTTAGTGAAGGTTGTGCAGGTGCAGGATGTGATCTGGGGTGTGAGTAACGTTCAGGAGAGGGAGGTTGTAGGTGTGTTAGTGAAGGTTGTGCAGGAGCAGGATGTGATCTGGGGTGTGAGTGACGTTCAGGAGAGGGAGGTTGTAGGTGTGTTAGTGAAGGTTGTGCAGGAGCAGGATGTGATCTGGGGTGTGAGTGACATTGGCCAATATCGACAAAGTATTTGCCTATGATGCAGAAGGGGTAGAGGGGGATTCTAGCCTGCCTGAAAAAGTGAACTCCAATACCCCTGCTTCCAGGTTTTCTCCTGGAAATTGTTGTAGACCTTTCAGAGGGCACTGAACAAATGAAGTTGACTCTTTGTTGCAAAACTCTAATACTTTAAGATTTCAGATAAGAACATTCAGAGATTCATCCACTCAGGACACAGCCAGCAATATCTGGGTGAAGGTGTATAAAATGTCTGGGTGAATGTGTTGTTAAAAGGTTTATGATGAATGGAGAAACAGTAATCATTGTTATCATTAATCACCTCAGTGTCCTTATGGCACATGACACATACAAAAGTAAAAAGGAAGGCCCTCGAATCCATTGATGTTTCAAAAAGGAAATACAGACTCAAGATTCAATATGTGAAAAACTATTCAGACTCACGGCGTGGCAAGGACCACATTAATAACTATTGTCCTGTGATTATGAAATTCTTTGAGAAGCGTGTTATGGTCCCACATCAAATGCAGGTTGCAAAGATCACTGGACCTAATCACATTGCCTCGCATGGCTGCAACTAATCGAGAGGAGGGGAACACCTATGTGAGAATGCTGTTTATTGACTATAGTTCAGCATTCAAGATGATTGTTTTCTCAAAACCCATAACCAGGTTTAGAGCACTGGATCTGGACATCACCCTGTGCAGCTGGACACTGACATTTTAGACAACCAGACCCTAGGCTGTGAGGATTGGAAATAACCCCTCCTCCTCTTCCTCACTGACTCTTAACACTGGAGACCTCAGGGGTATACTCTCTGTTCAACCACAGTTGTGTGGCTCTGCACCTCACCAAATCTATCATCAGGTTTGCTGATGACTTCACATCAGAAGGCCAGATAACCAACAATAGCGATTCAGCCTTTAAGGGAGAAGGAATGCAAACTAGCATCAGGGTGCCTTGATAAAAACGTCTTCCTAAACATCAGTGTCATAGGAAATGATTGTTAACTTTAGCAAACAGAGGGAGAAACGTGTCCATTCCAAGTCAATAGGCTTGCCATTTCACATCAAGACAATAACTGTCCTTACATTCACCAGTAAGACCACTTCCTCTTACCCAAGTAAATAGATAGGAATGATTTGAGTTTCTATTTATTTTCCCATTACCAAAGCTTAATGGTGGTTCATTTAAGAAGTCGCTCACGATTAAAAAGTCATCAGTGTTCAAAAAATAAATAAACGCTATCTTGCCCTAAACAGAGTGCACAGTGGCAGAATACCTGATCACTGTTAGTGATCCTAAATGAAGTAAAACCTTGACTATGTACAGACTTAGTGGGCACAGCCTAACCTGGCTATCAAGGGGAGAATGGCTTTGGTCACAATCTCCAAAACATGACAGAGCTGCACTTCCTAATCTTCTGCTAAATGTCTGACCACATTCATGACACATTTTCCACAGATTATACAACTAATTACATAGAATGTGAAATGCTTTTTGAAACTTTTGTGTGAGTAATGTACATTTAGCATTTATGATTTCTTCCACTTTTGGCATTTATTACTGTCATTGTATATTATTTTTCCTTGCATTGAGAATGGGAGTGTTTTTATGTTTACCACACTAATAAAGCCCTTTAAATTGAGTTGGGAAAGTAGAAGCCTAAAACAGAGAGACTGTGTGTGTGAGAGAGCAAAATCACCACTTTCACAATTGCCAGTTGTATGCCCCTGACCATACTGTTGAGGCGCTCTAAGCATCAATACAGTCTTTTTCTACCCTCCATCTTTCATCAGAGAGATGTTTTCAGAGTTGATGAGTTGGAGGATATTATCATTCTCCCCAAGGGACTAATTTCAGTTTAAAATCATTGATACTGATTACTTGGGGCTGTCCTATTGATTTTTAAGATTTATTGTTGGTGAGGTTTCTAACAGAGGTCCCTGGCCTCTGTCCTGGTGTTAGCAGTCATTTATTAAGCACTCTTTTTTTCCTGACAGGTTTTTCTCAGCTATAGGCTCTATTTTCTTCTTTCTATATCCACTTTGGACCACATTTACTCTCTCCCCACAGCCTGACCTTAAAAGAAAGGGATAGAAATTGCTTATTCAAAAGTATCAAAAGACTTAAGTTAAAATATTTAGTGAGTCAATATAATTTAAGGTTAACTAATTAATAAAGGTTATTGGCGAGGGTTATAGATGGAGGCTAGCCACTGACCTATTGTGGCAAAACATAACATTACAATAAATGTGTCATTCCATTTTATTTTTCCAGGTCCTGAATAGTTGGTAACCAGAAAGTTTTCCCTATAACCAAAAAAAGGCAAGAAAAATCATGGTTTCATTGGTTGTTTTTCTCTTTTCTGTGAAGGGATTTTGACAAACATCAGAGGGAAATGAAAATATGTGCTACCTTTTGAAATTTTAAATCTTATGTAGCCCTTGAGCCAAAAGGTTTGCCCAACAATTTTACAATCTGTAGTCTACTTGTGTTTACATCTCAAATGTACCTGTACAAGAAACTGGTTTTACCAGAGCTACACATATTCTGCAGTTAATTCTCCTTTCGGGACCAATTTTGCCTTGATCCATCGCTGTCTCCTTGCTGACCGGATGCCAGAATGAGTCATTGTGTTTTCTACCTTAAAAAAAAAAAAAAATCTGGGGACCTCATGTTCCATGCAAGTCATTACTTTCTCCTACTAAGTATGTGCGGATTTCCACCTTGCCTGCCCTTCGCTGTCTGTCTGTGTCTTCCCGCCGTTCCTTTGCCAATCTGATACCAGAACGTACCTGTGGTTCCTCCCGCAAACATCCATCAAACCTTTCCCATAATAGACTTCTTACCATTGAGTCAGGCTGTTATTAGATTGGATGACATTGTACTCAGCAGGCTCCTCTTAAAAGGTGACATGGAGAGGATCGGTGTCTGCCTTGTGGTCATTTACTACCGGTGTATCCCAAGTATCAGTTCTAGGCCATCTCTCTACACGTCACCTGGGGCAATCAAGGGTATAGTTATTGGGGGGGGCACTATGTTATTACTGCTTTCAACCCGTCTCTTGTAGATGGGAGCTTGAGCAGGTAGCCACTGGGCAGCATAACAGGGTGCACCCGTGTGACCCCTTTGATAAGGAGGGACAGCTCCATCAGTCGAGGTAGACACACTTCCTTCCAGACCGAAGGAAGCTCTCCTAGCACCACACACTGATATCATTCTGTAGGATCCCAGACGCTGCCGGACAAAAATGCAAACTCCACACTGCTGGGAGTCGACTTAAAGGTGATGCTCATGGAACTCTTGCTATGCCATTCCTTCAGTTTATGACTGTTTATCTACAAGACGGGCCGATATGTCACCCAAGGACTTTAACAAACTGGTTTGTCGTTTTACAGCAGCAAATGTGGTTTACTCTTGACCGCCTCATATATACATCAAATCACTTGGCTTTATCATATTTTCACATGGTGTCCCCTATCAATGCTATGCGTTTTGCGCTCAACTATTGTTGTTCATCACGAATGACAACTCCAACATGTCCCCCTCTCAGTGAAAGGACCTAGTTGTAAACTTAGATAACATCCTGTTGTTTTCCCCAAACATTGACTCCATGCTATACAAATTATGGTAACATTTTCCGGTAAGGATACATGAACTACCATTTACGAATACAGTAGAATGAATGAATGATGAACAATGTTATGAGCAAACAGGTAAAATCAGGTAAAAATGATAACCCTTAATTTATTAATGATTTACAAATGCATTTACTAACAGTGTGAAGTGTCATGTGCCATGCTGACACAGGATATAAACTCTTGGCGTTTTTTGCAGGATCACACAGTTTGTACTGTAATTGTTTAATGTTGATGCAGGACATGCATTCATGTGTAGTTGTTTGCATGAACAATAGACTAAGTAATATACATAACTTATAAAATAATCCAATTTGTTAATATGATTACAGTGCAGCATCTTGCGTCTTCAAATAGGTGTGATGCGTACGAAATTTATGGTCGCATTTAAGGTAATGTATTGTTTGAAATGGGGATACATTTCATACCGTATATTAAAGGACACTTACTATGGTTAGCCAGTAGGGGGCAGAGAGATGGGGTTGCGTTGCGTTGGAACTGTTTACAATCCAAACAAACACATGCGTATTCTCGTAACTGTTGAAGGAATAGCCATGTTTTCTTTCTCAACATTTATCCTGTTTTTCAGGTCGGTGAATTACAAAAGTACCCTGGAAATGTCGATACTTGCCTGTTAAAGTGTATGTAGAGGGTTGGAAAAGCATATTAATTGTATAACTATGAACTAGACAGATTACCCATGTTTATTGTAAAAATGGCCTGATGGTGGTGCCTTCCTTTGAAAAAATTAAAATGTGTTACTATATGAACACACTCCTGACTATCCTTATGAATAATTTAATTGAATTTTGTAACTTTGTTTAGGAACAATTGTTGCACTGTAAAGGTTAGCGATTAGCTATAGTTCCTGTAAGGTGGCTCCAGTTAGCTTTATGCTAGCTCCAGTTACGTGTTTGTTGTTAGTTTCGGTAAGCAGTTTGCTAGCATGCTCAGGCTTGTTAAATGTGTGTTAACATGAAGGTGATTTGAAATCGTCTAATCCGTTTACTAGGTTTTACCACACTAGCTGAACATGAAAATATCTTTCACGTAAGTACAACATTACTGCT
This sequence comes from Esox lucius, assembly GCF_011004845.1. NCBI lineage: Eukaryota > Metazoa > Chordata > Actinopteri > Esociformes > Esocidae > Esox > Esox lucius. Next base: position 36,814,513 of record NC_047575.1, read on the forward strand.
GTATAAGAACTTTGTGAAAAGTCTGATAAAAAAAAAAATCCAATAAAATTTGATTGACTGATTAATGTGACCTGTTTACACTTTTACTGAAAATACATTACTCATTTCTTCCTTCATGATAACCATGTTTTCATGGTGGTTGTTTTACAAATTGTCTTTATAGCCTACACGTTTAGTTAATCCTGTCATTCTTGAAGGGAGGATTGTGTGCTATCACTAGTATTCTAACACCAAATCATTAGTTCATACTCTTTTGTCCCACTGAGTAGCCATTGAGCTGGAATAAATCATTTATAAAGGATACCTCATTATTAGGTAATTATTTTGTGTCCCCTTAAGTAAAGTGATGAATTATCCTACCTTAACAATCACTACCTAATGACACATGGGTAGCTATAAACCCTTAATAACTGATACTCCACCATTAGTTAGTGCTTTTGTGTCCCCTTAAGTAAAGTGATGAATTATCCTACATTAATAATCACTAACTACTGACATGAGTTCAAGTTCTGTCTCAACATGAACAAATGACACTACACTCGGTTAGTTAATGCATTTGTACATCATTAATAAAGTAGGGGTTATCATTATTAACTGTTTGTTCATGTCTTTGGTCATCATTTGTTCATGTTATCTACTGTATTCATTAATGGTAGTTCATGTATCCTTATTGGAAAGTGTTACATAAATTATTCGCTAAGTACAACCTTACCTCACATCGGAAATTGCACAGGCACTAAGGCAGGGACCTCACATCTATATCTAGATTACTGCCACGCCCTGTGGGTTTGGCTCCCAGCATGTGCTACCAAACCCCAGCAACCTATCCAGAATGCCACAGCCTGCCTAGTGTTCAACCTTCCCAAGCTTTCCCAAGTACCCCACGCAGCCGCTCACTCCACTGGCTTCAAGTTGAAGCTCTTATCCGCGACACAGTTGTGGTGTTTGCCAAAAGAGCTGCAAGGGGAACTTCCCCTCCTCACCTTCAGACAATGCTCAAACATTACATCCCAACCCGGGCTGTTTGTCTGCTATTTCTGGGCTCTCGACCATCCTGTCCCTTTGGGGCAGTTCCCAAAACATGCAGTCAAAACTGTTCTCTGTCCTGGCACCTCAATGGCGGAACCACCCCCCCCCCCTCAAGGCTAGGATAGCAAAGTCTCTGCCCATTTTCAGGAAACATCTGAAACCCTACCTTTTTTCAAATAGTTCCCCCTGCCGCCACCGCTGTGTGTTGTAGTGATGGGCAGTTTGCGAACGATAACTCTTTTAACTGACCCAAGAGTAACAGTCCTGTTTTAGTGACTCGTTCAACTGTGTCATTCAGTGAAACGTTTGGCAGCAGATTTCTGCAACACCATTGGTTTCATATGCGGCCCTCCAGTTAAGTGCTTTGACCAAGGGGAGTTTATGTTCGAATTAGTTCAATCAAGAAACATAGATCAATCCAGGCAGAATTATAAATGCACGTTTAGAATTGAAAATTGGACCGCAAGGTACAATAATGAATGTATTTAATTGATTATTGATTATGATGATACACACACATTCATATGAAAACATACACTGAGCTTTTGCTAAAAAGATGAATGGACAATTGTATTGTTCATTTGAACAGCTGTTTTGTTCATTCGAACCGCTAGCAGCAGTGTTCCACAATGTCACTGACAACAACTTTGCCTCACATGCTCTGAGAAAAATAGACCAATCTGTAGGGAGCCATTGAGAAGAAAAGGAGAAGGTAAGGTTAGATTATTGGACGCAGGATGCTGTAATTAATCCCAAGCATTGATTATTGAATTATATGACAGACACAGCTTTATAGAACCTACAACCAAGCCTCTGTTTAAGTTAAAAGATTTGTTTATGACTTAAGTCATTCATTTGAACGATGAGCAATGTATTGGTCACCGGTTAGGTGGTCTGGCGTGCTCTGTGCATTACTTACACAAATGAACATAACTGACTAAAAAGATTGGTTTTCATTTTACTGAACAACTCGAAATGATCAGTCAGTCAAAGGTGTTCAACCTACCAACACCAGTCTGCTGTCTTTTGTAGACTTTTCTTATTAAGTTTATTATTTGTACGATAACTAATTCATTGATTAGAATGCATTCAATGCTATGCTGTGTGGTTGTGTGGTTGTTTCAGCTTTCATAAAATGTATGCACTTCGTGTAAGTTGCTCTGGATAACAGTGTCTGCTAAAAGACTAAAATGTAAAAAAATTGCTGTGTGCATGGGTCCATTTGGGATTCGGCAACCCTTTCCTCTCTTTCCTCTTTTCTCCCTCCCATATTCTCTCTGAGCTCAGGATTAATGGTGTCAGCTGCCTCTTCACACATCTATTGGGTCCCCATGGTAGGAAAGCATTTCTATTAATGGGATTATCATTGATCCAGTAGATAGTGACAGAGGGGAATTCACCCATTAACAACACATTTTCGCAAAAACAACAACACATCTGGGCGTGGTTCCCAGATTTCAGCCATAACCATGGATAACACAGCATGAAAGTGTTCAGCCTGAAATGAATCCCCACGTTTTACAGTCATGTAGACATTACGCACATGACGAGGTCCTGGTTCTCAGTGGTGAGTCAGCTGATTCCCTGGGATCTACTTGACCTGCTTGTAACCAGAATTATACTAAAAGAACACATCAGTTGTCCTAGAAAGACATCAGCATTCGAATGAGAAAAACTTTATAGAACATGTTAATGTAATTCAAAGGTAAATAATAGCAATAATATCAGTTTTTAATTACTAAGACCTTGAGCTTAATCAAGAACATTTAGTGAAAGCAGACCGAGGCTGTCTGCCACACACTGAATTCTTGTTAATGATGAACATTCTTTTCAAATAGATAAGTATGTAAATTAGCATAAATGGCAGCTGTCTGGTTGTTCAATTAAATATTTCCTTTTGATGATGAAGTGAGAGAGGCAAGTTGGGGCCTTTAGTAAAATGAATACTTTATGTGCATTTTCACGGCACACTGCATGCTTTGACCTTTTACCAAGCACTAAGGTTGTTTATCAAATGTTGCATAATGCCAGAACATAATCATATACATGCATATTTTGTGTTAGTTCACTGATAGTTTGAAGTGTGAGTGTTACGGGGGGAGCCGCGGGTGGGCCCAAGTGCACGACACCAGACACAATCAGGGAAACGAAAAGGGTGTTTTAATGGTGGCTGGAATGGAAGGACTGAGGCCAATCCAGAGGGGTTGGGGCTGGGCAGACAGGACAGTGGGTACGCAGAGCTGGTGGCTGCCAGGCGGGCCGGTGGAGTTGTTTGGAGGCAGGGTAGGGTAGAATCTTGGGATCGATGATAAACAGGGTTAGTCGGAAGGAACAACTACAATGGGTACTCAAACTGTGTTTTGGAGTGGCCGTGAACGTTACTACTTAGTAGTGAATAACAACGATCAAGCGCCGGACAGACGGAAACCAGGGTATATATACGCAGGCTGATGAGGGCATGAATAGCAGGTGTGGAGACTTGAGGGGCAGTGGGGGAGATCCCCATACAGGTGCTGGTCATATAATTAGAATATCATCAAAAAGTTGATTTATTTCAGTAATTCCATTCAAAAAGTGAATCTTGTATAATGTATACATTCATTCCACACAGACTGATATATTTCAAGTGTGTATTTATTTAAATTTTGATGATTATAACTGACAACTAATGAAAACCCCAAATTCAGTATCTCAGAAAATTAGAATATTGTGAAAAGGTTCAATATTGAAGTCACCTGGTGCCACACTCTAATCTGCTAATAACTCAAAACACCTGCAAAGGTCTTTAAATGGTCTCTCAGTCTAGTTCTGTAGGCTACACAATCGTGGGGAAGACTGCTGACTGGAAAGCTGTCCAAAAGACGACCATTGACACCTTGCACAAGGAGGGCAAGACACAAAAGGTCATTGCTAAAGAGGCTGGCTGTTCACAGAGCTCTGTGTCCAAGCACATTAATAGAGAGGCGAAGGGAAGGAAAAGATGTGGTAGAAAAAATTGTACAAGCAATAGGGATTGTAAAACAAAACCCATTCAAAAATGTGGGGGAAATTCACAAAGAGTGAACTGCAGCTGGAGTCAGTGCTTCAAGAACCACCACGCACAGACGTATGCATTCCTTGTGTCAAGTCACTCTGTGTCAAGTCAGAAGCGTCTCACCTGGGCTAAAGACAAAAAGGACTGGACTGCTGCTGTCTTATGTTCTCTGATGAAAGTAAATTTAGCATTTCCTTTGGAAATCAAGGTCCCAGAGTCTGGAGGAAGAGAGGAGAGGCACAGAATCCACGTTGCTTGAAGTTCAGTGTAAAGTTTCCACAGTCAGTGATGGTTTGGGGTGCCATGTCATCTGCTGGTGTTGGTCCACTGTGTTTTCTGAGGTCTAAGGTCAACGCAGCCGTCTACCAGGAAGTTTTAGAGCACTTCATGCTTCCTGCTGCTGAACAATTTTATGTAGATGCAGATTTCATTTTCCAACAGGACTTGGCACCTGCACACAGTGCCAAAGCTACCAGTACCTGGTTTGAGGACCATGGTATCCCTGTTCTTAATCGGCCAGCAAACTCACCTGACCTTAACCCTATAGAAAATCTATGGGGTATTGTGAAGAGGAAGATGCGATATGCCAGACCCAACAATGCAGAAGAGCTGAAGGCTACTATCAGAGCAACTTGGGCTCTCATAACACCTGAGCAGTGCCACAGACTGATCGACTCCATGCCACGCCGCATTGCTGCAGTAATTCAGGAAAAGGAGCCCCAACTAAGTATTGAGTGCTGTACATGCTCATTCTTTTCATGTTCATACTTTTCAGTTGGCCAACATTTCTAAAAATATTTATTTTGTATTGGTCATACAAAATAAATATTAAGTTATATTCACATTTTCTGAGATTTGGGATTTTCATTAGTTGTCAGTTATAATCATCAAAATTAAAATAAATAAACATTTGAGTCTGTGTGTAATGAATGAATATAATATACTAATTTCACTTTTTGAATGGAATTACTGAAATAAATCAACTTTTTGATGATATTCTAATTATATGACCAGCACCTGTATACATGGACAGAACAGGAGAGAGAGAAAGCCTGGCCCGGCCTGTGAGGAGGTGGATGCGGAGGGCGTGACAGTGAGTGTAATGCGCGGTCAGGCCCGTATCTACAATTGACGACATCGAGGTCATGTCTTCTGTATTTTTATGTTTGTCTTAAAAGAAGAATCAAAAAAGTGAACTGATGAAAAATACAGTTTAAAGGAAAGATATTGTATAATTCAAGATCTCCGTCTGCTTGAAGGATTGACATCGTGATGACTGCGTGTTGGGAAGTGAAGCTAGTCAGACAGACATTGATCTTGGCATATAATCTTTTCATTAGCAAAGACGTTGGCGCACGTCCTTCTTTGACATTGTTGCTCTGGTTGACGAAGAGTCGTAGCTGCACCGGGGGAGAAGTTGTGTAACATTAGGAAATTACTGCAGAGAAAGAAGACAAACATGGTAGTTAGAGAAATCTAAGATTTTTAGTCATTTTACAATAACTGTTGTGTAACCAGCTAAATGTCATTCATCTCTAGATATCTAAGAAGTTTAATTTCCTAATATCAAAGTGCTTAGGACCCTGGCTCGTATCTAAGCTATGCAAACCTAGCTAGTTGACAGTTTTGTTGACTAGCTACATTTTAGTGTAACTACATATGTTTTTACATTCAGTCTCAATCAAATGATTGACTGTTGACTGTATGCTGGTTGGGAGAATTTTATATTGGTAGGACAGCCACATTTTATGTGTCACCCCACTTCCCCTTACTTCTATGCTCTTGACTGTCTTCCAGCAAATTACAAGAGTAGAATTGAATTATATTTGGTGAAAAACTTTCATTAAAGGAACCGTATGTAGGATTGTGGCCAAGACTGGTACTGCAATCACTTTAAAAATACTGTAGAGCGGTGTATCCCCTCCCCCTCCCCCTGACTCGAGGTTGCCAGACAAGCTGCAGGATTGGGCAGAAACGTAGGCTGCTTCTACAAGCGTCCAATGGCAGGTGACGACGAGTCGTACACAGTACGTTTTTTTTCTGTTAATTATGTTTATGCTTAATTAACCGAAAGAGATATTTTGCGAAGTAATTATGTATTGCAATTGTTAAAACAGTAGCTGTTAGTCTAACTTGTAACGTTAGGTATCTGTCGTTAACGTAAGTACAAGCACAAGCCTATGTCACTATGTGTAACCGATATCAAAGATACAGCGATTCATTTAGCTGACGCTATAAGTGAAAGCGGCCAGCTGTATTTTTTTACTTACCCTACAGCACACGTCCATAACGCTAAAATATGTGATGTGAAAGATTACATGACATTCTACTATTTTTGGCTGTAGAACTTGCATGAAAAACAAATAGGCTACAAAATGTTCCAAGTGGGCCAACTTTTTTAACGTCATAGTGTTTTTCATTAGTGTTATGGACATTAGAAAAAGTTATTTTACCTTGGAATTGTGCCTAGTGCTTCCAAACCAACACTAACATGGTGCATAGCTCAAAAGGTAGAGAATGTTTATTTTGAGTTAGGCTTCTGTCTCAATTAAGTTTCAAATTGCCTTAATGGGCATGCTAATGTTGTTTTCCTCAGCGTCTCAGCATAAGGACAGAGAAACGGGTTCTGGTAATGCATTGCTAATGTTAGCATACGTCCATATGAGCTAACGTAACGTTACTTTGCACGAACATGCATAACTTTGTTCGACTGTCATGAATAAATGAAATGTCCATTGACATCAAGTACAAGTTAGTCAAACATAGATTAATCTTACCTGTCCAGGAGAAAATTAACGTTGGCGTCTGTCTTCAAATTCTTCTCCGTTTTCAGCCGTCTCCATCTTTCAAAGGCATCTCCTATACAATTTCTTGTTTTATTTCGGACTTTGTCACAACGTATTTCGGAATTATAACGAGGTCTTTTAGATTTTGTAACGTTAGACATTATTTATCCGACTAGAGTTAGGGTAGGTTAGAGCAGAGCTGGCAAACTGGATCCCGAAACACTACTGACTTCGTGATTGGTAGATAGGTGGAGGGTGGCGCATCAGGCCAAAACACAACATGACAACATCAACATCAGTTGAGGGCTGCAACTCTCCCTTTTAAATGACAATATCCTGGCCAGACTACTGTTGTCAGTGATATAAGTATTTGAAATTAACATGATTTCTTAATGTCTAGTGACACATCAGGGCCATTTTATGATTAATTGAAATTGATTTCTTACATACGGTTCCTTTAAATCAATACAGTGATTGTCTGGGAGTTAAATTTCTTGACATATGTTGTGGAAATTACCACAAACAAAGACGAGAAGGCTGAACACCAAACTTATACAAATTTTTAACTTTATTAATTCAGCATAATATTTGCAGGAAGCAACGGTCACAATCAAATGCAACAGGCTACTTGCTAGAAGGGAAGAACTAGAAGTTGTTTGCATGTTTAAATAGGATGCAGTGGAAGGGAGTCAACCTCCTTCCTAGGGCACTACATGTCCACTGTGAATTGTGTTTTCAAGACAGAGGGGCTACATGATTGCAACTTTCAAGAACAGATAAAATATAATTACTCTGGTCAAACCAAGATCTGTGAGGTTTATTTTGGACCAGTAGATAAAATTCACAGTCAGTTTTAATATATCTCTCTATTAACTTTTCTGATTAACTTTTCAATGTTTATCTTGTGAGATAATTTAATTAGAGTGAGCAAAAAGCAGAAGCTGATGTTTTTCTGTGATAGAATTTTCAATAATAACGGCTTTAAAGCATTATAGATAATGTTCAGACAAGTGATCATTTACTCAACTTACTTTCAAATTGATTATAAAACTCACTTTTTTGCTGTTTTTGGCTGGGGAGGGCTCATGACCTCAGTAATTCTGGAGTGCTAGATACTGCCTTGTGTGCAGTATATTGAAGTATTAAAATAATTATGGTAAGAGTGTTGGATACGTCAGCACCTCGAGCTGAGCATAGAGATTCAGCACCTCACAGAGTGTGCTCTGGGAGCGATGGAATGTGCCAGATCACAGGGCAGGCACGCAAGATGAGCACGGGGGAGGCTCTGGAAACACACAGGGGGAGCAGGGAGAGCTAGTCCCATCCTAGTACAGCTCCTTCCAACCTAGAGTAACTAGGGCGGTTAAGGAGGGCGAGATAAGTGACTGCGCAGTGTTTGTTTGTGTTTCTGCATTTGTTTTGTTACAGAAGGAGCAGATGAGACCCCAACCTACCACCACCACAGGGACCCAAAGGCAGGACCATGAGCTAGCGGCCAACAGTCTTAGTTCTAGCTCTGCTTATCTGATAAATAATGATATAATGAATAAATAAATACCCCTCACGGTTGCCTTGTGTCCATGTGCAATGCTTTTACCCACTACACTACATTATCATGGACCACAGTGCAAGAAACCTCACCGGGTCCCCTAGCCAAAATGTGGGTTAGACCCTGTGTGTAGCAGATCCAAGTGTTCCCCGGGCAGAGCATCTGTACACAATGCGATGCTACGCAATTTGAACATGCTGAATCTTGTCTGAGAAAGTATTTATACAGCGGGCTCAACATGCAGGACTGCCTACATTTACATGTGGGACCCATCATGTAGGACCACACATCAGGGGGCTCAACATGCAGGACTGCCTACATTTACACGTGGGACCCATCATGTAGGACCACACATCAGGGGGCTCAACATGCAGGACTGCCTTCATTTACACGTGGGACCCATCATGCAGGACCACACATCAGGGGGCTCAACATGCAGGACTTCCTACATTTACACGTGGGACCCATCATGTAGGACCACACATCAGGGGGCTCAACATGCAGAACTGCCTACATTTACACGTGGGACCCATCATGCAGGACCACACATCAGGGGGCTCAACATGCAGAACTGCCTACATTTACACGTGGGACCCATCATGTAGGACCACACATCAGGGGGCTCAACATGCAGGACTGCCTTCATTTACACGTGGGACCCATCATGTAGGACCACACATCTAGGGTGACCAGCATCTATGATTCTGTCTGCAAATATTTGGTGGATAGAGAATGCAGGTATCTGTCTGCATTTATCACAAAGGGTATGTAGGACCTTCCATTGTCATGGCCCCCATTCTATTCACCACCTGACCCTACGTCTCGGAAGTAACGATTGGACATTTCAGTGGAACAGAAAAAAATAAATACTCAAAGCTTTTAACACAATGCACAATCTGCAGATCAGGAATACATATCCCCATATATGATGTTTATATAGCCATGTTTCCTTCTGCATTTATCAAAATATGGTGCCGCAAGGATCCTATAGGGTGTGACCATTTTTGCCTGTATTTCGATGCCCCCCCTTGATGGAATAATACATTTCGTACTGTTGATTTTTTGTATTTATCATAAAAGGTAATATATAACTCTATCATATTACTCTGCTTAAGTGCTTAATGCTACAAAAAGATGAACTACCCAGTCCTGTCCCCACCTCTGAAAACAACCAACAAAAGCGTCTTCATTAATTGTTTTTATTGAGCTGTGTGGTCTTTGGTGCTAAAGCCTCCATGCTTGAGTCCACGGACAATCTTCAGGATGGGGAGAGGTCCACTGGACCAAGCCATCTACCCATTGCTCATCTTATATCAGAGACCTGCTGTCTGTTTATTTATTAATCATCACACATGTTTTTTTTTTTGAAAAAGGGGCAAGTTTGAGTGTAGGTTTGAAAGTTAATCTGTGTAGTTAAAATGCCAAGCTGTCATGCAGGACCCTGTACCTCTGACAGGCAGATTTGTCACTATGGCGTGGGGCCCAGCCACTGACACTGTGATGGATTATGGGACAGAAGGCCAGGGTGTGAGAAGTGGGTTGCAGTGCTCCCCCCCTCCTTTACTTGTATGCTCTTAGGTGTCACAATCCTTTTATCCCTTATCCTCAGGTGAAGAGTCTGACATTTCCCCTTCTGACAAAGGCCTCTAAAAACTTTTGAGTAAGGTGCCTAATAATTGTTTGTCTGATGTTTGGCAATATGAAAGCTTTGCAAACATATTATTTGGATGTTTATTAAACGTGGAAATGTCAAAGATCCTCTGTCCATTGTGATTCTTGAGGATTGTGTGCCACAATCTGCAAATCCTGGAAAGACTCCAGAAGAATGTTGAAAAATGACACTTCTGAGCTCCCCATTCAGAACCCTATCAATAGAGGCTATGTGCATTGCTGACAGTGTTTTCCTGCAGCAAATGGCCCACACCGTTATGTCACTTGGCTAATGAGGTTTGTATCTGTGGTACAGATGGATATGAGACAGTGAGTTTTGCTTGGCTGGCCCACTGAGAAACTGGACAGACATACATTCAGACAATAGGCAATGGAAGCCAGCCAGCATGTTCTCTTACCATTGTGTCTTTTCCACAAGCAAAATGAACACTTTAGTGGGAAAACACATTAGTGGGAAAACACACCTGTAGCAGTATTCAACGCTTTTGGAAATACTTATGTGTTTTGCATTAAACCTTAAGGCTAAAGATGAATTAATGTAATTTGAAAAAAATCCAGTAACTTAACAAAGGTGTTAACAAATTTATGGGGTCCTAATCACAACTAGTTGACCCACACTCCACAGATTGCCAGATGGCTTCCATTATTTCTGGCATCCCTGGAGGGATGTTAAATAATCCTTTAGGAAATGGGCCCAGAAGTGATCAGAAAGCACCTCACTGTGCCTCCTCCTTTGCCATCCCAACATGTCACTGGCTTGGGGGAGAGAAGCTGGGTCTGGGTCAGCTACATCCAAGTAGTCGCATCTGAGTGGTTTAGAGTTCAATATGCCCTCAACCTCCACTGGAACGATTCAAAGCACTTCATCAGACACAGTTTGCTCCCGCGGCACAGCCTGTAGGAAAGACTTAAGAGATTTTTCTCCCGTTCCCAGGCCCTACTGAAGTGGCATGAGGTGGGTTGAAACAGAAGGTGATGGTGCTAGGGAGTGGTTGCCCAAAAGGCAAAAGAGTAGCTCCTTCCTTCTCAACCCCCGCCATTAGTGGCCTGGTCAGTTAGGCGCTAGATAGGCCTCTCCTGGGTGTGAACCGACACAGGGCCATCTAGGGCTGCAACTAACAAATATTTTGATAATTGATTAATCTGTCGATTACTACTTCGATTAATCAATTAATTGGATAGACAAAATACTAATTCCTGAATTAAATGCAAGTGTTTGATTTTAGATAAATTTTTGTTTACAGTGTTTTTCTTATCCTTTTACAGTGCCTTCATTAAAACAATTGTAGGCAGCAGCTATATAGCAAAAATAAACATGTGCAACTGAAGTGTTATCATAATATCATTTTCTAGGCTGCTGTAATTGTTGGAAAAGCATTCCAAGTTATTCATGAAGCAAGTTGAGAAACTTGCTTATTATAAGCGACTTCGGCTTTCTTTTTTTCAGAAAAGTTGCGGGTTAAAATAAAAGCTGTAGAGCTGTAGCTCTGCTATCTTTCCAAAAAAGAAAATTGCTGCATCTCTTGTAGACCTAACTAATCGATACTGACATTCGTTGGCAACTATTTTGATTATCAATGTTATCGTTGTTGCAGCCCCACAAGAGTCACTGTCCATGTAATTCAGTAAACCCAGGTACACATTAAAAATAATCTCCCAGTGGCTTGTGTTCTGGCAACCTACTATGACAGTGAAGAGCCCAAAACATTCCATGCCTATGGAGTAGAACAGGGGCAGATGTGCTATCTACAAGTCAGCCATCTTGGGAATGGTAGCCTTTTCCACATCATCGCTGACAGTCAAGGCCCTGCCGCTGGTGCCTTTTGCCTGTTGGCCTTTAAGGATCCAGTAGGTCTGGTGCAGCTCAGAGAACCCTCAGACCGGATTTTCATAGGAACACATCCTCAAATAAAAAAACCTATAAGATTATTCCAAATCATAATAGAAAACTCTAAAGGGTTTTACAAGGGTAGGCAGGAATACAGTGGGTCATACACACAGTAGAGGCAAGAATGTGATGATATAAAACAACCTGAGTAGAGTTAACATTAAACGAGTATTACAGCTTAAAACATTGAACTAACCAGAGGTTCACAAATCAGCTTTCTCGTACATGTCGTATGTTCTGAACACACTATTGATCATGACACAATCGTGTTAGGATCTTTGTCTGTTGCCTATGCTGCATTCCTCCACATGTGTCTTTCTTTTTAAACTGGTTTTGTAAAGAGCTGTTCTCTGTTTACCATACAATGCACCCTATGCGTTTTTAACCAACACTGAAGCAAATGGTGGCTGTGTGCATGGCATGTGGCCTCTGATATGATGACTCAGTGGCCCAGTGAGAGAGGGTAGAATAGTCCCAATAATGGCTGTAACCTTCTGAAGATCATTTGAAGCCAGGATGCAGAATGACACCAGAACAGCTCTACAAAAAAAGTACTACAAAGGGGCCGAGCTAATGTATTGGAAAAACAAAGGGATGTGAGAAAGGGAAATACAAATAAATTCTAATTTATAGTAAATTCTAATTTATATTTAATAGCCACAAAACTGTGAGTTACTACTAGTGGAAACGCTCTGGGCCAGTTGATTATCCCTGTCATTGGCTCGCTTGGGCCAGTGAAGACAGTAATGATACTATTAATGTGGTTATATATTTGATTAAAACAGATAACATTTTAAATCAGTGAATGCATTATGTTGATTATTTATCACATGCAGCTTCACACATAGGCTATTGCCTAGTTTAAGACAAGTCTGCACCTTGGTTTTCCTTTCAGTACATAAGGTTTATGGGAAACAACTCAATCAAGAAAAGCAAGACTGACTCAACTGTAGGATCCGTCATCAATAGATTTTAGTGTTCAGGAGCATTTACCAATTACATGCACTCTATTTTGCCAAACAATACCAACATAGTCCTGTGTAGTCCTGAAGTAATTGTGGTTCTGTAGTCCTGTGTTGCTCAGTTGGTAGAGTACGGTGCGTGGAACCCCTGTGATGGTGAATCCCTAATACAAAGTTATTATTTAAGCCTTTTGCATAGACATATAAGTTTTGCATAGACATATTTAGAAGGCAGTTAACTAAAGAAATTATTCTAATTTAAATAACAAGATACATTTAGGTTCTGGACAATTCAAATGAAGTGGCTGAAAATGTCCTTTGGTCCATGAAGTCTGTAAAACAGAACCATCCGCACATCAAGACGCGGCACCAATGTACTCAACTGTGGGGATGGTGTGTATTGGGGTTTGGGCTGAGTTTGGCTTGATTTTGGCTGGCACCACTAACAGTGCTGTAGGTGTCAGCCAAATAGTTATTTCTTGGTCTCATCTGTTTATAAAATCCTTTCCCAGATTGCAGTTAGGTCGCCTTCATGCTTTCAGATGGTACTTTAAGAGTAACAACTTATTTCTTGCAACCTCTAATACTAGCCAGTGGTATGCAAAGCTTTTGAAACGGTTGACCAGTGCCCCATTTCTCCACTCTCAGACACTGAACTCTTCAGGTCCTTCAAAGTGAGTGTTGGTCGCTTCTCTATAAGTCTCTTTGTTAGAGCTTTGAGGCACAGCCTTATCTTGTCAGTGCTTGGGGGGGGGTGTGACACAGTCCGCTTCTTGTTTCAGGGGTCTGAATACTTTTGCAAGGCACTGAATAATTGATTAAGAACTTACTGAGTTCTGAAGCTGCATCTCAGAAAATGTTTCAGAGATGTTATAGTGCCATTACAGACATTAGTCAACCACCCTAGGACATTCGGAAAATGTTAAATAAAAATGTTAAGCAGTTAACAATGGCCAAATACCAGGAAAGCAATGGCATACTCCAGGCCAGAGCAGGTCTACATAACATATATGTCCTTAGTGAGGGGATTGATTTGACCTACCCTGGCCCCCAGATGTTTTACACCCAGTTGATTGCATATGTTCTTCAGGCTGTCTCCTAGGCGTGACACTGTGCACCATTGAAATACCAGGGGCTTAGCTGGCTCAATGGAATGCTGGTTCAACGGAAAATACTAAACTCAATTATTTTGAAAACAAAACACAGTCTTCACAATTAAAGCTAGTTTGGAAAAGCATGTTACTGGATGATGCACCATGGTGTATCAACATTACGGAGTCAGTAGTGTTGATACAGTAAGTTGATACAGTAAGTTGATAGAGTAAGTAGAGCTAGTAACATTGCCCCTTGCATCTCACAGTTGTAATGGCTCTGAAGCAAAGCTGATCATTGCTGGGAGGTACCTGGATAGTAGACCAGATGTTACTAGCCATGGTGTGGGAGGGTAAGAACGAGGCACCTTTCCCACTAGTCAAAATATGAAAATCCTGTGCTCGAGGGCAATGAAGTGGACATTGCTCTGCATAGGATGCTGTGTATTGGATGGGTTGTAAAATGGGTGTCCTGATTCTCTTCTCTCCTGATTTTCTTTGCATATAAATATCCCATGGTATTGATGTCAGGGAGGTTAACTGGCTCTGATACCACCATAGGTAACATATCATCCCGACCTCCCAATTGGCTCATTCAGCCCCTCTCCTCTCACTGTAATTCTTATGGGGTGTGCCAAGGTACGACAAGCCATTGTTCACCTCTGTCCCAGTCTGAAATTAGCATTACTAGCTTTATTTGCATCGCCAACTGTTTCGTCAGCATGCAGTCAGAAAAATCGATGGAAGCGCTATAGGTTACTTAATTTAATGTGTTTTGGAGAAGGTTTTCCGCTTGCAACGCAGCTTTTGTGGCTCGGGATGCACAGTTTCAATTCATGAATTCGGACAATGCTAAAAATTGTAATTTCAGGCTGGGACAGAGGTGAATAATGGCTTGCTTTGAAAATTGATTCCATGGGCCTTCAACTCAGGGTAAGCAGAATGTCACCCAAATAGGAATGTCGAACCATCCCTTCTGCTGTGCCATTTCATTCCTTTGGATCTAGCTGTGACGTTTTCACATTGTAACTAATTTGGCATAGGAGTGATGGAAGGCCGTTTGGTATTTAATAGCGCTATTTCCTGGCACATTATTGAATGTGTAGAATTGATGTTTTATCGTAACCGGTGTTGACATCCTGCTACACTCTCACCTTGTGGTCAAAACAAAGTGTGTATACATGCTGTGCCCCAGAAATATGGAACACTGTAAAGACACTGTTCATTATAAAAGCACAAATATGACAAATATGACAAGTAGTCAAATTAAATAGAGCTCAATAAGATTAAGCACACAAGACCTGAAGTGTCATGTCGTTCTTGTTTTTAATAGGATACAGGGATATATTAATAACACATATTACCCAGAAATCTGCAATTTATAATGTTGTCAATCCAAAGCCAAAAAATACTAAGACTAATACTAACTTATAGATTTATATCAGTGGCCAAGCAAGCAAATGGCAAAGGGGAATTTATGTACAATATTTGTATTGGAATATCAGAAAATGTCCATAATATATCTGCAATAATAGAATAATGAAAGTGTTTTACTAAATGTATTTACCCAAAATTATTTTGGGTACTTACAATTCTGTTTTTGAATGGCAACAATTTATTACACTGAAAAACACACATTCATACACCCCACTGCTGTGTCGTGGCTGATGATTAATGGGGGCCAGAGGATAGCAATTCATGAACAGAAGTACTAGGCAAACTACCATTTCTGACCTTTGATATATTTGGTGAGGGTATTGATGAATTCTCAGTATACAGAGAATAGACTGAATGGGAATCAAATAAACTGGATTTTTGGAGGTGTTGTCATTTGTTAAAGCTATTTGTTTAACTTTGAGAATCTTGAAGCATTTTATACTTACATTTTAGTCATTATCCTGAGCTACTTACAGTAGAGAACTGTCATGGTCCCTGTGAGAATCAAACCCACAACCTCTGGAATTTCAAGGGCCATGCTCCACCAACTAAGCTACATGGGACTGCTATGACTTGTTTGTAGAATGATGTTCAATATAAATGTCATGTCAACACCAATATACTAGGGCCAATATACTAGACCCAAAAAAAAAGGAGTATTTTGAAACTGCAGCCAGCTAGCAAGTACATATCTGAAGACTTCATAAGTTTAGATGAGGAAAAGAGTGAACTGGGTCATTACATAGCCACTGGAGTGCATGATGGCTTGGACTCCATAAAATTCAACTCAAAAGTCGAAGACTTTTCCCATTTAAAATAGCTCAGAATGCCATGCACTTCAGACTAGGGTGAACATAATGAAGACAAATTACATTAGACATAATGTGGATCTCCTCCACACATGGCCTCCGCCCTAGTGGTTCCCATAATACACTGTTAGCTTTTATGACATGGTGCAGGGTGATGGATGATCTGTTTCAAACAGCACTGAAACAATTATGTAGAAGTTTAATCTTTGTCAAAAACTGTTTAAAAGTTATCTGTGCTACAGTGCTAGCTATACATCCAACACAAAGAGATAATTTGAATTAAGTCTTTGGCTTTTAGAGGTATCTGTAACAGTCATTGCTGAAACCTAAGTTCTTGGAATGTGGTATGATCAGTAGTTATTTCATATGTATTATCACACAGTAGACTAATGAAAGTATCTTTTGTCAGCTCACTTGGATTTTAGGTGTAAATGAGAAGCCCATTTTTGGTTAATCGAGGTGATTCAATTGAGGTGATGTTGTACTTTTATAAAAAAAAAAAAAAAAGATTTGCAGCATAGAAGAAACAGTGAAAAAAAATAGATCCAGTGGTCAACCAGATACCCAGTGGTGATCCGTAATCCTGGAGAACCTTCAGTTCCATATCCTGATCATCAAAAGTTGTAATGGTCATTGATGCGATGCTTCTTCATAAAACAATCCTTTTCATTTGCAAATAACCCTTTTCATTTGCATCAAGCCCATCCCACAATTTTAACATACTGTAGCATTACGCTGAAGAGGAATGCAATTTACAGATCAATTAGGCATAATGCACATGCAAGCTTGGCCAAAGTCCAAGGGATTCTGTTGAAACCTCCCAACACCCTCAGACTTCGTCAGCCCTCTGTTGGAGGGATGGGGATAATGGTATTGCACCATTGTCATCCAATTCTGAACCAATGACTCAGAAAAATCATTTTAGAGGGAAACAGAACAGCGTTATATCTCAAAAGAATTGAACATAATGGCACTCAGTTCAAACACAGCCCCAATCTGAACTGTTTAATAAAGTTTTAATCCTGACTTCCAATAGTGTCATCAGGCTGTCATTATTAATACAGTTTTACCTAATTAGGTATAGCCAGCATTAATCAGTGAACCAGTCGCTCCTTAAATTAAAAAGGAAAGCTATCAAATACAGACATAGGAAGAACGTGATGAGAAAATCTGAACGGATGTGGACCAGGGAGAGAACTCCCCTTAAATTGTACCTTATGGAAAATGGTAAATTATATCCAAGACCTAATCCTATCAGTGAGAGTAACAGGCTTAATTTGTTCTAAACCTCGTGTGCCTTTTTCAGAACAACATGCATGGTTGGCATGTGTAACTGTTGGTTTTTCAGAATCAGAATTCCCTGCAAACATTTGAAGTGGATCCCACTTCAAATGCTGCTTAACTCTTTAGATTTGAACACTTAAATTCTAAAGGCATGCCCCACGTGCTATCTCGAACCATGTACGTGGAGGGTTGGGGTTTTACTGTAAGCTTAGCTTTCTTTTGTTGAGTGCAGAGCTGCAAGGGCCACACAGCTGTCAAAGAGATGCAAATGGTCTGGAGCCTCTTGTTGAGTACTCAAATTCTGTTCATGTGTCACCTAAATGGGCGGCAATTAATCTGTATGGTGGCAATAGAGCCAGCTACCAGCAAGGATTTTTGTGGGGTTACATCTTAATTTTAACTCTTTTTGTAAAGTGAGTGAGAGAATGGGGAGAGGAAAGGGCAGAATTATCCTAAAAAGTAATAGCTGTTTATTACCCATTAGAAGGCAGCTCACAAACCAGTGGCGAAATGAGCCGTCTACAGGGAATCAATTCTAATCCATCCATTGCTGTCTACCTGTTCTTTCCTGATGAGTCGATTACTCCGATTTGTGGGAATGAGAGCTATTTAGTGGGACATGTACTTTACAAAGGCAGGCAAGCATGGTACACCACTGTACATCTATTAAAGCCATTTGATGCTCTTTATGGAAAAGGCAATTTCCCTCTGTCTTTATGGTCATTTTCATTTCCCCTGGGGTGAAGGCTTACATGATTCTAAATGGAGAAGGGAAAGTATGAATGTGAAGATTGCAGTCATTGCTCTGTTGTCAGAGAGCAAATAGGAGACAGGACTTATGGGTTTGAAGTAAGAGCAAATCACAGAGCGATAGCAAAGCCCTAGATTAAGCCTGGAGGCCTTGCGCTTTAGAGCCGGGATGGAGGGAACAGCCAGACTGACAGGTGAACATAAAAGCCCAGGGGAGATGACAGTAGCAGGAGGAAGAGGAAGTGGAGGAATACCAAAAAGAAGAATAACACAAAGACAAAGAAAAAGAGCCATTTTCTTGACTAGTAAATAATGTAGATATTTCATATTTGTACGTGTCCTAAAATGATTAAATCAAGCAACATTTTGTGGGACACTAGAATGAATTCTGGTTAGCGCAAACGCAAAGTGTGGAATTGTTTTAAGATGAATTTATATCATTCAGCAATTTAATATGGAACTGTAGGACCTATTTAGGTTTCCCCCTGAAATATTATGAAAATGTATATTACAGTGTGTTTGCCTTTAGTGTTATTGTAAATAAAAGCGGACTCTACAAAACCTACAGATGTGCTTCCCTTTAATTTTGATATCCGCTTATATGCATAATAGAACCAAACCTACAGTACATTCTTGTACCAAAGAATGCTGAATACATTCTTTTTTGTTCCAAGGGTAAATTACGAAGAAAGATTTTTGTTTAGCGCTACTCTACTCAGAATCTAAAGAGATTGAGGATGAGGTTTTATCTCCAATCCATTCATTCATGTGAAAAGACATGTTTTATGTGGTTGAATGTCCAATCAGAGTCACAGAGTTGATTTGTGTTTTTTTAGTATTAACACATTTCGTGAGGTATTTTCTGGACCGTCTTTTTGTCCACATTGGCAAATCTATGCGCCAAAGCAAAGGATAACCCACATTTCCTACCCTGCCCACACCTCAACTGTGCATTATTGTACCATCATTCCCAGCACATACTGTGATTCTGGTGTGCCTTCGCTCAATCACACACTATTTATCACTAAATGATCCCAATAGCTCAAATGGCAAATTCACATAACAGTTTTTTATTGTGAAATAAGTGCAACTAGTTCAGCAAAGAAACCCGAGTGGGCAATGGCTCAACGATGTATTAACTGATGTTGGGATTGCCCCTATCACAGTATCAAGATTCCCTAATGTAATATGGCAGTCAATTTATGTCGGTCTGGGTACTCACTCTGTCTGTTGCTCTGCTGGTCATCTGAACATGCAGTTGCAAAACCCTCCCATCACCCCAGCCTGCACCTGTTTGGTTCTGTTTCCTTCTGTGAGGGGACTGGTACTGGATACCTTGCTAATTGCCATACAGTAGGTATTGTTATTATAATATTATTGTTAATGATGTTATTAGTAGTATCATTAGTAGAACCTAACGCCTAGACATTTTATTTGCACTGCTGTGCATTGTTTCTCCAGTAAACAGTTAAAATAGTAACGTCTTTGAAAATAGCTTGACTCAGTGTCTATATTATTTTCATATATTAAAGGGAACTGTGTATAATTCTGCCTCTAAACAAAACACAACTTGTCTCCTCAGTGTCTCCTCTGACCAAACAAGACGGATGTAGTACTTTAGTCCAGTTTGGTTTATGGTGGAAAGGATACTACCGCGAGTGTCCAAAGCAAGTTTAAGGAAATTACAAGTCAATGCAAACTGAACGTTTAAATGGGGAATATATCAGTCACTGACTCATATTGTGGAATAAGATTATTTGAAACATTATCTTAAAACATTAACTGCAGATAACAACTGGTTATTTTTGCTTGATTTTATGCCAGTATAAGAGTGAAAAGTAATTCCTTATTACAAAATGACGGTACATAAAATTGCATTTCTTCTTTAGAAGAGGGTTAATTTGCATGATATTACCCAGCAGCCTTTTGGACAGTCTCTTGTGATGTTAACAGAGGGTAGAATGATTGTTTAGCATCTACATTTCATTCCTTGAGGTTGTGGTGCAGTCTCAAGGTTTTGCAACAGCAATGTCTTTGGATCAAATCCAGTCAAAGCAGAGATATCAACTCTCTCCTCAGCCATCCCATGTATTTGAAGACTCAACGTTATGCTAACGTAGATGGTTTACAGATATATAATGTTTGCTAGATCAAAGCTGATTTAACCTATAAGGGTACCATTATAAACAAAACAAATACTTCAGCATTTTCATATAGAAGTTAATTTTCATTTAAATAATTTAGTCTACAGGAGCCTCCTTGGTGTTCAATGCAGTTTTATAATCATTTATAACATTTTGCAGAGCATTAGACAGTCTAGGCTACCCTCTGCTTACTGACTTACTGTCTAATAGAGTTTGTCTTTAACATCCAGTACATCACTGCCATTTTAAATTGGAACAAAAAATATTTAACAACTATACAGATATAAAGCAAAGAAAATAATAATAAATGTAAAATACATCAAATATAGCAATATTTATGTCAATATTAAATTAGCTTTTAAAAATAGGCTATATTTGACTAAATATTATATGACCGAATATGGCATTCTCAACAGAATATACTGATGTAGTTCAAGCATTGATTAATATAATTTACCAAAAATAATCCTTGGTAGTCAAAATAAATAGGTATCAGGTTTTAAGAGAAAGACTGGTATATTGTTTGCTGCCTGTAGCTATTAGTTATGTACTATTTCTAAATTTTTTTTTACAAAACTGATAGAGTAGCTGCAGGGGCAGGTCAAGAAAATGATATGGCAGGTCAAGAAAAAACCTAAAAAGGTAGCTAGAACAGTAACTAGCCAACTAATGATTCTGATTCTCATAAATTATAAATACATGGTTATTATTACATCTCACAATCCCTAAAACAACCTTGTTGCCAGGGTAGCCTTGCAGGAAATCATCTCAACAGGGGCTAGCAATGACAAAAATGTGATATGTAGTTGTAAAGGTTTCAAGCCCATGGTAAACACAAAACATGAGTTAACTATGATTACATATTTGACCACATGTCAGATAGCAAAAATGGCTTGCCGATGTACCACCAACAGAGACCCAACCGCGGCAGGCTGCTGAAAGTATGACAGCCGACAAATCGATGACTCATTGGCAATTATTGGCTTGCAAATGGTCTGCTGATAGAGGCCCGAACGGGGCAGATCGCTGACGGCGTGATGTCTTTTTTTTTTAGCTCAGATGGCTACAGCTAAACTTCTTCCACGGACCACTAAGGCAACATATTGTTTCAACATTCGATATTTTTGTTTTTGTACTTTTTTCAGATAAATATATTCTTTATAAATGATATGCACATCATTGCATTCTGTTTTTATTAGCATTTTATGCTGCGTCCCAACTTATGACTGCAGTATAATAATAATAATGCATGTATCTCATCAAGATAAGCTGCAAGATACAGTAAATGTCTCAAAACTCTGAAAATTATCAATTGAGTGAACTATTAAAAGTCCAGTTTGTAATTCTAATGTTCTTTCATTATTGTACTTTACAAATTCCAAAATGCCAAAACCCCAAAATGTATTGGTTCCCTAATTGTTTGATTTCTTGTCCCCCAACTGCCAGCATAAAAGTTGATAGTTATTTATAAAAAAAAAATCTGTGACCCCAATCTAGATGTGTTTTCTCTTAGCTTTTGCCAATAGTTAGTTTAGCTTTGCAAAGTATTCCGTAAGTGTGCAGCCACAAAGCCTTGCTTTCTTCCATTCCTCGAACCAGTATATTTTTACATAATGTAATATTGTAATCCTCTGTAGTTTGATGCTACAAGCTGTTTGATGTAGATGTGCTGTTTATCTTGTCCAATCTGTTTTATATTGCCACGATGACCAGCTAGAATATTGTAATCTGATTATGGATACTTTTGAAAACATTTATGAATACTTCTAGAATTACTTTAATTAAAAGAATAGATGTGCAAAAGACAGTTAGGTCTGGAAATAATTGGACATTGACAAGTTTTGTTATTTTGGTTGTTCATCAAAATACAGCTCCGGAAAAAGTTAAGAGACCACTGCACCTTTTTCTTTCCTTTTCAAAAAAGTTGAAAAGGAAAGTTTTCAATTTGCAGTGGTCTCTTACATTTTAACCCTTCTGTTCCTCACTCAAAACCTTCCTTTTTGACTTTTTTGGAAAGGAAAGAAGATGGTGCAGTGGTCTCTTTTTCATACAATATTTTTGTTGAACACCTTGAATTAAAGCTGAAAGTCAGAACTTCAATTGAATCTCAGTTGATTCATTTCAAAACCATTGTGGTGGCATACAGACCCAAAATTATTAAAATTGTGTCAGTGTCCAAATATTTCCGGACCTAACTGTAATAGACACGTTGTAATAGACACATTTGATCCATCCATCCATCATCTTCCGCTTATCCGGGGCCGGGTCACGGGGGCAGCAGTCTAAGCAGGGATGCCCAGACTTCCCTCTCCCTAGACACTTCCTCCAGCTCTTCCGGGGGGACACCGAGGCGTTCCCAGGCCAGCCGGGAGACATAGTCCCTCCAGCGTGTCCTAGGTCTTCCCCGGGGTCTCCTCCCGGTGGGACGGGACCGGAACACCTTCCCAGGAAGGCGTTCCGGAGGCATCCGAAACAGATGCCCAAGCCACCTCAGCTGACCCCTCTCGATGTGGAGGAGCAGCGGCTGTACTCTAAGCTCCTCCCGGGTGACCGAGCTTCTCACCCTATCTCTAAGGGATCGCCCAGCCACCCTGCGGAGAAAGCTCATTTCGGCCGCCTGTATCCGGGATCTTGTCCTTTCGGTCATGACCCAAAGCTCATGACCATAGGTGAGAGTAGGAACGTAGATTGACCGGTAAATCGAGAGCTTCGCCTTGCGGGTCAGCTCTTTCTTCACCACGACAGACCGATACATCGACCGCATTTCTGCAGGAAGCTGCACCGATCCGTCTGTCAATCTCCCGTTCCATCCTTCCCTCACTCGTGAACAGGACCCCTAGATACTTAAACTCCTCCACTTGAGGCAGGCACTCTCCACCAACCTGAAGTGGGCAAGCCACCCTTTTCCGACTTGATCTTTCAATTTAATGTTTACAAAAATTATTTGAACCCGAATATCTTTTCCGCGCCTCAGTTGTTGTGTCTGTGATCATCACGTGCGCAAAGGTGGGCGTGCATTACCAAATCTGGGACCGATGAAGCTCTAGTTTAATTCTCTCTGGTTATGGCTGGTAAAGACAGTAGGTCTAGATAATATTAGCCAACCCATATTAAATGTTATTTAGTAATCTACTACTGACACATCTTTCTCAGAGCAATGACAAACGACCCGTGTTTTTTAAAAATCTTTTTCAGCACTGGTGAAACGCGGTGAAACCACATCGGGGTTCAAGCTGTCCTTACACACACGCACACACAAACACACACAACCACACACAAAAATGACGAGGCGGTATATACGCATGTGAAGCCATACCTGGCGTAGAATAACCTCTCAGCCAACGTCTGACCGAGATACAACAATACAAAATAAAAAGAAAAAAGAAAGATTTATCATAGATGCCAAGCACGGCCCAAACCCCCCACCCACCGGCAGGTCCTGGTGCAGCCACGCCACCTGCACCCCGAATAGCTTCGCCGGTGTTTTTCAGATAGGACTTGTTTAGAAGGTTAGGCAGCTATCTGATGGATAGCTGTTAACATGGAGCTGCCTTCAACCCTATACTGGTAGGCCATGTCATTCTGCTTGCTCTGGATCTCAGGCGTGTGCGATCATCGGTTATCATTGCCTGCTTTAAGCTAAGAGTGCTGGTGTAAATTACAGTTAATTTCTGTAATTTGTGTTTAATTAAACCCTATCAAGCTGGTTTGCAATGAACTGGGCGGAAGGGTGAAAGCGTAGCCACCTAGAAATGCAACACATTTTTGTGGGAATTTCTGCAACAGTGTTGGGGAGAACTTTTTGATTTGATTTCCATTGTAGAAAGGTTGTCTTTTGCTGATAGGTCTGCAAAAGGTGGCCACTTTGATGAGAAATGTTGATTACAGTTTGTTTAACAAAATGAACAAACAGATTTTTTTGTCTCCAATTGTTTATTTATTCAATGCTTTAATGTCAGGGTATGTTAAGATATTAAACTGTGTGAATTTCAATAAAAACTACAAAAATGTAGGTGTTTTTTTTTACCAGTTGTTTATATATATAAAAAAATATTAACTGACAAGGGCAGTGTTGATCATTCTTCATTAATAACGACAGTACCTGATCTATTTTTAAGCTAGCAAGCTATTCATATCGCGAAAAAAATCTCAAGGAGGATAGCATTTGTGGGTGATAGTTTTTACTTTTTTGGTGGCTGGAGCTAAATATGCGCTAGCCTCTAGTATGCTGAGCGATATCCTGGAGCAAAGTCAAAAAAGGATGTACCATTTGGTCAACTAGCTATCTAAAACAGTTTTATCACTTTACAGTATAGCTCCTTTATACTGAAGTTCATGTTATCCATATCTCTCATCACATGTCAATCAAATGATTTGCCATTTATCACAGGGGAAGGGTGGTCAAATGGGGAAGTACTCCTGCAGTACTCTACATTTGAAGTGAAACATTCAGGGGCTTTTTGTGGCTTTAACAAGCGCTTTTAAGGTAGTTATCTACATTTGTGTTTTTGCCACAGCCTATAAAGACATAGTTCAGTGACTGAGATGGCCTGTCTGGTAAGTGGAATATATACATATAGGACTAATATAGCAGTGACTGGCTATGGCGAACAGATCTATGTAGTGTTCAAGATTGACACGTTGAAATTGAGGCGCTCTTCTCTGCCTAAAACAAAATCCAATACAGAAACCTTTCTTACGAAGTTAGATTTATTATTATTGTGTGATGCATTGAAAAGGGTTCAGATACTATGTTTAGATTAATTAAATGTGTATTTTCTATTGGAGCACAAACTAATATGGCAAACTCTGTGAAGTTTACTGTAATTTAAGTCAG
Organism: Esox lucius; assembly: GCF_011004845.1. Lineage (NCBI taxonomy): Eukaryota > Metazoa > Chordata > Actinopteri > Esociformes > Esocidae > Esox > Esox lucius. The sequence continues at coordinate 36,839,784 of NC_047575.1, forward strand.
TCCAGGTTTGCATTTCTTCTGCTGTGAAGTCCTTGAGGAGCTGTATGGTCTGGCAGCTTTAAGGGAACTTAGTTGTCAGCTAATGGATTCAAACCAGAAACATTTCGGTTACTGGCCCAGTACTCTAAATGTTAAGTGATCTGCTGCCAGTTTCATGCTGTGCAGTTAGTAAAGCCAAACTGAAAAAAGTGGGTCAAGAATCTCCATATACTGTTCAGCAAGATTAGATAAATACATTGCATTCTGTGTTAGAGCCTTAAGCATAAATTAACAGTAACGACCCTCAATTTTAGAAAGTGATTATGTATGTGTGTCTGTGTGTAAATATGAGACCACTAAAATGTATTGCCTCCTGTTACGCATGCAGGTACCCTGTATGTGCGTTTATGTTTTTCCCCTGGTGTCCTTTATGGTCCTGATGGTGCTCCTTGGTGTTTCCCACCTGGCAGTCATGAGGGTGTTTTGTTTAGCAATTCGCCCTTGGGCATACACAACCAGTAGGAAAACTTTGTCTAAAAACAGTAGTTAGAACTGAGCTGACCACTCTCTGTATTTTTGTATTGGTTAGTAGTCAGCTGAGCTGTTCTTGAGGCAAGCAAGTTTAGTTTAGGGGTGTTTGGACTATATTATTTCATTTCTTGCGTCCAGCTCAGCCCCTTTTCCCTAACCCCTTTACCGTGTGTTTATAATAAACGTTTTATGTTTGACGGTAGCTTTGGTGCTGTCGTTTGCTCTCACTGTTCGTGTACACCACCACTTTGCATGAGTTTTATGTTACGGGTCTCTGTACCATCCACCCTAGACTGCTAGAGCCACAGGGTTTGTGGCATGGGAGCCAAACCCTCATTGGCCAGGCGAAGATATATCCCTTTGTCCTGCAACACAAAAATGCCAGCAGCATACCAAACTCCTTCTCTGACCTTTTACATATCTGCTCTGTATATTTTAGGCATAGAATATACAAGGGCTCTCTGAACACTGGATTTTCTGTCCCACTAAAAGCCACCACCACATCACCCCAGGCAAGAGCCAAACCCGAAGCCTTTGATTTTATCAACAACGACAGACACTGATGAAAGGGGAATTGTGTATCTGATTAATTTACATGTCTGCGTATATCAATGACTGCTATTCTCTTGTACCAGTATTTACTTAATACAATTATTACTGAACCAGGGAATATGAACTCTAAAACATCCAGTGTCAGACATCCAGAGGCATAAACAAGGCGTGTGATACCAACACGATTAACATGGTTAGCTTGTATACAGGTTTGACGGCTGCTCGGGTTTTTGTGTAAATAGCAACTTCAGCGGGGAACCAAAAGTGCAACAATAGCGTCATCATGGACCCTGCCCATCGTAGTAGTTGTTTTTTCCCTCCCTCCCTGAGCAGGTCTCCTCGCTATCATCTTGGCATTCAAATGGACAAGCAATTAATTTGCTAAGTGGGTACTGGCTTCACACCTGGACTCACTTCACAACATGTTTACTCAGTGTAAGAGTCAACAATAAAACTTGCCAACCGTGGCCTGGCTGAATATGTCCAAAAATAACCCAGATGCAGACCATGACATGGATTACAATGTAATCATCCCTAAACATTGGATGGATGTTTTATTCACTTTCCCATTGGCACTTAAAGGTGACAAGAGAGAGTAAGGGTTTTCATGATAGATGAGGAGGACAAGGAGGGACATGAAAGGCGTATTATCCCTCCTCATCCACACCCTGTTCTTGTCTGACTGAAGGCTTTTCTCTTCCTCTCTCTCTCTCTCTCTCTCTCTCTGCCAAGGATGCCTGTTATTGGACGTCCAGCTGAAAGTTGTCTCAAATTCGAGCTGTGACTGTAAGTTAATTTAGGATGCACCACACAAATTAAGTGCCAAGCTACTACTTAAGTGGTCCCAAGTGTAGGGGAATCAGAACAGAATAAAGACACTTGTCAAGGGATTGATGTTGGCACACCACCACACGCAACTGCTGCTATGTGGCAAAGGAGTGAGGATTAATTGAGAATGTCACTCAACTAAAGTCTAGGGTGAAACATCACTCATTGGTAAGATAATTTGAATACAGTGGGCTCAGAACAGCAAGCTGCACTGTGCTGCTGAGAACAAACTTTGAATTGATTGTCAACTTTGTTGTCCTCGAGGCAAGACAATGCCGGTCAAGAAAGACTAAAATGATGGTAAAGATTCGCCAGAGCATTTTTTTGCCTACCTCTACATTATCTTTTATCATTTAAGTCATACAGTTTTTATGATGTTAAACGATGAATGTTAAAACAATGGAAATATTGTTTTTCTAACACCCTTGTTGACTACACTAATACTATTTAAGATATATTTTTATTCTTTACTTCAGAAAAGTAAAAGTGGGAAAATGTAGAGAGAGTTTTTGCTTAAGCTGTACGCATTTATCATCATGAGTGCACGATTGAATTTGTTGACGTCATTATGTGTTATTTGATTTTGTTTGTGCCTGTGCATGCTGCACCAATGGTTTTGACTGTGTTCATCAAAAACTTTCAAACTAGGCGATAATAGCCATTACGGGAAATGCTTTAGAATGCGTAATTTGCTGTCTTTCATTTGCAAAGGTGGGGTGCCCAAAAAAACAGAATTCACTAAGACGTCTTAAAATACCGAACCATTTGTGACACAAATGCGTGATATAAATTAATCGAAAGGGAAGAGCCAGGGGAACGCCCTGGTAATCGCTAGTTTCTGCTCAGACACAGAGAGCCTTAGATATAGCTGAATCCATCCGGACTCATCAGTGGCAGTTTTGTCACAGACAATCGCCATAACCAACTGGCTGGAACTACAAACTCATGTAACTCAGTTCAAATCAAGTGCCTCTGAAACACATGGGTGTGTTCTGCTGTAAGACGCCCATTGGTGAGGATGTCAGCTTTTTCATGTATGAATACATTTATTTAAAAGAAAATGTAATTGCAATAGTAAGTCTCCAATGTTGTACAGTGAAGGGAATGTCCAGTTCCTACCAGAAATTCCTTTTGCTCCTTTAAAAAGAATTTTAGCAGACAGAAGGAAGATGGCTTTGTAGTGATATTGTATAGCAAACTATTCCTTGCTTATTCATGTCCTTAGTATCCATCTCGATTAGCAGACACCTCAGAGCGCAGGTGTTGAACCGGTTCCACGGAGGGCCGAGTGTCTGCAGGTTTTGCCTCTCACCTTGTACTTGATTGATTAATTAGGTCACTAATCGGTTCGTTTTTACCTTCACCTGGTTGTTTAGGCCTGAACTGGGAACTAATTGAAAGGATAAAACAAACACCTGCGGACACTCGGCCCTCCGTGGAATGGTTTGACACCCCTGCCCTAGAGTATTATGAGTTGGGATGAAATCTGTGTGCCTGTACTCTTTCCTCAAGCTCTCTTGTCACTGTCCCTCCTACAACAGACATGTGTCCTATTCTTGTCACATACTTATTCACGGCTTGTATTACAACCAGAATGTTGGTTTTGACAGTACACAATATCAACAAATTGACAATCAAAAGCCTAAATCAGAGACCTGTCTCTCTTTTACTCGGTTCATTCATTATTTATAAGATCATAGTTGTTACTCCTGTCGAGTCCACAGAGCCATTGCTTTCCCACCACACTAAGCATGTCAGGTCAGATAGATAATCCCAACGTGAGTCAGTACAATGAGTAGCCTGGGTGTTTTGTAAAAGCACTTTGTGACAACTGCTGATGTAAAAGCTCTTTGTAAATAAATAAGATTGATTTATTGATTGATTAAGACCAGTGGTATTCTCACAGTGGAATACAGCACTGCCTAAACATACATTGATGTGTCCATCACCGGGGGAGACTACTGAGGCATTAAGGGTCAGCACTGCTGTAGATCCCTAAGAACATCAGTCATAATTTACCAATAAACTTCCTGATCCAGGGGGCAAATACATAGGTTTTCCTGAGGTTCAGACATTATTATATTCAACCCTTATTTGATTAAATTCAAATGTATTTAACAGAGCATTTTATAATCAGCAGTTATCATTAAGTATTCAGATATTGAGCCGAAAACCCCAAAGAGCAAGCACGATAGCTAAGAAAACTCCCTAGCAAGGTAGGAACCCAGGAAAACACCTGGAGAGGAAAAAAGCACTGAGGAGTCCTCTCATAGGGTTACTTGGGGGGAAACGCCCCCCTTAAGGGAAATATGTATTTTCTGACTCAAAAAAGCAATGTTTGGTCAGATTATTACATGAACATATTGATTAGAGCCACACTAAAGTACCTATTTTTTCATGGCCAACAAAACAAGAGTGAATTGGGTCAGTTTCCAATGCATTATTCAGATATCTACTGCTCATTGTTTTTAATAATGTCTCATAGAGAGACTATGAATCAAGAAACCAGGCAAGCCTAGTTCAGCCGGCCCGTAATAGAAAGCGCTGCCATCACAAGATACGAACCTGAGTCACCCACATGAAAGGCTGTGTCGTTAACCACTACACCATGGAGCTGTACATCTGATGGGTGTCAGTATAGCTACTTGTCTCTATCCTAAACAAATCCTGTTTTGCCACTGGCCGTTTTAATAGTTAATTGGCCATTCGTGAATGACATTGATACAGTTAAACTGACTAACGTTTCTTTCTAAGTTTACCTCAACCAAAAATAGTGTCTATGTGTGGCGTTTGCAATACTAGATACTAATGGTTTTAGCCAGCAAAGTTTTCGTCTATACAGAATAATTCATAAGGCGTACTTAGCTTCGTCTGCAAGGAGATACGAAGTCCGCTTTTCTACTACGCTATTTAACAAGGGGTAGTCAGTCAGTCACACTGCGCCAAATACCTGTTTCGTAATCCTAGTTATCTTGACACCTCTTACAAATGTGGCCAATACCAGGCCAGTCGTGAGAACTAGTCTTTAATTACTCCAAAGCCGGTTTATGTTGCGACTTTTCACAAAGAGGAACCGCAAAGGAACTTTTAACAGTCAAGAACAGTTAGAATCCTGACTGGCAACAGCTCCAGCATGGGACATTCTTCTACTCTTCTCTACTTTTAAGGAAACCCCACCACTGGACTGTAGGACATATCACGACACACAAACCTCTCCATTGTCACAACCCCACCCCCTGCTGTGAGGTATTAACATATCAATGGAGGACCGATTGTGACTGGCAATGATTCCAGACCTTGACATTTAACGAGTGTCCACCAGTAAAGACATTAGGATGTTTCACGACTTTTACCTGCAACCCCTGCCCCTTTGTAACCCCCCCCCCATGATTATTCAGCCACAGCGTATAACAGTAAAATGCTTTTATTTTTTTAAGTGGAAAAAATACAGTATTTCACAAAGAATGTGTAAAAATAAACAGATGTTCAATTGTCAAAGTAGTGAAAACAAGTTGAACAAGAAAATACTTATGTACCCTCACAGCGATGCAGCAACAGAACGTTCTTTAAAGTATACAAAGAATTTCACAGGGTTACAAGAACGTTTTACATATATTAATTCAAATTAAATAAATATTGGGACTAAAAACAGCAATGTACAAACCAGATTCCAAAAAAGTTGGGACACTGTACAATTGTGAATAAAAACAGAATGCAATGATGTGGAAGTTTCAAATTTCAAAATGTTATTCAGAATACAACATAGATGACATATCAAATGTTTAAACTGGGGAAATGTATCACTTTAAGGGGAAAATAAGTTGATTTTAAATTTCATGGCATCAACACATCTCAAAAAAGTTGGGACAAGGCCATGTTTACCACTGTGTGGCATCCCCTCTTCTTTTTATAACAGACTGCAAACGTCTGGGGACTGAGGAGACAAGTTGCTCAAGTTCATGAATAGGTTGTCCAATTCTTGTCTAATACAGGCTTCTAGTTGCTCAATTGTCTTAGGTCTTCTTTGTCGCACCTTCCTCTTTATGATGCGCTGAATGTTTTCTATGGGTGAAAGATTGCAAACTGGACTGCAGGCTGGCCATTTCATTACCCGGATCCTTCTTCTATGCAGCCATGAAATTGTAAAAAAATAAAAACTTTTCCACTTTGCCACAGTCCATTTTAAATGATCCTTGGCCCAGAGAAAACGCCTGCTAATCTTCTGGATCCTGTTTAGATACAGCTTCTTTTTTGACCTATAGAGATTTTGCCAGTAACGGCGAATGGCACGGTGGATTGTGTTCACTCAGTTCATTGAACAGAAAATGCTATGCTGTGCCGATCAGAGTCCCTATGGGTATATCCGCTTGTAACCGCTGTGAAACGTACAACCGCTTACAAATAATTTTGTCACAGTCCCAGGGAAATATTAGTAACACGAGTCGGAGTGTCTGTATTTTACATTGACAAGTGTTATTAGAGTAGCAAGATTCCAAATATCAAGTTGGTTATACTATGCACATTTTTTATACAACTACAAAAGTAATTCCAAGTTTGCTATTTTCTTTTAGAAGTCGTTTATAAACAAACCTGTCGCTCGCTGCGCCGTGTCCGCTGATTCTCTTTGCTGCTTTGTCCAGGTTGTCCAACAAACAATGTTTCTCCCTTTGTGTCCAGTATCGACCTGCAGCTGCATCTGCATCTGAGAAGTGGTGTGTTTTAGCAATTATAATATGCTTTATAATCCTTCATTCAATGTTAGAGTTCGCAGTCAGGCTATTCCTTACCTTCAAATTCAGTCCCGCTCCATTCTTCAATACATTTTAGACTAATCTGATTTACCACAAATCCCAGCACATCAGTGTTGTGTCGACTGTTCTACCTGAGATATGAAAGACAAAACATTCCTTTTTCAGTACAGTATTGGAGCCATCTATCGCAGATGATGTACATATTCCACCAATGCAGTAAAGCAATAAATGTGAAAATCTTTTTGTCATTCACCTTCTATAAATATATCTATAGATAAACGGTAATTATTAAGTTATTACACTAAGTTACTAAGTTAAACTCAACAAGGTGTTAACCAATTCATATATCTAGGTACAGTGTTTACTGTAGTGTTATTCCCGCCCACAATCCGCCCAGAATAATCATGTTTAATACATTTGCATGACAGATGTTACATTTCACGCAGCCACCACACACTTATTGGTTTATTTATTTTGACTATTTTTACTTACTATATTCACATTCACTTTCATGTGGCCTATGCTTTTCATCCTTGCCAGCAGTACTGTGTAGGTCCCCGACGGCACGCTATGAAAATGGTGTAAATCCTGGCAATTAGAAAATGATAAAAAGTCTAATAAAATTACAAACCGCACAAATCTAACATAGTAGTAGGCACTGTAGTTAATCATTCAACTTAATATATTTCGCTTGAGAAGACCAGGCCCCGGGCCTTCCGTGGAGCAAGCTGTTAGAAATACAGTCAATAGTCTGGTTAATTTTCTAGGTATGTATGTGTATAAATATTTCTATATACAGTTTTACTAGGGTTACTTTAATTACAATGCGCTTAATATTTTCTGTATGTAACAACGGTACCCAGCAAGCGATAAAGCTGAAACACAAAACAACTTGTTACCGCTGGTACTGCTAGCTAATGTACAAACAGTAAGCAAGCTCTTAGTCGACACTTACCTTGATTTATAGTAACAAAATTACTTGGACTGCCTTGAACTGTTGTCGCGTTCTCATTAGCCATTTCCATGGCTTGGCGAGTAGAGTAGAAATTGCTGGAATGCATTCTCAACGCTTTACTGACATTTTAGACTTTGATTACAACCGTCAGCAAAACACAATTGCGAAGTAATCGTTCGCGTGAGTTTAAATAGGAGCAGGGTTGTAGTGAACTCCAATCCTTTTAATTTCATTGAAAATCATCACGCCCTCACTCCTGGTTTTCTTCGCCAGATTGGGTGATTTCGTTTTCCACTACTACGCCCTCCTACTTCCGTTAATTTGATTGGCCATCGAAACATATAGGTGCTGATCATAAACTTAGAATATCATCAAAAAGTTGATATATTTCAGTAATTCCATTCAAAAAGTGAAACGTGTATAATGTATACATTCATTCCACACAGACTGACATATTTCAAGTGTTTATTTCTTTTAATTTTTATGATGTCTTGGACACTCAGGTGAAGAGAGGGGCGGAGCTGTCATTTGATCACCACCTGGTGGTGAGTTGGATCCGATGGTGGGGGAGGAAGCTGGACAGACTCGGCAGGCCCAAGCGTACTGTAAGGGTCTGCTGGGAACGTCTGGCTGTGTCTCCTGTCAGAGAGATCTTTAACTCCTACCTCCGGCAGAGCTTCGGCTGGAGATATTGAGTCCGAGTGGACCATGTTCTCCACCGCCATTGTCGAAGTGGCCGCTCGGAGCTGTGGCCATAAGGTCTCCGATGCCTGTCGAGGCAGCAATCCCCGAACCCGGTGGTGGACACCGGAAGTAAGGGATGCCAGGAGTTCTATCATGCCTGGTTGGCTTGTGGGACTCCTGAGGCAGCTGACGGGTACCGGCAGGCCAAGCGGACTGCAGCCCGGGTGGTTGTGGAGGCAAAAACTTGGGCCTGGGAGGAGTTCGGTGAGGCCATGGAGAAGGACTATCGGCTGGCCTCGAAGAGATTCTGGCAAACCATCCGGCGCCTCAGGAGAGGGAAACAGTGCCCTACCAACGCTGTTTACAGTAGAGGTGGGCGGCTGTTGACCTCAACTGAGGATGTCGTCGGGCGGTGGAAGGAGTACTTCGAGGATCTCCTCAATCCCGCTGACACGTCTTCCATTGAGGAAGCAGAGGATGAGGGCTCAGAGGTGGACTCGTCCATCACCCGGGCTGAAGTCACAGAGGTGGTCAAGAAACTCCTCGGTGGGTAGGCACCGTGGATGGATGAGATCCGCCCTGAGTACTTCAAGTCTCTGGATGTTGTGGGTCTGTCTTGGTTGACACGCCTCTGCAGTATCGCGTGGCGGTCGGGTACAGTGCCTCTGGGATGGCAGACCGGGGTGGTGGTCCCTCTTTTTAAGAAGGGGGACCGGAGGGTGTGTTCCAACTAAAGGGGGATCACACTTCTCAGCCTCCCCGGGAAAGTCTATGCCAGGGTACTGGAGAGGAGAATACGGCCGATAGTAGAACCTTGGATTCAGGAGGAACAAAAGGGCAGGGCTGCCCTTTGTCGCCGGTTCTGTTCATAATTTTTATGAACAGAATTTTTAGACGCAGCCAGGGGCCAGAGGGTGTCAGGTTTTGGGACCACACGATTTCGTCTCTGCAATTTTGGGGATGATGTTGTCGTGTTGGCCCCTTCAAATCAGGACCTTCAGCATGCACTGGGACAGTTTGCAGCCGTGTGTGAAGGGGTTGGGATGAAAATCAGTACCTCCAAATCCGAGGCCATGGTCCTCAGTCAGAAAAGGGTGGCTTGCCCACTTCAGTGTGAGGGAAGGATGGAACGGGAGATTGACAGACGGATCGGTGCAGCTTCTGCATTAATGCGGTCGATGTATCGGTCTGTCGTGGTGAAGAAAGAGCTGACCCGCAAGGCGAAGCTCTCGATTTACCGGTCAATCTATGTTCCTACTCTCACCTATGGTCATGAGCTTTGGGTCATGACCGAAAGGACAAGATCCCGGATACAGGCGGCCGAAATGAGCTTTCTCCGCAGGGTGGCTGGGCGATCCCTTAGAGATAGGGTGAGAAGCTCGGTCACCCGGGAGGAGCTCAGAGTAGAGCCGCTGCTCCTCCACATCGAGAGGGGTCAGCTAAGGTGGCTTGGGCATCTGTTCCGGATGCCTCCTGAACGCCTTCCCAGGAAGGTGTTCCGGGCCCGTCCCACCGGGAGGAGACCCCGGGGAAGACCTAGGACACGCTGGAGGGACTATGCCTCCCGGCTGGCCTGGGAACGCCTCGGTGTCCCCCCGGAAGAGCTAGAGGAAGTGTCTGGGGAGAGGGAAGTCTGGGCATCTCTGCTTAGACTGCTGCCCCCGCGACCCCGGATAAGCGGAAGAAGATGATGATGATCACTACTTCTCTGTACTGGCCTTTTACCTTTCACCATTACAAAGATCTTTACTTGTATGGGGACACTCCGAAACAGGCCTTTTCATGCAGTGTCAGTCACTCACTAAGAGACATTCGCTCTTCTTAGCCGGCTCAAGCTGGACATATTGGAAAATCTAAAAATGATATGGAATCGCGTACCCCCTCTGGTGAATTGTGTCAGCACGCAAAATATATAGAGTGAATGGTTAGTAAAAAAGGATGTGTATCTCATTAACTTCTGGGTACTTTCCCCAAAGTACCAAGATGATAATAAGATGCATGTAGGTGCCTCGTTATCTTATCAGTGTGTTTCCCGAAAGCATCGTTAATTGGCACGTAACATCGCTCGTTAATTAAAGAGTGTTCCGGACCACTCGTTAGTCCATCCTTGCAGGCACTTTACAGTTTTTGCGAAATAGCGCCTCCCTCAACATGCGAGGAGTGATCGCAAACAGATAATATTAGGGCAATTAGGGCAATTGAACAAGAATTATCAAAACATTTAGATAAAACTTATATAAGTGCCCGAGTGGATGTAAATGTAACTGAATGCAATTGGTCAACTGATGATAAAGAAATACTAGTACGGTCTATCAGTATGGTGCACACACCTTAAGAGGCACGTGCCGAAATGGAAGTTGTCAGCTGACACAGATAGATGTTTCTGACTGCGGGATGCGCACAAAAAAGACAGACAACGCATGCCCGTCAGAGCGCGTTACGCTCATCACAAAGACGGATGGGCACATGCCAACTGGAAAGGGCACAATATAGCAAAGGGGCATGTGAGCCTTACCTGTGCACCCGTACCTATGATAGATAGGTGTGGGTGCCTCTCTACCTTATCAAGAAGAACATTGATTTCTTCAGCTCTGATATGCTTGTTTTCTCCTGCGCATTCCATTTTTATTCCAAACAATTAGAATAGATTTTTCCCACTATACTTTATATTAACATTTAACCAATCATGTGTTGATTGTTATGTGACATAAGTAACATATATTGTATATAGCTACCGGAGGAAAAGATAACTGGCTGTCACGTGATCGATTTCCGGGGATATGATTTTGATTGGCTGAAGTCCACCCAATTAGTTGGATATAACAGTATCGCCCACTCTACATTTCACTACTTCTTCGAGTTTTACATTTTCCTATTGACGCCTAAGTAGCCTAGTAGTAGAATACATCAACAGCTAATTATATGCCTCTGATAAGTAATCAAGCTCTAGTGAAATGCAACAGCCTACTCCAACAGTTTTGTTTTCACATCAGATAATTCCACTTACGGAATCTATATTCATCACAATGGCTATTAAACCGGTGTTTCCAGTTGGAGTTTCATTCTGCCCTGGTAGTATAAACAATGTGCTGATAATTGCATTTTGTGTTGGATATTAGACCTATAGACCTACCAGTTTTCAAATAAGAAAATAGGTAGCTCAGTAAGATAGTAAGAAGGATACATATACAGCATATGCAGCACTTAGACGTGATATAATAAGTGCTGAATCCAAAAACTCTGCATTGTGTCATGTCGATCCATAAACATAGACAACTGCACAAATAGGTAGTCTTGCTTTTTCAGAAAATGCTAAATAACAACTTTCCTGAACAGTGTTAGAAAACTTTCATTCACAGATTATATAATTTTCAATTTGTGATGTAATATCTGAACACTTTTCTAAACCACCCATGCAACACCTAACATCTATAAAACAAAATGTAACCCCTTTTCATCTGTGCCAAACTAAAAAACCCCCGAAGCACAACCCAGAGAAGCTGCAATGGCTGCTAGCATGACTTTCCCTGACAAAACAAGCCCCAAGAGACAACTAGATATTGGTTGAATTGTATAATCTATTCATTTATATTCTAACGTGCAAAAATAATGAAATGGTGATCAAATAATGAAAATATTTGAATGCACCACTGAAAGTTTAAGTAACCCCAGGCTATTGCCCTTCCCTCTCATCAGGAAGCAGATGTGTATTGCTTCAACAGTCAGGTGAACTAGTCTGGCTGTCTCACTGCCACTACTTTTCTATTAATTCCTGTGTTTCAAAGAGGGAATATAACGGAACATGGCTCATGGAAGGTGGCTTTGGCCTTTAATGGGTAAATCACTGATCAATTATCACTCTCTTTTACAGAAACAATCTGACAGATGAGCTATTAATAGAGTAGCATACAAGGGACATACAGAAAGAGGGAGTGCTCTGTAACTAATTTGTCGCTTCATTATGTTCACAGTGCTACCAACAGATACACTCAGGCCATCATATCTAAACCCAGCTCCCTTCCATGACCCCCTCCATGACCATAACTCCAAGGACCTCTGAGGCTCCTGGTGGTGTCATTCTGATGCGTGCCAGCTTGCCCACCAATACAGGGATCATGGCACAGCCTGTCAATTCAAATTTACAAGCTCTATTTCTGTCTCTCTCTTCTGCTGTATACGAGGCAGAGAAGAGGAAGGCAGGCTTCAAGGTGCGGTAGCAGCTCGTAAACCTTCCAGTTCATATGGAGTATGTCAGACAACAAGGGTTGGATAGACCCCTCAGCTTGCCCAGATTTGCACATCAAGTGCCACAAATGCACTCAACTGAATAGTTCTACAAAGACCCCATGGGTGAGACAGCAACCAGCTTTTCTCAGAGAACTTATTATATTTATGAAACTGTGATGGCAATTTCATCGATCAGAACTCTTAAAGGAGGAAGTACAGAGACAAAATTCTCTTGGGATAATTAATTTTATTTGCAAATAGAGAGACTCGTCAAACTCTTACAAACAATCATCCAAGGAGTCTCTAACTTAATACATGAACAGTTCGTATTTATAGAGGAAAAAGGGGTGTGGTAAGTTGCTGTCCTAACTCAACAGAACACATTCCCTTTGTTCTATTACTACCTAGTCTTCACACAAGGGGCAAGCTGTCCTCCCCCACATGGGTAACCTATTGTACTCTAAAGAGCTCTCATAGCATCTGGACAGACAATAGATGCCCTGATGAGTTATACAGACGCGCAGATTAAAGAGTAACCATTTAATCTGCTGATACCAGTCAATGATGCCCCCTAGGCAAATACCAGATCCCCCACATTCCTGTTCTAATTGGAACAAGGGGACTCAGTCCTTTAGTCAGTGAGAATACATTGGTTAGAGACATTCCCACAACAGAAACTGACTGCTAGAATCTCCAGGTCTAAAGTAAATCAACCTTTTATTAGGGAGTGCTTAGAAACCAATATACAATGCAATCATTTTTCATCTCTATCCCTGATGGCTCTATAGATAAAGATGACATAAAGAAATGTAGTATTGAGTATTTGCTCATTTTTAATAAATTTACTGGGTTGTATATACACTCTACAGTTCTACAATAGCAAAGGTCTACCAAGGATCAAAATGTTATTCCTACAGTGTCACCTTGTACATATATTATTCCTAACTAAATGTAATAGGCCTGCAAGTTCACTAGTTTGAGGCTGCAAAGCCAAGAGAGACAAACCAGAGTGTTATGCCAAATATGACAGGTTGTGATATAGACACACTATATGGCCGAAAGTATATGGACTGTACTCTCCTACTAATTATTGAGTTCAGGTTTTTCAGCCACACCTATTCATGACAGGTGCAAAACTACAGCACATAGCAATGAAATCTCCATAGACAAACAAAAGAGTTCACCGACTTTAAACTTGGCACTGTCTAAAGTCATAAGATGCCACTTTTGCCACAACACCGTTAGTAAAATTTCTGCCCCTACTAGATCTGCCCGGTGAATTGTAAGTGCTATAGTTGTGAAGTGGAAGCATCTAGGAGCAACAACAGCCCAGCCACAAAGTGATAGAACACGCAAACTCATAGAGCGGGCCGCAGAGTGATGAAGCACCTGGCACGTAAAAATTGCCTATCGTCTGTTGAGTCATCAGCACAAGAACTGTGGGTTGGGAGCTTCACGAAATGGTTTTCCTTGGCCTAGAAGTTGAACGCAAGTCTGACATCAACATCAGCAATGCCAAGCGTCGGCTGGAGTGGTGTAAATTAGGGATGTGCATGACAAATATTTTCACTATCGATAATTCCTCAGTTTATGTCGTTGAAAACGCAAATGGTCAACGTCACCACCTTGTGACAAAAATGAGTATTTCTTATCCGATTACTTGATTAAATCAATGAAATAATCGGTAGCTGCCGCCCTAGTTCTCATTAACTCATAGGGGAACTGAGTCGGCTATGGTAATTGGGAACTCAATTGTGAGAAATATTCCTGTCCCTGGTGCTGATCATCTCTGCTTTCCTGGTGCAAGAACACATGATATTACCAAGCGGCAATCCTCCGTCAATACGCAGACGTAGATGCAGTATTGTATAGTTGAAAATGGACTTTTTAACCAAATTTGTTGTTTACAAAGCTCCTCAAAATGACCGGTCATTCCCAATCCTTGGAAAAGGTGGCTAGGGCTTTAGCAAGGCGTTCTCTCTTCATGTCTGGATTCAGGCCAACTGCAAATCAATTGTAGTAGCTTGTGTGGACTATTTTGATATCTCTTGGAAAAACTGCATATATTTTAAAGACGATGTGATTCACCAAAATCATCTGGGGGCATGGGTCCCCCCACAGTATTATAAAGTGGCCCTGAGAGAGGGACTGAAAAAAGGTCATACATGAAAACTCTTATCAGTGCTTTTACAATGATAATATGTCTGTTTGACATTCTTTTGCGGGCCAAATGGAGCTAACCCTGGATATATGATCTTGATTGCCACTATTGCCATATCTCCTCTAGGCCTAATGGGCAAGATAGTAGTCCTGTTTTTATTGATAATCCACTTGTATTTTAACAACTGCAAAGGGCTTGGCTTTCTGCAATTAAATATAAGGAGTCTGTTGTCCAAGTTCATTAAGATTTAGGCAGAATATTTCTGTCATAATTGGACATTGTTTTATCTGTAACTTATGGAGGACTCGAAAATCTGAAGATATACAGTGGGGAGAACAAGTATTTGATACACTGCCAATTTTGCAGGTTTTCCCACTTACAAAGCATGTAGAAGTCTGTAATTTTTATCATAGGTACACTTCAACTGTGAGTGACGGAATCTAAAACAAAAATCCAGAAAGTAATGAATTAGCATTTTATTGCATGACATAAGTATTTGATACATCAGAAAAGCAGAACTTAATATTTGCTACAGAATCCTTTGTTTGCGATTACAGAGATCATATGTTTCCTGTAGTTCTTGACCAGGTTTGCACACACTGCACCAGGGATTTTGGCCCACTCCTCCATACAGTCCTTCTCCACATCCTTCAGGTTTCGGGGCTGTCGCTGGGCAATACAGACTTTCAGCTCCCTCCAAAGATTTTCTATTGGGTTCAGGTCTGGAGACTGGCTAGGCCAGTCCAGGACTTTGAGATGCTTCTTACGGAGCCACTCCTTAGTTACCCTGGCTGTGTGATTCGGGTTGTTGTCATGCTGGAAGACCCAGCCACGACCCATCTTCAATGCTCTTACTGTGGGCTTGGAGGTTGTTGGCCAAGATCTTGCGATACATGGCCCCATCCATCCTCCCCTCAATACGGTGCAGTCATCCTGTCTCCTTTGCAGAAAAGCATCCCCAAAGAATGATGTTTCCACCTCCATGCTTCACGGTTGGGATGGTGTTCTTGGGGTTGTACTCATCCTCCTTCTTCCTCCAATAACGGCAAGTGGAGTTTAGACCAAAAAGCTATATTTTTGTCTCATCAGATCACATGACCTTCTCCCATTCCTCCTCTGGATCATCCAAATGGTCATTGGCAAACTTCAGACGGGCCTGGACATGCGCTGGCTTGAGAAGGGGGATCTTGCGTGCACTGCAGGATTTTAATCCATGACGGCGTAGTGTGTTATTAATGTTTGTTCTTTAGACTGTGGTCCCAGCTCTCTTCAGGTCATTGACCAGGTCCTACCGTGTAGTTTTGGGCTGATCCCTCACCTTCCTCATGATCATTGATGCCCAGGTGAGATCTTGCATGGAGCCCCAGACCGAGGGAGATTGACCGTCATCTTGAACTTCTTCCGTTTTCTAATAATTGCGCCAACAGTTGTTGCTTTCTCACCGAGCTGCTTGCCTATTGTCCTGTAGCCCATCCCAGCCTTGTGCAGGTCTACAATTTTATCCCTGATGTCCTTAAACAGCTCTCTGGTCTTGGCCATTGTGGAGAGGTTGGAGTCTGTTTGATTGAGTGTGACAGGTGTCTTTTATACAGGTAACAAGTTCAAACAGGTGCAGTTAATACAGGTAATGAGTGGAGAACAGGAGAGCTTCTTAAAGAAAAACTAACAGGTCTGTGAGAGCCGGAATTCTTACTGGTTGGTAGGTGATCAAATACTTATGTGATGCAATAAAATGCAAATTAATTCTTTAAAAATCATACAATGTGATTTTCTGGATTTAGATTCTGTCTCTCACAATTGAACTGTACCTATCATAAAAATTACAGACCTCAACATGCTGTGTAAGTGGGAAAACCTGCAAATTCGGCAGTGTATCAAATACTTGTTCTCCCCACTGTAAGTCTCAATAAATCCTTTTATACATAAAAATATTTTTAAATGTAATGATAAATCAATTTATCAATAAATATTTATGCAAGTAATTGTAATTAACACACAAATATTAGTAAAATGTGAAATGAATTTTTACTAATTATCCATTTAAGTTTTATTTATTTGCCTATTTATTTATTTATTTATTTATGTCCTTTCGGGGACACACACTCATTCAAGGATATTTCTAGTTTTACTATTTCCCACATTTTGGAATAATAACATATGGAATCATATAGTAACCAAAAAAACGTTAAATCAAAATAGAGTATATTTTAGAGTATTCAAAGTAGTGCTGAAGTGTATGAATGTATGCTTGTTATGTTTAGTTTACAACAGAACATCCGATTATCCGTACTCAGGAAGTTACGTTCAGTCAAAGCGCGACAGTAATCAGCCAATGGGCTTACAGTACTGTGATGTGTATTCTGGATTGCAATGTCTATAAAGTAGAGGTGAACCGGAAGTTCTTTGAGATTAAATTAGTTTGTTTGTAAGACTGAGTAAGATTGGGTCTGTAACATCATGAACAAGAAACTATCAAATGCAATAAATAATTGAATTACTCTTTCCCTTGACAACCGAGTACGCAATCATTATTTCAACCACTATACAAAATGGCTGATTTCTAACAGTAGCCACCCTTTGCCTTGATTCCATATCTTATTTCGTAGTTTTGATGTCTTCACTATTATTCTACAAAGTGGAAAAAATATATAAAATAGCACCCTTGAATGAATAGGTGTTTCCAAACTTTTGAATAGTACTGTATATTCCATGAAGTAATATTTTCATTTAGGCTATCAGGCCAAAGAGTCACCTTCACATTATACACATTTTGTAATTTTGTTCCCTTCAGATTATTCCTTTTTATTAAAGTTGTATTAATACAGAGAAATCACCATTGAGTCATTTGATAGTGGAATGTTGTCCTATTCTTGCTTGATATAAGATTGCAGCTGCTCAACAGTTCAGGGTCTCCTTTGCTCTATTTGTCATTTCATAATGCGCCAAATGTTTTCAATGGGTGACAGGTCTGGACGACATGCTGCAGGCTGTTTCAATTTGCGTGAATTTCATCACAGCACCTCATAATGTGACTCAGTAGTTTGTAATGGCCTCTACGTAATGGCCTGTATGCATTAATGTAAATTTATTTTAATGAAACCTGTGGGTAATAATTTTTCTATACTATTAACACTTAATCAGGTTTGCCCTACCCTGTTCGTGTAGAGCTACCATCTTGTAGATTCTTTCCAAGCCTTACATCGCACAGCTGATTAAAAATGCTTAGCAGGATGAAAAGCTAAATCAGGTTAATCACAGCTGGGGTTAGAGAGATAACCTACAGGGCAGTAGCTCTCTAGGAACAGGTTTGGCAAGCATTGACTGTGCTTTGACATGCTTTGAAAATATCTGCATGTTTAAGATTCTGGAGCAAAAACATTTTAATGTGGTTGCTTTTAAATAAGGGAAATACATTTTAGGGAAACTGTTTGACAATATTATTTTAAAGCCAACTGTTTAAACAATTGTGTAGACAGTATTGACTGAGGTGAAAAAAAATACTAAAGTATTTGTCTGATTGTAAAATTAACATTTGAATAGTATGGAATACTGTGAAAACCTGCTTATGTAGCATCAGTGTGTCAGAAAACATTTACTTTAGTGTCAACATGTATAAAATATATGATCAGGAAGCTGAAGTTAATTAGCATCTGAGCATACTGTACCTCGTTTAGGCAAATTTCCGCTAAAAACAGAACATTGATGTATGTACTATGTAAAAATGCTATACTGTAATGCTATCACACAGAGACCATATACATTATGTCGCTAAATAACTTCAGCTAGCTAGTTGTGCATATCACTAAGGCCTAGGTGCTCTTTCAAAGTATGTTTACAAAGATAGCTAGCAACACAATGGCTAACTTAACGTAACGTTACATTACCTTTCTTGGCCTTTTTTTGACACACTTATTAAGCCGGTCTCTCTTTTTGCATGCGTTGTATTCCTCTGCTTCTTCTGTAGAGGTCTTTTCTGTTCAATCTGCATTGCTGCACATGAAAAACAAGAAAGAAAAACTAGGCAAGCTCCAAAACTATTACAATGCTCAAAAGCACAACCAATATTGTTTATTTACACTGTAAACCATCAGGAAGAATTGAGCCCTGTGGGACCTCTTTATCAACCTGATGAAATTCAGATATTCAGAAAAAATAACTTTTGTCACGTAGTTAGCTCTTAAACTACGAACACCCGTCCACTCACAGACCAAATCAGGACAACTTATGCAACAGAAAAAAATTATCCGCTGTAGAAAATGCCTTAGACAGGTCAATTAACAAGGCAGCACATAACATATTGGAATCTAAGGCATTTACTAGACCATTTACAACTAAAGTGGTTGCAGTGATCATGCAGCACCCCAGTTGAAAGCCAGATTGATATTGATTCAAAATACAATTCTCAGTCAAAAAAGAGGGAAGCTGTGCATTTGCCAGGGAATCAAGAATTTTAGTATGGTTAAACTTGAGATTCAGAGTTATTGGGCATACAACTAGTGTTGCTCCCATTCTTGTGTCAATTGTCAACAGGATATCAAGAATGTCTTTTTCACTAAAACGATGAAAAAGGTCTGATCTGTCACGTTTCCCAATATTAACACTAGTGGCATCTTTTGTCTACCACTTGGAAACTAGGCTTAGCTCTTGTAAGAATATGATATTCTGAGCGAAGGAATATTCTATTTAAGAATGACGTGTGATGATGATGTTAAGTGAATACATATTATAAACACAGCGCAGTGCGTTTCCTAACAGAACTATAGAACATCACAAGTTAAACGCTCTGCAATCACAAATCAACACTGAGACCAATTCTGCAAAATGCACAGATCCACACTTAGTACAATGGGCTGACTGCTACTCAGGATGGTTGAGAAGATAATAACTGTTGAGAAAACTTCAGCTGCTTTGGGGTGATAAGAGAATCAACAACCATTTCTATCCCTCGCAGCATGACGCCACACGGCAAGGTCCTGCTCGTTTCAGAACTGAATGAGGGGTGTATACAAACAGCTACCAACTTCAAAGTATTTGTGAGGGGTATTATATCTACAAGTACATCAGGCATGGATCGATTTAAAAGCTCGGAACTTCTTCAACTGTCTGTCGTTTCATGTTCGTTTCACAGTCAGTATCCAACAGTATCCTTTCAAATCGATAGCCTGCTGTGATAATGTGACAATTAAATGCATCAATGATAGCTTTTTGGTCTTTAATAGGACCAACAACAGAGCTTATTTATTAAGGAAGGGAGAGGGAATTACCATCCTTAAGGGATTTCATAGTTTTCCAAAATCTATTCAGGCCACCCTCACTTTCAGACACAGCATCCAAACAGAATTCCAACTTTCTGAATGAATGTTTCTAAGTAGATTTTCTGATTAGTTAAACACACATACACTGCTCAAAATAATTAAGGGAACACGTAAATCATACATCGGGTCTTGATGAAAGACTCATATTAATTATCAAAATCTTTCCATTGTGTAATTCATTGAGGGGAAAATGACCTAACAAGGGTCAGTGGAAACCAAAATCACCAACCAAGGGCTGAATTCAAACTCACATCAAAAATAAAAATAAACAATTGAAATCACAGGCTGTTCCAACTTGTGTGAATTTCATCACGGCAACTCAATGTGACTCAGCAGTGTGTATGGCCCCCACGTGCCTGTATGCACTCCCGACAATGTCTGGGCATGCTCCTGATGAGACGACGGATGGTGTCCTGGGGGATCTCCTCCCAGACCTGAATGCCAATTGACCTGCACAGTGCTGGGCTGTGAGCACAGGTCCCACTAGAGGACATCAGACCCTCATGCCAACTGCATGGAGTCTGTTTCTGACAGTTTGGTCAGAAACACGCACACCAGTAGCTGGCTGGAGGCTCTGACAGTGCTCCTCCTCGCACAAAGGAGCAGATTCTGGTCCTGCTTCGGTGTTGATGCCCTTCTAACGGGCCTGTCCAGCTCAAGCTTCCTGTAGTGACAAGGACACTAGAAAAATGCTAAACTAGAGAAGAATCAGTCAGGATGAATAAGGAGAGAGCAATTGTCTGTGGCCACCACCAGCAAAACCATTCACTTTTTTGGGGTTGTCTTGTGTTGCCTCTCCAGTCCACAGCTGTCACTTTCATTCGCACCAAAACAGGTGACATTGATTCACAGTCCCTTCTGCTTCTTAACTGAACAGATTGATATCCCTGAGGTTTACTTGAATTGTTGTTTAAGCAGTGTATTTCTCACTCTTTTAAAGCATTGCCTATCCTGAACAGCATCTGTTATTCTGGCCTTGTCCCAAGCAACAAGCCTGCTGCAAGTAACCTCAGATAATTCAGGTGTGAACCAAGAGTCAGTCCAACTCTTTTTTTAAACAGGGCATGCTTATCTGTTGTAGTATTTAAAATATTTAAAGTAATTTAAAGCTAATTCCGAATCTGGGATTATATGTAACCTATATACCTGAAATAAAGATCATGGAAAATGACTCAAAAATTCCTCTTATTTCAGACAGGAAACGCTGCGTCTTCGTTCAATCATTTATAGGTGAAACAGTGCTCAACAATATACATACAATGTCTTGGCTTTAGGTTTTGTTTCTTTGGAGAAACTGAACACCATCACATGATGGTGCACACAATACTACTAATCACATTATTACTGTAATATTATAATAGCAATACCGAGTGCAATGAACAAGGTACACAGTACCAATCCAACTCCAGAACCAACAGCTAGAGGCTGTGATGGTGGGTGGGTTTAGCAACTGCATGCAAGTCGACCAGCAGAGTACCGGGTGATTACCCTGACCGACTTAAATAGACTGCCATTAGATTGGGAATCTTGAGACTGTGGTAAGAGCGCTGCCGACATCAGCTGATGCGTTGCTGAGTCAATGCCTACTACTTGGCAGAAATAGCTGTGGCCATTGATGAAACAGAGGTTTGATTCATACATCTTTACATTTCAAATACATAACCTTGGACAATGATTACTGATGTTGAGTGAGAAAACACCTGTAAAAGTCTCTCTCTGGTGTATTTGACAAAATTTGGGTCAATCAAAGTAGATTTCTCTGTATTCTTCAGATTAGGCCTTGTGTGCATCATAATCAGTTGGGTTCAAATCATTACACACATCTTTAAAATGAACAGAAGCATCAGAATCCTAATCCCATTTCAGGCTGAGCTCAGGCCCGAGCTCAGCCTTCCGCTGCACAAATCGCTAGCCAACACTGCACATCGTTTGAAATGAATGGGACCTGGGCCAGTGACTTTGGTAGGTGTATCATGCCCTTTATCTGGCATGACATAACTGGTGCTGCCATCTTTGTGTCCTTTGTTGCCACATGCTAATAGAGAAAAGGGAAATTGAGTAATAGGTTTTTCCATTTGAAAAAATAACTAGGAAGGGATTAATTAAATTAGATAACTAACACGTTACGTTACTCATTACCTTTAAAAAGTAGTCTGACCACTGTAATGCATTAATTAGTATTGTGTTTCCCCCAACACTGAGTGACACTAACAGTCTTCTTCTCCTGGGCTTCATGCGATGGGACTCAAAGAAATGCACAATGAAAGCACACACGATACTAACACTAGTGTGGCAGGGAGAACAAGAAAAAGATTGGCAAAACAAAACAAAGTGAGACCAAGTACAATCATATACTTTTAATGTTGATTTTGCTAGACCCTTCCTCATATAGACAGAAGCAGATGATAGCAGAGATTGGAGAGCAGATTCAAGTCTAACATAGCGTTTTGGAATGATGGGCACTTCAGGCCGGTGACAGGTAGTGGAACTCCTGTAATCGTAACCGGGAGAGAGTGTCAGCTGCATTGTTCTTAAGCCCAGGTATGTAAACGCTTTTGAGTACAAAATTATCCAAGACGCACGTCCACATGATGCGCCCGAGGAAACAGTTGATGCGCTGAATTTTTGACTGACATTTATTGATTAGGTGCACTGTCTAGGTGCAGGGTCTTCTCAGCAGAAAGGCGCACACCCAGCTCAGCGTACAAGCCCTTCAAAACCGCGATGACACGACCCGGTTTGGACGGGGAGTGGCCCACAACCAAGAAATCTCTGCTCTGGAAAAAGATGGTGTAGTTGTTTCAAGGAGCACAATACGACCATACTTGAACAAAAATGAGCTGCAGATCGAGTTGCCAGAAAAAAGCCTTTACTGTGCCAATGCCACAAAAAAGCTTAGTTACAATATGCCCGCCTCACAGCTTCTGGCACACTCTAATTTAGAGTGAATTGAGTTTCTGTAAAATATTGTCTTTCACAATAAGGAATACTAATGCCATGTACACACCTGAGTATCTACCATTTGGAAGACATATGTAGTGGTTTGCATTTGCATCCTTCAGATCCATTTAGGCAGTATATGAGATTTACAAAGAACGACTGAGGCTGGTAATGACAGTATAATTATATTACGAGATTATGACACAGTTCAAAATATTTGCATTGATTGTAAAGGACATCATACTATGAAATATCACTCAATGGCACTTAAAGAAATCACTAATATCATGTACACAGATTTAGTAGATATATGGAGACTGAAAACCCAGACCTAGTGAGGTATATGTGGAGGAGACTTACTCAAGTGAGCCCGAAAATACATTCTCAATTGTCCTGAAAATAAGAAAAGGATTGACAGAAGATAGAATTGGCATTCACATTAATCTCACCGACTTTCCAATGGGACGGAGATACTGGAAATCTAATCAAAGCCTGCTACATGACAACCAGTTTACAACCAAGACAATGTAATTTATAACCTACTTCTTTGTAGATAACATAGTTACAGACAATCCTCATATGGAATGGGACACTTTCAAATGTACTTTTAGAGGCTACACAATGCAATACACAACCATAAAGAGAAAAGAATACCTGAAAAAGCAGACTAAAATAAGAAATGAGATAGATAATAAATACTGTTTCACAGGTTCCTAATTGGAAGAGAAGAAAAATAAATTCAAATATAATCTATTGCAAAAATAATGGTAATTGGAGGGAAAAAAAAATAAATGGCAGGTTTTATCCATATATTTTCGAGATAACGTACCTCAATTACTGGAAATAATTGTTGGGTCATGGTATCTCTATTGAGATGAACATACAGACAATACAGAGAATTGGGTAAGTTCCCCAACAACTTACCCAATAAAGGTGGAAATATTAAAACTATTTAAAATGCAGAACGTATTCTAATTAGAGTTGTCATTGTGCCTGAAAATTTGTGCCCAGTCAGACCCAAGGGTGCACAGATGAGACCAGAGTCCAAGCCGGGTCGGATGTCACAGAAAAAAAATTAGCCCGGCCTGGGAAAAAACAAAAGGTATTGACTTTGTAACTGTGTGCATGACAATTTACACTGTTGTTGAACACAATGAGAGCAACAGTGGAAGCCAGGAAATTAAAATAAATTAAGACTATATTTAAATTACTTTTAAGTATGCTGGGTTACAATTTTGTTGTTTATTTTGAGTTTTATTTTTCAACTCAATTTATTTGAACTCACATACATCACTTTTTATGTTCTATAGCATGTTTTTAATTAGTGCTGTGGTCCTCGTGACCTGTCCAGTAATAAACCTGTTAATTTTATTTTGTTAGAACAGACTCGTGGATTTATCTTCATATTATTTCATATTCATATTATAGGGTTGCCTTTACTTCTCCAAACCTTTAGAAAAATGTTAATACTGATACACATAGATTCTGGAAGACACCAGCTGAATCCGGAAGCCACCAACTGAGCCAGCCCTGACCTACATCCTTCCCTCCCCTTGAGACCAAATCAAGGGAGGTACTTAAGGGGTGCCAGAAAGCAGAGGGATGGACTACGAATTAAGGTAACTGGCTTTTCGAGGTAACTTCAGGAGTGACTTAGTGATGTGTGGTGTAACTTCACAATTAACCCCTACTATGATAGGTGAATACGTTTTACCTGAGGTATGCTGTTATGGCAATTTATGCTGCATCTCTAAACTGCTCCGAGCAGGTTATCTTCATGGTTAACTCGATGTTACCTAACATAAGCACTGCCCTTCAATGTTGCCAGATGGGGAGGTTTTCCTGCTTTATTGGGCTATTTTTAATGACAGTATGCGGGAACAAAAGGGCTTGGGTGGGTCTATTTATAGATAGGGGTGTAAAGGTTCAGGTGTTTTTTTTCTAGAGTCAGCATATGATTGTGCCGTTTACAGTCAATTAAATCAGGCAACACTGCTGCACATTTGGAAGACCTAATCGACATTGGCGCACGGATTGGGAGAGGCTCACTCCGCAGGGCGAGGATGTTTAGAGACCATGTAACTCCTCTAGTTTACCTCGATGATGTTCTCTAAAAAAGATATTGATTCTCATCTGAGGGAATTACGTATCTTTACCGGCTTCTAGGGCCAGACGTCGGAGTAATGCTCTCACTGTTGGATAGACAAGTTTGCCTTGCTTTGCGAAATTTTGCTAGCGGACATTTCATATATTCCATTGTATTCCATGTAATCCAGTGTTTCTCACCCCTGGTCCTGGGCGTCCCCCTGTCCTGCATGTTTTAGATCTCTCCTTGCTCTGTCATTATCAAGTCCTTCATGAGCTACATCAGGTATGTTAGGGCAAGGAGAGATCTAAAACATTCAGGGCAGGGGCGCGTCCAGGCGCAGGGTTGAGAAACGCTGATGTAATCCATCAAAAATGCTTTTTATGCGATCACTAGTATTTCACAAAAAATACTTGGTCTATTTTTAATATGCATAGGCTGGGCCTAGGCAATTTACAGAACACGTTTTTCCCCCAATTATCTCAATTGTTTTCAGATATTTAGATAGACTGTTTTACTTCTCCTTACATCTCAATCATACTACAAATAAAAAGTGTCTGTAAGACAAAATAGAGAACATATGACAAAAACATGAATTTACTCAGTTGGCAATGCACTGCCAACAAGCCTCCCTGGCTTTGTTGGCCGCCACAGTGTTAGATTGAAACTCCTCATATCCTGACATTATAAATGTGCATTCATCCGGGAATGAAATTGGAGCACGAGCCAATGTGCAACAGCTCAGCCTGCATTGCCGAATGCGCTCCCTTAAGACCGAGTCAACTAACAAACATCTTAATCACCGTCGTAGTACCGTTTAACACCAATTGAGGCAATCAGAGATTAGATTAGATTCAACTTTATTTAAATTTAACAGGACGAGCACAGTACAACGAAATGCATTTAGTATCTAACCTGAAGTGCAAATAAAAGAAGAGGGAAGGAAATGTACAAGAGTATGTCAACCCTGACTTTCCTTGATAACCCCCGAGTTAAACCTGAGTAAGTTGAACTCCCTTTGTAGCAACGCCCTCAGCTTGCAGCTGAGGCCAAAACGACAGAAGATGTCCAGAAGTTGGAAGGTGCTGGAGCAGCTCCAACCACCCGCGGCCATTTCTGGCCAGGAGATGGGGTCTAGTACCTACTGTGGATTATAGTTTTTGGTTTGATTGTGGGTGTTTTTCTGTGTGAAGAGGATGTGTGGGGGTGTAGAATTGTATGCAAAAAAAGACTTGAAATGATGCTAACATAGATGGTTTACAAATAGATAATGTCTGCTCGATCACAGTTCATCGATTAATGTAGACGTTTAATGTAAATTGATCCCACATTAACTATGACCG
Organism: Esox lucius; assembly: GCF_011004845.1. Taxonomy (NCBI): domain Eukaryota; kingdom Metazoa; phylum Chordata; class Actinopteri; order Esociformes; family Esocidae; genus Esox; species Esox lucius. Next base: position 36,866,136 of record NC_047575.1, read on the forward strand.
TTTCAGCCTCCGGTAACTGACGCAGAAGCCTCAGGAATACGCCTCACCATTGAACTCCCAAACAAGGTCAGTGGAGGGTTGCAGCCGCTTCTCAAAGCAGATTGTGAGAGAGCTAACAAACAGAGCCAACAAACTCACCCGAGTGGAGGGCTGATGAGACTCAAATTGAATGCAGGTCGCAACAGCCTCAGGGACAGACCACTGACTCTGAGAGCACCACGCTGGGGTGGAAAGCAGTGGCATTTCAGGCTACATGCAGGCGGTGCATTGACTAGAAAAGGGAGAGGTAGCTGAAGAGGCATCCAGGGCAATAGTAGCTTCCATGGCCATGGGGGGAAATCTAAGTCCCCAGTGGGAAGCAGAGGGGCCAGGGTCTCATAACGATTAGAGTCTTAAATCCAGACGTAGAGAAAGAAGGCAGGCACGGTGAGAATTTGTTTTTCTACCTAGTTATGCATTCTTACTGAAATCAAAATGTGATTGCCCCTAAACTTCACCAGACTTCTGTCGCGTCCAATCCATTGTCAGTAAGCATAAATGTCATATTTTGTGATAATATTTTTTTTTAAAAGATATGGCTCCAGGTACAAAGATAGGTCACCCCACACTGCTAGATTTATTTTTCCTTTCAATTGTTTTTCATAGTTTTACATGTTTTACACAATCAGGTTTGCAGAGTTCCTAATAAGTTCTGTAAATAATCTTTCAAAAGTGTTACTTACATTGGTGTAATTTAGAAAATGTTCTGAGGATGAACATCTGAATGTTTTCCTGGTCCAGGAATCAAACCAACCGCCCATGCTGTTTCAAGTACCATGCTCTATTAACGCGTGTTAAAAAAATAGATCATTGACAATACCTAGCCATGTATGTTGGCCACTCCAAGTGCACACTCCATATAACACTTGTGTTCCCTTTGACTCAAACTCCCTTCACAACCAGTCAGATAATGTCATGGTCAGCACTTCTATGTTCATCAACTGGCAAAGACTAATATTGACCTAAATTCTCCAACCAGTCAACACACCAAAGTCCTTCAGCCCTGTAACAAGGGGAATTGTCATCTCAGATTTTGGGGATGTTTTTTGTTTTTACAATTGCTATAGGTACAGTTTCATTCAGATTTTCATATAAATGCCTAGCCAGTATAGCATATATTATATACAGAGTGGCAGCGGATCTATACATTTTGGTACCTTTAGGGAATAGGTATCTCATTCACTAAAGATCTAGAAGCTTTAACTAATGTAAGGATCATGGTGTGCACATTTATTCATCCTTTCTTAACGTAGTAAGCAGGTTGGAGCTTGTGCCCCCTAATAGTTGCTACTGACCATTCCTCTTCAATTCCCAGACCCTGCAGCAATGATTGACATATTGTACTTGCACAATACAAACAGATGCTAGACACCAAGCAGTCATTATATCATTTTTATGCACTGCTTTTCATTGCAACCTTTACATACACACTGGCAATCAGTGCGTATGCAACATGCAATCAGTGCATGTTGCTGAGATAAATGAAATCAAAAACATTAACTCTACGATAATCAAGTCTTAGTTGTGACAAGTCGTCAAAACTAATTAAGGTGTTTTGTGAACAAAGGATCAGTATTTAGGAAGTTTGACAATGTCACCAATCCTAGAATGATTTGTTCAGTTGGAAAAACAGGAATGACTCAGTCATAGCCATTTCATATAAAACAAAAGGGATGGTGCTAATCAGTGCAGCAAATACAAGGTTAAACATCTGCCACCAAAATCATCACAAAAAATCTTCATTCTGTTGCTGTGACACCTGCAGTAGCGTTATATACTGTATCTCAGATGTCATGAAAATCGTGCTTGTAGCAAGATGGTTCCCATGTAACTCAAATTTGTGAATATTTCTTAGTTTATCTGGACAAGTTAGTTTCTGAATTTTGACGTGCCAACTTTCTTGACGTCTTTCCTTGACCACGGTTAAGCCACTGGCATAGAGAAGACCTCTGCAGCCCCTGCAAGTCAAGGACCTTAAGAGACCTGGGAACTCATGGGCCTGTTTACTAAAAGCATCATGCGGGCATCACTAGTGATGGGAAGTTTAACCTTTTTTTTTTACTGATCTTTTAAGTTGTACAGTAAAATGAAAGAATCTTTCGAGTGCCCATGTCATTGTTAAAAAAATATATAATAATTGAAGGAATAATTCAATTATTCACAAGTATTTTAAACTTAAGCAGAGAGGATTTGTGTATAGGTTCTATAAAGCTCTGTTTATCCTATCATTCAGTAATGAAAACATGGGAGTAATTACCCCATCCTGTGTCCAATTATCAGTCCTAAACTTAGTCTGGATTGCAAAAGCATGGTATATGTTTTGATTCTATATATTTGTGTATCATGAAAACCACTTATGAACAAGCTGCATTCATTATTGTATCTTGAGTAGAGTTATTCAATAAACATGTCTTTATATTAAATTTTTCTCTGAGAACGTAAAACCAATACTTGGTGATCAGAGCACAGAGCTGTATGACCATGTATGAAGTCTGACAGTTATCATGTTGCTGATGTTTTGAATGAGAGTCATGACTCTCAACTCAGTAAAAAGAATCCTTCATGAACTTTACATCACTATCCAGCATAGATTGTTTTGCAGGCAACATTAAACTAACAGTGGGTACTTAATTTCAACGGTGGCTGCAGACATTTAAATTGCGCAGGGTTCAGTCAATCAGCTCCCCCTTTCTGATTTTGATCAAGCCATATGTAGATTAGCCAATTATTATTACTCTTAAATCTATAATTTGTAATGGACATTTCTCTTGAATTGATAATAAATAGTTTTCTAATGGTGAATGGCTGTCAAGTATTTTCTGTAAAATCATACAACCACAGCCTATTGATGTTATTTATTTTAAATATATTTAACGGGGAAATAGCCAGCTGAGACACTGTTGAGTCTGTTTTGCAAGAAAGACCTGCCTAATATGGCAGCAACAAAGAAAATAACTTTGAAAATCGTAAATTGCAATACAGTCCATAACAAAAAATATGGGGTCCTTACTGAATTATTATTGTCATATTTGGCTCTCACTCATTTCAATAATGTGCTGTCTATCAAATTATGAGATAGCCTACTCGAATGATAATTGCCAAAATTGTGAAATGTGTCAAATGTGCTAAATTTCAGCATATCAAGCTCTTATATGGCTGCATAAATATTCAAAGTATTTTACATGTATATTTATATTTTAAATGTGGCACCCCCGCCTAGCAACAATGTAACTAGCTAAATAGCCTTGATAGCTAAATAGAAGACAATTAGTTAGCTTAGATAATGTTATGAAGCATGTGGTTCGGAATTCCCATTTTTATAGCCTAATTGGCCTGTAATATAACTGAAACCGAGTGACCAACCTTTTTTGTGTCCTTGGCTAGACAGAGATATTTGGGTGGCTTGCTAGCTAGGTAGCTAACATGCTTCCCAGATAAATTAATTGATTGCTTACCTTCTTGAGAAATGTGGCCAACAGCTCGGTTTTCAGTTCCATATCATCCTGTGTATTCCTTCATTGCTAAAGTGAGGCATTGCAAAAGTCCTGCCATCGTAGACCTCCAGTGGGAGCGGTGTCTGTGCAGGGCGCGCGGGATCATCAGGGACCCTTCACATCCAGGCCACAAACTGTTTGCCCTCCTACCATCAGGCAGGTGGTATAGGTCTCTTCGTTCCCACACCAGCAGGCTCAGGAACAGTTTCTACCCATTTACTGTAACCCTGCTAAACTCTGTGACCCAGAGAAATCTGTGACCCATCAATAACCAAACCACCCCCGCCTCCCAGGGACCTTGTTGCACTACTCCCTCTGTACTACTCTGACACTGCCTGGCAAAGTCTGATAATGGAAGTTTTCATTTGTTAGAGGTACGTGGCTACCTCGGGAACCTCACTGCTGCTATCCCAGCATTTCAGTTGCACATGCATCTTGCACATTCAATATGCCTCTTTGCTCATTTAGTAAAGCCAAACATTGGTGCTATGGTTCTGAGTTTCCCTTTTCTTTAAGCATCCAAATCACTTGCTTTTCTTTCATAGAAATCTCCCTAGTCTTCATGTTGGATTTTTCTGACTGACTCCAAACACAGACTCCAAAGGCAAAAGCAAAGGATAGACTTGAGATAACTCAATCATATATGTGAACAATCAATGCAACAGGAAACACCTGATCAATTGCAAACACCTGTGAGTTAAATGTCAAAATACTTATGCTCACATAAAATGTGTGGATGACACACTGATAGTTCTGTTATTCTTAGTTGGTAAAATATAGAAGTGTTGAAACTATACAGAAAATTTCATATTCGGTACTTTTTGCCTCATATTCATCTTTTAGTTGTATTTTCCTATGCTTTGATTGTATAGCAAAAATACCAATTCTGACTATACTGTCCCAATAATTATGGAGGGTATTGTATCAGGTGGTTGGCTTTTGTTTGAGGTTTGCTTTTTGACGGGTTGAGATACAGTTGATGATCAAATTACGCTATCAAGCACTACTTGATCTCTTGATGTCTGTTTAATAATACTTTGCAGAGGATATTTTGTCAAAATGTTTTGAGCGACTGAAGATCCAACCCCACGGGGACACAATGTATGGCTTTGGATGGAATAGAAAAGGAGGTGTACATGCATATGGTGAAATCTGGAGGCAGCCATGCTACCAGCTGGGATAATTCAGACCTTTGTTTTTGATGGCTTATAAGCATTGACCTCTTCCTCCCAGGAGGTTATCTGGACTCAGCCACCACCTTTTTGCAAGACATCTTACCAAGGGCTATGGCTCAGCAAGATTTTAAATGAGACCATTAAACCAGGTCATAATTCTCCTTTTATCTGAGCTCTATGCTCACTATTGATGACCCACTGAGCTTATGCTGGACTATCCTAGTGAGACGAAAGGGGGGGGGGGCTCGGGAATTCATGTTTGGGAGCCGAGATTGAAGATGTTAATGGGCAGGGACCCTAGTGTGATTCGGATGTCAATGTAGAAGATACTCTTGATCAACTGACCAATCAAAGGCAGCTAAAGCCATATAAACGTGATGACACTTTATTTAATTCAATTTTTATAACCAATAAAACAATAACGCATGGCTGTTATATGATCCAACAAAAATATTGATGTGGAAGCAGTCTTCAAAATATTCAGATAGAGATTATTTTTTATCTACCATTAGTTGCCCCTGCAAGACACACACAAATAGTCTGTTCTTCTCTTGACAGAATTAATTGTTCCACCATGATTGTCTAATCAGTCAGGGCCCAGCCAAAATATGCTTTCTTTTTTGGGCTTTCAGCTCACTTCCAATTATATAGAAAGAGGTGACTGAGTATAGTATACCATTGATAAATCTGAGGACCCTGACAGTGACATGTTTTATGAGGGGATTATTATTTCCTCATAATTCTCTCCTACCCCACTTCACTAGATTCAGCTTTCGGTTACTAGACTGACATCTATTGTAGTTCTGGGGGAAAAAAGACAAGTTGACACTGGTACTGAGAGGAGCAAAGAAGGTTCTAATTATCTGTGATTTGGACTGCCTTTTACAACATCCCTTCCCCTGTAATAATTTCATGAAGTTAGGAAAACAGCATTAGAGCATGGAAAAATCAGTTGTAAAGGATGGCGCTGTTTCCCGCTTTTCACATTTGAATTATCATTTGAGTTTTGTTAACCACAAAGCTGGGCATGACTTTGAAAATGAAATGCCAAATGGCTTTTCATTAACATTTTAATATTGACAGCGAATGTGCATGGCAGTACATGGAAATTAAAATGCAAATCACAGGAACATTAAAATGCAAATCACATGATTGCATTTTAGTTTTCATATTGACTGAAATAATGCAGGCAAAAATGGAAAACGAAAATGCAATGTGGGATTGCATTAACATTTGAATTAAGTTAAATATGCTTCCATAGGTTACGGATTGATAGATCACAAACAAGGCGTGATTCATTTACAATACTTAAAGTTGAGTAAGCTATGTAATGTTTTGAAAGAAAGAAAATTACAGAAATCACACAGAATCGTTAAATAATTTTCCTTATCAACTTTGCAAACTACGGACATATTGCCAAATAACATATTCATGTTGCCATTAGATCATTCCACAGCATTATACAGATACAAATATAATTAATTTGATATTGAATTAGGCCTATTAAATGGGAGAACGAATGCAATTACCAATCAACAATTTTCAAAACACGCCTACATATTGTCCGCGTCTTTTCAATGAGACATATCTTTTGCCAATGTTCAGTTAAAAGACGGCTAGATGGGAACATTTGCATGGAAATACATGAAACAGGTGTGCATGTGAAAATAACATATCCCCGTGAAGAAGTATACGAACTCTGCCAGAAAATCGTAACAGTAGTGACGGGACCTGCGAATACGCGGTTTCGAGGCTGATTCCGAAATTTCAATCCAGTTTGCTGGAAGCGAAAGGGCGGAGGTTTAGCGGAGGTTTAGCGGAGGTTTGAAACTGTAATCAAAAGTATCACGGGTTTGATGACGTTTGAAGCTTTGGATGTCATGCAACCATCTAATGGGCTTTTTAAAGAAACGGCGCGCACAGACCAATATTTAAAACATTTTCAACCAAATGTGTCTACAGCTTAATTATCAAGAAGTAATGAAATTCATAAGCCTGTCAAAACGTTTCTGCTATACATCATTCATTATCATGGACCAATACCCTCGAAGACTGTTGTTACAATTATCTTAGTTTCGATAGGAATATCACCTGGCCATTGGCTCAACGTGTAGAACTATGGAAGGCAATGCAGTTATTTTACAAAGCCCCATTTCGAGTCCCAGTGATTACTTTCTCATATATGGTTTTGATGATAACACTGCATTTGTAAATTCCTACGTCAGGAATATTTGCCTCGTCGCTTTTTAATATCACTTTTTAAATCAAGCTTTGGATCCACCATATTTAATATTTTCTCCGGGGTTTCTCTCAAAGAGATGCATCATTCAGATGTTTGATCACCAGGTGATAAATGACGTCTGAAGCTTTGTTTGATCTCTACTGACAGGCACCGCGAGGCTTTCCTCCATGCCCAGTTATTTACAGGTGCTTCATATATTGGATAGCTAAGAAGCCTATGCAAAGTAGGTAATTAGATAATAATATGACATCACTGTCAAAGTGTTGAATCCAGTTTTAGTTTAAGTTTCATGTGCTGGCACACTTATTCAAATTATTATATTTATTTTCGTATGAGTAATGTTAATATTTTCTCTTCCGCAGTCTCAATAACGCCAAGGATGCAAACGTTTTTAAATAGGATCCCCAATTAGAAGCAAAGCTGGGCAGCTGCCTCAAGTTAAGTTTAGGGTTAGAAAACATTTGTAAACAGCAACTGGTCAAAATAACCAAATAAATGTGCATTGTTTTCAGACCTCAAATAATGCAAAGAAAACAAATTCATATACATTTTTCAACAACAAAATACAAATGTTTTAACTTAGGAAAAGTTCAGAAATCAATTTTGGTGGAATAACCCTGATTTTTAATCACAGCTTTCATGCGTCTTGGCATCTATATGCGTCTATAGGCCTCTCTAGGTCTCTGTCTAGCCATTAGACAACCAGGTGTTGGGCAAAGCTGAAAATGTGACTCGTCAGAGAAGATGACCTTACTCCATTCCTCTACGGTCCAATCCTTATGGTCTTTTGCAAACTTCAGCCTGGCTCTTCTTTGCTTCTCATCGATAAAGGGCTTTTTTCTAGCTTTCCACAACTTCAACCCTGCCACTAGGAGCCTTTTTCGAACTGTCCTCACCTTGCACTTCACCCCAGCTGCTGTTTGCCGTTCTTTTAGTAGGTCACTTGATGTCATCCTATGGTTGTTGAGTGACATTTGAATGAGTTGACGGTCATCTTGGTCAATGGACAGTCGTTTTTGCGCTCTGCCAGTCCGTAGCTTTGTTGTCCCCAATGTCTGTTGCTTGACCTTGTTCTTATGAACCGAACAGTGAGTGTCAGGTTGGATGGAAGCAAACTGACACTCACTGTATGCCTCTGCCAGTAAAGCCATAATTGAACACTTCTTTTCCTTTACTCAAAGCTTTTCTTTTCAACTATTTTGTCATGCTGAATAGTTTTCATTTTTTTTCAAATTACTTTTGAGGTAGTCTTGCACTCTTTTTACCATCCAGCAGGTCCTATTGCAAGAAGATAGTGATGACCACAGCAGTGTTTTTTATACTTTTCCTCATTAAATTTGATTTGGTTCAGGTAATTCCCTAATCAGTACCTCATTATGTAAAATGTGGTGTGCCTGTGTTGGAATTTTACAGATGCTGGAATGGAATGGCTGCCATATCTATAGCTGATTTAAGAAAAATTTGGAGTGGTCTTTAAATTTTTCCCAGAGCTATATATCCTATGTTAGTGTTGGCTACCACCTTTGCTAATAGTCAACTTAGCTTTGCAAATTACTTCCATATTGTGTGGCCACACAGCTATGCTTGCTTATTTTGCTTTACTCTGTAATTTGATGCTGCAGCTGCTTTGATGCAGATGTACTCTTTCTGTTGTCCTATCTCTCTGATATTACTGCTGTTTCATCAGCATAATGACAGTGACTGACTCTATTGCTTGCTATTTGGTGCCATCTAGTCAATACCAGATCTGTCCAGAACTATGCTCAAGAATACAGTTGTGCTCAAAAATGTGCATTCCCCTGGAGAATTAGTAATATACAGTAAATCCAAAAGTATGCATAACCATACCAAATTTTGATCCATAGTGAATTTTTTTTTGATCAGATACAAATGAATAACATAACTATTTCTGTTTTTAGCCATGACTTGCAGTTGACTAGTAACTGACTAGAGAACTATTGCTGTTCAGCTGTTCTCAATTTATAGGTGATTAGAATGCTCTCTCATGGTGGAAATTACAAGACCATTTTTAATGGTATAGAAACTTGCATTTTCTCAAAAGTGTGCAACAATTTCAAGGGGTATGAATAATGTTGAAGATGGCATTTTTTGTAAAAATGTGAAAAAAAAACAGAAATAGTTATGTTGTTCATTTGTATCTGATCAAATAAAAATTCAGCACATCTTCAGCACAATGTTTTACCATGTTTGTCTCTTGTTTATATCATTTCCAGCCAGAAGAAATCTATTGGTCAAATGAAAATTCAATATGGCTCAAAATGTGGCATGGGTATAAATCATTTTGGGCTTAACTGTATGTACTGTACCATTTGTAAAGAAAACATGAGTGAGCAGACAAAACACGTCTTTTATTTCATATGGGATTCACATTGAACTGTAGGTCATAACAGAATGGCACAATCATAAAACAAAACATGGCAACAGAGAAATAAATGAACTGACTCCTGTGTATAGCCCCCTTCAGCATCAATTACATTGTGCAGTCTTTTGTAATAGTTGTCTATGAGGCGCTGAAATCTTGCAGGTGGTATAGCTGCCCATTCGTCTTGGCAAAATGCCTCTAAGTCATGCAAAGGCTTTGGTCCTCATGCATGAACTGCACGTTTCCCCACATTTGAGATGCAGAGTTCCACAGGGATCAGTTTTCGGACCGCTTCTGTTCAATCTCTATATGCTACCTCAGGGCCAAATTCTACAGAACAACAACATTAACTACCATAGCTATGCAGATGATACTCAAATATATATGGCTCTCGAACCGTATGACAACAGCTCAATAGACTCTCTGTGTCACTGTATAAAGCACATAAATACCTGGATGAACAATTAAACCATGATAAACCAACACATTTTTGTGTTTGGCAACAAAAAGAAAATAACTAGTATTAGTAAAGAGCTGGATTCTTGGGCCCTAAAAACCAAGGACCAAGTGCATAATCCTGGTGTTCTGATAGACTCAGATCTCACATTTAAGTCATATCAAAGCAGTCACCAAAACAGCATTCCCAAAAAGACCAAGAGAAGCTCATCCATGCTTTTATTTCTGGCTTCCAGTCAGTTACAGAATACATTTTAAAGTTTATAAATCACTAAATGATTTATGCCCATAATACATTTCTGATATGTTTGAAGAATATAAACCGAGCAGGGCTCTTAGATCCATGAACACAGGTCAGCTAGTAGAGCCCAGAGTCCAAATTAAACATGGCCAAGCTGCGTTTAGCAGTTATGTTGCACACAACTGGAATATACTACCAGAAGATCTTAGAGCTTAGATCCCCAATGTCTCAATTTTTAAATCCAGGTTAAAAACACTTCTCTTTTCAGGCGCCTATGACTGAGATCTTAAACTTAACCTCACTGTATAGCCTTACAGCTGTTATATCTTCCTGTGTTTTTATCCCGTTTTTATTATCTTTTTTATTTTCTTATTCTATGTTTTATTATTATGAGGTTTTGATGTTTTCATTTTATTATTATTTATTATTATTTGTTTTTATGCTATTGTATGTTTATATTTTTCTTTGTAAAGCACATTGCATTGCTTCTATGTATGAATTGTGCTACATAAATAAACTTGCTTGCTTGCACAATAGGCCTTGTTGACCCCTCTCATAGCACTTATGGTTGTGACCATAAAGCTCTATTTTCGTCTCGTCACTCCAAATTACAGTGTGCCAGAAGCTGTGAGGTGTGTCAAGGTGTTGTCAGGCATATTGTAACCAGGGTTTTTTGGAACATTGGCACAGTAAAGGCTTCTTTCTGGCAACTTGACCATGCAGCACATTTTTTTTCAAGTATTATCATATTGTGCTCCTTGAAACAACCACACCGTCATTTTCCAGAGCAGCCTGTATTTCTCCTGAGGTTACCTGTGGGTTTTTCTTTGTGTCCCGAACAATTCTTCTGGCAGTTTTGGCTGAAATATTTCTTGGTCTACCTGACCTTGGCTTGGTATCAAGAAATCCCCAAATTGTCCACTTCTTAATAAGTGATTGAACAATACTGACTGGCATTGGCAATAACTTTTTGTATCCTTTTCCATTTTTATAAAGTTCCATTATCTTGTTATGCAGGTCTTTTGACAGTTCTTTTCTGCCCCCCATGGCTCAGTATCTAGCCTGCTCAGTGCATCCACGTGAGAGCTAACAAACTCATTGACTATTTATACACAGACACTAACTGCAATTTAACAAGCTACAGGTGTGGATAATTTACCTTTAATTGCCATTTTCACCTGTGTGTGTCACCTTGTGTGTCTGTAACAAGGCCAAACATTCAAGGGTATGTCAACTTTTGATCAGGGCCATTTGGGTGATTTCTGTTAACATTATTATTTAAAAAGAGCCAAACAACTATGTGATAATGAATGGCTTCATATTATCACTATCCTTAAATAAAATACATTTTATTTTGCATGATCAGTCATATTTTCAAAGTTAATGCCAACATTTCAAAATGTCTGTCAAGGTATGCAAACTTATGAGCACAACTGTATATAGAAACTAGATCGCACTAAAGTGGACCATTAGAAACCAGCTGTAAAAGTCAAGTGATGAAATGCCAAGTATCTGCAGCCCTACCCATTGGCAAGCAATTTATATACAATCTGAGGGCTCGGCATCTGGCCCTTTGCCCAGTGCTGCTGCTGACAGATTAGTCGATCACTGAAAAGCTTGTGTTTAACAAAACATTTTTAAATAGTAAAATGTAAAGTACATTCACCACACTTATGAACGTTTGTAACATCATCTATAATAAGAAAAAAATGAAAACAAATATTGAAAACATATACATATATATACACATATATATATATATAAACTATTAATAGTTGAGAACCGCCCCTAACAACTGTTTGGAAGCACTATGCAAATACAGGACCTTCAGAGACTATTCAAACCCCTTCACTTTGTTTACATTCTGTTACATTACAGCCTTATTCTAAAATGACAGCCTTATTCTAATCATAAATCTACACACAATAGCCCATGATGACCAAGAAAAAAAACAGTTGTTTGAATTTTTATATGCAAATATATATATGTTATTTAGTAGCCTAGACTTTAATCTCTGTTGGGCTAAACTTTTTTCACATAACTCCTCTCATAATAGAACCAGAGGTGTACTCATAAATATGTTCTGTGGGTGAGCTGACAGAAATTCGGGTATGCAGAAATGTAAGCCCTTAAATCATGCCAATAAATCATCATAAGTTATAAAGCACATATACCTTGCTACTGAAGATGACTACTGCACAAAAAAAATTGTAATTCCTAATTGTGCCGACCAGTTATTTATTTCAGTGTAAATGTACAGGTCCAGCATTTCACAAGGAATTGATGACTACTAACTTTGGGGTGTTATGTTATATTACAATTAGTAACATTAATGTTTAAACAACATTAATGTTTGTACTACTGAAACAGATGCATCTTCAATTGGTATCAGAGTTCAGTGTTCACCTGCTCAACAGGGTCTATTTCTTCTTGTAAGAAGTACAGTTGGCAGAACTGGAAAGCAGTAAATATTTAATTTTTAGCTGTCAGATACTGTCTTTGATTTGTGATCATAAACTTAGGCTTTTGTTACACATGAAAGTAGAATAATCAATTTTCCTTATTTTTTGCAATGGATCTATCTAGTATTGTCTGTACTTACAGGCTGTTGAATGAGCCTGGTCTGAAAATGTGGAGGCACTTGCCATACAAAATCATTTCTTGATGTTTAAGAGATTCTAGAGTAAATAACTAAATGCAAATCTTGTTTTGGATGATGGTATATGATTACTTGAGATGATCGGATTGGTCACTCTTGCTGTATAAGGATTGATTATGTTATATGCTGGAGAGTGACACTGACTACGCAATACCTGCTATGTAATAATACGATAACCCGTTAAAAGTGACCAACACGTGATCATAGGATCAAAAGACTTATCTGAAAGTGACTAAGTAACGTAACTACTACGTTACTTTATAGGAACTGTAACTACTAACTGTAATTAATTACTTTTAAACGTTCCCCAACACTGTTCAAGACCGACACTATCTCCACTACCACGGTTGAAAGCCAAATGTAGAAGGTTGTGATGTTCGTAGGCATGCACTTCTTTGAAGGTATGTGTGGTGAGTGCCAATAGCAGGCTTTGTTTGGATTAATGTACACTGAGCGCTCCAGAAATAAAAACATACGGAAGCAAAGCAAGCATTAGACAAAGCACAGAGAAAAATGACGGGAAATCTGGATTTGGAATTAGATGAAAACAGCTGAAGTTTGAAATATTTATGAACAGTGATGTAGAGTTGGCTACCTTTCTACTGGACTAGTGAGGTAACTGTCAAGGTCACTGGGAGGCAGGACTCAAGGCGCAGAGCGAGGATACAAAATCATTCTTTTTATTTGTCCTTTTAAAGCAAAAAAAAAAGAGGTGCAACCCAAGAACAAACCGAGAACTGGCGCTGGGGTAGTGGGAGGCTCTGGCCCCAGAGCAGGACAGGACGCCAGAGCAGAGAAAGGATCTGCCCCCAAGGCAGGCCGGGGCGCCGGAGCAGAGGGCAGAAGTGGCGACGGCGGGGGCTCAGCATCCCACCCCTCTGGGGCTGGCACCAATGTTTCAGGGCAGGGGGACCATCCCAGCAGGCATGTCCACAGCGGTCCCCCCTCCACATCTGTCCACAGCGCTCAAAGGCCCCTTTGTTCTCCCTGTTTGGGGGGCCTCAGCCAAGCCGTCCAACACCTAGCTTGCTCCTCCAGAGACCTGTCAAAGAAGCCCTCTGGTGGTTCCTGATCCTCCAGGGTTGGAGGCCCGAAATGTGCCCCCTTCCTCCTCCTGTTTTTTCAGGGGCTCGATCACCCGTCCTTCCGACGACCACCATAGCCCCCCTGACCGGCATGCAGAGCAAGGTTGCAAAAACATTATTTTTATTTGTCCTTTTAAAGCAACAAAACAAAAGAACAGGTGCAAAGCAAGAACTGAAGCACTACAGGCATGAACAATGATGAACACCATGGTGCCGTAAATAGTATGCCCAATTAGTGGCAACGGAGGGCCTTCTGCCTCTCAACCAAAATCTTAAGTGAGGATAAAGGTCTACAAGGTCCTGCCTATCACCCCTAGACCAAGATAGAGGAGGCTAGGGGCATTCTCTATATGTAGGATCTGACAGTAACATTAGATACCTCATTGAGTTAGTTAGCTAGATAGTCAAGCAAAGCTGTGTAAGTTACTGGCAGGTTAATAGATGAAGAACTAACTGGCATTGTGGGTTGTTTGACCAAACTTAATGCATAAGCGACTATTGCTTGGAAGAAGCAATTAAATTGCCTTTTTGCTAGATTTAGCCTTGTGCAAACTGATCAAAACACCAATTGTTTCACCCTGTTGTTTTACTGTCATGTATTTAGCGCTAGCTGGCATGATTTTGCTTTCAAGTTCACTAGTTAGCCATCAACGAGTCTCTGAAAGATGTCAATGCATCTAATGCCATAGATAACCCAGATTACATTTTGATTGGTTTAGCTGTTTGCTTAGTTTATTCTGTGCTCCGTAGTTATGAAAAGTGCCCATTAACTTTGACCCAAATTAAAACGTATGTCTGTGGTCATATCTCCAGCATCGATGGTTGGAGGTGACACTTCTTCAGACCGGTCAGTATGCTTGTAGTTAGAAAAGATTGGGTCACATAATAAACAGAGTTACTATACCAATACCAAACTCATTGCCAAAAGGTGGCACAAACTTGCATAGTGCACCTTTAATGTTTAATTAATTTTTAATTTGCCTGTTTTGAAGTGTATATTAAAAAGGAAAAAGACATGTCTTTTAGACATGTCTAATTTAGAAAAATCTTTAACATTAAACTTACACTCAAACTGGTAATGATACGAAGTAGCATGTCATATGTCTTCAATAAAAAGGACATAAATGGCACAAATGTAATAATGTACATTATAAATCTACATTTGATGTAAAAATTATGTGAGTGAAGTGTGATGATAATGACACAACCCTAGGCTTAACCAACCATGAAAGATATATGATAGTCACATGAGTCCATTTCATTACATTTTGTGATATTTAGGATCAGGGTTTCAATTGTGGTCAGGGTTTCAACTCTACATGTAGTAGGACATATAACTGTGGATAAAGTTTTGCCTAAAAAAGTAAGCACAAAAGATAGCATGGACAGCATTGTAAGTCAGGTAATACAGCTCCATGTTTAGGTTAAAACTTGATTTCTTAAGCCAAGCTGACAACAGTTAGGCAGTACTGGTGTACTGCAGCACTACTGCAAAAAATATGTTAGCTCTTAGATGGCAATCACCACACTCTCCCATTTAATCAGTGGATTAATTATCTTTTAGAGGTTATATCACTGGAATTATCCACAGCAAGAACTAATTGTTCTTGTCAAGGAACAATTAAAGTTTGGACAATGATTTTTTTTATCTCTAAAGAATACTATTAATTAAAGCTTGAAATGTAAGAAAAATATATGTAAAACCCAAACAGTTGCAATTGCAACTTTAATCTAACTCATGTAATTTTTCATTTATTTATGTATTAATTTTCTCTTTTTTATGACTATTATTATTATATGTCATTCTTTGTCATTTTTATTTTATGTTTGCTTCAGGGGTGGAGGAAGGGCTAGGAATGGGGTAGATAAGGTCCATAGCTATTTTTTCCTTATCATACTGACATGTTAGCAATCTGTATGTCAATATATGCATGTAAACTCTAGGTGTGTGTATGTGTGTATGTGTGTGTGGGGGGGGGTACATCATTTTCAGTGTTTTCCCACAGTCAGTATAGCATCAGTGTCGGTGACGATAACTGACTTTTTTGTCAAGTGAAAAGATGAGAGACTCATGGAAACCCCTACTTTTTTACTGCCCAAGGGGTTTTTATCTAGCCTACATTACCCCAAAAATCATGCACGGATGTGTACTTTGAAAATCCACCAGAAATAGTCACAATATAAACAGTTTTATTTTAGGCTTACTATAACGTAGCTACTGAAGGTTGTAGCTAGCTAAGTTTTTGTCTATCCTGACCTAAAAAGCATGCACGGATGCGTACTTCGAAAATTCACCAGTAATAGTCGCAACATAACAGTGAACAGTTTTATTTTAGGCTTACTATAACGCAGCTACTGAAGGTTGTAGCCAGCAACATTTTTGTCGATCCAGAACAAATCCTAATGCATCATTTGCTTTGACTGTGATGAGATTTGAATGCAGGACCTATTGGTTGGAAGTCCATGTCTCTAACCACTACGCTATTTAACAAGGGCCAGTTGCTCACTCGACCGCTCCCTCACTCACCCACTAAGAGACATTCACTCTTCGTGGCCGGATCCGCTTACATGTTCTGGCAAAAAAAGGGATAAAATAAAAACTTGGTCACAAAAAAATAAATGATAAAATGACAATAGGGTTAAAGTGCTTACTGACAGCTTTAATTTAAGGGTGTTTTCACCGTTATCAAATAAATCCTTTAAAAATTACTAAATATATCTTTTTTCATGAGTCAGGTTTCCATCAAACCTTTTCTTTCAGAATTAGCCCAGTCAAAAACAGAAACTTTACAACAGGCTTGATGGAAAAATAAGATTATATTTCATATTTTGTTCAACAGAGGTGGATTGTCTATAAAACAACATAGTCATTCATGCGAAAAATGCCAATGGAAGTGGATTTCACCTATTACTAATGTTTGTTGAATAAAGGTTTGCAGCCCTGTTATATGCGTTAGTAGGCTACTGTTAAGTAGGCTAGTGTGGACAATATTTCTACAGTATAAAGTCAACTTCTAGTTGCAATCTACAATGGAAACACTCAAGATTTCCAAAATGTTATTCAACACTATATAATGCATGCAACAAAGTGCTTTTGAAGTAAGTTATTTCAAAATATTAGTATTTTTACATATTTATCCATAAGTTATCAGTCTGCACTTTTACCCCATTTACTTTGTATCATTTCAAAAAAGAATGCTGGAATATAGAACCAAAGAATTACAAATATGTCACTGTTAAAATACTTTTGGAGTTCATTAGCAATAGCTCTCAGAGGACATTTTCAAGTCTCCAGTAGGTGATGAAATCCAATCAGATGGCAGGTGTGGAGTGCACCAATCAAAGTGATGTAATATGAGGAAAGCTCAACTGCATAACTTAACAGTATGTTATTCTAAACAGTGTTTTGATAACTTTATAATGTAAATGCAGTCTAAACCAGTCTCCTTATATAATGTCCAAGGATTAATTGATAGCTCAAAAATACAACAATTATTTTAAAAGAATTACATTTATTTTATAAAACCATCTTTACGTAAGAAGTCGTTGCAGTGTTTACAGAGCTCCTGAGCCTAAAATTGTACAGAGTAAGCAATGAATAGGAACCACTTAAGAAAATCTCCCTAGAAAGGCAGGAATTTAGTATGAAACGTAGCGACGCTCTGAGGGGTGGTGGCCAGTTCTAAGTACCTTTTTGGTTGTGCAAAATGGAGATTATAAGAGTACATGGCCATTTATGTCTTGATCGGTCTTCAAGATGTTCAAATTTGATCACAAGCATGGTCACACATTATCAATGGTTTCAGACAGTTCAACAAGCCAACAGCTCAAGTAAAGGTTCTTTGGTTTACATAGCTGATCAGAAGTTGAGTCCAGTCAGAAGAAGAGATGGAGTCTGGTGAACAGGACCAGAACCCACCAAGTCTCTCAGAGTAGTACTGCTGAATTAATATCAGTTTTGCCTTTTAGATCATAATGAATAACATTTTAATAAGTTGGGGATCTAGACCATCATTACTAATTAGAGGTGCTTTGAGGTTACATGCCCATGCAAGGTTCTAAAGCCCATGCAGAACAGCAGAAACTGAATCAGCAGCACAACCAGGTGGATTGGGAAGAGAGACAGTCAGGAGTGATCAGACCAGGGCATTGTGAGTTATGGTCTCCTTAGGTCTCAGGTTGTCCTGGGCAGAAAAAGAGATTAAATCAAATGCATTACTAAACACTGGCATTGTAGATTAGGAGCAGGT
Organism: Esox lucius; assembly: GCF_011004845.1. Taxonomy (NCBI): domain Eukaryota; kingdom Metazoa; phylum Chordata; class Actinopteri; order Esociformes; family Esocidae; genus Esox; species Esox lucius. Next base: position 36,884,160 of record NC_047575.1, read on the forward strand.
CCATCTCATTTAAAATACTGGTCATTAATGTTAGACTTGTTAGACCTAATTTTCCACTTTTACTTTTGAAGATAGTTTTTCTGGTCACAGTTTCATTTCACAGCTAATTCCCAAAGGACATGACAGTATACTCACCCTGGCCCAGGAGTAGTCATTGTGCCAGTGTGGATCGGGGCACCTCCTTCCAAAATACAAGACAAATAAAAACAAACACAGACAGCAATGAATATATAATACATGGTCGTTGTGATAAGTTAATTGCTGGAAAAATGAAAGCCGTTCGGGCTAAGACCAGATCAAACATGACGAATCTGATTTCATTGTTCTCTATTTCTCTGATATTGGACTGTGTATAGACAGGGTGTTCTCCTGTCTAATGGTCTCTGTCATCATTTGTTTTGCCATAGACAATACAAAATGTTTTTTGAATCTGCATTTTTATGTTAGCAGAATCTGTTAATGCTAGCTACTAAATGTTCACATTTTCGTTCCCACTACAGTAAGACACTGGTCCTTTCTGAAGGAGACAATGACCCCACAAAGTCTCTCTTACTGAATGGTGATGCATTTTTAGTATTGAAAAGTAGTATTGAACAAGTCATCAGGTTTTAATATAAACTGCTACTGTATCTAGCTAATGTTAGCCAGATGGGAATTTGTTATTAGGTTTAAAGGTCCGGTCAACATTCCATTCTAACCAACACAGGGGATTGAAACATGCAGCAGTATATGTAGAACAGTGTTGCTCACCAATTAAAACATTTACCCATTGAATTCTCCCAATGCAAATTCAGTTTTACCGACACAGATGCCGTAACGTCTGGCAATGTATTTTATTCAGTTTCCCTGAAAAACTCAGGGGCCCAGCAGAAATTGCTTACATTTGTTTACAGAACCTTTTAGTACATTATTTTCAGTAGTTGGCTAAAACATTAGAACTGTGTATTTAGCTAGTTACATGAAATCATAGCCGCATAGTACCGTTATCAAATACAGTAGCTCTCTGTTGCTACATTTACTCACCAACACAACGCACCAGTCTCAGGTTTGACAGGCTGCAGAAGTGGAAGCCACTGTCCGTGGGATGTAACTATAATCCAAGTCCAGGCCACCTGTTCTATTTGCCAAGCAAACTGTGCATGTTGCTTGCATGTAGACTTAACCACGTGCAAATCCACATGGCAGGATGGCAGGGCAGACTTCGGCATGTTGTCTCAGAGATGATTTGAACATGGAGTCTGGCGAAAAGGCATCATGAATTGTTTAAATTATTATAATCCAAACTCTGCATTCCTTAAAATTATGACATGTTCTAGAAACATTCTTAGAGTAAAACCTCACCTCACACAGGAAACGTCACAGGTACTAATCCAGGCACTTGTCACCTCATGTCTGGATTACTGCAATTCAATGTTGGTAGGGCTCCTGGTGTGGGCCACCAAACACCTGCAATTTATCCAGAATGCCACAGCCTGCCTGGTGTTAAACCTTTCAAAGTTCTCACATCATCATTCCTCTGTTGACTCCACTGTCTTCAAGTTGAAGCTGGCATCCACTACAAGGCCATGATGCTTCCCTAAAAAGCAACTTGGGAGTTTCCCTTCCCTACATTCAGGCAATGCTCAAACCCTACTTCCCTACCCAGGTTCTTCGTTCTACCACTTTTGGGCTCTTGGACGTCCTGCTTCTACTTGATTCCTGATTAGCCCAGTTATAACTCTTCTCTATCCTTGTACCCCAATGGTGGAACGAACTTCCCCTTAAGACTTGGATAGCAGAGTCTGTGCCCATTTTCAGATAACATCGGAAACCTTAAAAAAAAGGTATTTTGAGAACTAATGATTACTATGCATATTTATTATTATTACTATGTTTATTACTTATTTTATCTTCTTTACAGTATTGATTTGGTCGATGACTAATTAACTGAGTAAAATGCACTTAAAACAACTGTATTGTTGCTATACCTGAATTTCTTGAGAAATATGCACTAACTTTAGGTGCTCTGGATAAGAGTGTCTACCAATTTACAAAAGGTTTCAAATGTTCTAAATTACTCAGGTCTAAGCTCAGATGTTCATGAGACAGACATAAATAAAAAATATCAAATTTACAGCTCTGGAAGATGTTTTATATATATATATATATATATATATATATATATATATATATATATATATATATATACACACACACACTCACCTAAAGGATTATTAGGAACACCTGTTCAATTTCTCATTAATGCAATTATCTAATCAACCAATCACATGGCAGTTGTTTCAATGCATTTAGGGGTGCGGTCCTGGTCAAGACAATCTCCTGAACTCCAAACTGAATGTCAGAATGGGAAAGAAAGGTGATTTAAGCAATTTTGAGCGTGGCATGGTTGTTGGTGCCAGACGGGCCAGTCTGAGTAATTCACAATCTGCTAATTTACTGGGATTTCCACGCGCAACCATTTATAGGGTTTACAAAAAATTGTGTGAAAAGGGAAAAACATCCAGTATGCAGCAGTCCTGTGGGCGAAAATGCCTTGTTGATGCTAGAGGTCAGAGGAGAATGGACCGACTGATTCAAGCTGATAAAAGAGCAACTTTGACTGAAATAACCACTCGTTACAACCGAGGTATGCAGCAAAGCATATGTGAAGCATATGTAAGTATTTATAAGTATTTAAAAAAAAATCATTGCTTGACTGATTGAAATGTATACTGAATAAAACAAATACTGAAATAGATTAGCTAGATGTTGGCAATATCACAATTCACATAAAAGGCTTTTAAGAAAACAATTCATGCCACTTTATGCCACACTTCACATGCAAATTGTCTGAGACAACACAGTGCTCTGCCCTGCTGCCAAGTCTGCATGGAATCAATGCACATTGCTCTGCTAATAGAGCAGATACCCAGGGTATGGATTACAGTTCCATCTAACTGACATTAGCTTTTACTTCTGCAGGCTGTCAAACCTGAACTTTTGTGTTGGTGCGTAAATGTTTTTATATAGAGAGAGCAGCTAGCTAGCAGATACAGTCTCTGCTGTTCCTCCTGCAGCTATGTACATTAACCATGGCATGTATCCACAAAGCATATCAGAGGAGGCGTGCTGGTGTAGAATCAGATCTAGAGATCCATCTAAAAGGTGACACAGATCCTAGATCAGCACTTATTCACCAACCTTATTTCTCCCTCTCACTTTTTATTGCACTGGTTGTCTCAGTCTCTGAATGCTAGGCTATGGAACTAACAGATTTCTTGAACTGCTAATGTTTAATTGAATTTACTAAAAGTAATTGGATTGTTACTGTTACTAATTCAGATTTTACGTTACAGTCAAGGTGTTCGTGTGTGTGTTTTACTCAAGGCGACTGCAGACAGATGTTCACTATTTCTAAACAAAAACTGAAACATAAAGGAATACAAATTAAATAAGCCTGGCTAAAACAGCTTTGAAATTAACAGAAAATTAACTATATTGAAAAATTAATACAAATAAACCCCCAAAACTTTGATAACCCCGCTCTTCACAAAAATCAAAATAAACTTACAGGACACTCCCATAAGGTCCGCATTGATGGATTTTCCACTATTTTGTAGAAGAAAAAAACTCTATTCCTCTTGAACAGAATGACCAATCTGAAAACTTTTCATTGAATTCTATTAGCATTGGTAAATAGACTAGCCCTGGAAAGTATTAGGCCGTCTGCATAAAAAAAATCTACTTGCCGCTATTGCTTATCAAAGTGGAAGAGAGTGTATTTCTAGATTCTGCAATCACAAACACTTTGAAGAGAAAACAATTAATAATTCACTTTAATCTGTGGACGATATACAAATTTGAAGAAGTAGGCTAAAACTGTGGCAATACAACATACACATAGGGTGCAGTCCTACAACAAAACTGGTGTAGACAACCCAAACACAATGCTTAATTACATTAAAAGTCCAAGTAATACGCACATAGCCCTATCTCATATCATGAGAGACTGGACAGGACAGACCGAGGTATTAAGTAATATCTTATAGCAAATGTAACAACTCCCAAAGAATAATGAGTCCCAAATCCCAACTTTATTGCAAGATAAACACATGATTTGATGTAGCACTTTCAAACACAGATAAGGCAGTGCTACACACAGATTGTTCATTAGTACCAGTGCTATAAATGAGAATAATGCTAGGCATATAGTTTGAGATGAACAGGCCTTAGGAGAAGAAAGTAGTCCCTACTTTTTAGACACAAACGTCATTGACAAATGTCTCAATAACATCAGAAAAATGCCCAGAGGTATTTTGTCATTTGGCAAAATACACGTCATATCTGTTCATATACAGGATGTTAATTTTGGCTGGGCATAACTGGAAAACCATAAGTTAAGATAATAATAACCAATGGCAGCAATAACAATAGTGTTACACCAGTGAACTACTGAAACACTAATACATTCTCAGAAGCTCATTAGTCAAAGCAGCCACCCATTTAACAGGTAAATAGGCCATTGCTCATACAGTCAATATTATCAATAAAACCTGACAGCATCAGCACAATCAAAGAATATCTTCTGTACCCTTTGCCCTCCAGTTCAAATGTACAGAATGTGTTCCTTACCAGTCAGAGGGAATATGGAAATATCAGCATTGTCAGCCATGTTAAAAAGCAGCAAACCCAGAAAACATAGGAGGTATTACCTGGATGCTGCCAATGGAAGTGACATCCCAGGCATCCAAGCAGCAAGAATCTGCATTTAAAGTATATGCAGTGTTATTGTGCACTTAACTATGGGCCAGAGGCTCTTGCTTGTTTGTTATACAAGAGGATTCAGTCGCCGCCTGGAGATGGAAATCAAATAATGAATGAATTTGCTTCCTGACTCATTTAATTTTCACAACAACTGAAAGGGCCCTCGTGTCTGGAAGCCACTGTTGATTTCCTCATCCTTGTAAACGATACCATGTGTACACTAAGCAAACACACTCACAAAAACACAATGACTTATTATATGGGAATGTAAGCACACATGCATCTCTGTGTGCTCACAGACATACACTATATGACCAAAAGTCTGTGGACACCAGACCATCACATATATATGAGCTTTCTGGACATCCCATTCCAAAACCAAAGCCATTAATATGGAGGTGCCCCCCCTTTGTAGCTATAACAGGCGCCACGCTGGGAAGGCTTTCCACAAGATTTTAGAGTGTCTCTGTGGGAATTTGTGCCCATTCAACCAAAATAGCATTTGTGAGTTCAGGCAGTAATTTTGGACGAGAAGGCCTAGCTCACAATCGCCATTCCAATTCATCCCGAAGGGGTTTATTGGACTTGAGGTCAGGGCTCTGTGCCGGCCACCAACCTCGTCAAAACCAGGTCTATATGGAGCCCGCTTTGTGCAGAGGGGCACAGTCATGCTGGAAAAGGAAAGGGCCTTATCCAACCTGTTGCCACAAGGTTTGGAAGAACCCAATTGTCTAAAATGTCTTTGTATCCTGTAGCATTTAAACAACCCTTCACTAGAACTAATGGGCCTAGCCCAAACCCTGAAACACAGCCCCAGACCAATGTCCCTCCCATTGGATATGTAGTCAACTTTTCACAACATGAAAATGTGTAAAATATGCAACTCACAACCATTGCAATATTGTGTACGGTCATTTAAATGATTGCCACAGTAAGGACAATACATGTTCGGGACTTGATATCACTTCTATTTGGCTCTTCTTGGAAACCGTAGCTAAAGAGCTAGCTGCTTGACTGTCATTTGCCATTCACCCTGAATAAAAGACTATGAGTCCAATCTGCGACGATAGCTTGTAGCCATTTTCATTTTGACTAATGTTGTTGTTTCATGTTAGGGGGGTATGCACTTATATTTGTGGAAGTATTGAATTGGGAGGGAGTATTCGTATTACTGATTATGTTGTGTGTTATTGGGGGGAGTATTTGTATTGGGAGTGTGTCAATGTATTGGTGGTCATGTTTTGCGGTATTGGGGGGATTCTTTTTATTTGGGGTTTATAATTGTATTAGTGGTTGTGTTTTGCACTTCCGGGCCACCGTTTTTTGAATAGGAAATATAGCATAATGAATAGGAAATATAGTCATTGAAAAAGTTTGAAGTCATTTTATATAAAAAAATAATCAATAATCAATCATTGTGTCCTTGAAACTCTCCTTTCGTCCAAGAATCCTCCATTTGCAGTAATTACAGTCTTGCAGACCATTGGCATTCTGGTCATCCATTTGTTGAGGGGATCTGAAGAGATTTCACCCCATGCTTCCAGAAGCCCCTCCCACAAGTTGGATTGGCTTAAAGGGGACTTCATATTCACCATACAGTCAAGCGGCTCCCTCAATAGATCAATAGTGTTGTGAGCCGGTGACTGTGCTGGCCAATCCATTAGACAGAATACCAGCTGACTGCATCTTCCCTAAATAGTTCTTGCATAGTTTGGAGCTGTGTTTTTGGGAAATAGGCTCCAATCAAGCACCGCCCACAGAGTATGGCATGGATATTTTATTAAATATAATTTTTATGAAAAAAGATCTTTGATATCCACTGTTGGATTTTAAACCAATAATTGTAAATTTGTAAGTGCAATATCTAATGCCTATAAAGAAAAAGAAAGTAATTCCCATCTTCTCCCTTTCCATTCAAACATTAGGAACAGTTTCTTATAAATTCTATGTGACTCCAACTGAAACATCTGCAGCCTTTGACTCAGAGGTTGCAATGGTATGCCTGTCCTCAAACTCTTTATCTCCCTGCTCTCTGACACTCACTCACTAAAACCTATACTAACCACCAGCTCAATAGGGCTCTCCACTCTGCCAAAGAGGAGAAGCCCAAATGCAGGTATAGATTATTTTGTAGGGAGGCCTAGAAACAGCTCAAATCATGAATTACATTGGTCAAATATGAGTTTAAAATCAGTCTGGTAATTTGTGAGGAATGAGTGACAAAACTCACTCAGTCAAAATGACAATATTACATTAGGAGCGGGATTATAATTTTTTTTAACCAAGACAAAAATTCCCAACGCTTGATGTCATTTTTAGACAACAGTAAGAAGGCTGGATCTCAGATTTACCACCTGAGCCCTGTTGTTCAGAAGTAATCTAATCGGATTTCCGCTATCGGATTGGATCAAATCTTGAACATTTATTGTTCCAAACAAAAAAATGGATTCTGAAATGAATCCCACACATCCTCCCTGACATTTCCAGGTTATTTCTGCTGGAGTTCCTTAAAATGGTGAAGGTATGTTGCCCAACATTGCAGACGCTCACAGAGAGGGTGTTCCTCAATGTGTTGCAGAGGACATGTCAGCATGATGTTGTGATTTAAATTTACACCTTTCGCATTTAATAAAATAAGACTTGTCGTAGCTAAGTCTGGCCTAGGCAAAGCGCGTTCATATGATCAGAAGATTCTTGGTAATAGTTGCTAGGCTCTTTGCTTAGTTACAATCCATTTCTGTAAGAAACAAATACAAGATAAGTAGCTAACATATCAGGTGCAATGGAGACAAGGGAAAGGAAAATGAACTTTCCAGACATAGAAATTAGGAAAATCAAAGAGATATATACTAAACAGTGAAATCCTTACATCCAAATCCAATAGCACTACTTCAAACAAAAGGATAAATGATGTCTTGAAGCATATAACTTGACACTGATAATTCCCTCTATCGTGTTCAAAAATGCACCATTTGCATAAATGTCTAGAGCAGTCAGTGTGTAATGCTAAGGATAATGCATGGTTTCTCTCTGACACATTAGCCAACTACGGCGCAAGCTCATCTATAATTTCAAACAGATTCCGCCTCGGTTAAAGCAAAACGTCTCAAAGCACTCTGTCCCTATACTCTACATATTTAGAGTGTTCCCATCACATATAATTCACTCCCTCCTGAAGGCCTGCTGGTTGTGAATATGATATACAAGTCTCACCATGCTCTTTCAGTAGTTGTTTTCAAAATAGCATTGCTTTGAAACATATTCTCACCATGGAGACTTTTCACAAGCAGGCACCCTAAGGTGCGCTGCACCCTTGCTGTGCCTGCTAGCTACTAGTTGTGTAATCTACAACCAGGTGTAGCTCATTAGGGGTTTACACCCAGCTGGTGCAACAGGTATAGTTATAAAGACCAACGCAGTGTGCATTTTACGTCGGACACAGAGTTACGGCATATGTATGTCATGCTGGTGCAACCTGCCCCTGGAGGTTAGGGTCCTTTAGCAATAATACATCACATGTTAAAACCTCTTCATATTTCTAAAGGCTATATTGCTGGGTTATAGCGGTCTGTGTAAATTGTGTTTGTATATTCCAGCCTTTATTATTTCATCACACTTTCTTTCTCAGTTATTTCTATTGTTGGAGGCAGAGAAGATGAAGACAACATTCAAGATGGTGCTGTGACACCATCTACATCCATGGTAATGTTAATGACATCACACAACGAAAAACGTAGCTGACATTCATACATATGGTATGCTACAAATGCATTTAATTGAATGGTTCTGTGATGTCCCAAAGTGTGAAACAATTATTATAATAAATTACATATTGCTAACTTATTTTCATTAAATTAGAAATGTTTTCTTTCTTACTGGATTGAATAACCAACCTACTAGCACATATTAAACTATATCATCGATTAGCTAGGTTTGTAAGCTTATGCTGAATTGGAAGATAGAGATTGTGGGTGTTATACTGAACATAACATTATTTTTGATTAGAAATAGATATTTCAAAATGTTAGATCCAGTCAAAAATGTGTCCTTTTATATTTTTCGGGAATGTTAGATATCATGAAATGCTACTGAGTTGCTAAATAATTGTTACACTGCACCAATGGACAGGAAAGGATGAAAACCAAGATGCCTTCACAGAATTTCTCAATTTCATCCGTTTGCTCCAATCAGCCTCTCCATCTGTTAAAATGTGATTTCTGGTGCAGTGGTCTGTTATGTTTAGATAGGTAAATGTTGCATTATATCAAAGGTGTCAAACTTAATTCTTGAAGGGCTGCTTTTGCTAATTTGGGTTTTAGCCTCTCATTTAATGAAAAAATGTAAACCAAGACAACTAGGAAACAAGGATGCCTAACCAATTAATGGTAATGATGCATTAGACAGTGGGCATCCATAATTTCAGAGAAATTAAGGGGAATATCAATTCATTATAATGAAATAAAACATTTGATTTGACAAACTGATTACTAATGGCCAGTTAGCATACATTGCTACAGTCGCTACCAGATAAAAAATGTTGCAGTGCTTAAATGTTAGTCATTTTCATATATAAAAGTTTTCACATTAATATGATTATAAATCCACCCTAATAATGACATGGCGTTTCTTCAACTAATCCTAGATAGCTATTGCTCAAATTCTGGAAAAAATCTAAATATGTTGGATTTGCTGGATTGTACAAGATGTTGATCTAGATATGCAAGACTAATCAAAAGGGAGGGAAATGAATGTACTATCCAATACGAATTTCTCTAAGCGTCAATACTTTACAGCTACCCACATGTTCCAACTCAAATACACATTTCTGTAATCATAGCATTTTCTAGACTTATCATGATTATCCAGGATGAACATTGCACTGAAGAACTGCTTCATCTTTATCAACTTCCACACCCAACTTTGCCTTGGAAATTTTATATGAATGATGCTCAGCCTTTGTGAGCAGTAATGATTTTTCGAATGCATCTTTCTGCCAACAGGCCAACGCAAAAGACAGAGGCACAATCTTATCTTCAGGTGAGCAAAGCCGCTTATTCTCTCTTACTGTCAATTGATTTCCTCCAGAGGTGTGGAGGGATTTCTCTTCAGTGGCTTGGCAAGCTGCCAAACCCCCCCCAGCGCTCATTACACTTCCTAGTGAAATTGAGTTCTTTTGGGGAATGCTTCTCTCCCACTGACGCCAGGCATACCCAATTCGCCCTCCATCCCTCTATGGCCAAACTCTCTCTCTGCAGTTCCGAGCCGTCCACATTCGGATACACGCTCAGCATTTGGCTTTTCAAATGACCTTTTGTGTATATGTAGAATACCCAGATAAGTGGTCCAGAGTGGGGGAGAGATGGACAGAGAGAGAAAGAAATAGAATGATAGAGATGGCACAAGAGAGAGAGAGCACACAATACAAATGACTAAAAACATACAGAAGGATATGCACAAACTACAGAAGGCCACAGTAAGCCCCATCAACACAATGCTAATAGCTGACCAAAGTAGCTTTTCTGAGACCTAATTTGTCGGTCGGTTGGAAGACCCGGCATAGGTGTATAAGAAAACACACGATTCCCACTGGGCATATATGAACTTGCACAGGCCGAACTCCTTACAGGTGTAACTTTCATGTGAAACGGTGGGCTATATAGAAGGCATCTGCATTCGCGTGTTAATCACATCAAGTACAGAGGTATTTATTTGTTCGGCGGAACCTGCATTTATCCGGCTCTCTCTTCCTCCTACCATCTCATTCCTATGTGTCACCGCTCCACTTCTTAGACTAAGAGGGAACTCTTTATGGGAAATATAAAATGAGACAACATGCAACAAAACGAGAAACGAAAACAATAAATATCAAAATAGTTGATGTAAGTATAAGTCACCTGTAATAAAAACCTTACTTCTTGAGTGTAAGTCACTTATAATAAGAACCTTACTTCTTGAGTACCATGTAATGTCCCTCCATTACCAATCATTTTCATTTGATTTTAAAAGTACCATGTGACTGCTGTGTGCAAAACCCAATCATTATGTTCACTGCAAGAGAATCAGAGCTAGTTTTCCTGAAAGATTCCAGTATATGGCTTGTCATTCACAAGAATTGACCATTTTGCACAGTGTCAAGTGTAGATACAATTCATGTGACAATGAGCTGTGCATAATCTTCTCCAACAGAACTGAAACAGAACCACGTACTTCTTAGTGTGGACCAAGAGCAATTGGACGTGTCAAAGAACACCAAACACAACATTATGTAAACCCCTGTCTTTAAGCAAGTAAATTATAATTTCCTGAAATGGGGAACCAATATATTGACATGCGGCAGCATAGCAAATTAACAAACCAAAAACAAGATAAAGTAAAGCAAAGACATACCTCTCTCAGATCCCAAAACTCACTGTCTCAGACAAGTCAGAAAACCATAGAGCTGAGTAGACAGTGTAAATTTTCTCTCAGTTTCGCTCTTAAAAAGACATTTCCTAATGTGTATCTACAAAAGAATGGAATCCAGTGGCGGACTGCACTCCATGGGGATCTAGAACAGCAGAGCTGTCATAGCCTCCACTGGCTATGCAGGGCTGATTGGAAGGCAGGTAGCGCTGAGAAGGCAAGAGACAAGTGCTCTACGGTAGTCCTCTTGACTGTGGCTTCGAGAGGATAGGGGGAAGAATCGAGCATCCTTTTGTGGTGTAGAAATCCCAATCGCCACGTGCCTTTAATCCTCAAACGCAGACATGGGATTAGGATGGTTGGGGAGCATCAACATTGCTCTTCCTAAAGAAACAACCTCTCTCCCACACATCCTTCTGTGCCTGTATTTATTTAGGACTGAAGCGAAGTGTGTGTGAGGGAGAGAGAGAGAGAGAGAGGAGGGAAAAGGCAAGAGAGAGGAAGGGGGTGAGAGGAGGGGAGTAGGAGGGGGGTGAGATAGGAAGAGAGCAGGATAGAGCGAGGGAGAGAGGGAACGTTTGGACTGTCAGTGACTACATTAGCAGCACTGAGTAGGTGGAGTTTTCTTTGCAGCAGACAGGATCATGATTTGAAATCCAAAGGAGGAGAGGGAGTGTGAGAGAGATATATAGAAAGGGAGAAAGAAAACAAGGGAGGGGAGGGTGACAAAAGACAGGATGAAGAATGAATAGTGGTGGGATAACAGACAGAGCTGTAGAGGTTAAGAAAATGCACAAGAAAAGGATCAGGGAACCAAGAGAGCAAGGGAAGAATAGAAAGCAGAGAGAATTAGCAGTGTTTCCAGCTGCACTGAAGTTGGCATAGGGAGTCTCACTAGAGGTCATAAACATTAATTAGAATATCTGAAGGAACACAAGGTGCATTTAAGGGCCACTTGGACAGGTAGGCACAGCCTGATCAATCAATTCCTTTCATTATAGTATCATTGTTCATTGTTCTTGTAAAAATAGGATATTGTTATTTATTTACAGAGGCAGAGGTTTATTTAAAAAAATATTTGGTTAATGTCTGTAATTTCTATATTCAATTAATGGAAGGGTTGTCTGAAGAAATTAATCCACTGATATTAATGATGAGGTTTGAAGTTGAAGAGTGATTATCTAGTTTAGATCAGATACTCAGTAAACTCAATAACTGTAATAACTGTAGTGGACCTGAGAATTGAACCTTAGTTATAAACCAGAGGTTCAAACACTGATTGTCAGAAAGCTTTGTTATATGACACAGAGGTAGCTGTATTATTACAGCAAAAAGACATGTTGGGGTTTTGTTAAAGATTGCCAAAATACACTACCGTTCAAAAGTTTGGGGGCACTTAGAAATGTCCTTGTTTTTGAAAAAAATGTCATTCCATTGAAATGACATCCAATTTATCGGAAATACAGTGTAAACATGTACATGACTATTGTAGATAGAAAAGGCTAATGTTCAATGGAATATCTACATAGGTGTACAGAGCCCCATTATCAGCAACCTTCTCTCCTGTGTTCTGTTGGCAGTTTGTGTTTGCTAATCAAAGTTTATCATTTTAAAAGGCTAATTGATTGTTACAAAACCCTTCTACAATTATGTTAGCACAGCTGAAAACACAGCTGATTAAAAAAAAATAAAGCTGGCCTTGGTTAGTCTAGTTGAGTATCTGGATCATCAAAAATTGTGGGTTCGATTACAGACTTAAAATGACCAGAAACAAAGAACTTTGTTCAATCCTTGTTCTGAAAAATAAAGGCTATTCCATGTTAGAAATTACCAAGAAACGGAAGATCTTATACAACGCTGTGTACTACTCCCTTCACAGAACAGTGCAAACTGTTTCTAACCAGAATAGAATGAAGAGTGGGAGGTGCACAACTGAGCAAGAGGACAGATGCATTAGAATGTCTAATTTGAGAATCAGGCAGAGTTGCAAAGAAAATGCCATATCTTAGACTGGCCAGTAAAAAGAAAATATTTAAATGGGCAAAAGAACACAGACACTGGACTGATTAAGACTGGAAAAAAGTGTAATGGACTAGAGGTCAACCGATTAATCAGCATGGCCAATTAATTAGGGGTGATTTCATGTTTTGATAACAATCGGTAATCAGCCTTTTTAGACGTCGATTGAGGACGATTAGGTTGCAATACACAAGGAGACTGTGTGGCAGGCTGACCAGCTGTTACACAAGTGCAGCATCAAAAGCACCTTGCGGCTGCAGGGAGCCAAGGTAAGTTGCTAGCTAGCTTTAAACATAACTAATAAAAAACAATCAATCTTCACATAATCCCTTGTTAACTAGACATAATTAACTACACATGGTTGATGATATTACTAGGGCCCAAAGCACTAAGATCATCGTAAAGATGCACGTAAATTCCTCGTTACCTTATGGGTGTGTTTCTCGAAAGCGTCATTACTTAAGTGACAAGTAACATCCCTTGAGTGTTTCGGACCACGTGTTAGTCCATCGCAATGGGTACTTTAATGTTTTTGTGAAATAGCGCCTCTCTAAACATACTGGGAATGATCACAAACAGTTAAAATCAAGGCAAAAGAACAAATAAAAATGATCTAAACAGTGTTGATTTAGACACATTTATTTAGACAAATGCAAGAGTGGATGTAAATATAGTTGTAAATATAGTTGAATGCAATTGATCAACTGAGGAAAAAGAAATAACGCAAATGAAACAAGAAATAATGAAGAAAATGTGTTCAAAACTAACTGTTCAGAGTCGGAAACCCCACATCATACTGGTACTGTCTTTGATGGATATGTGCTGGTGCCTCTACTTTGTCAAGAAGAACATTGATTTTTTTTTCAGCTTTGAATGCTTTTGTTTCCTCTTGCATTCCATTTTTATTTATTTTTATTCCAAACAATTGGAATGGATTTTTCCAACTATGATTTATATTCCCAGTTAACCTATCATGCGTTGAGTGCTTTGTGACTTAAATAACATATCCTGTATAGCTACTGGAGGAACTGATAACTAGATGTCATGTCATCGATTTCAAGAGTTATGCTTTTGATTGACTGAAGTCCATCCCATTGGCTGGATATAAGTTTTTTCCACCCAAAATGTCACCACTTCTTTGAATATGTAATTTTTTTGTAATTTTCCTATTGATGCCTAAGTAGTAATAGAATGCAATCGCCAGCGATATTATATGCTTCTGATAAATAATCAAGCTATATCGAAATGCAATAGGTTATACACCGATCAGCCATAACATTAAGACAGGTGAAGTGAATAACAATGATGAGCTCGTTATCATGGCACCTGTCACTGGGTGGGATATATTAGCCAGCAAGTGAACATTCTGTCCTCAAGGTTGATATGTTAGAAGCAGTAAAAATGGACAAGCGTAAAGATCTGAGTGACTTTGACAAGGGCCAAATTGTGATGGCTAGACGACTGAGTCAGAGCATCTCCAAAAGTGCAGTCCTTGTGGGGTGTTCCCGGTCTACAGTGGTCAGTACCTATCAAAAGTGGTCCTAGGAAGGAAAAGTGGTGAACCAGCAACAGGGTGATGGGCGGCCAAGGCTCACTGATAAAAAGTTAATGCTGGAACTGATACAAAGGTGTCAGAACATACAGTGCATCGCCGTCAGGGTGCCCATGCTGACCCCTGTCCACTGCCGAAAGCGCCTACAATGGGCACATGAGCATCAGAACTGGACCACAGAGCAATGGAAGAAGGTGGGCTGGTCTGATGAATCACGTTTCCTTTTACATCAAGTGTATGGCCGGGTGCGTGTGCGTCGCTTGCCTGGAGAACACATGGCACCAGGATGCACTATGGGAAGGAGGCAAGCCGGGCGGAGGCAGTGTGATGCTTTGGGTAATGTTCTGCTGGGAACCCTTGGGTCCTGCCATTCATGTGGATGTTACTTTGACACTGTTTTGGCGGCAAAAGGGGGAGCTACACAATATTAGGCAGCTGGTCATAATGTTATGGCTGATCGGTGTATTTCAAAATGCACGCATGGCCTAATTCCATTCCAAAAGGTTGGAAAGGGGCACTTACAATGTACTTTATAAAGAGCAACGCACGTGGTGGGTCGGGCAACAGGTGTAAATCCGTCATAACAAAGTCCACCTTAAGGCAACGTGCATCATTAAACTGCCGCAAGTGCCACCTTATTGGGAAACCAGGACTAGGTTAACTAGCTTGTCCTGCATTGCATATAATAAATGTGGTGCCTGTTAATTCATCATCGAATCACAGCCTACTTCAATGTCACCAAACGAGTGATGATTTAACAGAAGCGCATTCGTGAACCACAATCGTTGCACACCATAAACATTTTGTTTGAGGTAATTAAAGTTTCCCGGATTTGACCATATTAATTACCAAAGGCTTGTATTTCTGTGTGTTTAAAATTAAGTCAATGATTTGATATTTGATAGAGCAGTCTGACTGAGGGTTGGTAGGCAGCAGCAAGCTCATAAGAATTCCTTCAAACAGCACTTAAATGTGTTTGCCAGTCTCATGTTTTGGTTGGGCAGGATGCCAGGTGCAGAGTTAAAGGACAACAAGAAGGGTTTAATAATGAAACTGAGGCGGGTAAAAACAACAAAACGGCAGGAACAAGGCAGTCAGAACACGGAGACCAGCAGGCAAGACACACAATGGGCAGACTGAATAGGATGCTAATGAGGGCTAACAACAAACAGGTGAAAACAATCAGAACAAAAATGACAGGTTCCATTCAAGAACAACAGTGAAACATTACAAACCAAAACCAAAACATAAGAACAAACATAGGTAACCCCAGACCACACAGCCAGCACCTCTTAGCAATGCTTGATGCACAGCGCTGTTTATGACTTCAAGCCTATCAACTCCTGAGATTAGGCTGGCAATACTAAAATGCTTATAAGAACATCTAGGAATCAAATATATATTAAATATTAAATACAAGTGGCTTAGAGCAGTTTTTCTCAACCCTGCTCAGAGGCACCCCGCCCTGCATGTTTTAGATCTCTTTCTGTCCAAATATACCTGATGAAGCTCATCAAGGACTTGATAATGAGCTGATCATTTGAATCAGGTGTGATAGAGCAGGGAGAGATCTAAAACATGAAGGGCGGGGTGCCTCGAGTTGCAGGGTTGAAAAACACTGGTACAGAGAGAAATAGCCTAGTAGACGCGTCATAAATCCTATAATAACATGCGGCTGAACTTGAAAGGGGTTCCTTCCAGTACCATGCACAGACCTTCCGAGGGGTATGTGCTGAAACCGAAAAAGTGTGTGGAGTTGTCAGCTCACACAGACGGACAAAGTGTTGGAGTGAGTGACGCGTGACGGGGAAAAAACGGACAAAGCGTGCCCGTCGTCGTGCACGACGCATGTCACCAAGGCGGATGGGCACTTGTCATTGGAAAGGGCACTAGAAAGCAAAGGGACATGTGAGCTCCACAGGTTGAGCCTCACCTGTGCACATGCCTGGTTCCGTCATTATTTTACCGTTCATGTCTTCCATCGGGAAAGCCTTGATCTACTTCAAACAAATTCCGTGTTTCGTGCACGCTTCAAGCGCCGTTCACATGATAAGCGCAAGAACGGCATTCGGCTGGAGAAATACATTATTTTCAATGCAGGACGCACTAGCGCTTTCCTAATCGCCCGCACCTAGCAAAGAAGCCCGCACCACCCAAAAATACTGTCCAGTCACTGCGCTCAAAGTTTAAATAGTTTGACCTCCTAAAGCTCAATCAATCGGATTAACAAAATGGAGGGGAGTCAAATTTTGTGTGTGTTCGAGTTTTCCATATAGCCTGAAGCCCTGCGCTAAATTGAACTCCCCATTCTCATGCCAAGGCTGTCAAGTATCGTGCACCCGCAGCCTTGTCAGCTGGGCTCTTGCTCTCCTTCTTCAGTTTTGGATTAGAGCAAGAACTGTTTTGTTTTTTTTGCTCCAAACTCAAATGCAAGTTCACTACGAACTTTGCTCCAATTGTCTCTTCCGGGTTCATTGGCTAACACAGAAATTAATTTAGCCAGAAGGTGTCATGGAATTATGACTCACACTTTGGTAGTCAATTCTTACCATGCCCATCATTAAAATAGGATTTCCTGCATATAGAAATTACAGTTTTTGTTTTCAACATTCATCACAGTTAACTTAAACTCTAGTTTTATGATTCAAACAGTTGAGTGTATTTGTGTCTCTAAAGCAGACTCTTGACTCCATCTGTCAAGCATGGTGGACACAATGTGATGGTCTGGGGGTGCTTCAGTGGTAGTGAAGTGTGAGATTTGTACAGGGTTAAAGGGATCTTGAAGAAGGAAGGCTATCACTCTGTTTTGCAACGACATGCCATACCTGGTGGATGGTGCTTGATTGGAGCCAATTTCCTCCTACAACAGGGCAGTGACCCAAAGCACAGCCCTAAACAATAACTATTTAGGGAAGAAGCAGTCAGCTGATATTCTGTCTCTAATGGAGTGGCCAGCACAGTCACTGGATCACAACCCTTTTGAGGGAGCAGCTTGACTGTATGGTACATAAGAAGTGCCCATTTAACCAATCCAAATTGTGGGAGGTGCTTCAGGAAATCTGCATGGAGTGAAATATCTTCAGATCCCCTCAACAAATTGATGACTAGAATGCCAAAGGTCTGCCAGTTTGTAGTTGCTGCAAATGGAGGATACTTTGACAAAAGCAATGTTTCAAGGACACAATGATTGATTATTTAAATCAAAAATAATTATTTCTACCCTTGTTAGTGACTTTTTCCTATATATTTTTCTATAATGTTGTAGTGATGAGATTTAACAAAATTGAAACAAACACACAAAAAAAGAACAATGTTACATTGGTTTGGAAACTGAACAAAGACAAACAAGATCCACTAGGAACGGTGATCTGGAACACAGGAGAGGGTAATAATGACAAACAGGTGTCCGTGCTCCATAAGAAGGAGGGCATGGTATCTCACTGGCACAGGACACGACAGTATCCGCCCAAAGGCGCGCCACCAGCCGCAAGACACACAAGTGTATGTGTGTGTGTGTGTGTGTGGGAGGGGGGCTGAGTCCAAAGGCACCAGCCAGCAATCCGCCGAAGCCTACGTAGCCGTGAAAGGAGGGCTCCATAGGCAACCATGAACAGCCGGCCCTAAAAAGCGGAACAGATGAGAAGGGCCGACTGAGACCCAGCAAACGACCGGGCAGTGGGTCTAGGCAGGACGTCAGTTCTCACCTGCCCTTAAATCCACACTGTAGCTTAGCGTTGTGTTGTTGTTTTTTTAATAAGTTAACTAACAAGAGTTAATCTAGGTTTTTTCTGGACAATTATGTGTAAAAAACTCTCACCGCCCTAAAACTCTCCCAGACTGGCTACACACCACCCTAAGGTCCCCCAGAGTTATATGCCCCTTTTAAGGACACATCCAACATCTCCACTATAACTCACCAAATTACTGGTAGCCTAGGTAATCCAAATCTTCCTGATCTTTTTAAAACAACGATCAACTCTGAGAGAGTTCATTGTTTAACCAGAGCAGAATGTTGACAGATGCAAGCAGTGATTGGCGACTATTAGAAACCCTAAATAAGACATGAACACACTGTCAAAGTACCTAAATGTGTGTGTGTGCAGTCGGGCTATCACACTGTATGAATACTAGAGGGATATACACTCACCTAAAGGATTATTAGGAACACCTGTTCAATTTCTCATTAATGCAATTATCTAATCAACCAATCACATGGCAGTTGCTTCAATGCATTTAGGGGTGTGGTCCTGGTCAAGACAATCTCCTGAACTCCAAACTGAATGTCAGAATGGGAAAGAAAGGTGATTTAAGCAATTTTGAGCGTGGCATGGTTGTTGGTGCCAGAAGGGCTGGTCTAAGTATTTCACAATCTGCTCAGTTACTGGGATTTCCACGCACAACCATTTTTAGGGTTTACACAGAATGGTGTGAAAAGGGAAAAACATCCAGTATGCGGCAGTCCTGTGGGCGAAAATGCCTTGTTGATGCTAGAGGTCAGAGGAGAATGGGCCGACAGATTCAAGCTGATAGAATAGCAACTTTGACTGGAATAACCACTTGTTACAACCGAGGTATGCAGCAAAGCATTTGTGAAGCCACAACACGCACAACCTTGAGGCGGATGGGCTATAAAAGCAGAAGACCCCACCGGGTACCACTCATCTCCACTACAAATAGGAAAAAGAGGCTACAATTTGCACGAACTCACCAAAATTGGACAGTTGAAGACTGGAAGAATATTGCCTGGTCTGATGAGTCTCGATTTCTGTTGAGACATTCAGATGGTAGAGTCAGAATTTGACGTAAACAGAATGAGAACATGGATCCATCATGCCTTGTTAACACTGTGCAGGCTGGTGGTGGTGGTGTAATGGTGTGGGGGATGTTTTCTTGGCACTTTTCTTGGATGACAATTGGGCATCGTTTAAATGCCACGGCCTACCTGAGCATTGTTTCTGACCATGTCCATCCCTTTATGACCACCATGTACCCATCCTCTGATGGCTACTTCCAGCAGGATAATGTACAATGTCACAAAGCTCGAATCATTTCAAATTGGTTTCTTGAACATTACAATGAGTTCACTGTACTGAAATGGCCCCCACAGTCACCAGATCTCAACCCAATAGAGCATCTTTGGGATGTGGTGGAACGGGAGCTTCGTGCCCTGGATGTGCATCCCACAAATCTCCATCAACTGCAAGATGCTATCCTATCAATATGGGCCAACATTTCTAAAGAATGCTTTCAGCACCTTGTTGAATCAATGCCACGTAGAATTAAGGCAGTTCTGAAGGCGAAAGGGGGTCAAACACAGTATTAGTATGGTGTTCCTAATAATCCTTTAGGTGAGTGTACATAGCCATTCACCAAAATGACAACATATGTTGAAGCTACAAGCTATCCTGCCAGTATTCCAACGGGCTCCAAAGACAACAGCCACCTTCTGCCCCGCAACCACTAGAGGAACCATATTGTGGCAATGTCAGTTTCACTCATTGATGCATTCTTCCTTATGTAAAACCTTAACAGAATGTATTAACCCTGTGGCCTCTAGTTGTCCAGCAGTGTGACCTGCTGCATCCAATGCATGTATACTGCTGAAGCATTTTCTTCAGCAGAAACTGCTCTTTCCTTCCTAGGTTTCTCAATTCAAGAAACCATATCTGTAAACTATTGCATAGTAAATAAACCCATACACAAGCAGTGGAATTTCTCCTTTATCATACTAATAAAAACCAAAATTAATAAAGTGTTCTTGAGTCAGCAAAGATTACAGTAGCCTACCATACAAAATAGTGTGTATAAACCTATGAAGCAAAGTTGTAGGCTTAAACAGGCATTAAACTGACTCATATGACCTGGTGCCATCTAGAACATCTTTTCCATATTCAATTCACTTTATTCTATTAATAAGAATATTATTAATAATAACAGTTCTACCTCAAAAAGATGTTGTTCTAGTTAAGGCCACAACCAGCGTATGAATGACTTATGGTGCAATGCATTCACAAACTCTTGCAACCTCCAAATGATGTTAATTTATCACGTGATTGTTGTAACATGCAGTGGAAGCTGCTGTGGAATTAACACAGAAAACAGGGCAAATCAACAATGGAAAGGAAACATTCACACGGGAAGAAAATGTGTCGTTTGAGTCGGTAAAAAGTGTTTTTCAAAAAGAATGAATGGCTCGCAAACTGCACATCACTACCTGCGCAGTGGTGCCCACCCATTAAATTGAGATTGATTTATAAAACTTTATTAATACACAGGGGGAAATATGGGTGTAACAGCAGCATTAAAAGGTGGGGAGTTCCCACTGCCATCTTATGGACATGATACACCTACCACAAAAAAAAACAAATGGCATGTTCTGTTTCTAAACACGTTTTTCTGATTCATTTCCAGTCAGATAATAGTCACATTTATAATACTCATATTTACCAAGTCATGAAACTATAACTGTCATGAACCCAGCATTTTGAGCCTGTTTTGCCAGTGTTCTGTTTTTGCTCTAGCCTGAAGTTTTTCCTGAGTTTCCTGAACACATCCCGGCTGAATCTCCAACCACTTACACCTGCTGCGATCTGCACACCCGATCCTGATTACTATTGCCTGCACCATATAAGCCACGACCAGACATCCATTCCCTGCCGGATCGTTAGCGTAACCAGTATGTTTAGCTCCCATATCCAGCTTCTTGTTTTGGAAAGTCTTTTGCTGTTTTTGTCTTGTTGCCTGTCGCTAATCTGCCGTCTGTACTTCACTGCAGCACATTTTGGATCAGCCCACCTCCAGTCTTCCAGCCTCACTCCCTGCCGACCAACGAAACCTAATCGTTTTCCCACATTCAATTCCAAATACTCACCTTGTATTTTCTACTTACCTCATCCTGGTCTGCTTTTGGGTTCCAAAAAGACTTATCGTGACAATAATGGATTATAAAAAATAAAGTTTAATAACTGGAGCATCCTTCCTCTGAACACGACACTTGAGGTCAAGGAATATGTATTCATCTGTTTTCGGTTTGGTAGAGAAGCCACAGGTGGACTTGATTCCTCCTGTGGCATATTCACCTGTTTATATAAGGCCCCACCCTTCACAATGCATGTCAAACCAAAAACCTAGTAATTAAGTCCAAAAAAATCAATTAATAGAGGTGGCTGTTCAGCCAGACTAAACAACCCAATAGTCACACTCTATTGCTTCTGAGTATCTCTGCAGAGATGGGAGAACCTGCCAGAAGAACAACCATTTTTGCAGCACTCCATCAATCAGGCCTTTATGGTAGAGTGGCTACACGGAAGACACTTTTGAGGAACAGGCATAAGCCCTGCCTCCTAAAGGACTCTGGGAGCATGAGCTTGACCACACAGGTGTTTAGACTGCCGCTAAGATTCATTTTTTTGAGTGGCTCTGGGACAAGCCGGTGAATGTCATTGAGTGGCCCACCATAAACCTGACATGAACTCCATTGAAAATCTGTGTGGAGAACTAATGATAATAGTTCAGAATGTAGATTGATGAGAAAAAAAAAAAAAAAGACCATCATTTATAAATTAACCCTTTAGAACCCACTGCGGCCGTCAATGGGCTCCCTTTAAATTGTTCTAGCCGCCGCAGACAGACGCGTTTTTCCAACAATATTTGTATATATTTTGCAAAATGTACTCACTAAAAACCTGTACTATTCCAGTGGATGTTGTAACCAACAAACAACCTGGAGACAGGGTATGCTGTCACTTCTCAAAAATGAAAGCAGCAACTATTGTTTACATTGGAAGATGCTTTTTCTTTGTTCATTGGCAATAAATAGTTGGACATGGAAAGAAATACTTATGTTTAGGTGAGTAAAATAAATAGCAGATATGTTTGGTGCTGTGGTAAAAATATATCTCTCATATTAGCATAAGCAACTCTTTCGTGATCACACTAGGTTGAGACAGAAGTGTGCGTACCTTGTAGCCTTCAGGTCACGGTCATAATCACGTGAGCACATCAGCTGTGGAACTCAATGATTGCATGCTTAGTCTGCAAACTAGTGGATTTTTTCATATGGAAAAAGCTAGCCAACACAAATATTATGGACATCTCTGATTAGTAGTGAATATGTTAATGACTGATAAAAAGAAAGGGAGTCACTATTCTTTCTCGCTCTCATTTTGTTTGATCCTGCTCGGTCAGTGAAAGTGGGGAAAGAGATGTGGGGCATCAGGACTCAGCAACAGAAGGCAAGGAGGATGAAGACTTAGAGATGACAGAAGGGATAGAGCATTGTTGCAAGGAGGGAGCACTGGAGCGAGAGGATAGTGGAGGGAGAGAAAAACATCACAGTGAATATGAAGGTGTGGAAAGTTAAGAGGTGGAGGAAAGTGGAGAGAAGACTGATTAGGCGAGAGAGGCTAGTGGAGAGACAGGAAGACTGGGGGGCTGAGGAAAAGGGAAAAGATGAGGATTCAGAGGAAGAGGAGGTAGTGTGAGAGCGCACCAGAGAAGGAAAACTCAATTCCACTGATCTGATCTGTCCCAGCTCCTAACCTTCACCCTGGTACCACACAGTCTGGGCCTAAAGTAACATAGCAGGGGTTTTAGAGTTGGTGGAGTATGCTTGTTCAGGTCTAGTGTTTAACATCAGTCTGTCTACAACAACATCCAAAGCCTCCTAATTCTTTGGGCACTGTTAAAGATTCGATTTTATGTTTTCTTAAATTCTGGCTGTAAGGCAATAAGGTGATTTGAAGGGGTTGGTGACTTTCTAAACCCACTGTATATGTATATATTTGAGTAAGTATAGGGTACAATTTTAAAATGTATAATACTTTGTTGTGTTGAGTTTGAATAGGGAGTGTCTACACATGGGGGGAAACTTGTATAACTTCATGTTACATGAATGTGGTTTCAAATTAAAGAAGAGTATGTGGTCTTTAAAACAAATTTCTCCTTGGTTTTTGTGTATTCCTATTTGTTTGAAATGTGTGGGGAATATTTGCAATATCTGGACAAAGTTAAGAGGTCTGAATACTTTTTATATGTACTGTAAAAGTAAAACGAGGAATAACTAACTGTTGATATCTGTCCATCTACCTGCTTCATAAAGGTAACCATGGCAACACATCTTTACTTCTGAACTTTTTTTGGTGCCGATTCAGAACACTGCATAATGAGTTATACTGAAACAAATACCTCAGCTGAGGCTTGTTACAGAGTCAGGGACAAAATGAAAAGGTCTCTCACAATGTTTTCAAATCTTCCTTTTACACAATCCTCAGTGCTACACAGGGTTGCTTTGGCGGATCACGGACACACACACCTCAGCCAAATCTCCAAAGGAAACCACTAAAGGCCTACTGAGCCTTCTAACACTACAAATGATGAGTCATTTGTTTTCTCCAAGGTAAACCTTGACTGAATTCTTGTCTCCTAGGCACACTTTTCGTGATCTCCTCCCCTACTGTATTTCGAGGCCCTTTCTTCTAAATAGCATGGTCCCAGGTATAGAAGAAGAGGAGACCAAACTCGGCTGCGTGGACATATCACCATGCTTGTAAAATCTACTGACACATGATACTAACAATTCAAATCTGTTTTACGTCTCGCTCAGTTAATACCAAGTCACCAACCTTGATCTTCAGTGACCTACAATAGTCATCAGTCGTTTATTGCACACATGTTTGTGTTGCTTATAGTGCCAGTTTCCCAACCCTAGCTTCCTGTGTGGGGCCTGCTACAACATTCTCCTCTTTTCTCTCATTGCAATTAGTACAATACAGAAACATCTGTAGTTCAAAAATCCCACATTTTCCATATTTGAGATTAGAGCAGGTAAAAAATTAATAATACCATACACTTTTTAACTGTTTCTTTCTGGAATGTATTTCAAAAAACATTATGCTCTAAGTAATGTAATAATGATTGTATTACAGTAGTTATTATTTATTAAAATTTCCAACAATTACACTTAATATTATTTTTCTCATGTGATAACAATTGAATTAATCAAAGCAGCAAGAAGTTTGAAAGGGTATACAATTTTCACTGCTGAAAAATTGCAATGTTATATTTTAGGGATCAAGGGTGCAATAAATGTAGATTTTCAAACATTGTCATTAAAACTACAGTTCTTCCAGACCAGAGACTTAACACCCAGACAGATTAAACGAACTGGACATTGGTACATTCAGTTTGTGCTGATTCTGTTCTTCTGCTGTGTCAGCTGTCAGTAGCTGGGTGATTGCCGGACAATATCAGGTAGGCTTTTGTCAACTGAGGCATTCTAACAAGGTTTACCCGTCAGAGTCAATATATCCAGAGTATGTAGAGAATTGGCAAGGCTCAGGATTTTGGCTATTCAAGTCTGCTGGAGAATGGGTGGACTTGAGCATTGATTATGAATTAGATATAACCACACACACACACACACACAGTGTTTATATGGATGCACACAAACACATGCACAAACACAATAAAAGCTACATAAGCATGTACGCACAAACATACAAAACTCACATCTCTGCGGAAAAGCAAAATGTGTAAGTTGTCACAATTAAAATAGAAAGAATAGCCTTTCTCCAAATGTAAACCAGTCCGGATGTAGGAAATAGGATGAAATATTACTCATCAGACTACATCATATTACTTTTTTACATTCCTCAGAGATCCAGGTTATGCGTCTGTGCATTGGATAAAAGCAGTTTCCGAATGGCAGCCCTGCTGTAAATTCCAGCTTTATGAAGCTCACAATGTGCAGGTTTTGTTGAGATTTGCTCACAGAAGTGCTGATTGAATTCTGTGGTAATTTTCGAGGCTGTGCTTTTGGGGCTTTGAGCAGCTATTCTATTAAATGTCCGTCTATCCCTGTCGGTCAGCTTCAACTTGCAACTGCTGTTCCTCTTTGCCGACACAATTTGTCCATGTCCAGCACATGCTGTCATGATTGTTTAGACTGTTCCCCTTAACCCATTGAATGTTTTTGCCATTTTTCTGACAGGTGAACCTACACATTGGCAACCGACTATTTGGCCTCTTTGGAACTTAGGTTTTCTCATGTTGCTTTTAAAACTCAAATATCATAAGGGTAAGACTTATTTTATAGTTGACATATATACTAGGGGCTTACTGAGGACTTGGACAAGACAAGTATCGTTATGGTTTTGACTAATTTGCCGAATACGGTTATGAATTATTTCATGTCATTATCCATGATCCGATAGAGTTACTGAAAACCATGCATTCTCACGTCACTCACATGTTGCAGAATGCTAAGCGCTCAATTAGATGATTCTGCTGTCAGTAAAGATGGGTGGGAGTGCTTGTTGATCCTGCTCCATTCACTTTCACCTATTAGTCGCTCAGTGCTAAACTGTCTCCATTTCTTTCTCAAAATACATTTTATGTTGATCAAAATAATTTGATAGCTTATTATATTTTCAATTGAATTTGCTGAGGCGATAGAGTAGTGGAAGTTGTTTTTGGCATTGGTTTTAGTAGGTGTACTATAACTCTTAAAATTTTACGACATTTATTTGTATGTCTTGCAATACATTTTACAGGAAATTACTGGGAAGGTAGTAACTGAATCACCACATTAATAGCACTTGTAAGAAATAACAGGGGCAGCACCAGAACCTCTTTCAGTGCTCTAGCTCCAGGGGCTAAAAGTAGCTCCTAACTTACTGATGGGCATGTCATTCCAAACTTTAGGACTCCTAAAGTTTAGGCCTAAGAGTATTTCACAAAGTGTTTTACTGCTAAAACCAGGTCCTAAATCTGTGAAGTTAGGAGTAGTCAAGAGGACTCCTAAGTCACTAAGACCAAATCACAAATAATCTTAAAAGGGCTGCTGTCGGCAATCCGCCTCGTAATCAGGTCGATGTTTTAGAAACATTCAATGATGCTGAGCTTTTAACAAGGTATCACCTAATCGCGAGGGTATTATGATCTTAGTGGAGCTATTCATGGATGCAGTCACTTCACCAACAAATAGAAACAACCAAATTCTATGCTACTTGGCCACAGGGAAAATGCAGCTATGCAGCTCAGATGAGCTACGTATCTGTCATCTGTCAGTAGAATATTACATCAAACAATAATTGCGCTTTCCAGACCCCATGTCGTCCGACAACCATTCGGTTTCGCCAACTACAAAGAAACAAAGCCCACTTCATGGCCATAGCTGGACCACCCAGTGTAGATGGTGCAATAGATGGGACACAATTGCACCATCAAAAGATGAACTTGCATTTCTTTATGAGCTGCCAGACATGTAAGAGGCTGACAATTAGCTGAACATACAGTTCTGGAAAAATCTGGACACTGACACAATTTTCCTAATTTTGGCTCTTTACACCATGGATTTGGAATGAAACAACTGAGATGCAATTGAAGTGCAGACTTTCAGCTTTAATTCCAAGGGTTGAACCAAAATATTCTAATGTAATTGTAATGTAAATGGACAAATTTAACACAATCATAAATAAAATGTTCATTTTTTCATACTTTGTCGAGAATCCTTTGCAGGCAATGACTGCTTAAAATCTGGAATGCATGGACATCAACAAACACTGGGTTTCCTCCTTTCTGATGATTTGCCAGGCCTTTACTGCAGCTGACTTCAGTTGTTGTTTGTTCGTGGGTCTTTCTGAGATCAGGTGATTTTTGGTTTCATGTATAATCAGTAACATTCAGCCTACATTTTTTTATTTTATATATTTTAATTTCAATATGGCAATGTGACACATCGTTTTTACAGTATTGCTATGATGAATTCACTGACAGACCCCTCCCCTATCAGCCACTCACTGTGGGCATAGTAAGTAGGTTTGTTCATGGAACACAAAATCTTCCATAGCAATGGGGTCAGCCTCCCTTTCTCCTAGCTTAACAATTCTCCCCATTCCTTAGTAAAAATTGGTCTTACAGTAGAAGCTTTGTAAATAGGTTTTAAGAGGAAACTCTAAGCTAGGAACTTTTAGTCCTGTTTAGGAGTCCTCCAAGTGGTAAGATCAAATGTTTTGTGAATATGGCTCCAAATTGTTAGATGATAACACAACAAGTGTAAAAGTACATTTACAAATGTTGTGGCAAATGCTAGCTCTTAGAAAAGATAAAAACAGCTGGGCAAACTAAAAGTAGATGACCTCCAAACATTGATTAGGATTTTTTGTTGATTATAAAAATAAGCAATGTGCTTTGGCCAATAGAGCTTTCAGTATTGTTTTTTTTTTATCATTTTTGAGCAGGTCAGAGTGAGACGGGGCTAAAGCACCCCGAAGATTAAGCCTAGCAACCCAATTAGAATGACTCAAGAACGAGGTGGTGCATGACATGTGGGCCATCGGCCATGCATCGAGCGACCGTTTGTTGATGAGGCGTGTCAATCGACTTCAAACCGCAGCATGCGAGTGATCGGCATCCCCTGGCCTTGACCTAGCTCCATCTTATGCACTGAATGACACAGCAATAATGTGCAGATGAATTATAAGCTTTACCATAACTTTAAACATCTGATTACAAGTATTACGTGTGAAAACCAGATAAGATTATGGATATGAATATGACAAGATTAGCACATCCCTAATATCACTGCTTACTGACAATCTAACTCATGTGACCTTTGCAGATGTGGTTGTTATTCTGGTTTAGTTACATCACCACAATCTTTGACCAGATTTTCACAACATGTCATGACAAGTCTTGGCCATGCCAATGTCTTTGTATTCTCGCTTTATTGGTCTTATGGACCGTCTCTGCGTTGATAATTTACAATAATATTGTAATAGAAAAATGCTAAATCTGATGAGAAATAGTATTGTATTTTTTCTGCTGATTTTCTGTCAATGTCCCCATGGACTGTCCTTTGAGCCTAGAGCTACTCTTACGCAGGGCTCATGAGAAACATTTGGGTAGATAATAGCACCAAGAATTGACTATGGAGCAAATTACTCTTCTTAGAAAGTAGAAGCCTACTGTTTGACCTTGATAGCAAACACTGAATTCTCAAATAAATATTCATTGTGTAAGGAGTGATGATGCGAGCCTCCTTGCCGTGAGATAAGGGGTTGTGTATGACACTGAGTTCTATACGTAAGGTTTCCCACTAAATCGAAATATGTGAATGCTTATGAACAAGATATGACTGTTACATTTTCTTTCCTTAATACCTAAGTCTTTAGGCAACATTCTTGTAATGTTTTTGTATCCAGAACAATTTTAATTGCAGCTCATTTGGAATTCCTATGAGTTAACTTCATACATTTTTTGTAATAGTTTGACAGCTTTATTGACCATTGTGTATTTCACGAAATATGCTTATTTTTGTTTCAAGACATATTTACATGAATTACAAACAGTATCTATTTTCCAGAATATAGGTTTCTTCTGTCTTTGTAAGATGACAAAAAATATCTTACAAAAAGCACACATTGTTCTTTACTCATTGGATATTTCATTATGGAATTGTCTATATACACTCACCTAAAGGATTATTAGGAACACCATATTAATAATGTGTTTGACCCCCTTTCGCCTTCAGAACTGCCTTAATTCTACGTGGCATTGATTCAACAAGGTGCTGAAAGCATTCTTTAGAAATGTTGGCCCATATTGATAGAATAGCATCTTGCAGTTGATGGAGATTTGTGGGATGCACATCCAGGGCACGAAGCTCCCGTTCCACCACATCCCAAAGATGCTCTATTGGGTTGAGATCTGGTGACTGTGGGGGCCATTTCAGTACAGTGAACTCATTGTCATGTTCAAGAAACCAATTTAAAATGATTCGAGCTTTGTGACATGGTGCATTATCCTGCTGGAAGTAGCCATCAGAGGATGGGTACATGGTGGTCATAAAGGGATGGACATGGTCAGAAACAATGCTCAGGTGGGCCAAGAAAACATCCCCCACACCATTACACCACCACCACCAGCCTGCACAATGGTAACAAGGCATGATGGATCCATGTTAACCATCTGAATGTCTCAACAGAAATTGAGAATCATCAGACCAGGCAACATTCTTCCCATCTTCAACTGTCCAATTTTGGTGAGCTTGTGCAAATTGTAGCCTCTTTTTCCTATTTGTTGTGGAGATGA
The DNA here is from genome assembly GCF_011004845.1 of Esox lucius. Taxonomy (NCBI): domain Eukaryota; kingdom Metazoa; phylum Chordata; class Actinopteri; order Esociformes; family Esocidae; genus Esox; species Esox lucius. Next base: position 36,913,969 of record NC_047575.1, read on the forward strand.
GTGGTACCCGGTGGGGTCTTCTGCTGTTGTAGCCCATCCGCCTCAAGGTTGTGCGTGTTGTGGCTTCACAAATGCTTTGCTGCATACCTCGGTTTTAACGAGTGGTTATTTCAGTCAAAGTTGCTCTTCTATCAGCTTGAATCGGTCAGCCCATTTTCCTCTGACCTCTAGCATCAACAAGGCATTTTCGCCCACAGGACTGCCGCATACTGGATGTTTTTCCCTTTTCACACCATTCTTTGTAAACCCTAGAAATGGTTGTGCGTGAAAATCCCAGTAACTGAGCAGATTGTGAAATACTCAGGCCGGCCCGTCTGGCACCAACAACCATGCCACGCTCAAAATTGCTTAAATCACCTTTCTTTCCCATTCTGACATTCAGTTTGGAGTTCAGGAGATTGTCTTGAGCAGGACCACACCCCTAAATGCATTGAAGCAACTGCCATGTGATTGGTTGATTAGATAATTGCATTAATGAGAAATTGAACAGGTGTTCCTAATAATCCTTTAGGTGAGTGTATATATAGATATATACAGTTGTGTTCAAAAGGTTGCGTACCCTTGGAGAATGGTTAATATATGTACCATTTGTAATGAAAACATAAGTGAGCAGGAAAAAACTTGTATTTTATTTCTTATTTGATTCACATTCAAATGTATGTCACAACAGAATAGCACAATCATAAAACAAAACATGGCAACAAAGGTAAAAATGAACTGACCTCTGTTCAAAAGTCAGAATACCCTTAGTTCTTAATACTGTGTATTGCCTCCCTTGGCATCAATGACACCATGCAGTCTTTTGTAATAGTTGTCTATGAGGCCCCAAATTCTTGCAGGTGGTATAGCTGCCCATTCATCTTGGCAAAAAAAATGCAAAGTCTTTAGTCATCTTGCATGAACTGCACATTTAAGATCTTCCCTCAATGATATCAAGGTCAGGAGACTGTGATGGCCACTCCAGAACCTTCACCTTTTTCTGCTGTAACCACTGGAGTGTCAACATGGCCTTGTGCTTAGGGTCATTGTCGTGCTGGAAAGTCCAAGAGCGACCCAAACACAGCTTTCATGCAAAATAATGCAAATTGTCTACCAGTATTTTTTGATAACATGCTGAATTCATCTTGCCAAACAATTTTCACAAGAATCCCTTAGCCTCTAGAGCTCACACCCCCCGCCCCAAAACATCAGTGAGCCACCAGATGCTAACTCTGTGGACAAGGAGCAATTTTTGCCAGCTTTGATTGAATATGAACGTAATATACTAGCTAATTTATCTAGCAAATGGAAATCTGATAACTTGTATAGAGGCCGGAGCCAGGCGTTGGATGATGTGAACCAAAAGTTATGGTTTATTAGGCTGGTACAGCTATCTACAGCAACGCATAAACCACAGCAAAGCGTAAACCAATACGGTCCACTAAGTGTGTAAGGCAGAACAAAAACAAACAGGGAAAATCCCCAGAGATAAGTAATCAAAAGGCTCAGAGAGCATCAGCAACACCTCCACAATCACCAATAACACACAAAAACATGGGGAAGCAGAGGAAATATATACACGGAGACTAATGAGGGGATATGAACCAGGTGTGTGTGAAAACAAGACAAGACTACTAGATTCATAAGTGGAGAGATGGTACGGTGCAGCTAGAAGGCCGGTAACGACAAACACTGAAGCCCGCCCTGAGCAAGGGGAGGAGGCAGCTTCGAAGGGTGTCGGGACACAGCTGTACAGTTAGCTTTCCATGATGATCTGCCAAATCATTAGTCAAACAAATGTCCTGAATCTGGATGGATTTTGGAAATAAAGTTGTGTTATTCCACAGCCGGTGATCCATTGCTCTTCCTGAATAAACATGAACCTGCCTTAGTTAGAATAGAATACCTATTTTCTGTCTCTTTCACAGTTGGGTGAGGTGTGGCAGTTATACAGTGACACACACATAACATAGATAGCCTACCATAGTAATCTCTCCATCAATAACCGTTCAAGATGTGTACACTTTATGCAATGATGAATATGTTTTCCCTGCCTTTCTGCCATTTATGTTAAATTTAGAAAATAAGTTTCACGAAAATCAATTGGTGGCTGTTATTTTGAACATACACTGTAAGAACTGAGACTGGGTGTCACGACCGCTCCTCCCACTGCTCCACCTCCCCGCTTATTAGGCTTTCGGCGTCGCAGGCTTCCTGGCTACCCTCTGTCCACGCCCATCATCCATCACCAGGACGCCAAACTACACACACCTCGATCCTATCAGCAAACGTTATCTGTGTATGGTCTCCCTCTGTTCCATTGGACCATGTCATTTATTGTCTTACGTGTATTGTGTGCACGCACATGTTGCCTGATGAGCTCCCTATTGGTTATACCTGGTTATTCTTGCAGTTTACTTTCTTTGTTCTGAGTTACCTAGTATAAGATGGTATTAATTAGTGATGGGCAACTGAGGCTTTCTGAAGTGTCTGAGGCTTTCATCAAAATGGTTGTAAAATCGGTTCGATTTCTTGAGGCTTTGAAACTCACTGCACAGTGGTGTCACCGGTTGGTGAAGAATAAATATCCAGTGTTGAATGATCATATAGACGTCTTTTCCACATTATCCAACATGACTTTGTGGCGCTGTGATTAGGCATGTGCTTTCCAAAATGTGTTCTTCTTGCCTTTCCAGATAGCATTTTTCAACTGCATCCGTTCTAATGTTTTGTATTAATAAGGCAAGTGTGTCATGAGACACAAAATAAAACATTATTATACAATACAATAAACAGTATCATTTGCACTCAAAAAGTTAAACATGATCTGAGGGTTATATTACGAAGCAAGGTCACTGGCTTACCGAGGTATGACAAGCATATCCGAGGTATGCTGTCATGGCAATTTACGCTGCATCTCTAAACTGCTCCGAGCAGGTTATCTTCATGGTTAACTCGATGTTACCCAACATAAGCACTTCCTCCCAAAAAAAGGCAGGCACGTTTGGAAGACCCAATCGACATTGTCGCACGGATGGTGAGAGGCCTACTCCGCAGGGTGTTTAACCTAATGATGTTCTCGAAAAAAGATATCGATCCTCATCTGAAGGAATTCCATATATTTGCCGGATTCTAGGGCCAGACGTCTCCAATGCCACTTGCCGGAGTAATGCGCTCATGTTGAACAGTGTGTTGTGCTTTGCAATATTTTGCCAGTGGAGATTTCCATCGGTGATGCTGAACATTTGAGCAAGAATACTGTAGGTTATGCCGTGCAGTTCGCAAGGTGGTAGCTCTCACTAAACTTGATGCATTTGATGTGTTCCATTTAAGCGTTCTTAAGATGAAGTATGATTTTTATGCGATCGCAAGTAATTAGCAAAAACACTAGGTCTATTTTTAATATGCATAGGCTGGGACTAGGCTATATACAGAACACTTTTTTCCACAGGGACCCTGAGGGTGATTGGTGCGATTGACCGTACGCACATCCCCATTAGAGCGCCCCTGGGAGAGCAAGAACACGAACACGTTAGGCCTATGTGAATAGGAAGTAATTTCACAGTATTAATGTTCAGGTATTTGATCATTTAATTCATACAGGTAGCCCTACAACCTAGGTGTTTTATGTATTTAAGTAGATCTTAAATAATTAACAGTGAGTAATGGGTCAATTTCAGAGATGTAGCCCATGGGAAGGTTAACGACGTGTTCACTAAGATCGCTTATCTACTCAATTCTTTGAATCTGAGATTCAAACGGCTTGCCATTGACAGAACACAGAAAACACGACAACGCTTATAGCTACGTTTAAAGATAGCTAGGAGGTAGGTAGGAGGGCACTCGCCCGTCCAGGTTACAGGTTAGGCTACCGGTTACGGAATGGACGGAATGGAGCGAGTGCTGGCCCGTGTCATCCGACCTAACAGACAAGCTACTTTAGCTCAAATTGCTGAAAAAGTTAATGCTGGTACTGATAGAAAGGAGTCAGAAAACACAGTGCATACAGTTTTTTGCATACGGGGCTGCGTAGCCGCAAACCAATCGGGGTGCCCATGCTGACCCATCACTACTGAAAGGGCCTAAAATGGGCACTTGAGCAACAGAACTGGGCCACGGAGCAATGGAAGAAGGTGGCCTGGTCTGATGAATCAGGTTTCCTTTTACATCACGTGGATGGCCAGGTGCGTGTGCGTCGCTTACCTAGAGAACACATCGAACCAGGATGCACTATGGGAAGGAGGCAAGCCAGCGGAGGCAGTGTGATGCTTTGAGCAATGTTCTGCTGGGAAACCTTGGGTCCTGCCATTCATGTGGATGTTTCTTTGACACGTACCACCTACCTAAGCATTGTAGCACATTATATGCACCCTTTCATAGCAACAGTATTCCCTGATGGCATTGGCCCCATTCAACAGGATAATGCACCCTGCCACAAAGCAAACATGGTTCAGGAATGGTTTGAGGAACACAACAATGAGTTCAAGGTGTTGACTTGGCTTCCAAATTCCCCAGATCTCAATCCAATCGAGCATCTGTGGGATGTGCTGGACAAACAGGTCAGATCTACGGAGGCCCCACCTTGCAACTTACAGGACTTAAAAGAGCTGCTATTCACGCCTGATACCACAGCACACCTTCAGAGGTCTGGTGGAGTCCATGCCTCGACGGGGCAGGGCTGTCTTGGCAGCAAAAGGGGGACCTGCACAATATTAGGTAGGTTATCATAATGACATGGCTGATTGGTGTATGCATAATGAGGCATCTTGGGGTTTGTAATATATTGCCAATATACCATGGTTAAACAGTGTGTCAAGGCATTCCGGGATGTGTTGTGCCTAAGACCACTTATTGGCTGTGGTATATCGGCCATATATCCTCCCCCGTGTCTTATTGCTTACACATACAGTAGCATGTAAAATGAAGGACCACCGCTCCCTGGAAGCACCTGTTTTAACCCCCAGTGGATGGGTGCAGACCGTCTTTCATTTAAAACCTTAAGTATACAACCTCTTTAAGAGCTAGGTTAAGCTGTCATGGAGGGCGGCCAAAGAGCCTCACCACACCTGGATGGCTATGAAGAAAAATGCAAAGATAACAGCTGCACAGTGACTTCTGGCCAGGATGAGTACCAACAGTAACAACATATAGATACACACTGACCAATCAACCGAAACAATGGACAGGAGACAAAGACATCTTGAGACAAACGTCCTTGAAAACAAGTTTCTCCTACTACACTCAGGGAAGGCTCAAAAGACTTTGCCTGGCACAGCCGCTGTTCTTACAAGTTCACATGAAACACACACAGGATATTTTCATGTAAGCTCACAGGACCAGTGACTGTGTCAGGCTAGAAAATACATACCTCTTACGACCCTCAGGTTAGTCTTATCAGAATGCCTTGTCTACCCTGAACACTATACATTTTAAATCATTATGAACTTAAGTGGAATTACACTGTTTGTTTTCAAAGGTGCAGTTGTAAGCATTTTCTCTGTTATGCAGGTTATGTTGATGGTATCTCCTAGATCCTGTAGCTAAGTCTCATCTTCTGTGTTCAACAAGATGAGGCTTCCATCAATGACACAGTGGATACCATAGTCATGTACACCCTCAGCTGGTGGGAACCTCAGTCCCAGAAATGGAAATCCAAGTAAACCATTATTCAAAATACATCAAATGTGTTTTTGTGTAACAAATCAAGTTTATTTTTCATTTAAACGCATTCAAGCTTTCATTGAAATGCTGATTTAAGAATAACAGACGTCACAAATGATCTCGCAATCTCAGATGATAAAAACTGAAACTACAGACCGTTCAGATTGGACAGTAAGGTAAGTGCTGGTAAAGGAAGACACTGGTACATGCATTAATGTCAATGATAACACAAATTAATCTTTGTAATGAGCTAACAGCAAATACTTAATCTTAACTGTCAGTAAGTCAGTTGTGACCTACAGAGGTGAGGGAGACTGACCCGCATGCTGGTTTCCCCTCCTGCCGTTTCCCCAGGTGTCCCCAGTCCCCAGTCATGAGGGCGTCGCCTGACTGCTGAGGTGGACCAATCAGTGGACACCCCTCCTAATTGCACCACCTGTTCCTTTTTCCATTACCCAATCGCATCACACATCCCCTGGTCTAAAAACTCAGTCAGTTGGTTCTCCCAGAGAGACTCTTTTGCTTTACCCCACATGGACACTCTTGAGATAAATACCCTTTTAATAGACAGACACTGTTCATTCATTCATCACTTAGTTTAGCACATGCATCTCACTTTGTCCTGTTTCATGTGAGTATGTATTGCTGTGGTGTATTTTTTTTTTGGTGTTGTCTAGTTTGTTTGATGTTTGCTGTTTAGTCCCTGTTTAACCTGTGTGGTTTATTTGTCCCTGTGTCCCTGAGAAAACGTATTTTTAGCAAGTCGCCCTTAGGCATACACAACCAGTAGGAAAACTGTCTAAAACAATAGTTAGAACTGAGCCGACCACTCTCTGTATTTTTGTATTGGTTAGTAGTCAGCTGAGCTGTTCTTGAGGCAGGCAAGTTTAGTTTAGGGGTGTTTGGACTATATTATTTCATTTCTTGCGTCCAGCTCAGCCCATTTTCTCTAACCCCTTTACCATGTGTTAATAATAAACATTTTATCTTTGACGGTAGCTTTGGTGCTGTTGTTTGCTCTCACTGTTCATGTACACCACCACTTTGCATGAGTTTTATGTTACGGGTCTCTGTACCATCCACCCTAGACTGCTAGAGCCACAGGGTTCGTAACAGAGACTGATGCAGATGGGTGGATTTTAATGGCGCCCAAAACAGTCGGCGCAGAACAAGATGGACAAACAGGCTTGACAGTTCACCGCTTGACTAATGAGGGAAAAACAAACTCGGTGTACAGTAAGTAGGGGTTTCAGTATTGAAGGATTGTGTGGCAGCGCTACACAACAGTCGGCATGATCTGACAAGGGGCATAACAATGTGGCATATATAGGGTAAGTGATGAGCTGATGGAGTCCGGCTGTGCATGATGTGTAATGAGGAACAGGTGCAGGTGATTGGAAGGGTGCGTTTGGTTGATGACCGCTAGAAAGCCGGCGAGGTGGAGCGCCTGGGCGGGGTGGGGAGAGCCAACTGTGACATCAGTTCAGTCCTTTGTCCAAACAAACAGTTCAGGTTTTACCTCAGCTGAGCTCAATAATGAGAGGCTGGACATCATTCATCCCCTTACTTGTTCTTGTTGAAAACAGCACTTCCTGAATACCGCACTCAGTGACCTCACACGTGTGAAATTGTATACGTTTTTGATTAAATGAGAACTTGATTCTTTCATTTAATCCCGCAGAGACTTCACAAGCTAAAGAAGTGGTCCATCAATGATATCTTTTCAGAATCCTTTCTGTTCATGAAGCATGTTTTTCAACACTGTGAGGCTGTTGGTAATCTACATATACATGGTAATCTACATATGGATGTGCTGTTTTAAGTTTTCAGAAATTGGAACATTTCCTTTCGACTCCATCTCTGTCTCCCTCTAAAAATCCATGAAATGAGAAGGCCAGTAGTGCATTCCCTAACCTCTGACCCTGTTCTCCAAATGGTATAAAAAAAGTTATTTAATGTGATGGCTAAACCTGAGCAAAATATTAATGTTGTCGCCAGTCGCATTTCCTAAACATATTCTAACAGTGGAATTAACAAATAACTTTCACACACTGTGTGAAATTACAGATCTTAGCTAATTAATGTTTTTACTGTAGATGAACATTTCTGGTCACCTTGCCTACCTTATGCCTCTTGCCTATTATTCAAGTAACCAGCTGGATGCATTTACTTGAATTTGGAAAATGTATGCCCAGATAAGGCAAAGCAGTAAATGTGAGGTGACACACACATCCATAATACTTATGAAAGGTTCTCAAATGAATTGAGACAAATGGTTGTTGAGCTTCATAAATTAGCAAATGTTTATAACAAAACAATTCTACACACCTGAAAATACCCATCTTCACTATTAAGGCAATAATTAAGAAGAGTTAGAGTCAGAGTTTTAACTAGCTACATACTGAAAAATGTGGGCATGTTAGCTACCATATTGTCAGTGTGGGAAGCAACTCATTGTCTGTATCGGTACCAGTTATGTGATCTGAGATGTGCCTTATCTCAGTTTTGGTCCACCTGAACATTATTTACAAGACATGTATCCTATTGTGTTTGGTACAGTATACAACAATGATATGAGCTCCTAGGCTGACAGCTAAGTCTGAGAATTGTGATCTTAACAATGTGTCTTGTGAAAAAGGACCAGTACAATACACTGACAGTTTCTCTCTGAGACATTTCAAACTTGCTCTGTCCTCTCATGCCTCAAATGCACCTAAATGTACACACACACACACAGTCAAACCTAACTATACATATAGACACGAAAATATATTTCCTGAATTACTTGTAATCCTAAACCAAATGTTATACTTTATGGAGACAATAATTTGCTCCCACCTTCATCATCAGTTTGTTTTTAAATCAACTCTCCCCTTAGTACGCACTTGCAATTCACACACATCTCTTCTGGTTTGAACAACTTAAAGTTGTAAAAATAAAATGATGTACGGTTGCATCTTTTTAATTTGACAACAGCTGTCTGGTAGGTTTTACACTAACACAAATGATTTATGTTTAAGCCACTGGTTTAACTGGAAATTAGACACATACACACAATGTGGCATGGCTTACTGCTGTACTTAATCAGATTTCATGCCTGAAGAGTATCTAAATACATAGAGGGAGTCGTCCTTCTGGACAGCAATCAAAGCAATGGTGTCAATGAGCAGTGGTTAGACATAGTAACTGAGAAAATGTTAACATTGAGCCAAGATTAAAAAATACAGTACAGACATAGTATGCTATGTTGGATTTGAAATTGAAAAGTTTAACTAAATAGAATTTTTTGAGAAGCACTGGAGGTTTTAATATATGGGGAATAAAATGTAGTTGGAGTAAATAATTAAGACAGTGCCTGAGGGTATAGACAGCTCTCTCTGGTTCCCATAAATTAAAAAGATGTAATGAAGACAGGCACCTTGGAGTAAAGTAGTGGGCCCATACACATATATGATCTCACTGGAAATACGGTTCATTTTTAAGACCATGGAGGATGTCCGGTGATGCTCTTGTCATAGCCTGGCACTGGAAGACAGGGTTACACCATTGTTGTAAAAAGAGAGTTATTAAGTGAAATGTAGAGTTGCTGATGGGGAAAATGTGAATGAAATATTTTCTCCAATTTGTGACGACCTCAGATTTCTTTCATTTACTACTATCCACAGGTGAATGAGTGACTCTCTGCAGTTTCCATAGGCATTTGCATGCATTTTGTGCAGCGGGGAACAGAAGACTATCTGAGCTTTTCATATTCTCAGCAGTATTGACGGTTATTTACCTTCCCATACGTATGTTTGTATTAATAATTTATAATGATTGATTTCACTTCAAAACTATTTTAGACAGCCTAGTGGTTTTAACTTGAAATATTGTGATCGGAAAAACCGGAGCTTGAAAATACATCACGGCACTTAACCTGAATTGCAGGTATCCCTGTTCTTAAATGTGTAATCTAAAGCAGGAAAGAAGTCCATCACTTGGTGACCATACAAAACAAGGCAAGTTGCAAAACCCTTCAATGCAATAAGTAACTGCCCTATTTCAGCAGAGCATGGTGGTCCCTCAAAGGAAAAAAAACAAGTTTCTATAATAAACACATAGGGAGTTACATACCTATCACTTTTCTTTCCCATTCTGACATTCAGTTTGGAGTTCAGGAGATTGTCTTGACCAGGACCACACCCCTAAATGCATTGAAGCAACTGCAATGTGATTGGTTGTTTAGATAATTGCATTAATGAGAAATTGAACAAGTGTTCCTAATAATCCTTTAGGTGAGTGTATATTGGAAGTGATGATGAGGGCTAAATAGTGTTGTTAAGCCACTTGTGTAGGTGTTTACTTCTTTGCCCTGTTAGTCTCATATAGCCACACCTCAAAAAATTACAGAGCCTACCCTATAGAAAAATTGCAGAAAAAAGGAATAGCCCCCTCGCCATTTTTAATTGCCTCCTCAATCACTTCTTCCTGGAGCCAGGCCTGCACAGCGCCTGGTTCTCAGGGCTAGTTCAGTGTTGATGCCACTTTCTAGCACTACCGCTTAAAGTGCGCCATTTAAAGTTAGAGATTCTTATTTATTTTTGTTCACAGTAGATTCAACCCTTTTTCATCATATAAATAAGTCAAAATAATAACAGGAATAACACAGCGTAGGAGGCACAAACCAAGAATGTTCCAGACAAACAAAATGTTCCAAACAAACAAAATGTCTCACTTACCTCATTCAGTAGAATACTGGTAAATTATTGTTTTTCTTTAAAACAGTTTTCCCGTAACTGAGGTTTCTCAGAGGTGCACCTGTACCTTAAATATATGGAGACACACAGCAATCAATGAGGCCAGCTTTAATCATTTGAGGAGTACTCTGCTTACCAGCCCCCAGGTGAGGTCACTGTTGGCCAGCTTTTCCCGGAAGGCCACTGAACTGTCAAAGTGTAGTTCAATATGTGTACATATTGAACTACGATGAAGCCTAAGATGAAGTAGCTAGTCTGTTTTCACAACTAATGATGGCAGAAAAAATGACAATATCAAATTTTTTGCAAAGACTTTAGTATTTAGACATTTATGTAGAGATGGTTTGGAACATGTTGTACATGTTGTACATGGCTTGTGGAATAAATATTAGAAATTGAACTTGATTGACACAATTCTGTGGGTGATTCTTAGACCCTGAAGGAACTAGAAATGAGCAAGCTAAAAACCAGAGTATCCCTTTAAAGATGCATTCTGTGATTTTGGGCCACTGGTTGTAAAACTGCCCTGTTGAGTCAAAAATGCTCCACAAACATTTTGTACCATCATCAAAACCACAATTGTTTTAACTTTCATGGCTAACTGAGGTATAATACTGATTATATTGACAGATTATACACATTAAATTCCACAACCAGCCCAAAATGGGTGGTTTATACAATAACATATACAGGTGCTGGTCATATAATTAGAATATCATCAAAAAGTGGATTTATGTCAGTAATTCCATTCAAAAAGTGAAACTTGTATGTTATATTCATTCATTACACACAGACTGATATATTTCAAATGTTTATTTATTTTAATTGTGATGATAATAACTGACAACTAATGAAAATCCCAAAAGTATGAGCATGTACAGCACTCAATACTTAGTTGGGGCTCCTTTTGCCTGAATTACTGTGGCAATGCGGCGTGGCATGGAGTCGATCAGTCTGTGGCACTGCTCAAGTGTTATGAGAGCCCAGGTGGCTCTGATAGTGGCCTTCAGCAGTTCTGCATTGTTGGGTCTGGCATATCGCATCTTCCTCTTCACAATACCCCATAGATTTTCTTGAGGGTTAAGGTCAGGCGAGTTTGCTAGCCAATTAAGAACAGGGATTCCATGGTACTTAAACCAGGTACTGGTAGCTTTGGTACTGTGTGCAGGTGCCAATTTCCTTCCCTTCGCCGCTCTATTAATGTGCTTGGACACAGAGCTCTGTGAACAGCCAGCCTCTTTAGCTATGACCTTTTGTGTCTTGCCCTCCTTTTGCAAGGTGTCAATGGTCATCTTTTGGACAGCTGTCAATTCAGCAGTCTTCCCCATGATTGTGTAGCCTACAGATCTAGACTGAGAGACCATTTAAAGGCCTTTGCAGGTGTTTTGAGTAAATTAGCATGTGTCTTCAATATTGAACCTTTTCACAATATGCACATTTTCTGAGATACTGAATTTGGGTTTTTTATTAGTTGTCAGTTATAATCATCAACATTTAAATAAATACACACTTGAAATATATCAGTCTGTGTGGAATGAATGTATACATTATACAAGTTTCACTATAATCAACTTTTTGATGATATTCTAATTATATGACCAGCACCTGTACAGCTCTGGAAAGAAATCAAGAGACCACTCATGTATGGCAGCCATTCTATTCTAGTGACGGTTCCAACACAGGCACACCTAATTTTACTTAATGAGCTTCTGATTAGGTGATTACCTGAACCAAATGTAATTTAATGATGAAAAGTATAAAAACCACTGCTGTGGTCATCACTGTTTGTCCACTTTGGTCAACGAAAGTTGTTTTAAATGTGCTTTATAAATAAAGTTGACATCCTTTTGCAATAGGACCAGCTGGATGGCAAAAACAGTGCAAGTAGTACCTCAAAGGTAATTAGAATTAAATAATGACTATTCAGCATGACAAAATAATTTTAAAGATGGCAGGTCATAAGAACATGGTCAAGCAACAGACATTGTGGACAACAAAGCTACAGACTGGCAGAGGGCGAAAACGACCACTGACCGAGATTACCGTCAACTCATTCAAATGTCACTCAACAACCATAGGATAACATCAAGTGACCTACAAAAAAAATGGCAAACAGCAGCTGGGGTGAAGTGCACGACGAGGACGGTTAGAAACAGCATCCTATGGGCAGGGTACAAGGTTATCCTGGAAGAACATCTGCTTCCTACTGCTCTGACAATGTTCCCCAACTCTGAGATTTGGTTTTTCCAGCAGGACAATGCTCCATGCCACACAGCCAGGTCAGTCAAGGTATGGATGGAAGACCTTTGTGGAAGATGTTTGTACCCTGATGAAGACAGCGTGTCTGTCAAAACGTTGGTCTTATTAAAAACATTTTTTTTATATGCATTTGAGTTTAGAGTGTGCAGCTTTTTCATTGATTTTGTTTCCATTTCGTACCCTTTAGCCAGCCCCTCGTCAACTAAGGTGTGTGTTTCTTCTACCTTTATCATGGATGGAAGACCACCTGATCAAGAAACCGTCATGGCCAGCCCAATCTCCAGACCTGAACCCCATTGAAAACCTCTGGAATTTGATCAAGAGGAAGATGGATGGTCACAGGCCATCAAACAAAGCCGAGCTACTTGACTTTTTGTGCCAGGAGTGGCATGAAGTCACCCAACAGCAATGTGACAGACTGTTGGAGAGCATGCCAAAACGCATGAAAGCTGTGATAAAAAATCAGGGCTATTCCACCAAATACTGATTAAAAAAATACACCGCTCAAAAAAAAAAAGGGAACTCTAAAATCACACATCACAGATGATGCATGTTACCACAATTAAATTCAGATGGCAGTTTGATCAGATGAAAGGCAGGGAGGACAATGATACCGCCCGGAGAGATTGCACGCCTTGCCATCAAAGGAGTACAATGAAAATTAGTCTTTACTTAGACAGCGATGAGCAAGATGCAATGTGAACACTTACAGAATACGGGCCATTGCTGATTGGGTCTCTACCATTGTCGACTGCAGTCAGAAGGGAAGAAAATGGGAGGAAAGTCACCTTTTAAAAGGATGTCTCTTATTATATTCTCTGTGAGGAGGAAAGGACTTCAGGTACCAAAAGTAATGAAAAACCGCATTGCAATTATCTTTCTTGCAAAACTGACAATCTAAGGATCACAGGATGGTCTTAGTGCAGCTGGGTGGATAAATGGTTTTGTTTAAGGAGATGAGGAATGCTGTAGCACATCAATTGCATTTGATATGATTGAGACGCCTCAAACCATTACACAAACAAGACCACAGCTTCCATCAAAGCGTCTCCTTAATTCAGTCCACCATGTTGTTAAGTATTGGTAGGGAAATGATTGTTTGCCTCGTTGTATGGCAAACATAACATACCAACACAGCGCTTACCAGTAAACAATTATGACATTACTACAGAGAGATGCACTGGAATAACCCACTTTCCTCTGCCTCTCAAGCCAAACAAAACAGTATATACTCAGGTAAGCTCAAATGGTTGTTTACTTATATTTTGTCAAATTATCCTAAGAGTTGTCGATCAGACTACATCTTCTGGTTGGTCATAAACATCTTTTGAAATTGGACCTTCAAAAACAGCTATTTTGTTTATCTTATTTTTATTAAAAACCTACCACCAATCTCAATTTTAATATGCAGTACACAATTGTTTTAAAATGTTCATATTGTTTTTTGCTGTTTAAATTAGTATTTAGTCAAGTAGTAACCAACATAAAAATCATAGTATTTTAGTGCTATTTTCAAATTCATTCACTGGTTGATTATTTTACCAATTCCATCTCATAAGAAAATGTACAGTATGTTTGGCATTCTTTATAGGCACAGCAGATAAACATTCTCCATGAAATATTGAGAAAAAGATTATCTTTACATTTTGCAAGTCATTTTATTAGGCTCTATTGTTCCATCAGTAAGAGTCTGGTGCATGTAATGACAGGGCTATTGTTCAATTTCCATAATTGCTCAGGATTAAAGTAGGCCAATGTGATATGATTTCTCATGTTAGGATCTTTGTAAGACAGCATGAATTCGCCCGTTCCCTCTTTATAGACTTTAGGTTTTGCAATCCATCCACAATTTCTGTATTACTGACTATGTCTAATACAGAAATTGGTGTGCGTTGTCACCAATCCTGTTTAGAACTTTTATGGACAGGATATCGAGGCGTAGTCGGGATGGGGGGGGGGGGGTTGCAGTTCGGTGGGCTGGGGATCTCATCGCTGCTTTTTGCGGATGATGTGGTCCTGATGGCATCATCGGTCTGTGACCTTCAACACTCACTGGACCGGTTCGCAGCTGAGAAGTGGTACCTCTAAATCTGAGGCCATGGTTCTCAGCAGGAAACCGATGGAGTGCCTCCTCCGGGTAGGGAATGAGGCGTTACCCCAAGTAAAGTAGTTCAAGTATTTCGGGGTCTTGTTCGCGAGTGAGGGCACAATGGAGCGGGAGATTGGCCGGAGAATCGGAGCGGGGGGGCGGTATTGCATATGCTTTACCGCACCATTGTGACGACAAGAGAGCTGAGCCGGAAGGCAAAGCTCTCGATATACTGGTCAATTTTCGTTCCTACCCTCACCTATGGTCATGAAGGCTGGGTCATTACCGAAAGAACAAGATCGCGAGTGCAAGCGGCTGAAATGGGTTTTCTCAGAAGGGTGGCTGGCTTCTCCCTAAGAGATAGGGTGAGAAGCTCAGTCATCCGTGAGGAACTCGGAGTAGAGCCGCTGCTCCTTTACATCGAAAGGAGCCAGTTGAGGTGGTTCGGGCATTTGGTTAGGATGCCCCCAGGACGTCTCCTAGGGAGGTGTTCCAGGCACGTCCAGCTGGGAGGAGACCTCGGGGTAGGCCCAGGACTAGGTGGAGAGATTATATTTAGACACTGGCCTGGGAACGCCTTGGGATCCCCCAGTCAGAGCTGGCAAATGTGGCTATGGAAAGGGAAGTTTGGGGTCCCCTGCTGGAGCTGCTGTCCCCGCGACCTGATACCGGATAAGCGGATGAAGATGAGATTACTATGTCTACTCAAGATTTCACAGGGAGCATAAATGCAATTCTAAAAGGTTATAGAGTATCCCATGTAATTATCCAGTATATTTTGGACTATTTTTCCATGGCTCCAGTGACATCAGCCATACACATGCGGCCCTCAAGTGAACTTAAAAAAATCTAGGATAGTACAGAATTATTTTAGGAAGTATAGGCAACTACAAAACTTGAAATAAAAAAGCTATGAACTTGTGGAGAGATGTTCTGGAATGTTGTGCATTTTGTGAGTTTGTTTAGGAAGATGGATTATATTTTCTCTAAGAATTTGTGAATAGTACTACATTAAATTCAAAGTACATTTGCTTCAAGACTTTAAGGTAATTTCATAAAAACTCAAGTAAGCTCCATGCAGATATTTTCCTAAAAAGATACTAAAAACCCACTGAATGGAAACGTTTCATCTTTAACAACCAAAGTAACAGCCCAGCAGATGTGCCTGTGAACATATGTCCTCTGGAACTATAACTCCCATTTTTAGTCAGCCTTACCTGTTGGCTGGCATGTTAAACCTAAATACTATCTGTTATAATTTATTTTTATTTTAATGACAGAGGTCTGGCTCCGAAGGTGACTCCATTATATTATACATTATTGCCTCATATATCAAATCTTTGGAGCCACAATTTTAGGCAAGGTTTTTTGGCTGACTGTGAAATTGACTGCTCTCTATTATGAAATAATTAGACTGTCCCACTGGTTCTCCATAAAACAAGTGCAGAGTAGGTGGGCTGGTCTCCTGGGGCAGCTGGCAGAGGATGGATTGCTCCTTATGTTGATGAGGGTGAGGCTTTGGCAGTTTTTTCTTTTAAGGAAGAGTTTATATTTGTAATTATAACGGCAGGTGTTCTTAACCTTAAAAACAAATAATATTGATGTTCTAAAAAATTATGCATTTAGCTAATTTGTTGTTTTGTATCATGACTGGGCCTCAAATGCTTTTCATATTCAGAAAATATAATGGCATTTGTTGCTGAATATGAAATACCTACTTTTATTTATTAGTTTATTTAAGCTACTTAAATATACTACCTATCTAGCCTTATATAACAACCAAAGAAATACTCCACAACTTATGTTTTTGGGCTAGAGGGTATGAATTAGCGTATGCCTAGCTGAAATTTTTAGATATCTTACCTACCTTATTAATTTGATCGAATTTGGGAATCATTTAATAAAGACACAGGTATTTTATTGTGGCCAACCAGCAATCAGGAAAGCTACTGTATGCGAGACCCCACCTGAACACATTTCGAACCTCATTTTAGCCAAAACATCAGAGGACCATACCTTAAAAAGCTTAGGTGTGATTAAATGTTGGATAAAACGCTTTTACAATCAGGAGCTGGCCAACTAAGAGATCTGATTGATGTGTTTTAGACAGCAGCCTAACATCGCTGTAATTGTACAGTACTTGGAGCTTGATCAAGAGCACACTAGTGGGAGAATGGGGAACTATGGGATCAGAAACCAAAACCGTTACAGTACATGGGTTACACATAGATGCTGCCAGTTAGTATGGTCATTTGAGGGTAGATATTCAAGGGCTGACACACTCTAATTCTAATGGACCGACTTGGAAAAAGCCCCTGTTCTGATCTAAGGTCAAGCACAGTCAATAGTACAATAAATCATAGTAGGTCATTAACATCATTTGGGACACATTTGATTAAATGCAATTACTTATTTGAAATGTTTGAAATAATTATATGATTAACTTACCGATATTAACTGGATACCTGCCTCTAATGGGTATCAAAAGTAAAACAAAAATATTGCATTAACTCTAATAGAAAAAAATAAGAAGTCATCTTTCCTGAATGTCAAACTATATATCTTTTTATTGTATGCCCACACGCTTCCAAACACAGGCCCTGCACTCTAAAAACTGAAGGGAACCCCTAGAAAGCTTTTAAGGAAACATGTAAAGGGGTATTGTAAAGAATTACTTATAGGTGTTCCTCAAAGGACCATATGAGAAACCTAACCGCTCAAAAATCTACCCAAAAAGATTGAGGAAAAAAAGAACCAGGTTCTTGGAGAACAGAGTTGCATTTTTACTTTGAAGGAGCCCTAAAGTACCCTCTAAAAATGCATAATGGCTAGCAGAGGAGCTTTTAGAAATGTAATGTTAAGGCACCATCTTCATGATCAATAATAATATTTTATTGATCTTCCTCTACTCTTGAAGTGTTGTTCTTGCATGAATTGGTCACACACCATGACAGGACAGTGCACAAAGAGCTCAGGGATGAAAGACTGGCAAAAGTCAAAGGAAATTGTCTTTGTTTTCCAACACAAATCAACACTTTTCAAAAACAGTTTGTAAACACACCAAGTAAACACAAACACAAGTAAATACAAATTGGGCTTAGGCAAGGCATACTGGGAGGTACCAAATATATAACATAGCTGGGCTTACCAACAAGTTTATATTTACTGCACAATGTTATATCACCGTGCAGACTGAACCAATCTGTTCCTTACCGGGTTTGGTAGGAATACATGTACGTTTACACTCCTCTGTTGAGCATTGTCTAGCAATGTAGGTGGATTGATTTCCTGCCTGTTGGGCCCTGTCCGGGGCCTCCCCCGGGTAGGGCCACAGTGTCGCCGGACCCCCCTGTCTCTCCCTGACCCTCCCTGTCCCAATGTCTTACGCTGCTATACTATTGTGCTGGGGGATTGGGTCAGTTCTCCTTCCTCACTAAGTTCTCCTTCTCCACTACTGCGGAGTACCTGGTTTGAGGGGCCAGTTGCTGTCCCTGTCCTTGTCCATCTGGTCATACTTCTGATTAAAATTAAAATAGACTCTGGATTTAGCCCACATGCATTTATAAATTATTCCAATTGGACTAATATCTCACCCGGCACAGCCAGAAGAGGACTTGTCACCCCTCTGAGCCTGGGTCCTCTCTAGGTTTCTTCCTAAATTTCATCCTTCTTAGGGAGTTTTTCCTAGCCACTGAAATTCAACACTACTGTTGTTTGCTCCTTGGGGTTTAAGGCCGGGTGTTTCTGTAAAAGTGCTGTTGTAAAAAGGGCTTTATAAATACATTTGATTGATTGATTGGTCTACAGCTGGCTCTGCCTATGGTTCAACAAATAAGATAACAATGGGCATCTATTCCTTTGATTGTATTAAACTCTCATAAGGTGCCCTTACTGTATTTTCAATTTTTCCCCCCCAAAGCAGTCAATAAGATTATGAATAGAAGCATTTAGTGTACTCACACAATGTAGCATTGCCATTCAAATTATGTTTAATCGTGCAGGATCTATCGCTGGGTAACTACTTCACGGCTGCTACTCAGAATGCTGGGGCAAGCACTTTTTTGTTCAAACAAATAGAAACTGTCACAACCTCCTCTCCCATCTCTCCCCAGCACTAGACCCACTTCTGAAATTATTCACCCAGAATTCTTGTCACCTTCAGCCCTCTGTCACTCTATCTCCAGCAAGGTGTTCTTGAACCTGTCCTCCTCCCTGTCCATTCTCTTCATTAGACCTTCCTTTCCCAGCTGCGACCTGCGTTCACATGTCAATTGTAAGCACCTGTTCAAAGAGCTGCAGCATCGGTTATAATCTTATGCATATGCACACATAAAACACTCCACTTTAAAATAAAAGCAAGTCACCTACCCCAGTGCATACAGCATTACTAACAGCAAGTCAGGTTAAGCACTTTTCTCTTTGCACTAGCAATGTGTGTGCATTTTGCATAGTATGCATGCTGGTCAGAGTAAGGTTGCGACACTATTTAGATATTATGCACATTTTAGGCAGGACCTTAAAATCAAATTAGTGGATTTATCCTGCTTTTACCGGCACCGACAGTATGCTTGATATGTGCAGGCTAATGTCAGTCTACCAGGGTTGCCCAAACTCTTTTTAAGAATTAGTGCACAATTCTACTCCAAGTGCTGCAGCTACATTGGGTTTACCCAATGTAGACTTGTATAAAGCAAGCTCAGCCTTTGTAAAGGAAATCTCTCTGTTAGTCTATTTTTAAAATAAAATTAAGTTGTT
Organism: Esox lucius; assembly: GCF_011004845.1. Taxonomy (NCBI): domain Eukaryota; kingdom Metazoa; phylum Chordata; class Actinopteri; order Esociformes; family Esocidae; genus Esox; species Esox lucius. The sequence continues at coordinate 36,933,448 of NC_047575.1, forward strand.
TGACAGGATTATAGTATTCCCTTATAGTCAGGATTCCTTCTGGCTGCCAACCTGGAAGGAGTCTTTGTCCACACTTTGTGCCTCTACCATACATGGTTCAAAAGCTAGATACAATTTATTCCAACACTGTTTCCCAAAACATTGGGACGCTGTGTAATAAAGTGGGGAGAACAAGTATTTGATACACTGCCGATTTGGCAGGTTTTCCTACTTGCAAAGCATGTAGAGGTCTGTCATTTTTATCATAGGTACACTTCAACTGTGAGAGATGGAATCTAAAACAAAAATCCAGAAAATCACATTGTATGATTTTTAAATAATTAATTTGCATTTTATTGCATGACGGCAGTGTATCAAATAAAGATACCATTTTGAATTTGATGCCAGCAACACATTTCAAAAAAGAAGTGACGTCTTCATATATTCTAGATTCATTGCACATAAAATGAAAGTTTTCAAGCCTTTTTTGTTTCAATATTGATGATTACGGCTTACAGCTCATGGAAATAAAAAAATCCAGGATCTCAAAATATTATAATAAAGAATTTATAATTACAGAACTTTTCCAAGCATTTCTTGCCCTTGTCCCAGCTGGCATCAAATGCAATGTGGGGATATATTTTCAAGAAACAATAACATTTCTCAGTTTCAACACTTGATATTTTGTCTTTGTATTATTTTCTACTAAATATAGGGTTTAAATGATCTGCACATTCTGTTGTTCTTTAGATTTTGCACAGCGTCCCAACATTTTTGGAAACAGGGTTATATAATAATTTCTCAAATTTAGAATGAAAAGAACGCCATCCCAGCGACGATGGAAAAGTGGTTATAACTCAGTGGAAAGGAATTCTAGTTTCAGCTCATGCTGGAGCTAGAATGCATCCGAGTGAATGGAAGACAACAAACCAGCTGCCAGCATCAACACTATCTGTGGTGTCATAGTGCATGAAATTGGAAAACCGGTCTATTTTTCTTGCATGTACACTTGCAATTCTGCTTAAATGAGCCGATAAATTGACAGAAATGCTTTTTTTTGTGCAGTGTTACCTATATATTTATGTAAAAAATACTTATAGTGTGGATGGTTTAACTGTCAATGTCAATTTTAAATGTCTATGTTTATTGCAATGCATTGGTAATCACATATAGTCAAGAGATTTCACTGGGTCTTCGTAGATAAATAATAATAAGAAATCCCCATGCAATGCAATCTTACCTATGCCAATTAAAAATATTAGCTATTGTTTTGAATATTGAAAATATTGAAATACTGAATAAGGTTCCAGATGTTTTTGCGCCAAACATACCTTTTGGAATTATGGCCAAAAAGTTCAACCTTGGTTTCATCAGACCATAACACATTTTCCCACGTGCTTTTGGGGGACTTGATGTTTGTTTTTGCAAACTTCAGCCGGGCTTGGATGTTTTTCTTTGTAAGAAAAGGCTTCTGTCTTGCCACCCGACCCCATAGCCCATTTATATGACGAATACGGGAGATTGTTGTCACATGTAGCACACAGCCAATACTTGCCAGAAATTCCTGCAGTTCCTTTAATGTTGCTGTAGGCCTCTTGGAAGCCTCCCTGATGAGTTTTCTTCTTGTCTTTTCATAAAATTTTGGAGGGACGTCCATTTGTTGGTAGTGTCTCTGTTATGCCATATTTTCTCCACTTGATGATGACAATCTTCACTGTGTTCCAGGGTATATCTAATGCTTTGGAAATTATTTTGTACCCTTCTCCTGACTGATATCTTTCAACAATGAGATCCCTCTGATGCTTTGGAAGCTCTCTGCGGACCATGGCTTTTGCTCTGAAATGCAACTAAGTTTATTTGTGCAATAATCAGAGTCACTTTAAATGATGGCAGGTGTGTAATGACTTCTATTTCACGAGTTTGGATGTGATTCGTTAATTCTGAACACAGCCACATCCCCATTTATAAGAGGGTGTGGTGTGCACACTTATGCAACCAGGTTATTGTAAGGTTTTTATTTTTCATTTTTCCCCCTCGAAGATTTCAGTTTGTTTTTCAATTGAAATGTTCACATTATAGGTCACATTAAAAGTTAAAACATTTCGGACATGATTTATCTTTGTCTCATTCTTTTACATCACAATAGAAAAACTGCCATTTTCATAGGGGTGTGTAGACTTTTTATATCCAACTATAAACATGTATATAAACATGTATGAAAGACAATTGTAGATGAGCTAGTTATTGGTAGGTAAACAAAGACCACCATATGCAGAACAGCTGCACGCCTGACATGAACTGACAAGTTTAAACCTATGTGTGCAGTAATGGCACAGTTAACTTTCGCCATTAGTGTTTTTCCAGCTTCAGTTGGGACTGTCACAATGAACAAATAAACACATTATTTACATTAAGCAAAGCCAGTACCTGTGAATATACATTTCCTAACCTGCTGGATTAATTCACCTTTACGCAGGATTGACAGTACAACTGCTGCAGGGAGAGCCCTACAATCAGAGACAAGTGACTGTTTCTGAGGAAAAGCAGCTTGCATGTGATAGTTGAACTCAGCTCCGAAAAAGCGCCAAGGATTTTAAGGGGCAATATGTAAGATTTTGATCATACTAGTAGGTCAATAAAAACAAGCAAAAATGACCAGCAGACATCTGCAGTTAATGTTTTAAATGTTTCAAATGATCTTTTTCTACAAAATGTATCCGAAAGCCTGAGATATTCCCCATTAACCCCCTCGCCAGTTTGCTTGTAATCCATTTATACTCGCTTTAGACACTCACAGAATTATTCTTCCCACCCCTAATCACCTTGGACCAACTCACTTTTTATGTTAGTAAACAGTGATGACTGAAATCTGCCCATGTGCTGCCTCTACACAAGGGTGGAGACACTAGTCTCCACTAGTCTTCTTTTTTCTAGGAACATTGACAGGAGTCTCACTCCTATAGCCTCCCCATGAGATAGGGTGCAGGACAGGCCTCAGGCTGTTAGCCAGCCTGCTAGCATATTGGAGTCTGTCGATATCATAGCCAGAGTAGTTAGTACAGTTTTGCCTATTCCAACTGTGACTCGTTCCAGGCTGAGAAAAGTTAAACATGGTAGTGCTAACAATAGCAACCTTATAAAGCCTTCCTCCACCTTGTTCACAAATAAAAATTACTGTATTACCTCGCATCTCAAAATAGAACTCCTAAATGTTAGATCCCTTGCTCCAAAGGATGTGTAGCAAACTCATTAAAAAACTCATTGAAAAATGTGTTTCCCAACAACTGAATGCCTTCCTGAAGACCAATAACATTTATGAAATCAGACCCCATCGCACTGAGACTGCACTCGTGAAGGTAACAACCTGCTAACGGCCTCAGATAAAGGTCCATCCATCCTGTTGCTTCTTGATCTTAATGCTGCCTTTGACATTATTGATCACTCCCTTAGAGACTGAAAACCCATATTGGGCTACGTGGACATGTTCTAGCCTGGTTTAATATTGATGCTATCCGTAACCGTAGAAGTTAGATGCTTCATTCTCCACGTTAATAGGGATATTCTGCTGCAAATAACAATGTGTACTTTCGTCAACCAGAAGCCCCACAATCGCGATCACAAAAGTTAGTTGACGTGCCGGCGCGTCCAGGTCACACATTTTTATTCATTGCTACGGAACGGTAGAAGTTAGAGTCTTCATTTATTTTCCACGGGAACGACATTCCGCTGCAAATAACGACATCTCCTTTGTGTACTTTCGTAAACCAGAATCCCCGCAATCGTGATCACAAATATTGATCACCTATAGTCCGTCAGGATTTCAGCAGCAGCCCTAACTACTTATACTTGATCTTTTTTTGTTGTTTAGAAGTTTACAATAAATAAACCAATCCAATGTGATGTCAATGCACGTCACCCCCCTCCCCAAAAGAGAGAGGAAGAGCGAGCAAGCACGCCACTTGGATTGCATTGAAGACGCATTGAAGTTGCTACAAAGCAATTATTTTGAGAAAAAAGAAATGGTCAAACGGCGAAAGAAGTGGAATAAATGATTATGGAGAGCGAGGATAGTGAAAATGGGTCTGAACACGATGAAAAGTATCAGGACGGAATCGACCTATTTGTAAAATAGGGTAAGTGTAGCCTAAATGCTATTCTATGATAATGTTAATTATTATTTTGAATTGTTTTAGTGGAATTACTAGGCCTGTATGATAACTTGATATACCAGTACGGTAGCCTGTGGTCAAATGTGCGCCTATGCTGTGTTTCTTTAGAGTGTCACCTGTGGATATAACCATCCAAAGGAAGACTGAACACATCCATGTTCTGATCACCACCACTTCCAGATATGGCACATGTAATTCCAAAGGAAATCAAGGCACCCCCTATTCAAGACACCCCATAAAAATAAAAAAATCTCAGAGATAAAAAAAGAAGGGACTTTTGGAAGTACAATATGACAGAATAAGTTACCAGAATATAAAGCACTTCCTTCTTAGAAGCCAAAATGTTAATATAGTGACAGGTGGATTTGAAAACCCTAGCTGTCAGGAGGTTGAATCTTATTTATCTTAAAGATCTCAGTTCGTATGAATGGATGGCATATCCTCTGACTAATCAAAGGTATGTTTTGGTGTTCCTCAAGGCTAGGTTTTGGGCCCATTATTGTTCTCACTATATATGCTGCCTCTGGGTGATGTAATCCGTAATCACAATGTAAATTTACACTGTTAAATTGATGACACAGTTATGTATTTCGATGAAGCTTGGAGAAGCCCCAAAATGAGCTACTTTAGAAGCATGTATTCTTGCTTTTAAACTCAAGAAAAACAGAAATGCTTGTTTTAGGACCCAAGTAACAAAGAGCATTGTTAGCAGATCTCACTGTGAACCTCAACGGCTGCATGGTCGTATCCCAAAAAAACTGTAAGAAACCTCTGCGTAACCCTTGACCCTGACCTCTCCTTTGATGAACATATAAAATATGTCTCAAGAGTTGCTTATTTTCATCTTCGAAACAGAACTAAAAAATGTGAACAAATTACTTCAGTACTTGCTCTTTACACTGGCTGCCTGTTAGGGTTAGGGCTGATTTTAAAAGTTTTATTATTAACCTATAAATCAATACATGGACTTGCTCCTACTTACCTCGCTGAAATGATCCAGCCATACATATGTACACATAACCTTAAATCGCAAGATGCAGGCCTAGAATTTCTAAACAAACTGCCGGAGGCAGGGCCTTCTCATAGAGCTTCACTACTGTGGAATGATTTGCCAATTAAGACTAATCTCTACAGCATGGTTTATGATTAGGTGAACAGAAAGGCTTGATACTGTCCACCCTTGCTGTCTTGCCAGGTGGGCTCTCATCGCCACTGGGATGCCCTCCCTCCAATGCCGTTCAGGGGCAGAGTCACTGGCTTGTTATTGTCTCTCTGTTGCACACTTGTGCAATTGGGCTGTACTCTGCTGGCAATACTCTGCCCTCATTCAGGGTGGTTGCGGTTGGTGGGTGTCCCTTTGGTTGATACTTGGCAATGTGGTTGGACTGATTTCCTGCCTGTTACTAGACCCCCATCTCAGCCCCAAGGTCTTATATTACTGTGCTTTGGGGAGTAGGGACAGTTCTCCTTCTCCACTATAAATCCTTGTAGATCTAAGGAATGCATTTTCTAAATGTTCCCTGTCTCCTGCCCTATTTAAAACTTAGGAGGACATGAGGTCTTGGCCCATACCTGCGGAGTACCAGGCTTGAAATACTCATTGCTGTCCCTGTTCAAATTCTCCTGGTTGTGTTGCAGATCAAGACGATACCTGACCTGAATTTTTTTATAACTCATCCTTTTAAATTATATTAAGTCTTAAAATTAGAGGGCGTGGCCTATTGAGTGACAGGTGTGGTGCTGGCGCTGTCACTCCTAGTGGTTTGTCCTTTCTGGTATCACCTCGGCTAACTCCAGTCACTAATAAGTAACGTTATAATCAAGTGACATCCAAATAATGACCCGTAACCATAGTCTATGCTCATAACTAAAGTTATGTGAAAATCGAATATCCAATCTGCGTGTCTCGACCTATTATTTCCAGTCAATTGTTTCGACAAAATCTAGAGTTGCAAAATCACCACATTTATATATAAAAAAACACTGACGCCTTTTAATCATTTATGTTTTGTTTTATAGTTTCAGGTTAACTTGCCTTTAAGTATAAGCTGGTAGTGTTACAGTGACTGGCTACCAACCACCGGCTAACAACCGCTAGCAGAGTAGCATACTGGTAACATTTAGCTTAGCTTTTTAGTCTTTGCTAACTTGGTACCTTGGCAAACAGGCACCACAGCTGCACCCACGCCCCACCTCTTTGCCCATTTTTGGTTATTCTGTAGTCAGGGCGAGTGATGCGCTGCCAAAATGGCAACGGCCATATCCGTCAAAAATTACCTTCAAAATGGGTCTTAAGACACTTATAGGTGACAGTTACTATGTCCATATTTTTACAGCCTATAGAGGAGGATATTCCAGTACTGACATTTCTGAGACCCAAACTCAAGTACTGTAAGCACTTCAAGGACCTTGTGTGAAACCGGAATACCGATTGTATACTTGTGAGGAATATTTAAAGCACCATTAAAAAAAGCTATTAACGAATCAATAACCATGAAGTTTTCCAGAATTACCTCTATGAATTCTGGACATGGAATGATATTATAAAGTGTGAATTATGTCATGGGAGTATGCTGTGTACAGAAAATACACAAATGCCATGATTATTATTTTTATAGAACAAAGTCTCAAGTTAATGTAATTTCCTTATACTGTCCTGCTTGTCCTAATGCATTCTGATTCAGTACAAAAAACTGCGTAGTCAGCACATTAGTCCAATAAGATTAGAGGAAGTTATCTACAGTTGTGCTCAAAAGTTTGCATACCCTTGGAGAATTAGTAATATATGTACCATTTGTAAAGAAAACATGAGTGAGCAGGCAAAACATGTCTTTTATTTCTTATGGGATTCACATTCAACTGTACGTCATAACAGAATGGCACAATCATAAAACAAAACATGGCAACTAAGAAAAGAATGAACTGACCCCTGTTCAAAAGTGTGCATACCCTTAGTTCTAAATACTTTGTATTGCCCACTTTAGCATCAATGCCAGTGTCCAGTCTTTTGTAATCAATGTCTATGAAGTGTTGAATTCTGGCAGGTGGTATAGCTCCCCATTCATCTTGGAAAAATGCCTCCAGGCATGCAGTTTTTGGTCGTCTTGCATGAACCGCACATTTGAGATCTCCACAGAGTGGCTCGATCATATTAAGGTCAGGAGACTGTGATGGCCACTCTAGAACCTTCACCTTTTTCTGCTGTTACCACTGGAGTGTCAACTTGGCCTTTTGCTTAGGGTCATTGTCGTGCTGGAAAGTCCAAGATCCTCCCATGCATAGCTTTCGTGCAGAAGAATGCAAATTGTCTGCCATTATTTCTCATAACATGCTGCATTCATCAGTTTTCACAAAATTCCCGTGCCTTTAGAGCTCACACACCCCCAAAACATCAGTGAGCCACCACCATTTTTGTTCAAGTCTCATCGTATTGTGCTCCTTGAAACAACCACACACTCTTTTTCAAGAGCAGCTTGTATTTCTCCTGAGGTTACATGAGGGATCAGTCATATTTTCTAAATCAATGCAAAAATGTCACAATTTCGGCCCAGGTATGCAAACTTATGAACACAACTGTTTTGTGCATTTCTGAAAATCTGTACAATTGCCACAACAGTGAAATGGATCAGGTTTGGCTGTACTCTTAGCCCAGCTTCCATTTCTGTCACTCCATGTATAAGAACGTTATCAAGTACAGTCTCATTAGAGATCATTGTTCTACTTTCCCTGCCTCATCTACCTCTTCTCATTACTCTTTCTCTACCTTTATATATATATATATATTTATTTTTGAATCATGCCAACATCCTGATTGCTTGTTGGTCAAATAAAGCATTATGATTGGTTGAAAGGCATTCTACAGTAAACAACAATAAAAAACAGTTTAACACAGGTAATCCTATTTACTTTTCAAATAAATCACTGGCATCCACTGTCTAATCAGCCTAGCCAGGGCAATTAATAAACACAATCACCTCAGTAATAAACATTTTGGCATTATTTCCCATTGCTTCTAATCTCGCAATTGATACTTTTTGTTTTACAAACACTGCAATGTGCTCACCGCAATGTGCAAAAAACACATCCAAGCTAGCACGTTAAACTTAGTTGCTGATACATTGTGTTCAGAAGCTATTCTTTATCCACATTTTGTTACATTACAACCTAAAATACATTAGAATTATTTATTCTCCATGAATATACACATAGAAGGGGTCTAAATACTTTCCAAATGCATCAGTAAGACAGCCTGATTTCTCATCAGATTTTCACGGCTTCTTAATGTGTACCACACACACAGATTTAGGTGTAGCATATCATTAGTTTAGCACAGTTGCACTCCCCATGTGAAACTTGGTTTGGGTTTGTATACAAAATCACCAGGGAAGTTTAGCTATTTCTCATTCAGAGGTGGCTAGCTTTCTTTGTTAAATAATCACAACACTTGGAAAGAGATGCCAGAATTTGAAGTAGAAGAGGAAGAAAATTTTTAGTGTAATTTCCCTGCTTTAAGAATAGCTGGCTAGTAATTAGTTGTTGATAACAACCAATTGAGCTAACCTAATAATATGCTACCCCTGAACTTTCTTTAAACAACACGCAGAGACATTTAAATGGTATCCAACAATTTATCTAACTCTGGGTAAGTAAGAAAATAAGCCAAATCTCAAAATCCCTTTCAGCTTTTTCTCCTCTATCAATAAAATGCTAAATGCCAAAAACATGATGCACTGAGCAGTGGCCTGCTACTCCAAGTGAGAAATCCAGCCTGGCAGGATTTATGTCCATACACTCTTCAAGCCCAAGGTTGTCATCAGCTGGTTCATGGGCAAAGCTAGGCTGTGATAAAGTGAGCCTGGTATCCCCGCTTTTACCGTATTCAAGCCTTAACCGTATTCACGCTGTAGTGTGTGGAGGTCAAACTCCTGGCAGGGAATCACATTTACAGCTACCTTCATAGTGAACAAAGAGAAGAGTAAACACGTTACCTCACTTGGATTAGAACATGATCATGGTCACAAGCATAAACCATTAGACACACGATCATTGCTCTCCCACAAATCTCAAAATTCTTTTCAGCTTTTTCTACTCTATCAATAAAATACAAAATGCCAAAAACATGATGCACTGAGCAGTGGCCTGATACTCCAAGTGAGACGCCAGCGTGTAGCCTGCTACACCCACACGACGCCATACACGCTGCCTGCCATCTGCCCTGCACAGTGAAAACCGGGATTCATCCATGAATAGAACACCTCTCCAAAGTGCCAGACGCCATCAAATGTGAGCATTTGCCCACTCAAGTCAGTTACGACGACGAACTGCAGTCAGGTCGAGTTCACAATGAGGACGACGAGCATGCAGATGAGCTTCCCTGAGACGGTTTCTGACAGTTTGTGCAGAAATTCTTTAGTTATGCAAACCGATTGTTGCAGCAGCTGTCCAGGTGGCTGGTCACAGACGATTTTGGAGGTGAAGAATCTGGATGTGGAGGTCTTGGGCTGGTGTGGTTACACATGGTCTGTGGTTGTACTGCCAAATTCTCTGAAACACCTTTGGAGACTTATGTTAGAGAAATAAACATTCAATTCACGGGCACAGCTCTGATGGACATTCCTGCAGTCATGCTCCCTCAAAACTTGCGACATATATATATTCTATATATATTAGAGTGGTCTTTTATTGTGGCCAGCCTAAAGCACACCTGTGCAATAATCATGCTGTCTAATCAGCATCTTGATATGTCACCCCTTTGAGGTGGATTAATTATCTCGGCAAAGGAGATGTGCTCACTAACACAGATTTAGACTGATTTGTGAAAACATTTTGAGAGAAATAGGCCTTTAGTGTACATAGAGAAAGTCTTAGATCTTTGAGTTCAGCTCATGATAAATGGGGGCAAAAACAAAAGTGTTGCGTTTATAATTTTGTTTGGTGTATTTTCCAGTGTTCAGTTTACATTAGTGGTGGGGCCGTAAGGGCCAGCAAGGCCTTCTCTGCTGGCCTAAAGATTGTCAAAATCAGAAAATATTATTTAATATATATATTAACTCTATATGTATTTTACATAGTTCTCCCCCTCAGTTATGCTGTTCTAGTGCAGCTCATAAATTAAAGCATCCAATAAATTTTTAACTGTGCTGTCTCCGGGTAAACTGGAGCCCTTCACAATTAGGAGTGAATCCCTACTGTTGTTGAAGCGAACAGAAGCATGTTGATTGTCATATTATTTAACCAATCAGATTGAGTTTGCCGTGCTGGGCGTATTCTTTGACACACGAGAGCCTTCTAGCTGGCCTAGGCTTACGTCAGCGTTTTTGTTGTTGCTGATAGGAGTGGCAGTTAGCTAACTGAAGAAAACTAGCGGACACCTGACCTAGCATTTTCTCCGGTTGTTTGAAACTTTAACTTTATAGCTGTACAGTAGTGCTTTAGATTTGTTGTTTAGATTTTAACTTTTGACAGAATGGCAGATGGAGAAGAAATAGATATGGGTGCGAATTTACAAATTCTATCTATATCCATGTTCTTACAGTAAAAAAAGCAAGACTATTTTAGATGCAATAAAATTGTTTGATACAGACATAATTTTTCTTCCAGGAAATAAACAAGACGGTGCATTACGAGGAAGAAACCAGGCGCCGCAAGCTTTGAGGAACCAATTAGAAGAGGGGTAGGGTTGCCGCGTTCCATTTCCCTCGGAAGTCGGAACTGGGAATGACGTCACACCTGAATGAACTTCAGGCCCAATTTGGACATTTTCACTTAGGGATGTACTCACCTTTGTTGCCAGCGGTTTAGACATTAATGGCTGTGTGTTATTTTGAGTGGACAGCAAATTTACACTACTACACAAGCTGTACACTAACTACTTTACATTGTAGCAAAGTGAAATTTTTTCAGTGTTGTCACGAATATATAATCAAATATTTACAAAAATGTGAGGGAGGGAGATACCTGGCTTTCTCGCTGGAAAACACCTTGCCCTATTCCGCGTTCTCAGGTGGGATGTTGGCTGGAAGGATGCTCTCCGGGCTCTCCACCAACATAGCTCCACACTTGATGGTAAGGTAGGTCTTCCAGCACTCTGTGGACCATCCCAGGATCTTCTGCATGCTTCAGATGATGTTGGGGTTGTGTCACTGGAGCCACAGAAGACCTAGGGGTGTATGGACGTCATCATCACCATCAGTTTCAGTCTCTCTCGATGGCAGCCGATGATGGTGAGAATAAGCGGGCGGGTCATGTAGGTAATTGAACCGGACCCCACGGTACAGCCATCTAAAGCCTGGATGGGCATCGACGATCTCAAACGACTCAATGGCAGCCCGAGAGCAGAGACCAGGGAATGGTTGATGAAGCACCCTGCAGCTCTGGAGTCAATCAGGGCTGTGGATGTATGAGAGGGAAAGTCACCTGACAACATCACGAGCAACAGAAAGGGCTTGCTATGTTATGTAAACGCAATGCACCTACTGTGCCAGCCTGTGCTGCCTGGCTACTTCCTGTTCCGCGCTAGGGCTGAAGCACACCCCTTCCAGAAGTGCCCCTTCTCACCGCAGAACAGACAGAGCCTGAGCCTTGTAATTCTCAGTTCCATGGGCTCAGGTTCCAGCTACACCTGAGAGGAAAGGAGATGGGCACGGCATGTCAAACGGTCACGGTCTCGAAGCAATAGCCCTGGCGACGTAGACATCCAGCGGCATGGCATCGCTGACACGCCCCTCTGTGGGATGGTCAAACACGGCTCGGAGCTGAGAAATGAAACCGGGAAACAACCTCAATTCCCCAGACCCACTGTCCCATAACGCTGTTGCCCATTCAAGGTTGCGCCCAGTTAAGAGGGCGATTGTCATGGTCACCTACTCGTAATCTGTCTAATGTTCATCTCCAAAATACAATTTGCATTGGAGAAGGAAACCACGACAACCCTCCGGTTTACCATCATATTTTTCTGGCAAGGCTCTCTGGAATTCTCTGACCTGGGCGCAGCTAGACTCCAAAGGGCTGACAAGGGGAGGCGCAGCAACAACGGCTGGCTCAATAGGGCTCTCTCCTCCTGACTGTGCTGCCATGTGCGTCATCTTACCTATCCACCGATCTGTCCCTCCATAGCGTGGAGTCTATCCTCTAGCTACGGCGCACGACCCGAGGCTCCAGCCCCACAGCACCACACTGTCACAAACAACATGGACACAATTACCTCTGAGGTGCGGGTGAAAATGAGAAACAGAAATAGACATCATAATTGCTAACTGAAAACAGGTGTGTGGGTGTGATGGATGCGCTGCTGCCATCCGCTCCAGCCAGTGGTTACTACACCGGCGAGGTGGAGCACCGGAGGGGGTGGGAGCACGCAGCGCCACGTGGAGCAGCCATTACACATACAACTAGCCAGGTTAGCCGTTGTTAGCAACACCAGTTGATAAAAGTGCATTAAGTTGTATTTCAGGCAGCAGTTGGAGAGTTCTGTGTATGACAATTTTAATGAAACAAATATTCAGGATTGCAAAAATAAACAGTGAAACTACAGCTTTCAATTACTGTTGATACAAGGTGCTGCCATCTAGGATTATGAGCTCGGGGCTAGTGGGGTTCTTCAGACTTCCCGAGTTGGAATTCCGTCTTGAGGGAGCATTCCAGTTGAAACATCCGATTTGGAACTCGGAAATACAAGTACAACAGGAATGCACCAGGTGTTCTATATGGGCAGAGTTTCCCTGGGTGGATCTTCCTTGCTGCGGGCCGTGGACAGACCTTTCTCGATATTTCAGAAATGCTAATTAATGACACACTACCACTGACGACTTGATCACATTTTTACTCAGTTCAAGAAGATATTTCATAGCTGTTGGCTATGCCAATAATAGGTGGTTCTACTAGGGCTGTTTGGAAAAGAACCGGTAACCTAAATGTCACAAATTATCATTGGTTGTATGGCATGCCTGTAGCCTATAGAATACTGTTTCGTTTTATAAAGACATTTATATTTTCGATGCTGCCCAATACTGTACTTTACTAATTACTACTGGGAATGTAGCTATCTTGCCTTGATCTGCAAATGGAATCAAAGTTGTGTTTTATTAAGTGATGTGAGCACTAAGCTACAAACAATGTGTAACTATTGTAGTTAGTGAATGGTTTCGAGTTTGACAGCTGTGTATTGTGGGGTTATACTGTATATTTATCATCATCAGTTTTGCCACTTACATACAAATAGATCTAACGGAGCTAAGGAAAGGTTGGGAAATCTTAAAGAGTCACAGCTCCTAAAACCCAACTATCTTACCAACATTTCCAAATCCTACTAAATTAGATGCCACTGTCTGACACAACATTATTCACAAAGAGTGTATTCATACATCACCTTTGAAGAAAAGATTTTCTACCTAGTCTTTCATGATAAAAAATGAACTTGATCAAAAACATTTGACTGTAGTGTTCCTAAAAAAAAAAACGGATGCCAATTTTGGCCCACTGACCTCCCATATCCAACTCCTGCTCTCTTATCTAACTGCTTCGCATTCTGCAATATGGTCTGAGTGACTGTCAGATGTGGAGGCACAGCCTTAGTGGAAGATTTTGTATTCACATTATATGACTGAACAAATAAAGATCACACTGATTTCACATCAACCATAGAGAACACCCTACCATTTTCTTTGCAGAAATATTAGCAAAAGAACACTTCATCTCTCCAGTAAATGAAATATTGACTTATATTGTAAGCCTCTGAAAGCTTTAAAGTGCTTAGTGCATTTGCGTTGAGACAATTTCATCTACTTTTCAGTGGTGTACATTCAAAAACTAGAAATTGATCAGTTCCATTTTGACATAATTTCCTTATGTTTTGTTTGAGTGATTAGTGCCATATGCTTAGATTCTGGGGAACACAGAATGTCTATTAAAATATATATGTAGAAGATAAATGAAAATGGCAGTAGACCATCAGACATCCGGTGACGTTCAAATAAATATCCTGTCAGGCCTGGCACTAGAACAAACATGTTGGACGGCCATTTGATTTTCATGGGAGGCTATGTTTATCTTCACAATATTGATTAGTAACTTTAGCACAAGACACGGAAAGAAAATAATTGTATTTCTTGCATGGCTTACTAAGACTATACTGTATATATATATATCTAGTAGTAATGACATGGTATATATTTTGTTTACATTTCCTCAAAGTATTTAGTGCATACACCATCATTCTCCTTTAGCCCTTTATACACACTCAATATTTGCTTCAATTTAAAAGGGGCAGACAGTTTCACGCTTATTTCATCATCCTATTAATCCCTTATACTCTCAAAAGTACATAACATTGTTTTAGGTCTTTGCATAAAGTGCTGCAAACTGTACGTACAACAAAAAAAGCCAAGACAAAGCCTGCTCAACAAAGCTGCATATTCGGTTTTCTTACCGCTATCATATCCATAGCATGGCCATTTGTTATTGAATATATTATGGTACTCAGTTTGACTTAACAGTCTCATTAGCTTGATACTAGCTAAATTGCATGACTATATCTAAAAAACCTGTGTCATTAGTAATGTAAAAAGGCCCGAGCCATGACTTCTCTACCTTTTCTAGACATTGTTGAACTAGCATTTAATTGGTTTAAAGCACGTCCATCACTAGGAACAGAACGGTCAGCCACATCTGATGCCCGGGTGCACACCAATTTATTGTAAAAACATACATTTATGGTATACTACCATAACTTACCAAGATATTTATAAAAATAAAACGCATCTTGCTATGTCTGAAAGGCTTTTGGCAGCATTGCGATTTAGATTAGGGTTTGTGTGACAATTAAATGTATACTACTTGGGTAATTAGGTGGATGGCTAGTTGATCAAACGTAATATGCATGCTAGGTGGTTTGGACAATGTAATTACTCTCTTTAATTAGACATCACGCACAGAACTGTGAGATTTTCCTTCAGATGTATATGGATACATTATGTGTTCAGAACTACATGATTCAGATGGATGGCCTATTTGCTTTAATCTAAATGGCAATTATTGCCAAAATGTGACATGTTTGCATGTCTGGATTCAAGAAATGGATGTAAGTGTGCACTAGTGTTCAGCCCATATGGCTAACATTGGCAGTAGCAGCATACAGCTGGCTTGCCATAATGTGCCATGTGAGTCGGAATAGTGCTTTGTGAAGCACTATGAAGGTGTGAACCAGATATAAGCCAAACCTGACATGCTGGGATGAAGAGCGTGACACACATGCAGACAAAACAAAAGCAGTGGTGTTGCATGGCTTTGGGAGCAAAACCAAAAATGCATCTTCTATATTTTACATAACTTTTCTGTAGATAGAAAACTTAAACCAAAAAGTAGGTTTGCAACATATCTATCACACGCACTGTGACTAGCTACCTATACACATGTGGCATTGGTGCTCAGGTCAAGAGGTAGCAAAGCCTTCTTCCAGCAATACACAACCAACCACCACCTGCTTAACAAACCACAAAATAAATGCCACCCAAACAAAATACCACAACACTGTTTAATTGTAAATATATGCCTTTTGATATGCTAATGCTATGACAACTAATCAGACTACCGCAGTCAATTAAACGGCACATGCTGAAGAATAGCCTTTTTTTCAGAAATGCAGACAGCAACCAATACCCACCGTGGCAAAATGCCCTTTTTGAAGATTCTTAACTTTTCCAGCTTGTTCGGCCGTGGCCAGAAATCCTGGTCCCCCTGAAAACATATGTCTGGGCCCTCTCACTTATTGACAACATTGACATTATTACAATCAGTGGGCCCCTACAAGCCATGGGCCCTGTTAATCATATCCACCTTTCCCCATGTTAGCTATGGCCCTGGCCATACCACCCCACTTGATACGGTAGAGCATTCCATCTTTGTTGCCCGGCAAAAGAGTATTGGGGTCTGTGAGCAGTCTTTGGCCTGGTTCGCTAATTACCTCTTTCAAAGAGTCCAAGATGGAACACCTGTTGTCTGAGCCCCAATCTGTCCCCAAGGGAGTTCCACAAGGCTTTATTTCAGGCTCCATGCTTTTTTCTATTCACATAAATAACACAGCACCGGGAGTAGGAAGTTCACCCATCCATTTAAATGCAGATTGTACAGTGTTATATTCAGCTGGCCCCTCCATAAATGTGTTCAGTGCTCTGTGTAGCGGTCCCAGTTGAAAGGATGGTCTCTTATAACTGATGGTTCATGTAATGTTTAATTCTGGGTTTCGTTCACATAAACACACCATAAGAGCTGAAACTAATGAAATAAAATATCACTAAAAGTGAACCTAGCCATCTATTTCTCCACATGCTAGCATGACATCCACGCTGAGTGACTACACATATCTGGCCCACAACAAATTAAAGAAATTCTTGTTACAAAGGAATACTTCTTAATAAGAACTAGTTTTACCAACCTTGTTCTCCTTACTCAACATAAGGCGCTAAATTAGCAATCTTGTGCATCCTTTTTCTTCTACTCATGAGCCTTTAGAACATTATACATTTTCAATTTTATTTATACTTTGGCTTCAAAATAAAGGTTCTTCACAATGTGAATTTATACAATAACAAAAACTTTTTAATTCACAAATAAATTCTGCCAACAATAATATCCTTTTATATTCCCTTTAAATGTTGTTTACACTCTGCAACAAAGTTTTCTTAGTATCCATCAAGCATTCTCTGCCCTTAACAGTGTTATGCACATCTCTAAAACAGGTTTTGTAGGAAGAATAGCCCCCCTTTTCATGGTGTGATTACCACAGCTGAGGGGTTGGACCTTGAGGAAGGCACCTCATATAAGTCCTTGGGAGTTTGGATAGACACCACACTGACCTTCTCTCATCACAGGCATAGGTGAAAGTTAGACTTGGGTTTAGTCCACTACTTGGCACTACTGGTAGCATGAGTTCATGAGTCCAGTACAACAAATTTGCCTCAGGGACCCACAAAATCCGCCTGGATCGACTTTCCAGCATTTAGAATTTTGTAAGAAACACACAAAACGCTACTCCTCTGGCACTGAATGATCGATTTAAATGATCCCACTGTACATATGCCATCATGTCCAGCATTTCTCTTCCCGCTCATCAACTCTTGCTAACCTGCATGCTATGGGGTTATTTTTCTTCCACTGTTACTGGATCACCAGAATCCCAACACAAGGACATTAGCTAGAAACCCTGCTTCTGTCTGCCTGAAACTTAGTCTAACGTGAAATTATAGCAAAAAAATACAGTATTCTACCTATCGAGAAATAGTTATTTGAGGAACCGCAGCAATTGCTTTTCCTCCTAAACAATACAGTTTGGACCATATCCATAAAGTTAGAAATAAAAATAGATATTTAAATTTTTCCCAGCTTATCTGCTTCAAATGTAAAATCGGAACACTTCTTGAAAATAATTAAAATAAGCCCCATAACTTTACTTGTTACTTTAAGAATATCCTTTTGTATTTAATTAGCTGTGTTAATCAGTTAGAACAGGTAAGCAGATTAATTGGTGTTGTATTGTCATTATTAAAAAAGATTGCACAGACCATACTATTTCTATGTTTTTTGCACTCAAGTAACTGCAACGTAAGCCCAAAACTCACTTTCAACTTTGATTATTCATTTATGCACTTTTTTTCGGGAAGAGGCAACCTTTTGCTTATTCACGAAGACAAAAAAGAAAGACTGTGCTATGACATTGCCTTATTATGTTTTGACCTGTGTAAAGCACTGCTGAAATCCCTCAACCATGGTATCAAAAGGAAAATCTTGTCAGAAGTCACATCATCACAGCTGAATAGACATTTCGGTTTCATCCATCCACTTTGCAAATGTAACAGCCAAATCCCCTTCAAGTCTAGACTCCCCTGACAGTGTCTCGTTTTGGATGACAACAGTAACCAAGCCATTTCCCCATGCTCAATACTGTCACACCAGCTCCCATTTATATGCTCCATTTACTTCTAGATCTGTGACTATTATAAGTGTGGACAGGGCTGTCCTAGGGGCCTGACTACATTTACAAAACGTTGCAAATTGTCTATGCTTTAAAATGAAGTAGAAGCAGTCTGGTATTGAAATGGAATCTTAAAAGATCCAAATGGTAGGCATGAGGTAAATTTGTATTTTTGTAAGCCATTGATTCTAATGTTAACATTGACTTTGCATTCACCTTGACATTTTGACTTTGCTCCATCGCTGTGACAACATTGTTTACACTACCTGAGGGAAATCATCAGCTCGGTCACTGCTGTTTTTAATTGCTCTTTAGTTTTCCAATCCTTATGTTACAGATATGGCCACTCTGTCTGTTCATTCTGTCACTTCATCCTGCCAAAGCCCCTGTCAACTCCAAATGGCTTTGAGTGTATATTCAAGTAAAATGCCATACCCTGGCCCCAATTTCAGTTCATAAGTGCCCTCAATTTCAGGTTAGAGACCAAAACTACTCCTTTGTTCCCAGAGCACAACACTCAGCTGTTACCAAATGCATGGTGGCTGTTTTTGCACCCCTCCCACACAAGCTGTTGTACACCGCAATAAAAAATGCATACATCAGTTTTATGTCTAAAATGTTTTGCCCTGACTGACACATTTGTAAAAGGTGTCTATTTACTTTCTCCTCCATATAGGGTGACTCCTTGCCGCTCAGTTAGTGCAAAAGAAAATGTGTCTTTACCAACTGTCTGGAGAGAGACTCGCATAATGTCTACCCAGTTAACTGATCCTTGTGCTGATGATTGTGTCCATCCACCTACAGAGAAATACCCAATTGCAGGGGGGACTGGGACCAGAAATCATCTCTGGCATTTGTAACACATCTGCCTGCATTTTTGCTTGGGGCCCTCACAACATTTTTTTTTTTTAGAAAGCCCTGTACTGGCCCATTTTACACTGTGAGGGCCCCAATTTCAGCCAGTTAATTAGTTAAATAGGTGTAACAAGTGTGAAATCGCTAGTCACATAGCCTAGTCAGCACACAGAATTTCAATCATTTACGTCACTGGCTGAGTCATTGAGGTAGTTGTTTTTTCTCCTGCTCAAGTGCTGTGGCTTTTATGGGACAACTTTGTGGTTGACCGGGTTACCGTCTGAATGATGTAACCCGGTGGGGGGACAGATTGAATAGAGTTAAGGGTATGATACACACTGCTGCGGAAGTGCACCTCCCATTCATTTCCAAAGAAAAGGTCATGTTGACAAGTGATCTGTGTAGCGTGACGTTGACCTGTGTGATTCAGGCTTGGGAAGCAGTTAACCATTTTATGCAAAGTCGCCAGCTGTGAACGCTCAGCGCTAACAGTCACCGGGTTTCTTCCAGTGTTTTGCTAGAATCTCTTCCCTGTTGTGAAACCAAAGTTTTATCCCAAATCACTCTATAAATGCACAGTACACCGTACTGTGCAAAAGCCTTAGACACCTGAAAGTTGAACTGAGGCCATTTATTTGGGTAGTTAGTGTTGTCTCAAAGATGGCGCCGGCGATGGCTGCCTCTGGATTTTGCTCCTTAGTGCTTTTCGTGTCCTGTTTTCTGCCGTCCGTCTCGGGTCACATTTACCAGAGATGAGCTCTTAAATATTGGACTTTCAGCTGCGCTTACTATTCCACCATTTTTTATCGATCCTGTGACTTTCCCGGAATTGTTTGTTGGAGGTGCAGCTTTGCTGTATGGTCGGAGATGCGGGAAAAAGAGCAGGCGCGCTTGTTAAGCTGAGACAGCCGGGCTTTCGCACAGCACTCCCGTCAATCCACCTGGCGAATATATGCTCTCGGGCCAACAAAGTGGATGAACTGCGGCTCCTCATCAGGACTCTGAGCACATCCAGTACAGCGCAATTCATCTACCGGGATTTAATCTCACCTGCACGGATCGAGTAAAGAGGTAACGGGAAAAAAGAGTGGAGGCGGACTCTTACTCTACATGGTTGGTGCACAGATGTTACAGTGTTGGTAAAATCATGCAGTCCTCACTTAGAGACATTATTCATTAACTGTGAACCGTTTTATTCACCGTGGGAGTTTTCTTCATTCATTCTGGTCGCCGTGTACATCCAGCCTCAGGCTTGTGTTAGTGAGGCATTACAGCTGGCTGATAAGATAACTAATGTGGAGAAAAAACATCCAGACTCCTTGCTTATTATTATTGGGGACTTCAACAGAGCAATCCTCAGCCGTGAACGTCCAAAACACAGACAGCATATTAAGTGCCCCACCAGGGAATCTAACACATTGGACTACTGCTACACAGTATTAAAGGACGCCTATCACTCTGTCCCCCATGCAGCTTTGGGTCTCTCTGATCACTGTTTGGTTAATCTTATCCAGACCTACAGGCAGAAATTAAAATCTGCAAAGCCTGTGGTCAAGTCTTTAAAAAGATGGACCAATGAGTCTAAGGTGGAATTACAAGCCTGCTTCGATTCTACTGATTGGAGTGTCTTTGAGGCTGCAGCCATAGACCTACATGAACTCACTGACACTGTGACATCTTACATCAGTTTCTGTACAATCAGGCCAGAAACACACTGACAAGGGAAGTCAAAGCAGCCAGGAAGAGCTATGCTGAAAAACTGGAAAACAGCTTCACAGCCAATGACCCCTCATCAGTGTGCAAAGGCCTGCAGGTACTCACCAACTACAGGAGATCATCTCCCCACACTGCTGGATCTCAATGACTGGCTGACGAGCTGTAGTTTTGAGCAGCCCCCAGCCACACCTCTTCACCTCTTCAGCACCATCTTCAAACAGTCACCTTCCCCCACTGCTACCATGTCACCTCCACTCAGCGACCCCCCACCTGCACTAACGATCTGTAAAGAGGGTGTACGGCAGTTCTTTCAGAGGCAGAAGACAGAGCCTCAACCTGTCAGTGGATCACAAACTTCCTGACCAACAGGAGTAAGCAGGTGAGGCTGGGGAACACCACATCTAGCCCCCGAACAATCAGTACCGGCACCCCCCATGAGTCTGTGCTCTCCCCACTGCTCTTCTCCCTCTACACCAACGACTGCACCTCAAGAGACCCATCTGTCAAACTACTGAAGTTTGCAGACGTCACTACGGCCATTGGCATCATCTGGGACGGTGATGACTCTGCCTAGAGCCCCCCAACTCTGCCCCCATCACCATTCTCAACAGCCCTGTGTCTGCAGTGGAATCGTTCAGGTTTCTAGGATCCACTATCTCCCAGGATCTAAAGTGGGACCCCAACACAGATGCCATCATTAAAAAGGCCCAGCAGAGGATGTACTTCCTGTCCCAGCTTAAGAAGCTTAACCTGTCCATGAAGCTATTGATCCACTTTTACACAGCCATCATCCAGTCTGTTCTCTGCACATCCAACACTGTTTGGTTTGGATCTGCCACGAAACTGGAAAGGAACAGATTACAATGGACAGTCAGAACTGCAGAAAAGATCATTGGTGCTAACCTGCCCTCCATCCAGGACTTATACAAAACCAGAGTCAGTAAAAGGGCAGGAAACATCACTGCACATCCATCACATCCTGGGTACAACCTGATCCAGCCCCTCCCCTCTTGTAGGTTTTACAGAGCACTGTACACCAAAACAAACAGACACAGGAACAGTTTCTACCCACAGGCCATCACTCTGATGAACAGTCAACTGCCAGGCACAATCCCTATATAACCACCCAATAACTCTGACCCTAAAATCCACCTGTCTACTACTTTTTCTTTTTGTCATCCTGATATTCAGTGCTGTTCATACTGTATATATACTGTATTAATCATATCCACCTACCTCATGTACATTACACCAGCACAAAAATGACGTATTTATTAATTCCAGCATAATTTGCACTCTGCTCCATTACACTAGATAAATATATAGATTATATCCATCGTCCTTATGTAAATAATAATAATACCGGTACAAAAATATTTATTTCCAGCCCCCATTATACCCTGCTCATTGCACTATTGTTTCATCAGTCTTACTATGTTGCTTTGGTTTATTATGTGTATTTATGTGTTCTGTATATTGCAATCGGTAACTCTTGTTAAGTGTCCTTTAAGTTTTTTTATGAGTAAGCACATGAGCGTATATAATCCAGAGTCAAATTCCTTGTATGTGTACACATACCTGGTGAATCAAACTGATTCTTATTCTGATTTGCAACAAGTCATTTGCAACATTTGTAAAAAGTAAATATAATTGAACAAAATATAAGAGGGTAGATTATTCGGGACGGTGGCCGATAATATAGGATCATATTTTTTTAGCTACATTGCTAAGCAACTAGCTCAAAATATTAATATTTTCACTGATATTTCCAATAAGGTCTGCCTGCAGCCCACGGCAGGGAAGATCCACCCAGGAAAGCTCTGTCCATATTGAACACCCTCCCCTTCTAATAAATTCAACTGTGGTCCACGGCAAGGAAGCTCCACCCAGGGACGCTCCGTCAATATAAAACACCCTCCCTCTCTTCCAATTTGTTCTTCACGGTGCCTCAACGCTTATTGTTCTTTTGCACTACCTCCTTGTTCTATGGGTCGCAGTAACAGCCAAAATGACAGGTCAAAGTATTTTGTTTACTTACATGTCCAATTTACATTGCCAGCTTAGATTGTTTATCGACAGCACAGATAGCATATCTAATGGCCTATATCAGTGATTTTCCCTAATATAATAATATAATAGATGGTATCCAAATGGTACAGTACAGATTCGTGTTCCGTTACACCCCAAATGGATATCCGTTTTTTAGTATCCGATTTTTTATTAATTGCCATATTTTGCCTGTTACTGCACGTCTATTCTTGCATTCCAACGTCTTTGTAACAAGAAGAGTTTATCTCACACTTCCTGTGACAGTGCAACTTTTCCGATTTTACATTCCGCAACTCATAACATACCAAAGTCTAGAGAAACATTTACAAACTCAAAAGGACTTTATCATATCGACTGTGCACTACTTGAATTATAAAAAAACTAAATAAATAAAAAGGCTTTTGCTGCTAACAAAGCCAGACGTCATTCAGTTTGAATTCAATCACTGAGTTGGGCCGTGAGGGCCAGCAAGGCCTTCTCTGCTGGCCTAAAGATTGTCAGAATCAGAAAATTATATTTTTATTATTTAATATGTTTTCATTAATGCTATATGTATTTTAGATTCCCATCAGTCTATTCATGTAATTTTAATGCTACTCTCCCCCTCAGTTGTGCTGCTTCTAGTGCAGCTCATATAAATTAAAGAATCCAATCCGATTTTTCAACTGTGCTGTCTCCAGGTTAAACTGGAGGCCTTCAGAATTTGGAATGAGTCCTCACTGCTGTTGAAGCGAATAGGACCATGTTGTTGATTGTCATATTATTGAACCTATCAGATTGAGTTTGCCGTGTTGGGCGTAGACTTGGACACACCAGAGCCTCCTAGATGGCCTAGGCTTACGTCAGCATTTTGTTGCTGCTGATAGGAGTGGCAGTTAGCTAACTGAAGAAAACTAACTGACACCTGACCTAGTGTTATCTCTGGTTGTTTGAAACTATCGCTTTATAGCTGTACAGTAGTGTTTTAGATTTGTTGTTTAGATTTTAACTTTTGGCAGAATGGCAGATGGAGGAGAAGAAATAGATTTGGTGGCAAATTTACAAAAAAATAAAGGAGGGTGGAATTTGTCTTCAAACAATTAAGCAGCTGTGGTAAGTTTGATGGATTTTACTAGCAGGGCCAGCACCATGAGGGGTCTTAAGGGGGCTTAGTGTTTTTGTATTCAGTTGTATTTACGACTGAAACACAGCAGGAGGAGATAGATAAACAGACAAACTTAATCCTGGCAATGGGCCGGTTAATAGCTATTTATTATTATTGCTTGCTTTAGATCGTTGCTGCTGGTATGAAGCATGCTCACTTTCAGTGACCTAGCTGGCTGTGCCTTTGAGTGTGCGTGGTGGCATATGTGTGCTTTCAAGGGAAGGCTTGATTGTGTTGTTCCTCCTGGCATTTTTGCTTGCTTCTTTGTTGTATGAGTAAATGTGACTGGTTGTTACATCTTCTTGTGTATTTGGTAAGGACATTGATTTGGGCTATGCCATGGCTATGTGTGATGATGCAGCATCCTGTCATACTACGTTGTACTGGTACATTCTTAATGGGTTCAGTTACTGTGTATTCATGTCATGTCAATTAGTGTATTGTAAGTCTCATAGGTGTTCAGCCTTGTGTGTAATCAGTTTATTCCACTCGATAAAGGTTACTGTCACTGTGAATATGGGGTGGTCACGCCAAATGTCAATAGCCAGTAGTTTTATATGGTGACGTTATTAGAATGCGGTTTAATCACAGGAAAATTGTGAAGGCCAAAATGCACACCCCGCCACTGGTTTACATATGTCATAAACTTGATTGCAGCAACATGACAAGCCCCTTATTGGGGATTTACATTAGAGACTTATACATTTCTTTACACTGGCACTGTGTCTGTCCCATGAGTCTCTCTCATTACACAGGTAAATAAATTAAGTCAGTAACAGGTTAATAGTGTAACCTACACTTCCCTGCTGTCTGTGCAAGTGAATTCTCTGATCCTCCTAGTAGCTAGCTGTCCTTTTGAGACTGGCGGAAAAAGTGATTTTGACCAGAGTTACGGCACCAGATGAGACCCATTGATTCTAGTCTGCTGTACAAGATAGAATCACATACATACGCAGCATAATGGGTTTAGGCGAGTTTATTGGTGATTGTTGTCATCTGGTAACAATCAGCATTCAAGTTTTTTTTTTTTCAGCCCCATCTTCGCCATCTACAATGATGAAAGGGCCACAGAGATTGTACAAGAACCCTTTTTTCAAACGGTTAATAAAATAAATACCTGGTAAAAATCTTCACACACTACCGTTTCTAAAGTTTGGGGTCACTTAGAAATGGCTTTGTTTTCAAAAGAAAAAGCATTTCTCGTCCATTAAAATAACATTGAATTGATCAGAAATAGAGTCCTGTGTTCCAAGCACCTTGTGTTTGCTAATCCAAGTTTATCATTTCAAAAGACTGTGATCATTAGAAAACTCTTTTGCAATATTGGTAGCACAGCTGAAATGTTTGTGCTGATCAAAGAAGCAATAAAACTGGCCTTTATATTAGTTGAGTATCTGAAGCATCAGCAAATTTGGGTTCAATTATAGGTTCAAACCAGCCCTCTGCACAGTTTAAGAGCCCTCACAGAGACAAATCTTTTATTGTACATTGTAGGCAAGAGAAAGATATTAATCAAATTTCAACACAGCTGCAATACAGGGAGACAGAAGGCCTTCTTCCCTTGTGTTACTCATCCCCTTTTCCTTGAACTTCAGGAAATGAACTGATTACATTTGGAGTGTTCATAATGCCACCTAAAGTGTCTCTGGAGGAGCCAGGCAAATTAAGTCTCCATGCCTCATTCTCAGCCAATTACTTTATCCCTTGATTTATGGAGAAGGGGCATTTAATGGGAACATAAACCATGAGTTTTAAGAGGGGAAAATGTGAATATAACGTTGTTAAAATGCTTTGGAAATTAACAATAGACTAAATTATCATTGTTTGTTGATTAGAATTCATAATTATTGGCGCTGGATCATTCAAGGAGCACTTCACTGTGGGGGGACTTTAGGTGGTCTGTATCAAGTCTGATTGATTTGCAGGATTTAGTCATGTTTTGTTTCATTTTGCAAATACTCCATGTTCTACCAATTGCGCTACAAGTCAACTTTATATGTAGTTGCTGTTGGCCTTGAATGATAGAGCCATCAGATGCATTTCAGCAATGTTCATATCAGCAGATATATTGATGAATGTACAAACCTGATTCCAAGAAAGTTGGGACACTGTACAAATTGTGAGTAAAAAAGTAATAATTTACAAATCTCAAACTTATATGTAATTCACAATATAATATAGATAACATATTGAATGTTGAAAGTGAGACATTTTGTAATGTCATGCCAAATATTGGCTCATTTTGGATTTCATGAGAGCTACACATTCCAAAAAAGTTGGGACAGGTAGCAATAAGAGGCCGGAAAAGTTAAATGTACAGATAAGGAACAGCTGGAGGACCAATTTGCAACTTATTATGTCAATTGGCAACATGATTGGGTATAAAAAGAGCCTCTCAGAGTGGCAGTGTCTCTCAGAAGTCAAGATGGGCAGAGGATCACCAATTCCCCCAATGCTGCGGCGAAAAATCGTGGAGCAATATCAGAAAGTTTCTCAGAGAAAAATTGCAAAGAATTTGAAGTTATCATCATCTACAGTGCATAATATCATCCAAAGATTCAGAGAATCTGGAACAATCTCTGTGCGTAAGGGTCAAGGCTGGAAAACCATACTGGATGCCCATGATCTTCGGGCCCTCAGACGGCACTGCATCACATACAGGAATGATACTGTAATGGAAATCACAACATGGGCTCAGGAATACTTCCAGAAATCATTGTCGATGAACACAATCCACTGTGCCATTCGCCGTTGCTGGCTAAAACTCCATAGGTCAAAGAAGCCGTATCTAAACAGGGTCCAGAAGCGCAGGCGTTTTCTCTGGGCCAAGGATCATTTAAAATGGACTGTGGCAAAGTGTTCTGTGGTCAGACAAATCAAAATTTGAAGTTCATTTTGGAAAACTGGGACGCCATGTCATCTGGACTAAAGAGGACAAGGACAACCCAAGTTGTTATCAGCGCTCAGTTCAGAAGCCTGCTTCTCTGATGGTATGGGGTTGCATGAGTGCGTGTGGCATGGGCAGCCTACACATCTGGAAAGGCACCATCAATGCTGACAGTTATATCCAAGTTCTAGAACAACATATGTTCCCATCCAGACGTCGTCTCTTTCAGGGAAACATGTTGTGCAATCGAAATAACATGGAGGATTTACGAAAACAAAACATGACTTAAACTCACCTAAAGGATTATTAGGAACACCTGTTCAATTTCTCATTAATGCAATTATCTAATCAACCAATCACATGGCAGTTGCTTCAATGCATTTAGGGGTGTGGTCCTGGTCAAGACAATCTCCTGAACTCCAAACTGAATGTCAGAATGGTAAAGGTGATTTAAGCAATTTTGAGCGTGGCATGGTTTTTGGTGCCAGACGGGCCGGTCTGAGTATTTCACAATCTGCTCAGTTACTGGGATTTTCACGCACAACCATTTCTAGGGTTTACAAAGAATGGTGTGAAAAGGGAAAAACATCCAGTATGCGGCAGTCCTGTGGGCGAAAATGCCTTGTTGATGCTAGAGGTCAGAGGAGAATGGGCCGACTGATTCAAGCTGATAGAAGAGCAACTTTGACTGAAATAACCACTTGTTACAACCGAGGTATGTAGCAAAGCATTTGTGAAGCCACAACACGCACAACCTTGAGGCGGATGGGCTACAACAGCAGAAGACCCCACCGGGTACCACTCATCTCCACTACAAATAGGAAAAAGAGGCTACAATTTGCACAAGCTCACCAAAATTGGACAGTTGAAGACTGGAAGAATGTTGCCTGGTCTGATGAGTCTCGATTTCTGATGAGACATTCAGATGGTAGAGTCAGAATTTGGCGTAAACAGAATGAGAACATGGATCCATCATGCCTTGTTACCACTGTGCAGGCTGGTGGTGGTGTCATGGTGTGGGGGATGTTTTCTTGGCACACTTTAGGCCCCTTAGTGCCAATTGGGCATCATTTAAATGCCACAGCCTACCTGAGCATTGTTTCTGACCATGTCCATCCCTTTATGACCACCATGTACCCATCCTCTGATGGCTATTTCCAGCAGGATAATGCACCATGTCACAAAGCTCGAATCATTTCAAATTGGTTTCTTGAACATGACAATGAGTTCACTGTACTGAAATGGCCCCCACATTAACCAGATCTCAACCCAATAGAGCATCTTTGGGATGTGGTGGAACGGGAGTTTCGTGCCCTGGATGTGCATCCCACAAATCTCCATCAACTGCAAGATGCTATCCTATCAATATGGGCCAACATTTCTAAAGAATGCTTTCAGCACCTTGTTGAATCAATGCCACATAGAATTAAGGCAGTTCTGAAGGCGAAAGGGGGTCAAACACAGTATTAGTATGGTGTTCCTAATAATCCTTTAGGTGAGTGTATATCTAGATATATATATATATATATATATATATATATATATATATATATATATATATATATATATATACATATGACAAGTATGCCTATACTTTATAATGACTGATTTGGCACTCTGCACTCTATTTTTAAGTCATTTCAAAGATCTATCATTTAGAAACTAAACCATGGTGAAGCAACATACTTTTCCTTTTAAGAAAAAAAACGATGTATAAAACTATGTATAACTACAATAAAGATAGGATGTCCTCTTAAGTGGGGTTGTGGCAGTGTTGTGTGTTTTAAACAGTTAAAATGTACTTTAATTATTTAAAACATTTCCATTTAAGATTAGGCTAAATCAGTTGGAAATATATAAAATTGCTGCATTGTAGCCCTGTATAGTAAGGCACACAGCGAGAAAAGATCCTGCCCCATCAACATGTTGTATTATATAATGGTGCTGCAGTTACAGGTATACCATTTCACAAAAATAGCTATTAGTGTTCAAATGTTTGCTTCCTGCAACACATGGTCTTTTTTGTACTGGGCCATTACTTATTAAATATGTACATTGTTCGGTGTGCACTGCTCTACCACTGCTCTGCATTGCACTACCACTGCTCTGCACTGCTCTACCACTGCTCTACCACTGCTCTGCACTGCTCTACCATTGATAGTACAAGCCTTTAAATGTGTTTTATTGAAAATGTTGTAACATAGTGCAGTGCAGACACTTTATTCCTGTAGAACACTGAATGCCACAATTTTCTGTATCTGAAAGTGCCGCTGAGGTTATTTATACAAGCCCAGTACAGAATTCTCTCAGTGACAGCCATCACTGAAGTTGGTTACAACTCAAAACTGCAGTCAGATGAAGACCTTGGTGAGGACAACAAGCAAGTAGATGAGGTTCCTTGAGACCGTTTCACCAGCTGTCCAGGTGGCTGATCTCAGGAATTCTCAAAGGGGATGAAGCCAGATCTGGAGGTCCTTGGATTAAATGGTTAGGCATGGTCTGCTGTAGTAAAGCTGGTTGGACATAATGACAAATTCTCTCAAACAACATTAGAGGTGGTAGAGAAATTAACATTCAATTCAGTCATCTCATGGATGGACATTCCTGCAGTCACCATGCCAATTGCACGCTCCCTGATAACTTGAGAATTCTGTGGGTTTGTGTTGTAAGTAGCCTTTTATTGATCGCAGCACAAGGAGCATTTACATAATGATCCTGCTGTTTATCAGCGTCATGATATGCCACAACTGTCAGATGAATGAATAAACAAGTCAACAGTTTATCTTGCTTATGTAAGTATCTTATTTTCTTTACCGCACTACAATGGCACTGTTGACAGCAAATACTGTGTGTAGACAACAAGTTTCCGCATAAGTAAAAATCTTGAGTCCTCAAAGGGAGCTATTGAGTGCTATAACAGGAGCAAAGAAGGTTTACCTTTTGGGACAGCTTAAGCCCTAAAAACGGGTGACTAAGACTAATACAGTAAATCGGGAGCTTACGTAACAGTGGAAAGGAGCAAGTATTTTACAACAGTCCACAATGACAGGTGTGTCACGCCTAAGTCGGCGCTAATCTAGTGGAACAAGTGATAATGAGAGTCCTGGTAGCATGGGGGAACCACCGTCTCCTCCACGTCTGGGCACTTCCATTTCTTCAGAACCAACTGCTCCTAGTAGCATGGAGGGTTACTGTTGTGCTGCAGGTTATATCTGATTGCTCATTACTCATGCTGGGCGGGACTGCTGATAGACTGTGCTACTGAATGAAGCCAACATTATAGCTCCCAAACTGCTCCCAACACTCCCTAGTATTTATATGCTCAAGTTAAGTCACATCCAAGTCATTACAGTATTATCCATTCTTTAAGATACACTAAAAGCTACCCTCAAGAAAATATAGTTTACTTAACTAAATAATCTTTGAAAAAGTAGTTTACTTCAAAGCAAATCAAATTACATCATACAACATTTTAAAATAACTGCAAAAACCGATTGTTATGGACGTTAACAGAATGTGTCCTTTTATTAAACACAAACTGTTTATAAGTGCAAATCGAGAAGGCTATCCTACCGAAACACATCTGAGTTTTTACCAAGTTTGTGGTAGTAGGTTTCTTGAAATGTAACATGTACATTTGTAAAAGCACTTTAACTGCAGATGTCACAAGGGCTTTATAAAATAAATTTGATTAAAGTCCAATAGAAATTTAAGCGCTAGGAGCCTGTGTAATTCAAACAATTTTGTAATAGTTACCAGACCTACAAGGTGGTGTGACGAGTTAAAGGGTTTTGAGATGAGAGACTAACTGAAGGGTAACCAATCACCATCAAAATCACACACCAATTTAATTGGCCACCCAATTCCCATGATTATTGTTCCTCAGTTGGTAAGTCAATTGCCAAGCAAATGCTCAACTATGCAGACAAATGCACTTACAAAAGAACTAAGAGACAAAGTTGTACAAAAATCCAACCTGGTCTCAGAATGATGGTGTAGACTATTTTAAGTACATTTTAGGCAGGGTATTTTGTAAGATATATTGCGTGCAATAAAATAACAAAATAGAGTCAGAATAAAAAATTTTTAAAAGCAGCGGACCGGCGACCTTCCCCATCTTACCCAGGCACGCTACCCACTGCTCCACTGGGGAACCTGTAACTGGTCCTGGCGAGTGGTGTTTTTCTTTGTAATCCTAACCCAAACCATAACCCTAACCTTAACCCCAGTGCTGTGATAGCTAACCTTTATCCAAACCCTAACCTGAACTCCAGAGCTGTGAGACGTAACCTTAAACTAGCCTTTTTTGTTTCCTAAAAATGGTTAGCCCAAACCTTAACCCCGGTGCTGTGAGATCTAACCTTAACCCTAACCCCAGTGCTGTGATGCCTAACGTCAACGTAATGTTGACGATAAAATGCTTTTATAACATATACTAGCGACCTTGCTATTGCTGTTACTCATCCTAAATCCCCATGTCTAGTGTCGGTCAGTGGGTAACATGGCTGCCTTGTAATCCAAACGTCGCCGGTTTGAAATACAGGTCTAACATTTTTGGTCTTACATAGCGTTCGTAAAATATCATATTTTTGTCTTGCATTCTTATTCTATTTTACGTTTTAATAGCGGTCGTAACATTTGATACGTTGTAATATCGTTCGTAAGATATGTTACGTTTGAATAATTTCTTAATGTATCATACGTTTTGGTGGCGCATTGTAATGTAACCTAACGTAACGTCACATATCATACGAAATCGGGTGCCATGGATTTACGTAAAATAGTCTACATAGGTTCCTGAGACCAGGTTGAAAAATCAGGTGATGGTATAAAGATTTCAAAGGCCTCAAATATTCCTTTGGTGTATGGTAAACGATTATTAAGTGGAAAGTCAATGGCATTACCAAGGTCTTGCGTAGATAGTAAAATATTTTATTGTTTGAGGAAACAAAAATTGACATTTTTGGCCCAAATGCAAAGAACCCAAACCTAACATGACATGTCTCCCAAACACCACCATCCCTACTGTGAATAATGGTAGTGGCGCTATCGCAATATGCTGATGTTTCTCATTGCTGGACCATTGTCAAAATTCAGGAGGGTGCAGACTTATACAATTTTTATTTCAGTTCTGTATTTTGTTATTTCACAGTAAAAAAAAATATACCCTAAAGATTGGACTATGGTATCTAGTTAAGTGCGGGACATCATAATTTAAATGCATGAATCTGAGCCACTAGCTCATGCATTTTTATACATTCACAGGAGTAGGCTTTCTGAAGGCACTGTAATTCAAATACCTACAGTAGTACTGCTCCATTTAATTAAGTCATAAATAGGTAATCTGGTATTAATGGTGTATGATGCTTGTGATTTTGCCAAAATGTTAGACTACCACAGCTGTTTGCAACAACATGATAGTGAGAAGACAGGACAAAATAAACTAGCCAGAATTGTAAAAACAACCCAGCAAATATAATTACACAATATTTATTTACAACAGATATCAATTACATACATAGAGAGACATTAGTTGATCTATAGTGAGTGAATGATGGTGCGACTCTTGAGCTGTTCAACATACTCCTTGGCCTGGTCAAAGCCTGTCTTCTGTTCCACCTTAGGTGGGGGCCCCTCCACCAGCTTAACAAAGTAGTGGCAGTGCACTTTATCCATGACTCCGCACATTCCTCTGCCATGGTAACGAATACGTTTCAAGTACTTCCCCTTGTTGGAGAATGATTCCGCTTAAGAGGGAGAAGGCGATAGAGAGAATGAGTGAGCGAACAAGCGATTAAACAATTGTGCAAGAGTTTGAGAGCGAGACAAAACACAGACATGTTTTATTTGAAGGTTAAACATAAGAATAAAAGTGTTTCCATTTATTTATCAAGGAAAACCTGTACACAACATTTGCATAAATCATCCTCAGTCTTGAGGTCTCTAAATAAGTCTTTATTTTCAGGTATTTGAAATGACATCCCTATTGTGATTTCTATGGCCCTCTAAATCTTTTTTGCCTTTTCTATCTGTAACCATCAGGATATAATTAATATGCACTATTTCATTGATCAGCATCACCTTGTGTTAAAACAATTACATCCAAGCTAATGTACTACACATCCAGTAATGAATTAATACAACTTTGGGCAACAATGGACAATTTCTGTCATGTCTTTTATTGTAAGGTCAATCTAATGAAGCAATGTGTAAGATTTCAAGAATATGTATCATAGTTGACACTTACCAACATATAAATTTGACTTGTATTCCACGTTGTGATTTCTGACCGCCATCTCCTGGGCTTCCAAGATAACCTTAAAAATTCAAAAATTTATCACATTATTAAACAAATACAGTGCCCAAATACTGGCTACAATTGTAACTAGTGTATTACTATAGAACTAAACTTGATTAGATTAGACTAAAGCAAACTGCATAATTTTTCAGATAAAATCTATTTACTGTATACTGAACAAAAATATAAAATGCAACATGTAAAGTTTTAGACCCATGTTTTATGAGTTGAAGTAAACACACAAAAATAAGTTGTGCACAAATCTGTGTATGGGGCTTGAACACTACTAGCCAATTAGGCTAGGGTCCCCATGTAGGTGGTGCAATAAGCCAGCACTGGCCTACTGTTGAACGATCAGCATGATATGAACCTGAAACAACACTGAATGTGCTTCAGAAGACATCTCAACATGGACCGTAGTGAATCCACTGGGAGTTGCCGCGATGAACAGTAAGGCGGGTAAAGGTGAAAGAAAAGAGCATTTCTCCTTTGCCAATATACTACACCCACCTGACAAAATATTTTAAAAATGTCATGTGGCATTTAGATTTGTTTAGTGTATGTTCATGTCCAAGGATGTAAACAGTGTAATGTCTAGTGGTACGTGTTGTGATCGTGGAATTTAAGAACCTATTTAGCTGTGTAAGTTAGTAGCACAAATATTTCCTCCCCAAAGGATGGGTGCTATAACATACCTCTTTCATGATGCTATAACATACCTCTTTCATGATGCTATAACATACCTCTTTCATGATTTTTGCACCCTTTTTGTCATTGAACTGAAGCTGTGTAAGGGCCTCATCAATGGTCATTCCTCTGATCTGTTGGACGAATGCAGAAAATATATATTTATTCGGGACTAGGCTTAATGTCTCTGCAAAACCAGCTCCACTGCAGGTTCCTCATATCAATCCCACCTAGCTTCACTTCCTGTTGTGGTAAAAGTCCTGCATGTGGGCCTTGTGTGCAAGCAAGCAAATTATTCTGCGTAAGAATTGGTGGGCTTCCAATATATACAAGAATAAAAACCAGGGTCTACTGGTAAGATGCAAATCCCAGTTTAGACCCTCCCTAAAGAAAGATCTCCTCATACTCCCAATATTATGTACAGGCTGGTTTCATATGTTACTTCACAAACCATTTTTGCTAGATACCACATCTTGTCCTTGCTGTACTTGATTTGTCTCCTGCAGTGGTGGACCTCCTGTGGAACAGACATCTGAATTTAGTACAAAACTACAGAAAAACACTTTTTTAATACAGTTGTGGCAGAAATGAGCTAGACTCGCAGAGGTACAGACATGTTCTGGATTCAGATGTTCCTAACTCATTCAGCTGCAGCCGGAGAGCCACAGACTGATACATCAGATAGTGGTTTAACACAGAGGAATGGTGTTAAAAAGGGGTAACAGAAGAAACTGCCTTTTTATACAGAACTGACTGAAGGATTACCATGCCTTGCTGAGCAGTATCTGACACTGCGTGTCCAAATGGGCCCAGCCCAGAAGACTACACCCAGTTTAGCACTCATAGTAGTCTTGACTGAAGTTGTGAAATGTCCATTTACTTTCTAAACATTTGGTAGTAGGGTGCTACAGAAGGAACCTTATGCCCATGTCCACCTTCTGTATTGTAGTAACCCACCTTAAAATAAGCTCCATGGCGGGATTATTATTTAAAATTTTCCAAATACAAAATACACCCCCCCTCTCTAATTTCAACAACACACTCCACCATAACTACTGTAGTGAACATTTTGTGAACATTCATAAACAGCGTAGTCACCTCCCATTATTGCCATTCTTCAAAAGTTAGCAAGAAAAAAAAAGAGCTTTCATGTAGTAATTTTCCAAAATGTGAAATATATTGTACTACACCTGACTAGAAGGGAATCAAAATAAACAGACCTCTGAAATTATAATGTATTGCCAAAAACATAAATTGGACACCATTGGTATTTTTTTTATTACAGTTCACCCTCCCCTTGTAACATAGTTGAGAGACTTTCCTCTGAACATAATTTTACCCTACTTGGTAGACTTCATGATGCAGTTGACCATAGGACATTGGATACGTAACCTTTCAATGCCACTTTGTTTTGTGACCATAGCACTAAGCTTATTTTGTAGCAATCTTCCCATATGGACTTTGCATGAAGGTGGCATATAAATTGTATATTTATTTGTCTTCACCCATGGTGATAGATTAGGTGTTAACTCATTTTCACATCCCAGTTAAGCAGGAAACCCTGGAAGGTCAAAATATAGTTTTTTAAATGTTTGATGTACTTTAAAAAGTAGGATGTTAATGCAGATTACATTTTGACGCTATTAATAACAATCCTAGGGTGCCAATATTTTTTTACACATCCTGAAAAAGAAATATTACTGGTTAAAATGGTTTTCTCTCCGCAATTAGAATGGTAATAAATATGTTTTCAGATAAATCATCATAGAATAAAGCGCATTATCTGTGTTTTTTATTTTATCCAGTACTTTCAGCTCCATCTTATAGGATGTAAATAATTTAAGTTCTTAACTTTCACAGGAGAGCAGAACCATTGTTGAGGAACTACATAAGCTTCTTTTTTGTGTATCCCATCACTGACCTGGTGTTTCAGGCAGAAAAAAAAGGCCGGTCCCTGATGAAGGCATAAGCTGAACCACATTGTTTTTTGATGATCTAGTCAGCACATTAAAGGCTCTTTGACTTTAAATCCACATGAGTGCATGGAATTCAATGTTTCATACAAAAATCTTTCCTTGCTTTTCATCCATTATGTCCCCTCCAAGTGCACCTGAGGTAGTTTTACAATTCAGGAATTCCTGCCGTGCTCTTGCTACACTTTCTTCTAAAATCATAAAAGCAGCCCAATTGAGAACACATTCACATATAGATAAAATATTTGGTTGTTTGGCTGTCAGAGCCAATCGGTGAATTGGTATGAAAATACCATGTAAGATTCAAACTAAAAGGTAAGCTGTGATGTATAGTATCTCTTGGTTGTAGGAACTCACCGCAGGTCTTTGTGCTTCCCCTGGCTGCTGTGGTGGGAAGACTTGCAGGTTCTTCCTGTCCCAGTTCTTGTTAACGTCTAATGAGACACTGGTGTGGATGAAGTGCTGCTGGGGTTTATGAAAGGCAAATAACCTGCAAGAATAACATGTAAAATAATAGGTACAATATGTAATTTGTCCTAACGTCATTTGATTCCTTGATATGTCCTTTTCACTAACATTCCGTTAGCTGGTGTTCCTTACCTTAAGTGTATCTGCCTTGCAACATTGCTAAATAGTGTAAACCCTGTGAACATATAACCGTTGTTTAGTTCATTCTAACCCAAAGAAGAAGACAATAAAACAAATTAAATATTATTGCACTTACCACCCCTTGACATTACGGAGGTCGCCATGTTGCATATTTTTACGTCGTTGGTGCGTTTTTCTTTACGGTAACTTCATAATCTCGTCGTAGATATTTGAAACTCAGAGGCGCGTCTCCGCTAGCCTTCCGCGAACGTATGCGACACATACTTAAACGGACCGGGTTTAGGGTTTCAATAATTCCTCTTTCTGTTGAAATTTAAATGCAAAACGTAATTCGAGTTAAACATTTGGATGGATAAAACAGCCATTACAAAAACCATGTGAAAATCACACCATTTTCATTTTTGTCAAAATCGACTTTTTATCGAATTAGTGTCTTAGTCGTCTCGTTGAATTAAAATGCATATTATTTATATACAAATACACTCTTATAGGAAACAATCAATACAATAATTATAAAAGCAGAAGAATTAATCAAGTAATAAATATTGTTTTGTTACGCCAGCCAACTGATAACTATATGACCAAGGACATGTATTGATAAGAACAGGGGTTCTAACGATATAATTAGAAATTAGACTAGTATGTTATTTATCAAACCCTTTCAGATCTCCATAGATGCTGGCTTGAACCGTTGCATCTGGCATTTTGGTGTGACTAAATACTTAATTTTCTTATTCCTCCTGAGCAACCGACTGGAATCATATAATACTGGGTCATCATTAAAATAATCTTGTGTTTTAAGAGGACCACATCTGGATAAGCCAAAAACCGTTTATTATGAGAATACACAATAACTATAAAAACCAAACATTATTTTTGGATCCAGGCAGGACTAGACTACACCAGCCGACCAGAAAAAACACAGACATCTCTAGCGTTGGGTCTACCCTTAGTGGGCGAGGCAATAGAAAATGGGGGTGGGTCTTGGATTGTAGAAAGGGACGTCTCACTTTTTGGACTGTCTCTGGTTGAAGCCTTCGCAGTTTCCGTAGTTTTTACGACAATTTGGTGAACCTTACGTTGTTCATTCTGTGTTTATCATGCAACGTGAAAGCTGCAATTGAAGTAGGCATGTGCATCGTTGTAGGTTACATTAATTTCTGTTCATTACGTTTCTGAATGTCGACCACTCCTTTCAGAATGCACGAAAGACTTCTTCCAGCCTCTCCGAACTGGTACTGTTCGCGATGTAGTGACACGAATGACCAGGGTATATTGGGGTTTGGAGCTAAAAACATAATCTACTTGATTGACGTTACAGCAACATCGTCTACAGTTGTTGGTAAAGTATCATAGTTACTCTTGTATCAGCCATTTTGTTGTCAGTCGTTGAACTTCTTTTAATTATATGTTTACGTCTTATTCCTATTCACTTATGTCTTACAGGTGAACTAGTTGGTCACAGAGAGAGAGTCTCTGGCTTCTCATTCTGCCAGCATCCCGGCCAAAGCCATATTTGTGCCAGCTCCTCTGATGATGGGACTGTTAAATTTTGGGACACTAATGAGAAGGTCCTATTAAAGGAGCATAAAGTTCACCAGGTGAGATTCACTGTGGAGTTGAATCCGTCTTGTCGGTCTCGAGGTATACAATACATTTGTTAATGGAAAATGACAGTTATTTTAAGATGCACATGGTCATCCATCTGAAATGTTCTAGCTCAAAAGTTCCAGTTTGCAAACAAATCGTTGGTTTAGAAGACAAAATTAGAGTGACATAGAATTCCAGTCTGTTAAAAACAGAGCAGCACACCCCCTTCCCGAAATAACATCTTACACATCGGGACCTCATTTTAGGCTAGACAGATTACATTTTTAACAATACTTACCAGGTGAAATGTAGTTGATTGCGTTTGTAATGAAGAAAGGTTTCATAATTTTGTTTATGTCCATTCTGCTTGCTGTTGTCTTAAAGTAAAAACAGGCCTTATTTCATGGCTTTTTTGAGCCATTGGTTTCCTATGGAGAGGCCTGCAGGTCTACTAAGGCAAATGTGTAATTATAAGGCAAAAATGTCATTTTAATCAAGAAAATCTCTTTGAAATAA
Source organism: Esox lucius (assembly GCF_011004845.1). Lineage (NCBI taxonomy): Eukaryota > Metazoa > Chordata > Actinopteri > Esociformes > Esocidae > Esox > Esox lucius. Next base: position 36,971,886 of record NC_047575.1, read on the forward strand.
AATATGACTGACCACTCAGAAATTCAGTCATAAATCCCTAGACTGAAAGTAGTGTTTTTTTCTTCTTTTTCTTCTTCCTTGTAAGGCAGATGTAATTGTAATGGAGCAGGTGTTTCCATCATATGCAAGTTTTGTCATGAAAGTAGATTATAGTAGCAAAATAAGGAGACCTTTGTTGGTGCAATTTTGGGCAAATAGAATTATAAGCTTCACTCATGCCGCGAGAGCCCCATAGAAGGTTCATTTCAAATCATTTGCTATGACCTTGCGCCAGAGTTCCAGCTCAGCCAGCATTTCTTGGAGGTTTTACAGTAATGGGTGAATTTATATGCGTTCTATTGTCTAGCCTACTCATTTTGATTGGGATTGTAATTAGTGGTGATTAGGGGTATAACGGTAGGAGTTTTTCATGGTATGAGAACCGTCTCAAAAAATATCAATGTATTATGGTGTAGGCCTATTGCTAATAGTGTTAGCAATTAAATTGTTCATGTTTTAAATATTTGTTCATGTATTAAATATGTTTGATTAACAACATTAGTTAAAACAATGGTGTTAATTTCTTAGCAGAGAATCAATTACTATAACCAAATGTATTATAAGTAGTATTAACCGTGTTGCAATGCACTCCAGCAAATTAACCAATGAACGTACAGTTGGTCAATCGCAACGTTGCCTATGAGTGTAACTCTGTTTGCTGCTGGTGTGTAAGACAGCGTGAATAACGTTAGCTGACCTATAAACATGAGTCATTACAAAACTTGGAAAATGTATTGTATCTGGCTGTGTTATTTATGAAAGGGGATATAATATAATTTGCCTATACAGTATTTTCACTTACATTGATCTCTGCATGTTCCTATCCACTTAAATTCAACACTACTGTTGTTTGCTCTTTGGGGTTAAAGGCCAGGTGTTTTGTAAAATCATTTTGTGACAACTGCTGATGTAAAAAGTGCTTTATAAATACATTTGATTGACATTCTGTGGGATGATGCTCACGGAGATGGAATGTCAGGTTCAAAGTGTTCCCCGCCTGGGCCGACACTTTTTTCTGACATGCTTTGCAAATTGGGTAACCATCAACATTTCACTAGTAAGCCTATGGTGTCATGAGTGTTTTCAAGTACCCCCTGTGGAGAGACCAAGTACCCCCCTGGTTGGGAACCACTGGATTAGAACAAATCAGAACAAATCATGACTTTATATTAATGCAATTCCTTGAATGACAAAATGGCAATAGTATGAGAACTGTTTGTTTTTACAACCAAGGTGCATTGTGAAACCATTATATCAGTATTGATTAGTCTGAGACTGTGAGAATATTTTTTTCAACGTGTGTTTTAGAAGCAGCTTCCCTATTTTAATGGATGGATCATGTGACTGCAGTTCCCCCTTTAAGTATTTGTATGCTCTATTGCCAATAGAACACCATCACAGCCCTCCATTGGTCCCCTGAGGAGAAGAACCTTGTGGTGTCAGCGGATGAGAAAGGCATTCTGGTCTGCCACTGGTACAACACGGGTGAATCTCAAAGCTTTTTCCCCGAACCAAGGAATATCTTCTGCCTGTCCTGCTCCCCTCACAACTGGCACTACATTGCTGTGGGGTAAGATACCTCTGGTGGTGCTAGCCCAAGAGTTACACCTTTTTATTTGATGTATCTATGGAATGAGCTCTATATGACATCATAACTGCTATAAACAGCAAGCAGTATTGTGTGGCTGTTTTTATTGACCTGGCCAAAGCCTTTGACTCTTGTGAATCCACTAATCCTAATGAACAGACATGACTTTTGGTTGAAACGGGTGTTCCTCAGGGTTCAATTCTCAGACCAGTCTTAATCTCGATATAACTACATCCATAATGTTGCACTTGCTACTAGTGACTTTATTTGATTGTGATATGAGGTGCCGGTCCAATTTACAAAAGCCTCTGCCTTAGCCCTTGATGTACCTTCAGCGATTTCACAATTCTATAACTGTTTCACAAGCTGACATTAGCTATGTTTGATTGTGTTTGACACAAAGGTAAGTTAGTACTTAGCCAGTCAGAGCTCTCGACCAATTTCACCACATATATGTTTGTCATATATTTGCTCGTTATATCATGGGAATGTGTTGTTTGCCTTGAATTAACTCTTCATGTAATTATGTCATGTTAATGTAAATATCCTCTGGACCACAGGAGCAAGTCCAAATTGTACATCTTTGAGAACGTTGACTAGAACAAACTCTCCTCAAACCCTCGTGTCAGCTGAGCTGAGAGACACTTTGCATTATGGGAGAATGGAAAAGAAAACAATGTGGTCTGATGAGACCAAAATAGAGCCTAACACAGCAAATCCTGAGAACACCCTCCCTACCATGAAGCGTGGTGATAGCAGCATCATTCTATAGGGATGTTTCTCTGTATCAGTGCCTAGAAAACCTGTCACAATAGAGGCAGAAATGGATGCAGTAAAGTACAGAGGAATTCTTTAAGAAAACATGCTCATGTCTGCTAGAGCTCTGTGATTTGGGAGGAGATTAATCTTCCAGCAGGACAATGATCCCGAACATTTCTTTATTTCTTAGATACAAAGATGGCATGATTGTGCTGATTGACATAAGTAAGAAGGGCGAGGTGGTGCATCGTTTCCGTGGCCACGATGATGAGATCCATGCCCTGGCCTGGGCACCCGTGCCCAATGAGGAAATGCTTTACAACAGGCTGGACGATCACACAGGTGGGTAATGGAAGAGACTGCTGATTCCACTTAACATATTCAGTCAATACAAAATGGCACGATGAGAAGACTGCCAATAACAGGAAATGTTGAGGGACGTGCAATTAAAGGCATCAAAATAAAGACTTATTGACCTTTATGTGACGTCAAGTTAGCAATTACGGCCTTGCTTCGCAAAATCTCCCCAGCAGGTTTGGTGAGGTTGTCCTACCACAGGTGTCCTCATAGCACGACCAGAGGCATCTTGTCCAACAACCAACACGGGATGGTGCAAAGACTATTTTCACTGCCATGTCCAAGACTCCTGTGCACACCAAAATATGACATAAACTCCTACCTGCAGTTATACTGCAATGCGGTGACTTCGCCACCTGAAGTTTGACTACTATTTAATTATTTAATTTAGGATCACCTGGCTTAAACCCTGTTCCACTCAAGGGCTGTTGGTACATGAAAACATAAGCGAAATGTACAGCAGCAAGCTTGTTTGGTGGAAACATCACTGATGAGCAAATAAACATTTTCTTCATGCAGATTGTAGTACTTCCATGAAAATATATTGCCAGTTGGATGGAAACCCAGCTTTTGTGCAGTCAACCAATAAAATCAATAGAGTGAATGTTTCCCCTTTGATTTACATATTTTTCAGAAATGATCAGTGAGGTGACCGAGGGCACAGAGAAGGGATGCTATCTGGCATCTGGGAGCAAGGACCAGACAATAAGAATCTGGAGCATGCTTAAGGGCAAAGGTGAGATGAGCGGAGTTATCAGTCTGAATCATCCATCGTTTTTTGTGCTCATCGTTCTACTATGGAGTCGGTCCTGTATGCTCTTATGGAGCCCCCCATCTCTTGGTGTTCAACATGATTATGTCCCCCCTCAGGTGTGATGACTATGAAACTACCATTCCTGAAGAGGAGAGGGATAGGTGTAGATCCGGCGGTAAAGGAGAGACTGTGGCTCAGTGTGCACTGGCCCAAGGGGAAGCCAACCCAAGTCGTGTCAAGCTGTTTCGGGTAATAACTGTGACCAAAGAATTGAGGGGTAGTATGATTCATTGTAAAGGGTAGGGGTGTAAATAGTACATCTTACGGTACGTATTATGGTTTTAAGGTCACAGTTCAATACGGTTTTGATACAGCGCTGTATTGTCAACAGTTACTGGAGATCAGTTTTTAGTTTATTGCACTCCCATTGCTCTTGTAATTCCTTTAGCCGAATTGGACTGCTGCTACGTGCTGCTTGAAAGCATTGCAAAGGCCAAGTTGTTTTGTTTCTCTGCGTTTCTGTATTGCTCAGTGGATATTGATACTGGGGTGATGTCGGCATAGATGTCAACATGTTTGTGGTGTTAGTAACCTCGTAGGTTCCTGTCATCAAGCAGCGGCAAAATACAGTTGATGTTTCATTTTAAGAAACTGTCTGTCATTTTTGTAGTTTACTGGAATGTCAAAATGCTGCCAAACTAGAGATCTTGACAAAGCTGGATGATTATACAATGTTGATTCATCAATACCACCACTCAGCATTATAGAACTAGCTGTTCCTCCTTAAGTTTGCCTCAAAAAACAACCGTTGGCAAAACACCAACAATTATATAATATTTTTGATTATGGTCTTCCCAAAGTCACACTTTTAAACAGAAAAAAAAATAAAAAGATTCTAGCTCAATCAGATTTCATTTTAAAATGTTTTCATTTGGGTTCACAATTCTTTAAGAGCCCCATATACTGTACTGTACGGTATGGTATGGGTACCAGTACTTGTGCCAATTCAGGCCTAGTGAAGAACATGATTTAGTTGCCAACTTGCTAATACTTGGTCTATTGATCAATCATTTTGCCCAAAATGTACTGTTGTGCAGGGGTGAGCTGATCTTGTGGGACCTCACCAAGGGAGGCAAGCAGAAGTGGTGCCTGTTGGGAACATCGTCAGAAGGGCAGAACCACAGCAGGATTGTGTTTAACATGAGCTCAGTGTGTGTTCTGGACAACAGAGAGCTCTTGATCAGCACTTCCATGGACAGACAGGTGATGTAGGGTTTATCTCACTCAATGCAGTTTTAAAGCAATTTACTCTCGTTTGCAACACTTTCAATTTGAGGACCGTGTGAGTTTGAGAACTTATGTGAAGTTAGTGCATGATTTTTGGGGGATGGCATGTGTTATGTTACAGATAAAATGTTGGGACCTATTGTCATTGGACTGTTGCTGGACCTTGCCCACCCTGGGGGGCTTTGTGTACGCCCTGACCTTCTCTCCTGTGGGGACTGGCTGCCTGGCCTTGGGAGTGGGAGACAGCATGGTCCGTGTGTGGAGCACCCTGTCCATGCAGAACAAATATGACACAAAGACCTTCTGGCAGGGAATCAAGTCCAAAGTCACAGCGGTAAGAGATTCTTAGGGCATATTATTACCAGTTATTTTTTTTATTGTTGTATTGTAGAAGTGAAGATGGCTAGTGCAAATATTTGCTCATTGCAGTTATCCTGGCATCCAACCAAAGAAGGATCCTTAGCTTTTGGAACTGATGATGGCAAAGTTGGTATCTATGATGTTTTTTCTAACAAGTAAGAGAAACTTTTTAAACAAGTTGACGGTTTAATCAAATGTTACCTTTGGTAATTATCATTTCTCAGCAAAATAATTGTATGTGTTTTGTATTATGACGTTATTGAATGGTGTTTTGTGTTGTTCCAGGCCTCCTCATGTATCCAGCACATACCACAGAAAGACTGTGTACACATTAGCCTGGGGTCCCCCAGTCCCACCGCTGTCATTTGGTAAGCTCTTATTAAGTTTATCTAATTGTGTGTACTTTATGCAGTGCACTCTCTTACCCAGCAACTTCTGAAAGTGGGCGTTTTGCCAAAGCCATGAGTCAGCAGAAGCATCTCTTGACGCTTTTGTAATATACTGCATAATTGAATGAGTTCAGAAAACGCTTATCTCTCTCCCTGAGCCATACGTTGGGAAATCAAGATGGTGGAAAGTTAATTTTTACCAGCTACCAGCAGATGACATTTTGATTACCGTATCCGTCATTCCGTTTTTTTAAAGCAGTAAAACATAATTGCCCCTGTGTGATGGATCTGCTGATGGTTTCTAAACCAGAAAAATACCATTTGTTGATTTTACTGGTGTGGCACCTCCTGCTGGTGTTGCAGAGGGGCATGCAGGCATTTGAGATGTGCATTATCTTTACGACTGGTGTTTTCTAACTCTGCAACCGCCACTTTATCAAATAACACTCTAATTTACTTTATACGATGTGCATTTGTGTTTGTGTACAAGTCACGTACGTTATGGAATGTAACCCGGTGTTGCTATGTTGTGTATTGCCATTAAAGGCTGGCTCTTTGTAGTACGCTGATGATTGATGTAGATTTGCACCGCCTTGGAAGATGTGACGCGCTGCTGTATAAGTGCTTGCGAAGTTGTCGTGGCAGTGTTGCTACTTGTTTCTTGATGTATACGGTAGGCTATGCATTATTATAATTTTTTCTCTGTTTATCGATTTCCCAGCATTAACCTAATTCTCTTCAAACAGTAAACATAAAAATATTGTTGACATTATTTTGTTTAAAAATAATATAAAAAATAAGGGATTCTAGTGTGAAATTGTGAAAGGAAACTTATGATGCCACCATCGTCCTTAAGTAAACCTTCCAGGCATTTTTAGAGAACATTCTGGAAATCTATGACTGTGCATGCAGCTTCCAAATGCATTCTCTAGATCAAAAGCTATAGCTTCTGCTGAAAGGGATAATTCCAAGTGGCTTACATTTTCACACTGAGAATTTGACTTAATGTTGGTTTGAGTTGGATGGTGCTGCCAGCCAAAAACAATATACAAACAGAACACAGAATACATTATCGGAACATAAAACTCTGGAGTATAGGCTGATTCATCAGTTTTGCAAGTGAACAAACACATTGAGGAACATGCCATGAAGCATAGGCTGGGCACCATCTCCAAAGCACATAAGAGTCTCTGCTTGAGACCCCTGGGTGCAGTTGATATTTTTTAATTACTTTTCTGTCTGTAAGCATGGAGTTGTAGCGTCAAATGATCTGAGCTCCGAAGGGGGCTTGAATGGTAGCATGTTATGCTGCTTTAATAGTGCTGTGAAAGTAGTCCAGGATTCTATCATGACTTGTTGGATCTTGTTGAAGACTTGTGTGGTTAAAATGTCCTATTATGGCTAATCTGATTGCTAACTTTTAACCTCCGAGATTTGATCACCAGTAGTTGTTGTGCTTTGGACTGAAAATGTAAGCTTAAGCTAAAATGACTGAGGAGAATTTTCCAGTTGAACAGAATGTTTGCAGTTAATGAAAATAGATTTCAGGTATGGAGAGCAGGATGTAGCCACTGTAGTGACATCACTGCACCAACTTTGGTTGACATGAAAACACTAGTTCAGCCTTGGATTGGAAAGACAGCTATTTCCACCGCATCGTCAGTTATGGATTCTTCAGCTGAGATTCCTTAAGGTAGCAAACCGAGGTGAAAGAGAAGTCCTTTTTAGCTTTCATCAGGAGTTGCAGCTCTTTTACTTAGTTAGTGAATGAGTTTACATTTCAAAGAAAGAAGAACTATACAGGGATATCATAATAGTGTGCGAATTACTTTATAGGTGTGGTCCTGATGTTTCTATTGCTGAGTTATTTAACTGGTTTCTTGGTTCTGACAGAAGTGTGTTACTGATATTGGTCGTTTTGAAACTGTAAAAGCAAAATAATGTGTTTGTTTGACAGGGGGTCACTTTGGGGTCACAGAAATGTTCTTGCTTTTGAGGAAAAAAAAATGTCCATAAAAATAACATCACATTGATCAGAAATACAGTGTAGACATTACGTTAATGTTGTATATGACTGTTGTTGCTGGACATTTTTTTTATGGCATATCCTCATAAGCGTACAGAGGCCCATTATCAACAACCATCAGTCCTATGTTCCAATGGCATGATGTGTTTGTTAATAATGGTAATTTTGATCATTAGAAAACCCTTTTGCAATTATGTTAGCACAGCAGAAAACTATTGTGCTGATTAAAGAAGCAATAAAACTGGTCTTCTTTAGACTAGTTGAGTGTCTGGAGCATCAGTAATTGTGGGTTCACATACAGGCTCAAAATGGCCAGAAACAAAGAACTTTCTTCTCGCCAGTTGATTCTTGTTCTGAGAAAGGAAGTCTATTCCATGTGAGAAATTTCCAAGAAACTGAAAATCTTGTAGAACGCTGTGTACTACTCCCTTTGCATAACTGTGCAAACTGACTCTAACCAGAAGAGAAAGAGGAGTGGGAGCCCTTGTTGCACAAATGAGCAAGAGGAAATGTACATTACAGTGTCTGGTTTGAGAAACAGACGCCTCATAGGTCGTCAACTGGTAGCTTCATTAAATAGTACCCGCAAAACACCAGTTTTGTAAATAAAAACCTTACAAAATCTTACAGATTACCTCAACCACACTTATGCACTTAAAGACTAAAACACCATCTAACTATCATTTTGCCTTCTCCAGGTGGGGCAGGCGACCGGCCATCGTACAGCCTGTATAGCTGTGCTGGAGAGGGCCTCATCCTACAGCATGACCCCTGGAAGCTGACAGGAGAGGCCACAGACATTGACAGGCTCATCAAGGACACAAACAGCATCAAGGTGAGGCCTGACATTTATGTATTTTCAGCAGAGACCATTATATCAGGGGTTCCTGGGTTTGCTGTAGTGAAAGATTTTTTTGTGCTATCATTATTGATGTTATGTTATGCAGAAAGTGATTAGATCATTTATATTAGGGCTGCAACAACTAATCAGTAAAATATAATAATGTTGATAACAAAAAATTGTTGCCAACGAATTTCATTACTGATTTGTTGGGTCTATGTAAGACACAAAAAGAAAAAACATTGAAAGATGGAGGACACTTTGTAGCCCAGCAATGTAACTTTGTAGCCCAGCAATGTAACTTTGTCTGCTTTTCATAGACCTCTGTATTAGTTTGGCGTCATTCCATGAGTGAGTTAAAATGAAAAATCTTTCTTCTCAAATGCATTCTTTGGTGCGTTAACGTAACGTTCACAATAGCAACACTTAGTATTCCCCACATTACTAATGTGATGGATCATGCCATGTGTGAGCAAAATGCATCCCTAGTCAACCTTTTGTAAATTAAAGGGATATTGTCTGTGCAGTTCAGGCTATATTTCAGCTATTTGAAGATTTTCAGCAACATCCTGCATTTCCTTATTACTCCTTATTGCAATTCTAGGTGAATATTAACATGTTAAAGTATAACATTTTGAGGTATTTTCAAATACTGTTTTACATTAATTCACTATTTTATTCATTATTTATTAATTTATTGAATTACAAAAAAATCTGAGTCAGTAAAAAGACACAAAGTTCCCATCACTAGCTGACACTCCAGTATAAATATACCCGGAGTAACACGGAAACGCTAAGAAACATCCTACTTTCCCAATTTATTCAAGCAGCTCTTAGCAGCAGTTTGATTGGGCTAACATAATGGCAAGCTATGTGCCCGTACTCCATGGTTGAGAATAGTAAGTTTCAGCATTATTTCAGCAAACCGGTAGTGCCCACACTTTATGATTATATAAAACTGTTTGTGTTCTGTTTGCACATTGCACTGTATTTCATTTTTTAATTAAGAGACAACTGCACTTTTCTTTCCTTTCGAAAAAGTTGAAAAGGAAAGTTTTGATAGAAAAGACATCATCAAAAAGTTGATTTATGTCAGTAATTCCATTCAAAAAGTGAAACTTGTATATTATATTAATTCATTGCACACAGACTGATATACACTCACCTAAAGGATTATTAGGAACACCTGTTCAATTTCTCATTAATGCAATTATCTAATCAACCAATCACATGGCAGTTGCTTCAGTGCATTTAGGGGTGTGGTCCTGGTCAAGACAATCTCCTGAACTCCAAACTGAATGTCAGAATGGTAAAGAAAGGTGATTTAAGCAATTTTGAGCGTGGCATGGTTTTTGGTGCCAGACGGGCCGGTTTGAGTATTTCACAATCTGCTCAGTTACTGGGATTTCCACGCACAACCATTTCTAGGGTTTACAAAAAATGGTGTGAAAACGGCAGTCCTGTGGGCGAAAATGCCTTGTTGATGCTAGAGGTCAGAGGAGAATGGGCCGACTCATTCAAGCTGATAGAAGAGCAACTTTGACTGAAATAACCACTCGTTACAACTGAGGTATGCAGCAAAGCATTTGTGAAGCCACAACACGCACAACCTTGAGCGGATGGGCTACAGCAGCAGAAGACCCCACCGGGTACCACTCATCTCCACTACAAATAGGAAAAAGGGGCTACAATTTATGGTGTTCCTAATAATCCTTTAGGTGAGTGTATTTCAAATGTTTATTTATTTTAATTGTGATGATTATAACTGACAACTAATGAAAATCCCAAATTCAGTGTCTCTGAAAATTAGAATATTACTTAAGATCAATACAATGTTGGCCAACTGAAAAGTTTGAACATGAAAAGTATGAGCATGTACAGCACTCAATACTTAGTTGGGGCTCCTTTTGCCTGGGGCTCCATGTGTTGTTTACTGCAGCAATGCGGCGTGGCATGGAGTCGATCAGTCTGTGGCACTGCTCAGGTGTTATGAGAGCCCAGGTTGCTCTCATAGTTGCTTTCAGCTCTTCTGCATTGTTGGGTCTGGCGTATCGCATCTTCCTCTTCACAATACCCCATAGATTTTCTATAGAGTTAAGGTCAGGCGAGTTTCTTGGCCAATTAAGAACAGGGATACCATGGTCCCTATACCAGGTACTGGTAGCTTTGGCACTGTGTACAGGTGCCAAGTCCTGTTGGAAAATGAAATCTGCATCTCTATAAAGTTGGTCAGCAGCAGGAAGCATGAAGTGCTCTAAAACTTCCTGGTAGATGGCTGCGTTGACCTTGGACCTCAGAAAACACAGTGGACCAACACCAGCAGATGACATGGCACCCCAAACCATCACTGACTGTGGAAACCTTACACTGGACTTTAAGCAACGTGGATTCTGTGCCTCTCCTCTCTTCCTCCAGACTCTGGGACCTTGATTTCCAAAGGAAATGCTAAATTTACTTTCATCAGAGAACATAACTTTGGACCACTCCGCAGCAGTCCACTCTTTGTCTTGTTCAAGAGTGACTTGACACAATGAATGCGACAGCTGAAACCCATGTCTTGCATACGTCTGTGCGTGGTGGTTCTTAAAGCACTGAATCCAGCTGCAGTCCACTCTTTGTGAATCTCCCCCACATTTTTGAATGGGTTTTGTTTCACAATCCTCTCCAGGGTGCAGTTATCCCTATTGCTTGTACACTTTTTTTTTCTACCGCTTCTTTTCCCTCCCTTCGCCTCTCTATTAATGTGCTTGGACACAGAGCTCTGTGAACAGCCAGCCTCTTTAGCAATGACTTTTGACACAAATGGTTGCCTTTGGACAGCTGTCAAGTCAGCAGTCATCCCCATGATTGTGTAGCCTACAGAACTGGACTGAGAGACCATTTAAAGGCCTTTGCAGGTGTTTTGAGTTAATTAGCTGATTAGTGTGGCACCAGGTGTCTTCAATATTGAACCTTTTCACAATATTCACATTTTCTGAGATACTGAATTTGGGGTTTTCATTAGTTGTCAGTTATAATCATCAAAATTAAGATAAATACACACTTGAAATATATCATCTGTGTTGAATGAATGGATACATTATACAAGTTTCACTTTTTGAATGGAATTACTGAAATCAACTTTTTGATGATATTCTAATTATATGACCAGCACCTGTATATATAAATATATATAGATTGGCGCTTTCCAGAAGGATTATATATAAATAAATAAATAAACATAAACAAACATAAACATGGTGGCGGATCCATAATTGTATGGGCAGCCATCTGATGGGAGTCATTGGGTTTGATAATTGGTCTGCACGTTTGTATTAAAAATATATATTATTTATTTTTTTAATATATATTTTTAATACAAACATGCAGACCAATTATCATACCCAATGACTCCCATAAGATGGCTGTCCATACTATTATGGATCCCCCACCATATTTAACAGTTGGCAGCAGACACTGTGGGCTGATGATTAGCTTTCTCCAAATGTAAACTTATCCAGATGTAGGAAATGGTGTGAAAGATGACTTATCAGACAATATAACATTTCCATTGCTCAGGGGTACAGGTTTTTGGTCCTTGGATACAAGTGGTTTCCGAATGGCAGACCTGCCATAAAATCCAGATTTGTGAGGTTCACAACGTACAGTTTTTGTTGAAACTTGTTCGCAAAGGTTGTGATTCAATTCTGTGGTCATTTCAGGGGCTTTGCCAATGCATTATGACGATGTTCAGCAAATGCTGTCTTGATTCCCATTGACACATTATTGAATATAAATTATTTAGCGTTTTTTGTGACCGATGTACTTACCCTCTTTGGAACTGTTATTTGTCTCATTACTTTGAAAACTCACAAAATTTATAATTTTCAGGCTTTTTTTATGCCTGACATATGTACAGTACTGCTCTTAGGCAATCAACCTCATGTGACCTGTGTATTTATAATTGTGATTCAGTCACTTCAAAGTAACAGGCCATTTCCATGTGTTGTTTTTGTTATTTTGTCCACCTGGTGTACAATTACAAATCACAGATTATGAATTATTTTGTCACATTTTACCCCTCAAATCAAGTGTGGTCCCTTTAGTCTGAGAACCCCTGTTCTACATAGCGTAAGCATTTCACCCAGTTGTGGCATTATGCACAGGGTTTGAAGGTCACTTTTTCTTTTTTACAGCACAAGCTGTCACCCCACACAGATCTCAGCTGGAAACCAGATGGAAAATTTCTGGCCATTGGCAATGAGGATGGGTGAGTCAACATTATAAAGTGCCATGAAAACGTGTTCACTCCCCTGACCAATTCTCAAATTTTACAGAAGTACAAATAATAAATAAAACCCTAACCCCCATTTTCTCCTGAATTAGGTGCTATACAATTTGTAATTAAAGCCCTGCTTCATTGTAGAAACACCCAGGTCTATGGGACATTCAATGTCGAAACATCTGATGCTCCTCTGGTTCTTGCGTCGTTGTACTTGAACAGTTAATTCATGGAATGTGCTTTGGAGCATCTCAAAGTTGACCGCAGGTATTTGCTGCATTGAGGCAGGGCCTTAATCACGAACTGAATATCACAAAGTTGTAGAGAAAAACGGGGTAATAAAATAGAGTAAATGTTTTTGTTAACTTTTTTGCCAATAAGCAGATGAATGCAAAAACGATTCTGTCAGAGTTGTCGTGGAGACATTATCCTATTTAAAAGTGATCGGGGGGAAAAAAACAAGAAAACAATTGTCGCTTTGTTTTGATTCCCTTTTCTGTAAGCAACGTATTGAGTTCGTCTCATGGGATAGTAACACAGCTCTTATATTAAAATGAAAGCGGACGTGTGCTCTTTAACTTGGACATAAATGAGTCTTTTTAATTGGCCTTAAATGTTTCTATTAAAGGTCCATTGAGGTGTACCAGGCCCCGAACCTCAAGCTGCTGTGTACCATCCAGCAGCATCATAAGATCATCAACGTGCTGCGCTGGCACCATGACCATGGCTCCCAGCCTGAGCTGCAGTACCTCCTGGCGTCTGGCTCCAGCAACGCTGTGGTCTATGTCCACGACATCCGCACTGTCATAGGTGCGGTTCCTCTAGGGCCGTGGTATTCAGATCTGGCCCTTGAAGCAAGTTCTACTCCAAGATTTGAATTCCACTGCCCCGGGGTGTATGCTTGGGCCAAATCTTGTTTTTCTTGCGGAACAATTTATTTGGTTAACTTAAACCCACTTTTTATAGCCAATACAACAACTAAACCCACATCTAAACACACCCACGTACACACCCTCTTTACAAATAGATTGCTGCTCCTTTTTTTATTTTTTTTGACTGGATATAGTTCTTAAGTCGTAAGTGACATTCAGTTCCCAAATAAGCTTCAGTTTCCAGAACATTCACAAGATGAAAATGCTGAAACTGTAAGAAGAGGAGAGACAGGCACAAATTGCTCACAACAGGGTGACTAAAAGTAATGAACTAATGAACACATTGTTATGTGGCTCTTATAAAAAAATATTTGGCACCTGTTTTTTCCCCCTATAGGAGCCAATGGCTCCTTAATTGATTTTTTTGTTTGGAGACCTGAATATTCAGCTGGCTGTATGTATATACTTTTCTGTTCATTATTAACCCTTCTTTTTCCAAACCCAACTGAAGAAATTAAATCAGTAGACAAATTAAATTATTCAAAAGATGAAATCAATGAAAAAATGCAAAATCATTATAGAAATATGTTTCCCCAAAGTGTGTATATTTAAACAATATGCAGTTAGGGCAAGTAGAGGTGCAGAGGCAGCAATTGGTCACCAGAGAGCGCTTTCGGGAATGATATAACGTAAAGCTAAAGTTCTCATGAGATGTTATCTATTCATAACTTGACAACCGTTTCCCTGTGCTCAGAGTCCCCTCCAGTATGTCCCATTGTGATGACCGAGGCATATCGGAGCCTGGCGGGTCACACAGCCAAGATCACCAGCTTGGCGTGGAGTCCCCACCACGACGGGCGACTGGTCACAGTGTGTTATGATGGTACAGCACAGGTCAGTCCCATATATCCACATCACAGAACCAGCATTCTGTGAACATTTAAAGCTAAAATCAGACTTTATGGGGTCAGTCAGCTTTATTTTGAGGTTATTGTTATCTGAATCCGATGAATTAGAAATTACAGCACGTTCTGAGCACCCCCCCTTTTAGGGTACCAAAGGTATTTGGCCTATTGGCTTCAAAGATGTTTGTTTGTGATTTTGTGCATGCACAAAAAGGAGGACCAAAGAACTGTTAGTTTAAATAACATAATTAATTTGAATTAATCCAAAACATAGACTAAACATAAATCAACTGTTTATAAAAAAAAAAGAAGGCACTGTTGAGCTCCGCAATAGAAAATACCTGTTTAGGGAGACCGGTTGAGCAAAAAACCCGCTTAGGAAGACCTCTAGTAAGAATGACCAAAGAATGCCAAACATGTAAACTTCCTAATGAGACATGGCTTTGAAGCCCATTTTCCAAATACTTTGATCTCTTTATACAGAGATACTATGTACAATATGTGCTGTTTATTTCCAACGGTTCATCTGATTATAGAAAACAAAACATATTAAAGCTGACAGTCTATTTTTGTTACTGTCCAAATACACATGGACTGAACTATGGATTTTTTTCCCCCCATGTTTTCGGAAAAAAACAATGGCACCTTTTTGGCTTCATTTCTTGATACTATACCCTTTTCACATGCTATTAAAATGTTCTGCTGTTCGTTGTGTGGTGCCCAGGTGTGGGATGTCCAAAAGGAGGAGGCTTTGTGCAACTACAGGGGCCACCGGGGCCGCCTGCTGTGTGTCCAGTGGTCACCTGTCGACCCTGATCTGGTCTGGACCGGAGCTGATGACTTTACTGTGCATGAGTGGGCCGTGTCCAAACAGAAGTTTTCAAAGCCCCCCAAAGGTAGAAAACATAGAGCGTGGCTGTGGAACATTTCAGAATTTGAGTGCATGTGATTTTAAAGAACTATAACAGTCAAACGTTGTGCTGATGATACAAATATGCACCCATTATTATTTTATTTTTTTCATCAGCAAAAAAAAATGTTGACCAGAAGTTGAAGGTCAAGGCCAAGAAGAAAAAGAAAGGAACAACCGGGAATGTGGGACTGAAGGTGGAGGAGGGCTTGCCTCTGAATGGAACAGAGGATAGAAGAGGTGTATCCCTGGCACCAGGTGATGGACCGTCTGACAATGAGGATGATGATGATATTGAAGAGGGAAACAAGACCAATAGCGTCTCTTCAGTGACAGGTAGCACTTTGGACATTTCCAGTCTATTACTGCATTGTCTCTCTCAATTCAGCAAAAGGTCGTGCAAAACACTTCTTTCAATGTAGTATCTAAAACAGCATTGCTGTTTGTACTGTAACCACATTATGTACACATGTTGCAGACACCGTCAAGGATCAGCACATATCATATTGCTGTATTTCAAATATGGTATCATGCATATTTTGACGTTCAGAAATATTTGTAAGAATACTGTCAAATGAAAATATGATGCTTGCATACGTATTCAACTCCCACACATTAATATGGTAGAGCCACGTTTTGACGCAAAAGCAGCTTTTTATATGTTCGAACTTTGCACAATGTCCAAGTGATTTTGGCCCACTCATTTTGACAGGTTTGCTCCAGATTTTTCAGGTTGGTTGAACAAACCAAATATTGCTGTAGATATTC
This sequence comes from Esox lucius, assembly GCF_011004845.1. Taxonomy (NCBI): domain Eukaryota; kingdom Metazoa; phylum Chordata; class Actinopteri; order Esociformes; family Esocidae; genus Esox; species Esox lucius. Next base: position 36,988,002 of record NC_047575.1, read on the forward strand.
AATGGGATTGATATAAGGACCTGGACACTAAAAGTCACTCTGATGTTGCCTTGGCCTCGTGCTTGGAATATTTTGTCCTGCTGAAAGGTGCATTTCTTTAGATGCCTCTGTTTTGTTTATCAGACTAAAGCAGTTTTTCTTGCATAATTTCCCTGTATTTTGCTCCATCCATTCTTCCTTAAATTTTAACAAAATTCGATCCTGATCATCCCTACCAGCAAGATTCTGCATCCCGTATCAATTGGCCTTATGTAAGATTTATACTGTATTACTAGCATAAATAACAGCATTCATTTAGGCCTGTCTTTACATAACCTCCACTGATTCAGATTCAAATTGTTCTTTATTCTCTTCGATCTAATTATATCCACATTTTCTTCAGGATCCCCCTTTTCACATTTCCCTGGCCATTCCACAACAAGTGTTTCTTCTGGAACCAGCCCCTAGCCTGGTTTCCCAAAGCTTTTAAAGAGTAGGCTCTTGTTAGCACCATACATACTGTTAATGCAATAATACTGACTTCTGTTTACAATTCTTCTGAGAAACCTGTCACAGGGTGCTTTTTTTGTGTAATTGGGGAATATTTGCAAGATAGTTTTCAGCAGACATCATTTTGCACAGTGGGTTGACCGCTGCTACACACCAGTAGCACCCTGAAATGGCTAAAGAAACGTATTTTAATTTAGAAAATGAAATTGGTTCTGTAATGTTGGAAATAAAAATGTTCAATTGGGAAGTTTTTAATTCATGCTCAATGTTATTGTAAGGTTACGCCAAACTTTTTTTGGAACATGTTAACAGTCGCCTTGTTTCCTTTCAGACTCTTCATCCAGTTATCAGGTGGACAAACCTGTGTTAGAGAGAGTGCAAAATGGAGGAAAATCATTACAGATTTTAAAGAAAGAAATGAAAAAGGTGGAAAAACCAGGTATGTTGCTGGGTCCTATCAACATAGTCAGGAAGACCATAATTGTTCTTAAAGCCCTTGATGTTCCCTGACCAGTAAACCGAAGCCATTTGTCAGCTAACACTCCGTTACAAGTCTGCATGGTCAGTCTGTATCCACTACAACTCCTGGTATTGTTGTTTCTTCTAGAGTTGTCTCTAAAGAAGCGAAAGCCTCGCTCAATGATGCCCCTCAGTACATCCATGGACCACCGGCCCAGAGAAGACCTCCAGCAGGACTGTCTAAAGCTAGCCACAGTCAGGCACTCTGATGGTGAGATTGTCAATCCATTCTCAGTTGCGTTATATCACAAGACATAGCTGGTGGCCACATCTTTGACCGTTTTTACAATCAACGATTACTCGACTGCTATTCCATGATTAAGTGTTCATGGGATCCAGCATAGAAAAAAGCATAAGCATTTATCCTTAATGAAGTCACCATAAGACTCTCAACACACACGGCCCAGGCATTACTTATTTGAGGTAAACTGTAACTTCATCAAAGAGAAGCGTTTAACATCTGAACATGTTTTCTCCCCTCTTAAGCTCCTCCAGCCCACTTTGTCCCAGGCCTGGGTGATCACATTCAACTAGGCCTCTTTGCAGACCGTGATGCCTTATATAAGATGTTCCATGAGGAGGGTTAGAGCTTTTTTATAATGTTATATAATATGCACTTGGTGTTAATATGCAAACATAAAAAAAAGATTCACACATTTTCTTTCCTAATCCTTACACACTTTGTATAATGCCTCCACAAGACACATTTTATAAATTAAGAAATATGTAAAACTCTGTTATAAAAATGGAAAAGGTTATCCATGTCCTCATTTTGCTGAAACTTTTGGTCCTTCAGAGCAGGCCCATGTGGAGTCAGGCCACTATGAGTCTGTAATGTACCTGAGAATGTGGAAAGGTGACATCGCTGGAGCTCTTCAGGTGGCCACAGAGAAAGGAGAGCTGAGTGATCACCTTCTTTCTGTTGCACCAATGGGTGAGAAGCACTCATGGTTTAGTTTTTTCTTTATTTTCCTCATTCTAGAATACCTGTTTATGATATATTAAGTTGTCCTGATTGATCAAACTAGAATTGCCAATGAGTTGGTCTAAGATTTATAACTGGTTGTTCTTTCTCTTTAACAATGTTGTGTGTTTCATTCAAGTATGAAATTTGTATTTGTAAAACCATTTTAGCTGGTTACCAGGTGTGGCTGAGGACAGTAGAGGCCTATGTGAAGCAGCTGTGCCTTCAGGAGCAGTTCCTCAAGGCTGCTTCTCATCTCCTTTCCATCAACCACATATACGAAGCCATAGATCTCCTAAAGTCCCACCAGCTCTACAGGTTATTAAACAGACACACGCTTGCTCTCTGTCTCGCACAGGAGCAGTCTGTTTATTATATCCATGACATTTTACCTAAATATTGCAAATTGTTGTGGGAAGAGCAACTTGAGGAATTCCCTTCTACATTGTGATATGACTTTGGATTGTTATCTGTAACTGACATCAGTGAAAGTGATTGCTGTAATATGTGACAAAGTTGCCTACCTGTTCTCAGGGAGGCTATAGCCCTGGCAAAGGCTAGGCTGCAGCAAGACGATCCTGTGCTCAAGGAGCTCTACACAACCTGGGCAGCCGTGCTGGAAAAAGATGGCCATTTGTCTACTGCAGCTAAATGGTAAATAACACACTGTAAAACAGCTTTTTTCAAACCCAGGTCCACTGGCCCGAGTGAGAAATCCCATTGAAGTACTCTTCATGGAACAGGTTTTATGCTGTTATCCGCTGATGTCTGCTATTTAGTGGTTGGCATGTAAAGACTGCTATTCATTTCACTGTCTGTTAGCTTGGGCTACACAATCTCATCTTCATCCACTTATCCGGTATTGGGTCGCGGGGAGAGCAGCTCCAGCAGGGGACCCCAAACTTCCCTTTCCCAAGCCACATTTGCCAGCTCTGACTGGGGGATCCCGAGGCGTTCCCAGGCCAGTGTCGAAATATAATCTCTCCACCTAGTCCTGGGCCTACCCCGAGGTCTCCTCCCCGCTGGACGTGCCTGGAACACCTCCCTAGGGAGACGTCCTGGGGGCATCCTTAACAGATGCCCGAACCACCTCAACTGGCTCCTTTTGACGCAAAGGAGCAGCGGCTCTACTCAGAGTTCCTCGCGGATGGCTATCTCTAAGGGAGAAGCCAGCCACCCTTCTGAGAAAACCCATTTCAGCCGCTTGTACTCGCGATCTTGTTCTTTCGGTAATGACCCAGCCTTCATGACCATAGGTGAGGGTAGGAAGGAAAATTGACCGGTATATTGAGAGCTTTGCCTTCCGGCTCAGCTCTCTTTTCGTCACAACGGTGAGCTAAAGCGAATGCAATACCGCCCCCCCCCCCCCCGCTGCTCCTGTTCTCTGGCCAATCTCCCGCTCCATTGTCCCCTCACTTGCGAAAAAGACCCTGAAATACTTGAACTCCTTCACTTGGGGTAACGCCTCATTCCCTACCCGGAGGAGGCACTCCATCGGTTTCCTGCTGAGAACCATGGTCGAACTCTTGCAAGGATCCAGTCTACATGTGTTTTGTGGATCTGGAGAAGGCGTATGACCGGGTTCCCCGGGAGATACTGTGGGAGGTGCTGTGGGAGTACGGGGTGAGGAGGTCCCTTCTGAGGGCTATTCAATCCCTGTACGTCCAACGTGAGAGCTGTGTTCGGGTTCTCGGTAGTAAGTCGGACTCGTTCCAGGTGGGGGTTGGCCTCCGTCAGGGCTGCGCTTTGTCACCAATCCTGTTTGTAACTTTTATGGACAGGATATCGAGGCGTAGTCGGGCTGGGGATCTCATCGCTGCTTTTTGCGGATGATGTGGTCCTGATGGCATCAACGGTCTGTGACCTTCAGCACTCACTGGACTGGTTCGCAGCCAAGTGCTAAATAATATGTGATTAGCTCTTATTAGCTCTGATATTTCTTTGTCTTGGTGAGCTCTTCTCGTGTGGAGTTACGCTTGTTAAAGAAGGGATTATTGACAAGGACTGTGTAAGTAGTTGTGTGGTGCAACACAGTACCCCTGCCTCAACACAGTACCCCTGCCTCAACACAGTACCCCTGCCTCAACACAGTACCCCTGCCTCAACACAGTACCCCTGCCTCAGCTCCTCCTCCAAAAAAATATTGAATTTATAGGATAGCGTCACTATCTTTGTCAATATTTTTTGGGACGCAAGCAGTCCCAAAAGGAAGGTCCCTGGTACAAACATATTTTGATTGAAGGAATAGCTGTTTTTGGCAATTTTTAAAATTATTTAACCTTTATACAGTCAGACTGAAACCTGTGTTACAGCAATTAAAAAAAGAAAAACATGAATATTAAAACACAATTATGAAAGCCTTGTTGGTGTTGAAAATTCACATTCAACAACAGAACAGTAACGTATCAGGTATTTAAATTGCCCTATAGGCAGCAAAACATTCCACGAGTAAATGGAATTGCAGAGGAAAGCTTCCCCTAACTCTGAATAAACCTGTGGTGTCTTTAAGACTAACCAGTCTTGAGGGGGCATTTGATAATTTCTTATTTCCTATTTATTTTTGCATTACTGTAGTTAGGAAGTTTTAAAGTTAAAGCATTATATGCAAAGGTTAACCAGTGTCCGTATGTACAGTACCTTCTTTGCTAAATTAAAGATGATTTTGATTCTTAATTAAACTGCTCTGTCTGCTCTGTGCCTTTTCTGTAGATTAATTCCTCTCAATAGCTGATTTGATATGAATGAATGTGCTTTGTATTTATTTCCCAGTTATCTTGCTGTGGACTCCGGCTTTGATGCTGTCAAAGTCATCGCTAAGAAAAATGACCCTGTCTCACTGAAGACGGCAGCCAGTCTGGCGAAGATCACAGGTGAAAGTGACCTGTCCCACTCCCTCTACCTAAGATGTGCCAAAGACCTGGCATCCTCTCAGGATTGGCTGGGAGCACAGCAACTCCTCAGTGCACAGGAGAGCCTATTGGTTAGTTGCCTATGTCAATAAAACACTGTAAGAATGAGAAATTCACAGGGCCCTGAGTAGATCCCTGCCTCTAAATAATAACATGACTTGTCTCCTCTTACCGAACAAGAACGGTGTAGTAATAGCTAGTCCGGGGTGGTTTCGGGTTGGAAGGACAGTACTGCGATTGTCTAACGTGAGGTGGAGAGGAGATTACAAGTCAATGTAAACTGATGTCAGTCACTATTTGAAACATGAACTTTACAGGTCATTTCTGCTTGATTTTTATGCCAGTAGTACAGTAAAAAAATGTTTGCCCCTTTTAAATAACTATGAAAAAATAATAATAAGCACCCTATCCATTCTGTCCTGCTATAGGTCCACCAGTTACACTTCTGCACCATTGAGCTACTCACTGTGAGTCTAATGGGTACAGTAGTGAATTGGTCCTGTACCTCCTGTCATCCCTGGTCTGCCTCATGCAAGAACCAGGATAGCTTCCTGGTGACCCTTAGGGATGTGTGGGAGAGGGAGTTTGGTTTGTCTTCCAGCGACCAAGAGAAGCTCAAAGCTCTTTACCAACAACTGAAGGCCTTAGACAGTCCTCAGACTGCACCCAATGTTCCAGTGAAACAGGTAGGGAGACGCCAGCGAGTCGTCCGTGGGCCGCTCTGGTGGATAATGTTAACTGCATGTCTTATGCATATGGATCCACTGTAATGGCACTCGTCCCCCTTCAGCTTCTGAGCCATCTGTCCCTTGACGTGACCCTGAGCACTGTGAGCTGGCTGTTAGGTGACTGGGGATCGGCCCTGGAGGAGCTTCTGCATGGCGTGGCCAGAGCGAGTACAGCGGGACATTTCTCTCTGATGTCACAGACGTGCAAGCTGCTGTTTCCTCAAGGTGATGAAAGTAATGTAAACATTTAAAAAGGTCAAAAATATTCTCCCTTGTGAAGGACTACACGTATACTTAAGTAATCAGGCATGAGGGAGTGTGGTATATGGCCAGAATACCACTGCTAAGGCCTCTTCTGGATGCAGCTATTTGTTATTGCTATTATAAACTAGCTGTCAACTTATTAGAACAGTAAAAACACATGGTATTTGGTCTGATATACTACAGCTTTCAGCTGATTAGCAGTCTGGGCTCAAGCCAACAAGTTTGTTTATGAGTCATACGGCATGCAGGTTAGGGTTAGTGGCATATGGCCAACATACCAAAGTGAAGGGCTGTTCTTGCATACAGTCTGTTTCCCAGCTTTCAGCCTATCAGCACTGAGTTTAAACAACACAGTTTATAATCAAGCATTAAGCTCTTTAGATGCCTTATTGCTCTTGTAAACTAGTCTTGTAAACAATGCAATTAGAACAGTGAAAATTATGCAATGTCTTACCCACAGTATATGTTCTCATTCCCCAGCATTCAGGATTTGAACCACCTGGGTTATAATTAAGCAGTAAGGCAGGAGAGACTGTGGTGTATATGGTCAATATACAATGGCTAAGAGCTGCTCTTATACATGACACATCGTAGAGTGCCTGGACAAAGCACTTAGCCATGGTATATACAGTTCCAGAAAAAATTAAGAGACCATTGCACCTTTTTCTTTCCTTTCCAAAAAAGTTGAAAAGGAAGGTTTCACTCAAAACCTTCCTTTTTCGACTTTTTTGAAAAAGAAAAGAAAAAGGTGCAATGGTCTCTTAATTTTTTCTGGAACTGTAGATGCTTTAATGATATTATCTGGTTACCAATTAATTAGAACAGTAAAAAGTGATGTACAATTTCATGCCATGGCTCTCAGAAAATCTGCATTCTGGATTCGTTGCACCTGGTGTATAGTTATAAAATATACAGTGGCTTTGGAAAGCATTCAGACCCCTTCACTCTCTCCAGATTGTGTTGTGTTAGAGTGAATTTAATTTAAATGTCATTACATTTGTAACTGGTGACCCCAAAACTGCACAGACCGATGACAAAAGGGCAATCTGAGCAGCGGTGGAGATCCTTCAGGCCACATGTGACAGCATCTCATATTCATTATATGTTGCTAGGTATTGAGTCCATCTCACAATACAAAAAGATGTTGGAGCCCTTGGATGGGAATGCCTTAGCTGCAGCACAGAGCCTGGAGGCATTTGTGTGTTACCAAGACCTCTACCACACATGGTGGAACTGTAGCACTAAGGCCACGGCAGGAGCACAGGCTAACTTGACTAATGGGCTGCATTCACCCAGCGAGAACCGCAACAAATCAACCAGCCACGCATCTGACACCTCAGAAGGAGATGCTGATACCAGATTGAGTGTGAGCACTTGCCAGCTCTTGCTGTCTGAGCCACATGCAACCTGCCAGGCCACTCAGAAGGCTATAACAGAGATCCAGGAGAGACTGGCCTCCATGGTTCACCAGCACAGCCAAACCCAGGAGGCTGAAACAATATCTTGTGAGGAACAGACTGAAAAGACCTCCTCGGCAGAGGGTTCCACTCCCACAGGCAGCCAAGAGTCCAGTGATGCAGGACAAGGGTAAAGTATATTTTTGTTCATTGTATTTGTACATTGGTTAGCTTTTTAGCTCAGGGGAAGTGCAACTACTAGCTACAGAGTTAGAGATGTTTGCTAATATTACTCTTTGTGTAATCTTTGTTTTTCAGACATGACACTGAATCCCTACCTTCTTTGATTGCCATGGTTTCTGAGCACCACAAAGAGCTTGCTCACATTCCAGACCATGTCAAAGTAAAAGGCTCTCATACTTAAAACATTTACTCTCTTTTTGTCCTGCCACCATACTTTATTTTGTTAATATTTTTTCTCTCCCATTTCAGAAATATCCATACCCAGATGTTTTGGAAGGCTGCTTAGTTCTGCTGTATTTGAGTAAGAGTTCTGCTCTTGTTCCTGATCATCTGCAGGAAGAAGCAATGGCCTTGCTCCGCAAGTTTGGAACTACCAGCTCTCTCTGCAAAGCCTCCAAGCGATTCCTATCTTAATTTCTATTTTCTTTAGTCTTGTTTTTGTTAAGTGTAATTACACTTAGCCAGAATGGCAAGTGTATAATTTGTAAATCAATAAACTTTTCAATAAAGGGCAATCTCTGACCTACATTGGATTAGGATTTCTGAACACCAGCCATCAAATACAGTGCCTTCCAGAATACCTGGCACCCTCGGTAAAGATTGGCACAAAAAAATGGTAATCAAGAAATATCTTCCTATTGATATCTAGATTTCAGTTTCAGCTTTTCATTGCCTTTTTCTCTTTGGGCATTTGCCAACTCAGACAGGTGTTTAGGGGCAAACTGATATGCTAGTATTCCAATCCTGGCTGATTTCTATGTGATAAAGACAACTTACATACTTACCTCATGAACGTTTGCCTCACAGTGCAGCTGCATCATTGTGGCTAGGAGGTTAGTTCACGGTTGAGTGAGCAGTGTGAAAGAAAGCAGAACGGCTTGGAGAGACCTGTGGACATCTCTCCTGAGCCTGCTGTGGACTTGTGATTACGCAGAGCCAAAATCACAAGTTGCAGAAGAGCAAAAGGTTGAAAACAGACAGAACGTCAGACCCTCCCCTGACAAAGATGAGCAAAGTCTATGAAAGTGCAATTATCAACCTGATCTTACAGTCAAAATGGAGAAAGTTTCTCAAAATCAAAGTAATTGGCACCTCTAAAAATGCTTATAAACCAAATAGAAGTTAAGTTATAACTTATCCTTACTGTATAGCCAAAACTTGCTCTGGGAAGGAATGCACACCAGTCTAGGAACAATAAAAAAGTGGATACAATATGCATGAAAGGTTGCTGTGTTATAGAAGTGTACTGTAACTATAAAAGACGATTAAACCAGGGATACAGAATAGGTTCAGTAGCATTACATTTGATTAAAACTACTTGAGTAGGATGTACTCACTAGAAAGTTGCATAGTTGTTCCACCTAATTATCTTAATGTATGCACTAAGTAGCTCCGGAGAGGAGTGCTAAAAAGAAAGGTAAAGCATGCTATGATGTCCCTTAACGGAGTATAAAAACAGGAAATACAGATACTGCTTAGGGCATACCCGAAAGATGACAAAATACAAAAAATAACATTGAAAATAGAAAATGTTTTAATATACAACTGTTTCAAACAATGCATGTTGTAAAAACAATAGCAACCACAAACATCTGTTTAAACGGAGCAGTGAACAAATTAAAAGCAAATGTTACACTGCAGAACTGCAGTGTGCCCCTGTAAGACATTCATACTTACAGATCTGCCTGTCACCCATCTAAAAGTCTCTTTCCTCAAAGGAAATTGCTAAAACATGACAGCTTCAGTGAAATTTTACATTTTAATTTACATACCTTTCCAGCATAATTAAAAATGTTACAATCCCTACAAGCATGAACTACTTGGGGAATGATACCTATCGATGCTTTAGTTGGTTGGGCCAAAATATAGTTTGTTTTGAAAATCAGGAGTGCAAAGATTTGCTGTTGAGCACTTTAAAATGCTACACTTCTTATTTGCAGTACCAAACACAAAAGCTGGTCCCATGCCTTAGAAAGGGTTGATACTGCAATGCTGTAAAACAAAGATAAAAGGTTTCCAAATACTGGTCCTGGGTGAGAGGCTCAATAGTGGTACAACAGGGAATTTGAATGGTGACAATATGCAGTAAAATCCACTGTGACAGAACAGAATGGGTTAAAGAAAAGTCAATGTCCTTTTTGCAACTGGTGAAGTTGGATACAAATGCATCATGTTTTCTTCTGGGGGTGGAGGAGAAAAACATCAGTTGGATGGGTTAAAAGAAGTCTTCCACTTGATAGCCTTGCGATCGGTCAGTGCTTGTTGTTGGTTTCCTCTTGGGAAGAGCTTGAGATGCCATTCTGATTTTGAGTGGACCCGGAGCCCAAGCCATACAATCGCCCACAATATTTTGCATCATCAATGTTGTCTTCAAAGAAAAGCTGCAAAAGAAGAGAACAGCATATTTCTGATGTTTTAAGTAACAGAAAGTCAAATTTAATTGCAAGAAATTCTTCAAATGTTGTTGACACAGAACTGTTTTTTTTAGTTGAGAATTTAAAATTTCAAGAATTATGCCACCATAAGTTTACACTGAACACTGACACTAAATCCGCCAAGTTAGTTTCCGACAGTAGCACACACGCCTAGCAGAGTGCTCAACCAACAAATCCATTAGGGAAAAAATCCCAAAACCTTCCCAAAGAAATAGCATAGTGTTTATTGTATAAGGTCAACATTCTAAACAAATTATTAATAAATTACAAAATGTCAATTTGACAGTGACACCATGTGTCTTAAAGGTGACTAAATGAATTTCATCTGATGCAAGAAACAACTCCACTAAAACAAAAATCCATTACAACCACCATTGGGCAGGGATAATAATGGGTAGCCAATCAATCTGAATCACCAAGGGAAATCCCATTAAGCTGCTAAAAAGGCCACATATCAGCTATTTCACTGTAGATACCTGATTTTATCATTAACATTTATTTACTGGGCCTAAACTTTACCTGCCAAATGCTGGTGTATTTTGGCATTGGCACGTAGAATGTTTTCCACCAGTCACACTTGCAATGGTCCCTTTTTAAAGTTTCACTCGCTTTTGAGACATGAAAATAGTATGAGTATATGTTATTATTTATAGAATAAGAAATCAATGATCAATGTATTTGAAGTACTTTCTGACATCGACCACACTCAGCAATGGCAGCAAGTGTCCACACACTGTAGTCTAACATGGGTACTTTTAAAAGATTATTCCCAGTACGAGATTTTTACAGTAAAGTTTTTAACAAAAATCTACTGTAAACATACAGTTTTTAAACAGAAATCCAGATCTTCATGTTGTGTGGTTCCATTTACTATTATGGCTTAGACTCGGATCAAAAGATTTTTTAAACGCTCCTGGCCATGGCCCTTTTCGCCCACATAGTTAGTTTTCAACACGAAGAACAAAGCCAAGACAACACTGGAGCGGCTTTGGGACCTGTCGGAATGTCCTTGAGTGCCCCAGAAAAAGTCCTATTGAATATCTGTGGGAAGACTTGAAGATCACAGTTCACTGACGCTCTCCATCTAATCTGACAAAGAACTAGAGGATATGCAAGGAAAAACAGAAGAAACTGTCCAAATCCAGGTGTGCAAAGTTGGTAGAGGCAAACCAAAGAAGAGTTGAAGGTGTGAATCCTGCCAACAGCACTTCCATAAAAAACTACTTTGTATGTGGCTAACATTTCTAAAACAGTTTTCGCTTTGTCTTTACGGGATGTTGTGTAGATTGATGACAAAAAAAACTTGTATTTGGAAAATTGGCTTCACAGCTGTTTCTTATTAAGTAGGTGATTGTTTCAACAAAAAGCTAATGTTTGGTACATTAAAAAAGCATGCACTGGTGAGATCAGCAATGGCAAACATTCTGGTACAACAAGGAGGACCAGTGAATAACTGGAGAATACTTTCACTTTCCCTACAAACTCACCACAAAGATTATCCTTATTAAAAGGTATTGTCAAAGCACTCCAAAAAAGGCAGTTAAAAGCTGGGGACAACACAAAAGAAAGGTGACATTAGTCATACAATAGTTACCTCTTTCATCCTAAAGAACGCCATCCCTGTGAGCAGTGAATCTGAGCCGGCCTGGTGTTGTCTCCCGATCCTTTTCAGTTCCAACTGGTCCGCCACCTCCTGGAGCCCTCCCTGAAAGCACACCACTGGAGCGTTAGACCAGGGGCTTAGGCATAAGGCCATAGACCATCAGCCAGGGCAATCAGGCAAAACAGACAATTCAGCAGCTTCAGAACGTGAACAACACTACGGTTATCAAATAATTCATAAATGAGAACAATGAACGCACCATCAGAAAACTATACAGTAGGGACACAAAACATTTTGGTCCATAAGGCGCCGTGCCAGGTAGACAAAAAAAAAAATCTACCAGCAAAAACAAATGAGGTTCAAGCCATTTAAATAGGGAGTTGATTTTCACTGGAACGTTCAACACAAAGCTGATTTCAGCCCCATGGTCAAGTGTGTAGTCTATACCTACATCCTTCAAACTCTACTGGACCTCAAAGCCAGGTTAGTGTAATTAAATAAAAATGTTGTAAGGATTAAGTTGTGATGTGGCATCGGGCGCATCAAACCAGTGAGAATGTGTATACATTTCACAAACAATTGGACCATTTGCCTTACTTAATGATACCTGGGACTGCAGTGTACAGTTAGGTTTTAGTGCACTTAAGGCTTTATTACCAGCAATTTATTTTGGTTAAACGGACCACAGGTGGCTGAAAACTGCTAGCTCATTTGAAATTACATTAGTTCCATACGACTCCAATTTGGTTAATTCCTCAATCATGCCATAGAATTGTATAATGCAAAATACATTTTCAACTCAACTTGAAATATAGGCATTCAGGAAGAAGTGTGTAAAACCAGATTGAGAAAAGCTGGTGTAGGCTAAAAATTTATGGTGCAGCATTGTATTGTAAATGTGTTTTAAAAATACAGCTCCGGAAACAATTAAAAGACCACTGCACCTTTTTGAGTGAGGAACAGAAGCGTTCAACTTGCAGTGGTCTTTTAATTTGAACCCTTCTGTTCCTCACTCAAAACCTTCCTTTTCAACTTTTTTGGAAAAGAAAGTGGTCAGCGCAGTGGTCAATTTTTTTTCCAGAGCTGTACATAGTGGACTTAATGAACTAATAAAATCTCAATAACCTGACACCCTTTTATTTTATTTATTCACAGTACAGATCATATTTTAAGACTGTTAGGTTTTGGCTGAAGTGTTGGATCAGGAGTCACAAATTGTTTACACATCGACCCAGCCTAAAAATGCAGAAGAGCAAGCAACAACTAGACATTAATAAACAACCTCTTTGGCAGTGTAAGAACTGACCAATGACAAGCATCTGTGGACTAGCCAATGGCATGCACTAATGGGCGTTTCCTGACACCAACTTAATCAATGGACGTTATCAACAAATTGACCAATGGTGGGCTCTAATGGACATCAAAGAATGATATCAAAGAACGCCCATATAAAGTAATGGCCCTAAAAAGTGCTCGGCTATTACATCATAAAGGTTTAGAACTACTAATCTTGTTCCTAGACACTTCCACACAATTTCACAGAAGGTCAGAGGATTCCCCCTGAATAGCTGTTAGACATAAACATTTCAAAACGCATTTTTGATGATGCTCAGTCACAAGTGTGTGAACTGCACACAGTAACAGCAATTAAGGATACACAGTAAATTTCTTTGAGAAAGCTTTTCAGCTACTCATGGATTGGTGCAATCTACTACAACTAGATAGCTAACGTTATACTGCATCTAAAATCAATCTGGTAAAATTTAAATGACGACAAAGGATTCCTTAAAAGAAAGCAACATGTTTCAATCCTCCATAATGCACTTAAACAATCATCAGCACTCACTGACCATGCAGTAAAATGCTCTGTTAGAAATCCATCAAACAGTGCAATATTCAACCCATATAGAGACATGTTTGCTTTTTGCCTACTAATTATGGTAAAGTTGCAGTCTACAAGCATGGCCAATATTGTGCACCTCAATAGCCATTGCTATGTTAATTATATGGTTACATTCATCTTTTTATTCCTCTATGCAGCCTATAGACTAATGTAATGCATTTTGACGGTAGGCTAATCATACTAAACGTCAAAATAAATAACTAGGCAAAACAATTCAAAGGGGTGATTTGGCCATTCAGTCTTGAAATAGTGTTCCAAGTAAGCACAGCATCTGTCATATTATGACAAAACATTACTTAGTAAAGTCCCTCCCACAGGATTTTTATGACTGCGCAGACCCGAAGGCAATCACTATAACAAAAATGGGCTAATGAATAAAGGTTAACAGGGAGGTCCTTACCTTTAGGTTTTTGCAGCTCTTCATCAGATATTTTACGTCATAGATCGCAGGGAAGAAGAGATTGAGAATCTGGAAGAACTCATGCTCCTCCTCAGGTAGTCGAGTGTCTGTTAACAGCTTCACCAGGTAGCCAAAATCATACCCACTGCAGAAAAGCCACAGCACTGTGATTAATTATAATTTGATTTCTTAAATGAGGGTCACTGTTTGTAGTGTTCATGACTAGGGCCCAGAATTCATTCAGTAGGCCTAGAGTTTTTCTGGTCATCCAGAAAAACTCTAGGTCTACTGACCACTTTCACTGCATTCCTACCTGTGAAAAGACAGCCATTTGACATTTTCACACAACACTAAGCCAGAAGTCATCAGAAGCTCAGCAAAGTAGAGTGTGTCAATCCCCTCTTCCTCATGCTTTTTAAATTGAAGACCAGAGTTCTGCAGTAAGTCTATCGAGTCCTGGGAATACATATCCTCTCTATTAACAAAAGAAAATTAGATTAGATTCTAGATCCAAACAGTGAAAATACATTTCAAACATAGAAACTTTGAGTAAAATTGAGGCAGAAAACGCTACCCCAAAATGTACAGCATGCCATATCATCTCTTTGCTGGTTAGCAGGATTTTACAAAGAATACAAAAATAATACCCACGTTAAATTAAATTTGAAATTGAACTGCCATGTTGTCGTCCCGGGGGGATAATCGCCATCCTCATTCATAAACGACAGTCCAAGTTGGATGATTTTCAGAAGGTCCACGTTGCACCTCAAAAGCTGGTATTGGTAATCTACCGTGCTGCGAAACTCACCAATCGGTCTAACCACCACTCCAGGGAACTCTGTGTCCTGGTGGCACAAGGGCATCTTTAATCATTCTTAGAAAATGTATTAATTTATGCAATCCAAAGCAAGACCAGCAGAGCTATTCTACCATTTTAATGACACTGGCATTGGAGGCATATATAGGAGGACAGGTTACCATGGCAATGAAGTTATAACTTTGAATTATCTGTCGGATTTTCCTCATTTCCTCTTCCACATTGCTTGCCCAGACCTCACAGATAATCTGACTGGTATCTGCAAGCGCGGCTGGCATTTTTGCAGGTTAAAGAAAAGACTGAACCCCCGACAATTCGGCAGCACTTTCAGGAAACAGTCAGTTGAAAATAATGTACTCTGTTGGCAAGAAAGAGGTTGAAAGTTATCTGTACCATTCAGCTAATTGATTTCATGCGACACCGTTAAAATAACGATCACTTGTGTTACATGGAATCAGCAAATGCCTGAAACACATGTAGCAGCAAAATACACGGTTGGGCGCCTAAATCAAAACCCATCTGGGTTGAATCCCATCGACAGTGCAGAAGCAGGTAACGTTAGCAAAAGTCAACAAGGTGGTCTGAATAAACGGCTCCGGTATTGGTTTCCTACAATCGATATTCTAGAACTTGATAAGACGAACAACATGATATCTCGCAAGTATCCATTAACAACAACTAACGTTACAGGACATTACACCTACTTAGTCAACGTTAGCTATTCCTGAAGTTAAACGAAAAACAACCTCAGGTTAATAAAACGCTAGCTATTGCGCTAAATAATGTCGTGGCTACCTAAACAAAATTTCTTTTTTTATTTAAGCCGCACAGTGGCCAAGTAAAATACACACAGAGTATGATACCGTACATGTTTGTGTAGCTAACGTTGCCTGCTATAACAACCCCAGTCCGTCTTCAATACTTATTCAACCTGAGCTTCCAATTCCGAAACGCAAGCTACTGCGTTAGCTCGGTTTGCTAGAATTGCTAATGTTTGGCTCTTGTTTGATCATCATTATGACGATGGCAAGCTTGCTACTGACTAGGAAGCTACAAGCAACATTGACTATACAATTACTTAGGGAACGTCAAAAAGAAATGCATAAACTAAAAATACAACATTCACCTAGTCTTTTGAAATTCTTGTGTTTGGGGCTAATGCCAGTCCTTGCTAACGTTGCTGATAACGTTGGCTTCCTACTTGCTCTTCTTCGGTGGGGTTTACGGTAGTTGGAATCCAGTAATTTGGGTTGCATTACCGCCATCTACTGTGCTGGGGTGTGAGACAAAGTTAGAGAGTATGGAGGACCAAACCTGGCAATATTTGAAATAAATAAATGTATCAATAAATATATTTATACATACAAATATAATAGTAAATGTATAAATCAATATTATTTCCATATTTATTTAATTCATTGATCATTCATTTCTGGATTTATTTATTTTTATATTAATTTCCATATTCTTATATTTCTGTATATATTTATTTCTGGATTTATTTATTACTGTATCCTTTTATTTTTGAATTTATTTATTTTTATATTAATTTCCATAATCTTATATTTCTGTATATATTTATTTCTGGATTTATTTATTACTGTATCCTTTTATTTTTGTATTTATTTATTTCCGTATTATTTTTTTTCTGGATTTATTTATTTTCGTATTTACTTGTCCTTAAGCTAATGAGGGGGCAGGACTAACAGTCATAGCAATCAAGCCCAGAGCTGCTGATTGAATCAGACTGTAAAGATGGTGAGTGCTGTTTTAGATCTTTGGCACGTCCTCATGTTGTCAGTCACTATTCCTAGTTTAAGCATGTGCATCGTTTGAACTGCAGCTGCCTACCAAGCTTTCTAACAATTTTTGCAGTCCGCATTGTAAGACAAATGTTACTGCTCACGCGTGCTTCCTCGCTACTACCGGTAAACGCTGCCTTGTGTACATTAGGATACTCTTGAGTCTTGAGTCCGCGTGGTATTAAAGCCTGCAGTTAATTATGAAATGATGTACCTTTTACTCGGGATGGAGGGGTTATGTAGGTTGTTTTAAATGTTTTGGTGTTGAGTGTTTAAATGTATACACTTAAATCTAACAGAACATTGCACCCTGCCATGCAGGATTTACGTTCGTCCGCAAATTTCGGCTTTTTCCTGGTATCAGGTGTATTTGTCCAGCAGATGAAAATATCAATGGCCAAAATGTCCGGTGGGAAATATGCCAAATTAATAAATACATAGATTAATGGCATATTAAATAGACTAATAGTGTGTGACCTATATGCTCTAGCTGTTACCAAGAAAACAACGAGCCTCCGCTAGCTCTTACAGTAAGACTTAAGGCTACTGAGTGTTTGGTTATGATTGGTTATGTAAGCTTGGCGTCAGATTCAAAAGCCACACACTCTCGCAGCAGCTCCAGCAGACGACTCGAAAATGTCAAAGGCGAAGCAGACATCCCCGGGCCAGTTGAAATATTATTATTTTTTTTTTTAAAAGCAATGGGTGCCGCTGAGACCAGCAAGACTCCAGAAAAGCGTGGTTATTTGAAATAGCCTTCCTTTCAAAACATGTTTCAATGTTTAATATGCAATGGGACAACATATTTATATACATACATTTTAATGTGCATGATCTAATTAGGAAATATGGTTGGAAATGACAATTATACGTTTCATCAAAAAAACAGGAGTCAGGGCTCTACCTTATTAACAGCATCCTGTACCTCCCTTAATGTGTTGAAAGTTTCTCTTTTCTGTAAGACCCCACCATTAGCAAAAAAGGACCTGCCAATATTCAGTTCTGCCTCACTGCATACATCACTATGCTGTGATTTAAAAATCAAGCACTGGTTTTAATTATTATAGCCACTGTGCAGTTTGGCGGGTGCTCCGTGGTCGATTGGAAGGACCTGCAACGGGTGGTGAAAACCGCCCAGCACATCACGGGTACCCAGCTTCCAACCATCATAGACCTCCTGCGCAAACGTCTACATGGGGCGCGTGGCATCATCAGGGACACAATAACAAAATGTTTGCCCTCCTACCATCAGGCAGGCGGTACAGGTCTCTTCGTTCCGGCACCAGCAGGCTCAGGAATAGTTTCTTCCCAGCTACTGTAACCCTGCTGTACTCTGTACCCATCACTAACCACACCCACCCGCTCACCGCTTAGTACCGCCTCTCAGAGTGTCCTTTTACTACTCTCTTTGAACATCATTGCTGCTATCCCTGCATTACAGTTGCACATGCAACCTTCAATATGCCTTCTTTGCACATTTAGAATTGACATTTGTACTTGGATTTGCCTTCATTGCACATCTTTACATCCCACTTGTAACATACATTATAATTAATACATTTTCTGCTGTCTTCCAGTTACATGCTGACTGTATTTATGTCCTTGTATTTTACTGCTCAATGACAAATCTGAATCTAATCTTCTCCTATATCCACACAGGATCTCTGTCAGTGGCTATTAAGTTCCTAATTGGCCAGGAGGACTTTGCCATTCCCAATTGTCTAATCAATTGAATTTACCCCAGGTTAATTTAAAATAGGTTAGGAACATATCTCAAGGATGATCAATGGAAACTGGATGCACCCGAAACTGACTTAATACATTATACATCATTTAGAAATTTAAAGTTACCAATTTGGTTTGTTTCATAGCTTTATATATAATATGAAAATAATTTGTTGAAGAAATCTTTTATTACAAAAGCATAAAATACCTGACAGTTTTGCACAGGGGTAATAGAGTTTGGGACACGTTATGCATTTTCTGTATTTCTGTGTAAATTTGATCTAAATTCTTACCAGATCTTTAAGTCCCAATAATCCCCAAATAATCACACAAACCAGACTTTTGAATGTCAACATAAAGAATTTTAAAACAAATATTAAACTTTTGACTGCTTCAATGCATTTTGAGCTGAGTAACATAGAAGTTTATACTTCAACAAAAAAGGTAATGTTCTATGAATTTGGCTCCCCAATTCTTTTTAAAATCAGTCTGTGTAATTTGGTGGATCACGTTCACTTATTATTTGGACTTAAATGAATATCTGATTAAATTTTAGGCCACACAAAAATACATTACATGCCTTACATACAGTTCCTATAAAGATAACTACAAAAACTGTTCTAGCTAAGACACATTGGAAGTTGTTTTTATTTAATTACTAATATTCTGGTCATATATTCACACTTGCAGATAAACAGTGAGGCATGTCAAAGTATAATATTCATTGGTAAAGACAGGGATTGAGGAAATCCTAAAGTCCTGATGGTATGAATAATGCATTTAATCAAGGTAAACGTGAAATATCCTCAGACATAACGCATGTACTTTATATTCAAAATATCCAAATGAATGTCAGCACATAAGCAGAGTATTTGGATGGGAAATACACCATAATCATACACCACGTCTCTCTTATTCAAACATGTAAAACTCCTCAAATACTGAAACAACTGTGCTATACAACAGCAGTATTACATAAACAACAAATAATAAACACTGTCAGAAGTACATTTTGTATCTGAGGTGTGCCACTTTAGTTAAGCTCCAAACTAAATCGTTGAGGAAGTATTTGTTTTTAAAACTGCAATGATATGTCAAGGCTTTTGTTTGTTAGTGTTCCTTGTTGGCACAGGTGGGAAGGGAATGTGGTCACTGTTAGGTAAAGTCAGCACTTCTCTGAACATGGGACACCTCCAATACAGGCATGAGGAGCTGGAAGGCATCCTGGATGTATGATGCACTGTTGGAAGCCTGAAGACAAGAGACACACCCAGATTGTTATGATTCAACTTTCCGACAGGTCTGTGATCTGATATGAAGCAATATACAATAATAAATTAGATACAAACTTCCAAAAATACTCCCGTTATGAGTGGGTTGAGGACATCTCCTTTTTCATATGACTGAAAAACAAAATGTTTTAGTTTTATTACTCTGGATTTAGTGAACCACAAATCTTATATACTTACAACCAAGAATGATGTACACTACTCTGTATGGCTTTAATTAACTACTGGCATCTGCATTAAAATCCTTCATGTCAGCATACAAAGGAATTACAAAGGAATTACATTTGTCAACAAACACCTTGCAATTAGTTATTAAATGAATCTGCACTGTTTAAAGTTAGGTGGATTACTTTGTGGAACTTAAAGTACATTTTATTCATTGCCGGACCGCGTAACCAGAACCGGCCTAGAAGAATGAATGTCACTGACTCACTCACTCACTGACTGACTGACTGACTGACTGACCCTTGTTAAATAGCGTAGTGGTTAGAGATGTGGACTACGGAATTATGGTACAGGTCCCACGTTCGACTCCTGTCAGTCAAAACACATTATGCCTTAGGATTTGTTCAGGACAGACAAAAGCTTCGCTAGATACAACCTTTAGTAGCTACATAATAGGAAGCCAAAAATAAAACAGTTCAGATGGATATTAGGCTGTTCAGGATAGACAAACACACAATTATTGTGACCTATTTTGATAGATACTATATCAGTGTCATTCACAAATGGCTAACTAGCTGTTAAAATGGCCAGTGGCAAAATAGGATTTGTTCAGGATAGGCAAAAACTTTGCTGGCTACAACCTTCGGTAGCTATGTAATAGGGAGCCTAAAATAAAACTGTTTACTGTTACATTGCGACTATTTCTGGTGGATTTTCGAATTATGTATTAGGACAAAAACTTTGCTGACTACCCAATTCTCTTGTCTTTTCACTTGACGAAAAAGTCAGTTATCGTCACCTATATTGATAGTTATTGTATCAATATCATTCACAAATGGCTAATAAGCTATTAAAACAGCCAGTGGCAAAAGCCATACAGTTCATAGATGCTATTTGTGGTGGAGGTAAACTTAATAAGAAATGTTACTCAGTTTAACACAATGCTAAATGGTGTCTAACGAAATATTCTAACTTGGCGTGATGTTACACCAACTGAATGTATGTCTCTATGGTGTAGTAAAGACACAGCCTCTCACGTGGGCAACCTGGGTTCGAATCCTGGGAGGGCAATAACGAACATCACTTTTTATTGTGGGCTAGCTGAACTAGGTTGAACCTAACTAGGCTGAACCTGGTTTCTTGTTTTCATAGCTGAACTAGGTTGAACCTAACTAGGCTGAACCTGGTTTCTTGTTTTCATAGTGATGCAGTGAAATTAAGTTCCATTATGAAAGTTTAAGTGAATGTACAGAACTGTGCAATATTCTTAAGCCATCAATAACTGTAGAGAGTTAAAAGAAATCCAGTGAAGTGGTTGCTCAGCATCTGGCAGAGTCACCTGGCATCAAAGTTAATGCTTTGACAATAAGAAGTCTTTGAAGAAACGGCCATCCTTGACTGAGGGAAAAATTATATTTGAAAATGATAAGGATCCCAAACACAATTAAGACCTGCTTGGGAATGGAAGTCAAATAACTTTTACAGTATTAGATTTACCACCTCAGAGCAACATAAAACAATGTTTTTTTTAAACTTTCATTGTATTAACGTTTCTTTGTATTTATTTCAATGTTATAGTGTTATTTTTTCTCAAACAAAAAAACACTGCTCAGATAAATGGCTTTTGAACCATTTCCTCGGGTGGCTTAAACATTTTTACACAGAACTGTAGCTATAAATACTTCAAGTGAAATTACAGCTCACAAACAGGTTTTCAAATAGTTTGTACAGAGTATATGTCTTACCCCTATTGTAGTCAAACAGGTGGTGAACTTCTTGGAAAGTAGTGATATCATTTTGCACAACACAATTGTTACTCTGGAACAAGATAACAAAATGAGTCAGAGCACAAACCCCTAGGACATGAAAACAATGATAGCATAGACACACAATGCCTGAAGGTTGGGGGAACGTGGGAAATAAAGTTCCATCGATAACTATTAACGTAACACTGTAAATAGCTGGAGTGTAGGAACTCACTGTGAAAGGATTTTCGCTTGCTCCAGAGTGGTGACCTTCTGCGTGGTACAGAAGAGTATCATCTCAGCCACTTTGTGGAATTGCTCTATGGATCTGGCAGTGAGCTCAGCCAGGCTTCTGATAGCAGACAAGTGGACATCCTGAGGGGAATAAGCAAAACATCAGAAGACATAGAAGTACAACATCCATCCAATACTCCCGTAATTTAATGATTTAAAAAAAAAAATATTTTCATACCTCAACAGTATAGGTCTTTTCCACGCCGACTTCATTCCCTTCTTCCTTCATGGGGTTGGTCATTTGGGCAATTTGGTCAAAAGAATTCTTACTTGCCTGATGGGTATTGGTATAGAAAAACAGGTTAGATATATACCAAGTGACGCAGAATCCACAAATTAAATGAGAAATTGCTGCAGGCACAATGATGAAGAAAAGGCCAGTTTGATAAAAGAAATCAGCCTTTTTAAAATGTTGTCCTACCAAAAGTTTCCAGAAGATGGCAACAAACACTGCTATATTATCTGGCTACTGGCCTGAAAAGGTAAGACAGAAGATGGCCTGCATATCAAAACATATTGTTGCAACCTTTTCAAGTTTGACAGCTGTTGTGGATATGTGCAGTCTTTCTAGGGCCTCAGTCAATTCCCTTACAAATTCAGCAGCATAGTCATCTGAAAAAAACATAAATAAAACAAAATGTATTGCTTTAGTTAATTGCGTTTATCGCAGAAACACTGTGTTCAACCTATTCTTTTTCTGTTGCGATTGCTAAAACTGTAAATGTATTATTGTAATATGAGACTTTATGAGACAGTTCTGTGATGATAGGCTACCTTTCTTTTCATCCACCTCCTCGTCGTCAAACTCTACCAGAGAGAAGGGTTCCTTGATGAGCTCCAGGTCCTCTTTGAGTTCGGTCAGTTTCTCTCCAGACAAAGTGGTCAGAACAGACTTCACCTACACAACATCAACAGATTCAATCATATACAGTGCCTTACCAAAGTATTTAAACCCCAGAGCAATCCTGTGATTTTACTGAATTACAAATGGTATACTTTTTGAGTAAATGCTTCTTTCTTGCCACGTTCCAAAACAAGACAGTTTTATGCAGACCTTTTTATAGGACTGATCAATACACCATTACCACTCCCAACCACTGATCTCTGTAGCTCCTTCAAAAGAAGAAGTCTACTTCTTGTTTGGATAGGAGTTTTTTGAGGAACAGCTAGATCTTTCATATCTGTAAACTTGGAGCTTCCACAGAACAAGTGTTAGATATTTCATGAAAGCAACATATTTAAATGTTTAATGTTTCTTGGTTTTACATTTTCCAAAATAAAACCAATGTCCCCATACAATAATTGACTGTTACAGATTGAAAAAGAAAGCATCAAACAGAATGATATTCCCAATGTACCATTTGTAATTCAGTTAAATGAGAGAATTGGCCTATATAAGGTTTGAGTATTTTTGATAGGCAGTGTATTATCAACTAAAACGTTAACTGATATCGATCTATTTCTTCATCAATATGTTGTGATTCTAGATGGTTCTCTTTCTAGCAAAAGTTAAACTGATTGATAAAAAAAAATAAAAAAAAGAACTTGCTCATGCTCAGTAATACCTTTGACTCACTTTCCCTAGAGAGAATCTCCAGAGCTTCCAGGTGGGATAGGCCCTGGAATTCATCAAACAACATTCCATAATGGGCCTTGTTTTCTGTGTCAGAAGAAACCTCTTCTGCTGTTTGCTGCTCCTCTCTCTCCTTAGCCTCACGTAAAACCTGTAGCCAAAACAAAGACCTGAAATTAAATCTTGGTCGGAAAGTTTTCAAACTAAAATAATGTCAGCAAAACAGTAGAGATGGCTTCTCTAACATCCCTTCAAAAACATTAACCTGAGAGAGAGTGTTAGTCTTGATCATCAGACCCTTTGTTTTCTTGAAGCCTGGATCTCCCTCTGCTATGACATCCATGGTCTTCTTGCCAATGAACTCCAAAGCATCCAAACCCCCTGTTAGGACTGTTTTCCCCTGGAAAATATATTTCGGTCAGCAAGCATATTGGCATTGCCCGTAAATAAAAATAAGATAATAAAAATCCTAAAAAAGCTGAGGCACTTACGGTGCTTTGAACAGCAGTGCTGAGAGATGAGAACATTCCCATTGCGCTTCCCATGGCTGATGCGCTATCTCCTTCCTCTTTATCAGTCTCAGATCTGGTTTCACCTAGAAGTATACAAGGTTACTGGGTATTCAAACCCCTCACCATTCCTCCACTGAATTACAAATTATACTTTGACAATTAGTTCTGTTATATATTGTATTTTAAAACACACTCAAGATCAACTGTTGAATGGTGACAACAGTGATATTTGTTTCGTGTTCGAAAAAAGTAATCTGAAACGTGTTGCTTGCATAAGGATTGAATGACTGTGCTGCGGAATGTCTGAGTTTACACAGATGAAAGGTTTTGCCCTATCGAGGACACAATTAGCTTACCACAGGCCACCACCTGTGCACCACTGAATTCACATTTTCTGGATAAAAACCTGACTGTTAAAGGATCATTGGTCAGGCTATGAATCTTAAGGAAAATCACCTAAAAGCATTCTACAGACGTTAGAGATACAGTAAAACAAATGAAACGATTTGAGTTTTGACAGCCTAATGGTCAAAATTGCATAAATAATCAGGACCACGGAGGCAAAGCCAAGAAAAGTCTGTCTCTCAAAACTCGGTGATCAAAAAAGGAGACTTGTGAGAGCACCTGTGATGCTAAATCCAGAATGACGACTCATGAGTGGATCATGTTGATGACCAGTGTCCTTACCCTCTTGTTTGCCATCATCTCCAATCTGTGCAGATAGCTCTGTGGGGCTTGGGATTCCCAGCGAAGTCTCTGCTTTCTCAATGGCTTGGGTGATCCCATGCCCTGAAACGCATGGAGTACATTTATTTTAAGGTTGTTGCAAGTTTGGTTTGTTAAATCTAATTTCAGCAAGCCATGAGACATTATGTTCTGAAATGGTTTGTGTAGTAAGAAACATTTTCTGAACATTTTATTTGAGCTCTGAGAAATTACATTAATTTATTGCATCCAAGATTTGGCATATTAATTGATTAGACTCACATAACATTAAATAAATCTTGTACCCAAAATCTGATGTGTTATTCCAGGTGTGTGTGTGAGTGTGTGTGTATTTGGCCAGGTCCTCGAAATTAGAATTTGTGACTTAAGTCAATCAAATGTATTTATAAAGCCCTTTTTACAACAGCAGTTGTCACAAAGTGCTTTACAGAGACACCCAGCCTTAAACCCCAAGGAGCAAACAACAGTAGTGTTGAACAAGTGACTTATCTGGTTAAATAAATATACGTAATTATTTGTACTAATTTAGCCCCAACAAACTTTGGCAATTTATTACATTTTCCAGAAAGTTTTTGTATTATGTTGTACCTTACCAATTCAGTAATATCCAATTTTTGATTAAGACCCTGCTTCACTGGAGCAACTTGCAGCAGACTCAGGACAGCTCATGTCAAAACATGTGTATCCTGAAGCATATCCAATGCTGTTCTGTTACTTACCATGCTGCTCGCTCAATCAGGAAGTTTAGACTAGAATCCTAATGTGCAGGAAAGTACTCAAAACTGTGGCAATTTCACATAGTGTTATTAACTTTTGAATTTGGGGAGCACCAGTGCTAACAATGCTTTTAAACGTGTTAAGTGCTACATGTCCTTTAATTAATGAATCTCCTCACCTACAGTTGCAACTGTGGCTGAGGCCGTTGACATGATGGACTTTCCCCAGCTTCCCCAGTAACCCCATCCTCCCTGGGCTACCGTCGACTTACTAGATACCTGGGCGAGAAATACATAAAGGGAGAGAAAGTTTGTACCTGACTAGATAGATAGATTGAAAGAACTGTATTTATCCACTATGGGAAATTCATAGAGTCACAACAGCAACTTGCTGTACATTTAAGCAACTGAGTAAAACACAGTCAAGCAATAAAAACAATGTAAACATGGATATGTATAAACTGGCACTGTACACGCTGGCAAGTATACATGGAATAAATATCCATATGTAAACACAATATAGGTGTGCACTAGCCCTTGAAATGATGTCCAATGTACAGGATGGTAAAAATGAGCTTCTGTAACGTTCTCTAGCGCGTCGCAGCAGGATAAATCTCCTGCTGAAGATGTTCCTCTGTCTAGCCAGGGTGTCATAGTGTGGGGGTGTGCTGTACTGTCCACTACTCCTAAAATGTCTAGATAAAAAAGTATTTAGAAATTATAATGGACCAGTATTAAGGGGCCCATAATTATTTTTAATTTTTTTGGCCAATTCTGTTATCTTTTTCAGATTCTGAATATCAGGTTTATTTTTTTGTGATTCCGTTTTTAATAGCACAAAGTGAAATTCTGAAGCCCCCATCTGACCCTCAAACGGCAAATATAGAAAAGTCTGCTGTAAAATACTGTTTGCTTAGTGTTCAGATAAAGCGCTTCACGTTGTTATGCCCATAACACAGCTACAAGCCGCAAATTGACCACATAGTTAAGCCCTAACAACACAGTGACCTCCATCATTCTTAAATCTGGGGAGAAGGGCCTTGGTCATGAAGGTAATCAAGAAACTGATGATCACTCTGACAGAACTACAGTGTTCCTGTGTGGGGATGGGAGAACATTCTAAAAGGACAACCATCTCTGCAGCACTCCACCAATCAGGCATGTATGGTAGAGTGGCCAGATGGAAGACATGACAGCCCGTTGGGGCCGTTTGTGCAAAGGAACCTACAGAACATTCGGTCTGGTTAGAGCTCTCCACCACTAAAGAACATTCAGACTGGTTAGAGCTCTCCCCCACTAAAGAACATTCAGTCGGGTTAGAGCTCTCCCCCACTAAAGAACATTCAGTCTGGTTAGAGCTCTCCCCCACTAAAGAACATTCAGTCTGGTTAGAGCTCTCCCCCACTAAAGAACATTCAGTCTGGTTAGAGCTCTCCCCCACTAAAGAACACTCAGTCTGGTTAGAGCTCTCCCCCACTAAAGAACATTCAGTCTTGTTAGAGCTCTCCCCCACTAAAGAACATTCAGTCTTGTTAGAGCTCTCCCCCACTAAAGAACACTCAGTCTCCACTAAAGAACACTCAGTCTGGTTAGAGCTCTCCCCCACTAAAGAACACTCAGTTTGGTTAGAGCTCTCCCCCACTAATGCGATTTGATAAAACTTATTGAGATAACGTTTGTCTACGTGAATTTTCTTTTCTGTCACAACAAAAATAAAAAATAGGGGGAATCCCAATCGACTGCAGTATATACCATATATACTTTATGTAATAAAGGTTTTAAAGTTCACCTTTTGTAACATGTCTTCTATAGACAGAAAAAAATTTTAATCTCGGTCCACCCCCAAAAATCTTGGTCAGAGACAGCCCTAGCTAAATACATATGCAAGCAACAAACTAAAAAGACAATGTGACCTTCCCATTATTTATTTATAATAGGTTCAGAGTTAAAAATATCAAAGAGAACAATATGTTAATGGAGCATTGGCAAGTCAGTCATTTGATCTGGGGTCTGAACATTTTTTGCAAAGCAATTGTATTTTCAAATAACGAGCCCCACATTCTTATTTTAAATATATTGTATGGGATCTAAGATTTTTTTTCTCAGTACGGTAGAAAGCAGAGGTTAGGGAGAGGGATCAAGAGTACAGTTGGTTGAGTCAAGGCTCGAACACTGTTGTGAGGTAGAAACCTAGACCGCTACACTGCAAATCACTTTTGAAAAACAGATCACTTTCCCAGAAAACATGCACACAACCTTGGAATTTCAAAATCTTGCTGAGGCCCAAAAGGTTTGCACACCCTGCTCGTTTTCCTACGCCCTTCTCGACAATTACTAAACCATATTTAGGTCGTAAGACTAGAGAAAAAGCTTGTTTAATATTTCACAATGCCGTAACAGCGTATGTATTACCTTGGCTGGCTCTTCCTCTACTTTGGGTTTTTCCTCTTGTGTCTCCAGGACTTGAACTGGATCTGGTCTCTGCCTGGTCTTCCTACCCTTTCTGGTTGGAGCAACATCGGTGGCATTACCTCTGGTGCAGTCCCCAGGGGGTGTCTCTAGGGCAATGTCTGCTGTCTGTGAATCACTGTCTGGTGGTGTCAGAAAGGTGTTCTTCTGTGGTGGGGCCTCCATTTCTGACACAACTGTCTCGGCAACCTCTGAACTCCTAGCAGGGTCAATGGAGGCTTCGCTGTCCGACATCTTAACACATACCTGTAATTATTAATAAAAAGAAATTTGAGGTTTTTGTGCGCATGTATAATGTAAACCACACATTGTGTTAAAAGGACTCTGACCCTATCAAAAATCTGGAATCTTCTTGCAGATTATTTCTATTGTCTGGCAGGGCATGGAAAGATCACAGACTACAAAGAGACACCCAACCACAAGCTACAGGGAGGGAAATAATTATTTGATCCCCTGCTGATTTTGTACATTTGCCCACTGACAAAGAAATTAGCAGTCTATAATTTTAATGGTAGGTTTATTTGAACAGTGAAAGACAGAATAACAACAGAAAAATCCAGAAAAATGCTTATATTTTGATTTGCATTTTAATGAGTGCAATAAGTATTTGATCCCTAAATCAAACATCTGAATGATTCAGAGGAGAACTGGGTGAAAGTGTTGTGGTCAGATGAGACCGAAATCAAGCTCTTTGGCATCAACTCAACTCGCCATGTTTGGAGGAGGAGGAATGCTGCCTATGACCCCAAGAACACCATCCCCACCGTCAAACATGGAGGTGGAAACATTATGCTTTGGGGGAGTATTCTGCTAAGGGGACAGGACAACTTCACTGCATCAAAGGGACGATGGACAGTGTCGTCAAATCTTGGGTGAGGACCTCCTTCCCTCAGCCAGGGCATTGAAAATGGGTCGTGGATGGGTATTCCAGCATGACAGTGACCCAAAACACATGGCCAAAGTAACAAAGGAGTGGCTCAAGAAGAAGCACATTAAGGTCCTGGAGTGGCCTAGACAGTCTCCAGACCTTAATCCCATAGAAAATCTGTGGAGGGAGCTGAAGGTTCGAGTTGCCAAATCTTAAGGATCTGCAAAGAGTATTGGGACAAAAACCCTCCTGAGATGTTCACAAACCTGGTGGCCAACTACAAGAAATGTTTTGCCACGGTGATTACCAACAAGGGTTTTGCCACCAAGTACTAAGTCATGTTTTGAAGAGGGGCATTAAAATGCAAATCAATTTATAAAAATGTTGACGTGTTTTTCCGTCTCTCGCTGTTCAAATAAACCTACCATTAAAATTATAGACTGATCATTTCTTTGTCAGTGGGCAAATGTACAAAATCAGCAGGATATCAAATAGTTTTTTCCGTCATTGTACATGCTTTTCATGCAAATTTTAAGGCCAATAACATTGAATCGTGCTTAAGAACACCTGCTTTTACAAACCATGCTAGTACCGTCCGGTGCTACTTGATCACCAACCACACACAACTACATCACCATCATCAAGTTTAATAACAACAAGCACTGCAATGATGGGCTTGATCACAGATCACAGTCTTGGGCACTCAAGCCCCAATCGCTACGTTGTACATTGGATGTGGGGCAGCTGAGCATTTAGTACAGCTTAGCTGTCTTGACAAGATACTCAGCATTAATTTGGGGCAGAGCAATACACCCCTGTAGCCATAATGTAATTAACAATGTCTATAATGAAGATGTATAATTAATTTGATGTTCTTACGATCAGTAGCTGTACATTCTGGTCTTACAAAAAGTTAAGATGACAAGATACCCAGCGTTAGTATGTCCAAAAACAGAGTACATCTATGGTTACAGTACACCTGAAACTTTCCATAGCAGTGACAGTACTGTTGCTAGCTTGCTAGCAGCGTTCTATCATTAAATGTATCTCTACCAAATCTCCCAGGAAGCTAATATATAATGTATATGAAGGAAATTAACTACAGTATGGTTTTAATAAATTCAGCCATCTAGTGGCTTTACAAACCGATTGAATTCCAGATTTCGTATAGATAATCTTATCTACTGCACTTCTTGGAACGTCCCGTACGATTAGCCACGTCACACGATGAATTGTTTGGGTATGCGTTTGCAATAACAACTAGTCTACACTGCCACCTACTGAGCTGGAGTGCTATTAGCTAGCGCAGAGTTTCTACAAGACAACGGTCACACTTTGCTTCTCCAGCTTTTGGATACTATTTGAGGTTGTTTTTATTTTCTGTAATGAGGCCAAAAAACTATATATATAATCAATACTTAAAATTTAAATTTTGAAAATAGAGCACCCGATAATGGTTGGGAAATTATGATACACTGTTCTGGAGTAGCTAACAAAGATCCAGATCCAAATCAAAATAATATTGATATCCTATGCAGATGGTGGATGTCACCGGTCCAACAGTTATGTATCAAAAAACATATTGACCCCCTCATCACTCTATGAAAATAGCCCACTAGTTTTGACAGAAACACATCAGCAATGGAGGGCATTCCGAGGAAAGCTGTTTGGTGAGAGGTGCTGGTTGGAATTGATAGTTCCATCCACTCCTTGAAGGAGTGCACTCCCTTGTGCACAATGTGACAGCAGGGACAACTACGATAAAGTATTTAGTAGGTCACGTCTATCACAACTACAAAAGTATTTGAATAGTGACGTATTTTAGGGTTGTATATTCCAGAACTTCGGATTTGAAATTACATTTATATGAGATGAACCAGGTTTAATACATAGTCCATTTCAAATATTTTGTATTAAACACAAAGGCACAAACAGAGCTTTCTCCATGTATAAATGACTAATAAATTAGGCCTACCAATCCCTTTCTCCCACCACTGCTTGGACAGAGAGTCAGCCACACTGAAATCTGTCATGAAGTTGAGACCCACCTTTGGTTGACTTGCGGGACACAGCCAGGCAATTGAACAGAGGCCTGGCACTCTCAAATGCAGGAAGATGTTTTCTAACGTAGGCTGTGATAAATGTTGCCTAATGGGATGGTTTCTTACCCAAATGGTCTATTATTTAATGGCAATATGTGGGCAAAAATGTGCTTGGGCCGGTCGATTTAGATTGGATTGAATAGTGGAGTACGTGGATGTTTGTTCAGTATCCTGACAATAAAATCTGGCAACCTGTAATCTAGCTTTCTGGCAAGGTACGTTTCCTGAAGCAACTCAAAATGTTAACCGGAATTCCCTTTATGTAGCTACAGGTCTCCTCTGGTAGGGAATTATTATCAGTAGGCCTACCTCTGGTACAACACTTGCTTACATTTTTATTATAAAGCCCCTTTAGTGACCTAGTACAAACAAGAAACCAGGAAAGCCTAGTTCAGCCGGCCCGCAATAAATAGCATTGATCGTTGTTGGCCCACGAGAACCCGGGTCATCCACGTAAAGAAAGACGGTGTGAACTACTACGCCACCAAGCTCTACAATTTCCGTGTCGGTATAGCCTCTTGACATTATATAATTTTGTCACGCATTAACATCACGTCGTTTGAATATTTCTTTAGAAACCACTAACCATTTAAACTGAGTAAAGTTTCTTATTAAGTTTTCATAGGAACTTCATGGCTTTTGACACTGGCCCTTTTAACAGCTTATTAGCCATTCGTGAATGACATTGATACAATAACTAGTACTGTATCAATAGGTGACAATAACGGACTTTTTCGTCAAGTGAAAAGACGAAAGAATCGCCTAGTCAGCAAAGTTTGAACAATTCCTCTTTTGCAACTGGCCGTTTTAACAACTAAGTAGCCATTCGTGAATGACATTGATACAGTATCTATCAATATAGGTGACGATAGTGATGGCCATTCGAAGCTTCATTACCGTACTTCTAGCAGCATGATATTGTGTTTGTAGCGCTAACTCAGATTTTATTTTTCAAAATAAAAGCCATCATTGAAATATACAAGGTAATATAGTTAACAATCTATAGTTAACACATCATAACAATCCATCACTCTACCGTTCAGGAACGGAAGTAGGTGTTTGAATATTGTTGTGATACTACGTGAGACCCTTCTCTCCACCAGATAGTGCTCGCTCTAGGAGTCCCGACAGCGAAACGCAGTGAATTTAACGCGCTGAGATTTTCACGCACCATATATACAATCAACCAGGTCATGTTATTTACTAATAACGCCCACTGCTGAACGCGGAACTCACGATTTGCTGTTGAGGAAGGTAGTCAACTACGATTGTGTAATTGTTCAGTTGATTACGTTTTCTAATGTAGTGCTTATTATTTTTATCGATTTCGTTGAAGTTGTATTTTATACTGAATAGTTTATAATTATTATTTAATTGCTACTGTTAACTGAGCAGGTATCTACTGTAGCTACGCTACACCTAGGTACAATAGGTAACTTTACCTGTTAACGTACCTTTCATCAATACCATCGTTTTTTGACTTGTAATTTCTTAGTTGTTTTTCAAATAGGCCTACTGTCTTTATCTATTTATAATCCATTATTCGTTTAGTAGATAAGGTTTAGAGGTGTAGGTGATTGAACGTTGAATGCAATAACTTGTATCTTGACACCTGTTCCTACCCACACCTGTTCTACAGGTTTTTGAGATTGCTTTTATGCAAACTGAAGAGAACTCTACTTCCCAAGATGTCACCAACGCAGCCACAGTGTTACGCGCTGCTTACAAATTGTGTGTGCTCTATAATCACAGTACTTATTGTCTGTGGCCAAGCAGATAAAGTAACCACAGATGGAAGACAGAACCGTTCACTGGGGTCCGCGCACCGCCTTGCCAGTTTACCTACTCTCCATGTTATTGTAGTAAAAGAGGGGGCCAGCACGCTAATTGAGTGCAACATCACTGGACCCCGAGAAAACATTCAGTGGTACAATTCCAAAGGACACATGCTTGATGAGCAAGAGGGAGGTAATACATATAGCTAACTCTAACAAGTTCTAGTTAAGCAGTCTGAAACCTTAACACCATCTTACAACTTGCCTTACATTGTATATTTGAGAGCAAGTTTAACTTTTGTTCTGTTTCTTCAAGGTGGAAAATGGCTGATTCAGGATCGGGGTGTTTTAAATATCACAGCAATCAGTTTTGAAGACAGAGGCCGTTACACTTGCATCTCCTCCAGCTCTGCCGGAACCTCCAACTACACCGTAATCTTACGCGTGGCCTACACCAACAGCGGCTTGGGCCTGTACTATGTCATTGTGTGCCTCATTGCCTTCACCATCACCATGATCCTCAATGTCACACGCCTCTGCATGGTTAGCAGTCACCTGAAGAAGACAGAAAAGGCCATCAATGAGTTCTTCCGCACAGAGGGAGTCGAGAAGCTCCAGAAGGCCCACGAGATAGCCAAGCGCATCCCCATCATCACCTCAGCCAAGACCATGGAGTGGGCCAAGGTCACCCAGCTCAAGACCAAGGAGTTTGCCCGCCACATGGAGGAGCTGGCTCGCAGTGTGCCACTTCCCCCACACATCCTCAGCTGCAAGGCCTTTGTGGGGGAGGTAATAGAGACAGTGAACCCTTCAGTGGGGGTGACCTGTCTTCAGCAGGCAGTGCCAGTCAGTCCAGAGGGGCAATATGAGTCCTGTGATGTCATGATGCCAGTAGAGCAGGAGGGCCCAACAGCACAAAGCTTGATGTACGGTGTTGATGGTACCGGTGAAAACAGCCTGAATATATCGGTGAGCGTCCACCCTACATCAGAGTGTTATGGTAAGAATGAGAAGTGCTCTGAAGTGGCTAAGGTGTCTGCGCCCCTGCTGGCGCTGGGATCCCACGGCAGTGTGGCCTATGAGAGTAACATCTAGTTGGGCTAGTCAGGAGGGATAGAACACCATTCAGCCAAGGCCATAGCATATGATTCACATAATTTTCATACTCATCAAACCATTCAGTGACCCCTCGTGCCCTCTGGATGAGGCCATTGCCATCCTAGAAGAGATCCAATAATGAACCCTCTTTCCTCTTGCCATCTTGATCTAAAATCGAGGTGAGGCCAACTGGGCCGGCTCTGCATTTTTATACATGCCAAGCTCATGATAGGAATTTGAATTGCTTAATTGTATCATTAATGTACTTTTGTATGGAAACATCTGCATTAAGTTTGTCCACTCATTTATTCAGGGCTTGGTGAAGGGTGAAGAATATTATTTTAAATCCATGAGCTGTGGTGATATGAAATATTGTTGACACAGTACAGCAAAACAGTCTAAATGTTGGTGTAGTGCCCATCAGTTATGAATGTTTCAATATCTGTATTTACAAATGATTTTTACGGTTTGTTACTTAGAATATGAAAGAGCACCAAAAATGATGCTAACCATGAGCCTTACAGTCTGTATAGTCCTATCAGGGCCACAAGAAATCATTGTTTGCTAACAGGCTACTTGTCACGCATCTGCTCTCTATTTGCACAATATAAACCGCAATGTATGGAATAAGTTTGTTATGGCTTTGTTGGATTCTGAAGGTTTATATTAGAAAATACCCTTGTATGGTATGTTCCAACCTATGGTCCATGGGCCTATTCTTAGAGCCTATGACTGTCACATGGACAACTCCTATCAGGAGGTATGGACAGGATGTATGGATTGGATGTGTGGGGGCCTGTCAGTAACGGGCATCACGTCTTATCTATTATCCTTTGTTCAGAGTTAGTCAGCACTTATGCATTGTGTCAAGTTTCTCATGGCCATAATCTCTCAGCTTCCAATTCCTATATGGCCTCTGCTGCTAGATGCCTATACAGGGAGGGTTTGGGTACCTGTTGGACATTTGGAGCATTGTTGAAACATCAGAGGGGAGTGTTGATTGTTGAAGCTAAAGGGTAACCATGGAACTTTGGAAGGTTTATACATAAATGTGTACACTATTTACTTTGACGTTTAAAGTCACATTGAAATAACTACTTTAATAATTTCTCGAACACTGCTGTTTATTTTATTTTTTTAATCTGAAATGCATATATTCCTTTTTTGTACTGGATCTTGGGAGATTGACTCAAAGTCATCCAAAATCATGCGGTTTCATTACTCTGAATATTAATCTGCAAATAAAATAAACTGTGAATGTTTTAATAAATGTATTTAAATAATCCCTCTTCGTTCATCTTTTAATGGCCAATTTGTGGAAGAATGGTGGTGAGAAAAAGGACTTGCAGTGCTTCTAATGTTCTCAAATGGAACATGGCAACGCAGCCGAACTTTGATGCGCACAGTTTAGACATATTACTTTAATAATGTATGTGTTAGTTTATTTTAGAACACTTCTGCTTGAGGTGTGGCTGGTCTAAATGCGATGTCTGATTAGGTGGGCATTAGAAAACATATTTAAATACACTGTAGTCCAGCTCCTCCAGGGTAAATACACTGTAGTCCAGCTACAATCGGCGCTGTTACATGAGGCGAGCTGGACAGGGCCATAGAAGGGCATCAATCCAGCAGCAGGACCGGTATCTGCTCCTTTGTGCGAGGAGGAACAGGTGGAGCACTTCCAGAGCCCTACAAAATGACCTCCAGTGGGCTACTGGTGTGCATGTTTCTGACCAAACTATCAGAAACAGACTCCATGAGGGTGGCATGAGGGCCCAACACCCTCTAGTGGGGCATATGCTTACAGCCTAGCACCGATTGGCATTCGCCAGAGAACACCAGAATTGGCAGTTAGTGATTTTGGTTTCTATGAAACATTACGCCACTTTGTTCTAAACTAATTACACAATGTAATGTGATTTTGTAATCTTAAATATTATGATTTGGTTCATCGAGTCCCAATGTGTGATTTTAGTGTTCTCATAATTATTTTGAGCAGTGTACTTACAAATACACATCCCTGTATTTTCAAAAGTACCATCGCGCCCAAGAAAGCTGTTGTTCCAGGTGTCCTTCTCAAACAGCTTTTACACAAAAAGGGCATTAGAACCTCTTTCGACCTCATAAACATTGTAGTGGCTTTTCACAGTTTTGAGGGGGGAAATGACAGACCCTTATTGGTGACTGCAATTATCCTTATTTTTCATATCCTCTTTATGTACCTAATCTTCTTTTGAAGGATGTTTGAGTTATCCTTCATAAAATAATCTGTCTCAGTCTGGAATTAGATGGAAGCATGACTGGCTGCTGGAATTGTCAGGTATTGTCATGATCTGCAACACAGCCAGGAGGATTTTGGACAGAGGCAGCAACAAGTCTTTAGAGCCTGGTACTCGGGAGGTGTAGGCCAAGACCTCATGTGTTCCAAAGTTTAAATTGTTTCCTTATATTTACAAAGATGCATTCCTTATATTTACAAGGATTTGGTCATCCTTGTAAACCTATGGTCTCTCAAGGCTGTGGTCATCCCTGTTGCTTGTGCACCTTTTCCTACC
Source organism: Esox lucius (assembly GCF_011004845.1). Lineage (NCBI taxonomy): Eukaryota > Metazoa > Chordata > Actinopteri > Esociformes > Esocidae > Esox > Esox lucius. The sequence continues at coordinate 37,024,087 of NC_047575.1, forward strand.
ACAGTTGAATATGCTGATTATGCTTTGATACGGCACAGAACAGCCAGTCCTTTCAGCAATGACCTTTTGTGGCATAATAAGTGTCAATAAGTGTCTTCTGGACAACTGTCAAGTCAGCATTCTTCCCCATGATTGTGGTTGTGTGTACTGAATCAGACTGAGGGATAGAAGGCTTAGGGAGTTAATTAGCTGATTAGAACTCTTCTGAGGTCAACATCTCTGTATTGTAAATTTTTTATTCTAATATTTTCAGATACTGGGTTTTTGATTTCCATTAAATGTAAGCCGCAATCATCAAAATTTAAACAAAAAAGGCTTGGAATCTTTCACTTTGTGTAAAGATTCTAGAATAAATTAAGGTGTCACTTTTTGATTTGAATTTCAAAAAATAAAAAAAACGTTTCCACGATATTCTTTTATTTTTTTTTAGATATACCTGTAAACTGAGTGGTGTAGGAGGTGGCATACGCTGGCATTATGTATAGGCCTAAACACTGAGTAATAAATGGTTCATTGTTAACAATTAACAGTTAAGCAGCGTTGGTCACGATATCTACTCATGGAACATATCACAAATGTTTAGCTAACGATGTTATTAAATGAGCAGTAACATCTTAAGTGCAGCTATGTGCATGGTGGAAGATGCACACAAGGATTCCTAAATCTGAAAATGCACACTGCATTGGAGCGTTTGCATGTGAGTAGGAATTTAAACAGGAAATATTCATCTGTGATATTTGCTTAAGTCTGCACCAATTGAAAATGTCCATGCTCTTTCATCCTTCTCTGGCACATCTTCTTGCTCGCTATCTGCTACAAGTCAGATCCCTCTACATGCATGAAGCATAAAGTATGAAGCATGAAGTCTAGGCCTAATTGACATAGGCCTAGACTATAGCCAAATCTCAAATCGCATACCACATACTATGTACTACAAGTACAGTACGTACTTCGTGGATTATGGTAAAGTATGTACTGTTTAGTATATAGTTATTTAGTATGCCAGTATTGGGTCTGATTGGGACCTACATTGTCATAATATTGTGTCTGAACATAAAATTTTGTCACACATTAACATCACACCAAGTTTGAGTATTTTGCTAGACACCATTAAGCATTGTATTAAACTGACTAACATTTCTTATGAAGTTGACTTCCACCACAAATAGCATCTGTGAACTGTATGCCTTTTGCCACTGGCTGTTTTAAAAGCTTATAAGCCAGTAATACTAGTATCTTAGTATTTGGAATAGTCATAAGAATTGAGCAATTGCTAGCGAGACTAAAGATGATCTTTACACTGCCAAACCTACTTCATTTCAGGGCACAACAATGTTCGACATTGATGCAGTAACTATCAATATAGGTAACAATAACTGACTTTTTCATCAAGAGAAAAGACGAGAGAATTGTAGAAATTCTCCCCCTCCTCTTTCACATTTCAAGTAGTTGTGGTCTATATTACACCCAACACCATGCATGGGTGCATACTTCGAAAAAAACACCAGAGATAGTAGACCATCTGGGAACATTTGGCATACTATTTTCAGCAGACAATGGTTTGAGACATACTAATCTTCTCGCATACTATTCTGGCATACTATATAGTATGCAAGTATGTGATTTGAGATTCAGCCTATATAAGCAGTGCATCTAAAGACCAGCGAGTTGCAACCAAATATGGCATGTCCATTCCTCAACAACCCTGTGGATGAAGGTGCTCAGATTCTACACAGAGCGTTTACACCACCAGCCCCAAGGGTCTTCAGAGACAGAAGTGTTCTCCACTGGGCTTCCCTCACGAGTACCTGTGGGAGAGGTTTAGTAGGCCCAGCAAAGTTTACCTATGCAGTCTGCTGGAACCACACATAAGGCAACACACTCAACGTAGCCATGCCTTGACCTCTGTTCAATCTGTCTGTATAGTTCTGCGTTTCTTTGCATGTGGGACATTCTTGTACAGTGTTGGTGATGTAGAAGGTATTGCGAAGGCAACTGCACAATGGGAAATAAGAGTATGTCTTGCTCTAAAGCAGTTCTTGAATATTTTCATCACTTTCCCTGTTCATCTTGAAACACAAAGAATCAAGGAGGTGTTTTCTTATAAGTGGTACATGTGTTTGAATCTAAGTCTTTGAATTGTCGTGTTTATATAATCACAATGGTACAAGTCTTGAACGTTGTTTTTTGCCGGGCCGCGTAAGCGAATGTAGTATTTTTAACTGGAATTATAAACCTGTGGCTTTTGGGCCCTGCCATTCCAAGATGCTCTGGTGGGGGCGCATGTAACTTCATGTTAGAGTAGCTCAATTAATAGAAAAACATATTGACAGAAATTCTGTCAAACACAGGGTATGGCATTGCCCACCTACTAACAGAAAGGGATTTTCCAAAACATAACTACACTAGAACTGGTCCCTGCAGAATTTGAACCAATAACATCTGGCAGTAAAGGCACACGGCATAACATGCTGCGCTACCAAGGGAATGATGCCAACAGCAGAAATATTTGGTGCCTTTATGGAAAATGTCTTGAGATGTGTCCTGTTACTTCTTCACCAACACTTTCAACATGTTAACCTAATTTCAGAGTAGATTGCAATAAAATAAAAAAGATTGTATTTCTGTCAAACACAGGGAAGGACTTTTCCCACATATTAATAGATAGAGATTCTGCAAAAATAATGAAACTAACAGTGGCTCCATTGGGAATTGCACCACCAACCCCTGGGAGTAAAAGCTCACAATTTTATTATTTTTTTTTCATTCAGATCAAGATCAAGAATACAAGAAACACAAAATCAAACCATAATCAACCAACAGTGCATCTCATAGTCTCAAAAATTTAACAAATGTCTACCACTTGGCAGAATGGATATTGAACTACTTCCATCAACAAAATATTTCTCAAAGTCCATATCAACCCATTTAAGTACAAGAGATACATCTCGCTTTACCACTGGTACAAAAATCTACCAGAAATCCTTTATTTTACCTTCAAAATGGGCGATGTTCCTCCTTAAATGCACTCCATATCTTGCATGACTTAATACATAGTTTATCAAGTTCACATCAGGTTTATTTGTTTTACATACACCAAACAATATAATTTATTCCCAATTGTTATTCCCAAGAACACCAGCGTCCCAACTATCTTTAATTAGACTTTTTAACTTATCATAAAAATTGAAGAGACACCCGCAATACAAATATATATGAAGGAGATTCTGTACATCCCTCCCACAAATATCACAATTGCGACACATCCTTATTAACCTGGTGCAATATTACATTTGTGTATATCTGTGTATACCTATTGTGTATACCTATTGTGACGTAACTGAAAATCATTATGTTCACATTCAAAGCTATTCTACTTGACATTCAGTGTAGCCCAAATCTTTTTTTCATCCAAATTTGGAAATACTGCCCTCCAAACTCTCTCAGAACCTTTTAACAACCTTTAACAAGATCTTCTAAAAGAGTTTCACAGAGCACCCAGAAAAGTTGATCGTTTTACCACTTTCCCCAATAAACAAATTTGGAAAAACAAATAAATCCTCTCTGTCACCCCCCTTGTTGATTAATTCCGTCCAGACATTGTGTATGCTCTTCTAAACTTTTTACAAAAAGAATATGTACTGCACCTCTACTAAAGTCTTCATTACAATCACAAATAATTTCCACTATAGCCTGTAAGGGCAAAACCCCCAGAATGATCTCATAGGCAAAATCCTTTATTAGTCCCAGACCTGCACACAGAAAGAGATCACTGTATAAGAATCTCCCATTACTCAGAATATTGTGATTCAAGAAAACAGGTTGATTCATAACCAAATCAATGTGATTACACTCATATGAAATGTCTGGTAAGAAGTCGACCCACGCCTCAAATACCTCCCTATAAAACTCTGGAACATCCTTAAACATGCCCTTCCTCATGCTCATCAATAAGCTATTGTCTTCACATTCACCACTGTGATGCAAAAAAGCTCTCATAAAATGCTTCCACCCCTGATCATCAATACCATATAGATATGCTGAACCACATCTCTTATAGTGCAAATAGTGTCTGTAATGTCCCAGCCAGGAACCCCATAAGCCTGTGTATATGCCACAATGCTGCCAACCACATTTTTCATTCTGTTTGCCAGCACCTTAGTCATTATCTTATAATCACAATTTAGCAATGTTAGCGGTCAATCATTTTCTAATTTCAACTTAATCCCTTTGTTCTTATGGAAAATAATTATTATGCCAGTGGTCATATTTTCTGGAACCTCTGCATGTTCCTGCATGTACAAGAAAACCTTCAAAAATATCAGTGCCAATATGTCAGTGAATGCATTATAGAACTCGCTAGTAAGTCCATCCAAACCTGGACTCTTACTGCACAGAGAAGTCTCAATAGCTTTGACAATCTCCCCAACCAAAATATTTGCGTGACACGTCTCACTCCATCTCTGCAGTTTCAACAGGTTAACCTAATTTCAGAATAGATTGTAATAAAAACAAAATAATGTAGAGAGTGTATTTCTGTCAAACAGGTGGAAGGACTGTTCCCACATATTAATAGAAAGGGATTTTCCAAAAGATAATTTAACTAAATTATTCTACTAGAACCACCAACCTGGGCAGCGAAAGAACACTGCTTTTGTTTTCTTTCTCTCTTTTATTATAAAAAAACAAATCATCCAATACAGTTTACATCGACAAAACACCCATCCTTCCACACTGCTTAACCCTCTGACCTACCCAAGCACAAGTGCCAGGGTTGAAATATTTAGCGCCTTTATTGATTACATAGGGGACCCGAAATATGGCAGGCGCTGCCCGCCATATTTCGTGTCCCTGTCAATCAACAGTGTTTTTTTCAGATAATGTCTTGAGATTTTTCATCAAAACTTTCAACAGGTTAAACTCATTTTACTCCCACATATTCATGGAAAGAGATTCTCCCAAAAAATTCTAAAATAACAGAGGCTCCAGTGGGAACCGAACCCCCAAACCCTAGGAGTGAAGGCTCACAGCGCAACCCCCTTATTTTATTTTATTTTTATCAAAAATTCTTAATTTACAATATGTACCGTCTAGTCATTGTTTTTGCTCAAACTCAATACAAACACAACGGTGATCAGATACATAATTCACCTACTGCATTTGAACTTCACACATTTCTCCTTTATCCAACCTTCCTTCATTACACTAATCGAACATTTCTGTAATGATGCACCCCATTTCACCAGAAATAGAAAGAAAAATACCTCCAATAATTATTATCAAAAAGAATAAGTAATCCTACCACCCTCCCTTCTCAATATTAATCCACTCCCTTCAACAAACGCCTCATCAAAATTCCCCATATCACTTTCGCTCAACATATCTCTGTTTCTGAAACATTGACACAAAAATTCTCCACACGTCAACTCGAATATTCATAATTCTTTCTACAGAAAACAGCATACCTAACAAAGCTCAACACAACATTTAACAGATAAACGTTTACCCCAGCCATTTTCACCGTCGTAACTTAAAATCATGATTTTCGCACTCCAATTTATTCTCGGGCAATTGTAAATTACCCCACAAATGTGCAATGTTCAGCTCTGGAAACATCTTAACCCACATCTTCTCAGCTGCAGGTCTATTTGTAGCCAGCAACATCTTATATCATTGTTTTGTGCACACACTAGATAATAATTTCTTGCTTTCCCTATTACAAATATACAGATTAGGAAACACATACAGATCTTCCCCCACCCCTTCTCCATTAATAACTGTGCCCCTGTCTTCTAGAATGCTGTTTTTAATCTTTTCAAACCCATTCAATATAGTTTCTGTACAGACTTTGTCATGTACTTCTCTCACAGTATCAATTATTGCTTGACCACTTAAAAACCCAGGAATAACTTCATAAGCAAAGTCCTTAAAAAGCCATAATACATTGTCTTTTTCCATGCCATGAACAACCCACTCTCATACACCACATACATATACAGGTATTTCTAAAAAAAACATTTCCATACTCTTCTAACCCATACCAAAAGGTTTTCACAATTTTCATCTGGAACGCTTTCCTCTTTGCTTCCATGTCCACCAACTTAAGTCCTCCATCTTTATACTCTGCAGCAAGTGTAGACCTAGAAATCCTTGCATGTTTTCCATGCCACAAAGAGTCAGATATGACAGCGCGCAGATCTCGTAAAACCCATTCAGGCAACTCCGTCACTCCCAGGACAAACACACATTTTGATCACAATAGAGAATTAGTCACCACCACTTTCCCCTTTTCATTTCAGTCACCTCATCTTCCATACCGTCAGTGTTTGTTTGATTTGATTTAAAACCCCCGTCCAAGTCATGTTGCATGCTCCAATCTCGTCAATACCCAGGAAAACTCCAAGTGTTTTAATATAGCCGTCTGCCCTTTTAAATTGGTAGTTACAACCAATGTCAGTGACCATTCCTACCACCAACACACATTTCTGTCTTATCAACATTTATTTTTGCACCTGAGGCCTTCCCAAACAGTTCAAGGCACTCCACAATCCTATTAACACTGTTCATATCTTTTAGCGCACACGTGTCCTCGGCATACTGATGCAGCACACTGACAGCTCCCCCTGGGATCACAATACCCTGTATTTGAGAATCCGCTTTAAGAAGCGCTGCTAATGGCTCTACTGACAAACAGTATAACGCAGCTGACAATGGGCAGCCCTGCCTCACTGACCTTCCTAGGGGAAATGAATCCGTTAGCAATCCATTACATTTCACCCTGCTAGTTGCAGATCAATACAACAGCTCTATCCAGTCTACCATCCGCTTCCCAAACCCAAATGTCTGAAGTGTCTGCATGAGAAAAGTATACTCCACTCTATCGAATGCTTTATTCATATCTATGCTCGATACAATACCTCCCTCCACAGCCATGCGTCTCATCACATCTCTAACTGTACATATTATGTCTGCCACATCTCTCCCTGGGGGGGCAACTGTAAGCCTGTGTCTCTGCTATCAGTCCTCCCATGACTCGGTTTATTCTCGTCACTAGAACCGTGGCTAAAATCTTATAATACACATTTAATAGGCATAATGGCCTTTAATACTCCAGCTTTGCCTTACTTCCCTTATTCTTATACATCATAGTTATTAGCCCTGTGGCCAATGACCCTGGGACTTCTTGGTTCAGCTCCATATTTCTATAAAGCACTAATAAAACAGGTGCCAGTATATCTGCAAAGGTTTTGTAGAATTCACTTGTTAATCCATCAGAGCCCGGACTTTTATTACTCTGCATAGATGATATGGCCTCTCGGCAACTGTTATATCTGCGTCACACATCCTTTTATCTTCTTCAGATAACTTAGCATCAACATAGCTTAGCACTTCTGCTATGGAGTTTTGCTCAGGAGTACCTCTTTTATAGAGATCTCGATAAAAACATTTGACAGTATCTAGAATAGCCACCAGGTCCTCAACTTTCTTTCCCTTCACATCTTCAAGCTCAACTATTTGATGACTAACCTGTTTTCTCTTTTCCAACCCTAAAAAGAAAGCAGTACATTTCTCCCCTTCTAAGGCATATTGCACTTCTCACCACTGCCCCCCCCCCTGCATCTCTCCTTTTCAAATTTGTTTACTGCCTCTTGAGCTTTAATTAGACTTGCTATATCATACTCGCCCTCCCTTTCTGCTTGGTCAATCTCGAGGTCCAGTTTCCTACCTAATTCAATACCTTCCCTCTGTAAGAAAAAGTTCCTTTGTTTAGCATATCTCATACTTGACTTTTTGATATTACACTTCAGCCCCTCCCACCATACCCTGATATTTAGTTGTTTTAAAGGATTTGTAAGTTTGTTTCTAATCAGCTCAATAACCAAATCAATATTTATCCTCTTTCAATAATCTTGCATTTAAACACCATACCCCGCCTCCTCTGCTAGATAAGACTATAACCCAACTAAAAATTATAGCAGCATGGTCACTTAGGGGATTTAACTTGTATCTCATTTCCTGTACCTGTTTTAAAACATTGTCACTAGTTAAACAATAGTCTATCCGGCTCTGCTTAATCGTGTTAAGAACAATCTGCCTTCTAGAAAACTGTCTCTTGACTGGACAGTAGGGGCTACATCCCTCAGAGCACATTTGATAACCTTTCTGTTTTCAGCGTCTGTCTTTCAGTACTCAATACGTTGTTCATGGGGGAGGGGGGCGAGGGAGCCGCAAATATGCCACTCAAACACTGCGCACAAATCTCACTATCCCGATGACAATTTCTTACGGTAATATACGGCTAGACGTCGCTTGCTTGTTTCTAGACTACATTTCTTCTTTATATCAAAATAATTGCCAGTTGTTTTCTTTCAAATGACACAACAAATGGGTGAGTGTTACAGCAAATTAAATCTAGATGTACTCCAAAATGTACTTTGCGTGTTTCGAAAATATGCGTCTCGTCTACATTAGCTTGTGTAAGCAGCCAAAGAAGCGGCGAGGTGCTTTGGCTACCATTTATCGGGAGTTACATTTAGCTTATTTAAAATGTGTAAATTGACGTGGCTTTAAAGGATACATATTCATTATATTGTGTTATGATACAGTGACAACAACAAAAAGTATACAGAAGTGATTACAGTAGTCGACTGTTCTTCAACATTGACAACTATGTAATTTATTGAACGACAGCATTCAAAAACATTTCATATTTTAAACAGAGCAAACATTTTCCTCTGAGAAGGATTTCTACAAGAAATCAGTCGACGGCCTCGACTGTGCTTATTGTATTGTTTCCTCATGTGGCAAAGACTTAAGGAGATCATAGCAACAGGAATTTGCAGCGGTAAAACTAGTGTAAAATACATTTTTGGTTTCAATTCAATATTCCAACAATATCCTTTCTCAGATGTATTTTTACTTCAGTTTCAGGTACAAGATCACCCAATCCCTTCTCTAATCAGTTGTCTGACTCAGACTTTGCACCCTGGATGGGTGCACAGACAAGAGCCAGCAATGTGCTTCCAAAAACTGAGCTTTTAAAAGGGTTTTCAAAAAAAGTGAGCCATCAGAAAACAACCACCGCTTCAGCAGCAGTGAATGAGGACATTAATCTGGAGCTATTACAGAAGAAAAAGGTAATAATGAAAAATTCCTTGAAAGAGAAAGCAAACTACATGGTTGAAATGATTCAGTAGAAATATTGGACAGTTGCTGTGAAATGTTGTAATATAATCCATTCTTCTTACACTCGAGCAAGACAGAACTGAGTTCTTTGTGTGAGGAATTGGGGGTTTCATCTGAAGGAACCAGAGAGGACATAATTAACCAACAGAGAGCTAATGCTCTACAATAGAGGTCTCAAACCGGTTCCACAGAAGGCCATGTGTCTGCAGGTTTTTGGGTTTTCCTTTAAATTGGTTCCCAGTTCAGATCTAAACAACAAGGCGGGGGTAGAAACTAACCAATTAGTGACCTAATTAGTCAATCAAGTACAAGGAGAGAGCGAAAACCTGCAGACATTCGGCCCTCCGTGGAACCGGTTTGAGAGCTCTGCTCTACAAGGACATATATCCCAAGATATATTCATGAAAACTGGAGGTAGGGCGTGTCAGATGACTAACTTCTAGTAAGAAATGACTGGTGCATTTACCAAATGACTATGAAAAATCCTTATGCCTGTTTTTGATTGTTAGGTGGAGTATTGCATTTTTCCTGTCCCCTCTCTGTGGTTTACTACTCTTCAACACTTTGGTGGCAAGAGATCAGCCCTACTGAGTTTTAAACACAGACCTAATGTCCACATATCAGACATTGCTGGACGGGTGGCTCGTCACACAAACAACAGAACTGAGTAGACCTTCTTCTCTCCCAATGATGGAAGGCTGTGTGAACCCACACAAAAGAATATAGAAAAGGCCAAGCTCAACGAGCTCAGAGTTAAACTACCATGGCTGAAGAAAGGATGAGAAGGCAAGTAAGACATCACTCACTTTGGCATGGCACATCCCATCACTGGTTCTTCCCCCCACTATTCACTATACGATAGATTCCACCATAAGAACCAGAAAAGAGATGAGGAAACTGCATAGTTTAAACTTAGTTCCTAAGTTAGCAGCAATAGTAAATTCATCGGTGGCTGAGCAAATAAATAGAGAGCTGTCATCAAGCAGGTACTTCCTGTGCTCCATGAAGGACAGCCATTTCATGTTTTCACTAAGGCTCATCTTCCACCTGCACAACCGGAATGTTAACAAGTATGAAGAGAGTATAAAAAGGATGACAGAGGATGTACTACAGATTGGTCCAGATGGACGACTCTGGCTATCTGGATCAGGTACTGAACTGTTTGTCAGACTCTGTTCTGAATAGTAACATTATCAAGAAAGTGGAGGCGGCTACACCAACAGTTGGCGGGGATAATACATCGGGTGATCAAGGAGTTTGTTTCCGGTGGTTGATGGACTTGAGGTTTGTTTTTGTTTTGGCCAAATGCTAATGTTTTACTAGGTAAACATACAACATTGTACACATTTCTGTACTTTTGCCTCACTGCTAAAGCTACATCACACAAAACAATATAGCAAATGGAATACAAATACAAAGGTATAAACATGCTGAACAGTTATTAGTTGTAATCATGCAAATGTGGTACCCCTAATAAATTATTTTTTAGGCAAAACTTGCTGAACAGGACAACCAAACAGTCCTACTGATGGTAGGCAACAACCATGCAACTGTGAGTGACCTGAAAAGGATCTGTCCACTGGCACTTTTGGTTTCTGACACATCTACAACGTCCACCTCACCATGGGTACATGACAATGTAAGTTGAAATGTAACCGAAAGATCTAATGTGCCCGAAAGTAAATGACACATTTACATTCCATAACAGCAATGCTGTAACAGGTTTTTTGTACATGTTGACGTTTACAGGGGTTCAACACCAGAATTGCACAACTCGCTGAAAATGTCCAGAACGTGAGTGTGAATATGAATTTCTAATGACATTTTGATGAAAGCATTTGTTGTTATATTTCTCTATCGATATCTCATTGACTAGGTAACAGTCATCCCATCCTTCATGTTCCCTTACAGGTGGCGGGATTGGAGAGCCCACCACACAGTTGGGGACACGAACCTGTCCTGCATAAAGGTAAATGCATGTTTTACATTTTCCATTATAGCACATCATCATAGTCTTCAAAGAGTGTACGACTCCCTGGCCCTGTACAAAACAATTATAAAAAATGACATGCAGTTGCTGAGGTACTTTAATTTGCATTTTATAAACAAAATGTATATGTAATTATTCTTGTTCTGGTTGATCACTGACAGTAAATACACTAGTAACTGAAAATCCAAATGTTCATTACCTGACAATTTTGTATGCACAATATTTCAAGTTTCATTATTAGAGTGGCTTACTTTCATCTCTGAAAGCATGCAATATTCTCCTTTCCTTGCTTTCTAGTAAGATAAATAATTGGTTGGGATATTTACTGTCATTTTCCAGTCAAAAAAGACACATTGAATTTGTAATGCGTCAGAAACATGAAGCTGCCGTAAGTGTGCCGTGTTTACAGTTTGAAATCTTTTGAAATGGACACTTAACATGTAATACATCTAACAGGTCGGTCTGCACCGTGCTGCACGTCCACATCGCTAAGAGGGATGTAGCGGCCTCCCATCGCCGTCGGTCTCAACATCTGTTGTCGCTCGTCCGTCCTGCTGAACATCCACTCGAGGGCTCCCCCTAGCGAGGACGTCCATGTGACCGTGCTGGACGTCCAGGTCGCTAAGAGGGATGTAGCTGCCTCTCTGCCTGGATTCATGTCTCGCCACACGTCACACAGCTGTCTTGTAACCATAAAATTCAACATAGCACTCTTGATTTGCTGATCACCAACTCCATCTCCATCAGCAATCTCTCAGTGTACGATTTGGGCGTGTCCGACCATAAGGCCATTTCAATGGAGCTACCCATTCTGTCCTCCGTCAGAAATTCTAGCAGACAAATCAGTTTCAGGAACCTTAAAAACATCGACCCAGTCGCTCTAACTACTGACCTCCGTCATCTCTCTGCTGTCAACCCCCTTTCAGTCACTAAATCTGTGGATTTCTATAATTCGTCACTCAGCGTCATCCTGGACCGTCATGCCCCAGTCAAGTCCAAAACCGTCACCTTCACACGCTCAGCCCCCTGGTATACCAGTGAGCTGCGACTACAGAAGAGAAAAGGGCGTGTCCTTGAACGGCGGTTCAAGGACTGAGGACTTGCTGTTCATAAGCTAGCGTACCGGGAACATCAGAGGGCCTACAGCAAGTCTCTCAGTGACACACGGGCCCAGTTCTACTCCAACATAATCAACAAGAGCCCTGGTAACTCAAAGCAACTTTTTTCAACCATAAATCAGCTTCTCAAACCCCAGATCCCCTTACACTCAGATAACACGCAGGAGCGTTGCAACAACTTCATCTCCTTTTTCAAAAGAAAGGTTGAAAACATCCGCTCCATGCTCTCCAGTACCCCTGTCCTCCAGCCACCCGCTGTACCTGCTCTGTTGCACCCGACCACTCTTCTCCCAAGTCCTTCTGCCTCCCCTGTTACATCCACTGAATCCCATGGGACTACCCAGCTCCTCAGTTGTTTCATGGATACTAATCAACATGAGATTGATGTTCTCCTGAGGAAGATGAAGCCCTCCACCTGTGAACTGGACCCTTTTCCCTCAATTTTAATTAAAAGTCACTCTTCTGTGGTAAGTCCCATGATCACCAAGATCATAAATCAGTCTCTTCGGTCTGGCCAAGTCCCTGCATCTTTGAAAACTGCGGTCATCAAACCTCTGCTCAAAAAGCCCAGCCTTGACCCCGAAGTATTTGCCAACTACCGACCCATCTCCAACCTCCCTTTTTTGTCAAAGGTGTTGGAAAAGGTAGTTTCTGCGCAACTTCACAATCACCTCATTACAAACAGTCTTTACGAGAAGTTCCAGTCTGGCTTTCGCTCTGGCCACAGTACAGAAACTGCCTTGGTCAGGGTCACCAACGACCTGTTGATGGCGGCTGATGCTGGATCTCCATCACTTCTCATCCTTCTAGATCTCACTGCAGCATTTGACACTGTGGACCACCATATCCTTTTAAACCGCCTTCACTCTTCCATTGGACTTTGACACTGCTCTGGCTTGGTTTACTTCATATCTCACGGACAGAACAGAATATGTATCTTTGGGTGGTGCTAAATCGGACACACACTCTGTCACTTGTGGTGTCCCTCAAGGATCAGTCCTTGGCCCCACCCTTTTTACACTGTATATGCTCCCCCTGGGTCATGTCATTACCCGGCATGGAATATCTTTCCATTGCTACGCTGATGACACGCAACTGTACATCAAAACAAACCCAACCCCGGCTACAGCTCTCTCCACACTTTCCATCTGCTTGGAGGAGATAGAGACATGGATGGCGGATAATTTTCTGCAACTAAACAGTTCAAAAACTGAAGCCATTCTTGTTGGCACTCCACACCAAACCCGGTCATCTACCATCACCAGCATCACCTTCTCTGGTCACGATATCCACCTCTCATCCTCAGTCACAAACCTCGGTGTTAGAATGGATCCCCATTTGACTTATGACGCTCATATTAAACATCTGTGCAAAACCTCCTTCTTTCACCTCAGGAACATTGCAAAACTCCGCCCTACACTTACTCTCCCAGATGCTGAGAAACTTGTCCATGCCTTTATCTCCTCCAGGTTGGACTACTGCAATTCACTCCTCATCGGGATCCCAAGCAAGAATATCCAGCCGTTGCAGTACGTTCAGAACTGTGCTGCTAGGACCCTGATGGGGGTGCGGAAGCACCACCACATCACTCCCATCCTTAAATCGCTTCACTGGCTTCCTGTCCAATACAGGATTGAATTCAAAGTTTCCCTTCTGTCCCATCAGTGTCTCTATGGCACTGCACCATTATACCTCAAACAAATCATCACTCCCCTTTCTGCCTCACGCCATCTCCGCTCTGGACAGGCTAACCTCCTACAGCCTCTGAGGACAAGGCTGCGAACAATGGGTGACCGTGCCTTCGGCTCAGTTGCACCAGCTCTGTGGAATGCTCTTCCTGTTCATCTAAGGGCCCCACAGACTGTGGACTCTTTTAAAAAGGGCCTGAAAACCCACCTTTTTAGAAAAGCCTTTTTTTGTTTAATTGTGTTATTTTAATGTCGCTGTTCTATGCTTTTAGGCTAGTGCATTGTAGCACTTTGAGGTCATTTAATTGATATAAAGTGCATTATAAATACAATTTATTATTATTATTATTATTATTATTATTATTATTAGATGGACCATAACGAAATTGAGCGTTGTGTGAAGCATCAATCCTCGTCAGCCATACATTCAAATCACCCACAATTACACAATTCCCCACGCATATTTGTGCATTAAAAAAAACTTAGCACGCTCATAGTCAGCATTCGGGGCACATACATTTATCAATCTATTCACAATATCCTGCCATTCGAATTCCAACACCCTCCCCCCATCATCAGCACACACTTGTCCAACGTTGTGTACTTTTTTTTTTAAAGCAAAATCGCTACACCGCATGATCGCCCACTCCTATGATTATTTTGAAAATTAAATCAGTCCCATCTGCTCCCAATGTCCCTCATCTTTGCGTCAGTCCAATGTGTTTCTTGGAAACACAAAATATCCGCTTGAAATAAAACTAAAGCCTGCTCAAACTTATACATGTTCCCTAATCCATTAACATTGACAGACGTTACACTCACCATTGTAAGGAGGAAGAGGAGTATCCAGCCACTCATCATAGGTCCGGCACTGTCTTTCTACCCCGCTCTTGATAAATAAATGTCCCCACATCCTCCCATATGCCACCTTTTCCCGAGCCTTTCCTCTTTGCTGATCCGTCTGTACTTGTCGGGACTGTAGTGCTGTCATCTTGAACATCTTCCGTAGCAGGGCCTGCGCTAGGCACTTTACCAGTACCCCTCGCCGGCTCCGCGTCTTCACCCGGGTTTCCTTCCAAAATACACCGTCCAGACTCGCCCCGATGTCACTTGAGGGATCCACAGCACTTCTCCATGGAGGGACCGTCGTATGCATCCTCTCCCTGAGATAATTCTCCATCGCTGTCTCCTTCTTCCGACTCGTCAACTTCACTTTCTTCTACGACATTCTCCTTCGGGGGAGATCCAGCTTCTCCTCGAGTTCCCGGCGCACACGTGCACCGCTCTTCTCTTTCCCCGCATCCAGCACAACGTCTGCCCACAACATAGTTACACTCTCTTGCATAGTGTCCTTGCTCTTTGCATCGGTGACATATCAATTCTGGACATTCCCGCACTACATGGCCCGGTTGGATGCATTCTCTACACACTTACTTGCTTATCGTGTATCACACGAAAGTATTCCGCTCCCTCCAGTGTGTCAAACTTAGCCGAATACGGAAGAAAGCGTACTGTGTCCGTGAACTTCACTGTACAGAAGCGTGTCCCGTCTGCCACATCAGTTGAAGGCCACATTCTCCTTTTGATTGGAGAAATAGCTGCAACACCCCAGCCCCTCAATTTATCGTAAATGGCGTAATCTCCGATGTAAACCGACAGGTTCCAAAAGGACACCATCATTTCGTCAAACGAGATAACTTTTACCGTTACCCTGCATGACTTTATTTTCAGTTTCTCCTTCCCGCGTATATGCGATATTGTGATCTCATACTTCTGGTTAGCTTTAAAACGACATCCATTTACCATTCCACAGGCCTCTTTAATACCTCTCAGGAGTTCCATCATTGTGAGTTTTTATTCTCCTATAATCTCCACCGCAACAGTTACACGTTTTTCATAAACCTTCTCTGCCTGTGTCGTTATAGCAGGTCCTGTATTATAATTCCCCGTAGTTGTCTTCGCAGTGGTCGTCAACGCCATTGTACTCATTCCAGTAGGCAATTGTGCTGGGAAAGCGTCCCCCAACCGGCAACAAGCCGTGGAACACCTTTATCAAACTCAGTCAGGAACACCTGTGTCAAACTCCCAACCACCAGAGGGCGTTCTCACAGCACAATCCCCTGACCTACCCAAGCACAAGTAAGATGTCTTGAAATATTTGGCGCCTTTATGGATCATATAGGGGACACGAAATATGGCAGGCACTGCCTGCCATATTTCGTGTCCCTGTCAATCAACAGTGTTTTTTTTCAGATAATGTCTTGATGTGTCCTGTCACTTTTACATCAACACTTTCAACAGGTTAACCTCATTTCAGAGTAGATTGTAATAAAAAAAAATAAGAGTATTTCTGTCAAACACAGGGAAGGACTTTGTCCACATTAATGGAAAGAGATTCTCCAAAAAAAGAACCCTGCTAACATATCACTAGCATAGTTAGTAATTATTTCATGCGTTTGCCAGCCTAAACTAAGCATTAATGTAATCACCAGTCAAGTTTCCGCACAAACATATTCTAATAGCAGAATTAGCAAACAACTTCCATGTTGTGCATAAATTATAGAACTCTCTTTATTAATGATTGTAGATAAACATATCTAGCCACTTTGAATACATTGTCTTTGCATATTATTCAAGTAGCCTATCTTTTTTATGTGGTTGAACTTGGGAATCATTTAATAAAGACATGTATTCAGCGATAACCGATCCATCAGGAATGCTGTTGTCTGCAAAACCCCACCTGAACCCCATTCTAACCACATTTTCAAGGACAAGACTATGAAAAGTGAGATTCAAAATTGGATCAGCCTGCAGCTCTCCAGATAGGAAGGGCTGATGTGTTTTTACAGTATCCTAACATAGCACTGTCCAGTTTACAATAAGACAAATTATGTCTTTATCATGTTCAAAAAGAAAATGGAACTTGGGCCAAATGTAAACACAAAACAAATTATTAATTGCAATTAGCTATGCAAGATTGAGTAATTGCAATAAATTGTTTCAACTGTTTGACAACACAGAATTGAATATAATAAAGTTTATTGGTACATAATGGGAAATCTCAATTGATCTCAGAAAGGACATGTAACGAAGACATTTATTTCAAAGCTATTGTAAGTGCAGAACCTTTGGTTACACTTTTGGAATTCATGATGTTTTCATCTATGTAATACTGTAAATTACATACGATAGGTCTATGACACTCACTCATTAACTAGGCTATGATCTCTGTGGTCCTAGCCTATGATCTCCGTGGTCCTAGCCCATGGTCTCCGTGGGTCTAGCCCATGGTCTCCGTGGGTCTAGCCCATGGTCTCCGTGGGTCTAGCCCATGGTCTCCGTGGGTCTAGCCCATGGTCTCCGTGGGTCTAGCCCATGATCTCCGTGGGTCTAGCCCATGGTCTCTGTGGGTCTAGCCCATGGTCTCCGTGGGTCTAGCCCATAATCTCTGTGGGCCTAGCCTATAATCTCTGTGGGCCTAGCCTATAATCTCTGTGGGCCTAGCCTATAATCTCTGTGGGGCTAGCCTATACCATGAGCCTTTAATTTCTGTGGGTCGAGCCAGTGATCTTTGTGGGTCTAGCCTATGATCTTTGTGGATCTAGCCTGTGATCTCTGTGGGTCTAGCCCATGATCACCATGAGCCATTCATTTCTGTGGGTCTAGCCTGTGATCTCTGTGGGTCAAGCCCATGATCGCCATGAGCCTTTAATTTCTGTGGGTCTAGCCCATGATCTCCATGAGCCTTTCATTTCTGTGGGTCTAGCCTATGATCTCCATGGGCCCAGTCATTTTTTTAAATTCTCTACTACCAATGACTGGAACAAACTGCAAAATACTCCTAACATATTACACTTCGATCACTCCTTACTCCTTACAAAAGCAAATTGATCTCAGCTGCTATCTGGTTGCCATGTTCTCAAAATGAAAGATGACATTTCAGGAAAAACATATCATGTAAAAGTAATACTAACCATAATTCATTTTGCATTAAATGAAAAATAGTTTTGGTGAAGTTTGATTTTCAATGGATTTCTTATTACATTTTACAGTATTTTATAACCAAATTGCCATGGATTGTCCAGTAAAATGACTTCCCTTTGGACTAGTCAAGGGCAGAAATGTTGTAAAAAAAAAAAAAATTATAACATATTCCTCTACAAATGATGTTAATAAAAACAAGGTGATATAATATGGGTCAAAAGGGTGTCTGGTTGGCCTCTTGAAGGGTATTTCATCAAAGCAAGAGCAAAAGTTCCTTCAATACATTTATTTGCCTTTAGGTCATTCTGACAGCCGGCTAAGAAGAGCGAATGTCTCTTACTGTCTGACTGAACTTTACTGCATCGGTTCATTCTTTTTAGGTCAGGATAGACAAAAACTTTGCTGGCTACAACCTGGAGTAGCAACATTATAGTAAGCCTAAACTAAATAAAACTAAATAAGTTATATTACGACTATGTATGGTGAAACGGATAGAGGAGAGGACAGGGTATAGAAGGGGTAGAGGAGGGGACAGGGTATAGAACGGGTAGAGGAGGGGACAGGGTATAGAACGGGTAGAGGAGAGGACAGGGTATAGAACGGGTAGAGGAGAGGACAGGGTATAGAACGGGTAGAGGAGAGGACAGGGTATAGAACGGGTAGAGGAGAGGACAGGGTATAGAACGGGTAGAGGAGAGGACAGGGTATAGAAAGGGTAGAGGAGAGGACAGGGTATAGAACGGGTAGAGGAGGGGACAGGGTATAGAATGGGTGGACAGGGAAGGGGTTATTGCAGTCAAGAGAGGATATCAGCTAGCTGCTGTTCCAGTGTGTTCCAGCTGTAGTGACTGGCCACTGCTCCCATCCTCCTCAGCTGTCAGCCGCCTGGCCTCTTCCTCCTTGTCCAGACGCAGACACATTACGACCCTGCAGAGAGAGTTCAGTCACACTCTATTTTGCGGGTACATCACAGCCCAGTGCACTACAACAGCCTGCGTGGTGAATGATGGTTCCGCCTACATCCGCAGTGTTTACTGCAATGTGTGTAGATCATGGAGGCTACAAGTTTCCCATTTGTGCTGCTAAAGTCCTGACCGATCAAACTGTTTATTTCCTGAATAACCCAGCCATTCAGAGTGGTCGGTGCTGACCAACTCACCCAATTAGAATGGCAGGTATGAGGGTCAAGGCTGAAGCCAGCAGGAAGCTGAATCCAGAGAACCAGGAAACGGTGGCAGCATAGACGCTACTGGACACAGTGAAGCCGACTCCAACACTCAGCATCTCCACGAAGGCCACACATGCGAACAAGGCACCTGGGAAGGGACGCGCACACACACACACACGTTATGGAATTATTGCTGCTTTTAGTTAGCAGCTTTCTGTTTCTATGTGCACTTGTCTTTCGTTATGCACACATTTTTACTAATAGCTGTTTCTTTCAAGCTCACAATGTGTGTGATTAAATGTAATTCTGGGCAAGAGCGGAGGTTGGGGTTGCACAAGCTAATAGTAACTTATTATATCTGAAAGACAAATGTTGGTTCAACACAACATCTTAAGTAGATAACTATATAACCCTGTGACACTGACACAATAAAAACCAAACTACTGCTCAAGACCAGTTTAGCGTAACACATCTGTGATTCCACGTTTCTAGTTGCCATTGCCATGAAATCACCTGAAGGTGTATTTTGGTGTATATATCTAAAACTAATGTAACTAATATTAATGCAGCCTAGTCTGGTATAGTATCTTACCCTGTTCAGAGCTCAGTACTATCTTTGACATCATGGACCTGAGGACAGGAGTGGGCATGATGGACAGAAGAAGCGGCAGTCGCACTGAGGAACACACACACAGGGGACAACTGGTTTACACACGCGCACACACACAAACTCCGAAGCATACATACGTCTAATAAAGGACAATTCACCTATTTTGTTTTAAACCTTTATCCTTTTTAATTTCAGTCAGGTCTGTCGATCAACCAACTATAGACCATTCATTTTACAAATCAATCAAATAACAGACCAGCAAAATTAACCGATCAACCCATTAACCGATCAATAAGACAGTCTCACCGAGGAACATGAGCAGGGTGTCTTTGGCAAAGACAGCCATCAGCAAACCTGAGGCCACAGACAGCAGCCCCAGTAGAATGGTGTATCCGTCCCTGAGCCAGCGGGACAGCAGCAAGACCCCAGCAAAGCTAGCCAGGTAGATGAGGGTAGTCAGGGCTGAACCGTAGCCCACCAACACCTCGCTCCAACACAGAGGGGCATTCAGCTCATACAGGATGAAAATGGACATTCCACCCAGCAGAGACACCTGGTGGGAGGGGGAGAGAGGGAGACAGAGAGGGGTGGGAAAGGGGAAGGAAGAAAGTGTTTAGTGTTGAAGTACTGTTAGACACACTCACACACCAACCATATAGAGGGAGGAGGAGAGAGGAGGGGAGGTTCAGTTCTAACGTATTGTTAGGCGTGCTCACACACACCGACCTTATAGAGGGAGAAGGCTGCCAGCATCAGAACCAGGACCGTGTTTCTTCTCTGCGACGACGCAGCGAATAGCAGGTACACACCCTGCAACCGACCAATCAGTGCATCTCGCTGGAGCATGTAGCCTGACCTGCCCTCAAAAGGTGTGGGTGCTGATGAGGACAGGGAGGTTGATGAAGGTGTAACCACAGTTTCCTGAAGCACCCCCGCCGTGTACAGCAGATTCATCAGATGCAGCACCCCAGCAGTGATGAATGGCAAGGTAAACCCAGCTGCCTGGATGTAGAACCCGGTACAGAGAGATGCCAGGCCCGACAGAACCCCCAACAGCATGTCCAGGCCCGCCATGCGCACAGTACGACCTCCACCCTTACCCCACCCTGCAGCCTCTTCGTCTCTTTTTCCATCGCTCTCTAGGTCTCTGGCTAAACGGCCCCCTCTAACCTCTAGGTCTCTGGCTAAACGGCCCCCTCTAACCTCTAGGTCTCTGGCTAAATGGCCCCCTCTAACCTCTAGGTCTCTGGCTAAACGGCCCCCTCTAACCTCTAGGTCTCTGGCTAAACGGCCCCCTCTAACCTCTAGATCTCTCTCTCTCATTCCTCCAACTGTCCCTTCGTCTC
The DNA here is from genome assembly GCF_011004845.1 of Esox lucius. NCBI lineage: Eukaryota > Metazoa > Chordata > Actinopteri > Esociformes > Esocidae > Esox > Esox lucius. Next base: position 37,045,177 of record NC_047575.1, read on the forward strand.
CCCCCATACCCCCTCCACGCTTCTGATACCAGTCTTCCCCATTCCCATCTTCCTCACATTGGTAACGCCTCCCACCTCCATCTCCAGCCCTCCTCCCGTCCCCACCCCCCTTGGCACCCTCCTCCTTCCCCTCACACAGGTCAGCTATGTAGGCGAAGCTGGCCCCCATCAGAGCTGGAGGTCCCCCCAGAACCCCGGTCATGAAGGAGGCCACCAGCAGGTAACTCAGGCTAAGCGAAAGGTGGGAAACCGTGGCGTAGCTCATTGCAAAGAAGAGCTCACCCACCAGGGGGGGCAACAGAGCCACCTGGAGAGGAAGGGTTTAGGGAGGGAGAGGGGAGAGAGGGGGCAGACAGAGAGAGACAATAGGGGAGAGGAGAGAGAGATAGAGAGGGAAACAGCGGGGAGAGAGAGAGGAGGGAGGGACAGAGAGGAAGAGGGATGGAGGGGAAAAGAGTGTCAGGTGAGCGGGACCTCAGTTAGTTTCCAGGTGTTACATACACTCACCTAAAGGATTATTAGGAACACCATACTAATACTGTGTTTGACCCACTTTCACCTTCAGAACTGCCTTAATTCTACGTGGCATTGATTCAACAAGGTGCTGAAAGCATTCTTTAGAAATGTTGGCCCATATTGATAGGATAGCATCTTGCAGTTGATGGAGATTTGTGGGATGCACATCCAGGGCACCAAGCTCCCGTTCCACCCCATCCCAAAGATGCTCTATTGGGTTGAGATCTGGTGACTGTGGGGGCCATTTCAGTACAGTGAACTCACTGTCATGTTCAAGAAACGAGCTTTGTGACATGTGCCAAGAAAACATCCCCCACACCATTACACCACCACCACCAGCAACTGCCATGTTATTGGTTGATTAGATAATTGCATTAATGAGAAATTGAACAGGTGTTCCTAATAATCCTTTAGGTGAGTGTATATACAACCAGGTTAAGGTAAGGTTTTTATTTTTTTATTTTCCCCCCTCGAAACTTTCTGCTTGTTTTTCTATTGAATTGTTCACATTATAGGTCACATTAAAAGTGGAAAAACTTCTGACATGATTTATCTTTCTTTAACATTACAAAAACCTGGCATTTTCACAGGGGTGTGTATACTTTTTATATCCACTGTATGTCAGTAAGCTTAAGTTAAAGAAGAATTTCCCCTTTTAACATTCCAAGCACACTGCAAAAAAGGAATTATTTGCAAAAAGGAAGACCCAATGCCCCAGAATGGTAGAGGTCAGGAAAATACTTTAGATAAACAAAAGCTGCATTTTAAAAGGGGTAAACCTTTCATATCCATTGTATGTTGTTTATATTCCAATTGACACATTACTTATAATGTACAGCACTATGTTTGACGGGTAGCAAAACAAAGGAAATAACATTTAGGATGTAGTAACTGTAAGTATAAAATCTGTAAATGTATGTTCTTGCCTTCAAACCTTTAAAAAATGTAATCAAATATTTAATGCATTACCTTTCTGCCTTTGTGGTCACTATAGGAGACAAGGAACAGGGAGGAAAGGAGACTGGAGAAAAGGACACATATGTCAGAGAGTCTCCTGCTAACCTGCTGCTACAGAAAAATAACCGTAGTGTCTACAAACACACAGTAATACAGTAAAATAACAGTAGTGTCTACAAACACAGTAATACAGTAAAATAACATTATTGTCTACAAACAGATGGTAATACAGTAAAATAACATTAGTGTCTACAAACACACAGTAATACAGTAAAATAACATTAGTGTCTACAAACACGCAGTAATACAGTAAAATAACATTATTGTCTACAAACAAATGGTAATAGAGTCAAATAACTGAAATAACAATTTAAAGAATGTGCTTCTACCTGGGGAAGAGGAAGCACAGCTCACTGTAGAGAAGGAACAGAGTCGCCTCCTTCTGGACCACCTGGACGAGATGGAGAGAGAAGGAGTGACAGGAGAAGGAAAGCAGAGAGAGAGGGGAGGAGAGGGGGGAGGAAGGAGAAAGGGAAGTAGAGGGAAAAATAGGAGGAAAAATGGGCATGAGAGAGAAAAAGAGAGAGGGGTAACAGAAAAGGAGAAGAGAGTGGGAGAAGAGGAGAAAGGGGAGGAGAAAGGACAGAGAGAGAGAGATGGAGGAGAAATGGTGAAGAGAGGTGGCAGTCAGGGGAGAAAAAGAAAATACAGTTTTTAAATAGGTTTCCTTCTTAAAGCTGAAGAAAAACATAATTAAGTAAAAATACAAGAAAGAAAAACTAGACATGCCTAGTAGGGCCGGGCCACGAGTAGAAGTGATTGTGGTGAACAAGGGAGCGGGTTTGAAGAGCAGGTGTTTATGGGCCAATAGCCAGCTTTGTTGTGATGTAGATGGCTAGCTAATAGCTATATCTATACCACTGGAAAGCTATAATGAAAACACTGACCATCAATTAGTTATTTAAAACCTCTTCGATGTAAATGGACTAACACGTTTTCAGCCATAACTGTCCTCCCAATACAACTGAACTGTACAGTCAGTTAAACCGTTGCATGCAAAAGCCTGTCAAGCTCCCCTTATCCCTCCAAAACATTTATAAATAATAATACAGAAACTACAGCACATTGAAAGTGTACGGTAATTACTGTGGTTTAGGAGTTGTTTCTGTTTTTCAGGGGGGGGGTGTATCCATTGTAAAATACAAGGCCCTGGTGAAACAAAACCCTGATCTACTATTTTAATGATTCAGAGGTATACTGTACACACAATGATCCCAATTAATCCTGTAATAGGTTATGTGTAATAACAACATGGTAGATGTATATGCTAGTGAGTCACACCAAGATTGGAAGGCACCGCAGGAAAGACAAGACTGTCAGCTTTCAACAGACTCCCTGGATACCCAGATAGGGCCGACCATTCTCGTATAAGACTGAATTTAAATTAGTAACAGAAGTACCCCAAATATGGGGTACTTACATTCAGGAAGTTAAAACAGTTGAACTTATAGAAGATATATATATAATAGAAGATATATAGAATATGTATACTACTTATTTGTCAATCAAAATAATATACTTAGTATTTCACAGTTAATGTAATTATTCAAGTTCTATCAAAAGATCTTGGGAAAGAGCAATATGTTTTGTTGCCCTCACTCTAACCTGCTCTTCCTGAGTGACAGAGCATTGAAGTTTTAGTTTATCCTCAACTAGTCCTAATTAGTTTTGTCCCTGGCCAGATTCAATACCCAGTTTCCTGTGTGGAAGACAGCATCTCTAACTAAAACACTATTTCACAATAGGTACTCAGTCAGTCAGGCAGTCAGTCAGTCATGGGCAATGGCATTTCTGTGCTTGTATGTTAGTCTAATGACTAGTTATTATATCCAAGGCTCCCTGCCAAACCACAATCATTTTACACACCTCAATGATGACATCTCTCTTGCTCCATCCCTCCATCTCTCCCTCCCTCCACAAGGAGAAATTCAAGCTAAAAAAGCATTTTTGTAAGTAATGACTGCTCTTCTGTTTGGAATGGCGTCCTATTCTGAAAGGGTCCTGCATGTCTCCCAGGTGGGAAACGAGCAGGTAAAACCCTTCCCACTCTGGTCACTCACTGTTCCAAAAACCCTCCTCTGGCAAGTGAAGGGCAGGCGGGACCCAAAATACATTAACTTTATTTTCACGTGGTCGTTTAATGGGTCTTCTCCTGTTGCTTGTCACATATCCGTGTTTTTTATCAGAAGGGTCTTCTTGACCTTCTCCCGAGGGTTGGTGTCTAGGATTTTAAAAAGCAAGTTACTAGTAGTCCTTTTATGGCTGAGTTTTAGGTAACTTGTGAAGCTGTTTTAGTTTAGCTGCCTAACTCAGTTCTGTCATTACTGATCCACCTTCAGTTTTATAGCTTTTGTACGCAAAGGGTTGTGCCAGCTGAGGTTTGTTGGCTTTAATAATTAATGCAAATAGCAGGCAAACATTTCCGTCTCAATGCACACCCAGGTGGGAAACGAGCAGGTAAAACCCTTCCCACTCTGGTCACTCACTGTTCCAAAAACCCTCCTCTGGCAAGTGAAGGGCAGGCGGGACCCAAAATACATTAACTTTATTTTCACGTGGTCGTTTAGTGGCCCACACAATGAGTCCTTTTCCACAGAAAATAATTAAAAAGTAAGATGTTATGTTTTAGTAACTTAACAAAATACTTGCATTGTACTACACTCAGAACCTACTGATCCCACCCCCCCACGTCACCTTCTCTCAACCCTCCAGCCTCTCCCCTCTTTTTCACCTGGTGAATGGAGCTGACGTTGTTGCTGCTGTCGGAGCAGTGAGTGTGGTTCAGCTGGGCAGGGTAGGGGGCGCCGGTGAGCCTCCTGTAGACATACTGCTGGATCAGTGGGTAGAGCATGAACATGGAGAAGGCGTACACCCCAACCACTGGCTCTATCAGGAACACACGAACCATTGCACCTAGAGACAGAGGGATGAGGGACAGACAGAGGGATGAGGAAGAGATGGTGGGATGAGAGAGTGGCGGGGGATGGGATGTTCGAGGTAGAGGAGAGGGAGAGAGAGGAAATGGACAAATGCAGAGTAGAGGAATAAAAAATGGGTTGAGAGGGAGAGACCACTATTTTTTAAAACACATTCTCAATAAAAATCTTTGCTATAATTCTGAAATGCACGTGAAAAGCATGTGTGACAATGCTGGTCCTTCACTATTGGATCCCCAAAGTCGTCACCAAGCTCAGAGTTCTGGGTCTAGACATCATCTGATGCTACTGGATGCAGAATTTTCTAAATGGCGGATTTCAGACTGTGAGGACTAGTAATATCACCACCTCCTCCCTGACTGTTAACACTGCCCCCCCATGGGTGTGTTCTAAGCCCTCTGTTTTACTCCCTGCCTGTTAACAGGAGTCAGGTAGAACAGCTAGCAGTAGAGAGAGGGCTGCAGGAGAGTGAGGGCTGCAGGAGAGAGAGGGCTGCAGGAGAGTGAGGGCTGCAGTAGAAAGAGGGCTGCAGGAGAGAGAGGGCTGCAGTAGAAAGAGGGCTGCAGGAGAGTGAGGGCTGCAGGAGAGAGAGGGCTGCAGGAGAGAGAGGGCTGCAGTAGAAATGGGGCTGCAGGAGAGAGAGGGCTGCATTAGAAAGGGTCAGCAGTTCCAGTGTCCAAATAGCTAAGACCATTTTGCCGGACCATCAATACCACTAGTGAATCTACTCCTCTAGGAAATCCAGAGAAAGAACATTCCAGCCTCAGTCCTCTCCAAATCCCACCACTTCTCCATTCACAGCATCCTAAACAGCTGCATCATGGCCAAATATGAAGGACATCCATCCGAAACGATGCTTGGCAAAAGCCTGCCGCCTCATCAAGGACCCTTTCCCACCCATGCCAGGCACTGTTGATTCACTGACCTGTCCTCTTGACAGTCAACTGTTAGTTCTGTTGCTTGTCACATATCCGTGGTTTTTATCAGATGGGTCTTCTCCTGTTGCTTGTCACATATCCGTGTTTTTTATCAGAAGGGTCTTCTTGACCTTCTCCCGAGGGTTGGTGTCTAGGATTTTAAAAAGCAAGTTACTAGTAGTCCTTTTATGGCTGAGTTTTAGGTAACTTGTGAAGCTGTTTTAGTTTAGCTGCCTAACTCAGTTCTGTCATTACTGATCCACCTTCAGTTTTATAGCTTTTGTACGCAAAGGGTTGTGCCAGCTGAGGTTTGTTGGCTTTAATAATTAATGCAAATAGCAGGCAAACATTTCCGTCTCAATGCACACCCCTCAACACCACCATGCAATTCCCACACAGCGGTCTTGTTTCCACACTCCTGGACGGTTTCCACACTCCTGGACGGTTTCCACACTCCTGGACGGTTTCCACACTCCAGGACGATTTCACCACACCTGTCCTCCCCGTACTTGACAACTCCTTGAAAAACTAAGAAAACAATAACATTAGATATTTTTTTATGATGCAACATGGACCACATTATCCCTCTGAAATCTGGAACTATGTAACTCTGTAAAATGAACCAAACAGATAATATGGGGTACATAAATATAGTGATACAAATATGTATTGGTTGCATTTTCAGTCAAAACTGAACTAATTCATTAATGGATTTAGATACCGTAGTAACAAGATGCATTGTTTTCAAATAATCCAAAGAAAACAAATTCATATGCATTTTTCAACAACAAAATACTAACTTTGAAATCAATACTAATTCAGAAATCAATATTTGGTGGAATAACCCAGATTTTTTATCACAGCTTTAATGTTTCTTGGCATGCTCTCCACCAGTCTGTTACATTGCTGTTGGGTGACTTTATGCCAATCCTGGCACAAAAATTACATAAATGTAAATACATACGTCACAAAACCATGTTTTGGTTATAGAAAAAAATTGACATTTATAATACTTGTAAGTGCTTTGCAATGGTGGGAAGGGATTTGAAGCATGTTCAGTCAGACAGGAAGATGTTTTCACCATTCTGGCTCACTTCATGCATGTCTCATCCAGGCAGCGTTCCATCGAGGTTTTCCATGAACAGTTGAAATAGTAGAGATCAGTTCTACTACATATTGTTATTATCTCTTTTATTTGCTCTGTGATAACAATGACAGTTCAAACAACACAACTGCAGGATTGCCGTCCGCACACACACACATACACACACAGAGACAGATATAGGTGCACTGACCAGCTGTTGCCATTAACAAGATTTTAGACGTACAGTCATGCTGAAATATTAGAAGTGACTTACACTTTAGATAATGTTTGGGGAAACTAAGGCCCAGGGGGTGATAAAATGTGCACTCCCAGCTCTTGGTAAATGTAAGTATAACATTTCAAAAAACTGTTTGCCCTGAAGCATGTAAGATGTGGCTCTTCAGCCCAAATCTTCACCACCCATAAGAGACCGAGGGCTTGTTTACATCACACAACATTATCCGAGATATATCGAAAAAGCCTCCAGACACTACATTATTTTGTTGTACAAACATCTCTAGCCCCAGACAGCACCATCCGAGCTAGCGCGCCACAGTTTTGATAGAGCCCGCAGGTTTGCAAGTGTGAAGACAATGGTGTTGGAACTGTATCAGGTTTCTGGGCAGTGCACATGTTTTTCCTCAGTTGACGGCCCCAAGCCTGCGTAGTACATCTCAAAAATGCTGGTGTAAATTCAAACACTATGGAGACGGCTATGCAAACCAAAATAGCGTCACATTTTATTTTCTCTCTGTTAATGTAATGAAGCCCTAACCTTGTATTAGTATGAAACACACTATCCACCTCCTATCAGACATCCTAGTCACTGGAATTAGCTCTATCTTGCACCAGAAAGACCACTACATTAAATATTCCATTAAAAGTAGGGCGCTCGAAAAGAAATACTAGAAAAGTAATGATTTAAAGGTTTTACCTTCACAGAGGTGTGCTCCTGATCTAGTTGACATCCGGACAGACAGCATTTATACTGTTGTTTGTAACAACTGGCGCCAGACTGAAACACACCTCTTTCTCCCACACACACACACACACACACACACACACACACACACACAGTCAGAGTCACAGAACTACCCAGTGGCACTCTAGTGTACACACAATGTGTGTTGCTAAGCTGCAGGCTTTGTTATGGATTCTTAATCCTCCTGGGGAGACACCCTCAGAGGTGTGGTCAATGTGGGGATGTGTGCGTGCGGGGGACAGAGAGAGAGAGAGAGAGAGAGAGAGAGAGAAAGATGGTGGGAAAGAGCAGATGGAAAGAGAGGAGGGAGAGAGAGAGGAGGGAGGGAGAGAGAGGATGGTAAAGAAAGGGAGAGCAATGGGGGAATGGGTGAGATAAAGGAGCACTTTATTTGGAGTCCTAATTTCCACCTGCACATGATCTATAGATAATGATTCCCTAAACAAACTTGTGGGGTCCACGTATCACACACAGGCTGGAAAATATGTTTGCACTAGTATGACATTTGGGGTAAAATATTGGTTGATAAGCAACTGCTTCCTAAGGTTAGAATTACAGAGTTAGGGGGACAGGGCCAGAGTGTTGGGGGTTAGGGGGACAGGGTCAGAGTGTTGGGGGTTAGGAGGACAGGGCCAGAGTGTTGGGGGTTAGGGGGACAGGGTCAGAGTGTTGGGGGTTAGGGGGACAGGGTCAGAGTGTTGGGGGTTAGGGGGACAGGGTCAGAGTGTTGGGATTAGGGGGACAGGGTCAGAGTGTTGGGGGTTAGGGGGACAGGGTCAGAGTGTTGGGGGTTAGGGGGACAGGGTCAGAGTGTTGGGGGTTAGGGGGACAGGGTCAGAGTGTTGGGGGTTAGGGGGAAATAAAATCTAATCTGGATCCAGATATATAAAAAAATTTGAGGCCAATATCGAACCTCCCGTTCCTCTCAAAAATGTCCCAACAACTGAATGCTTTCTTGAAGACAAATAATATATATGAAATGCTCCAGTCCGGTTTCAGTCCGGTTACGCAGGTGGCTGGCCGACGAAGAGAGGGGGTGTGCTGTAATTTGCTGGGTCTGCTTGTGTTGCCATTTTCTTCCCGCAGAGATGCTATTGTACCCCTTTTATTCTTGTACTGATTATTTGTATGAACTTTATTTTAATATTGTTAAACTTTGTGTACAGAATTTTGGTCAACATTGGTAGTTCATAAATAAAATAGACTTGGACTTTTGCTTGTGTAAAGGACCTTTGTGTAGATATGTACAGTAAACACATCTCGCCATTGCTTACCATAATATTTTCCCTAACTAATGGCCATTTTCCACTGCGTGGTACCGACTCAATTACTCGCCTATAGCCTCGACTTTAATGCTTCATTGGGGACAGTTCTTTACTGTGTTTAAACACTGCAGTATCCGTAGATGGCGCTATAGCGAATGTAAATTGCACGGAAGGCAAGACAATTGCCATTTTGAAAGCCGGGAATCCCACGCAGTAGTACTGTGAAAACTGGTAGGAATATTTTAGTGACTTGGTTCTTTCGTTCAGGAACAGGAACAATTCTTGTTCAAAGTGTGTCAGGTATAAGCTATATCCTCTGAATTAGACAATACAACATGTGGATTATGACTCCCAAAACAAACGAAGATCAAGATTTCTTTGGACATTGGACTGAAATGTATTGAACGGCGAGTCACCTACATGGCTATGGAGAGTTCTGTTCTGCGCTATTATAAATAACTAGCATTAAGTGTTGTTAGGTTACTGAGAAAGAACGTAATTACTGTTCTGTATTAAACAATGACTGTTAGCAATATTCTATAAACATTCAGATTCTTTAGTCAAGTTACTGGTAGCTGAACGCAAGTTCTAAACCATTGGTGGGAAAACAAGTTATAGAAACTGAGCTTGAAAAAAACAGCGTTGGCGTGAGATTAAATAACTACAGTAACCCTTGTTTCTTCGTGTGTCCACAAGTTTGGTTGCTTACTATTTTTTGTTTCTTCATTTATCCTCAAGTTCGGATGTTTAGTGCTTCTTCGCATATCAACAGTTGAACAGGTATGTTAACAACGTTAGCTAACTTGTCTAAATCGTGTTTCTTAGTGTATCAACAAGTTAGAATGTTATAATATGTGCTTATTCCTTGTAAAATTCCTTGTAATAGTCAGTCAAACAGTAAAAGATCATTTTGGAATCTGGTCAGGGGGTGCCAAGTCCGCATCAGGATGTGCCGAGACCCCATCAGGGGGTGCCAAGGTCAAGTGAAGGGGTGCTGAGGCTACGACATGAGGTCTGCAACACCCCCAGCACCCCTACTTCCTGTGCCTATGATGTACAGCACTCTTCAGGTCTTAGCCCCTGCACTGTATCTTTGACTAAGGTCATTGTTGACTGTGAACTGACCAAAGGTGCTTTGAACAGAAAAACACTGTTGGGAAATATACAACCATCACGACACCATTCTCACATTTTATAGTCATTTTTAATACCTTAATCTTCCAGGAAAAAGTGCTAATACAGGCATTGACGTACAGTTTACAAATGTGTTTATCATTTGACATACTGTGAACCTACTGTGCATGTTCTGTATTCCATTCCATGTTGGTTTCCAGTCCTTTCTACTCTAAAATGTCAGATGACTATTTCCAGAAGGAGTAGCCACTGCCTCAGTTGCAGCTAGTGGGTATACTAATACAACACTTAATACCATTACAATGCAAAGAGGGTAGAGAAGAAAAAGGAACAATAGAAGGTGGGAGGAAAGGGCCCAGCTATGACAAAAACATGCTGCTGTTAAGTTGTGTGCTAAGACACCAACCGACTCATGTAGTGAATGTATTTACACTCAAATATACAGAGTTGGAGTAAAACAACAGGTAAAAGACAAATTGACATGTCATAAAACACCTGTTCACTCTCCAGGTTTAAAATTGTAGAGCTCTATTCATTTAAAGCCACATAACAGTATTTAGGCAGTAGCTCCTGGTTGAATCACAAACTGGTCTTGGGTGAAAACATACAGCAACTGAAAATATGGTGACCCCCCCCTTTTAAGTAAGCTTTGATTTTTCTAAATAAGTGTATGGATTATGCAATTGAAGACACTGTGCTAACATTGCTAAGGCAGTTTGGAATTAATAAAAGCCTTAACAAGTTGACAGAGAATAATCAAAGCCTTAAGAGTTAGAGAATCAGAGGACCTTTTAAAAGATGTACAGATTTACAAAACCAGAGGACCTTTAATTAAAAGACTGGAAACATGGCAAGGTCTAAATGATCATAGTGCCATCACTTATAAACACAGATAGCTTATGCTATACCATTTGAAAAAAAGCACCAGTTCATTTTACTACATTTTTGCAGCTGGCTGTTTTGCTAACAATTCATATCAGTGCTGGGGTTTCAAGATTTTATGTTTTAAAGTTTAAAATTAGCTAACTTTTCTTGAAAATCTTTTCTATACATTACAAATACATTCTTTGATTTTTGCATCCTGTACTATTACACAGAAAGAGCAATCACATAATTTTACAATTGATTTGTACAGTAAACCACCCATATCCACAGTAGTAATATTACTGTAGAGGCATTAGTATCAACACATTCCACCCCAAAATACATGAAAGAGTATTAAAAAGTTTTAACAAACATACTGACCAAATATAAAAACAACATGCAAACATTTGAAAGGAAAAGGGAAATGCAGACTAACTGGGATTTAAACAAATTTGCATTCAAAATCTGAGAGAACTTTCTATGTGTGTGAAAACATTTTGCGATCTTCTATTTCAACCCTTGAAATAGTGGACCAACATTACATGTTGTGTATATATTTTCTGTTCAGGACAGTTAACCTTTAGCATATTTGACTGACTGACATAAACATTCTTAGAGCAGGCCTAGTTGAGAACAATTCATAGATATCAGCAAGTATGGAAAGACAGTGTGCATATTGGAAGGGGTACTTGTGACATCGTATTGACCCGGTGTCAGATCAGCTTCTTTGTGTAGGAGTCCAAAGGGTTACAGAGTAAAAATCCTCATCATTGTCTTTTTAATTCATATAATCTAGCCATTGATAATGAAGGCAATGCGCACCGCTGGTTGGATATCCCCATTTAAAATTGAAGAAATTGCGGTCAATGCTTTACTAAAGCACCGTCCCACTGTTAATTCCAAAATATGTGGTGTAGAGAACTGATGAGGAAGATAAGCAAGTAACTTGTAAATAAGAACCAATCAAAACATTATTGCGGTTAGTAGGTAGGCTCTTGTCCAGACCAGCGAGTCTCGTAGGTTGTGTCAGTCAGGGTAGTATAAGAGACTGATACTAAACACAGAAAAAGTGCCTGAAAAATAATATACACTAGAATTTGGAAGCCTTCAAAACAATGGAACTACTGTCTATAGCAGAGAAATGCTAACCTGTTTTATTGTATATGACATGTGGGTCTAGAGACATCTTAACCTGGTTTACCGTATATGTCATGTGGGACTAGAGGCATCCTAAGCTGGTTTACTGCATATGTCATGTAGGCCTAGAGACATCCTAACCTGGTTAAATGTATGTATTGTGGTCTAGAGACATCCAAACAAGGTTAACTGTCATAAGTCATGTAGACAGAAGCGGAAATAGCATAGGTGGGATGGGGCATAGGCACGGGGGTGATGAGTTTAGACACGGGGGTCATGGGTAAAGACACAGGGGTGATGGGTACAGACACAGGGGTGATGGGTACAGACACAGGAGTGATGGGGTATAGGCACGGGGGTGATGGGTACAGACACGGGGGTGATGGGTACAGACACGGGGGTGATGGGTACAGACACGGGGGTGATGGGTATAGACACAGGGGTGATGGGTACAGACACAGGGGTGATGGGTACAGACACGAGGGTGATTGGTACAGACACAAGGGTGATGGGTATAGACACAGGGGTCATGGGTACGGACACGAGAGTATGGGTATAGACACCAGGGCGATGGGGTATATATACAGGGATGATTGGTGTAGACACAGGGGTGATGGGTACAGACACGAGGGTGATCGGTATAGACACGGGGGTGATGGGTACAGACACCAGGGCGATGGGGTATATCCAGTGTTCCACTTACTACTTTGTTTTTTCTTTACTTACGATTCTACATAGAATATACAAACCCATCCACATCAGCATTGCCAGTGCCGAGTGAGTTTTCAGCTGGCTGAAACACATCAAGAGCAATTTACGTGCATGTATGGATGAGGCCTAGCAATCCAGACTCACTTTGCTTTGTATCGAGCGTGACATTTACAAAGCCAAAGTGGTTGGCAGGTTTGCCCACATGAAGCAGAGGAAGATGCCATTTTAAATTGGGACCTTGATTTGTAAATAGTTTATTTGTCAACTTTTGGGGATTTTACTTTGTTCTATGGAGTGCACGGAATTAATAAATGTATAACATTACAATACAACATGGCTAAATCGGCTGAGCAGAGACAACCTGGTGAGTGAATTGTCTTTTGTTCTTTATTAATAGGTCTTTATTTAGTGGAAATAAGTCAATGTTATTACAGGCCCTCTTGACCATCACCTATCAGCACGGAGGGAAGAAAGTATAGCCTACGTTCTGTGTTGTGCTTAAACTGTTTCTTACACGCTGTCTTGTTCACATGAACATCTATGAATCTACGTCTATTTGTGTGCCTAACAGGTGCTTTAGGTGCTTCCGGCGATGAATGGTTGATGGGCATTGCTATCCATGGTTTTGACTACCTGAGGAGCTTTAAGACGCTGCGTTAAGATTGATGTGTGTTGTCCTTTGTGGAGTGAGCTTACAGTATGCTTTTAACTATGATAATCTGGCAAAAAATAAAGTGTTATATCTCTGCTGCGGACTACCTGGAGGTCGAGGACCCCGCAGTTGTAGGCCTGAGAGGTGGTGGCTGGGGCCCACGAGAGCAACCCGACCCCTCAGGGCTTAGAGTCAGTTCCACAGCTGCATGTGGGTCTAGAGACAGCCTAACCTGGTTTACTCTGTATGTTATTTGGGTCAATCCTAGAGGCATCCTAACCAGGTTAACTATCATTAGGTAATGTGGTCTAGAGACATCCTAAACAGGTTCACTGTCATAAGTCGTGGTCTAGAGACATCCTAACCTGGTTCACTGTCATAAGTTGTGGTCTAGAAAACATCCTTAACAGGTTCACTGTCATAAGTTGTGGTCTAGAAAACATCCTTAACAGGTTCACTGTCATAAGTCGTGGTCTAGAGACATCCTAACCAGGTTCACTGTCATAAGTTGTGGTCTAGAAAACATCCTTAACAGGTTCACTGTCATAAGTCGTGGTCTAGAGACATCCTAACCAGGTTCACTGTCATAAGTCGTGGTCTAGAGACATCCTAACCAGGTTCACTGTCATAAGTTGTGGTCTAGAAAACATCCTTAACAGGTTCACTGTCATAAGTCGTGGTCTAGAGACATCCTAACCATGTTCACTGTCATAAGTTGTGGTCTAGAAAACATCCTAACCAGGTTCACTGTCATAAATTGTGGTCTAGAGACATCCTAACCAGGTTAACTGTCATAAGTCGTGGTCTAGAGACATCCAAACCAGGTTAACTATCATATGTCATGTGGTCCAGAGATATCCTAATGCTTCTTATTTCCAATTCTGTGAACACAGTGTCACCCATGTCACGAGGAAGACAATCCATTTCTTCCTCACTGCAGAAGAAAGTAAACATGGTGTTCTCTAGTAACACAAGGGTCTAAACTAGCACTGGCAGCACAAGAAGAAACCTGATCAGTGGGGTTGATAAACACCCCCAGTATCTCTTTATCTACACTATAGTATACAAATCTATGTACACAGTCCATACTACAGTCCTCACTATTATAGCTATATCTAGGTAAAATAGGTATGGGCCGAATCCTCCAATTCATCCAAAGGGAAAAGCTTGAACAATAAAGTTTTGAAACAGGCTCTGAGGGCATATCCCTTTTTCACTATTTTTCAGAAAAGATTCTCCTGTTTTGTCTACACACTTAAGATAACTATTGACAAAGCATTAACAGAAAACTTGTCTTATTCTTACAAAACGGTGCTTCATGCTCTTAGAAATTTTGAGTTTGCCTGGATTAGAAAATGTTTCGGTTAAAAAATTGGCACAATGTTAAAATATTCACTAAGGGATGACAGTAGTTCACCCAGCATTACTTGTTGAACAAATTCCTTCGTATTCCAGGAAACCTTTACTTTTAAGGATTTCAGGATAACCTGGGAAGTAGAATGTGGAAGAACCCGGACACCTGCTAAAAACAGAGAGAGGTAGAGAATGGAACAATGTCACAGTAAATAACATGCTTGTTGAAGTAGATAAAGTGTAAAAAGATCCAATAAATAAGTTTACAAATATCACTTTTACAAAACGACATCAACAATCACAACGACAATTCCTGTGGTCGGTATTTTGAAACATTCCAGCAACTGATTCCCAAATGGCACATTGTATACAATGTAGTGAACTTCACTCAACCACAGTTGAACGTAATAGTGTCCCATGAAGGACGCAGGGTGCCATTTTAGGACTAGAGTGGTGAATGAGAGCCACCTGTACAGTGTACTTGTTGATTACAGAGAGTAAGAAAAGGGTTCCCTCTGTATCTGACAGTACCAATAGACGGATTTTTTGTGTGCAAGTCAACCTGAGAGATACCCAGAGTACAAGAGCTCAATGTTGCCGTTAACCAAGTATCTAGGATCAGATTAACTCTAGAACCAAACCATTGCGTCAGCAAAATGCAGTCCTTTGCGGACTGACTGATCGACAAATCACCTCACATCATAAATAACAAACTGTTATTTGTAGATCAGTAAGTTGAATTTGCTGCTGATGCTCCTAAACATAGCTGACAGTCATGTTACCCAGCTCAGACATTGTGTGCATCCGTCAGTGGTTATAAACCATGCCATCCACTTTGCCATTGACTGTCATATTGCTGTAACTTATGTATCTTAGCTGATGTTTACATGCCAATTCCAGGCATTCTCTGAGCAGAGTAATGTGCTTATTATCTGATCCTGATTCAGAGACTAGGAGATACATCTAAATCCCCAATGCAGAAGTACATGTAGAGTAAGAGATTGGAAGACTAGCGAAATTGGATTCAGTCTGCATTGGAAGCACTTCTGTTATTGTGTTGTTGCTGGTAAAACAGAAACTGTGGAGCGTCTCAGGCCGGCACATATATTAAACAGTTTAACAAACATCAATCAATGTTAAAAATTGTCTGTAAAATTGTAGCATCTGAAGACTGTTGAACATTATTTGCTGGTTAGTGGTCTTTCAGAAAACGAAAACCTGGACTCTAAGGCGTTTGGGAGAATCCAGCTAATGTTTGATTTCTTTTGGATCCCTGGTTCCATATGTTTTTTTGTCAGTGCTTGAACAGAAATGTTCCTGGGAGTTAAGATGAACAGGGCATGGGCCGGTGTAGAAAAGCCTTGGCTGATTTCTGGTCCCAGACCACCCCTGATAACTGAGCAGAGATCTCACATTTCCATCTGGGGGTACTCCTTGTCTATTTGTCAGTTTGTTTCTCTCCTTTTCCATTCACTGTCTTCACTGTAATAAGAGGCCTATCAGTTCCATGTAAAATACAAAAAGAGTGGAATTCAGTTCAGATCAGTTGGTCTTCATTTGAAATTGTAATTCCGTTTCAGAGGTGCATTCTACAATCTACATTTCATGAGTCTACATTTCACTGCCCATGGTTCGTTGCACTATATCCTAACATTCTGCATTTGTATAACAATGTGAGGTTGTGGGATCCAGCCAAATAGTAGCAAGTCAATGTGCTACAAATCCAGGGCAAAAATGGGATGCCTAAAGAAAGAGATGTCTCCAGCATTCTTTAGTGTTTTGGTGTTGAATGGTGACATACATTATTCATTTTGGAGATGCTAGTACAGTTAGCTATCTTGATGCTATTTGAGTCAACCATGAAGATGCAAGTAGAGTAAGCCATGAAGATGCTAGTGGAGGTAACAATCAAAATGCTAGTGGAGTTAACCTCGAAATCCCAATCCAGATCCATGTCCTAATTTTAATAAAGGCATCTATTTCAGAATGATGCAATTCATTAATAAAACATTTTCAAAGAAATGAACATAATTTTTCATATACGTAGGAGGTATATTGTTTTGAATATGTGTCAGCTCTTGAAATCTTGAAAATAAACAAATGCTGGTGTCATATATTCAGGCACGCCTATCCATTCCTTCGTGTGACATTGTGCAAGCAAAAAAATTATGCAGTGCCTTGTGGGATTCCACTTTGCTCGTGGAAAGCACAGTGTTGCTCAATTCCTGGAAGGGGTTTAGGAGCCCAGTTAGCCACTGCAACCATGACCATTTTTAGCTCCCTCCTTTGGACCACTTGCGCACATGGTGGAGACGTGTGAATGTGAAAATCGAGGGCCGAGAGTGGAGCGTAGGACAGAGGGCTTCATTTGGCTTTTCCCTAACCATTGGGATGCTAGTGGAGTTCGGCATTGTGATGCTAATTGAGTTAACCATTGAGATGCTGGTGGGGTTAGGCAACATGCTGCTAGTGGAGTTAACCTTTGAGATGCTGCTGGAAATAGTCAACATGATGCCTGTAGAGTGAGCCAACAAAATGCTAGTGACGTTAGTCAACACGCTGCTAGTGGAGTTAACCTTGGAGATGCTGCTGGAAATAGTTAACATGATGCCTGTGGAGTTAGCCAACAAAATGCTAGTGACATTAGTCAACACACTGCTAGTGAAGTTAACCATTAAGATGTTGGTGGAGTTAGCCAACAAGATGCAAGTGGAGTTAACCATTGAGATGCTGGTGGAGTTAGCCAAAACAATGCTAGTGGAGGTAACCATTGAGATGCTGGGGAAGTTTGCCAAAACAATGCTAGTGGAGTTAACCGTTAAGATGCTGGTGGAGTTAGTCAACAAGATGCAGAGATGTAAAAGTACAAAGTAAAAGTACTTAGTTGTGTTCACCAGTTCCTAATTAAGACTTAAATAAGCAGGTAAAGGTAGTTCGTAAATAACCAGTG
This sequence comes from Esox lucius, assembly GCF_011004845.1. NCBI lineage: Eukaryota > Metazoa > Chordata > Actinopteri > Esociformes > Esocidae > Esox > Esox lucius. The sequence continues at coordinate 37,062,695 of NC_047575.1, forward strand.
ACCTAAACTGATCTTTTTCACTCTTCATTTTTATTGTATTACCCACTGGTTAACTCTCTTTACCTGGTAATGTAGGTCTTAACTACATGTGGTGAACACAGCTGTACCCAGCCAAGTACTTTTACTTTGTACTTTTTACACCTCTGACAAGATGCTAGTGAAGTAGACTAAAAAGATGCTAATGGAGTTAACCATTGAGATGCTGGTGGAGTTAGCCAACAAGATACTAGTGGAGTTAACTATTGAGATGCTAGTGGAGAGCAAACAGGATGCTAGGGGTGTTAACCATTCAGATGCTTGTGGAGTTAGCCAACAAGATGCTAGTGGAGTTCTCCTCTGTCCTTAATCAGTCATCGAAGCTGGAGAAAACGTCATCTTATCTATCACAAAAATCTTGTAATACACATGCTGCCATCATATCATATGGAAAAGAAGGGTGAGATTGACAGAGAACAGAAAGGAAGAAAGACAGAGAAGAAGAAAGAGAGCAAGAGAAAGAGAGCTCATCTCATTAGGGGATTGAGCCGAGCAGGAGAGTGACAGTGACTGGGTGATGCTCGGTGCGTAGGCGTTGTCGGTCCTAATGTCGGATTCTGATTGGATAATCCTCTATGAGTGGGCATGGCCGGTCCTTGAGATTGATTCTGATTGGAGAATTCTCTGTGAGTGGGCGTAGCCGGCCCGGGAGACTGATTCTGGTTGGAGAACGCCCTATGAGTGGGTGTGGCCAGGCCTGGAGACTGATTCTGATTGGTTTTGTGACTCGGGGAGTGGCAGTATGTAGGCGTGGGAGGAGGGTATCCTTCACAGCATGGAATGGGGTAGTCGATGCCCTGCCCTCCCCCTGTCCCAGGGGAGGATGAGAAAAGGGAGCAAGAAGGGAGTGGGGAGGTGGAAAAGGATTGATGGAGGGGTGAGGAGCAAGGGGAGCAGAGAGGAGAGGTCTGGAGGCGCCAGAGGAGCTCCTCGTTGTTCCGGCTCAGACGTTTCTTCTCACTGCTCTCTTTCTCCACGTTTTCCTGGAGGTTGGCGTTCTCCTCTGAGAGCTGTCTGTTGGGAGAACACAAAATTGCAGGGAGGACATTTGAGATACTAAGAACAAGAGAGTATTACAAGTGTATGTGTGTGCACAGATAAGGTGTGATACCTGGATAGTGCCAGGTTATTGTCTATCCGTGCCATTAGGTCTTCGTTTTGTTGCTGCAGCACATGGATCCGTTCCTCCAACACCACGTTCTTCTGGGCCTGCTCAAAAATGCACAGGAATAGAGACGCACCTTCACCTGCATGTGTGTCAGTCTGCCTGTCAGCCTGGCTGTCTGTCTACCTGTCTGTCTGTGATAGAGTTCCCTGTTTTGCTGTGTCTGTTTAGAACAAACGTGACCTCGAATGAGCTGGCAACCAGAAGCCTGCTGATATCAGATCCTAGATGCATGCCGTTGTGAACAAGACATTTAACACAACAGCTTACCAGACAGCAAGTGAAATACATATCGGTCTTTCTGTATCAGGGGTAATATCAGTTTCAAGGTTTATTTGTCAAATGCAATGAACAGCACAGCGTCATCCTGTACAATGAAATTCTTATCACATAGCACCCGACAAACTATGTAGTTAGAGTTAAGAAGAAGAGTATATCAGCAAAAATATATCTAGATGGAAAATATAGAAAAAATAAAGCAACAATATACACTCACCTAAAGGATTATTAGGAACACCATACTAATACTGTGTTTGACCCCCTTTCGCCTTCAGAACTGCCTTAATTCTACGTGGCATTGATTAAACAAGGTGCTGAAAGCATTCTTTAGAAATGTTGGCCCATATTGATAGGATAGCATCTTGCTTGTTGATGGAGATTTGTGGGATGCACATCCAGGGCACCAAGCTCCCGTTCCACCACATCCCAAAGATGCTTTATTGGGTTGAGATCTGGTGACTGTCGGGGCCATTTCAGTACAGTGAACTCATTGTCATGTTCAAGAAACCAATTTGAAATGATTCGAGCTTTGTGACATGGTGCATTATCCTGCTGGAAGTAGCCATCAGAGGATGGGTACATGGTGGTCATAAAGGGATGGACATGGTCAGAAACAATGCTCAGGTAGGCCGTGGCATTTAAACAATGCCCAATTGGCACTAAGGGGCCTAAAGTGTGCCAAGAAAACATCTTGAATCAGTCGGCCCATTCTCCTCTGACCTCTAGCATCAACAAGGCATTTTCGCCCACAGGACTGCCGCATACTGGATGTTTTTCCCTTTTCACACCATTCTTTGTAAACCCTAGGAATGGTTGTGCGTGAAAATCCCAGTAACTGAGCAGATTGTGAAATACTCAGACCGGCCCGTCTGGCACCAACAATTGCTTAAATCACCTTTCTTTCCCATTCTGACATTCAGTTTGGAGTTCAGGAGATTGTCTTGACCAGGACCACACCCCTAAATGCATTGAAGCAACTGCCATGTGATTGGTTGATTAGATAATTGCATTAATGAGAAATTGAACAGGTGTTCCTAATAATCCTTTAGGTGAGTGTATATCAGTCTATACTGTATGTCAGTCAGAGGGGTGAAAGTTAATGTTTCATTTGGAACTTGTGTGTGAATAAACAAGTGATAATCATATTCACTAGAGGTACATGTGTGACCCAGGTTCTTCTCAGCCTGCTTAAGGGACACTATGTTGTGTGTCTACAGGCTTGTTGAGCTTACCACTCTCTCTAGGTCTGAGATCTTCTTCTCCTGCTGGTGTATCTGTGTGTTCTTCATCACCACAACGTCCTTTAAGCTCTTCAGATCCTCCTCAATGTGCTGGTAGGGGGCCAGGGCCTCCTACGCACAGGAAGACAGTGTTAGCCCGCAGAGTTAAATCCTGGGCATTACCAGGTACCTTAACACTCAGCAAAAACAGTGGTATTTGTATTATGTGTGTGGGTTCGGGTAGGTCCGTACCTGTATCTTTTCATCTGTGCTTTTCCTCAAGGCCTCCTCAAAGCGCTTAGCCTTATCTCGCAGACTGCGATTCTGGAACGTCAATGTGTCCACTTGGTCCTGGACACAGAGGAAACCAGAATTACTCATTAATGTGCCAACGTATGTGTGGTCAGCTGTCTCTCATCAGTCCAATCAGCTGTCTCTCATCAGTCCAATCAGCTGTCTCTCATCAGTCCAATCAGCTGTCTCTCATCAGTCCAGTCAGCTGTCTCTCATCAGTCCAGTCAGCTGTCTCTCATCAGTCCAATCAGCTGTCTCTCACCAGTCCAATCAGCTGTCTCTCACCAGTCCAATCAGCTGTCTCTCAACAGTCCAATCAGCTGTCTCTCAACAGTCCAATCAGCTGTCTCTCAACAGTCCAATCAGCTGTCTCTCAACAGTCCAATCAGCTATCTCTCAACAGTCCTATCAGCTGCTCTCTGTCTTTGTGTATTCTGATCTGCCCTTAGCTACAAATCCTTTTTGGGTTTTGAACCCTCTTCTAATTCAAAGGATTATCCTACTGAAACAGTCAAATAATGTTCTTAGGTTCTACATAGTACCTTCACTTCTAGGAGTGTAGCATCAACACTGAGCTTCAGAGAAATCCATCAATATATAATATTAATTTAATATTGAGATCTGTAAAAACTACGCTGAGACGGATTGAAGTCTGTCTTGTTTACTGTTTGTTTACCTGTAAAGAGAGTCTGAGTTTCTCAAAGTTTTCTTCCAGATTCGCCTTCTGCTGCTCAAAGGACTTCCTCAGGTCTAAAAACAGAAAGAAAGAGATCAAGAGATTGATAGAGATAAATGTTGATAAATGTTGGCTAAAGTATTTGGTTTACACACCTTTTTATTTCACTGATAATATTACAGAACTGAATTTACTGTATCTTTTTAAATAGCTAATAAACAGAAATGGTTTTGACAGAATTATGGATAACCTAGTTTGGCCAAACCGGTAGAGAACTTTGTGATAACATTACATACAGTGGAAAAACAAACATCATGGTCTCTGGAGGTATACTTGTAGCCTTAAGTCTCTCCATGCTTGACCACAATCTTGTATTTGATCTCCTCCGACAATTCTCAGGGTTTGTTTCTTTTCTCCATACTCATTGCAGTTCACAGTGACACAAAACATGAGAACGAGTCCTTTTCTCTATTCAGACTGATTTTTTATACTGCAGGCACCAGCAACTTACCATAGGTAAGTTAAATTCTAAAATAAAAGACAATCACTTGCTTGAAATCAAATTATATTTAACAACTAATCGAACATACCAATAACATTGTCAGGACCAGAAAGGTCACAACCCCTTTAACTTTTTGCACATTTTGTCACTAAGAGTTCTATACATTTAAATAAAAAATTTGAATGTAACTGGTTATAACTGAATGTAAAGCAAGAAAGTTCACAGCACTTTAAGTGTGTGCATCAATCATTAACCCTGTGACCTCTCATGGTGCGTGCGTGTTCCTCGTGCAGCGTTGTCATGGTGATGTTGTGCATGTCCCTCAGCTCCTGAATAGCCACCTCATGGTTCACCATCAGCTCCTCTATCTGCTTTGTTGAATGATAGATAAAAAAAATTCACTGGTTCAAAGGTTGATTAATTAAATAATGTATTCATTGCATCGTTTCTGTAAGTAAAGTTGCATTCACATTCTTCCAATTAAAGAACCATTACCCATGGAGAGCTCTATTTCCCACCCTACCTCTCACACATGGAAATAATTCATTTCCATCACGTCTATCACCAATTATTACAATAACTACATTTCCCATGACGCCCATGTCTATGACCTGCTCCTGCTGCTGGGCCCTGATCTCCTCCACTTCTTCCTGATGCTCCGCCCTCAGGTGTTGTGTCTCTTTCGAGTTACACGCCCTCAGCTCCGCCTCCACTGCTGCTAGCTCTTTCTCCTGCTGCAGCTGCAGTTCCTGAAATTCACGTTCAAACCCCACCTCCAGCTCCGCCTTGTCCCTCTGCAGCCTTCGCCATTCGGCGGTGTTAGAAGCTGGGTGCAGAGAGGATATGATTCTGAGTATTACAGTTCAACATTTTATATAGAAGATGCATGGTTGAATAAACACTGCAAATTAAATCAACTAAATAGTAAAACTACGGATTGCTCTGTGAAATGTACATTTTGCAACCATAGTGATACGTTGGTAAGTGCTCTGAGGACATGGTCATGACATTTGAAACATGTCGGTCACCTTTAACCTTCCACCTTTATTGTAGTCATTCTGACAATGGATTAACGCTGAGAGGAACACATTTCATACCTGCCTTTTTTTTGTTGAACTCCATTTCATTGAGAATGGAACCAGTGTACATTAGTAATTGGCACAGAACAATGGAACCTAGCAATAATATGGTGGCTGTAGTTTACTGAGGTAACTAGACTCTGATATACAGTGATTGGTGTTGGTCACTCACCCACTTCCTCTTTGATCCTATGAATCTCCAGAAAGAGGTCTTTCTCTTTTTCTTCCGCACTCTCATTCTGAAACACACACACATATTTGTTCTGATCTAAATGGGGACACCAAATTTGTTTGCCCTGTAAAAAAACTACCTAACCCTTAAATTTTTTTTTGTTACCCTAAACGTCATCAGAACCCTTCTCATAGCCTAACCCTAACCCAAATCTCAATAAACTCACTTTAATGCCTTCAAAAAGCTGAACCCTAACCCTTAACATAACCCGTAACATCTAACCCAATTTGTAACTTTTGCCCTGAACCTACCATTTATGCCGAAAAATAGAATGTTCTCCTAGGTACAGATCAATTTTCATCTAGGTACTGATCTCGGATCAGTTTACTCTGGGTACAGATCTAGGATCAGTTACCAAGTCATAACCGTTACTTGAAAGATTGCGAAGAGGACCCCTGATCATCAACTATGACAGTGAGAGTAGGACTGCAATGACACACAGGCAGACACCAGAGGGCACAATAAATACATGAACATTTTGACACAAACAGACAATCACAGTTATATGACTACATTCCATGCAAGAGTTGCGGTATACGACTAGTAATAACTAGAGACCCGGCTTTAATAGCATCAGGCGAAGTTTAAGGCACATTTAACAGAAAAGATAACGCACAGAACATCAGCACATTCTTTGGGGAGTTGTGTTCATTTGTTTCTCAAAACACAGACAGGTCCCCAATTCGGACCCACATTTTTTCTTTTACCCTCGCTACAGACTCAAAAAGAGGAGCTCCTGTAATGACGTTGGGCCACGTCAGTCTTACGTAACATCTCTTCCGTGTGGCCTGACAGCATTTAGAGGGACACAGAAACCGGACCTGACCCACTCAGCCGCGTGACCCACTAAAAGCTTTGGCACGCTATATATGGTGGCACGCAACCCAACATGGCACTTTGCTCACACTATGCACTCAACCCAGCATGCATTTGGAGTGTGTGTGTGTGTGTTACCTGCAGACAGTAATGCTGGGTAGTGATGATGAAGGCTTGTAGTCCCAGGTTAGTATGTGTGTGGTGTGTGTTACCTGCAGACAGTAATGCTGGGTAGTGATGATGAAGGCTTGTAGTCCCAGGTTAGTATGTGTGTGGTGTGTGTTACCTGCAGACAGTAATGCTGGGTAGTGATGATGAAGGCTTGTAGTCCCAGGTTGGTTGCTTTCAGTTCGTTTCTCAGGTTCCTCAGCTGCTCGTCCTGCTCCTCACAGCGACTCTGCAACCTCTGCACCTAGGCACAAAGCAAGGCAAAATGCACATCCGTCTGTCCTGACCTGATAGCAATAACTGCTCTAGTAAGTCACTCTGGATTAGAGAGTCGGCTAAATGACTAAAATGTAAATGAAAAAAAATTATATTATACAACAACAGTTAAATTAGATCCCGTGAGAGAAGAGTTTAATAGCATTCATTAAAAGCCTTGTTTGCAAAGTGGTCCTTCCTGAGAAGAAAACGTATAAACAACAACCATTCCATTTTAGTCATTTAAGAGACGTATTCAGAGCAGTTCAACCATGTCCAAAAACCCTGGTGGTGCAAGCTACCAACTTACTACTACAACTGGTGACGAGAGAGAAGAGGGGTGGTTTGGTGGACCGCTTTTATAATAGCTAACCCTTCCTCTGACAAGAACACTCCCAGAGATAATGCCTGAGATCTCGTGACTTGTTTAATACATAATGCTTGTGACTAAATGACTCACGTTAGCACCCAGAGATAATGTCAGATACTTGGTGACTTGGGTTAGCTTCCAGAGATAATGCCTGAGATCTCGTGACTTGTTTAATACATAATGCTTGTGACTAAATGACTCACGTTAGCACCCAGAGATAATGTCAGATACTTGGTGACTTGGGTTAGCTTCCAGAGATAATGCCTGAGATCTCATGACTTGTTTAATACATAATGCTTGTGACTAAATGACTCATGTTAGCACCCAGAGATAATGTCAAATACTTGGTGACTTGCGTTAGCTTCCAGAGATAATGCCTAGGATTCTATCAGACACATCTGGCCTCGAGACAATTATCACAAACCTCCTCTCTCTGCTTCTCCCGCTCTCTATTTCTCTCCTCCTGCTCCCTCTCTCTTTCCTTCCTCTGCGCCTCCTCCTTCTCCTTCTGCATGTTCTCCTGCTGATCCTGCTGTGGCCTGAAGGGGGCGACACGGCGAGGAGACCCGGTGGGCACTGTCCCTGCTGGACGCTGCCTGGAGAGGACTGGGGAGAGACCGAAGAAGGAGTAGGAGAGAGGGGAGGAATGAGGAGAGAGGGAAAATAGAAAGGAAGGACGAAGGGACAGAGGATGGGGGAGAGACAGAAGAGGGAGTAGTAGAGATGGGAGGGATGAGGAAAGAGAGAGGGTGAAATAGAAAGGAAGGATGAGGGGACAGAGGATTGGGGAGAGCATTTAAAAGAAAGAGGGATAGCTGGGTATGAATCTGTGCGGCCACAGATTGGAGACAAACACACCATCAAATACCCTGAAGACAGCTGTGTCAATGGATGATTTAGACAGATATTAGAATCACCGGCAGGTCAAATGTGATTTACAGAAAGGTTCATCTGAGCCTCTGTGTTTCAACTACGTTACTGTGCCCTTTTCTCTTCCTATCTCCCTCGCTGTTTCTTTCAGTGTACCAGTGTCCAAACTTCAGCTGATTACATCAGACTCTGTTATGGTTGTTCATCCTGTCCCCATAAAAACAACATGACTTAACCGAGGTACATCTTCATTATCCTGCTGTAGGGACATGACCCTTGACCATATAATCTCCTTACAAATTACCTTACCGTGAACCATTTCATTACATTAAATCAGTCTTTCGATATGTGGTGTCTACCTAAACAGGCTCAGAGTGCTCCATCATCTCATACAAACACACAGCCCACACTATTATCAAACAGCATCTATTCTACACACCTTCAGCCCCCACCTACATACTGTATACAGATCAGCCTTCTGCCTATATATTCTATACAGATCTACCCTCCATCTATATATTCTATACAGATCTACCCTCCATCTATATATTCTATACAGATCTACCCTCCATCTATATATTCTATACAGATCTACCCCCCATCATTATATTCTATACAGATCAACACTCCTATATATACTATACAGATCCAGCCTCCACCAATTTAATGTGTCTCACCAGGGGACTGTGGTTTAGGAGGAACCACAGCCAGCCTCTTGGGAGAGGAGGGGAGGGACCTGGTGATCTCAGAACTCCTCTGGAACTCCTTCCTCACACCTGTCAATCAAACACAGCAACCAATCAAAACCACAAAATTAAGCATTCAAACAATCAGAGACAATCAACAACACATTCATTAAATGATGGATACATTGACATAGGCAATCAACCCAATTAAGTCATCAGTAACTAATCTTATTTTCTGCATTTCCTGATTATTATATCTGGGATAAAAACAACAACAATCTTTTTAATCGGCTGTGTGGCTGTAAAAGCACTTTGTGAAACAATTAACATTAACAATGAACAACAACGTTTCAGGGAACCAGGGAAACCTATATGAGGGGCAAACGGGGCACAGGTGTATGCAATCAACAAAGGGGATTCACACAGAAGCAGAACAACTAGAAATAATACAGCCGACACAATAGCTATCTTAAACTTACTATGTTTGTTATGTCTTATAATATTTTGTAAAGTCGGGAAGATGGGGGAATTGTCATCTCATCTGTCATCTTCTTCCGCTTATCCGGGGCCGGGTCGCGGGGGCAGCAGTCTAAGCAGGGATGCCCAGACTTCCCTCTCCCCAGACACTTCCTCTAGCTCTTCCGGGGGGACACCGAGGCGTTCCCAGGCCAGCCGGGAGACATAGTCCCTCCAGCGAGTCCTAGGTCTTCCCCGGGGTCTCCTCCCGGTGGGACGGGACCGGAACACCTTCCCAGGAAGGCGTTCCGGAGGCATCCGAAAAAGATGCCCAAGCCACCTCAGCTGACCCCTCTCGATGTGGAGGAGCAGCGGCTCTACTCTGAGCTCCTCCCGGGTGACCGAGCTTCTCACCCTATCTCTAAGGGATCGCCCGGCCACCCTGCGGAGAAAGCTCATTTCGGCCCCCTGTATCCGGGATCTTGTCCTTTCGGTCATGACCCAAAGCTCATGACCATAGGTGAGAGTAGGAACGTAGATTGACTGGTAAATCGAGAGCTTCGCCTTGCGGCTCAGCTCTTTCTTCACCACGACAGACCGATACATCGACTGCATTACTGCAGAAGCTGCACCGATCCGTCTGTCAATCTCCCGTTCCATCCTTCCCTCACTCGTGAACAAGACCCCTAGATACTTAAACTCCTCCACTTGAGGCAGGCACTCTCCACCAACCTGAAGCGGGCAAGCCACCCTTTTCCGACTGAGGACCATGGCCTCGGATTTGGAGGTACTGATTTTCATCCCCACCGCTTCACACTCGGCTGCAAACCGTCCCAGCGCATGCTGAAGGTCCTGGTTAGAAGGGGCCAACACGACAACATCATCTGCAAAAAGCAGAGACGAAATTGTGTGGTCCCCAAACCTGACACCCTCCGGCCCCTGGCTGCGCCTAGAAATTCTGTCCATAAAAATTACGAACAGAACCGGTGACAAAGGGCAGCCCTGGGAACAAGTCTGACTTACTGCCGGCAATGCGGACCAAGCTCCTGCTTCGGTTGTACAGGGACCTGACAGCCCTTAGCAAAGGACCCAGGACCCCATATTCCCCAAGCACCCTCCACAAGATGCCGCGAGGGACACAGTCGAATGCCTTCTCCAAATCCACAAAACACATGTGGATTGGTTGGGCAAACTCCCATGAACCCTCCAACACCCCGTAGAGGGTATAGAGCTGGTCCAGTGTTCCACGGCCCGGACGAAAACCACACTGTTCCTCCTGAATCCGAGGTTCTACTATCGGCCGTATTCTCCTCTCCAGTACCCTGGCATAGACTTTCCCGGGGAGGCTGAGAAGTGTGATCCCCCTATAGTTGGAACACACCCTCCGGGCCCCCTTCTTAAAAAGAGGGACCACCACACCGGTCTGCCATCCCAGAGGCACTGTCCCCGACCGCCACGCGATGTTGCACAGGCGTGTCAACCAAGACAGCCCCACAACATCCAGAGACTTGAGGTACTCAGGGCGGATTTCATCCACCCCCGGTGCCTTGCCACCGAGGAGTTTCTTGACCACCTCAGTGACTTCAGCCCGGGTGATGGACGAGTCCACCTCTGAGCCCTCATCCTCTGCTTCCTCAATGGAAGAAGTGACAGCGGGATTGAGGAGATCCTCGAAGTATTCCTTCCACCGCCCGACGACATCCTCAGTTGAGGTCAACAGCTGCCCACCTCTACTGTAAACAGCGTTGGTAGGGCACTGTTTCCCTCTCCTGAGGCGCCGGATGGTTTGCCAGAATCTCTTCGAGGCCAGCCGATAGTCCTTCTCCATGGCCTCACCGAACTCCTCCCAGGCCCGAGTTTTTGCCTCCACAACCACCCGGGCTGCAGCCCGCTTGGCCTGTCGGTACCCGTCAGCTGCGTCAGGAGTCCCACAAGCCAACCAGGCCTGATAGGACTCCTTCTTCAGCTTGACGGCATCCCTTACTTCCGGTGTCCACCACCGGGTTCGGGGATTGCCGCCTCGACAGGCACCGGAGACCTTACGGCCACAGCTCCGAGCGGCCGCTTCGACAATGGCGGTGGAGAACATGGTCCACTCGGACTCAATATCTCCAACCTCCCTCGGGATCCAGTCGAAACTCTGCCGGAGGTGGGAGTTAAAGATCTCTCTGACAGGAGACTCGGCCAGACGTTCCCAGCAGACCCTTACAGTTCGCTTGGGCCTGCCGAGTCTGTCCAGCTTTCTCCCCCGCCATCGGATCCAACTCACCACCAGGTGGTGATCAGTTGACAGCTCCGCCCCTCTCTTCACCCGAGTGTCCAAGACATACGGCCGCAGGTCAGATGAGACGACAACAAAGTCGATCATCGACCTGCGGCCTAGGGTGTCCTGGTGCCACGTGCACTGATGGACACCCTTATGCTTGAACATGGTGTTCGTTATGGACAAACTGTGACTAGCACAGAAGTCCAATAACTGAACACCACTCGGGTTCAGATCAGGGGGGCCGTTCCTCCCAATCACGCCCCTCCAGGTGTCACTGTCGTTGCCCACGTGGGCGTTGAAGTCCCCCAGTAGAACAATAGACTCCCCAGTCGGAGCACTTTCCAGTACCCCTCCCAGAGACTCCAAGAAGGGTACTCTGCACTGCCGTTCGGCCCGTAGGCACAAACAACAGTGAGAGACCTATCCCCGACCCGTAGGCGCAGGGAAACGACCCTCTCGTTCACCGGGGTAAACTCCAACACATGGCGGCAGAGCTGGGGAGCTTTAAGCAAACCCACACCAGCCCGCCGCCTCTCACCATGGGCAACTCCAGAGTGGTGAAGAGTCCATCCTCTCTCAAGGAGTTTGGTTCCAGAGCCCAAGCCGTGCGTAGAGGTGATCCCGACTACCTCTAATCGGAACCTCTCAACCTCACGCACTAGCTCAGGCTCCTTCCCCGCCAGCGAGGTGACATTCCACGTCCCTAGAGCTAGTTTCTGTGTCCAGAGATCGGGTTGTCTAGGCCCCTGCCTTCGACTGCCGCCCGATCCTCTTCGCACCGGCCCCTTATGGTCCCTCCTGTGGGTGGTGAGCCCACGGGAGGGCGGCCCCACGTCACCCGTTCGGGCTGAGCCCGGCCGGGCCCCATGGGGGAAGGCCCGGCCACCAGGCGCTCGCATACGAGCCCCAACCCCGGGCCTGGCTCCAGGGTGGGGCCCCGGCTGCGCCATACCGGGCGACGTCACGGTACTCATAATGTTGTTCTTCATTAAGGGGGGTTTGAATGGGGGAATTTCTTATTGAAATACGATCATGTTTAAATTAAAGAAATACATACATAATATTTTTAATGTTCCATTTCTATCAGTATCCTGATGTTGAAACGGCACGTTTGTTACTTTCTGTGGAGCTTAGGAGTCCTTCATGACCATACAGTATCTCACAGAAGTGAGTACACCCCTCACATTTTTGTAAATATTTGATTATATCTTTTCATGTGACAACACTCAAGAAATGATACTTTGCTACAATGTAAAGTAGTGAGTGTACAGCTTGTATAACAGTGTAAATTTGCAGTCCCGTAAAAAACACAAAAAACACAGCCATTAATGTCTAAACCGCTGGCAACAAAAGTGAGTACACCCCTAAGTTAAAATGTCCAAATTGGGCCCAAAGTGTCAATATTTTGTGTGGCCACCATTATTTTCCAGCACTGCCTTAACCCTCTTGGGCATGGAGTTCACCAGAGCTTCACAGGTTGCCACTGGAGTCCTCTTCCACACCTCCATGACGACATCATGGAGCTGGTGGATGTTAGAGACCTTGCGCTCCTCCACCTTCCATTTGAGGATGCCCCACAGATGCTCAACAGAGTTTAGGTCTGGAGACATGCTTGGCCAGTCCTTCACCTTTACCCATCACCAGCCCCAGAACATGACACTCCCACCACCATGCTTGTCTGTAGGCAAGACACACTTGTCTTTTTACTCCTCACCTTGTTGCCGCCACACACGCTTGACACCATCTGAAACAAATAAGTTTATCTTTGTCTCATCAGACCACAGGACATGGTTTCAGTAATCCATGTCCTTAGTCTGCTTGTCTTCAGCAAACTGTTTGCGGGCTTTCTTGTGCATTATCTTTAGAACAGGCTTCCTTCTGGGACGACAGCCATGCAGAGCAATTTGATGCAGTGTGGCATATGGTCTGAGCTCTGACAGGCTGACCCCCCACCCCTTCAACCTCTGCAGCAATGTTGGCAGCACTCATACGTCTATTTCCCAAAGACAACCTCTGGATATGACGCTGAGCATGTGCAATCAACTTCTTTGGTCAACCATAATGAGGCCTGTTCTGAGTGGAACCTGTCCTGTCAAACCGCTGTATGGTCTTGGCCACCGTGCTGAAGCTCAGTTTCAGGGTCTTGGAAATCTTCTTATAGCCTAGGCCATCTTTATATAGAGCAAAAATTATTTTTTTCAGATCCTCAGAGAGGTCTTTGCCATGAGGTGCCATGTTGAACTTCCAGTGACCAGTATGAGGGAGTGTGAGAAAGATGACACCAAATTTAACACATCTGCTCCCCATTCACACCTGAGACCTTGTAACGCTAATGAGTCACATGACACCGGGGAGGGAAAATTGCTAATTGGGCCCAATTTGGTCGTTTTCACTGGGTGTACTCACTTTGGTTGCCAGCGTTTTAGACATTAATGGCTGTGTGTTGTGTTATTTTGAGGGGACAGCAAATTTACACTGTTATACAAGCTGTACACTCACTACTTTACATCGTAGCAACGTGCCATTTCTTCAGTAATAAAATATTTACAAAAATGTGAGGGGTGTACAAAAATGTGAGATACTGTACATATGCTTGCTGTATTTCAAAGTAATTATGAACAATAATTTTAATTCATCCCAGTAACACACATTTCTTATTGTTCTATTGCCATGGTGGATGGGAGTTATTAGTAATCAGTAAATAGTTATTTTCAAGACCCTGGGTCCTGTCCCCAGGTTAAAGTGGGTTTTTATGTTTCACTGAATTAAATAAATCTTTATTGAATCACAAATGCTTGCCTTTAAAAATGTTAATTTCAGTTTTACATGAATACATGGATTGGCTTGTGTAATGTGGTGTTGTCACAATCACGGAACTTCCCTTGGCAACAAGAGAGGAAATGACCAACAACCTGGATTGTAGATGTTCTTATTCAAATTTTGTAAAAGCACTTTGTTACAACTGCTTATGTAAAAAGGGCTTTATAGATTACACATGAAGGAATTTTTTTGCACAAAAATAGAGCTCCACCTGTCAAGGTCCCACATCTCCAGGAAGACCCGCGCACTTGGACCACGCCTCCGATCTACCTGGCCTCTAAACACCTGGCTGTCCCTGTCAACATCCCACCTGGCTGTCCCTGTCAACATCCCACCTGGCTGTCCCTGTCAACATCCCACCTGGCTGTCCCTGTCAACATCCCACCTGGCTGTCCCTGTCAACATCCCACCTGGCTGTCCCTGTCAACATCCCACCAGGCTGTCCCTGTCAACATCCCACCAGGCTGTCCCTGTCAACATCCCACCTGGCTGTCCCTGTCAACATCCCACCTGGCTGTCCCTGTCAACATCCCACCAGGCTGTCCCTGTCAACATCCCACCAGGCTGTCCCTGTCAACATCCCACCTGGCTGTCCCTGTCAACATCCCACCTGGCTGTCCCTGTCAACATCCCACCTGGCTGTCCCTGTCAACATCCCACCTGGCTGTCCCTGTCAACATCCCACCTGGCTGTCCCTGTCAACATCCCACCTGGCTGTCCCTGTCAACATCTCACCTGGCTGTCCCTGTCAACATCCCACCTGGCTGTCCCTGTCAACATCCCACCTGGCTGTCCCTGTCAACATCCCACCTGGCTGTCCCTGTCAACATCCCACCTGGCTGTCCCTGTCAACATCCCACCTAGCTGTCCCTGTCAACATCCCACCTAGCTGTCCCTGTCAACATCCCACCAGGCTGTCCCTGTCAACATCCCACCAGGTTGTGCTACTTTTCCAGTTTCTGTCTCTTTCAGACCTCATTCTTGACCTGAATGTTTGGTCATGATGTTTCCCTCGACAAGCTCTCACCTAACGGGCCATTATGTTCATTCTGCTGGTTGGCCCATACATGTTAAATATCTAGCCTTTCTGCAGGTGCTTCTTTGGGGTGTTTATTTTAAAGAGTTTTGATTGGCTGGCTGATGTCAGATGAGAGAAGGTGAAATGAAAAGACGATTGAAAAATTGGAAGACGTGATTATAGAATGAATCTTCTGATCCAGAACTAATCTCCATGTAACTCTGGAGATGAGCTTTTGTGTGTGTGTGTGTGAGGGTGTGTGTGTGAGAGTGTGTGTGTGACAGTGTGTGTTGGGGAACACGAGAGCACCTGCTTTTCCCAAAGGGACTCATTACTATTATTAACTTACCCTCACCCCTCCCCCCTCTATCAGAGTTCACATCAGATACACTTCAATGTTTGACGTTTGATCACGTCTTTTAAAACGTTGAGAGATTACTTCAATATTGTCCATTAGAAGCAATGCTTCATACAATCTACTAAGAGTTCTATACAGAATATTTTTGCTATAAAGACATGGTTTAAGAATGCTTTACCTAACCGATATCCATATCTACAAATATATACAGTGATGATTCTATCCCCACTCAAATGTGTTACGGTAAAGCTAGCATAAAGCAGCAATCAAAAGCTAACTCCGTCACATTGCACTCTAAAAATAATAACTAGCTTGCTACCTTTTAATTTGTTTTAGATTTGCCTGGTCCAAAAAAATGGTCCAATCCACCTCATTAAAGCAAGAGGGAGATCAAGAAGTATTCGGAGGGGGCAAACAGCATTGCTCACGAAATAATTTATGAACTGTACTCCAAAATAAATCATAGACTCACTCTTAGAAGTGGTTCTTCTAATAGAAAAATATTTACTGCCAAAGCTCATTTACACTGTCCAGCTCATTTACACTGTCCAGCTCATTTACACTGTCCAGCTCATTTACATGGTCCACATTATCCTGTCATTGAGGAAGGGTGAGATGTTGCATGAGAGAGGAGAGGTAGGAGAGGTAGTAGACACTCATCTGCCATCTTCCTGCAGAGTTCTACTGGTCAATGGGGGTCTTCATCTGTGGTATTCAGCAGGGTCTTCATCTGTGATTCTCTCCCTTTCTATCTCACTCAACCCCCCCCCCCCCGTCCCTCTCCCATCTCATATCGGGGAACTGGCCTACTTCAGTGACCTTGGGTATAGTGACAGAGTTTCTTCTCCTCATCATCATAATTTCATTCTGTTCTTTCTCACCTCCCTTTCCTTCGCAATGTGGATCTGTCTCATCTATCACTTCAACCTTCTCTTAATTGAGTGTGATACCTTTATAGGAATATACCTTCACAGGAGTATACGTTCACAGGAATATACCTTCACAGGAGTATACCTTCACAGGAATGTAGCTTCACAGCAGTATACCTTCACAGGAGTGTAGCTTCACAGGAGTATGCCTTCACAGGAGTGTAGCTTCACAGGAGTATACCTTCAAAGGAGTGTAGCTTCACAGGAGTATACCTTCACAGGAGTGTACCTTCACAGGTGTGTACCTCCATATGAGTGGTGTGACTCACCAACTGGCGAGCCTCTGGGCTGGGCAGGTAGGTATCTGCGAGGCAGGGCAGGGGTAGAGGGGGGCTGGAGACCATGAGGGCTATAGTTTCGGGGTCCTCCTGGTCGTTGGAGGTCTGTAGAGGGGGGGTCGGTCCCTCTGTGGTGGGGGGGGTCATCACCCACACTGGGCCCTGCTGGAGACAGAGAAACACACTAGACGTCTGGTACCGGGGGAACCAAATGGCGCTTTTCCACTGCATAGTACCAGCTCGACTCTACTCACCTCGCCTCAACTCTTTGGGAGCTTTTCCTCCACAAAGTACCAGCTCGACTCTACTCACCTCGCCTCGACTCTTTGGGAGCCTTTCCTCCACATAGTACCAGCTCGACTCTACTCACCTCGCTTCGACTCTTTGGGAGCTTTTCCTCCACAAAGTACCAGCTCGACTCGACTCTACACACCTCACCTTGGTTTGTTTTCCACTGCAGATAGTACCCTGTACCCAGCCATAATGACATCACAGGAAAACTGCAGTGACACCACCTCCAACGTGACAAGGGAACAATAATGGAGATATCTTACACCTGATTCCGGTGAAAAGCCAGCATTTGCCAACTAACGAAAACCCCGCAGTGAATGGAAAAAATCTATTGAATGAACTCCATCAATTTTCTTTTAAATTGACAAGCTTAGAACGTAAAGTGGGAAATCAAAAGTAAACTAAATCTGGATAACATGGTCACAGAACCGGTTTGAAAAACAGTGATGAAGTAGAATAGAATTATCGCCTAACAACTGAACACCAATTTTATAAATTAAAAGGTATAAATAATTGCCTTATTAATTGCCGGCTTTAATATCACGCCGACTGACTCAAGAGTATCCTAATGTACACAAGGCAGCGTTTACACTGGTAGTATCAAGGAAGCACGTGTGAGCTGTAACTTTGGTCTTAATACATTGCAGACAGCAAAAATGGTAATAAAGCTTGGTAGGCTGCTTATATTTGACTTGACATTACTACTTTGACCAGTGCAATGTATGGCAGATTGCCTAAAAAACCCAGACGAGGAAAAAGACAAGGTCCTTTTGTAGGCTACAAAAACAGTGCGTCTTTTTGTGGGTCTCTTACAAGGATAACGAGTTGATTGCAATGCCAATGCATAGGTCCAAACCAAAAGGAGTTTTGGTAGAATACGATTGCTTAAATTACGAGTTCTGTCCTATGAACTGGCACTGAAATTAACCCATTTCAATGCAAGGACTCCTGGGACAGACCTGCAAAAGACGCACCGTTCTCATCTCATAGAACAATTTTCTGACACTGGACGGCTAACAGCAGAATGGCTGGTTTCACTTTGCTGCACGCTTTGAGCCACTCTTGTCCAATCAGAAGTCTTCCTTGTTTTGACGTCACGTTTTAGTATCACCTAAGCTCGCTTGGAACCTCGACAGAGCAGGTATCTGGTACCAGGTACTATCCTAACTTTCGGCCAGTGGAAAAGCCAAAAATGCGAGGCGTGTAGAGCAGAGTCGAGCTGGTACCTTGCAGTGGAAAACCTCCCAAAGCGAGTATAGTCGAGCTGGTACCATGCAGTGGTTGAAGATATACTAAATTTGGTTTAGAAACTGAAATGTGTCCCCATATTGTTCCCCATGTCCAGGATTGAGAACCCCATCAGGGATGACACCCTGACAGTAACACTCAGTCCCATTCACTACACAGCACACTGCATTAAGTCACTTTTATTATGACTGTATGCTCAGAACTTCATGATGAAGGAGGAAAGATAGGAGAGCGACTTTTTCCATGTACAAACTGAGAAACAAATCTGGAAATTCTCATTAACACAGTGGAACACTAACGCAATGTTGCACACACACACAAGGGAAACCACCTGTGTTAATTCCAGCAAAGTCAATTCTTCTCCAGACAGCTCCTATTGAATATTGGGATGCATTCCAAATGGCAGACAACTTCCTACCTCGCAGACTCCTTCTGCCCAGGAGCCACAGGGCTCTATTCAGACACAATGGTCTACCTTGGTGATGGAATGCAAAATGGGACGTAGCCTTGAACGCTCACTATTTGAAGGTAATGAAGACAAATCCACAGAAACATTCTGCTGAAACAGCTCTCTACAATGCACTGTCTCTGAGTGTGTCTGTGGGTCTGTGTGTCTGTGTGTGTGCTGAAACATATAACATTGATTTATGCTGAGTCTGATAAGTTTAAAGCCAGCTTTCAGCTCTGACTGGTCAGTGGTTTTACAGGAGTCTAGCATAAGGAGTTTACAACAGCAGTCCCCAAGGAACTGACAGGGAAGACTGCTGATTTCTCCAAGAATTACCCACAAGGCTTTGATTCAAGGTCATGGGCTACATACGTCCATTACATGCATTTCAGGTAGAAACAAATTTGAAGAAACGCATCCAACCAGATTTGCAAAGGTCCATTGATGTTTCACAGCAATTGTTGGACTGTCCCCAAATTAATCCAGTTGGTTCAAAGCCTTAAGGTAATTGACCTGCGTGCTGTGATCGATGGCTTACTCAAAGTGTTAAGCTTATTAACACCATGTCTTAGAATCAATCTTGAATCTGGTGCACTTTTGCTGGGCTGCAACAATGTTCGGCTCTTTAATGGTTTTGAGTCATTCTTTATTTGTCCCATGAACACTATTTCATCAGCCGATAACATGACAAAGAACGACTGCAGAGAGGAGGGAGAGAGGAAGATCGAGAGGAAGAAAGAGACAGAGGGGGGTGTGACAGAGAGGAGGTTAGAGAGGGGGAAGGATATATTTCGTTAACAGGGAAGACGAGGTGCTACGCACCACTGATTGGCAAACTGCCAAGCAATGATGGATAGAGCAGAGAGGAAGGCAAATGAGGAGAGTGTGGGGGTGGCCAAGTCTACCCAGACTGAAGGAGGAATGGTCTACACTGAGGGAGGGAGGCTGGGCAAAATAGAGAAAGACAGACAGAGTGAAAAAGAGGGTAAGAGAAAGACAAAGATGGGGACAAACAGAAAGGCAGAGAGCAAATGAGGGCAAGACGGAGAGGGTTACATAGTGAATAGGACAAAAAAAGGAGATAAGACAGCACACTCCACAGTCAAAGAGACACGGAGAGAGAAAAAGAGAAGGAACAGAGAGACAGAGCGGAGGATGAGGAGTGTGTGTTTCCACACACAGCGGGGGGTGATTTCCCAGTCAGCCAGAATACTAATAGCGGGCAGAAAGCATCCGTTACGGCACCAACTGTGTGTGACCGTGTGTGTGTGTGTGGGTGCGTTGGTAACGTTTTTTGTGACAGATGTCATCGTCAGGGTAAGAGAACCCCACACCACAACAGAAGACGGTTGACAGTATAAACTAGCACTGTAGTCCCACTGCTATTCAAAGCGTGAATACCCCCTGTCATAGATCCAAAAGCAAAGGAAGAAGAAGTTCTGGGTGACAGGAGTACGTGGAATCACATGGGATCAGAATCAGAAATGGCAAAGACAAGTTCAGGGCTTGATCCTGTCTGTTACGTGCAGATTAAGTTGTTATTTAAGATACTCTTAAAAGATGTGCATTTTTGGGTAAATGTGCAGGAACTCTGCATTTCTAGCCTCCAGGGGAAGCTGGTTCTACCACTGGTGCTCTGACTAAGGAGCCCTCCATGGAGTAGGACGGCCAAAGACCAAAGTGGCAGAAAAAAGATCTTGGATAAAACAGATCTAAGGATGAGCAGTACCCCTTCATACTCAGTAGGCAATTACAATTGTCTTGTAGTGAACACAAGCTTCAAATGGAAGCCAGTGGAATCTGCAGAGGAGCGGGTGACATGTGACAACTTAGGAAGGTTGAATAAAAACCCATCAATCAAAAAAGATTTCACTGCATTCTGCATCACCTCCATTATCATAAACACCATCCCCACCACCATCATCATTACCACCATCATAATCAACACTATTATCATCACCATCATCACCACCATTATCATTACCACCATCATAATCAACACTATTATCATCACCATCATCACCAACATTATCATAAACACCATCCTCAACACCATCATCATTACCACCATCATCATCAAAACCATCATAATCAACACTATTATCATCACCACCATCATTATCAACACCATTATCATAAACTTTCATTATCACCACCATCATCATCAACACCATCATCATCAGCACAGCGTCACCATAATCATCAGCACTGTCACCATTATCAACACCATCATCATCAACAGCATCATGGCTTCAGGTTACATAAATCAACCATCACAGCAGAATGACACTCAAGTTTTCTGGGTCAGAAATAAACAACATGAACAGTATTTAGACTGTATTTAGACAGAAAACCACAATGTAGGTTTCTGGGACAGAAATTCCTAAGGAAGTAAAATACACCAGATAACACAGATTCTCTCTGGATCAAATTGAGGCAGAGATAAATAAGGAGAGAGGCTGAGACCAGAGGGGTAGAAGGACCAGAGGTGCAGCAGGGCCAGACCAACAGCAGACCAGACCAACACCAAGACCAAACACCAGACCAGAATAGACCTAAAACCTTGTGACCCAGAAAAGGAATCCCCAGGCATTTGTAAGGAGTAGATGAGACCAGGGGAACACAGCAGAGGAGGGATTACACACCTAATAGACGGTCACAATAGAAAATAAACACACACACAAACACTCAGACACAGAGTGAACAAGAGAGGTGGGGGTTAAGAGGGTGTCGTGGCAGAGAGGTAGGGGGTGAGGTGGGGAAAGAGGGGGGAGATGAGGAGAGAGAGAGGCAGGTATACAACGGCTGTCTGTAGAGGCACTGTGATAGTCAAGGTCAGAGTTGCATACATAAACACACTGTTATTAAGACCCTGGAAAGAGCCACACACAAACACACACACACACACGCACACACACACACACACACACACACGCACACACAAACACACACACACAAACACACCCACACACACAAACACACACGCATGCACACACACACACGCACACACACACACATAGTGCAAAACAGACAGGACCAGCAGACGACTGACTGTGTGAGTGGCAGGTAGATTATCTTCCAGATAAAGGGAATGACAGGAAGTGAAACAGTCAGACTATGGACTTTGGTCCCCAGTGCCAGTCAATCCCCTATAAAGTGCACTACTGTTGAATATTCTCCAGTCAAAACGGGTGCACTATATTGGGAATAGACTGTCATTGATGACACAGGGATGGAGTAGAACCTCTGTTCTCTGTGAATGACTATTTGACCAGAGAGGCTTGATTATATTAGTCACAGCTACCACATTGCTTAACAAACCAACAGACTGTGGGTAGTGCAAAACATGTGGTAATTTTGAAATGGTTCATCCTACATGGACAGAAATTCCCTGAAGATAAAGCTCATAGGCGACAAAATGACATTTTAGCCATTGTGAAAATGTGTGACAGAGTGACGGAACACAGTGCCGGAATACAGAGTGCCAGAATACAGATTGACAAAATACAGAGGGCCGGAATACAAAGTGCCGGAATACAGAGTGACAGAATACAGAGTGCTGCAATACAGCGGCGAAATAAAGAGTGGTTGGAATACAGAGTTTCAGAATACAGAGTGGTGGAATACAGAGTGGCGGAATACAGAGTGATAGAAGACAGAAAAACTGATTACAGTGACAGAATACAGAGTGCTGGAATACAGAGTGCCGGAACACGAAGTGGAGGAATACAGAGTGCCAGAATACTGAGTGGCGGAGTACAGAGTGACAGAATACAGAGTGCTGGAATACAGAGTGATGGAAGATAGAGTGATGGAATACGGAGTGGAGGAATACAGAGTGCCAGAATACAGAGTGCCGGAATACAGAGTGGCGGAATACAGAGTGATGGAAGACAGAGTGCCGGAATACGGAGTGGAGGAATACAGAGTGCCGGAATACAGAGTGCCAGAATACAGAGTGGCGGAATACAGAGTGCCAGAATACTTAGTGCCAGAATACAGAGTGCCAGAATACAGAGCGCTGGAATATAGAGTGCCAGAATACAGACTGCCGAAATACAGAGTGCAAGAATACAGAGCGCTGGAATACAGATTGCCAGAATACAGAGTGCCGTAAATATCGAGTGGTGAAATACAGAGTGACGGAAAACAGAGTGCCGGAAGACAGAGTGACAAAATACAGAGTACCAGAATACAGAGCGCTGGAATACAGAGTGCCAAAATACAGAGTGCAAGAATACAGAGCGCTTGAATACAGATTGCCAGAATACAGAGTGCCGTAAATACAGAGTGGTGAAATACAGAGTGACAGAAAACAGTGTGCCGGAAGACAGAGTGACAAAATACAGAGTGACAAAATACAGAGTGACAAAATACAGAGTGATGGAATGCAGAGTGCCGGAATGCAGAGTGCCAATATACAGGCATGTGATTGGCTAAGGACAAAAAAGCAGGAAAATATACCGAGAGACCCCCCCCCCCCACACACACACACACACACACACACGCCGATCAAACTGGTGGCGGATCTACATGGATAGTAAAGAATGACCCATAACAACTTATTTGAACAATAACCATGACAAAAAAATATATATTTTAACTTATTTTTGTTTTACATTTTTACCCAACTCTTTAGCCTTTGTAGCAAGCTTTTTTTAGAGCCTCTACACGTTTCTTTAGGAATTTGCGCCTGGCACTCACAGCTGCTGCCACAATGGCATCTTTTGACATTGTCTTGCTGGCCGTTGGCTTCGCAGAGTGATAAGGCCTTTTGTTCAGTTCTTCTTTATTTCTGAGCAGAGCTCTGTACCTTTGGCTTGATAGTTTTACATTTCTGCACAGCTTTACATTAACAGGACTCTCCTTTGTCTTCCGGGAGTAGTGCTGAATGGCCGACACCTGCATGGCCTTCAGGTTGTATTTGACCACTTGATAGGACTCATATGTCTCAACACTTAGGTTGGAAGCATGGTTGTGACGTGACTGCAAATATGAATTGACAGAGCGATCCCCGCGGATCCAAGCCGTCTAAAACGCCTTTACATAAAAAAAAAACATGCACAAGAAATTAATTTATAAGTTGCTAAAACCTTGAAAACGATTTGCTATATAATACAACGATTCATACAGCAAAGTTTTAAGGGTGGCTAGTTAACGTTAGTAGCTAACTTAGCTAACGTTATCTTATTATTATATAAGTTAGCTAGCAAATACAAAAGCTAGCAAATACAAATAATGTTAATGAAGCTTAACCTACGTGAATAAAACATCCTGCCATAGTGGAAAATCAATCAAAATCGATTTTCGACATCTAATCAACCGACAACAAAGTTAAATTAGTAACTATAGGTTATATTAAGACACAAGCAATAATACATACTCAGATCATCCGATCCAGCGATGTTCTTGTCACTGTAGTCGAGCGAGAGCGACTGAGGTAAATTACTACTCAGCAGAGAAATTGAGCAGGTGAACAAGCTGTACGCAAATACGTGATCATCGCAAATATTCCGACATTGACGGAGCAGTGACAGACCAATTGGCTCAGATGAACACACACGCACACGCACACACACGCACGCACGCACACACGCACGCACACACACACACACACCCTCTGCTCAGCGACGCTGCCGGTTAAAGAAAGATGAAGATTGCGGTGATGGCTGTGAGGTCCCCCCTCCCATTTTTTTTTACAGATCTGCATGATTCACGTAAGTCACATTTTCAGGTCGGAAAATCCGGAATTCCGGATTAATCCGGAAAAATCACATCCCTGAATATATGATTCTCCTACAACAATATCTGACAAAAACTATATGAGCTCATTTTAAGATTTCATGAAGCAGTTTAGCCACATGAAAAATAAAGATGCCAAGTGTATTTGGTCTACTGAAAGCCTTCTCAATAAATGTAATTCGTTTTTTTATTTTTACTATTTTAATACAATTTCCGAATTAATTAAAACAAGAATTGAGAACTCCTTAGGCTGGTGGTTGTTGAACTTTTTACACTGCATACACTCACTTAGTCAAGTAGGATCCTTTTGGATTCCACGTAGAATCCTCAGTGGAAAGGGTTGTTCAATGGGAACAGAAGAGTATCCCGTTCAAGTTCCAGATACCACCTTCTTCACTAAAAGTGTGGGAACAGATTATAAACTACGCTTCCAAATCAACAAGTAGTGTAAATTAGTAATAATGCTAATTTTTCAGAAGCACTCCTAAAACAATGTTAGGAATGTATAAGGGTTAATGTGCTAAAATAGTTCATACAGGCTATGCTGATGTGTACCCTAAAGGTTAAAGGTCAAAGCTTTGTCGACCTGAACATTCCAGAAATGGGATAACCGGTCATACTGCACATGAGAAATGCTTTGCAGCATCCTGACCTAGTTTGTCATTGGGTAGAACTCCACAGGGACAAATGTATGGGACGGAGAGAGGAAACTAAGAGTGAAAATCATCTCTCCAGATGGACCTGAAAGCCCAGGGGTCTGGCCCATGGACTATATTCTACGCACCAAACATGTATGGACTTTAAGAGTGTGATGCCTCAGCATAATGGACTGTCAGAGGTTTTACATAATATCTAAACAGTGATCAGGGGGATTTGCATATATTTACATAACCAATCTAATTTTGAACTCTAATTTTGAACTGAAAATATTGAAATACCATAAGCATGCAGTTCCTGCAGATCATCCAGCCAGTGGCAGCTTTAATGTTGCTGTCTACCTGACTATAAAGATGATAATGGTCAAATGCTGGGGAAGGTCTAATTTTGGGGAAAGGTCTCAAGTTGGTGAAGGTTGAGTGCTGGTCAAGGTCTGACGTCAGTGAAGGTCAAATGTTGGGGAAGGTCAAATGTTGGCCAGAATGTCGTCTTTGTCCACCTGGTTGTCCCTATCTTTGTCCACATTGTTGTCCTTGTCTTTGTCCAACTGGTCGTCCCTGTCTTTGTCCACTTGCTTGTGCAGCTGATTCTGCCTAATGACTCTGAACACAGTCCATCTGAATATATTGACCTGCTGGTCATCTGAACATGCATTTTCCCCATAAAAGGTATTTTTCTGAGAGCCAGAAGAGGACTGGCCACAACACTGAGTGCTGATCCTCTCTAGGTTTCTTTATAGGATTTTACCCTACTAGGTACTGTGCATCAACTCATGTTGTTGCTTGCTCTTTGGGGTTTCTAGGCTGGTATCTGCATAAGCACTTTGTAATAACTGCTGATCTAAAAAGGGCTTAATAAAATGGATTTTGATTGATGGTTGGTGAAGGTCTAGTGTCAGTGAAGGTCTAGTGTCGGTGAAGGTCTGGTGTTGTTGTGTCAGTCTAATTCAGAAGACAGCTCCTCCACTGGTGGCAGGTCAAATGCAGGGCCACGTGTAGGGGGTTTATTCTGTAATGAACAGGCAGAGAGTCCACCCACTGAGGAGCATCTCTGGTGATGTGGGTCCTGTCATGTTGGTCTCCTGGGCCGCGGTACTGAAGACGGACGGTGGCCTTATCCAATCACCTGCTATAATTAGCTGTTACAGTGTGTAATGTTTGGTGTGTGTTTCTGTCACACCTCTTTTCCTCTCTCCCCTAGCTCTCTCCTTCTCCCTCTTTCCCCTTCTAAAGCTGATTCTCCCTCTCCCATCTCCACCGCTCTCTCCTCCCTCTCCCATCTCTCCCTATCTGCTGTCTCACCATCTGTTCCTGCAGTGTGAGTTCCAGGCCAGATCTGAGCCATGACACCTGGGCTCCTCCACCACCTGCCTGTATAACAACACTCACCCTCCATCCCTCCATCTCTCTCCCTCCATCTCTCTCCCTCCATCCCTCTATTTCTCTCCCTCCATCTCTATCTCCATCACTTTCTCTCTCCCTCCAACCCTTTCCCGCTATCTCTCTCCCTCTAACTCTACCTCCACCTGTCTCTCTCCCTCTAACTCTACCTCCACCTGTCTCTCTCCCTCTAACTCTACCTCCACCTGTCTCTCTCCCTTACTCTCGCTCCTTCTCTCTACCTGCATCTCT
Organism: Esox lucius; assembly: GCF_011004845.1. NCBI lineage: Eukaryota > Metazoa > Chordata > Actinopteri > Esociformes > Esocidae > Esox > Esox lucius. Next base: position 37,089,485 of record NC_047575.1, read on the forward strand.
TCATCATTCTCATTCTACCTGCACCTCTTCATCACTCTCATTCTACCTGTATCTCTTCATCACTCTCATTCTACCTGCACCTCTTCATCACTCTCATTCTACCTGCACCTCTTCATGACTCTCATTCTACCTGTATCTCTTCATCACTCTCATTCTACCTGGACCTCTTCATCACTCTCATTCTACCTGCACGTCTTCATCACTCTCATTCTACCTGGACCTCTTCATCACTCTCATTCTACCTGCACGTCTTCATCACTCTCATTCTACCTGGACCTCTTCATCACTCTCATTCTACCTGCATCTCTTCATCACTCTCATTCTACCTGCACCTCTTCATCACTCTCATTCTACCTGCACCTCTTCATCACTCTCATTCTACCTGCACCTCTTCATCACTCTTATTCTACCTGCACGTCTTCATCACTCTCATTCTACCTGGACCTCTTCATCACTCTCATTCTACCTGCATCTCTTCATCACTCTCATTCTACCTGCACTTCTTCATCACTCTCATACTACCTGGACCTCATCATCACTCTCATTCTACCTGCACGTCTTCATCACTCTCATTCTACCTGGACCTCTTCATCACTCTCATTCTACCTGCACGTCTTCATCACTCTCATTCTACCTGGACCTCTTCATCACTCTCATTCTACCTGCATCTCTTCATCACTCTCATTCTACCTGCACTTCTTCATCACTCTCATACTACCTGGACCTCATCATCACTCTCATTCTACCTGGACCTCTTCATCACTCTCATTCTACCTGCACCTCTTCATTACTCTCATTCTACCTGGACCTCTTCATCACTCTCATTCTACCTGCACTAATCTCGGCTTTTTAATCATCCCATCCTCTCTCCATGCATTCTTCTTTATCTCTCTTCTCCCATCCTGAAACATCATATAATTTAGAGACTTTACACTGTTTAGTCAAATATAATGACTCTCTATTAGCCTAACTACCTGTGTGTGTGTGTTGGGGGTGTGTATGTGTGATCCAAAGTTCAGCTGAAGGTGTCAGAAGCTGTCTGTCCATCAGAAGCCTAAATTAATATTTCATACAGCGCGCGCATGCGAACACACACACACATACACTGCTGTAATGCTCTCTGAGAATCAATTACGCTGGCACCAGGTTGTGTCAAGGTCACCTTCCACTCTGCTTCTCAGCATGTCTGTATGTGTGGTGAAGGTGTGTGTGTGTATGTGTCTAGGTGTGTGCTCCATGGGAGTGACTTTTTAAAATTGTTTATGTAAGTGTGTCTTCCACCAGCTGTAGCAGGAGGGTTAAAATGCTGCAATATTACCGCCATTGTCAACACACACACGTGTCACAGCAGTAAAGCTCTGCATATTGTCTCAAACTCTAAGACTGTTTTTATAACTCCCTCTTTTCCTGTCTGCATTTCCCTCTCTCTCTATTGATCGCTGAGTTCTCCAGCTGTATAGCACCTCTTCGCCAGATCTCAAGGCCCTACAGAGGGTGTTGTGACAGACAGAGGTCAACAGCCAGAGGTCAACAGCCAGAGGTCAACACATCCTAGCTCCCTGTCACCCATGTTACCAGAGCATAGAACTGACGGGACCCGTTGCAGCTTCTACCCTCTAGCCATTAAAATGTAATTGACTGGACCCTGTACAGCATCTACCCACTAGTCATTAAACTATAATGGACGGGACCATGTACAGCTTCTACCCTCTAGCCATTAAAGTGTAACTGATGGAACCATGTACAGCTTCTACCCCAAAGCAATAAGACTGTTAAACATGACAATCATCTGTATTGTCCCAGTTGTGAAATGTGTTGAGCAATCAGGGAACAACTGTAAAAACAAACAACAACAACATTGAAAACTGAGACACAATATAACAGACATGCAAACCACATTTAGAAAGAAATAATGCAGTCGGCTGCAGTCTACTAACACTATGTATCACAATTTTTGTTCCTGGGTAGTAAGTGTTATTTCGTAATTGCTTGAACTGATGGGCTTATGGAGAAATTTACTCAGCACTGAATCTATCTGGAATTTTCTGGAAAATAGGTACATTTCAAAATATCACTGTCCGGGTCACAAAAGCAAAGTTTTGGGGGAATAATAGCAATTTTCAATACTTGGCTTGAGCATTTAGGAACAACAACAAAGAAAGTGGCTACATGGTGCAAACACTCACAGTGCAAAAGGGTCAAGTGAAAATTATGCATTATTTCAATGTGCATGTATGGAAAGTGTACTGTATAGCCAGTGGAATAAAATAGTTATTATATCTGTCACAGGACAATCTAGGATAATACAACCTCTAAATATCCTTACCCATGACCACAGCGGGCGAGGGCTTCTATGACAGCTATCTCAAGTCAGTAGTCATGTCTTTGGTTTTAGAGACGTTTTCACACCATGACACAAAGGGATCCTCCACAGGCCCATGCTCAGACTGCCCATCCTGCTGTGAACTGACGATGACAGAGTCATCAGCTAACATAATGATGTGTCTGCTTTTGTAATCGCCGGGAAAGTTGTTAGGGTACAGCAAGTAGAGGAACGAGTATGCATCCGTAGGGATCCGGCAGAAGAGCCACGCTGCTTTGACAGGACGCCATTCACTGACACCTGTTGGGACCGGTCAATAATGAAGTCCATCATCCAGTTGGAGACGAGCTTGTCGGCTAGATAGTGTTAATTTAGACTAAAAATCAGTCTGGCAGGCGTTTTTTGCCCCTTCAAGTGCTTATAGTGGTTTATAGCAGAGTCATTGCAGCATCCTCCTCTTTCAACCTTTTATGCAAATTGCAGATGGCCTAGGTAGTTGTCCACATGACCTCCGACTTGATGAACGTCTCAAAGGACATCACCAGGGATGTCAAATCTAAGTCATATAGCATCTCGTGAGAATTGCATTTGGCCAGTGGAACTACAGCAGCATACTTCCAGAGATTTGGTACATTATGCGATATGTTAAAGATATAACATGTCGAGTGACTACTGCTGAGTGATTACTAATGAATGACAACGACAGGAATGCGCTGCACTGTCCCCTCTTTATACTAACCCTTGACTTCATCGGAACATACTGGATTCGATCTAAACAGGCTTATTCACGTAAAACAAATGTATACATATAGATCTTTACTGGTTACTCAAATAGATGTTATGTTACATACACAAACACACACACACACAGAATATGTCATATGGTTGTTATGTAATTGTCAATAACTATTGTGATTTGTTACTCGGTTTTTATTGTGTTACTATATTTTGAATCTTCAATATTTTCTATTCCTGTCTCCTTCCCTTAAGTTGTAAATCTGCATTGTTAGAGAAGCGCCTGTATGTTAGCATTTCACTGTTAGTCTGCTGTTTACGAAGCATCTGACAAATATAATTTGATGTGATTTAATGTAAGGGGATGAGGAGCCGTGTCGGTCTCAGAGGTTAACCTCCTGGGATGATCACTAACCCACTTACAGCTGTTCTGACACAAACACACACACACACACACATATGCATACATAAAAAGGCATGACACATGCAGACTGAAAGAGCCAAGCTCCCGAAGTGGAATGAGTCAGACAAAAGAGGAACCAGAAATACCTTCAGCAGGAAGAAAGGATATGAACACTATTAGAGAAGACAACGCGAGGGAAAAAAGGGAGGGAGAGGGAGGGGGAAAGAAAAGCAGAGAAAGGAGGAACAGAGCAGAGACAATGAAATGTGCCAAGATGACTAAAACATGTGATTACATGTGACAAGCCTGTGCGTCTCAAAGAATCCTTTAGAAACTGCACACCTTTGTCTTTGTCGTGTTTCCTTTGTTGTTCTTTCCTCTCTCATTCTCTCTCACATGTACTCTATTTAACCTTTATTTAACTAAAGAACAGCTCACTGAATGAGGCAACGCAGTGAATCTTAGTCACAATAGCGCTCTCCTCGATCTGAAATGAACTGTTGAAGATAAACTGGAGAAACTGAACTAGTGATAATAAACTGGAAAATCTGAACTGGTCAAAATGAACTAGAGACAAACGTATTTTTTTGGTCAATTTGAGATCCAGGGCTATTGCATAAAAGATTCGGGGATACTCATAAAAGATCCGGGGCTATTCATAAAAGATCCGGGGCTATAGCCCTGGATGCCCATGCCTAACTACGCCACTGCAGTATAGGCAGTAATTTAGCTAAAGTATTACCTGACAACTACTGAATCCAACCCTGTAGTGAATATTGTGTGTTCACTGAAGATGAGAAGAGACCACGTCTGACAACTGAGATGCATATTGTTGTTCACTATGTAAGTAAAATAGAATAAATCTCCATAGATCTTCAAAACAGTGACACAGGAAATGTGGGATGTAGTGGACAAGGGTGGTTGTGTTTGTGTGTAGGGTTGTGTTTGTGTGTATGTTTATGACTGTATGTGGGGTTTCAGTGGTGTGTAACATTGTGGTTGTGCGTAGGGTTGTGGCTGTGCGTAGGGTTTAGGTTGTGTTCAGTGTTGTGATTCTGTGTAGAGTTGTTGTTGTGTTTAGGGCTATGTTTGTGTATAGAGTTACGGATGTGTGTAGGGTTGTGGTTGGGTCTGGGATTTTGGTTGTGTGGAGGGTTGTGGTTGTGTGTAGGGTTATGGTGGTGTAGAAGGTTGTGGGGTTGATGTATGGCTGTGGTTGTGTGTGGGGTTGTGGTTGTGTGTGGGGTTATGGTGGTGTGTAGGGTTATGGTTATGTGTAGGGTTGTGGTGGTGTATAGGGTTGTTTTTGTGTGTGGGGTTGTGGTTGTGTGTGGGGTTGTGGTTGTGTGTGGGGTTATGGTGGTGTGTAGGGTTGTGGTGATGTGTAGGGTTGTGGTGATGTGTAGGGTTGTTTTTGTGTGGGGGGTTGTGGTTGTGTGTGGGATTATGGTGGTGTGTAGGGTTGTGGTTGTGTGTTGGGTTGTTTTTGTGTGTGGGGTTGTGGTTGTGTGTGGGATTATGGTGGTGTGTAGGGTTGTGGTTGTGTGTTGGGTTGTTTTTGTGTGTGGGGTTGTGGTTGTGTGTGGGGTTATGGTGGTAGGATTGTGATGTGTAGGGCTGTGGTTGCGGGTGGGGTTGTGGTTGTGTGTAGGGTTGTGTTTGTGAGTAGGATTGTGATGTGTAGGGTTTTGTGTAGGATTGTGATGTGTAGGGTTGTGGTTGTAGGTGGGGTATTGGTTGTGTGTAGGGTTATGGTTGTGTGTAGGGTTGTTGTTGTGTGTAGGGTTGTTGTTGTGTGTAGGATTGTGATGTGTAGGGTTGTGGGTGGAGTATTGGTTTTGTGTAGGGTTATGGTTGTGTGTAGGGTTGTGGTTGTGGGTGGGGTTGTTGTTGTGGGTAGGATTGTGATGTGTAGGGTTGTGGTTGTGGGTGGGGGTGGGGTATTGGTTGTGTGTAGGGTTGTGGTTGTGGGTGGGGTATTGGTTGTGTGTAGGGTTATGGTTGTGTGTAGGGTTCAATGGGATTTCCGGAAGGTCAAATGGTGGGTGTATCTTTTGATGTTTCACAGTAAGAGGTCAGCAGCAACACACAGAGACCTTCAAAAGAGACGGAAATAAACCATACTAACACATACACAGTTTCTCTCTCTCACACACACACACACACACACACACACTGAAATAAAATAGAAGATCAAAGGGTCTTGAACTTCTGCTTCTCATATGTGTCTCTATGCTTTATTTTGATTATTTATTCATTTATTTATGTAGTTTTTTGGCTAGTTAGTTCATTTAAAAATTCATAAAGTATGTCATTATTTTTTATATAGTCAACTTGTAGTCTCAGCCTCTACCATGATGAGAACTATACAGTATATACAGAGTCATTGTTCTATGGTGGAATATATTACAACAGCCTATTGTATTCTACGATATAGTAGATAAGTAAAGACTAGTTCTTTTCTACTATATAGCAGAGTGGTATGGAATAGCTGTTTTCTACTCTATAGTAGATGCATATAAACTAGATGTTTTCTACTCTATAGTAGATGTATATAAACTAGTTGTTTTCTACGGTATAGTAGATTAACATACACAAATTGTTTTCTACTGTATAGTAGATTAACATACACAAATTGTTTTCTACTGTATAGTAGATTAGCATACACAAATTGTTTTCTACTGTATAGTAGATTAAATACACAAATTGTTTTCTACTGTATAGTAGATTAACATAGACACATTTTTTACACTGTATAGTAGATTAACATAGACAAATTGTTTTCTACTGTATAGTAGATTAACATAGTAAGTGGGAAAACCTGCAAAATTGGCAGTGTATCAAATACTTGTTCTCCCGACTGTATATATTGTTCAGCATTAATAGTACCTTCAGAGATGTGCAAGTCACCCCATATCATCACGGATGCTGGCTTTTGAACTGTGCGCTGATAACAAGCCGAATGGTCCCTCTCCATTATTCCCAAAAATTTCACTTTTTTTTATGTCAGACCACAGGACAGTTTTCCACTTCACCTCAGTCCATCTTAAATGGGCTTGGCCCCAGAAAACATGACGGTTTTTCTGGATCTTGTTTATATCTGGTTTCTTCTTTGCATGGTCGTTTTAACTTGCATTTGTGGATGCAGTGTTCACAGACAATGGTTTTCAGAAGTGTTCCTGAGCCCATTATATTCAACTTTATTGTAACTGAACAGTATGAGTACAGTGCAACGAAATGTAGTCAGCATCTAAACAGAAGTGCAAACAAAAGAGGGCAGGCTATTTACAAGAATAAAGGATAGTATAAGTTACAAGCGGAATGTATAGATGTGCAATGAAGGCAAATAAGTACAAATGGCAATTCTAAATGTGCAATGAAGGCAAACAGGGGAGGACAGCAAACAGGGGAGGACAGAAAAGTATAATGTGTGTACAAGTGGTAAATTAATAGTTGTGTGATGAGGCAAATGCAAGTGCAAATGGCAATTCTGACTGCACAATTGAGCGAATTGGAGGTGTAATATAGAATGTGCAACTGAAATGCAGGAATTGCATCAATGAGGTCCCTGAGGTAGACATATAAATGCAACAACTGAAAAATGCAAGTACAATGGCAATTCTAAATGTGCAGTTCAAGCAAATTGAAGGTGCAAGGCGGTATGTGCAACTGAAATGCAGGGATAGCAGCAATGAGGTTCCCGAGGTAGACATGTACTTGTAACAACTGAAAACGTCCTTATCAGACTTTGCAAGGCAGTGTCAGAGTCCAGTATTACCAAGGAGTAGTGCAAACAAGGTCCCTGAGAGGCAGTACTAAGCGGTGGGCGGGTCGGTATGTTTAGTGTTGGGTCACAGAGTTCAGCAAGGTTACGGTAGATGGGAAGAAGTGTCCCTGAGCCCATGCAGTGATGTCCACTACAGAATCCTGTCTGTTTTTAATGCAGTGCCATTTGAGGGCCCAAAGATCACAGCCATCCAAAACGTTATTCTTAAATTGTTTATTAGCCCACGCAGTCTTTCACAGAGTGATGAACCACTCCCAATCTTTACTTCTGAAAGGCAATTTTTATACCCAATCATGTCCCTGACCTGTTGCCAATTAACCTAATTAAATGCGAGATGTGAGACCTGTTTTTTATTGCATTACACAACTTTTCCAGTCTTTTGTTACTCCTTTCCCAGCTTTTTTGTAACGTGTTGCTGGCATCAAATTCAAAGAGGACATACATTTTTCAACAAACAATAACATTTCTCAACATTTAATATGTTGTCTTTGTACTAGTTTCTATTGAATAATGGCTCAAATGTTTTGCACATCATTGCATTCTGTTTTTCTTTACATTTTAGACAGCGTCCCAACTTTCTTTGGAAACATGGTGGTAGATTAGCATAGACAAGTTATAGATTAGAACAGACAAGCCTTTTCTACTGTATAGTAGATTATTATAGACTAGTTGTTTTACGGTACAGTAAATTTGCATGGACTAATTGTTTTCTACAGTACAGCAGATTCATATAGACAAGTTGTTTTCTACTGTATAGTAGATTAATATAGACAAGTTGTTTTCTACTGTATAGTAGATTAATATAGACAAGTTGTTTTCTACTGTATAGTAGATTAGTATAGACTAGTTGTTTTCTACTGTACAGTAGATTAGTATAGACTAGTTGTTTCAACTGTATAATAGATTAGTATAGACTAGTTGTTTCAACTGTATAATAGATTAGTAAATATAAGTTGTTTCTGCCGTATGGTAGATTAGTATAGACTAGTTGATTTACTGTATTGCAGATTACCATAGACAAGTTGTTTTCTACTGTATAGTAGATTAGTGTGAACTAATTGTGTATGGTAGATCAGTATAGACTGGTTGTGTATGGTAGATTAGTATAGACTGGTTGTGTATGGTAGATTAGTATAGACTGGTTGTGTATGGTAGATTAGTAAAGCTCTGGTTGTCCATGTGAAGGTACTATCCACTAAACAAGACAGCGTGTTGGAGTGCAGATTGGCTCACAATCTAGTCTGTGTTAAGGTATTGTCAACTAGAGAGAAGAAACTATTGATTAAATAGATCTGTTTACCTACATCTCCTAGCATTGACCTCTTCATTTCATCATCTGATATTCTCACCACTCACACTCTCCTCCTATCCAAACCTAATTACCTAATTAAACACACTCTCATGAAAAAACACCAAAGCTTTCCTATACCCAACCAAACCTATTCATCTAATTGGAGGTGATAGGGTTCGGTTAAGGCATTGATTATACAAACACACACACACACAGAACAATTACAGCATTGACCCCTTAAGGCCAGCCTCATTTATTACCCCTGACTGGACCAATACCACTGTTCCACCAACACCCATTATCTGACCCCTGTGTGTGTGTGTGTGTGGGTGTGTGGGTGTGTGTGTGTGCCTTCCATTAGTATTTCTCCATACCATACCGAAACAGCTACTGGACTGGCTTCAAGCTCAAATCTAAATGCTCTGACCACTGTGGATCACCTGATATAACAAAACTGCTTTAACAATCTTAAATACCAGGACAGGTTGGTCTGAGTCAGTTGACCATGTTGCAAATGGACTCTGTCAACAAGAGGGCCGTTTCATTTGAAACGTTCATAGCTACTGGAGGTATGATAATGATTCTACTGAAAGTTAAGGCACATACAAACGACACATTACACATCCAGCACCAAAATGACATTTAAACAGTTAATTTATCGCAATGTACCAGACCGCCTCTTTAAGTACCAGCCACTCACATCACACCAGAACAGACTTGTCATTGGTGCAAACAAGCAATAATGTTGTTTGTGGGTCTGGTCCGTGTTCTGAGACTGTCAGGGTGTTCCTCCACATTACAGGCCTACACAAATACAGCAGAGGCATGTTGTTTGGGGGTCTGGTCCATGTTCTGAGACTTTCAGGGTGTTGCTTCACATTACAGGCCTACATAAATACAGCAGAGGCATGTTGTTTGGGGGTCTGGTCCGTGTTCTGAGACTGTCAGGGTGTGGCTTCAAATTACAGGCCTACATAAATACAGCAGAAGCATGTTGTTTGGGGGTCTGGTCCGTATTCTGAGACTGTCAGGGTGTTGCTTCACATTACAGGCCTACATAAATACAGCAGAGGCTTGTTGTTTGGGGGTCTGGTCCGTGTTCTGAGACTGTCAGGGTGTTGCTTCAAATTACAGGCCTACATAAATACAGCAGAGGCATGATGTTTGGGGGTCTGGTCCGTATTCTGAGACTGTCAGGGTGTTACTTCACATTACAGGCCTACATAAATACAGCAGAGGCGTGTTGTTTGGGGGTCTGGTCCGTGTTCTGAGACTGTCAGGGTGTTGCTTCAAATTACAGGCCTACATAAATACAGCAGAGGCATGATGTTTGGGGGTCTGGTCCGTATTCTGAGACTGTCAGGGTGTTGCTTCACATTACAGGCCTACATAAATACAGCAGAGGCGTGTTGTTTGGGGATCTGTCAGCCTAGCAGTGTGCAGAGGGAGGTGATATCCGAACCCTGCGTTTCCCCACATACAGAGAGTGCTTTTGAATTGTATTGAATAGTTTGATTTATTGGAACAAATAGAGCATTCAAACTGTGTGTGTGTGTGTGTTATATAAAACCTCCAAAAAGTTCATTTTACCTTTCATCTTGGTCTCCCAATCATAAAGTATATTTCATTTTTGCTCTCGCCCCCTCTTCTCTCCCTGTCTCTCCCCAGCTCCCACCCCTTTACTTCATCCCAATCCCAATCCCTCCTGCAACCCCCCCCAGTCTTCTGATCCCTCTCTTACTCTGTCCCCCCTTCTTCTCTCTCTTTCTTACCCCCTCACTCTCTTTCTCTGATTGGATGTTGAGGGATCCCTGTCTTGCCCAGCGACTGGTGAGGGGATGAAAAGAGGAAAGGATGAGTGGAAAGAGAAATAAAGGAGGGATGCAAGGAAGGAGGAATGACAGGAGGGAAGGGATGAGAGTACAGAATAGAGGATGGAATGGATGAGAGAAGGGATGAGAGATGATAGCAGAGGATGGATGAATGGATGAAAGGACAAAGGGATGAGTAGAGGGATAAGATCAGAGGAATAAAGAGTGAAGGAAGGATAAGAAGAGAGGAGGGATGAGAGGAAGAGAGGATGAGTCGAAAAGGATGATGTAACAAGGTTTGTTGGCGTGTGCAGATCAGGGAGGGTGGGTGTGTTTTTGTGTATGGGTGGTTGAGGGTGGGTGTGTGTTTGCGTATTTGTGTGTATGTGTGTGTGTGTGTGTGCGTCAACTGTAACTAGGGGAATAGGGGTAGCATAGCTATCTAGGTCACATTAAAAACACATGCCTCCCCGCGCCGAGAAGGCAGTCTGCAGCTGTGTGTGTGTGTGTGTGTGTCTAGGATGGAGTCAGCAGCTTAACCAGCCCTAGTTAGAGTCAGAGAAAATAGAATATAAATAGTTGACTAAAGTTCAGGTCATACTGGGTAGGTTAAGTGAAGAAATTTAGTTCCATTTAGCTCCATTTGACACGGTTTTAAGAAGTTCAATACTTTTTCAGGGGTTGGCAACTATGTTAAAGGCAGGACAATGTTATTTTAGAACAGAATGCTAATAGTGGGAGGAGCTGAGAACAGAATGCTAATAGTGGGAGGAGCTGAGAACAGAATGCTAATAGTGGGAGGGGCTGAGAACAAAATGCTAATAGTGGGAGGAGCTGAGAACAGAATGCTAATAGTGGGAGGAGCTGAGAACAGAATGCTAATAGTGGGAGGAGCTGAGAACAGAATGCTAATAGTGGGAGGAGCTGAGAACAGAATGTTAATAATGGAAGCAGTTGAGAACTGAATACTAAAAGTTCAAAAATAAAGGTTGAACTAATGTTGTTCAAATGCACTCACAACACACCCACACAGAATCCAATTAAGGCACAGACTGTAAGAATGTTAGACACACTGAGAATAGGGATGATAGTGGCTGTTGAGAGACTCAATACATCACATCACACTTACAGAGAGAGAGAATGATGAAGAGAAAGAAACAGAAGGATGGAGTCTGAAGTATCTCTGAGGTGTAGTTTGCCTCATATAGTCGAGCAATAAGAAATGAAAGACAATGTTATGGCATTGTTATTATTACTGTGAATGATCATAGCCACAATATGAATTCCTAAACTTTTTACATTTTAGCATTCTCTGGTTGTTAGTTCTATTCATGTAGACTGCTATGTAAAGCAAAACAAATAAAGCACTGGTAGAGGGTTGACTATTCCATAACTCTGGCTTCTAGGTAGAGACATGTAATGCATCTGTGGTAGTACTGTTCATATGTATACTAAAACCGCTGGCCGGATATCTCAAGTATCAAAAATGTTGGATGATGAGCTCAGGCTATCTGTGTTAGGGCAGACAGAAAAACTGCACATACGAATAATGATGAGATCTTATTGTCTTTGCCAAACAATGGAAGCTGTTTTCCTGAAGGCAGAATTTTAAGCTCTTAGAAACGCCTCAGACATATTTTGGACAGATTTTGGTTTTGGAGAACGCTCTTGCTTTGCCTCTTCCTTTGTGAAAACAGACAGAAAGTCACATGATCAGGAAATGGCAGACCCACACGGTCTGCCAAAGGGCTTTACCAATGGGCTCTGCTAACAGACAGACAGAGAAAGACACAGAGACAGACAGAGACAGGAAGACAGACAGAGACAGGAGAAGTACTTACGTCGACAAGGCTCTGACTGGGTGCTGTCCACAGACTGAAGAGAGGAGACTGATGAAACACTGGAGGTCCGTACAAAGCTGAATCCAGCTAAACGGCCAGGCCCAGGCAATCCAGAGGAACCAGGAGAAAGACGGGCAGAACTGAACCCAGGGGCACGCAGGCCAGTCTGGCCGGACTTAGGAAGCAGAGTCCTGGAGGTGTGGGCAGAGGCCGTGGATGGAGTGGTGGAAGGCCTTCGATAGCCGCCTGGAGAGCACAGAGAGAACCAGGCCATAACGTTAAGTGTCTGACCCCAGAAAGACCAGAGGGTGCAACGGGTAGCTAATGGATAATCAAAAACAATGTATGTACATTACCAAATATATTACAATTAATAAATGTTAAATATTTAAAGAATGTCTTCTTCTGAGTTCTGAACTGAATGATTGGGAGAGGAGCTGAGAGAGTCAGTCGTCTCAGAACTGGTGGCCTACTGTCTCTCTTTCAGAGACAACGTGTTGTCATCTACAGGGAAGTGTTGGCCAATTAAAAAACACCAGCACACTCCCACACACTGGTAGGACAGGAGAGGCTCATGTTCCCAGGGGTGGAGAAGAGGTGCAAGACAAGGAGAGCAGAACAACAAGGAGTGGGAGGAGGAGAGGAGCATGGGAAAGTAAGGCTTTAAATCCTTACAACATTTGATCCCTGTACAGGGATATGTTTAATATCAGAGAGATAAAGCGGGGTGGGGGTGGGGTGGGGGGGAATTGCTAATAACCTAACATTCAGAAGGCCTTCATCCATTTGAACTTGTGTATACTAACTGTTAGTTTTCAGAGTCAGTTCAGTATTTTTGCCTTCACTTTTGTCATTTACTCTATCTGGCTTGCTTCCCCTTTGAAATGGCAATGTAAATAAAGGCTTAACAGGGCAATAAGATTATATTAAAACTTGAATTCAGAGATACAAAAAGAGAGAAAGAGGGAGAGAAAAGTAGTGAAAGAAAGAGGGGAGACTGACAGCATGTTCCAGGGGACATCGTGAGTCACCATTACTGAACATCGTGAGTCACCATACCTGAGCCCAAAATATCACCCTATATCCTTAACAGCTACTGTTGACCAGGTAATATTGCAGTTATGTATTAATAAAATATGTCAAACATTTAAAATAAATCCCCTCAAAACTGTATAAAACGTTTGGTCGGTAAGTGGGGAAAAGAATAAATGCATGAAACTCAGAGGCACTGAAAGAACAAGATATGAAACAGTTCACCAGGGCATAGACTTTAACTTCATAGAAAACCAAGGACATGGACAACCAATGGGCAAGACTCAATCAAGAACATGGACAACCAATGGGCAAGACTCTCCTGTCGCTCCTTGAGTGTCTGTAATCCCCTCTTATAGCCCACACTCTTACTGTCTCTCTGTCTATCTCTCTGAGCTGGTGGGTGATTGTATAGGCCTCAGTCAGACCCACCTCTCGCCAGCCAAACACCCAAAGTCGGAGTTAGTGATCCTGGGCACAGAGAGAACATTATCCCCCTGCTACCCAGAGATAAGGCAGACAGCCCTCTGGTCTCTGCGTGTGTGTGTGGGGTGGGGACGTGTTTCTCCCATTGGCATGGAGGTACAGTTGTGCTCATAAATTTGCATACCCTGGCAGAAATGGTGAAATTTGGCATTGATATTGAAAATGTGACTGATCATGCTTTTTTTAAGGATAGTGATCAAATCACTGTTATAGACACACAAGGTGACACACACAGATGAAAATGGTAATTAAAGTTGAATTTTCCACACCTGTGGCTTTTTAAATTGCAATTAGTGTCTGTGTATAAATAGTCAATTAGTTTGTTAGCTCTCACATGGATCTACTGAGCAGGCTAGTAACTGAGCCATGTCAAAAGACATGTGTAACAAGGTAATGGAACTTTATAAAGATGGAAAAGGATATCAAAAGATATCCAAAGCCATGCAAATGCAAGTCAGTACTGTTCAATCACTTATTAAGAAGTGGAAAATTCAGGGATCTCTTGATACCAAGCCAAGGTCAGGTACACCAAGAAAGATTTAAGCCAAAACTGCAAGAAGAATTGTTTGGGATACAAAGAAAAACATACAGGTAACCTCAGGAGAAATACAGGCTGCTCTGGAAGTAGGTGCTGTGCTTGTTTCAAGGAACACAATACGGCAATACTTGAAAAGAAAATTGCTGCATGGTTGAGTTGCCAGAAAGAAGCCTTTACTGCGCCAATGCCACAAAAAAGCACAGTTACAATATTCCCAACCAACACCTTGACATGCACTCACAGCTTCTGACACACTGTAATTGGGAGTGACGAGACCAAAATAGAGCTTATGGTCACAACCATATATTTATTTTTATTTAAACTATATCTCTTTTTTGGCTGTGCCCTGTGTAAACATGTTGACAAGTACAGTTTGAGGCACACAAACAAAACATTTAGAGCACTATGTTTGGAGAGGGGTCCACAAGGCCTATAGTGAACAGAATACCATCCCCACTGTGAAGCATGGTGGTGGCTCACTGATGTTTTGGGGGGGGGGTGAGCTCTAAACACTAGGGGAATCTTGTGAAAATTGATGGCAAGATGAATGCAGCATGTTATCACAAAATACTGGTAGACAATTTGCATTATTTTGCACGAAAGCTACGCATGGGACGTTCTTGGACTTTCCAGCACGACAATGACCCTAAGCACAAGGCCAAGTTAAAATCACTGACCCACTCTGGGGAGATCTCAAACGTGTGATTCATCCAAGAGGATTCATGCATGACCTGGAGGCATTTTGCCAAGATGAATGGGCAGCTATACCACCTGCAAGAATGATGCTAAAGAAATGGATGTGACTGAGAACACTCAGACAAGAATCAGAAGTATACCTAAAGAATAGGGATATCAGAGCATATAGAGAATAATCAGAAGTATACCTAAAGGAAAGAGATGTGACTTGTTGCACATAGAGATTAATCAGAAGCATAAGTAAAGGAAAGGGATGTGACTTATTGAATGTAAAGAAGAATCACCTAAAGGAAAGCGAAGCCCAAACCCTCTCTGACAAAGCCGAAACCTGCAAGGAGAAACATCTACGGAGGAGGCCCCTGTTTGGATTTGAGATCTTCTTCAAATGTATCTGCTTGCAAGTCCCAGGACATCAATACAATTAGTAACCAACCCCCCCCCACATCCACCCAACACACTCCAGCATAGACCCAACACACCCCCAGCATACACCCAACACCCCCCCACATCCACCCAACCCCCCCACATCCACCCAACACCCCCCCACATCCACCCAACACACTCCAGCATAGACCCAACACACCCCCACATCCACCCAACACCCCCCAGCATACACCCAACACCCCCCAGCATACACCCAACACACCCCAGCATACACCCAACACACCCCAGCATACACCCAACACACCCCCGCATACACCCAACACACCCCTTATCCCTGTGTGCCCTTTTCTCCCTCTGGCGGCCTTCCACTCTGCGTCAGCTCTGTCAGGGGGGTTCAATAAATACATCGCCCCGTTGTCTGATTGAGGGTGAGCATCATTAAAAATAAATGTTCCTTGCTCCTTCACTCCCTTCCCTATTTTTCCTCCTCTCTACTCTCATCCACTCATCTCCCCAACAGTGAGATAGAGGGAGAGAGACTTGAGAGAGGGATCAAATTGAGAAGAGAGATTTAGAAAAGAGAAATTGTAGGGCTGAGAGAGTATAGATTGAGAGAGGAGTGAGGGAGAGGATGGAGATTGAGAGAAGAGATATTGATAGAGGAGTGATTAAGGAAGGAGAGATGAGAGAGATTTAGAAAGAAGAGACAGGGGAAAGAGACTGTCTAAGAAACATCCAATCAGAGGATAACTTTTAGCACACACCCCGCCTCCTCACTCCTGCTGAATAAAACACTTTCCTATGTTCTCTTTTTTAGCTCTCTACCTCCTTTTATCCATCAGTCCTTATTTTAGTTTCCCACTTTTCTCCTCTCCAATTTCACTCCATCCTGTCCTCCTAGTTTAATACAGGTCCAATAAGCACATTGTGCTAGTTTACTCTCAGCCTCCACACTCATCCTCCGCGCTCAGCCTCCACGCTCAGACTCCGTGCTCAGCCTCCACACTCATTCTCCACACTCAGCCTCTGTCTTTAGCCTCCTCGGTCAGCCTCCACACTCAGCCTCCACACTCAGCCTCTATGTTTAGCCTTCACACTCAGCCTCTGTCTTTAGCCTCCTCGGTCAGCCTCCGCACACAGCCTCCACAATCCATGTTCAGCCTCCATGGTTGACAGAGGCTGTGTCACCATTCTCCAACGAGACATCCCTCTGACGTCGCTCTGCTTCTCCTCCTCCCTCTCTATTGGCTCGGTCTCATTTATTTTCATTCTTCCTTCCTAAGGACCTGGCTCATCACAACAACTCCCAAGTCATTTGGAACAGTTGAAGACAACAGTGTATTTCCTTACTGCTTCCTTACTTTCCTTACTGCTCCCAGCCAGGAAGTGACAGAGGTAAAATTAGCTTTGCAGGCCCGAGTCGGCCTGTGTACTGAGGGAATCCCTGCTGATGGAGACTATCCGCTCTGCAGGCGATGCTGGCCAATTTGCGTGACCAACGGGAATTCTCAGCTACAGGGCCTGTCACATAGTGGTACAATCCGGGGCTCAAACCTAGACTGTGGTGGTCAGCTTGGTGCAACCTTTGTGCCATCTGGGAGACCCTGGGAACTCTATTTCCTTTGCTTCAGAGTAAATCGTCAAATGTGCTGAAACACAAGTCTGTTCTCATCCCCTCCCCCCTCTCTTCTATCTCCATCAATTTTTCTCTTCCATCTTTCTCTCTAATAAGGCATCAAACTGCCAGGGATCTCACATTATATATGCAATATTATCACATTACAATATATCCCAGTACAATATTATCACAGAACAATATTGTTGCAATACTTAGGTGCCTGTAACATTGGTGTTGCAATTAACACATTTCCAGATAATATAGTTATTGTGATATGCTGTTTGGACGTTTCCAGACAAACTGGTCACCATATAACTGCTGCAGAGGGAGAGAGCCATTAGAGGATCGGTTTGGATCAGTCCTTTAAATGAAAGAGTTGAAAACTATTTTAGTCCTTAGAAGGAATATGTATATTACAGTCAAAAATGAAAAACACTATAAATAAAGCTCCGGGAAAAATGAAGAGACCACTGCATCTTTTTCTTTCCTTTCCAAAAAAGGTGCAGTGGTCTCTTAATTTTAACCCTTCTGTTCCTCACTCAAAACCTTCCTTTTCGACTATTTTGGAAAGGAAGGAAAAAGGTGCATTGGTCTCTTAATCTTTAATACATACAACCCCTTTTCCAAAAAAGTTGGGATGCCGCAAATGCAAATAAAAACAAATGACAAGAATGTAATGACGTACAAATCATTTAATCCCTATACTTAATGGAAAATAGTACCAAGACAACATATCAAAACTGAGAAAGAGTTTTTGAAAAATATATACCCATTTTGAATTTGATGCCAGCAACACGTTTCAATAAACCTGTGACAGGGGCATGTTCATTACTGAATTTATTGCCCCTTCTTTTCACAACACTCTGTAAGCATTTGCAAACTGAGGAGACACATTTCTGTAGTTTTGAAAAAAGTGAGTACACCCCTATGTGAAAATGTCCAAATTGGTCCCAATTAGCCATTTTCCCTCATGTGACTCATTAGTGTTACAAGGTCTCACGTGTGAATGGGGAGCAGGTGTGTTCAATTTGGTGTTATCGCTCTCACACTCCCTCATACTGGTCACTGGAAGTTCAACATGGCACCTCATGGCAAAGAACTCTCTGAGGATCTGAAAAAAAGAATTGTTGCTCTACATTAAGATGGCCTAGGCTATAAGAAGATTGCCAAGACCCTGAAACTGAGCTGCAGCAAGGTGGCCAAGACCATACAGCGGTTTAACAGGACAGGTTCCACTCAGAACAACCCTCGCCATGGTCGACCAAAGAAGTTGAGTGCACATGCTCAGCGTCATATCCAGAGGTTGTCTTTGGGAAATAGACGTATGAGTGCTGCCAGCATTGCTGCAGAGGTTGAAGGGGTGGTGTTCAGACCATACACCGCTTACTGCATCAAATTGTTCTGCATGGCTGTCATCCCAGAAGGAAGCCTCTTCAAAAGATGATGCACAACAAAGCCCGCAAACAGTTTGCTGAAGACAAGCAGAGTAAGGACATGGATTACTGGAACCATGTCCTATGGTCTGATGAGACCTAGATAAACTTATTTTGTTCAAATGGTGTCAAGCGTGTGTGGCGGGAACCAGGTGAAGAGTACAAAGACAAGTGTGTCTTGCCTACAGTCAAGCATGATGGTGGGAGTATCATGGTCTGGGGCTGCATGAGTGCTGCCGGCACTGGGGAGCTACAGTTCATTGAGGGAAACATGAATGCCAACATGTACTGTGACATACTGAAGTAGAGCATGATCCCCTCCCTTCGGAGACTGGGCCACAGGGCAGTATTCCAACATGATAACGACCCCAAACACACCTCCAAGACGACTGCCTTGCTAAAGAAGCTGAGGGTAAAGGTGATGGACTAGCCAAGCATGTTTCCAGACCAAAACCCAATTTAGCATCTGTGGGGCATCCTCAAATGGAAGGTGGAGGAGCGCAAGGTCTCTAACATCCACCTGCTCCGGGATGTCGTCAAGGAGGAGTGGAAGAGGACTCTAGCTCTGGTGAACTCCATGCCCAAGAGGGTTAAGGCAGTGCTGGAAAATAATGGTGGCCACACAAAATATTGACACTTTGGGCCCAATATGGACACTTTGGGCCCATTTTCTCCTCCCTTCTCCATTTATAACTTTCCTCAAGTTGAAATTTACAATATTGAAAAAAAGATCCTCTCCTTTAAAACACATTTACAGCAATAAAGTGAAACCTCCTCTCTTTTAAAACACATTTTAATTATAGAGCTGATAGAAGTGATTGTTGGGAGACGACTTGTATTGATTCTGTCCTACAAAGCGTTAAATTGCATGTTAAATCCATTACAGTTGGGTACACAGAGCACACTGCAGTAGACACACACACACCATCATACGAACACACATACAACTAAAAACATACACACACGCGCACACACACAGTACCATCCCCACCGAAATGTTGTAACAGTAAGGCATAGTTAATTGCATTGAAAGGAGGAGGAAGAGAATATTGACACTTTAATGATTAATTTAGTAAGCTAATGGGAAAGGAGGTACCCTACGGCCGGTTAGGGTAAAAATATTGAAGTTAATAAAGTACCACCATTATAACTACTGCTTCACTGACAATTATTTTCACCAGCCTTTAAAATCACACCCAGGTACTGTTGAACTATCCAACAACACTGATGCAAATATGCTGTAAGATAATCAAAACCTAGAGAAAAACACAGCACACTAAACTACAAACTTGCTGACTGGATCATCGGAGCACTTCGGAGAGCCTACAACTGTATCTTCGGGGTACAAATACACCAACCATGAGCCAGAGACAGGAAGAGAGAGGGGAGAAGAAGGAAGAGGGGGGAGAGAGAGAGATAAAGTGACAGAGAAGAGGCAAGGAGGGAGAGGCAAGGAGGGAGAGGCAAGGAGGGAGAGGCAAGGGAGCTAGGAAAAGGAGAGAGGGGAGGAAAGGAAGGAAGAATGGAGAGAAAGGGAAAGGGAGACAGAGATTGAGCCTCTAATTATGGAGAGAGAAAGATAAAGGGGGGGACAGGGAGAGGGAGGAGAGAGGGAGGATAGAAAGAGAGCGGGAAAGAGAGAGAGAGAGCATAAAGCCACCCTGAAAGTCCTGGAACACAGTTCCTCGTCCCCTCCTCTTTCTACCCAGGATCCAGGCCCTGTGCTGGGCCACCAGCTGCACTCCAGCCTCATGTCTGGCACAGGCCATGTCTGCTGTAGGTGCACTGCCACAGACACACACACACACAATACTGACACGCACACTGGTAAGCACTGACTCACTCTTTCAAACACACACACTCCTACTCGCACACGCGCACACACGATGCATGTTATAGGTATCGGGATGAGAGGACCGCAGTAGTGTGTTCAGCTGCCTGTGAGCATATGTGAGGGTCACTTAAAGGGAGAAGACGCAGCTGCTCTTTTCATGTCCATTTGTACACTAATAATGACATGTTTTTTTTTGTTTTTTATAAAACACAGATTTCCTCACCATACATAAATATGGGTGTTTCAGCCTCTTGCTGGTAGAATTTCAGGAACGAGTACATGGCCCAGATACAGGAGGATCTGGTTGAGAGAGTGGGTGTTGACAGGATGCTAGCTACAGTAGGCTGCACAGCTCTAGACTAAATTGGAAATGGACCCGAAGTTCCAGCTGATGTGTTCATAACGGCTGCCAAATTTGAAAATGTATGCTAGAGAAGGCATGTGATGAGACTTAATCAGGGGCCCTGCAGAATGGGAGCTGCCTGAGGTAACATAACGTTAGCAAGCTAACTTGCTAACAAAGCAGCTAGAAACTAGCTAAAACCTATTGAATGACCTAATGTCCGTTTCATTTGTTTGTCTAACCCAAATCTTTCTATGACTCCATGACGACCAAATAAATGAGTTAGCCGTAAACATGATCAATGTCTCGTCATAATCAGTATGTTTACAAGTATCCAATCGGAATGCAGTTAGGACCTGAAGTGGGCAGTACGCTACATGCTAGACACCCCTCAAACCTCTCTCAATTGGCTGAGTTCTGTAAAGAGGAGTGTGCAAAAATCCCCCCTCCAAAAATTCAGACACTGATTAGTGGCTGTACTGTAGGCATTTACTACAATTATTGCTGCTAATGGAGGAACCACAAGCTATTATAAGGGGTCTACATATTTTTGCACACATAAAATCTTTTTTGTCAGGGAAACCACTTTTGTTAAATAAATATTTCAAATATATAATATTACTTTGTTTACATCCTTCAATTAGATTTTTTTATTACATATTGGGGTATAATTTTTTATACCACAATATGTACACATTTATGAGTTCATTTGAAGATATACATCCATCATCTTCCGCTTTATCCGGGGCCGGGTCGCGGGGGCAGCAGTCTAAGCAGGGATGCCCAGACTTCCCTCTCCCCAGACACTTCCTCTAGCTCTTCCGGGGGGACACCGAGGCGTTCCCAGGCCAGCCGGGAGACATAGTCCCTCCAGTGTGTCCTAGGTCTTCCCCGGGGTCTCCTCCCGGTGGGACGGGACCGGAACACCTTCCCAGGAAGGCGTTCTGGAGGCATCTGAAACAGATGCCCAAGCCACTTCAGCTGACCCCTCTTGATGTGGAGGAGCAGCGGTTCTACTCTGAGCTCCTCCCGGGTGACCGAGCTTCTCACCCTATCTCTAAGGGATCACCCAGCCACCCTGCGGAGAAAGCTCATTTCGGCCACCTGTATCCGGGATCTTGTCCTTTCGGTCATGACCCAAAGCTCATGACCATAGGTGAGAGTAGGAATGTAGATTGACCGGTAAATCGAGAGCTTTGCCTTGCGGCTCAGCTCTTTCTTCACCACGACAGACCGATACATTGACCGCATTACTGCAGAAGCTGTACCGATCCGTCTGTCAATCTCCGTTCCATCCTTCCCTCACTCGTGAACAAGACCCCTAGATACTTAAACTCCTCCACTTGAGGCAGGCACTCTCCACCAACCTGAAATGGGCAAGCCACCCTTTTCCGACTGAGGACCATGGCCTCGGATTTGGAGGTGCTGATTTTCATCCCCACCGCTTCACACTCGGCTGCAAACCATCCCAGTGCATGCTGAAGGTCCTGGTTTGAAGGGGCCAACACGACAACATCATCCGCAAAGAGCAGAGACGAAATTGTGTGATCCCCAAACCTGATACCCTCCAGACCCTGGCTGCGCCTAGAAATTCTGTCCATAAAAATTACGAATAGAACCGGTGACAAAGGGCAGCCCTGCCGGAGTCCAACATGCACTGGGAACAAGTCTGACTTACTGCCGGCAATGCGGACCAAGCTCCTGCTTCGGTCGTACAGGGACCTGACAGCCCTTAGCAAAGGACCCAGGACCCCATATTCCCGAAGCACTCTCCACAGGATGCCGCGAGGGACACAGTCGAATGCCTTCTCCAAATCCACAAAACACATGTGGATTGGTTGGGCAAACTCCCATGAACCCTCCATCACCCCGTAGAGGGTATAGAGCTGGTCCAGTGTTCCACGGCCCGGACGAAAACCACACTGTTCCTCCTGAATCCGAGGTTCATTTGAAAATATAAAAAAAAAAAATGAATCATGACAAGTTCAGATACTTTCAAGCAGCTCTGTATGTTTTTCTGTTTACTATCTCAGCTTGCCACTGAAAATAAGAGTTGATTCTTATTAATGGCTAAATAACAGCTAAATAAAAATCAATAAAGAATAAAGCATATAGCCTATGACGCTCTTGTTGGCAATTGTCACGGTACGGTGAGGATCAGTGCACTCCCAGTTCCCGTGACTCCATGAACTCACCCCGGACTCATTCATGGTCTTGTCTCCCATCATCACTCACACCAGGTCCCAATTATGTTATTAGTATGTGTTTAAATGTTTCTCCTCTGCTCCCCTCAATTGTCAATCATTGTTGATGCTTGTATGTGGCACGTAACGGGTGAGTGTTTCGGTCTTGCTGCTGAAGCCAGCACTTTACTTTCTTTCAGTTTATTTTGTATTCAGTGTTTGTTCCAATTAAAAAAGTCACACTCGAATGCAATCCGCCTGCGCCTGGTTCCTCTTCTCCACCACCACCACCGTTATAGCAGTGCATGTCTACTAACACAATATAACATTAGACTGTCTACAAGTGAAGCACTGTTACAACGTACTACTCACATATTAGATAAGAGCCCAGGTCAGTGTCCTTTCATGAACTCAGAGTTTAACAAAACACACCAGTCCTCCATGAAAAACATGGTTTACAAATGAACACAGTTTTGCATTACCATTACCAGTCTTGATGTTTTTTTTATCATTATCATTCTTGATGTGTTTTTAACATTACCGGTCTTTATATATTTTTAACATTATCGGTTTTGGTGTATTTTTTACCATTATCAGTCATGATGTGTTTTTATCATTATCAGTATTGATGTGTTTTTAACATTACCGGTCTTTATATATTTTTAACATTATCGGTCTTGGTGTATTTTTACCATTATCAGTCATGATGTGTTTTTACCATTATCAGTCTTGATGTGTTTTTAACATTACCGGTCTTTATATATTTTTAACATTATCGGTCTTGGTGTATTTTTACCATTATCAGTCATGATGTGTTTTTACCATTATCAGTCTTGATGTCTTTTTACCATTACCGGTCTTTATATATTTTTACCATTATCGGTCTTGATGTTTTTTCCGGTCTGGTGGGATCCGAGGTTTGTGGAAACATTCTGTAGTTTATTATAAAATGTGTGGTTTGAGCCCAGAATGCTTCGCTGAAAGCTTTGTTATCAAACTATACACCACAGGCTCACTTCCACTATGTAACATTTAAAAAACCAAATACTACAGTGCATGTGTTGCCTGGAAAACCTCTAAGTCTATCAGAATGATGTTGGGCAACTGGGAGAAATGCTCAGTGTGTAAATCTGTGAACTTTCCCTTTAAGTGTTAATTGCTTTCCACTTCAAAGTCTCTCCAGGCCCCGAGGGGCATTCACAGCAGACACACACACATCCACACACGCGTCCAAACACACACATCCACACTGATAGAGGGGCAGTACATACATTTGCATTAACAAGGATTAGAAACCGGACCCATGATAGCATCCAGATGGCCCAGAGAGTCGCAGAATGACTCAAGAACAGCACTTCACTTAGAATGTCGCAACAGTTAATCCACTTCACTTAACTAGAACATTGTAACAGTTAATCCACTTCACTAAACTAAAACATTGTAACAGTTAATCCACTTCACTAAACTAGAACATTGTAACGTTTAATCCAGTTCACACAGATGTTTGGACGTTAGTGACTGTAAGTTATCGGTACCATTAAAATTCAACTCTTAAAAAGACTCTGGTTCTAAAGTTAGCTGGGTCATTGCAAGATGAGATTTCAAATCATGATTGTGGACAGGGTGATGCAATTAGCCGACATAGTCAGGGTGACATCCAGATTGAATCTCACCAAGTTCAGGTATGGAATGTGGACCAATTTAAAGTATGGAAGTTAATGCCTGAACTCATCTGTCCAAAATTTTAGTTTACGATCACATTGTGATAGACAGTTGGAAGTTAATGCCTAAACATCAAAAATCTACATTTTTCTTTGTGTGTACATACGTTCTTGTATCACTTTACATTTTTACTTTAAAAATGTTAATATCCCCTCAACAAACATTGATTTTGAAAGTGAGACTGAGGTCGTGTCATAACTACATTGGTATTATTTGACACCTCAAGGGCTCGATGAATCATGTGCGCTAGCTCTGGTATATCTACAATAAACAACTGGGGTCCCTGAGGAGAGGAGGGGAGGTTTGAGCACTAGTCCATGACTAAACAGAATTGAATTAGGTGCGCTAGCTCTGGAATATCTACAATAAACAAATGGGGTCCCTGAGGAGAGGAGGGGAGGTTTGAGCACTAGTCCCTGAGGAGAGGAGGGGAGGTTTGAGCACTAGTGCCTGAGGAGAGGAGGGGAGGTTTGAGCACTAGTGCCTGAGGAGAGGAGGGGAGGTTTGAGCACTAGTGCCTGAGGAGAGGAGGGGAGGTTTGAGCACTAGTCCCTGAGGAGAGGAGGAGTGGTTTGAGCACTAGTCCCTGAAGAAAGGAGGAGTGGTTTGAGCACTAGTGCCTGAGTAGAGGAGGAGTGGTTTGAGCACAAGTGCCTGAGGAGAGGAGGGGAGGTTTGAGCACTAGTCCCCGAGGAGAGGAGGAGTGGTTTGAGCACTAGTGCCTGAGGAGAGGAGGGGAGGTTTGAGCACTAGTCCCTGAAGAAAGGAGGAGTGGTTTGAGCACTAGTGCCTGAGGAGAGGAGGAGTGGTTTGAGCACTAGTCCCTGAAGAAAGGAGGAGTGGTTTGAGCACAAGTGCCTGAGGAGAGGAGGGGAGGTTTGAGCACTAGTTCATGACTAAACAAAGAATTGAATCAGGTGAGAAATCAAAACAAAAATCTTGCTAAATATTTGAGGGTCCCAGACTAGAGGTGTTAGAATTGGTCTCCATTATCACAGGTCTCGAGTGGCGCAGCCTGGGTGAGTTCCAGTGTCCAATCAGTTCAGCAATGTCCAGGTAAGGGGAGGGGTAGGCACGACAGGGTTTGGCTCATTGACTTTTGACAGAGGGCCATTGTTTCCCCCAACACATTTTTTGTCATCCTGATTAAATCAAAGGTTCGCTTAGAAGCAAATGGGATATGTTCTAGGAGGAGGCATGTCGTGGTCTACAAATTGGATTCCACAGAATCAGAAGAAAATTGGGTCAAACTTTATGAGTCATAAATGCAATATATCTCTCCCTCGTATCGTTGGATTCTGGCAAAGACAGACATGTGAGAAACAGCCCTGGAGGTGCCAACCAACATGCACATCATGTGCAATATGTCTGTGTGTGTTTTGTGTGTGTGTGTTTTATGTGTGTGTGTGTGTGATTTATGAGTGTGTGTGTGTTTGGCACACATCTCATGACAACTGAGTTTCAGAAAGAACTTCCAGGACTAAAGAAGGGATACAGGATTTCCTGTTTCTGTCAACACATACACTAAATTAGCAATAGCCGCTAAACCATCCAGATCTATTGGATCCTATTCCTACTTCCTTTTTGAAGGAAAACACAATAAATTATTTTGTCCTAGTCCTTGTGTGTCTTGGCCTGTGCTGTCAACAATATCTATCAATTCAAGTAAGGGCTGAGTGTATATCTTTCCTACTTAGTTTCGGGCTGGTATCAAGCCTTCCCTGCGAACCTACAACGAATTACCACCAACGTGCATCTCCTTTGTATAGCTTGCAACTGGAATGTTATCCTGCATCTGTCAGTTTTTGACAACTGTAAAAGGGGCTTCATAAAGTAAATCTGATTGATATGGACAGTGACAAATTTAAAATGCCTCTCTCTTCAACAGATTGTAAACACAATGTGCCTGCAGTGCTGCCACACACACACACACACACACACACATACATTCATACACACACACACACACACACAAACAGAATCTCTGAGTAGATAAATGGAGTTTATCTATTCAATTACAGATACAGCTGATGGGCAGTGGAGAAGGCTAGATAAAATGAAAGGAGAGGAGATAGGAGAGATAGGAGAGGGGGGAGAAACAATAAGGAGAGTTTGGAAGGAGAAGATAAGGGATTGGGGGAGGATGAGAGAGGAGATTAGTGGGAACGGAGGAGAGAAGTCTCAAACACATTCACCCACTACAGAATAGGAACAGATATGCTACATGGTGTTTGTTTTTTACAATTGCTAACAACTTTTTGTCCAACCGGTAGTCATATTCTCAGAACATCTCAACACAATAAGCACAACATCCGTCTGATTTGGACCATACCATTACAGTTTTTCCCAATTGCTAACAAGCATCGGTCAATACTGAAACCACAGTTGCAAAACACTTCACACACACTGTATTTCTAACATGCATCTTGGCCAAACAGTTATTCTCACCTCCAAAACAAACTAAAACCACCAAAACACTTTATACATGTCTCAAAATAAGCTTGTTCAACCATAAAACTGGCAACAATTCTCACTCAAAAACACACATTGTCACTCATAACACACTGACCTAAAAAACCCTATTGGAGCATTACATAAATTATTAACTTTAATCTTTCAAGTTTTTTTTTAATTATTTTTCACATGAATCAGTATTTTAATATAAAATATGAAAAACACCTCCCTTTATTGTCTTTACTAATGTATACGGAACAAGAAGGAATCAGAAACGCAGCAATTTGAAGGAATATCCTGAATCTTTTCTATATCTTTGCATATAGTAAATTATACTTCAGAAAAATAAAATGTTCAAACAAAATTCTAGGGCTGCAATAATAACAAACAAACATCAACATGTATAGTATAATCACTAGTCTCTCTGTATTGTAGGGGCCAATGAGTGGATTGTATAACAGCAAACCATCATTGGACAGTGCTGCACACATTGTGATGTTCGCTCCTCTCTGGGCTGGGACATCCACGGTGGCTCTCTGACCAATCATATTTCTTCCCCTGTGGTGTGTTTTTGCCAGGTTGAATCCAGCTTAATCCACAAAGATGAATTTATGTCCAGTTTGACTGCCTTCCTTCTCCATTACTTTCTAAAAACAATCGTGAATCCACAGTTTTACAGTACTTTACATTATGCCTTGATGTGTATATACCCTGTTTGGTTATTGAACAGACATCTTACCTGGATATATTGATACTGGAGTTCTTTCACCGTTTCTCTCAAAGGGTACAGTGTACAATGCTTGGATTGTTTTTCAGTTGAAACTGCAAGCAGCTGTGTTTGGAATGGTTAAATATTCTGCTATGTTATGCTAACATTTTCTTTATATTTCAATCTGGTTACTGCAGAAATGCACAACAGTTGCCATTATTCTGTTTTGAATGTGTTTTTACCAGTTTTGGTAACAGTGTGTAGGCATTTGAAAAAAACAAGTGCTGCTAATATATTTTTTTGCAGGTGGTGGAGTATGAATGAAAAAAGGGTAAATGGATTTTGGTTAATTGAATTCAAGTGTTCATTGAATGCATTTTGTGTGAAGGCAATGAAAAATTATTCCCAGTTTGGTCCACATACACTTCTGTTTTGCAGATTGTGTGAAGAGTTTTGACAATGTGACTTCAGTATTGACCAATGCTTGTTAGCAATTGGGAAAAACAGTAACACAGTTCATGTTGTTTTCAAAGAATATGCAGTCAATTAACACATTTCTAAAATGTTTACATTTTCTTTATACACTAGCTTACTCAGTACCAGAAAAATGGATCTTTCTTCTTATTTACAGATGCTTGTACACCGAATGCCAGAAATTAAGACCTAATGTTCAAAACCTTACAGAATAAAGCCTCAACTTCTGCAATTACAGCAGCTCAAAAGCTATATTGACAGCTGATTAGCATTTTCAAATGAACAGATCATTGAAACATTGAAAAATAGCTGATTTACTGTATGTTGTTTCATTTTTATTCATTTGACTACAGTTAGTTCCAGAAATAATTGGACTCTGACACAAGTTTTGTTATTTTGGCTGTTTACCAAAATATATTCAAGTTACAGTAAAATATTGAATGCAGTCTCTCAGCTTTAGTTTGAGGGTATTCACATCCAAAATGGAGGAAGGGTTTAGGAATTACATCTCTTTAATATGTAGCCCCCTCTATTTTAAGGAACCAAAAGTAATCGGACAATTGACTCAAAAGCTGTTTTATGGACAGGTGTGGGCTATTCCTTTGTTATTTCTTTATCAATAAAGCAAGTAAAATGTCTGGAGTTGATTCCAGATGTGGCATTCGCATTTGGAAGCTGTTGCTGTGAACCTACAATATGCAGTCAAAGGAGCTCTCAATGTAAGTGTAACAGACCATCCTTAGGCTGCAAAAAAATCCATCAGGGAGATAGCAGGAACATTAGGAGTGGCCAAATCAACAGTTTGGTACATTTTGAGAATAAAAGACTGCACTGGTGAGCTCTGCAACACCAAAAAGGCCTGGACGTCCACAGAAGACAACAGTGGTGGATGATCGTAGGATCCTTTCCATAGTAAAGAATAACCCCTTCACAACATCCAGCCAAGTGTAGAACATTCTCCAGGAGGTAGGCATATCATTATCCAAGTGTACCATAAAGAGAAGACTTCATGAGAGCAAATACAGAGGGTTCACCACAAGGTGCAAACCATTCATATGCCTCAAGAATAGAAAGGCCAGATTTTGCTAAAAAAACATCTACAAAAGCCAGCCCAGTTCTGGAACAGCATTCTTTGGACAGATAAACTAAGATCAATCCGTAACAGAATGATGGGAAGAACAGTTTATGATCCGAAGCATACCACATCATTTGTAAAACATGGTGGAGACAGTGTGATGGCATGGGAATGCATGGCTTCCAATGGCATTGGGTCACAAGTGCTTATTGATGATTTGACAAAAGACAGAAAGAAGCATCCGGGTGAATGCTGAAATGTATAGAGATATATCGCCTGCTCAGATTCAGCCAAATTCAGCGATGTTGAACTGGATGTAATCAGAAAGTAATCAGAAAGCATGGAATCATAAAGTTAACTATTGGGCTAAATGTGTGATGTAGGTGTTTTCTTGTGTTAAGAGTTTAGAAAAAGCATCTTAAAGGAAAGGTTCGCTATGTTTTCATCCTGGGGCCTTTTTTTCAGATTATCTAGCCTAATCCTGGACTGTGGAGACATTCTTTTTTGGACTTAATAGTTCTGAGAGTTTACGATATTTTAAAAGGAGACTCTCCCGGCTACAGTAAAAGTGAACAGTGCAACAGACACAGCGTGCAAAATGATATCATACATTTGGTTTTCCAAAGTGGGAAGGCCACAGTGTATTGATGTATCTCCATATGCTCTCCGGAACAAAATGTGCCATAACGAGCATTGGTTTACCCCACACATGCCCACTTGTCGAGAATATGGAGAAGGACGATTCATCCGACCATGTCACCTTTCTCTCTATAGACCAGTTAGATCATCTCTGTTGACCAAATGCCTATGGTTTTTGCACTGGCAAACTCTCAAATGTGTATTTGTCTGTGTAATGAGGGATTTACAGGCACTGCAAACCTAGTATAATATAACACTCTGTTTAGTTCTCGACAGATTGTTCTTGCTGACACGGTCTGATCTCATCCTGCATTGACATTCTCAGTCATCTGTTTTTTCTTACATATAACAGTAATGCACGAGCATCACGGTCATTGAATATGCACATTCCACCAACATTTTTGATTACATTTACTGACGTCTTTCCCATAAATCTAAATGCAAATGTAACTTTAGTCACTGTTCCAGTTGAAACACTAGCCAGTTGAGCAGTCTTTGTGAGTTACTCCTCTGTTGTCCTACTGGAGTAATTGGCTTTAAACACATGTCTCTGCAGCTAAGATTAAACCTGGGGTTGGAGAAAGTAGCGAGTTACACAACCAAAACATAGCAGAGTAACACTCTCCTCTCACCTGTGATTTCATGTCCATTCTGATTGGTTGCTGGGCTGACGGCCTGCACCGGTTGGCTAAATCCTAATGCTGACCTCTGACTCTGAACCATCATCTGGCTCTTGGTTGCTGTGACAACACCAGACCCAGGGTTTCCCCGGGCAACGGCTCCCAACCCCAGTTGTGGCCGCAGCCCTCTGCTGGAGCGGAGCAGACTGCAACTGCTGTATGCGTCAGCAGCCTGGGACACCATTCTGGAGCTTGTGGGTTCCTCACGGCTGGGGCTGCCCAGTTTTCTGCCCTTCTGAAAAATAAGAATGGAAGCTGAAAATTGAGCAATAAATTGACAGTGTTGTCTCATTTCACCACTACATTTTCTAAATCTTAGACAGGTCATGCAGTGAAAACCTATTTACACCAGTATAGTTTACCATTTTTAGATTGCCCATGCAGTGGACCTGTTAGTATGTTCATTATTACAAAAGTAACTGCCCTGTGAAAAATTTACATTTATCCTGAAATCAAGTAATGTCTGGAGTAATTTTTTATCTCAGGGAAATCATTTTGATGACTAATCCTATTCATGGGGAACACCTACATCACAATTGCTTTCAATTTTATTGTGTCTGCTATCTTTGGAACCAGAAATTATCTGTGCACACTCAAATATGGCAAGTCACATCAAGATCGATGTTCTAACTGCTCTTTATAAAAAAGGAATGTTGACAATATTGAAATACATATACAGTTGTGCTCATAAGTTTTGATATTGAAACTATGATCATGCAAAAAATATGTATTTAATTTAATGAAGCCATCTATTATCACAAAGTTGTTTGGCTCCTTTTTAAATCATAATGATAACAGAAGTCACCCAAATGGCCCTGATCAAAAGTTCACATACCCTTGAATGTTTGATCTTGTTACAGACACACAAGGTGACACACACAGATGAAAATGGTAATTCAAGTTGAATTTCCCACACCTGTGGCTTTTTAAATTGCAATTAGTGTCTGTCTATAAATAGTCAAAGAGCTTGGTAGCTCTCACTTGGATGCAATGAGCAGGCTAGATACTGAGCCATGTGGAGCAGAGAAGAACTGTCAAAAAACCTGCATAACAAGGTAATGGAACTTTATAAAGATGGAAAAGGATATCCTCCAAATCCGAGGCCATGGTCCTCAGTCAGAAAAGGGTGGATTGCCCACTTCAGGTTGGTGGAGAGTGCCTGCCTCAAGTGGAGCAGTTTAAGTATCTAGGGGTCTTGTTCACGAGTGAGGGAAGGATGGAACAGGAGATTGATAGACGGATCGGTACAGCTTCTGCAGTAATGTGGTCGATGTATCCGTCTGTCGTGGTGAAGAAAGAGCTGAGCCGCAAGGCAAAGCTCTCGATTTACCGGTCAATCTACATTCCTACTCTCACCTATGGTCATGAGCTTTGGGTCATGACCGAAAGGACAAGATACCGGATACAGGTGGCCGAAATGAGCTTTCTCCGCAGGGTGGCTGGGGATCCCTTAGAGATAGGGTGAAAAGCTCAGTCACCCGGGAGGAGCTCAGAGTAGAGCCGCTGCTCCTTCACATCGAGAGGGGTCAGCTGAGGTGGCTTGGGCATCTGTTCCAGATGCCTCCTGAACGCCTTCCCGGGAAGGTGTTCCGGGCCCGTCCCACCGTGAGGAGACCCCGGGGAAGACCTAGGACTGGAGGGACTATGTCTCCCGGCTGGCCTGGGAACGCCTCGGTGTCCCCCCGGAAGAGCTGGAGGAAGTGTCTAGGGAGAGGGAAGTCTGGGCATCACTGCTTAGACTGCTGCCCCCGCGACCTGGCCCCAGATAAGCGGAAGAAGATGGATGGATGGATGGAAAAGGATATCCAAAGCCTTGCAAATGCCAGTCAGTACTGCAAATGCCAGGTCAGGTATCAGAAAGAAGCCTTTACTGCGCCAATGCCACAAAAAAGCACACTGGCACACTGTAATTTGGAGTGACAAGACCAAAATAGAGCTTTATGGTCACAAATATAAGCTCTATGTTTGGGGAAGGGTCAACAATCCCTATAGTGAACAGAATACCATCCCCACTGTGAAGCATGGTGGTGGCTCACGGATGTTTTGGGGGGGGGGGGGGTGAGCTCTAAAGGTTAGGGGAATCTTGTGAAAATGTATGGCAAGATGAATGCAGCATGTAATCCGAAAATACTGGTAGACAATTTGTATTCTTCTTCACGAAGGCTGCGCATGGGACATTCTTGGACTTGCCAGAATGACAATGATCCTAAGCACAAGGCCAAGTTGACCCTCCAGTGGTAACAGCAGAAAAAGGGGAAGGTTCTGGAGTGGCCATCACAGTCTCCTGTCCTTAATATCATTGAGCCACTCTGGGGAGATCTCAAACGTGCGGTTCATGCAAGACAACCAAAGTCTTTGCATGACCTTGAGACATTTTGCCAAGATGAATGGGCAGCTATGCCACCTGCAAGAATCCCAGGCCTCATAGAAAACTATAACAAAAGACTGCACGCTGTCATTGATGCTAAAAGGGGCGACACACAGTATTAAGAACTAAGGTTATGCAGACTTTTGAACAAAGGTCAGCTAATTTCTTTCTTTGTTGCCATGTTTTGTTTTATGATTGTGCCATTCTGTTATGACAGTTGAAAGTGAATCCCATGAGAAATAAAAGACATTTACAAATGGTACATATATTACCAATTCGCCATGGGTATGCAAACTTTTGAGCACAACTGTACTTATTATAAAAAATATCTTGTGCCTAGCAAGTTCATCACGCAACTTAAATTAGTAAACAGAGCCACCCAAGTCAGGTAGCGTTAGCCAATATACTAAATTAGAAATCAGCCCAACTTCACTCAATCTACACCAACAGCCCATAGGATCTGGTCTGCATAGATTTCCATTCCCTATCGCCTGATCGACAAGACATAGCCAACCTCTTAGTGGTGACAGACCACTTTACCCAGTATGCTCAGATTTTCCCAACAAAGGATCAGAAGGCAACTACAGTTACTTGAGTACTGAGAGATGTCTTCACAGACTCCCATGGCTTTCCGTCCAAAGTTCATTCCGACCAAGGAATAAACTTTGAAAGTAAACTCTTAAAGGAGCTCCTGGGAATGTTGGGAATAAAAAAGTCTCTAACCACTTCCTGTCACCCACAAAGTGACCCTGAACCTGAGAGGTTCAACAGAACGCTACTGAACATGTTGAGTCAGAAAACAAAGACGTACAGTCATGTCAAGTCCGTGGTGCATGCCTACACTCGGAACGATGCAACCGGATTGTCCCCGTATCTGTTGATGTTCAGGACAGATGCAAAGCTGCCCATTGACCTCTGCTTTGGTGTCTCCCACCAAGAGACAAAATCAGCCACACCACCAGCTAAAAAAAGGGCTTAAGGAAGCATATCAGAAGGCTTCTCAGACAGCTGAGAAAGTCCAAGAAGAAAACAAATGACGCTATGACAAGCGGGTATGCGACCAAGTTTTGAGTGGGTGCTTCTCCATAATTGGACAGCAAACAACAAGATTGCTGACAGATGGAAACCAGAGCCATACGTGGTCCAGGCAAAGCTGACAGATTTGCCAGTCTATAGAGAGAAGCAGGAAAATGGAAGAAGTAAAGACCATGCACAGAAAAATCTGCTACCCATTGGTCATCTAATCATGTTGGCTAGAGAACCCAAAGCCTTGCAGACTGACTCGCTTCTGGATGTTTTTCTTTACAAAGAAAAAGGAAGACAGCTGACCAAACTAAAAGACTGCAGAATCCTACCACAAACTTACCTGACAAAGAGGATGAGGAGGAGGAATGCATGTTTTCTGAATGATCAGACATATGTAGTTTTTCCTCTGCAAACCACTACATCTCGGCAAAAAAAACGGAAAAGAGGCAACCAGATGGCAGCACATCTTTTTTTCTCTTCTAATACCCCACCTCAGATCATAGAGACTATGATGTCACACTCGTGAGAAGGTTCAGGAAAATGAATTCATATTTTAATATACAGTGCATTCAGAAGGTAGTCAGACCTCTTCACTTTTCCATATTTTGTTACATTACAGCCTTATTTTATTTTTTTCATCTAATCATTTTACACATAATACCCCATAATGAACAACCAAAAAAAGTGTCTCAGAAATGTGTGCAATAAAAAAAAACACACATAAAATATTATATTTACATAAGTATTAAGAACCTTTGCTACAATACTTGAAATTGAGCTCAGGAGCAACAAGCTCCCATTAATCACCATTGAGATGTCTCTACAACTTGATTGGAAATACATTGGTTGGATATGATTTGGAAAGGCACACACTTGTCTATATAAGGTCCCATAGACAGTGCATGCAATAGCAAAAACCAAACCAGGCTGAAGGAACTGGAGAAGAATGGGAGAAACTCATTACAGGTGTGCCAAGCTTCCCAAGAGGGCTGTAATTGCTTTAAAAGGTGCTTCAACAAAGTGCTGAGTGAAGGGGTTTAAATACTTATGTAAATGTGATATTTCCAGAGATTATATATTTTCTTTTGGTAGATATTTAGGTTGTGTCTGATGCGCTTCTTCACTTGTGGAAACATCTGTTTATACTGCTCTTTTATTTCTACTGATTTTATTTGTATTAATTTAGCCAAACACAACAAAGATGTTATTATCAGCCTGAGCAAATGTGTGAAACTAAACTATTTTAATTGAGATCTTGGACAATAAACGAAAACGTATCGACACTAACAAGACCATGCTTATCATACGTTGATTTTGACAGTATATCGTGTATCAAAATGAGTAGCCCTTAACAGAGAAATCAGACACTTGAAAGGAAATTTGTTTGCTTACATTATAATCAATGGGACACCTAATTGGGTCAAAAGTAATACACTCCCATTTCCTCTATCCACTGCATGCTCACCAATAGCTGTGTGTAATACACTCTCAAAAAGCATCGGCTAAACATCTACAATGTAGACATGTAAATACAGAATGCAAATCGAAATTTAAATTAATCAGATGGATTTCAAAGTGAATCAGAGCGTAAACGTTTAAATTGAAGTTATTCGTTTGTTTCTCCCTCGCAATACCTCTCTCCTTCTCTCCCTCTCCCCGTTTCTCCCTCGCAATACCTCTCTCCCTTACTCTCTCGTTACCTCTGTCAGCAGAAACTTGTCCACCGGCGGTCCACAGACGCTCTCTGCCTTGCTGGCCAGCTTCGGAGGGGCTGTGCAGCTGTGAGTTTGTGCATTGGTTCCAGAGTGTTGGTCGGGGGGAGAGTGTGTGTGTGTCGGGGGGAGAGTGTGTGTGTGTCCAGGTGGCCGTAATCCTGGCCCCATCGGCCCAGAACTGAGCAGACGGTTCCTCTGCATCTCCTGACGGTATTTGTCGTAGAGCAGGTTGGAGGCACTCAGCACTGGAGGGTTTCTGGACTCTGCTACAACACAAGACTTCACATTGGTGTGTGTGTCGGGGCTTGAGGAGCATGTCCGGGGTGTGGGTGTGGTAGCGGGATGTATTGCGGGGCGCGGGGAGTGTGTGTGCGTGTAGGCCGATAGCCTGGAAGGCAGGGTGGAGACCTGGTATGGCCCATCGGAGGCCTGGGGTTTGAGTTGAGGGCCCTTTCGGACGTAGGTAATGATCTTGGGCCGTACACCTTTAGGCTTCGGGGGGCACTTGGGAGGAGGGGACCTGTCAGTGGTACCTGGGTTTAGTGCCGGTTGATGGTGGAGAGGGGGTTTAGGTATTCCAGATGTGAGGTTAGATTTGAGCGGTGGTCGGAGCCCACTACTGCCACAGCCCTGAGGGTACCTGGCTGTACCTGTGATGATCCTCGATGGAGACATGAGCTGCTGCTGTTGTTGCTGTCTCCACGGTGACCCCTGTGGGGTTCGGAGTGGAGAGGGAGGGGGTGTGTGTGATTGAGTGGTAGGGGTAGCCCCGTGGCGGTTGGGACTAGAGCAGGCAGACCTACAGTACGTAAACTGGGACTGGGCCTTGTACTGGCGTCTCCTCTCCAGACTGGAGCTGGGGCTGGTGGGGCTGGTGGGGCTGGAATTACGTCCCACACTGCTCACTTGTCTACCCAGGGATCTGGCTTCTCTCAGTGCTGGACGACTGGCCTGGCTGGGTTGGAAATCTCCTGGGCTGGAGCTTGGCTGAGAGTTGGAGAGGTTGTGGGAATAATTGCTATTGTTGACCCTTGCACTTTTAATCTCTAGAATCTCTTGAGTGTGCCCATCATTGACCCCGCCATGACCCAAGTCCATGACCATAGGATCTGCATCTGAAGACTGGGAGGGGGAGGAGTGCCTCCATGTGTTTGGCTCAGCTACGGCCCTCCCTTTTCCAGGCTCCGACTGACAGAGAGGTCGCACTAGCTGTTGTCTGCGTGGAAGAGGAAGGACCTTCTCTCCGTCCATCTTCTTTTGACCCATCCTTCTATCTGAGGAGAAATGTATGCTTCCCTGGGAATACCTCAACTCCTGTCTTTGAGTAACAATATCCTGATTGGACCCCTGCTCCTGTGTTGTACTTTGACCCCCCAACAGTTCGAGTGACGGGGTAGGTGTCTCCTGGTTCTGATTATGTACTCCCTGGTCCGCTGACCGCTGGTATTGATGTACTTCAGAGTCCGGAGTTTCCTGAGACTGTGCTGCTGCTGATGAGTTCCTGTTCTGGTCAACAAGGGGAGCCCTTTTCTTGAACCGACCTGGGTTTAGGGCTGAGGTAGTGACGTAAGAGTTAGCCATGGGTTTGCGGTTGTGGTTGGGGTCAAGGTTAGGGTTGGGGTTAAAGTTGGGGAGAAGTGTACAAGAGAGAGGGTCCAGAGCTTTGTCCAGACTGACACAGAAAGGGGACACAGCAGACATGGAGAGACTTGTGTCAGAAACCTTGTTTTCAGAGAGACACTGTGCCTCTTTCAGATGGTCTATGATTCTATCAACCTTCTTCCTCTGCTCTCCACTCGTTCTCTCTTTCCCTCCTTCTGACCCTGGGTTGCCATCATCCAGGTCCTCTGAACTACGAAGAAGCACATCTCTCTCATTCCCTCCGATTTTCTCCCTCTCTTCTCCTTTTTCTACCTCTGTCTCTCTTGCTCTGTCCATTCCTCTCTCCTGGTCTATTTCTCCATCTTTGCCATTGCTGTCGTTATCATTCCTGTAAGCAGAAACAGAGCTTGCTGTTGAGCTGGAAGACATGGACATTAAACCATCATCTCCTCCTCCATTTGAATCCTCTCCTCCATCCTCCTTTTCCTCCTCTCCATCTTCATGGCAATTGTGTATCTCACAGCAGTCTAGCAGTTCGAAATGGCGTAGGTCACGGCCCACACTTTGCTTCTCCCTATCCCAAATCATGAGCTTGTCCTGGGCTTCCCTCTGGGCCACCAGGGGGAGTAGAGGGCTGGACGCCACGTGGCCTTGGGTCTCGACCAACACCTCCCTCGTCCCTTCCCCATCCTCCCTCGTTAGCGCTAGCTGGTTAGCATTGGCATCTCCAATAGGACGGGTGGGGGGGGGCTGTGATTTGTTGTTGTTTTTCATCTCTCGACCATTGACAGACATACTCTGGAGATTAGCTGGGACACTCATAGTAGAAGAGGGGGCCTTCAGGCAATCTCAGAGACACCTCTCGGGTCCTGTTGCCATGAATACAATTATTGGTGTCCTCTGTTAATCTCTTTCCTTTTACTTCCTTTTCCACTCAGGGTGCATTCTGGACTTTGTTTCAACTAGGGAAAATGGCAAATGGGATTTCATCTCAGATCATTTAAGTTTTCTCGTTTTACTCCTTGCTGTCTTACGTGACCTTAGTTTGACATTGACCTTGCTGGGTAGAATATTTTGATGACGTTACTCGATGGAATGGTTTTACAGTGTGCTGGGAAGTGTCTGGAAACTCGTAGCTTCTGTCCCTGAGTCAATCTGAAAGAAATAAGGATAAAGCCATAATATTTTTAAATAAAAGTTAGTATTTCCAGAGTGTTTTACCTTACAGGGAATTTCTAGCAGGTTTAATATTACATATATAAACTCAGAGCAGATTTACAGCAGGATGGGTAAGTAATGACATTTCAAATCCCTATCACCTAGAGAAACCCTCTACCACAAGAGGAAAGGATGAAAGACTGATGTGGAGGAGAGGAAATGAAAGAAAAAAAGAGGTGAGAGTATAATAAATATTTCTATGTAAGCAAGGGAGCAAGGGAACTTCCCTAAGGGAGGAATAACGAACAACATGAGAGGCAGTCAAGAGAAAGAGAAATAGGAGTGATGGAGTAAGGGATGTTTTGCAATTAGCACATCCCCTCAAGAGGTGCTTAGTAAAAGAGGGAGAGGGTGAAAGATGTGTGAAAAAGAGAAATTAACAGAAAACAGACAAACTGTTAGAAAGCAATTTCAAGCCACTTTTTGTAACAAAAATACACCAACGCCTCCCTGTCTCTCTCTGCCTTTATCCTTTTTTCATCTGCCTTATTAAGTCTGATAAGAGGTAGGTGGGTGAGTCAATGTGGGCCGACGGTGTATATAAGGCTGTGTTTGTGTGTGGATTTGTGTGTGTGTAGTTCCCCTGCAGAGGGAGACAGGCAGTCACACATACATTTTCTTGACATTTAAGTATTCCCTTTTTTTATTTGTTCAAAAAAAAAATTCCCACACCTTTAACCCTAACCCATATCCTAAACCTAACCAAAACCCTAACCTTTACCCTTACCCTAACCTTAACCCTATCTAACCCTAACCAAGGGTAACCAAAATTGTAAGCCTAAACCATACTCATAAAACTCATAAACCTACAAACGCACACACACACACCTCCTTGTGGGGAACTTTATTTCCATTTAAATTCTACACCGTAACCCTATTCCCCAAATCCCTAGATCGTACCTCTGTCCTTCATTTTAATGTTGACCTTAAAGCTAAACTTTGAGCTGGACAAATGTTTATTGTGGTGACCTGGTTTTCTTTCCCCCGTGAGGATTTTGTGTCCTGACCAGGTTAGCAATACTTACACACATGCACCCTTTAATACACCACGCTAACATTGACCTATCACACTCAACATGACTGCTGTAGACAATGCTTCAAACACACACCGACACACAGACACAAACCACATTGAAATACAAACACACACAGAACTATACCATGCGCACAAAGGGAGATTTAAGCAATGATCCGGGAGACCGAACTACACTGTCAGGGTTAAACAATGCCCATGCCGCAACAAACATCACCCCTACAGTGAAGTATAGTGGTGACAGCAATCATGTTGTGGGGAAGCTTTTCAAAGACTGGGACTGGGCAACAAATTACACAGAAATACTGCAAGAGAAAATGTTTCAGTCTGCTAAAATGCTTGGGTGGCAATTCACCTTTCAGTAGGACAGTGAATGCAAGGACCAAAGCAACATTTGAGTGGCTCAAGAACAAAACGGTGAATGCCCTACAGTGCTTCAAGTCAAAGTCTTGATCTCAATCCCTTTATGAAACTATGGCACTATTTTTAAATATCATCCAACCAACCGGAACGACGTGGAACCATTCATCATTTGCAACTTAGTAAAATCAGGGAATTGTCCTGGGGTCTGGATATTTATGTAAGGTGATGTATATACTCATACCTGGATCTGTGTCTAGAAATGTCTCTGTCCTCACAAACATCTCTCTCCATATTGGCCTCATCACATAGACTTCAAGATTAAATAATGAATATTCCACAATATGTTAAATCAGTCTATGGGCTGACACATATTCTATTTGTGTGTGTGTGTGGGTAAATGAGTGAGAGAGTGTGGGTTTGTGTGTGTGTGCGCGCGCGCGTGTTTCCAGAGCTAGATTTAGCTGGTGGTTGTGAATGATGGGAATACCACTACATCACAGCACCAGTGGAACTGGGTCAAGGGCAAGGATAGGAGCAAAGAAAGGACAAAGGGAGATGAGAGAGACGATGGGAGAGAGGAGGAGAGAGGATGGGTGAAAGGAGGAGAGAGGATGGGTGAAATGAGGAGAGAGGATGGATGAGAGGAGGAGAGGATGGGAGAGAGGAGGAAAGAGGATGGGAGAGAGGAGGAAAGAGGATGGGAGAGAGGAGAGAGGATGGGTGAGAGGATGGGTGAGAGGAGGAGAGAGGATGGGTGAGAGGAGGAAAGAGGATGGGTGAGAGGAGGAGAGGATGGGAGAGAGGAGGAGAGAGGATGGGTGAGAGGAGGAGAGAGGATGGGAGAGAGGAGACAGGATGGGTGAGAGGAGGAGAGGTGAAGGAGTGATGCAGAGGAGAGGAAAGAAAGTGTGAGATGAGGAGAAAGTGGATTGAAGACAGCTCTTCAAAGGTGTGTGTGTGTGTGTGAGCACATGTTTGTGTGTGTGTCTGTATAATTAGTGATGTTCTGGTCTATAGCAGCAGTCATGGTGCTAGAAATCACACCGGATTAACAACTATATTAAAGTGTCTGTTCAGAAGGACAAACCGTTTCTATATGACATGAAAAACAGCCCCCGAGGGCAGTGTGGAGCCCTGTTAGAGTTCAAGGAAAGATTCATTCAAAAACAGCCTTTTGGTATTTCTTTCCTTGTCCTACAGTTGATTCAGTCATAACATACATAACTCTGGCAGTTCTCTCCATTTTATAACCTGCATATGAAAAATATTTACAAATAATAAATTGTGATTCCCAAATGTAACCATTAACTGAATCCCTGGTAAAATGATGCATTGATTAAACGTTTATAAATGATATGCTTGTACAGTATTTGATTCAAAACCTACAGACAATATCTCTCAGAGAAATTAGCAGGTTAAGTCCAAACTGAATGTCATCACAGCCATGATTCAAAATTGGTCACTGTCACTGTTCCGTGGCAGAGCCCAGATGGATGAGAACATCAGCAGATTTGAGTGTGAAAATGTGGCCCTATCAAAACAGGGCTCATATATATATACACGTATTTGTCACTATTATATAGCCCCTACTGTCTCGTAGTATCCGGTACGATCCCCTTTTGCCTCCATCCACTTTGTGATTCACTAATTGCAGTAACAAGCAGATGTATCTAATAAAGTGTCCTATGAGCATCTGTATGTCTGTATGTATAGTGGGATGAAAGCACCTTCCCCATATACCCAACGGGCAACACCCCAGGGAGAACCCCTGGGCTATAAAACGTAGCCCAGTTGAAACGTCTGAACGCAAAGCGAATTTGTGATACTTCATGAACTTTAAATTGAGGGAGGTGCTTTCTGGACACAGTGCTTAGGTATTCATGAACTTCAAATTGAGGGAGGGGCTTTCTGGACCCAGTGCTTAGGTATTCATGAACTTTAAATTGAGGAAGGGGCTTCCTGGACCCAGTGCCCAGGTATTCATGCAATTTAAATTGAGGGAGGGGCTTTGTGGACCTTGTGCTTAGGTATTCATGAAATTTAAATTGAGGGAGTGGCTTCCTGTAAATAGTGCTTGGGTATTCATGAAATTTAAATTGAGGG
This sequence comes from Esox lucius, assembly GCF_011004845.1. Lineage (NCBI taxonomy): Eukaryota > Metazoa > Chordata > Actinopteri > Esociformes > Esocidae > Esox > Esox lucius. Next base: position 37,131,404 of record NC_047575.1, read on the forward strand.
AGGGTCTTCATGGACCTAGTGCTTAGCTATTCATGAAATGTAAATTCAGGGAGGGGCTTCCTGGACCTAGTGCTTAGGTATTCATGAACTTTATATTGTTTGAATCCATTTCATCTGCATTGTGATATCTGGATTAAATTGAAGGATTTCAAACACACACCTGCCTTGTCTTCCGGGGCATACAGGAGCACATGGGTGTCACTGCAGCCTTGCCTCTTTGTCCTTTATCCCATCTTTATTGGCTCTCTCTCTCTGTACACATTTTTCCCTTTTCCTCTACTCCCCCCAAACAATCTCCTTCTCCTCCTCCACTCTCTCCCTCAACCAAACCGAGACAAGACACCTCAACGCCCTAGTACTCCTTTGGGGATAATACCCAGACACAGTTACACACAAACACAGATGCAGACACACTCTCTTACCCCCCCCCCCCCCCCCACACACACACACACTTCAGACACACACACTTTAGTCACACAAACACAAATATATACACTTAAAACATACACTCTTCAGATAAATACATGTACACTTCAAACACACCCAGTTCCCACACACAGAGACACACACACACACACACTTCTGAGACAGACAGATTTCAGAGATACACACAAAGATCAGAGACACACAAATGTCAGAGATACAGCCATTGGAGCACACAGATTTCTGGGACAGACCCACTAGCAGACACAGATACACATCAGAGACACACACATCTGAGACACACAGACAGCAGAACAACAACAGGAAATGTCTCCTGTCAGCTGTCATAACATGACATCATTAGATATTCAGATGATTTACATTAATTTACTGCAGAGATTATAGTGATTCAAACCTGTTCACACACAGTATTCTGCCTAACCTAACCAACCTAACCCAATTAAGGATAACCTAGTCCTAACCCCATTCCTGATAACATAGTCCCAACAAATTCATGATAACCTAGTCCCAACCCATTTATGATCACCTAGCCCCAACCCCATTAACGATAACCTAGTCCCAAACCCATTCATGACAAGCTAGTCCCAATCCCATTAACCCATTCATCATAACCTAGTTACAACCCCATTTAACCCATTCATAAAAACCTAGTCCCAACCCCATTACTGATAACCTAGTACCACCCACATTCATGATAACCTAGTCTCAACCACATTTATGATAACCTAGTCCCAACCCCATTCATGACAAGCTAGTCCCAATCCCATTAACCCATTCATGACAGCCTAGTCCCAACCCCATTCATGATAACCTAGTCCCAACCCAATTTCATAAAGTCTAACATCCATCCATCCATCCATCATCTTCCGCTTATCCGGGGCCGGGTCGCGGGGGCAGCAGTCTAAGCAGGGATGCCCAGACTTCCCTCTCCCCAGACACTTCCTCTAGCTCTTCCGGGGGGACACCGAGGCGTTCCCAGGTCAGCCGGGAGACATAGTCCCTCCAGCGTGTCCTAGGTCTTCCCCGGGGTCTCCTCCCGGTGGGACGGGACCGGAACACCTTCCCAGGAAGGCGTTCAGGAGGCATCTGAAACAGATGTCCAAGCCACCTCAGCTGACCCTTCTCGATGTGGAGGAGCAGCGGCTCTACTCTGAGCTCCTCCTGGGTGACCGAGCTTCTCACCCTATCTCTAAGGGATCGCCCAGCCACCCTGCGGAGAAAGCTCATTTCGGCCGCCTGTATCCAGGATCTTGTCCTTTCGGTCATGACCCAGAGCTCATGACCATAGGTGAGAGTAGGAACGTAGATTGACCGGTAAATCGAGAGCTTCGCCTTGCGGCTCAGCTCTTTCTTCACCACGACAGACCGATACATCGACCGCATTACTGCAGAAGCTGCACCGATCCGTCTGTCAATCTCTCGTTCCATCCTTCCCTCACTCGTGAACAGGACCCCTAGATACTTAAACTCCTCAACTTGAGGCAGGCACTCTCCACCAACCTGAAGTGGGCAAGCCACCCTTTTCCGACTGAGGACCATGGCCTCGGATTTGGAGGTACTGATTTTCATCCCCACCGCTTCACACTCGGCTGCAAACCGTCCCAGCGCATGCTGAAGGTCCTGGTTAGAAGGGGCCAACACGACAACATCATCTGCAAAGAGCAGAGACGAAATTGTGTGGTCCCCAAACCTGACACCCTCCGGCCGCTGGCTGCGCCTAGAAATTCTGTCCATAAAAATTATGAACAGAACCGGTGACAAAGGGCAGCCCTGCCGGAGTCCAACATGCACTGGGAACAAGTCTGACTTACTGCCGGCAATGCGGACCAAGCTCCTGCTTCGGTTGTACAGGGACCTGACAGCCCTTAGCAAAGGACCCAGGACCCCATATTCCCGAAGCACCCTCCACAAGATGCCGTGAGGGACACAGTCGAATGCCTTCTCCACATGTGGATTGGTTGGGCAAACTCCCATGAACCCTCCAACACCTCGTAGAGGGTATAGAGCTGGTCCAGTGTTCCACGGCCCGGACGAAAACCACACTGTTCCTCCTGAATCCAAGGTTCTACTATCGGACGTATTCTCCTCTCCAGAACCCTGGCATAGACTTTCCCGGGGAGGCTGAGAAGTGTGATCCCCCTATAGTTGGAACACACCCTCCGGTCCCCCTTCTTAAAAAGAGGGACCACCACCCCGGTCTGCCATCCCAGAGGCACTGTCCCCGACTGCCACGCGATGTTGCACAGGCGTGTCAACCAAGACAGCCCCACAACATCCAGAGACTTGAGGTACTCAGGGCGGATCTCATCCACCCCCGGTGCCTTGCCACCGAGGAGTTTCTTGACCACCTCTGTGACTTCAGCCCGGGTGATGGACGAGTCCACCTCTGAGCCCTCATCCTCTGCTTCCTCAATGGAAGATGTGACAGCGGGATTGAGGAGATCCTCGAAGTACTCCTTCCACCGCCCAACGACATCCTCAGTTGAGGTCAACAGCTGCCCACCTCTACTGTAAACAGCATTGGTAGGGCACTGTTTCCCTCTCCTGAGGCGCCGGATGGTTTGCCAGAATCTCTTCGAGGCCAGCCGATAGTCCTTCTCCATGGCCTCCCCGAACTCCTCCCAGGCCCGAGTTTTTGCCTCCACAACCACCCGGGCTGCAGCCCGCTTGGCCTGTCGGTACCCGTCAGCTGCCTCAGGAGTCCCACAAGCCAACCAGGCCTGATAGGACTCCTTCTTCAGCTTGACGGCATCCCTTACTTCCGGTGTCCACCACCGGGTTCAGGGATTGCCGCCTCGACAGGCACCGGAGAACTTACGGCCACAGCTCAGAGCAGCCGCTTCGACAATGGCGGTGGAGAACATGGTCCACTTGGACTCAATATCTCCAGCCTCCCTCGGGATCCAGTCGAAGCTCTGCCGGAGGTGGGAGTTAAAGATCTCTCTGACAGGAGACTCAGCCAGACGTTCCCAGCAGCCCTTACAGTACGCTTGGGCCTGCCGAGTCTGTCCAGCTTCCTCCCCCGCCATCGGATCCAACTCACCACCAGGTGGTGATCAGTTGACAGCTCCGCCCCTCTCTTCACAGAGTCTAACAGGGAATAATATTTTGATAAAACATAATTTAAGGAAATGCTAAAATTCTCGAACAACGTCAGAGTTGGTCCGGATGTGACCCGATATAAAGGTGCTGCTAGTGTGTTGTGTGTCTGTGTGTCTGTGTGTCTGTGAGTGAGTTGTTTGTGTAAAAGATGTCATCGTCAGGGTAACAGAACCTCACACCAGAACAGAAGACGGCTGACAGTATAAGCGAGCACTGTAGTCCCACTGCCTTGATATTCAAAGTGTGTATCCCCACATCATGGATCCAAAAACAACGAAGAGTGAACAAGTTGTGGGTGACAGGAGTATGTGGCATGGTATGACAACCCCGAAATACGGGGGGGGGGGGTGGGAGTGGTTGATTCCCTTCCAACAGTAAGTTGTAGTAGTCCAGACGTAACAGAAGAAAATGTATTTTTTGTAAGGAGAAAAACGGAGACAGTAGACTTAGCAACTGAAGATGTCCAGGCTAGTCATCATAACAGAGAAAATGGCCTTGTGAAAACTGAAGGCCATGCCCCCAGTGGGGGAAAAGAGTAGGTCGCTGCCATTGACACACCGTCACAAATCTAACCAAGTTAATACTTGTCAAATCCCTTGTGATTGTATTATTTACTATAACAACCTCATAGCATAAAACATTAGTTCGATCTTGATATACTTGGTAGTTTTCACTGCTGAACCTTTGACAACTGTTTGTTTTAGTTTGATAAAAACGCACTGTGGCTACACGCATTTGAACCAGCTGGTAGCATAGCTAGCATTAAGGAATCGTAGGTGTAGTAAAAGTTGATTTTTCTCGATAACGCATTCGACTGTTGACAATGACCATAGCCTCTGTTGGAGTTCAAATCCATACAAGCATCATACTCCTGTTTAACCCAAATAAAGTGTGAAATACACTTTCAAATAATAGCCTAGACTGTGGGTTAATAGTAAAATTCCCAAGCTTTCCCTAACGGAATGTTTCACTATGGTGTTCTGGAGTGAGATGATGATGGTGAGGTGTGTACACCATGAGGCTCAGTGTCTACACAGCTTTGGAAATTAGCAGTAATTTACACATTCTGTAGCAGTGTTTCACAACCATGCTCCTTGAGGCTCCTAGCCCTGCATGTTTTAGATCTCCCTCTGCCCAAACATACCTGACGTAGCTCATCAAGGACTTGATAATGAGCTGATCATTTGAATCAGGTGTGATAGGAGAGATCTAAAACATGCAGGGAGTTTACATCTATTGTGGTTACTGCAGTCTACATACCCCCAGATGCTAATGCTAAACTAGAAAAGAAAGACCTGGCTGCCATTAGCAAACAGCAGAAGGAACAACCGGATGGTGTTTTTGTGATTGCAGGGGATTTCAACCATTCAAATCTCAAGCCACCCTTGACTCACATACGGACCTTGAAACATATGCTTCCTCCATTCTGGATTACATCAACATCAACAATGTCACCACTCATAAACTAATAAAAACCTTCCCCAACCAGAAGCCATGGATTACCAGAGAGGTCCGACAACAGCTAAAGGCACACCACATTGCTTTCAGATCCAGCGATGCGGAGGCCTACAGCTCATCCAGGGCCAACCTGAAAAGGGGCATCAAGATGGCTAAAAATGACTACAAACTGTGGATTGAGGAGCACCTCAACAATAACTCCGAACCCAGACGCATGTGGCAGGGCATCCAAGTCATCACAGACTACCGGCGAGTTAAACAGGTTCTACACTCGCTTCAACAGGGCCAACGAAGAACCAGCCATTAAAGCTGAAATACACTGAAAAATCTATATCAATGGCGACACTTTATTATTTGAAAGTGTATTTCACACTTTCAGGACAACCCGCCCTCAGACTATTCACTGCAGATGTGTTGTCTGCACTGAGCAGGGTGAATGCACGCAAGGCTTCTGGTCCTGATGGCGTCCCTGGGCATGTGCTCAGAGCATGTGCTCGGCAGCTGGCCGAGGTCTTTACTGACATTTTCAACCTGTCACTGGCACAGGCGGTTGTCCCAATGTGCTTCAAGACTGCAACCATTGTGCCAATGCCAAAGCAGTCGACTGCATCTAGCATGAATCCCTTACGACCTGTCGCACCCCCACAATCATGAAGTGCTTCGAAAGACTAGTTCTGGGCCACTTTGAGTCCTGCCTCCCACCAACTCTGGATCCCTACCAGTTTGCCTACCGGTCGAACAGGTCTACAGAGGACGCCATCTCCACGGCTTTACACTCAGCCCTGACCCACCTGGACAAAACCAACACCTATATGAGAATGCTATTTATAGACTTCAGCTCAGTATTCAAAACTGTCATCCCCTCTAGGGGACCTGGGGATCAGCCCCTATTTCTGCAACTGAACATTGGACTTCCTAACCAACAGACTGTTAGGTTAAACAACGTCACCTCCTCCACCCTGATCCTGAATACTGGTGTTCCACAAGGCTGTGTGCTGAGCCCCCTCCTGTACTCCCCCTTCAACCACGACTGCATTTCTGCCCACAGTTCCAACACCATCGTCAAGTTCGCAGACAACTCCATGGTGGTAGGGTTAGGGTTAGGGTCAGTGACAACGACGAGTCAGCCTACAGGGAGGAGGTAAAGTGCTTGGCGGCATGGTGCGCTGACAACAACCTGGCCCTCAATGCAAAGAAAACCAAGGAGCTCATTGTGGACTGCAGGAAGTATAAAGGCTGCAGTCACACCCCAGTTCTCATCGATGCCACTGAGGTTGAGCTTTTGTCCAGCTTCCACATTTCCGTGGACCTCTCCTGGACACTCAACACCTCAGCCTTGGTCAAAAAGGTGCAGCAGCGCCAGTACTTTTTGAGCAGGCTGAAGAAGGCCCGCTTGTCCTCGATCCTTGTGAACGTTTACCACCACACAATCGAGAGCATTCTGACTAACTGCTCCGTAGCCGACCGGAAAGCCCTGCAAAGGGTGGGGAAACCACCCAGCACATCAATGCTGGCCAGCTTCCAGCCATTGTAGACCTCCAGCGCATGCAGTGTCTGCACAGTGTGTGCAGCATCATCGGGGACCCTTCACACCCATGCCACACACTGTTCACCCTCCTACAATCAGGCAGGTGGTACAGGTCTCTTCATTCCCGCACCAGCAGGCTCAGGAACAGTTTCCTTCCATCTACCGTAACCCTGCTGAAATCCGTGACTCATCATTAACCGCCTCTCACGGACCTTGTTGCACTACTCCCTTTGTACTACTCCGACACTGACTGCATTTCAGTTGCACATGCACATGCTACTCCTTCAATTTGCCTCAATTGCACATCTAGAATGCCATTTAGAGTACCATTTGTACAATTCTACCCGCACAACTATTTATCCCACTTGTAACATACACTATACTTGCACATTTCCTACCCTCCTTTATTTGCCTTAATTGCACATTTAGTATTGCCACTTGCACTGCATTTGCCTTCATAGCACATCTATACATTCCACTTGTAATATGCATGTACTTATTACTAGTACATTTTCTGCCCTCTTCTATTTGCACTTCTGCTGAGATGCTTACTGTATTTCGTTATACTGTACTTGTTCAATGACAATTAAGTTGAATCTAATCAAATCGGAAAAAAAAAAGACAGCAAATCTGCTGTTGGGAGTTCGCACAAGGTTACCTCACACAGCTGCACTGTTTTTGATTCCTTTAGTTGGTCAGCACGAAAAAGCACAACATTGGTTGTTAGCCGCATTGCTCTCCTGAATGGGTGTCAGGTACCCCTGAGTGAGGTTGCTGTTCAACCTCAATGGCTGATCCACCCTGATGACCCTACTGGAATCATGTCTGGACACATCATCAGGAAGAATCAGCCAATCGTGATGAAGGGAATTCAATTGAAAAATTTAGATTCTCGATGGAGCTGCAACTTTGTTCACAGGCACTATTGTGGGAGGATTCTCTATTGCTTGGTGTTATGGGATGATTTCTCTATCCCTTTTTATTGTTCTGAGTAACTGACAGCAGGGATCAGGCATCCATCCCATTTACTTCCTTAGTGATCTTCAGGGTCAACTGAACCAATGGAACTAACTGAATCACACACAAACACACAAATAAACAGACACACACATAGACACACAAAGAAAGACATACATACACAAAAACACACCCATGGATTATTTTCTCGTCATCTGTTGCTGTTCCACTGCCACAAATAAATCGTCCATGGACATCATTAATCACAACAGAGATCAGGTGTGTGCCTGTTTGCCTGTATATATGTGCGTCTGCATTAATGTGTGTGTGTGTGTGTTTGTGTGTCCCAGAAGGGAAAAGTGCTTATTGAAGGGAGAAATATGTTTGGTTGTCAGCAAAATAACAGAAACTCAAACCAATGGATCAGCTTAAACTACACTGGTCAAACAGCCACTATGAAGCTAATCTTTTAGTGCTCTAATACTTCAATTTTACACTTTGCTGTAATGTTTTGTAAATCAAGGCCAGCAAACAAAACACAAACAAAAAATGCATTTATAAATGTCATTTCTGATCTTACATTTGATCTTAATGTTGCTCTTTAAAAATCAGCCCAGCGTGTCTCATCCACCAGCCTGCTATGTCTCTGTAAACCATCCAGTTTCACAGCAGCACACAATGGAAGTTAATTAAACAACAACTGGTTTTAATTGGCTGGTTCCTCAGTTCATCACAATCTAGCATAACCAACAGATCATAAACTAACTGGTGGAATTCAAAACATGACCGACTGATTTAAACTAGAAAATCAAAAAAGAATGCATCTTAATGAAAAATAAATGTTAAAAGATGAATGACAAAGCGTCTGAAATCATTTTTGACTGACAGACTGACTGACTGACTGACCGACTGACTGGCTGACTGTCTGACATTCTGACTGAAAGACAGAGCATCTGAAAGAATTGTTGACTGTCTGACTGGCTGACAGACTTACTATCTGACTGACTTACAGACTGGCTGACAGACAGACTAAATGGCTGTCCGACTGAATTGCTGACTGGCTGACTGACTAAAATGGTTGTTCATTTTGGCCATATTAGAGACACCTACCAGATCTCCCAATGCCTGGCTAGGTGTTAATCAGATCTCCCAACGCCTGGTTAGTTGTTAAACAGATCTCCCAACACCAGCCTAGGTGTAAAGCAGATCTTCCAACGCCTGGCTAGATGTTAAACAGATCTCCCAACACCTGCCTAGGTGTTAAACAGATCTCCCAACACCTGCCTAGGTGTAAAGCAGATCTTCCAACGCCTAGATGTTAAACAGTTCTACATATTGCTATAGGAAACCATGTCTGCATTGTATAGTGGCTCAGAGACTGTAATCAGTGGAGCTGTGTTCGGGCACGAGGCCAGTTAGGCACCCCCTTTGTTTAGCTAGCTATTCCAATGAAGCACCCCCCCCCCACCCCCACCCGCCGAAGTCACACGCCGAGCTCACGGACAAAGGAATGAACACACAACAGGGTAACCAACAATCCCACCAACGCTGTCCCTGGAGAAGACACATGAAAGACCCCCGTCACATTGGTGTGTGTGACTGTGTCGGATATGTGATATCCATTACACTTCCGAACGAATGCACACACACACACACACACACCCTCTCATTTGTGCATTAACAGGCAGACTAATTAATCCTACCATCAGTCTTTCTCTCTCTCTCTCTCTCTATCTATCTTTCTCGCTCTCTCCATCTCTTTCCATCTCTCTCTCCCCCATCTCTCTCCCACACCCTCCATCTCTCTCTAAAACACAGAGGTAAAGAGGAAAAAAATCACAACCCTTCCAAAAAAACAACCCCCAACACTCACACCCGGACCCTTTGTTACGCCCTCCCCCTCTCTGTCTTCAATCTCTCCTGTCCTGTAAAACCTATTTCTCCTTCACAACTCTCCCTTTCCCTCACCTTCCTCCTTTTCTTTCCCCACTGCTACTCATCTTCCTCACCCACAATCCCTCTCTACCTCTCAGCCTTCAATCTCCCTCTATCCCATCCCCCTACCTCCCTCTCCTCCCCCTGCCTCCCTCTCCTCCTCAGCCTCTCTCTCCCATCTCCCTACCTCCCTCTCCTCTCCAGCATCTCTCGCCCATCCCCCTACCTCCCTCTCCTCCCCCTGCCTCCCTCTCCTCCCCAGCCTCTCTCTCCCATCTCCCTACCTCCCTCTCCTCCCCAGCCTCTCTCTCCCATCTCCTTACCTCCCTCTCCTCTCCAGCCTCCCTCTCCTCCCCCTACCTCCCTCTCCTCTCCAGCATCTCTCTCCAACATCTCTCTCCCATCCCCCTACCTCCCTCTCCTCCCCAGTCTCACTCTCACCTTGCCAGGTTTTCAGAGTGATGTCTCTGGTAATCACTGTGTCCCAGATAGGCATTGTATTCCCTGTTCAGTGCACCATCCATCCGACTCTGGTCAGGAGTAGTGCACTGTGGAGGGAATAGGGTGTCACTTGGGAATCAGCCCCTGCGTGGCTCCATAGAGGAATCTACACCAGACTCAACACTGGAGACAAAGACATAAAGCCAGAGAGAGAGAGAGAGGGATGGGGAAAGGGAGAGCCAGAGAAGGACAGAGAGAGAAAAAAAGAGAGAAAAAGAGAGAGGGGGGAAAGAGAGAGAAGGACAGAAAGAGCGGGGGACATAGAGAAGGACAGAGAGAGAGGGAGGCAGAGAGGGAGGGACAGTGAGAGGGACAGAGAGAAGACAGGGCCTAAAAAGCCTGTCCATACTAGAAATAATTGTAGCATCTCTGTATTAAAGCAAAGAATATTTAGCAATTAGAAAGACACTGTATAATTGTAACTGAAATATAACAGCTGGAATATGGGAAAAATATTCCTCATTATAAAATACATTTCTCAAACAGATCTTGGAAGATTCCGTTTAGGACTCCATGTCCGCCACCAATTCTGGACTCACCTACCACACTGAGCAAATCCAACAGAGACCAGTACCAGAACTGAAACGAATTAAAACCTTGATCTTTTTTAATGGAATACATTAATGTCTAGACTTACTGGTCATAGCCTGGCAATAGCTATAAAGCCATAAAAACGTCCTTTTTTTTAAATGGACGGTCACAGAAGATCACTGAAAGGACAAAGAAGATTGAACAAAGAACAGCATTTTCCACTGCATTGTTTCAGAAATGCAACACCTTCATTTGTTAAGAATACTGACACATACCCAGAACTGGAATTGCTTAAATGACGTGGCTGGTGAAAGACAACACACAGGGACAGAATACACCTGATTATATCAGAGGCATTCATTTCTTTACATTTAAATGAAAAATTGCAGGATTGAGAGAAAGATCAGAGACAGCAAAACTTACTATTAGGTCAAAATGTCATGTACATTACATTGCTCTGTACTTTCTTCTCTATTATTACTAAAGATGCCGAAACATGTTTTGTAGTAGCACCCATTCATTCCTGGCCAAAAATCATCCACTGAACTAAATGGAAAGCAGATTTCAACGCATCCTACATTAACCAACATACAGCTACCTGCTCTTCCTCACATCCATCCATCATTGGATCCTCCTTTCTGTAAACGAACTCTCCTCCCTTTCCTCCTTTCCTCCTCCCACCTCCTCTTTGTCCTCACTCCCATGTCTGTCGTGTAAAGGGTTAACTCTCTGCACTCTGATGGGGATGTCAGAGCCTCAGCCAATTACAGTGCAATGTCTACCATGCATAAGCTCACTTCCCTTTCTCCTTTATTCTCCATTACTATTTTCAATAAAAACAATATTTAGGAAATACTTTTTATATCGGCATGGGTTACAAAGAGCTTGTACAGTCTGAAACCACAAAGACCAAGCCACAACAAGATTTAATGCACAGTGGCAGTAGGTTGGAATTTAGGAAGTAATCAAGAGAGGAACCAGACTCTAAGGGGTGACTCATCCTCTTCTAGCTGTCCCGGCTGAACATTTCAAGAGTACGTGACCTTTTGGGCCACATCAATATTTTTGCTGATATTTCCCACGCCAATAAAGTTGCTTTTCATTTTCTTAACAGCCCCCACCGCCTCTCTTCTCACCTGTCTCCCCTTTCTCTCCTCCCTCTCTTTCTCTCCTCCCTCTCTCTCTCTCCTCCCTCTCTCTCTCTCCTCCCTCTCTCTCTCTCCTCCCTCTCTTTCTCTCCTCCCTCTCTCATTCTCATTCCCCTTCCAGCTTCTCTCTTTTATTCTCTCATCCAGTCTTCTCTCTGTCCTCCTCCCTCTCTTCTCCTTCTCTTTCTTTATCTGAATGTTTCATCTCTCTGTCTGAACTATCGATATATTTATAACAGCCAAGCCACACCCCCTGGGGTCATCATAGTGGTCAGGCATTAGGGGGAGGACCCTGAGATGTCATGTTGTACTGGGGTCATCATAGTGGTCAGGCATTAGGGGGAGGACCCTGAGATGTCATGTTGTACTGGGGTCATCATAGTGGTCAGGCATTAGGGGGAGGACCCTGAGATGTCATGTTGTACTGGGGTCATCATAGTGGTCAGGCATTAGGGGGAGGACCCTGAGATGTCATAATGTACTGGGGTCATCATAGTGGTCAGGCATTAGGGGGAGGACCCTGAGATGTCATAATGTACTGGGGTAATCAGCGTCACCACTCTCTTTCTGCCTCTCTCCACTCTTTCTGCCTCTGTCTTCCCGTTTCTCTGTCTCTCTCTGCCTCTGTCTCTCCCTGTCTCTTTGCCTCTCTGTCTCTCTCCACTCTCTCTCTCTGTCTCTCTCTCACACACATACACACACCGTCCCAATTCATCCGTATCTTCCTCAACTACAGTGCTGTCTGTGTGTATCACACACACAATTTTAACACCACCTCCCTCTCATCTTCTTCTGTCTGCCTGTCTGTCTGCCTGTCTGTCTGACTTCCTGTCTGTCTGTCTTCCTGTCTGTCTAGTAATGAGATGACTGCTGACCTTTGTGTGTGTGTGTGGGGGGGGGGAAGGGGGGGGGACTTGAGTAAATGCCAATGAGATTAATGTAGTGTTGAAGTATCGACCAGTGATTTGATTCCACTTGTCTCAAACATTGGAAGACAATGAACTTCTCTCTGATATTCACACACCCATACACCCCCACACACCCACACACACACACAAATGAGGGGTAGGCACAACAACAACTGATCTTGCTTAAACAATGCAGTCTGTGTGGTAACTTAAGACTAGGCTAACAGCAGATCTGCCTTCTAAATGGATAGCTCAGGTTCACCATCAGCAATAACATAAATGATAAAGTTCCCCTTTAAACAATAGATTGACTGTACATGGTCAACAGCCTTTATCAGGGGCTAATCTTGTCATCTTTATTAGCGGGTAACCTTGTCATCTTGTCATCTATTGGTTTCTTCAGCCTGTACAAAAGCTGAAACCTCCTAATGTGAGACCTTCAGCTCCTGCTGTAGGTGAGCAGGACAAGTTATGTAATGTTACTGATCATATATATATATGTATATATATATTCATGATTTTGGCCTGACCTTTTTAAGGGTCTAAGTGCCACACACACACACACACACACACACACAAACAAACTGTTAATAAGGATCCTGCCCCTTTAAGAAAGAACCTTGGCTGCAACTCATCAGACACACTAAGTCAGTCTGATTGGTTGTGATGGTCATGGCTCAGTTCATTAGAGGTGAAGGCCATGGCCTGTCCACATGAATGACACGGACAGGACAGAGACAGAGGGAGGGAGACAGTGAGACACCAAGAGAAAGAGGAGACACAGAGAGAGGGAGTGAGGGAGACAGTGAGACACCAAGGGAAAGAGGAGACACAGAGAGAGGGAGTGAGGGAGACAGTGAGACACCAAGGGAAAGAGGAGACAGAGGGGTGAGTGAGGGAGACAGTGAGACACCAAGGGAAAGAGGAGACAGAGGGAGGGAGTGAGGGAGACAGTGACACACCAAGAGAAAGAGGAGACAGAGGGAGGGAGTGAGGGAGACAGTGAGACACCAAGGGAAAGAGGAGACAGAGGGAGGGAGTGAGGGAGACAGTGAGACACCAAGAGAAAGAGGAGACACAGAGAGATGTAGAAAGGGAGGGGTACAGAGACAGACAGAGACTAACGGGGAGAGACAGAGAGAGAGATACAAAGAGAAAGACAGAAAGAGCAGAACAGGGAGGGAGTTAGAGGAGGAGAGATGGAGGGAGTTAGAGAAGCAGTGAGGGAGGGAGTTAGAGGAGGAGAGAGGGAGTTAGATGAGGAGTGAGGTTGGGAGCAATAAATAAAGAAAACAGTGACAGAGAGGAGACAGAGAGGATAGAGAGACAAGAGAGCAGGATGGAGAAGGAGAGAGCAATTAAAGCACGTCTCTACATGTCTCTCTACATCTCTCTCTTTCCATCACTTACACCATTTCTCTCTCTCCATCTCCCACCCCATATCTCTCTCTTTCTCTCCATCTCCCACCCCATATCTCTCTCTCTCTCTCTCCATCTCCCACCCCATATCTCTCTCTCTCTCTCTCTCTCCATCTCCCACCCCATATCTCTCTCTCTCTCTCTCTCTCCATCTCCCACCCCATATCTCTCTCTCTCTCTCTCTCCATCTCCCACCCCATATCTCTCTCTTTCTCTCCATCTCCCACCCCATATCTCTCTCTCTTTCTCTCCATCTCCCACCCCATATCTCTCTCTCTTTCTCTCCATCTCCCACCCCATATCTCTCTCTTTCTATAGATGACTTATTTAGTGCTTAACTGAATCAAACCTCTGTTTTGGAAGGTGCGTTCATGAGCAACTGGGAAAGCTCCAACCTCTGAGTGGGAAAATACACAAATAAGTCAATTATTTGTTTATTTATGTCGTACTCATTAGCGCAGATGATTGTGATGTTAAAAGATACTTCACGGTTTACTTTTGGGTAACAGGCTAGCTAGCCTTAACGTAACTTAACTGTCAATAGATGTAGTTTCAAGGATTAAAACATGATCATTTAAATTTGTATGTGGAAAAACTGTATCATTTATAATAAGTTATTATTCAAAGTATGACATTAAAAATGTGAATAATGTGTGTTTTAATGTTTTTTTCTAATCAGAAACTCAAGTTGTATATTTGTAAACTCCAAATACCCTTATTTCACTCAATGGCCTTGGTACCCTCATCATTTTTGTGACACCCAAGGCCAAATGGCCTTGCCCCTAAAATGACAGAATTCCAAGCCATTGCTGATGTTTTTTCTTTGTAACCCATGCCAAATTCCAAGGCGTTATTATTTAATAGACAATTATTTCTTTGTCGCACCAACTCTGATCGACAAAAGAAAAAACACATTTGTCTATTAACGCAGCGTGTGTAATTCTAAGTCCACTTTTGTCATTTCCATCCATGTTTCATAATTATTTAATGCGCACTAAAATGCATGGAAAGAAATATGTTGTACCACTGCATATTAACGTTTGGAAATAAAATACATTTTCCTTGTACATAATTTTGAACTGAATTTATTACCTGAGCGTTAAAACACATTTTGCCACGTGATGAAGGCTATTTCAAATAACTAGGCTATAATATTCGTTAGCAGCAGAATGTGATCACAGTGTGCAGGGAAATGTAATTGTCATTGCTTTGCAGTTGCGTTTTGTGAAGAGCAATAATGAACACTGATTTACTGGTAGTTCCAAGCCAAACGCATCTGCACCGCCCTGGGCACATTTTGGTTTTAAGCCAAATGAAAGAGGTGAGCCCAGCAAAAGAGGCGAACTGCCGGATTTGCACCACAAAGGTGGTGCTCAAAAGCGCAAACACCACAAATCTGACGAACCATATCTGGATCCATCACATGTACTTTTCAGTGGGGAACCGTCCAGGCCCTCTGCGCCTTCAGAGAGGGCCTAAGTATAGATACAAATCTGTATATAGTTTTATATATTATAATTAGAAATTTTGTTTTCATTGATTTA
Source organism: Esox lucius (assembly GCF_011004845.1). Taxonomy (NCBI): domain Eukaryota; kingdom Metazoa; phylum Chordata; class Actinopteri; order Esociformes; family Esocidae; genus Esox; species Esox lucius. The sequence goes on from NC_047575.1 coordinate 37,146,879, forward strand.
ATCTTTTTTGGTCTTAATTGTAATGATCGTGCTATTGAATTTCTTCAGTTGGTGTTAAAAAAAAGAAGGGTTAATATCTAAGAGAAAAAAATATCCAATCAGAATTTTTGGTAGGAATGATCTTGCTGTGGTCATTGGCTAGGCCCTCAGGCTTTGAATAGAAGGCACGAGCCAACTTAATTGACATTGACTTCAATTCGAGCTGCATTTTGGAATGACAGTAGAGTCAACCAATCACAAATTGTCTTGCAATAGGTGGGACAACTGTATGATGCCTCAAGGCCCACTAGGGAGCCTATGTATACATCACTATTTCAGAGCCTTACCTTATTTTCTCACGCTTGAGCCTAGCTAGCTGGCTAGCTTTTTGCAGTGAGCAGAGGCATGGCTAAGATCACAATACATTCAGGGCTTAGGGCTTTTTTTTATTGTTGCATGCTAGTCGATTATAGCACAACTTTTTTCTCTCTGACAGCATATGATGTTGAAATAATGTGAGTAGTTGTGTGGTAGAATTTTTTTTCCCACTATTTGAGTGACTGTTTTGGCAAATTTTTGAAACGACACAACCATATTTTCTTCTAACGTGGTTCCTGCTATCGATATTTGCAACCGTACATTTGCTGCTTCTATGAGCCACAGCCGAGGCGTGGCATAGGACCATTTGAGTCTGTCATGAAAGAATTGCTCCACCTACATAGGTTTGCAAAAGAAAGGTTTCAAGTCATGCTCTGTATACACAGGCATCCGAGTTCACTATCTATATGGATGATGTCAGATCTTTTTACGCTACTGAGTGCCTAGCCCCAAAAGTCACGGTTCGCCACTGGTACTTTTAGGCCTACAATATTATTTGGCATACAAGTTACAATATAAAAAATGAAATTGTTAATCGGCAATTATTTGTTCAACAATTAATCATCAACTAAAATGTCATAATCATGACAGTCCTAGTCTATGATTTTCACAGTTGACTTTCACCCATATCAAAACATTGGAATTATATACGGACAATGCATACATAGTAGACATAACCCTCACCTTAACCCTAACCCTCAACCTAATCTCAAGTAGACTCGGAGGACTCTCTGGAATACACCGGTGTCCACTGGTTTTTAAGCACACATGCTGAAGAACCATCTGAACGTGGGCAAACACTGGTGCGAAACAATGATGAAAAGAGCAGGGCCGCAATTACAGATAAAACCAAGAACACAGACAACTTGTGAACTGGAGTAGAGCTTTCAAGGTCTGGCAAGAGAACAGTACAGGACAGAAGAACTTAGAAAACATCAAAAGTCTCTGAAAAACGGACTTAAAATGAAATAAGCAAAATCCTCCTTTTATACAAGCAGCCTAATCCTGAACGTTTAACACTAATTGGTATTTTCACATCACATCACAGAACAGCACAACACATCACAACACATCACAACACATCACAACATAACCCAACAAATCATAGCATAATTCAAAAACACAACCCAGAGCACAAACAACCATACAAAACAAAACCTTGCAATACCACACACTGTAACAGAAAACAACACAGCACAAAAAACAACACAAAAAAACAACAACAAAGCACAAAACAATGACAAAACAACAATACAACACAAAACAACAACATAGCACAAAAAATAACACAGCACTAAACAATGACACAAAACAACAACAAAAACAAACAACATAGCACAAAACAACAACACAGAACAAAACTACAACTCAAGACAGCACAAAGCAACAACACAGCACCGTCATGTTCCTCCATCACCATCTCCATTCATCTTCCTCCTTCAACACCTTTTCTTCATCTTCCTCTAGAATATTATCTCTCCATTTTATCTTCATACCCCCCTCCTCTATCTCCCTCTTCCATTTCCATCTCATCTCTCTATCTCCATCCATCCCTCATTTTCCCTTCACAGACTAACTATTTGAGTCATAAAGGTCAAACCACTGACATTATTGTCCCTTCACAGACTAACTTCCTCGGTCATAAAGGTCAAATCACTGAAATGATTGTCCATCCACAGACAACTACCTGGGTCATAAAGGTCCAGACCTCTTAGCAGAAGATGGACACAAACAGAAAGTCTACATTTCACTTCATATACTCCATTATTCTTCAGTTGTTGCTCTGAAGGAATTGGTCAGTTTGCAGTCTAATGCTCCATGACACAGCAGGAGAAAAGGCTGTCCTTCAGCCCTTGAGCAAGGCAGTTAAGCCTAGTTGATTGAAGGTTCTTGTCAAAACCGTAGAGTGGAACATTCAAAAAGCGCACTTCCAGTTCACAAACACGCATAATACACTCTGTATAGTTTCTTGTGTGAAATTGGACAAATATTAACACTGAATTAGTACATTCACATTGTCCAGAGTGAATACATTTCAAATGTTTCGTCCAGGTCCCTGGTGAGAATCAAACCCAGAACCCTGGCATACCAAGGTGCATGCACCGCCAAGGGACCTAATATAACTATAATTATACATGACTGATAACATGTCTCCTCACCCCCGATCGATCTCTGTGTCTCCCCCTCTTTCTCTTCTCTCTTTTCTTTCTCTCTTTCTTTTTCCCTTCTCCCTCTCTCTCTTCCAGTCCCCCCCCCCCTCTCTCTGTTTCAGTATTGAGGATTAGGTTTGAGTCAGGTCTAAAGCCCTGATAATCTACCACTGATCATTAACACTCCTTTCCTGCTATCACTCTATTGCTCCTTCCGTTTTCCCCCTCTTCTCCTTTTAAACATACATATTCATGAGCACACATACACAGCTCTAACCCCTCTCTCAGGTTCACATGCAGGTTAAGGCAGCGGTGGTTTATGCCCTGAGCTCTTTTTACCCGGATAGCTTCCTCTAAACCACGGGAGGGGTAGAGGCAGAGTATGCGCTTTGGTGCATAGGATAACTTTCACTCATAGTTTCCAGCTCAATTTATACCCAAGTATTACTGTTAATTGCCTGGATGGACTAATAGCTGATCAACGGTTGATCGGTTATTTGAGAAATAATGGAATCGACGTCTAAGATATCGCACTCATATATTTAGGACACAACTCCAGTCATGAAATTAAATAACAATACGAATGATACACACGCGCGCTGTACACACATTTGAATGTTATTGTTATTCTGTCTGAATCTGATTAACGTCTGTTTTCATTTTAAAACATACATGTAGGCTAAAACACATTGTTGCAAAAATATATATGTAATAATAATAAAACACAAGAATTTTAAAACAGTAATGATATTGTCTCAGAAAAGCCTTAAACCGCCTGCTATAATAACATGTAATAGTCTAATAGCGAACAAACAAAATGTTAGTTATCACAACAAAAGGTAGCAAGGGTAGTCTTTTTGTAGCGTGTCACCACGCTTTTCTTTCCACCTGCCCGGAAAGCATGTGGTCTCTGTCGATACCAAATAACAACCAGTAAGTCTCATTCTCAAAATAATAAATAATGCATTTTTTTTTTACTAACTAGGACACTCAAAACAAACACTTTTTGTCAAAAGGCTCCTACCGTTTATTCTTTAGGAGATTCCGTCCTGGGCAGGTGTTGTCGCTGTGGTATGGATGGTAGCCTGGCGGAGCCGTCTCGCCTACTCCGAGCAGAGATGGAGGGGAATGCGATGCCAAGTAGAGAACAGAAGAAAAGAGAGGAGAGTCCGACCGACGCTGCGGACAGAAAGAGCGAGAGAGCCGAAGTACGCGAAACACCACGGTTCTGAAAGTATAGTTGCGTCCTCTGCTGGGAGTCTATGTGGCTACACAAGCTTACACATAAGCCAAACCTAATACTTCCAGGACTGGTTTATTGGAGGTAGAATCTGGACTGCAAATGTTCTCGAAGGGTAGCAGCTAAGCTCACAAGTCAAATATGTTTATTTAACGTTGGCATTATTCCTAACTTCTCAACAGGTGTAGTGAATAAAACATAAACTTCTCAGGGGTGACTTATCAGGATCAGGGCCCAGGTAAACTTGACACAATTCCTAATGAATATTTTAAAAATATATATATAATTTATTTATTAGTGTATATCCGCTCGAGGCCGCAATAATCATCTGCTTGACGCGCATTCCAGACGAACGTAACGACCCACTATCCTGCTCTTATTTTGTGACATTCACGCAGGTAGGCTACTAATTTACGATTTTCGACTCGAAACACCCTTCTTAGAGACTCAAAAGCCATGGTTTGTTTCAATGTAGGGCCTACCCTGCAGTACCAATGCTACACTATGATGACAGGATCACTGCGTTGGCATGTTGATTTTCCTTAGGACTGTGTGGCTACACCACCCATAAAAAAATATTTCCCCACCAATAAAATAATTTAAGGACCCTACTGAAATCTAACGTAATGGAAATATTTATCTTGCATTATGTTGAATGTCTTTTTTTTAAAGGCGAGTCTACAAAACGCACACGTATTAAGATTGGGCCTATTAGGATGTTATGAATGCTGTATTCTATTCATGGCAATACCTTCGTGTACATTTGATGTTACAGATGCTTTTATGCAAAGAGATCCTAGCTACATATTAAGATGCTAGTTGGAACAACCACACAGTAGTAGTAAGTACACCTTACGCAATGAAGCAGTTTTGTGCAAAATCTTTTATGTACATATTGCATTATATTTTCGTAAATGATACAGATTTGATTACTTTGGTTTCAAAATTAATGATTTAGGATTTACAATGAAGTTCCATATTTATGCTGAGAATAGAGAACATTTTCATGCTTGGATGGGACTTTGAAGATGAGCTAAGCTAAATTGTTGGGAAAAAAGGCTATTCTACACTGCAAAAAGTAATCAGTAAAGCTAACTAAAATATTTTGTTACAAATCATTAGTGTAACCCAACTCAATGTATTTCAGTTATAATACTTAAAATAATAAAGACATCGCCATCCTAACAACACATCTTTTTAAGTTATAATACTCAACTTTTCTGTGTTATGAACAATAGTATTTGTTGATAACACATTAGTATAGGTCTTGACCATATAAATGATTTGCCCCCATTAGTCACTTGTTTTGTGTCATTTGTTAACAGTAAACATTTTATTTGTTGACATTCTGTTCCCTAAATCCACGATTGCAGCTTAATACTATTTAAAAAATAATAATTAAAATCATCCTTCAGAAATGCATTTAAAGTATTGTGAAAAAATATCATAAAGACAAAAATGAATAACCAACAAGATTCTAACATCCGAGTCTCATGGCACAAAGGGGGGTGATACAATGGGGGTAGACTGCATACACACCGATGAGCCAAAACATTTTGACCACCTGCCTAATATGCTGTTGGTCCTCGACGTTCCGCCAAAACAGCGCCGACCTGTTGAAGTATGGACTCTACAATACCCCTGAAGGTGTGCTGTGGTATCTGGCACCAAGACATTAGCAGCAGATCCTTCAAGTCCTATAAGTCACAACCCATAGATGCTCAATCGGAACGGAGATCTGGAGAATTTGGAGGCCAGGGCAACACCTTGAACCAGAGCATCACACTCCCTCCACCGGCTTGTCGTCTTCCCACAGTGCATCCTGGTGCCATCACTTCCCCTGGTAATCGGTGCATTAATACATGGCCGTCCACATGAGGTCAAAGAAAACGGGACTCATCGGCTCAGGCAACCTTTTTCCACTGCTCCCCGGTTCAGTTACGACACCCGCTTGTCCATTGTAGGCACTTATGACAGTGGACAGGGGTCATCCCAGGCACTCTGATCCATCTGCATCTACGAGCCCCACACGCAGCAGGGTGTGATGCCCTGTGTGTTGTGACACTTTCCTCCCGTAACCATCATTAACATTGTCGGTGACTTGTGCCACAGTGGACCCTGTGTCAGTTTGGACCAGACAGGATAGCCTTGGTTGCCCTCGTGCATTGATGAGCCTTGGGAGCCCAACACCCTGTGGATGGTTTGTGGTTTGTCCCTCCTCGGACCACTGTCGGTAGGTACTCACCACTGCTGACCGGGAACACCCCACAAGTCTTGCCGTTTCAGAGATGCTCTGACCCCGTTGTCTGGCCATAATTTGGCCTTTGTCAAAGTCACTCAGGTCTTTACTCCTGTCCATTTCTCCTGCATCCTGCATCCTTACTATGAGAACTGATTGTTCGCTTTGCATCTAATCTACCCAGACCTTGACATGTGCCCTCGTTAGGAGATAATCAACATTATTTGCTTCACCTTGTAAGTGGTCATAATGTTTTGGCTCATTAGTGTAAGTACTCTTAATAATTATAAAGTAAAACACAGATAAATCAAGTGTATTTTACTCAAATATCAACATGTCTGACTATTACTTAACGAGAATAAGTAAAAAACAAAATATCAAGTAAGAATAGGTCATTTATTAAATGTTAGATAAATCTATAAATTAAATATTAAATAATAACTTATAAATTAAAAACAAATTTCATATTAGCAGAATACAAATACATAGTTACATTTACACAATAACCTAATATTTTTGAACTTCATTCAAAAACATTAAATTATGTGAAATATTACTGACATATTTGTCAGGGCCACTTTTATGATACGAGTTCTACTGACCTTGGAAGTTTGTTTAGTCATTATTCAAATCTTTTAATGGGTTAGGCATTTACGTTTTACAGTGTACCGTGCACAGGGATACTGCAGATTCGTGACACCAAAGCCGAATTCCTAGATAGAGGGGCTCAGTGAATTTGGTGTGGAATGTATGCAGGTGGGTCAATGTGTCAGAAGAGACTGTGTAGAAGGACAGGGTGCCGGCCGGCCAGTCCAGATACACTCCTACTCTGTTGGTGCTGGAAGGGGGAATAGGAATGGTGGTGGGAGTCTTATCATGCCTGGTAGTAAAGTAGTTTTTATAACAGCTGAGAGCCCAGGACTTGTCATTGTATCCCAGGCCACTCTCATCACCCCGTCCGTGTCTGTCAAGTCCATGGTAGGTCAATCCTATATGAGCCTCGAGGCCAATCCACTCCATCTCCCAGTAACAGCGCCCAGTCAGATTCTCTCTGCTCAGCACTTGTTTCCAGAAAAGAAACCTCTCTGGGTGATAAGGATAAGACTGTTCATCTTCTAACCGTGTGACTTTCCTATTTTCCTCAGACAGAGTCATATCATTATGGGCTGTGTTGGGATCCAGGGTCAACTCACAGGCATCTGATGGGACACAAAAATACATTTTCAGCTTTTTCATAACGTTTTCCCTCAAATCCGGCTAGGTACTGTAAAACAAGAACTGGATGACCTAACTTTCCATGGACATGGAGTATAATTCAGCAAAGAGTTTCGTTTCGTTTTTTTTTTTTTTTGCTCAAACATGAGACAAATTTATTCAGACTAAGTTGTTTAAACGTGATACAAAGTCATGTAAATTAGATATATAGAATCTCAGCAAATATAGAAAAAAATAATGAAATACTGCGTACTCATTGTTCACAGCAACCAAGACTTACATTTCTTAAGTGCAGATTTTAAATAACATTCTTCATTATGGTCCACACTGTAAAGAAATAAAACAGTATATTTTAGGGTTTGACGATTAGAATAATGAATAAAATATGTATTTCAGTATCATACAATTATTTAAATAATTATTTCAAAAAGGTACATTTGTTCACTTCGGTTTAATGAATGGCATCAATTATATACTGTGGGTACCAGAGTTTCTTCAGTCTGCAGTGTGGATCCGCTCGTAAAGCAGAGAGTAGTTTCACTCCGCGGTCCCCTGGGTGATTGTAGCTCAAGTCGAGCTCTCTCAGATGGGAGGGATTTGACCTCAGAGATGAACACAGCGAAGCACAGCCTTCCTCTGTGATCACACAGAATGACAACCTGTAAAAGAAGTCTCACTCTTAGAGGGACGATTGGTGCCCCAGCATCACCTGTATTATCCAGATGTGAATTACCATTATGAATCCAGGGTTGGCACAAATAACACATGTATTAACCTCAGTTTCTGTAGTTTACAGTTTGGACTCTCCAGTCCAGCAGAGAGCATGTTCACTCCTGAATCCTTCAGGTTGTTGTCGGCCAAGTCAAGCACTCTCAGCTGTGAAGAGCTCGAGCTGAGAATGGAGGCTAGTGGTTCACAGCATCGCTCTGTCAGGTTGCACCCATTCAACCTGGACAATGGGAATAGAGAATAATAGGTTCACAGTATACACATTTTGAAGTTCCTGTCAGTTCTTTAGTCTACTGGCTGTATTGCTTTCCATGTCCTCAACAAACAGTCATACAAATGATTTTATCATTACACTGGGATCCAATTATTATTAAGTATTATGAATGTCCTTAATTGTTTTTATCATTTCCATCAGTCTTTATATATTCCTAATCACCACACCAAGAGGGAGATCAAGGAAACTATTTTTCTTACAGAATAATGATTTTTCTGTACCAAACATTGGTGTTTCACTTACTCAAACATTCTTAAGTTAGAAATTAATATGCCTTGTAGACTCAATGGAGAGAGGAGTGTTCAAATTGGTTCATACCCAAAGGTTAAAATTGTACATACACAAAACCCTAACATTACTCTGACCCAAACCTTAATCTTTTTTCTTAAACATAACGTTAACCCTAATGGTTTTCAAATGAAACTTGAATTGATGGATTTCAGATGTTGGAACATAAGCTCCGTCCTCTCTTCTGAGTCAACCAATTCATTGTCCAATTCATGATCCAAGAAACAGGCTGCATGTGATGCAGGCATATACAGCTCCGGAATAAATTAAGAGACCACTGCAACTTTGTCTTTACTTTCCAAAAAAGTTGAAAAGGAAAGTTTTGAGTGAGGAACAGAAGAGTTGAATTTGCAGTGACTCTTAATTTGAACCCTTCTGTTCCTCATTCAAAACCTTCCTTTTCAACTTTTTTGGAAAGGAAAGAAAAAGGTGCAGTGATCTCTTAATGTTTTCCAGAGCTGTATTTATATACAGTTGCTATGTTTTATTTTGCTACCTTACAGAAAACAATGCGTACTTACAGAGCAGTACTGGAAGCTTTGATCACTGGCAGCAGCCTCAAAAGACCTTCTTCTGTTTTGGAGTATTTCCTCAGGTCAAACACCTCCAGCTCCTCTTCTGATGTCAACAACAAAAAGACCAGAGCTGACCACTGTGCAGGGGACAGTTCTGTTTCAGAAAGGTTTCCTGAACTCAGGTAGCTTTGGATCTCCTCAACTAGAGAATGGTCATTCAGCTCATTCAGACAGTGGAACAGATTAATACACCTCTCTGGAGAGAGATTCTCCCTGATCTTCTCCTTAATGTAGCTGACTGTTTCCTCCATTGTCTCAGAGTTGCTTTCTGGCTTTCCCAATAGGTCTAGTAAGAGAGTGTCATTGGTTTCCAGTGAGAGACCCAGAAGGAAGCGGAGGAAGAGGTCCAGGTGTCCATTCTCACTCTGTAAGGTCTTGTCCACAGCACTCTTATGGAGGACGGTTAATGGGGTTTCTTCGGATATTGGGAGTTTTCTGGCGGTGGCTTTTGGTTTGGCCATTAGATTTTCATTGTCATTCCTAAATGTGACATATACATACATAGCAGCCAGAAACTCCTGGATGCTCAGATGAACAAAGCAGTACACCTTCTCCTGGTACAGCCCACACTCCTCTCTGAAGATCTGTGTGCAAACTCCTGAGTACACCGAGGCTTCTTTGACATCAATGTCACACTCCCTCAAGTCTCCCTCATAGAATATTAGATTGCCGTTCACCAGTTGTTGAAAGGCTAGTTTTCCCAGTTTTAGAATCATACCGGCATACGTTTTTACCTCTGAATCAGTCTCCACTGTCTCTTGTCCCCTTGAATATTTCTGTGTTTTGCGCAGTAAGTTGCACTTCAGAAAGTATTTATACATTTGAGTTAGAGTCTTGGGCATCTCCCCCTTTTCTGCTGTACCCAACAGACTCTCTAGAACTGTGGCTGAAATCCAACAGAAGACTGGAATGTGGCACATGATGTAGAGGCTCCTTGACATCTTTATGTGTGTGATGATTTTGCAGGCAAGGATCTCATCACTGATTCTTTTTCTGAAATACTCCTCCTTCTGTGGGTCATTAAACCCCCGCACCTCTGTCACCTGGTCAACACACTCGGGAGGGATCTGATTGGCTGCTGCAGGTCTGGAGGTTATCCAGAGGAGAGCAGAGGGAAGCAGGTTCCCCTTGATGAGGTTTGTGAGCAGCACATCCACTGAGGTTGACTTTGTGACATCACAACAGCTCTCGTTGTTCTTGAAGTCTAGAGGAAGTCTGCACTCGTCAAGACCATCAAAAGCAAACAAAACATTGTACATGTCAAAGCTGGAAATTCCTGATTCTTTAGTTTCCATGAAAAAATGATGAAGAAGTTCAATTAAGCTGTAATTCTTTCTTCTCATCAGATTCAGCTCCCGAAACGGTAGAGGAAAGATTAATTGAATTTTGTGATTAGCTCTTCCTTCAGCCCAGTCCAGGATAAACTTCTGCACAGAGATTGTTTTTCCAATGCCAGCAACTCCCATAGTCAGTACAGTTCTGATGTGTTTGTCTTGGCCAGGTAAGGGTTCAAAGATATCATTGCATTTGATTGCTATTTCTTGGGTTGCTGGTCTCTTGGCCACTGTCTCAATCTGTCTCACCTCATGTTCATTGTTGACCTCTCCAAATCCACCATCTGTGATGTAAAGCTCTGTGTAGATCTTGTTGAGAAGGGTTGGGTTACCTTGGTTTGCTATGCCCTCAAAGACTTGTTCACACTTCTTCTTTAGATTGTATTTCAGTTTATCTTCACACACAGCAAGCTCGCCTAGAAGATCTGACAATTCAAAAACACTGACTTGTTACCGCAGAAAAGGTCAAGGTTCAAGTAGGAATTTGTGACACTCTATTCCCTTCCCAGTTAAGAACACAATGAGAGAAAAAGAAAATAGAACATTAAAAAGGATATTTCAGGATGTTGGCAGTCTGATGAAGCATTTCATAAGAATTAGCTAAATAGTGCAATTCAACTAAGGGTAGCATAATGCCTGGTACTGTATCTAACGCAATGACTGGACATCAATGACATCGGCTAGCAAGCATGCTAGCAGTCATTATTGCGCTTTGGCTATTAAGCAATGGCTTTGTGAAAACACGTAGGACTTCATACTTTGTATGCAGGTACATACAAATGGTGTCCACATGTTATTTAATCACTGAGGAAGTGAAAAAAGTCTTACTGCTAAAATCCTGAAGAATCTCTTTGAGGACAGATAATAAGCTCTTACAGTTCTCTAGTGTGTCCGCTAGAGCCTTCTGGTTCATGCTCCTTAAAACGTACAATGTTATCCTTAGAGCCCCCTCTCTGACACTGCTTTCCTGCTCCTCAGCTTCAGCTTCCACCTTGTTATCATCTTCTCTCTGACTCTTAAAGCCTTCTGGGAGATCTGGACACAGAAACGTCTTGAACTTCTTCAGCTCCCGTCTTACTGTAGAGATGACTTTATCTTCAACCAACTGAAATGGATCAAAGGATGTGAAAAACCCTCACACAACACTTGCAAAATAGTCAAGTAGAGAAAATAGAATATAAAAGTGTACCTCAAATATGGAATGTAGGTCTGTGTGGCTCCCCTGAATAAGCGTCCCACTGGAAATCTCTGATTCTGATCGCTCCTGTTGGTCTCTGTGGACAAAAAAGGACATGTCACTATTTTGTATACGTCTTATAAATCTATATAACGGGGGATGTGTTGCATGAACGTGCCTTCGCCAATTGTATCATACGCACAATAATCCTTTATTTAGGCTACAGAGAAAGACAATTAAAGAGAGAAATACAGTTGCTTCTGACAATAGACCTATTAAAGCTGTTGTCATAGGTGATTTGTCTAAAATACTTAGAAATTGTTTATGTGAGCTGTTTCATTACTCAGTGGAGCCAGGTTTCGCCTTGGTGGCGCTGTTGAAAACATTAACCAGTGCTCTTAAAACTCAACTACGTTAACAGAATGGCAACAAGACAATAATTAACATGCCAATCCACAGTCCTCTCCATGTATGGTCCATGTTCCTTTTGGTTATTGGATTCTTTTGTACAATGGAAAAACGGAATAACAAAAAAACGTTCATTCTTTGATACTTGATTTCAGTAATTTGATTTCCAATTCAAAACGAATATTGGCAAAACAAGAAATGGATCTTTCTTTGTTTATGAATTTGAAAATAAAAATGATTTGATTTTAATTTCATCTTTAGAAATTGGACATGGATTATCAGTAAAAAACTAAAACTACAAAGTGTCACTATCTTTCTGTTTCAGACATTCATAACAAGAGGTGCACGCGTACTTATGGAATATTCATCGGGTCCTCATAGAATATCTATAGGGCTTAGTATTGTTTGCAGCACTTAGACATATTATAGATTGTGTGTGACATGAAGATAGCAATGTTGATGTCAGCTAATTTTCAGGATTTATCTTGAAGTAAGAATCCCTACATTGAAACCCTAACAACTGAGCTAAGTTACCTTGCACTAGATTTACAGGAACAGGAATCAATGGAAATCAAAGAAAGAACCGTTTTGTCCTTTGTACATAATCCAATTACCAAAAGGTACACAAACAATGCAGAAATTGTATAATAAAAAAAGAGTTCCTTCCTTGAAATGTAATTTTCTTACATTATTATATTGATATCCAATTAAGAACTAATATTGACGAAAGAGAAAATGTCACTTGTGCAACCCTGTTTACAAAAATGTTGGGACACTGTGAAAATGGAAATAAAACAGATTGCAATGATGTGCAAATCATTTAAACCCTATATTTAATAGAAAATAGTACAAAGACAACATATTAAATGTTGAAACTGGGAAATTTTATTTTTTCTATAAAGGCCCAATTTCAATTTGATGCCAGCAACACGTTTAAAAAAAGCAACAAAAGATGGAAAAGTTGTGTAATGCTTAATAAAAACCTAGTGGAACATCTAACCACTAATTAGGTTAATTGGCAACAGTTCAATAACATGATTGGTTATAAAAAGAGCATCCCAGAGAGGATGAGTCTTTCAGAAGTAAAGGTGGAGGGGTTCACCACTCAGTGCCGGCAAATAGTGCAACCACTTAAGAATACAATTTCTCAACGTAAAATTGCAAAGAGTTTGCGGCTCTCTCATCATCTACGCTATACAATATCATTAAACGATTCAGATAATCTGGAGAAATCTATGTATGCAGGGCTGAAAACCAATATTGAATGGCTGTGAACTTCAGGCCCTCAGGCGGCACTGCATTAAAAACAGGCACAATTCAATAGTGGAAATCACTGCATGGGCTCAGGAACACTTCTGAAAAACATTGTGAACACAGTTTGTCGCTGCATCCATAAATGCAAGTTAAAACTCTACCATGCAAAGATGAAACCAGATATAAACAAGATCCATAAATGCTGCTGTATTCTCTGGGCCCGAGCTCATTTAAGATTAACTGAGGTGAAGTGGAAAACTGTCCTGTGGGCTGACAAATCATTTTGGGAATCATTTATGTAGCATCCTCTGGGTTAAAAAGGAAAGGGACCATCCAGCTCCTTTTCAGTGCACCGTTCAAAAGCCAACATCTGTGATGTTACGGGGGTGCACATGGCATGGGTGACTTGCACATTTGTGCCATTAATGCTGAACAATATATACAGATTTTGGACCCACAAATGTTGCCAACATATTTTTTAGGGAAGGCATTGCTTATTTCAGCAATACAATGCCAAACCACATTCTGCACCTATTACAACAGCATGGCTCTGTAGTAAAAGAGTCACCCACTGAAAAAATGTGTCCCATTATGAAATGAAAAATTCAACAAAGGGGACCCTGAACTGTTGAGCAGCTGAAATCCTATATCAAGCAAAAATGGGAAGACATTTCACTTTCAAAACTACAGCAATGGGTCTCCACAGTTTCCATACACTAACATAGTATTGTTAAAAGAAGAGATAAGGCAACACAGAGGTAAAGATGCCCCTCTCCCAAATGTTTTGAAACGTGTTGCTGGAAATCAAATTCAAAATGGGCATGTATTTTTCCAAAAACAATAAAATGTCTCAGTTTCAACATTTGATAGGTTGTCTTTAAACTATTTTAAATAGGGATAAATGAGTTTTACATCATTGCATTCTGTTTTTATTAGCATTTTATGCAGCGTCACAACTTTTCTGGAAACGGGGTTGTACATGGAATAACAGAAAGAAAACAGCCTAGTCTGGCAGCACAAGACAAGATAAAACTGTGTGTGTCACAGGAAGATACAAATAACGTTATTTCTTTAACCATTCATGACACAGCTAACTGAGAGACAGAGACTTTACCACTGCACCATTCAGGTTGTTTTTCTTTTTTCTTTACAGTTAGTTCTTATCCAAGAGCAACAGAAGATTCCATTTTTTTATTTTTAAATGAAAAATGTGCACTTTTCTGTTCAGTACATTTGCTTTGAATCGGTAATCAAATGAAAAAGAAATAATTGTTTTTTCCATTATACAAAATCCCCAAAAGACCAAAAGGTACACAAACCATTCTTGAAAAACAAACCTGTGTTCTGTTGAGACAGCTCCTCTCTGGAACTCTATTGGATGTCCCATAGACTGCTGACTCTTCATTGACAGACAGCTGGGTACAGAGGAGTCTGGTCTCTCCTGATGAACCCTGTTGAAACCAGAACTACATTCATTTATATAATTCAGCTAATGCTTTTATCCAGACTGAGTGCATTCATTTTCATATACAGTAGGTCCCCTGTGGTAATTGAACCTACAACCCTGACATTACAAGTGATATTGCCTACAAATTAACCTACATCAGACCCTTTGCCCAGAAGTAGGCCATTATTTTACTAAATATACAATACAGGAAGAAGAGTGTTAAAGGAATCCATAAAAGTCAAACCTGTGATCAGAAGACACGTCTTGGAATTCATCCAATCTGGAACTCTGGAACTCTATTGGATGCCCCATAGACTGGTGACTCTTCATTGACAGACAGCTGGGTACAGAGGAGTCTGGTCTCTCCTGCTGGATTGGTCTTCAATATAACAAGTACATATCTTTATACAAGCTGGTTTTGCTCATTTTCTTTTACCCTAGTACAAACATAACGTCAAGCTAACTGGCTAAACGTATTCCCATCCTTATTTAGCATCACTGAGCTATAAGATGCACCAGATACCACAATCTGTTTCACTCACCTTTCTGTTGCATTGGCAAGGTCAGGTTCTCCAGAGAGACCTACACCCTTTTCTCTGTTACCCGAAAGACTCATTTTAGAGGCAGTGGTGCCTTCCTCTCTCCCACCTGGAATGTAAGAAGTAAGAAGATAATTAGTTCAGCCCGGAAAGAAAACATTTAAGGCTTTATTGTTTTTATATAAACCTATATTGTATAGTTTTAAGCAATGCCTGTGCTTGAAGTAAATTCTGCATGGACACCTAGACACGTGTGACATTTTGCCATTGGTATAACAGTGTTCTGATAGGGTGTGTTAAGATGTGTAGCATGACAATTCACATAAGCCTTCATAACCCTAGGGAAATAAATACAAAAGGAAACAAAAAATGATTTGACAAAATCTGTTTTCTCTGGACAAAATAATGCACCATTCTGTAGTATTACTGGTCCAGTTCAAATTAGTCCAGTAAATTACCTTTGATATGTATAGTTACTGTAGTTACTGAAAGCCATTAGTTAACTACCCATATTGTATAATGTTGTAGCTACCAAAAACATACTGTAAGGAGACACAGAAAAACTGGTTTGCAGTGGAGCCATGTCCCAACATATAAATATGGTTGCAGGCCTTATCTGATGTTCTGATGACTCCAGTGTATGCAGGTGCTACTTCGTATGCTACTTCGGGTGACTAAATCCGTCCCTTTTTACCACGACATTTTGTAGCCTCCAAACGGATACAAGAGATTATCATTTCTAAATGATACGTTTACTGATATAAACGGAATATCTTCAACCAAACTAGTTAATGTAATAATAGAAAATAATTTGTGGTGCCCTTCAATGTTACAAACGTATGGTGACATACAGATATTTCCGCATCAAATCAGGCACTATATTTCACAATTTGCCTATATTAGTTACATATTTTACCCAGTCTATATGCAATAACGATGAGCGTATCGGTCATCAGTATATAGTTTCAACATGAAAAGTTATTATTTCAAAACATACCTCGAACGAAGATGTGTCTCGATTGTATAGAGAGGATATGAAGTTTCACTTTCCAAACGGCGGGTTTCCATGGACGTCCTAAAACAAGCCTCAAGATGTTGGTGGAACGGACGGAACCCAGACGCTGCTTGTTTAAAAGTACACTTGCGTCCTCTGCTGGTGTATAGTCATTCAGCTGAGCTTACATATAGGCCAAACCTGCTTTCAGTACTGCATTCTTGAAGCCAGATTCTGGACTGAGACACTTTAGAAGCGTTAGCATTAATTAGTTTAATTTCGACTCCTTTGGTCCTCCATCCCCAGAAACAGATAACAATAATACGTTTAGAACCGAAACCACAAACCACAAACTCAATGTTGTAAATCCTAGAACTTCAATATTGTTTGGTTCATATTATCAAATGCTAGAGCAAGGTAAATATATGCTAGATGACACAAGTCAACGGTTAAACCTGTTACCTTTATTGTGGGTATTGTATGTAAGTTCATTGGGGGGGGGGGTCTCTGTTCCATACTTCCCTTTGTGATTTCTCTACAAAGGTATTAGTTTAACTGTTTATTATATAGATGTATATTTTAGGGCAGTTTATGCTTCATTGGGAAAGAGAGTTTTGTTCAAAGAAATTCTCCAGAGTTACATGTGCAGTGGAGGCAGCAGGTTATGCCGTAGGGACCTGACTAGGCCAGTGTTCATCAGCTGTAACAATGGGTTTAATTAACCCCTAGAACGTTTTATTTTGTTCATGTTTGGCCACCTGGATATTTGAACTAAATTCCAACCACATTCATTATTAACCATCTTCAGTGCTGGCATGAACATATCCACCTGCCACCTGTTATAGCATTACACCTACAGTATTTTGTCGTTTGTTATTGTCTAGATGTGATGGGGGAAAAAATCATTTTGGTGGCACTGGCCATTTTACAGACACAATAACTAGGTTTTGAAGCATGGATTACAATTTTACATAATCGTTTTGGCTCATTATTTGAAACCATCTTAAGATTCTCTAAACTGTAAGTACAGTCGTCACAACTGTTTCATGGGACATCACAACTCTATGGCATGTCTGCAAAATGTAGTAACTCACCCAAAACATGTAATTCATGCTTCAAAACCTAGTTATATTGTCAGTAAATCAAAATAAATAAAAAATTATCATTGTGTGAACCGAACTGGTCAAAATGTTTCAATGTTTTTTTACCAAGACAGTCAACCCTGGAAATGTTTGTTATATATACATTTCAGTTTTGTTCTACTTTTTTTTCCAGTGTATCACACTGAGTTTTTTCAATCCCAGTTTCAAGAGTGGGAAAAGTTTACTGGGAAAAGTTATGTTTAGATAAGAAAATCTGTTTATTCGTACACAGGAAGTCACGTTCATTCTAAGTGTGACAGGAATTAGCCAATGGGCTTACAGTACTGGGATATGTATTCTGTTTGGGATGTCTATAAAGCTGAGGTACGACTGGCAGTTCTTTGAGATTGAAAGAGATAAGATTGAGTTCATAAGACATTGTGTATGAAGACAAAGTCTGTAACTGTCATGGGCTGGAGTGTGGAAGGACACAGGTGCAGACTTGAGATCACAAGGATAATCCATGTTTAATGAAACAAAAAAGGACTCCAACAAAACAAAAAGCAGCAACCAGTGACGTGGGCTTAACTGAAAACAGGCAAACCAAAATGAACCACATAGCATGGCCAACACAATGAACTTAAATAGGGTCCCCAATTGGAGGCAATGATGAACACCTCCAATTGAGGAGACCAAAGAGGATTAGAGGTGGCTAGATGCCACCTCCTGTCCTGTCCTGGCTATGCCCCGAGCCCAGCGCAGAGATGGCTAGGGGCACAGCCAGGACGTGACAGTAACATCATGAACAAGACTATCATATGTTGCAATAAATAATTGAATTACTCTCTCCCTTGATGACTGGGTACGCAATCATTATTTCAACCACTATACGAAACGGGTGATTTCTAACAATGGCATTAGAGAACCAAACTATTGTATAAGTAAGCAGTAAGGCGCAAGAGTGTGTGATATATGCCCAATATACCATATCTAAGAGTGCCTGGGCACACCTCTTAGCCGTTGGTTTGTGATATATATCAACATTAAAAATACAAACCACCCATTCCATAACTTTTAACTATATTACTTGTGTCGGTAACCAGCTTAGCAAAAAGGCAACTATTATTGCCAATCTGGATACTGGATAAGCCCTGTATTAAGGCACTGAGTTCTGCCTAAAAAAAGAGCTCTTTGTTATTATTGGCCAATACACCATATAACACACCCCCTTGTGCCTTATTGGTCAATTCACCATATACTACATGTGCCTTATTGCTTACATTGATCATTGGTAACAAGTGACTAACCACAAGATAACATCCACGCTCAGTGAACTACATACAAATATAAATATCATCTTACCTTTTGTCATTGCAGGATTATTCAGTCAAGCAAACCTAAAACAAGCACTAACAACATATAATCAAAGCCCCGTCTACAGCACATCTCTCCTGTTCCTTGTCTTCAGCACTCACCAATTCCTCATGTTCGTTCCATTTGAATCTAAAAGCAATAGACTCATCTTAAACTCTAACTTAAGTCTCCAAGCAACTGAAACTGAACAATAAATAAAGCATTTATATGCACACAAAATACTGAAAAAGAATGAAAAAAATTGTAATAATTGTTCTAACAGATATTCTGCAAGGGGATAGGATGATATCACATTCAACGATCTATGGTTCAAATGATATTGTGACACACAGTGACATCTAGTGGTTAGCCATAGTTAGTACACCAAACTGAAATGGGAGATTTTTTAAGGAAACATGCTATTTATTTACAATCTACCTGGAGTGAGTTTAACATGGAGAATGATCCAAGGCAGCTTTAACAGGAGGTTGGTTTAGCTGTGAACACATTTAGTTGGAGACAGTCAGTTACAGTAACAGTTATCAGATTTTCATAAGAAATACTCTAAACAAGATTGCTCACATCAATGTTTACAACTATTCCAGATGTGTTAGACTCATCAGGTCTATGTTCTGAATGGTTAAGCTTTGCTTTGTTCTGAATGCAATAGCCACCGTTAGATACCTTTATAAACACTTTCTTACCAGATGGGGGTCCGGTTTCATCCATTAGATGTGTGAACCCTCTACCTTTATAAACACTTTGTTACCAGATGGGGGTCCGGTTTCATCCGTTAGATGTGTGAACCCTCTACCTTTATAAAAAAATTCTTACCAGATAGGGGGTCTGGTTTCATCCATTAGATGTGTGAACCCTCTACCTTTATAAACACTTTGTTACCAGATGAGGGATCTGCTTTCGTCCATTAGATGTGTGAACCCTCTACCTTTATAAACACTTTGTTACCAGATAGGGGGTCTGGTTTCATCCATTAGATGTGTGAACCCTCTACCATTATAAACACTTTGTTACCAGATAGGGGGTCTGGTTTCATCCATTAGATGTGTGGACCCTCTACCTTTATAAACACTTTGTTACCAGATAGGGGGTCTGGTTTCATCCATTAGATGTGTGGAACCCTCTACCATTATTAACACTTTGTTACCAGATAGGGGGTCCGGTTTCATCCGTTAGATGTGTGAACCCTCTACCTTTATAAAAAAATTCTTACCAGATAGGGGGTCTGGTTTCATCCATTAGATGTGTGAACCCTCTACCTTTATAAACACTTTGTTACCAGATGAGGGATCTGCTTTCGTCCATTAGATGTGTGAACCCTCTACCTTTATAAACACTTAGTTACCAGATAGGGGGTCTGGTTTCATCCATTAGATGTGTGAACCCTCTACCTTTATAAACACTTTGTTACCAGATAGGGGGTCTGGTTTCATCCATTAGATGTGTGGAACCCTCTACCATTATTAACACTTTGTTACCAGATAGGGGGTCTGGTTTCATCCATTAGATGTGTGGACCCTCTACCTTTATAAACACTTTGTTACCAGATAGGGGGTCTGGTTTCATCCATTAGATGTGTGGAACCCTCTACCATTATTAACACTTTGTTACCAGATAGGGGGTCTGGTTTCATCCATTAGATGTGTGAACCCTCTACCATTATTAACACTTTGTTACCAGATAGGGGGTCTGGTTTCATCCATTAGATGTGTGAACCCTCTACCTTTATAAACACTTTGTTACCAGATAGGGGGTCTGGTTTCATCCATTAGATGTGTGAACCCTCTACCTTTATAAACACTTTGTTACCAGATAGGGGGTCTGGTTTCATCCATTAGATGTGTGAACCCTCTACCTTTATAAACACTTTGTTACCAGATAAGGGGTCTGGTTTCCCACGTTAGATGAGTGACCTCTATACATTTATAAACACTTTGTTACCAGATAGGGGGTCTGGTTTCATCCATTAGATGTGTGAACCATCTACCTTTATAAACACTTTGTTACCAGATAGGGGGTCTGGTTTCATCCATTAGATGTGTGAACCCTCTACCTTTATAAACACTTTGTTACCAGATAGGGGGTCTGGTTTCCTCCATTAGATGTGTGAACCCTCTACCTTTATAAACACTTTGTTACCAGATAGGGGGTCTGGTTTCCTCCATTAGATGTGTGAACCCTCTACCTTTATAAACACTTTATTACCAGATAGGGGGTCTGGTTTCCTCCATTAGATGTGTGAACCCTCTACCTTTATAAACACTTTATTACCAGATTGGGGGTCAGTTTCTCACCTCTGTCTCTGGGATCAGAGTGCTGGGAGGGTTTAAGTTCAATACATTTAGCCCTAATTTAAAACATCTTATTTTATTATTTGTTTTCCACCAGAAATATTTCCACCAGAAATAGTTGCAATATAACTGTAAACAGTTTTATTTTAGGCATACTATAACGCAGCTACTGAAGGTTGTAGCCAGCTAAGATTTTGTCTGTCCATAATGAATCCTAATGCAGAATTTGTAGTTAACACATACATACAGACATACACAGTTTGGGCTATTATATTCTATAAACTCTGCCTTTCTTATATCTCTCTTGTTCTGGCCAACCAGAACAGCTTGAGGGAGATGTCAGACAAGTGTCACAGTCAGCATAGAACTGCTCAACATCATTTGCACAATGAGACCATCCTTCATCTCCACAATGGAACCAACCTTCATCTCCTGACCAAATGACCAAGAAGTTGGGCCTCCAACTTCTTCCAAGCATGACAGAAGATGATGGGCAAGTACAGATTGCTGGGAGACAGTGCCTACATCGGAAAGGCCTTCCCATTTGTCATAACTCCTAAGCGTGACAGTAGACCAGCTGCAGAACTCCAAGATCGGCCGTGGGGGGGTGATTGTTGAACAAGTCTTCGAAAGGATGAAGTGCAAGTGGAGGCGTCTTCACGATATGCAGAACACACGGACTGATGCAGTGGTGATGATCATGATGGCAGCCTGTTTTCTACATAACATGTGCATTGGTGCTTCAGAGGTATGTCAGGAACTCACACATGGCTGCCCAGGGAGGAATATGAAAATGTGTAGACTATGTGAACTAATGAATTGGATAAATTGGCAGAATTTTATCAATTAATTGATTGCTACCATTTGCTTGTACCATTCTGTGTTGACCAGTAAAGAAGTATTTTTCTCAAATAACTGTCTCACCTTTTTCTCATTGCCCACAATGAACTGCATGTGATAAAAAAAAAAAAAGGCTCAGATAAAATCCAAAACAATTGTTTATTAAAAAACAGAATAAGAAATAAACAGAAACAATTATATAAAAATTGCACACATTACAACCATAACAGAATTACTAATACAAAAAGATTTGGCAAATCTAACCAAATGTGTCACACTTAGCTGATCTCACAATAAGACCTGTAGCCCTAAGAGAACAACGCCCTTATAACTACCTCCTTCCCTGTCCCACCCCTGAGAAACCACCCTGGTCCCATCCCCGCATAGCCTCCAATACCTTGCCATACAATCTGTCCCTATCATCATCATACCTTTCACCGAAAAACAGTACATGCTCCACTGTTTACATCACCAAACACTCACCACACAATCCCGTGTCATGTTTTGCCATTATCCGAAGATCGATTCTAGCATCAATAGGATCAATTCCTACGGAAGCCCGGAAGTGCAAAACACAACCACTAATACAACTGCACACCCCCAATAAAAATACACCCGCAATAGCACAAAACACAACCAGTAATAGAATTACACCCCCCCAATAAAAAACTCCCCCTACTAGCGCAAAACACAACCACTAATACAGAGGTAAAGTTGGTTAGATATTCGATATTGGATTTTCAATGGATATTCGAAACCAGAGATCAGGTCTTGTTTTCCCGGACTCAGCCACATTATAACCTGGTGTATCAAACGATGTACACAGCAGTCTGCATACAGTGACAATCAGGGGGTCAACTTTTTCTCCAGGGTGTAAAGGGAACCCAGTACAGCACAGGCTTGTCCTTCAGTGAGCTGAAGTCTTACAGTCCTTACATGATCTAGCTTGTTTAACGTAATGTCTGCAGTGTGTAGATGATGATGAATCCAATCCATTACACCAGCTCATGGGCCACATACCACACAACTTCAGGAGTCACCAACAAAGCATCCTAGAGCAAAACTGGCAGCGAGTCAGTTCATATTCAAGCCCTTTTTATATTGCAAGTGATGTGGACAATGTGAGGGAGGTTTTGCTCAACTTCATTCAGCCTTTGGTTTTCTCCGACGCCCCTGTCGATTTGCAGATGTGCAAAAGCTTGGTACTTTCAAGCAAGTCAGACCCCCACACATACAACATGAGCAGACCATCATTTCCGCTCAAACACAGACCCACACAACGCTGTACCAGAACCGAAGACACCATCAACATGCCAAAGAGATAGGCAGATGTGTTATTAACATACAGTGTCTAAGCCTGTGCCTAACTAACATTAAAGGCATAGACCACAAAATAATCTAAATTGGTCAGCTGTTTCCTAACTAAAAATATTACACTAAGAAAACAGCTGCCAAATTTGGCTGATATTTGTGCGGTCTTTAACTTTATGTAGTAGCTCGGCTAATGTTTCAGTCTTCAAAGTCACCTAATGCAAAAGATTCTATTAAATCAGTCTCTCCTGGGCTTTCCTCTCACTGCTATATTGATGTCAAAACTTTTATCTACAACAACTAATCCACCATTGTCTCACTGCTCTCAAGACTGAGCACCAGTGTTAGCTAACATTAGATTAATATTTTATATTGGTAATGAAATGCCAAGCCGGTAGCAACTGTGGTTAAACGTTAGCAATTGTGGTTACATTTCCAAGCAGTTTAAGCATAAATTACATGCTAGCTTAACCAAGGGACTCCCTTGAAGTGTGAGAGAGCATCACAACACATTTTACCTTTTACTGAATTAATGTCTTCACATTTCTGGTTAATTCCAAAAGAGGAACATTTACATATCGTTCCTGCAGGGGTCTCTTAATTTTTTCCGGAGCTGTATTTACCATTTTCATGCCTGTAAAAATCTTGTAATAAGATTTCAGACACCCCTAAAGTGGAACAAACCATTTCTTCACCTTGGTGTTAGTTGAACATCTCGTCTGCCTGCCTCACTCCCAAAGTTGCAGTGGCTCCTTTTAATGATTGGGGTGGTCAAAACCCCCCCTAATCCCCTCCCATAATTCAAACCATGTGTTTACAATAAGCATATTTATGAAAACAGGACACAATTTGTTAGAACACCACACACAATTCACACAACCACAGGTAGCAGAACACCTCAGATCTTTTGCAAAGTGAAACGCTTCAAATTACACAATTTATAAAAACCCAATTTTGTCACGTTATGGCACACGATTTATATCTCATCTCATCTACATCCGCTAATCTGGTATCGGGTTGCGGGGACAGCAGCTCCATCAGGGGACCCCAAATTTCCCTTTCCCGAGCCACATTTGCCAGCTCTGACTGGGGGATCCTGAGGCGTTCCCAGGCCAGTGTTGAAATATAATCTCTCCACCTAGTCCTGGGCCTACCCCGAGGTCTCCTCCCAGCTGGACGTGCCTGGAACACCTCCCATGGGAGACGTCCTGGGGGCATTCTTACCAGATGCCAGAACCACCTCAACTGGCTCCTTTCGATGCAAAGGAGCAGCGGCTCTACTCCGAGTTCCTCACGGATGACTGAGCTTTTCACCCTATCCCTAAGGGAAAAGCCAGCCACCCTTCTGAGAAAACCCATTTCAGCCACTTGTACTCGCGATCTAGTTCTTTCTGTCATGACCCAGCCTTCATGACCATAGGTGAGGGTAGGAACGAAAAATGTACCGGTATATCGAGAGCTTTGCCTTCCGGCTCAGCTCTCTTTTCGTCACTACGGTGCGGTAAAGCAAATGCAATACCGCCCCCGCTGCTCAGATTCTCCGGCCATTCTGCCGCTCCATTTTCCCCTCACTCGCAAACAAGACCCTGAGATACTTGAACTCCTTTACTTGGGGTAACGCCTCATTCCCTATCCGAATTCATATGATCTGATTCAATTTGAATCAGTTACACATTGTTGTGCTCAAGCTGAAACAACATTCCTAATTATAGATTCTGGGTTTGATTTTTTCCAGAGATATTGTTAAAGTACATGAATATTTTTACCAAACACAAGACTAATGTAGCACACTGATGAAAATACTTCTCCACATTGCATCAGTCAATACATCCAAACATTCCCAAAGGTTTGCACTGAAAGTCAGAACATTCTAAATAGAATTTTGTAAATAAACACAAAAACAATTGTGGAGAAAATAATGCATGATAAAAAAGAATATTAAGCATCATCTCTTCGCCTAATTGGATCTGGCCATAGCACTTCATCCACATCACATACTCTCACAAGAATGCAAGGGAAGAATCTTGACTAGCGCATCCTTCCTCGCACAGACCGTATATCAGGGCTCAGGAGTTTGACCCAAATGCTGACTCAGACACAGGGTTTCGACCCAAATGCAGACTCAGACACAGGGGAACCGGTCCAATAATGACTTATTGTGGGCAAAGACAAGGGTGCACAGAAGGCTTGAAGGACAGGCAGGCAGCAGGCTGGAAATTGGTCGGGAACTGGCAGAGGTTCGGTACAGAGGCGTAAAGGTTTGAAGGACAGGCACACTAGAAGCAGGCTCATGGTCATGGATAGGCAGGGATTCGGTACACAGGGGATCTAGACATATCAAGAAAACACAAGGACCCTTGGTGTGAGACAAGAAGAACTGGCACAGGAATAAAGGAAGGGCAAAGATGGTGGGGGTGGATCACAAAAACAGAACAAATGGAGGGAATGTGGGCGTGACAGAATAAGGGGTATTCTGACATTGGGCTGGAGATCGTAAACCTTCCACCATCGCCATGCCTAAAAAACCCTCAGCGGGTTAAGGAATGGAGAGTATAGTGGGAGGTATTGGAATGACATTTGTGGAAGGCCCAGTTTTGGACCCTAGCAGATCATTGTAAAGATACATTGTCTTTGTGGCAAATTATGTTTCTCCCTCTTACTTTTGTCAGATTAAACCCAGCCTCAACTATGAAGAAATCCATGTAGGATTGCATCAGCATCTCATTCAATGTCAACCCATGGTTTACAATATGGTCAACGAATGTTGCTCGAATCTCATTTGATGAATGCGGTCCTCATTTCTTTTGTCCATGTCTCCATCTTATTGCAACATTGCCTTCTATTTCTATTGAAGAAATGTTTCCCTTTTTATAGTACTTACACCTGATTGGTGAGTTTACAATTAAGCACCTAAGTGTCTGTACACCTGATGGCTGTGTTCAATGAATTGGTGTTGGATTCTGAAAGGCAGTGCCTTGAAATGGCAAAGTGATGATAGATTCCTGTGCCTAATGTAAAGTTTGTTTAGTTTTTTGCAAAAAAGTGTGAGGCTGGGAAATGTACTTATAGTTGTGCAGATCTGAGGTTTTGCTGCTTGAGTGTCAGGTTTCACTAACTGTGAAAAAACTGTAATATAAATTATGACAGAAAGATTGCAAAAGTAATTCTCCAATGGGCCCCGGCCTGTGAAAACAATGAAATTATACAAACAAATGTATACGTTTTTGTACCAGCCCACTCCAATTACAGAAGATCCGGCCCCTCTGGCATTTGCCAGAATTTCCAGATGGCCAATGCGCCCATGCATGTTTGTATCCCAGATAGTATTTTTTGGTTGTCACGTGTGGTGGCACAAGAAAGCAAGAAATTAATTAGATAAGTAAGTATTTAGAATTTTTACTGTAGAAAAACAAGGAGTTGATGAAAATGGTCAAAGTTAAACGTTCAATTGGTGCAAGACATTGATGGCCACCGGGAGGACCAACGCGCTTTTGAGGTGACGCGGTTGAACGTCAAGGAATACGAAACATACGGGTACTTCCGTTGGGCGAAAGGAAATGGCTGCGTTTCACTTCAGACCAGGTTTTGCGCGCTTCGTAGCATTTTATTGATATGCTGCCGTATGTTTTCATATATACATATTTTTGGATAAGGAGCAAACATGTTCAAAAAAGCTAAGAGATCCAACTTGAGACGGAGAAATGAGTCCGACGAGGACGAGAAGGAGGAAAGCCAGCAAGTCCAGCCGCCGCTGCAGCAGCCATGCGGGCCTTTTGGCGTTGATGGCCCGATGCCTGATGCCCCCAGCACAGACCTCTTTTCTGGGGTCAGCATCGACGTACACCACGGCAACGGGTTTCAGTCAAAGGCAATCAAAAAGGAAAAGAGAACTCGGGAAGTAGGGGGAGCCCCAAAAGCCAGTTTACTAAGCTTTGATGATGATGAAGGTAACTTGCCAACTAACTTAGTTAGCTAACGTTAGCCCGAATTAACGTTACCAATGCTCTTTCACATAGCTAGCTATAGTAGTTAAATAGGTGGATCTAATCAAGTGAAATACCGGTTATTTGAAGTCTTTCTTCTAATAAGTCTCTGTATTGTAGTTAAAAATGCCCAACAACTGCTTGCTATCGTAGCCAAGTACGCTAACGTTACTTAGCTTTCAGGTTCAACGTTGTAAACATAACAGTAGCTAGCTAGCTTGTTAACACGTTGCTTTATAATCTTGTAAATCTTTTAATTATTGTTTTGTTTACGTAATTGCTCCAGCCCCCAAACGCCTTGTCTAATTTGATGACTTCTTATTGCCTAGATGAGACTGAGGTGTTCAGAGTAAAGAAGTCCAACCACAGCAAGAAGATTGTCAAGCAGCTGAAGAAAGAATACAAGGAAGATCTGGAGAAGGTGTATGTCAAACAGGAGCCCAATACAGGTCAGATTGACAAGCCATCACAACTGTACATGTGGCCATATCCGTGCATTTATATATTGACATGCAATGGGTGTGTGTGAATACAGCCACTGACCTGTTAATTAGGTACAGAACCCCATTCACACAAATGTATTGCTTCTAAAGACAGTGAGTCTGGTGGCTGTGGCTTGGTATAGAGAGCTGGCATAGAGACGTTCAATTACTGTTTGGTTGAATGATCAAAACAAGTGACCTCCTGGTTTCAGTGGCTAAGTAGTGCCGGTCCTCTGGGATTTTCACATACAAATGTCTAAATGATTTTAGAAGATCTTGCAAATAAGGAATATATTATTTCAGTCGCAGTCCTGTGGTCAAAAACCGCAACTAGATGAGAGTGGTTGAAATAGAATTGCAGGAATCGTGCAACCTAACATGCTGACCCCAAAGACAACAGTGGTGTGCAGGACTGAGTGTCGTAGTACACACCATCGTTCTGCACACCAGTGTTTTATGGGTTGCACACCAGTGTGATTGTCAGTAGGACAATCAAACTGTGTCTTACTTGAGCTAAGAACAACAAGAAGCAATTCCAGTGGACCCACGCGGGTGAATTTAGCATAGAAAAATATGCCAGCTAAATTGACACAAGTTACCAGTGCGGTCATGGCCCAGTCTAATTTCATTTGTATTTATTTAACCAGGTGAATTGTCTGAGAACAGGTCTTCATTTACAGCTGTGACCTGGGTGGGCCAAAATCGCCGGTTAAACAAGATATCTAAAACAATATGAACTGTTTGTTTGCAGCGTGAAATCGCTGTCACGCAGTGTCTGTCCAATCTGCAATAACCGTGTGATGCCATCGTATAACGCTTTGTTTCGTTATAGGCTTCATTTATTTTGCCGTCAATCTACTAGTGCTGACCCCATTCTGCCGACTAGTCGATCGTATGGTTGGCTGTCTGCCATCGTTTTGTTTATTTTGTTTGCTTCTGGTTTTTGCAGTTGCCACTTAAACCAGCACAATTAAAAAATAATTGTTGTTGAACTGCAAACGTGGCTGTACTTCATGCTGCTCTTATTCAACCTGCAAAGTGAACTTCTTGACTGGTAGTTGCAGTCAAATAAACCGGCTGACATCTGCGGTGTGTAATCAGTGACGGGAAGCAAGACGGAATGTTTATTCTCTCTATTTAATTGTACAATTTCAAGATTCTGGGTTAAATTATTAAAAGTCCAACGGCATTCTCTGGTCCGACAGCCTGATCCTACCAAGCCAAACATCTCTGTATGTGTAGCACACAGTTGCCCACTGATCTGCCAGGCGTGGTATGAGCATATTACAACATGCTGAACTTAGGAATCCTTAATCTTTCCGCAGTGGATAACGGCAGTGTCTGTGATTTTAGAATGAGTGACTGGATTGCAGTGAGTGTGGTCAGGATTTTTTTAAATTCAAATTGTCTTCTTTCTCAACCAAACAGTTGCTTAAAGTGTCAGGCATTCAGATGTTCTGTAGCTTAATAAACTCAATCAATTAATCACATTTATTTATAAAGCCCTTTTAACATCAGCAGTTGTCACAGTGCTTTTACAGAAACACTCGGCCTTAAACCCCAAGGAGCAAACGACTGTTGAATTTCAGTGGCTAGAAAAAGCTCCCTAAGAATGCCAAAATGTAGGAAGGAACCTAGAGAGGACCCAGGTTCAGAGGTGTGACCAGTCCTCTTCTGGCTGTGACGGGTGAACGTTTATTACGAACGAGTCTAGAGTCTATTTAAACTTAGTCCAGGTCAGAAGCATGACCAGATGGACAAGGACAGGGACAACACAGGGGAGGGGGAGGTGTCAGCACCGTGGCAGAGACTGGGAAAATTCAGAAAATGCATTCCTCATATCAACAAGGATTTATAGTGGAGAAGGAGAACTTAGTGGAGAAGGAGATCTGACCCTATTCCCCCCCAGCAAAATAATATAGCAGCGTAAGACCTTGGGACTGTCCCCTGAGAGAGTTAACATGCAGTGTCCCCCCCACAGATGTATCCCTCCCCCTGGCCTCCATTAAGGAGGAGCCAGCCAGCGGAGCAGGCAGTGAGCAAGGAGAGGAGGAGATGGAGGTGGACAGCACGGAGGAGCAGGAGGAGGAGAGCAAGATGCTAAGCCACGCCTCCAAGAACCCCACCACTACTGCTTCCGGAGCCTTCTCCAACACCAGCACCCTGTCCACTCTCAGCAACCTACGACCAGGTAATGGTGAGGGGGCGTGTTTGGTTGAATGCAGACACATACTCTGCTGTTATTGTGTTGGTCTTGGTGGTGTGTATTGCAATCTCTTTTTTTCCCAGAGATGACAGTACTTTGAGGTCTTCAGTGTCTTAGCCATTTCTCGCATGAAACAGCCTTCCATGCTGAAGATATACTGAACCAGTCTAAAGAAGGACAGTTGTATTGCTTCTTTAATCAGCACAACAGTTTAACGCGGTGCTGACATTATTGCAAAACGGTTTTCTAATGATCAATACGCCTTTTAAAAAGATGAACTTGGTTTAGCAAACACAATGTGCCAATGGAACAAAGGACTGATGGTTGCTGATAATGGGCCTCTGTATGCCCATGTAGATTTTTCTTTAAAAATCTGCTGTTTCCAGCTACAATAGTTATTTACAACATTAACCATATATACACTGTTTTTCTGGTCCATTTGATATTATAATGGTAATTTTGTTTTGCTTTTCTTAAAAAACAAAAAATACATTTGTAAGTGACCCTGAACTTTGGGTTGGTAGTGTAGCTTTTTGTAGCCAAGTAATTTTTCCTTCTTTCTTTGAATTCATGGCCAGAACGATATCCTCTCATGGGAAACTCATCCCTTTTGACCTCACTGACCCAATTTGACCTTTAACCTGTCCTGTCCAGGGGAGATCCCAGACGCGGCCTTTATCCACGCAGCCAGGAAGCGTCGTCAGATGGCAAGGGAGCTGGGTGGTGATGCCCCTCTGGTGGAGACCGACGCTCCCAAGAAGCGTCTTGTCCGAGAGGAGGAACAGGAGGGAGACGGGAGTGATGATGAAGATGAGGATGAGAAGAGGATCAGCTTCAGCGGAGTTAAAAACAAGAGCCAGAGGAGCAGGATAGCAGAGGAGATAGGTGAGACATTGGGTAGTGATGATCTATTCCTCTGTCCTCTGGGTATAGAGGGTAGTGATGATGATCTATTCCTCTGTCCTCTGGGTATAGAGGGTAGTGATGATGATCTATTCCTCTGTCCTCTGGGTATAGAGGGTAGTGATGATGATCTATTCCTCTGTCCTCTGGGTATAGAGGGTAGTGATGATGATCTATTCCTCTGTCCTCTGGGTATAGAGGGTAGTGATGATGATCTATTCCTCTGTCCTCTGGGTATAGAGGGTAGTGATGATGATCTATTCCTCTGTCCTCTGGGTATAGAGGGTAGTGATGATGATCTATTCCTCTGTCCTCTGGGTATAGAGGGTAGTGATGATGATCTATTCCTCTGTCCTCTGGGTATAGAGGGTAGTGATGATGATCTATTCCTCTGTGCTCTGCGTATAGAGGGTAGTGATGATGATCTATTCCTTTGTCCTCTGGGTATAGAGGGTAGTGATGATGATCTATTCCTCTGTCCTCTGGGTATAGAGGGTAGTGATGATGATCTATTCCTCTGTCCTCCGGGTATAGAGGGTAGTGATGATGATCTATTCTTCTGTCCTCCGGGTATAGAGGGTAGTGATGATGATGATCTATTCTTCTGTCCTCCAGGTATAGAGGGTAGTGATGATGAGGCCCTGGATACAGCAGGTCATGATGAGGAGGTCTCACGCTGGGAACAGGAGCAGATACGTAAAGGAATCAGCATCCCTCAGGTAACATACACACTACTGCCAGAAGTGTTGTTGTTTGTAGCTATGCTGCTCTTGTTTGTAGCTATGCTGCTCTTGTTTGTAGCTATGCTGCTCTTGTTTGTACCAATGCTGCTCTTGTTTGTACCAATGCTGCTCTTGTTTGTACCAATGCTGCTCTTGTTTGTATTGTTGTTGTAGGTCCAGTCCAGCCAGGCAGAGGACAACAGTAGCAGCAGTGGTGTTTACTACAGCAGCACCTACGACGCCCAGCCGTCCTACAACACCTACAGCCTTCCGTATTCCTACAGCACTGCTGAGGACCGTGCCAAGACTAAGGTGGAGGGCTGCCCCCTGGCCTACAGCGGCCCTAGTGGTGACCTTTCACCTGTCACCACTGAGCTTGTCAAGAAACGCCTCAGAGACCGGTACGGGGCAGAATGCCGCTACAATTAGACTGAATGCCGCTACATCTACATCGTGACCTATCTCCTCCCTCGCCCCCTCTGTCTTTCTCTCGCCCCCTCTGTATGTCTCTCGCCCTCCCTCTCCTCAACCCGTCTGTCTGTCTCTCGCCCTCCCTCTCCTCAACCCGTCTGTCTGTCTCTCGCCCTCCCTCTCCTCAACCCGTCTGTCTGTCTCTCGCCCTCCCTCTCCTCAACCCGTCTGTCTGTCTCTCGCCCTCCCTCTCCTCAACCCGTCTGTCTGTCTCTCGCCCTCCCTCTCCTCAACCCGTCTGTCTGTCTCTCGCCCTCCCTCTCCTCAACCCGTCTGTCTGTCTCTCGCCCTCCCTCTCCTCAACCCGTCTGTCTGTCTCTCGCCCTCCCTCTCCTCAACCCGTCTGTCTGTCTCTCGCCCTCCCTCTCCTCAACCCGTCTGTCTGTCTCTCGCCCTCCCTCTCCTCAACCCGTCTGTCTGTCTCTCGCCCTCTCTCTCCTCAACCCGTCTGTCTGTCTCTCGCCCTCCCTCTCCTCAACCCGTCTGTCTGTCTCTCTCTAGGCTGAGCCAGATGTGTGTTGGGCACGCCGCTAATGCTAAGCGCTACGATCAGATCCAGGAAGAGCTGGATGCAGCTCAGAACACCATAAACCGGCTCGAGGGTTCGTCCAATGACAACGCAGAACAGTACAAATTCTTGCAAGAGATGCGAGGGTATGTTCGAGACTTGCTTGAGTGTTTCAGTGAAAAGGTAAGGGAGGAATTCTCTGCGATCGTTTTGTTTCTCCCGTTTTGGGTTCATTTACTTCAGAAATTTTAAAATACTAATTGACTATGTACCATGATCTTAAGATTAAAGTTCCTGCTTTCAATTGCAACTTGCGCCTTTGTAGTTTAGTCCCACTGTGGCATTTTTTGTTGTCACTT
This sequence comes from Esox lucius, assembly GCF_011004845.1. Classification (NCBI taxonomy): domain Eukaryota; kingdom Metazoa; phylum Chordata; class Actinopteri; order Esociformes; family Esocidae; genus Esox; species Esox lucius. Next base: position 37,179,628 of record NC_047575.1, read on the forward strand.
AAATCTCTGGTATTTACTTGTGTGAAATGAATATGCATATTGGAGATAAACCAACAGCTACTATATTCCTAATAATGAAACCACTTGTCAGTGTCTTCCATCTTTGCGTGTCAATGGTGATGGTCATATAGTTGGTGTTTCAGAGGGAGAGAGAGGAGGCTGAGTCAGGCTGTGCTGAGCTGACCAATCCGCTTCTGTCTCTAACACTCACCTTCTCCTTCAGCTCTCCTCAGAGGAATGGTGCATTAGGGTCAATGGAGTCTTTTTAGTGTAGGGGCTGAGTGCATTTACATGAGCACAGTTTTGACTGAATGGCTGTCTTCTGTAGATATAATCGACTATCAACTTGATAGAAATGAGTCCAAATTGACCACCGATCTCCAATATTCAATGTTGATTCTAGTCATCACACTGTTTGGATGCACCGCCAGCGAATCACTTGGTGTCTCTGGCCCCTGCACCAATGAGGTCTCCCAGTGACCCGGCGGCCGGCCTGTCAGCCTGATCAGGGCGTGTCCCGTGTGGAGGTCAGAGGTGACGGGTGGGCGTGTATGTTTCAGGTTCCCTGCGTGTCGGAGCTGGAGGGGGCCATGCACCAGTTGCTAAAGCAGCGGGCCAGCCGGCTCGTCCAGCGGCGCCGGGATGATATTAAAGATGAATCGGCGGAGTTTGCAAGCCTTTCAAGTCAGTCCATCTTGAAGGTTTTTATTATTTACTTGAACGGCCTCGTTGGTTCTCTGTGCGTGCGTGCGTGGTGGCGTGTGTGTGTTTGTGTGTGTGGGCGGGCGGGTGAACCCCCCCGCCTGTCTCTGTGTTACCTTGTCTCTCTCTCCCTATCAGTCTGTCTGTCTACCCTGTGAGATGTGAGTCTGGCTGTGAGGCGAAGGTGGAGAGGGCGTGCTGACTACAGTGTCATGTCTTTAACGGGACTGGCCTGTTTCAGCTACACCCTTTCAGTCTGTTGTGGCTGAGATGACCGTTACAGACAGTCACAGACAGTCTAGTTCAGTCTGTAATTCTTTAGAACCACTGACAAGATTTCCAAAAAGTTGGTGATGACGACTGTCAATGAGAGTCACTGACACAGACAGACAGGTCAAAATGAAACTGATTACTGGTTGATATGATGCTGCCGGGGGCCGAAAGGTAAGTGGATTCAAGACGGAGTTGTGTGTTTGAATTTCGTTCATACTCGATGCATGTTGATGGACAAAATAAATGAGAAAGATGGGTGACCAGGATGGTAAATCAAAAAGTGTTAATCGTTCTGGGTTAGCCAGTGGAAGCTGGGCAAACACAGCTAATCATTATTACAACTTTTATTATTTTAAATTTTGTGTGTGTCAATTTTCAAATCTGTTTTGTCAGTGTAAATGACTGGCTTGGTTTAGTGAGGTGGATGTTTTCTAGAGGCTAATTCGGCGCTAGGCTGTATGCTAGGTGTGGTGACGGCTAGGGCTCCATCTTCTGGTCCTCAGGTGTTTAACCTTTGACCTATCTCTTTCAGATAAGGCTGTTATGGCCCCTAACCTCATGTCTCCTGATTCGTTTGGGAGAGACCGGACAATACACCAGGAGCACGTCAGACAGAGGAGGATCGCGGAGCGGGAGGCGCGCCGGTAAGATGCTACGCTATCCCACACCTAGAGCCATCTGTTGGCGCCTGGCGCGTCAGCATGGTGTCGGATTATCCGAGTTCGGCGCCCTGTATTTAATAAAGACCAGCGATTTGTGGAGTTGCTATACATACCTTTTGATCAGTCTTCTTCATCCTCCTGAATGAGGGTTCATACTTTTTTAAAGGAATGTTCTTCGCCTGGTTTGGGCTTACAACCCTGTTCCGGGTTTTAACATAGGCTGACTAGACGTTCTGGTTTGCCTGGGATTCAAGCTGGGTGTCCAGAGTCCCGACAAATATCTGTAAAACCCAAAAATGTCCCGGTTTCTGACATTCACTACCAAATTGTCCCTGTTTTCAACACAGATTTTTTTTAAATTAATAATATTTATACTGTAATGTTTCCACATACAAGTCGGAGCCAAACAAACAACTGCTTTGAACTGCGTAGCCAAACAACAATTCTCATCTAAGCTCAATGCGCCCCCCTGCTCCACCAACCACTAGCATGCTTTACTGATGGCCATTTGAGGCTTCATTACCGTTCTTCTAGCAGCAGGATATTATGCTAGCAGCGCTACCTCAGATTTTTGTGGAAGGGGGCAATTTAACGCATGTACAATCTTGGTTTTAACTTGTGTTTTGGCTGATGGCCTTCAAACAGCTGAAAGTATTACTGTCAGGCATGTAAACAAATGAATAAAAACCCACATTAGTAGATGGCCTTTCGCATGTATTGTTTCATTTAACTGCAAAACATGCTGTTATCAAGGGAACACTGCCCTCTAGTGTTACACTTTAGTCACATGCGTGAACATGCAGGAGCCTCACTGTCCAGATGGACTATACAGGTTGCATTGTCATCAGCATCACCTCTAAGTGACTTTCTACCTGCTACACCAAAAGCCTAAATGTTCATTAATATGAAAGAACACAAGTTAACCATAGAGAATTGACCCTCAGCAGACCCCCTCTATGTTTGTAGTGTAGCTTCTAGGTCGGTGGACCATTGACTTTCACTGTAGTGAGCCGATTTGACCGAAATGTGTTGTATTTAAAACAGTGGTTTGTGTTATTGCTGACGTTGTGTTTGTGTGTCAGAACACGGAGGCGGCAGGCGCGGGAGCAGAATGGAAAGAGGGCGGAGCATAGAGAAGGTTTGTCCTCTGACGACGAGGAGACGTCGACTGACCTCACTTCCTACTGCCTAGAGCGAGGTAAACACCCAATACCTCACTTCCTACTGCCTAGAGAGAAGTAAACACCCAATACCTCACTTCCTACTGCCTAGAGAGAAGTAAACACCCAATACCTCACTTCCTACTGCCTAGAGAGAAGTAAACACCCAATACCTCACTTCCTACTGCCTAGAGAGAAGTAAACACCCAATACCTCACTTCCTACTGCCTAGAGAGAAGTAAACACCCAATACCTCACTTCCTACTGCCTAGAGAGAAGTAAACACCCAATACCTCACTTCCTACTGCCTAGAGAGAAGTAAACACCCAATACCTCACTTCCTACTGCCTAGAGAGAAGTAAACACCCAATACCTCACTTCCTACTGCCTAGAGAGAAGTAAACACCCAATACCTCACTTCCTACTGCCTAGAGAGAAGTAAACACCCAATACCTCACTTCCTACTGCCTAGAGAGAAGTAAACACCCAATACCTCACTTCCTACTGCCTAGAGAGAAGTAAACACCCAATACCTCACTTCCTACTGCCTAGAGAGAAGTAAACACCCAATACCTCACTTCCTACTGCCTAGAGAGAAGTAAACACCCAATACCTCACTTCCTACTGCCTAGAGAGAAGTAAACACCCAATACCTCACTTCCTACTGCCTAGAGAGAAGTAAACACCCAATTCCTGCGGTTTAATGTTCACCTTATTCACTTGAGCATGTTTTGGGGTCATGGTTTGGTGAGTGATGTGTTGTCCTTCAGATCGTATTTTCAGTCATTCTTCTCCTATAGCGGGATGGATATATATAAGTCCCTTTCGGAAAGTATTCTGCAGATCATATACTGAGTTATATTGCCTTCAAATCGTACAGTGAGTTATATTGTTTTCTGCAGATCGTATTGTGCGTGAGTGTAAGAAGGTGTTTGAGGATGTGCTGGAGGACTTCCATTCCCTGGACTGCATCAAGGGTCGTTTTGAGGTGTGGAGGCGTCTCTACTTCCCCTGCTACAGAGACGCTTTCATCGGACTGTGTCTCCCCAAACTATTCAACCCCCTGGTTCGACTTCAGCTCATCACATGGAACCCTCTGCAGGTAGGTCCTATGGCACTCTCTCTCTCAAACAGGGAAACATAGAATGTGGGGGCAGGGTGTATGGATCCCAGGGCTGTGTTGATGGGATTACTGAGGGTGGGTGTACTGATCCCAGGGCTGTGTTGATGGGATTACTGAGGGTGGGTGTACTGATCCCAGGGCTGTGTTGATGGGATTAGTGAGGGTGGGTGTACTGATCCCCGGGCTGTGTTGATGGGGTTAGTGAGGGTGGGTGTACTGGTCCCAGGGCTGTTTTGATGGGGTTAGTGAGGGTGGGTGTACTGGTCCCAGGGCTGTGTTGATGGGATTACTGAGGGTGGGTGTACTGATCCCAGGGCTGTGTTGATGGGGTTAGTGAGGGTGGGTGTACTGATCCCAGGGCTGTGTTGATGGGGTTAGTGAGGGTGGGTGTACTGATCCCAGGGCTGTGTTGATGGGGTTAGTGAGGGTGGGTGTACTGATCCCAGGGCTGTGTTGATGGGGTTAGTGAGGGTGGGTGTACTGATCCCAGGGCTGTGTTGATGGGGTTAGTGAGGGTGGGTGTACTGATCCCAGGGCTGTGTTGATGGGGTTAGTGAGGGTGGGTGTACTGATCCCAGGGCTGTGTTGATGGGGTTAGTGAGGGATCGCTTGACATTGGAGCATAGGGGAGTCATGTCTGAATTATGCACTGTGGATGGGGAGGGGCATTGTTTCTGACTTTAATGAGTTGTTGATAACTATGTGACTTGTGTATGGTTGGGGATAAAATAGGGGTGGGTGTGTGTGGGGGGGATGGTATCGTGAGAGTATCTCTCTTGTACCCCCCCTTGCCCCCAACCCCTCTCTCTCCTGTAACGTCTTTACTGGCCTGGCTTTCTTAAAATACAAAATGACATTCCATGTCCTCTCTGTTGCCCCCCCCCCCAGGAGAAGTGTGCCAACTTTGAGTACATGGGCTGGTTTGAGTCGTTGCTGTTCTACGGCTGTGAAGAGCAGAGTGGGATGAACAGAGGAGACGTTGACATCAACCTGCTTCCCTCCATTGTGGAGCGAGTTTTACTGCCCAAACTAGCAGGTGTTTACACTCATCCACACACACAGACACACCGGGTACATGGCCGCACGCACCGGGTACATGGCCGCACGCACCGGGTACATGGCCGCACGCACCGGGTACATGACCAGACACACCGGGTACATGACCAGACACACCGGGTACATGACCAGACACACCGGGTACATGACCAGACACACCGGGTACATGGCCGCACGCACCGGGTACATGGCCGCACGCACCGGGTACATGGCCGCACGCACCGGGTACATGACCAGACACACCGGGTACATGACCAGACACACCGGGTACATGGCCGCACGCACCGGGTACATGGCCGCACACATTCACACACCGGGTACATGACCGCACGCACCGGGTACATGACCGATAGGGATTTTAATGATTCATCGAAGATCGATTCATTGCCATTTACACTGTCATGTATAGGTAGTAGGCATACTCATCCAAAAATGGTGAGTCGGATAGATTTGTTTGTTCTTTTTAAATACAGGCCTAGGTTTAAAATAACTTTTTCATTGATCTTAACTATTTCTGTTTTAATATAAACTGTTTCCGTTTTCAATCCAGCATAGCGGTACAGGCGTTGTGCTTGTTTTTTGATTAATTGGTTACCTACAAGGTGTCATATGTTCACATCGTCATAGATTATTTTGATTGATTGATCTTTTACAATGTTCGACCATCAATTAAATAAAAGCCATAAAATGTGTAACCCTAATAAACACACACACACCGGGTACATGACCAAACACACACACACCGGGTACATGACCAAACACACACACACCGGGTACATGACCAAACACACACACACACCGGGTACATGACCAAACACACACACACACACCGGGTACATGACCAAACACACACACACACCGGGTACATGACCAAACACACACACACACCGGGTACATGACCAAACACACACACACACCGGGTACATGACCAAACACACACACACACCGGGTACATGACCAAACACACACACACACACACCGGGTACATGACCAAACACACACACACCGGGTACATGACCAAACACACACACACACACACCGGGTACATGACCAAACACACACACACACACACACCGGGTACATGACCAAACACACACACACACACACACCGGGTACATGACCAAACACACACACACACACACACCGGGTACATGACCAAACACACACACACACACACACCGGGTACATGACCAAACACACACACACACACACACCGGGTACATGACCAAACACACACACACACACACCGGGTACATGACCAAACACACACACACACACACCGGGTACATGACCAAACACACACACACACACACCGGGTACATGACCAAACACACACACACACACACACACCGGGTACATGACCAAACACACACACACACACACACACCGGGTACATGACCAAACACACGCACACACACACACACCGGGTACATGACCAAAAACACACACACACACACACACCGGGTACATGACCAAACACACACACACACACACACACCGGGTACATGACCAAACACACACACACACACACACACCGGGTACATGACCAAACACACACACACACACACACACACCGGGTACATGACCAAACACACACACACACACACACACCGGGTACATGACCAAACACACACACACACACACACACCGGGTACATGACCAAACACACACACACACACACACACCGGGTACATGACCAAACACACACACACACACACACACCGGGTACATGACCAAACACACACACACACACACACACCGGGTACATGACCAAACACACACACACACACACACACCGGGTACATGACCAAACACACACACACACACACACACCGGGTACATGACCAAACACACACACACACACACACACCGGGTACATGACCAAACACACACACACACACACACCGGGTACATGACCAAACACACACACACACACACACACCGGGTACATGACCAAACACACACACACACACACACACCGGGTACATGACCAAACACACACACACACACACACACCGGGTACATGACCAAACACACACACACACACACACACCGGGTACATGACCAAACACACACACACACACACACACCGGGTACATGACCAAACACACACACACACACACACCGGGTACATGACCAAACACACACACACACACACACCGGGTACATGACCAAACACACACACACACACACACACCGGGTACATGACCAAACACACACACACACACACACCGGGTACATGACCAAACACACACACACACACACACCGGGTACATGACCAAACACACACACACACACACACCGGGTACATGACCAAACACACACACACACACACCGGGTACATGACCAAACACACACACACACACACACACACACACACCGGGTACATGACCAAACACACACACACACACACACACACACACCGGGTACATGACCAAACACACACACACACACACACACACACCGGGTACATGACCAAACACACACACACACACACACACCGGGTACATGACCAAACACACGCACACACACACACACCGGGTACATGACCAAACACACACACACACACACACACACACCGGGTACATGACCAAACACACACACACACACACACACCGGGTACATGACCAAACACACGCACACACACACACACCGGGTACATGACCAAACACACGCACACACACACACACCGGGTACATGACCAAACACACGCACACACACACACACCGGGTACATGACCAAACACACACACACACACACACACACACCGGGTACATGACCAAACACACACACACACACACACCGGGTACATGACCAAACACACACACACACACACACCGGGTACATGACCAAACACACACACACCGGGTACATGACCAAACACACACGCGCACACACACACACCGGGTACATGACCAAACACACACGCGCACACACACACCGGGTACATGACCAAACACACACGCGCACACACACACCGGGTACATGACCAAACACACACGCGCACACACACACCGGGTACATGACCAAACACACACGCGCACACACACACCGGGTACATGACCAAACACACACGCGCACACACACACCGGGTACATGACCAAACACACACACACGCACACACACACACACCGGGTACATGACCAAACACACACGCACACACACACACACCGGGTACATGACCAAACACACACACACGCACACACACACACACCGGGTACATGACCAAACACACACACACGCACACACACACACACCGGGTACATGACCAAACACACACGCACACACACACACACCGGGTACATGACCAAACACACACGCACACACACACACACCGGGTACATGACCAAACACACACGCACACACACACACACACCGGGTACATGACCAAACACACACGCACACACACACACACACCGGGTACATGACCAAACACACACGCGCACACACACACACACACCGGGTACATGACCAAACACACACGCGCACACACACACACACACCGGGTACATGACCAAACACACACGCGCACACACACACACACACACCGGGTACATGACCAAACACACACACACACACCGGGTACATGACCAAACACACACACACACACACACACACACCGGGTACATGACCAAACACACACACACACACACACACACACCGGGTACATGACCAAACACACACACACACCGGGTACATGACCACACACACACACACACACACACACACACCGGGTACATGACCAAACACACACACACACACACACACACACACACACCGGGTACATGACCAAACACACACACACACCGGGTACATGACCACACACCATCTTCTTACTGTCTCTCCCTGTCTTCTCTCTCGGTGTTCCCCGGTCTCCCCTCCCTCCGTCTCTCTGACCAGTACTCGCCGATCAGGTGTGGGATCCTCTGTCTAGTAGCCAGACAGCCAGATTGGTGAGCTTCCTGAGCCGACTCATCAAGGGATACCCTACTGTTCTCAATGGAGACAACCGCAATACACAGGTCAGACCATGTTCCAGAATGAAGCTTCTGCCACTAGCTTGTTTAACTCCCTACCTGCCTTACATGACGATCTGCAGATTTTTAACCACCTCTGAACACCATACACTCCTTTCTCCACGAGGTTACATATTTACAACACCTGAACACCATACACTCCTTTCGCCACGAGGTTACATATTTACAACACCTGAACACCATACACTCCTTTCTCCACGAGGTTACATATTTACAACACCTGAACACCATACACTCCTTTCTCCACGAGGTTACATATTTACAACACCTGAACACCATACACTCCTTTCTCCACGAGGTTACATATTTACAACACCTGAACACCATACACTCCTTTGTCCACGAGATTACATATTTACAACACCTGAACACCATACACTCCTTTGTCCACGAGGTTACATATTTACAACACCTGAACACCATACACTCCTTTGTCCACGAGGTTACATATTTACAACACCTGAACACCATACACTCCTTTGTCCACGAGGTTACATATTTACAACACCTGAACACCATACACTCCTTTGTCCACGAGGTTACATATTTACAACACCTGGACACCATATACTCCTTTTTCCAGGAGTTTATGCATTTACCCCTCCTGAACACCATATACTCCTTTCTCCAGGAGTTTCTGAAGACCATCGTGTTAAGGACCAGAAGAACTCTGGACGATGATGTCTTTCTACCCCTTTACCCTAAGAAGTGAGTCCAAGCTGTGGGAAGACATCTGCTTTAAGCTACCGAGTCCCATCCAGATATTCAAAACAGTGTGGTTATTAAATGTTTCAGCTTCAAGGTTGCTGCCTGCAAACATACTTGATACGAGAGGAAGTATTGCTGAAGGCTTGAGAGTTTGCTTAACTGCTGGCAACTGTGCAAACTTTGCAAATGCCTTGTTTATTGAATGAGTACTCCAATATTTTAGACAAAGGCTTTGTTTTGCTAGATCGCTGTTGATTCATTTGAGATTATGCACAGGCCTATACATCAAATGTGCCGTTCACATGATTGTTCGTTGAGCTTGCAACTGCACATGTAACTTGGGCTAGTCTGTTGTATAGCGTACGAGGCATCTGGTCGCAGTGTTGACAACAATGGCCATCTCAATAAACCAGTAACTAAAGAAACGCTCTGCTTGTTATTGCGCTATCGCTAGCTAGTTACTTGTGAGAAATCATTTCGAATGAGCTGGCTAACAAGGGGGCGTCTTTAGCGGAAAAACAGTACCTATCACTACTAGCTAGTACTAATTTTCTCAGTGTTGGTCGCCGCGCCCCTACAAGAAATAGAACATTCAATGTTGGAGACATGATGCAGTTATTTACAGGAAGTGTTTCATTTTCTGCGTCCTCAGTGTGTTGTGCAACAAGAACAGCGGTCCGTACCTCTTCTTCCAGAGACAGTTCTGGTCCTGTGTCAAGGTAAGGATCCACAGATTCACCTGGCACCCTGGCTGTGATTCCCCAACCTTTCATGCTGCCTTGATTTCTGTTACATATTTGTGCAGTAAACTATGAATACTGACCTCCTTTCACACCCCTACCCCTCCTCTCTTTTCTCTCTCTCCTCCCTGTTCATCTCCACTCCTCAAACCCTCTGATTCGCCCCCCAACCCCTCCAGTTACTAGGTAACATCCTTCAGTGGAACGGTGTGTTGTCCTACTCTACGCTGAGAGAGTTGGCTCTGGACTCCACCCTGAACCGATACATCCTGTCAGCCTTGCAGAGCTCAGAGCCTGGGCCCGATAGCGTTCTCAAGTGTCAGAGGGTAAGGACGGACACACACTTCTGAGGAATACTGCCTCTGTCCGTTTGCTAGTGATGACGTTCTCCAGAGGTCTCGGTCAGGTCGGTTGTGAGCTGCCAGTTTGTGACGTGTCTGTCTTCCCAGGTCGTAGAGTGTTTACCCGCCTCGTGGTTTGTGGGGTTGAAAGGTCAGCAGACCCTACCTCAGTTGGAGCCCTTCTGTCGCTACCTCTCCCACATGGCGTCCTCTCTGCTCAGAGGCTCTCTGGGGGGCTCTGACGTCGAGAAGAGGAATGCCAAGTACGTCTATCTGCTATAACAATTACAAAAGGGGGCCTGTGTTATCATGTTACATCTGTCATTACCTGTTATGAAAGATTTTCATACATTAATGTGATGTAGAAGCTTTATAAAGGGTACTAGAGCTTCAAGTCTGTTTGGTCACATTAGGGTGCGCATGCTATGTAGATATGTAGTAGACACTTTCTGGATGCATAATAACGTAAGAGGTTATCTCCCCAGATCACTGGTCTGCCAGGACCACAGGCCAAGACTTATTACACAGTTATAAATGATTAGGAGGTTTAATAGAGGAATTACAACAAAAGTCTCTTTGTACATAGGGATCACATGAAGGAGGTGGTGAAGCTGCTAGCTCGTCTCAATGCCTTGGATCATGTCATCACTGTGGCAACAGAACACGGAATTAAGGACATCACGCCCCTACTGGACCCCCACTGACGACGTGACGCCCTCCTACTGGACCCCCGCTGACGACGTGACGCCCCCCTACTGACGACGTGACGCCCCCCTGACCCCCACTGACGACGTGACGCCCCCCTGACCCCCGCTGACGACGTGACGCCCCCCTACTGGACCCCCGCGGACGACGTGACGCCCCCCTACTGGACCCCCGCGGACGACGTGACGCCCCCCTACTGGACCCCCCACTGGACGACGTCACACTGTGTTTGAGATAAACGAGTATGTGTGTGTGTGTGTGTGTGTGTGTGTGTGTGTGATTATGTATATATTGTGTATATTGTACAATATTGTGAAAACAGGGCTGTGTGTGAACTAAGAGATTAAGAAGAGGTCTGTTGATCAGAACTGCAAATCATCACCTACTTCCTCATCTGGAACTGCTGAAGTTTCTCTATAGTCCTCAGTGGGAGTTGGGCGTATGTCTATTTCCAACTCCTGGAGTCCTTCAGCATGAGCTACCCGCTGAGCCAGACCTGAAGTCAGTCTGTCTTTTTCTGCCTGTATCATAGCACCTCTTCTACTCACCTCCCCTCATGTTCTCACTCGGTACAGTTTCAGAATAACTCCCAAGTGTAGACGACAAACTTTTCTGCTGCAGTTTCACAAACCTTCACCTGCTCATTTTTTCCTGTCCGCTCAGATGTTTTTACTGCGTGCCAAGAGTAAGCCGTGTCCGTCCCCCTAACTTTAATGACTTCCTCAGCTGGGGACAATTTGGTTGTTTGCTCACAGAGATGATCTTTTATATCAGATCTCCTCTGACTGGCTAATGGAGACCGAAGGGGAGGCTGGGTGTATTTTAATTTGGCAGTCTTTTTTTGTGTAAATATTTTATTTGCTTGTGAATAAAAAGTGGCTATGGATCGAGATTCTTTGTGTTTTTGTTGCTGTGTGTTCCAAGGATCAGCGGAGAGCCAAGACAAGGATCAGGTCACCCTTTCTCCCCCTTATTGACCATTGATCATCAGACAATAAAGGGCCAATATGTATGATATTTACTGTAATACTAACATCCACACAACAAACAAAATAGTTGTTGACATCTGCAGTTAATGTTTGAAATAAATTTTTCAAATAGTCAAATAATAATAGTCAAAAAATCACTTATGAGTACCTGAGAGGTTCTCTGTTTACACTTTCTCACCGGTTTGTCTTTCAGTTTGCGACCCAACACACCTAGGACTCGTTAGTTGTGTTATTGTTTAGAGGCAGTGCCCCTTTAACTTAAATCTGCAGTCCAAATCTCTGAAGTGATTTCCATAGCTTCCAATATTGTTTATTACTACCGTAACGGTGAACATTTTCTGAAATAATGGGGACAGTTGCTTTCAAACACCTGCTGTCTCAAGGTGGACCTCACAACGGCAAGTGAATTGTTCAATTGTCCGTGCCGAAAAGGAACAGCATGACACAACACCTGTCAACCTGCAGGAAAGTGTCCTGTCACAGCCAGCTATGTGGCAATTACACACGTCAAAGGACTAAAAATCTATAGTCAAAAACCTGAAAGAAGCTGTTGAAAAGTGCCTGACCTTTTTAAAGCAGGATAAACCATCGCACATTTCCCTGTGCTTGCACTTTAAACTGGCTTGGTACAATGCTACTGAGAGGGCTGCTGTTGTTGCAGACATCACTGATATTGCCACAATGCTCACTAGAACAATATTGAGTTTGACACATTAAGCCTGCACCCCACCAGCAAAGAAACACTGGTCACACTCAAACCAAACAGCAGTTCTGTTCTGAAGTAATTGGAAGAGAACATTGATAATGTTTTCAAAGGGTTGCAGATTTTGAAACTGGACAGTGCATCCTGTTTTTTTTTTTTTTTTTATCTTAATTTTAGCAGGAAAGTTCAGAACAAGTTTCTTTTACTATATCGACCTGTATAAAAGTATGAATGTTAAAAGTTGAATACATAATATACAGCTCTGAAAAAAATTAAGAGACCACCGCGCCTTTTTATTTCCTTTCCAAAAAAGTTGGAAAGGAAGGTTTTGAGTGAGGAACACAAGGGTAAAAATTAAGAGACCACTGCAAATTGAATGCTTCTGTACCTCACTCAAAACTTTCCTTTTCAACTTTTTTGGAAAGGAGAGAAAAAGGTGCAGTGGTCTCCTAATTTTTTCTGGAGCTGTATATCAGTATCGTAGTACTTTTAATCTTATATCACAAGGAAAACATATTTCATCTCAGCTTATGGTATTAATGAAAATGTGCAAGCCATTTTGTGAACACAGTTGCAAAACTGTGCGTTTCACAGGTTGTTTGGGTTTGAAGTTAACATATTGTAACATTCAGAGGAAGGGAGACCCTGTTAAATGTTTCTATTTTTAATTTAGATTTTTTTTTATGACTACTTTTTTTAAAATCCAGATTGATTAAGAGAAATATGTTGAGGTTCATTTTCTATAAACATAGTACAGCCGTTTTTGTCACTTTTGTTGGTGTTGGAGGCATTAAGACAGAGTGGACTTTAATTTATTTAGATAAAATTTAAGTCATATTAGATCAGTGTCTAACACAAACTATAAGAGAGGTATAAGTTTAGCCAACCTTGACCAAAAATACCCTTATTTTGATAGATTTTACACCCATTGTTGCTCTAAAAATAAATGATGATAAATGTTTTGGGGAGTATGCCCAGAAGCCCCAAAACGAGGCTTAGCCCCCCATACATGATTTTATAGTATTGTGCCTGGACTGAGACATACTAATCTTCTCGCATACTAATCTGTGATGGTATATAGTATGCAATTATGCCATTTGAGATTCAAACCAAGTCACAAGTAATAGATGGTTAAATTGAAGTCGAATTGCAAGTGGTTTCTCTTTTTACTAAGTCAAATCTCAAGTCGCAAAATGTGACTTGAGTCGTAGGACTACTGAGTCAAACTAATGTGACTCGAGTCCAAATCTCTGGTGTTTGGGTTTGTTAGGTACAGTATGGTTATAGTGTAAACTGTGCTCGTCGAATTTAAGGTTGTTAAAGTTCCGAGGTCATGTTTCATATTTCCCAATAAAATCACGACCAATGTATGCAGTACCAACTGAACTCAAATGCACCATTTGGCACTCAGAGTATTAGAGTGGGCGGGATTATAGATAAACGTTCCAATCCGCCCCATTGCCTCGGTTTCCATCAGCTCCACCAAAAAAGACGAAGTCAGGCAACTCGATTCTACCTTTGCGTCACGAATCTTCTACCTGTCAGTCCAGACAACTATAAAAAACGACATATTAAACTGATCTGAAGCCGCGCTTGTACGAACACCGCTTCAATATTGCTGGAGTCTCTATTCTCTCACATGGTGAATTGATATAATCTTGGGTGGTCTCCGCTCCATGCGTCTAACCGCGCGGATTAAGGTAAATTAGCCTTTGAATGACTATTATATCATTGTATTATTCTTTACGAGTTGTTCTGAACTGTCAACATGATGCTATTCATGCATAACTTTTTTCTGAATGCTTAGAGGGGAAAGTGGCTCTCCCGCTTTTATCCGTGCGTAAAAGTCACATCACTTTATTAAAAATGAACTTGGGACTAATATATAAGAGTTACGCTGTCTGCCTGCCATGCACATGGTCTCCAATAAAGAGTCCATTTTAGTTGGGAGAGGGGGAGGCTTCATTGCAATACTGTAACTCACTGTATCTTCTCTCCTAACCAGAACCAAATAGAATTACCTTACCACAAGTGACTAAAGGCTTTTAGTCTTAGTAGAGCGTCGCATGCTCTCGAAGTGTGGAAAGATATTTAGTCACATTATTTATTGCGATCTAAAACCGCAGAGCCTTTACCATACCCTTATAAGTGCAACAGTGCCACTAGCACGCATGCACGCGCGCGCACACACACACACGCACAGATATAGGACACGCTGTGACGTGAAAATGTGATAAATGAAGTTTAAAAAAAAAATAGATTTTCCCTAGCAAGTAGCAGGCCTATTCTGTTGATATTTACTAATTTGAAATGTATTCGTTCCATTATTCAGAGACTGAAGCCGTGGAGGTAGAAACAGAAACATCTCTGGCTAAGTTTATTCTGTGTCTACTTTTTACGTCTTCGTGTTTTCAGGCTGCTTTATACATCCTCTTTAAACCTGTGAACTTGTGAAGCAATGTTCACCCACCTGGAGGGACACAGGCACAAAGACTGCAGTTGTGTGTGAAACAACGATGTTTACATCTGCTAATCCAGTAGCAGTGACTTTACGTCCCGCACCCTTATCACCAAATTCCCCCATAATACGCGTTAATATTCCTCGAGGTATTGCGTTCATCGTTGTTTTGTTTCCCCTCTTTGGAGTCATTGTTATTTTCACCTTGTAAGTCACCCATCCACTCAATGTTATAAGTATAATCAGGGGGCTAATTACCATAACACGCTCAGCCTAGCTCATGATGTTTGTGAACACAAACTGCTAGAGAAATCAACCCCTGCGTCGGTATATCCGAATACCTACAGTAATCATGACTGTGGTCCATATCTGGGGTTATGGGGCTGTATACTCGCGTTCATTTAATTGACCTTAGCAAATGTAATATGTTAACGGATCTATGGTTTTGAAATGTGGTTTCCCGGGTTTTCTCAAGAAACCGGTATTAATCTGATGTTGTGTGCGCTGGCGAGGGTGTGGGACATTGCGGCGGTTTTACACTAGGAGTATCTGGTTACCCCAGACATAAATTTAAGAGATATTGTCCCTCATTCATGAAACGCGCGTACTATCAAATTTGACCTTACAATGGTAGTGCGATCATTTCACCGACTGAGCTGCTATTCATCAATATTGTCTTTGTGGTATCCTTACGATCAAACTCAAGTCTGGTCGGAGACCGTGTAAACCAACGTCAAAAAATAAGATAATGCTTGATTCGCAATAAGACCATCATTATCACGCAAAACAACAATCCTAACAGCCTCAGTAACAACAACCACAATTATATTTATAATAATAGGTAATATAAAATAAGATGGAACATAACACATACAAACACATACAAACGTACCACAATATCAGATATTGTATCACTACCGTAGGCTATCATTGTATTATTTATTTATTTCAATGTATTCTGCATTTTCTCTATTCGGTTCATGCGTTTATAAGGTTTGAAATGCAGTTGTGTATGTAATGCTATGGTCGTTATAATATCGGTGGCTGGCATCTTGGTTGAGAAGCCCCTGACTGCAGTGTGCAGTTCGGGATCGGACTCAATGTGGGCGGAGTCAAACGCATTAAAACCGACCGTTCCCCATCTCCTTCAAGGACACTCAAGTTGAGGTTCAGGAAGGTATCAACGTCAACAAAAGCAAATCTTTATTAAACCTATCCTACATACATACAAATATAAACCTTGTTGCTTAAGCTTTTCATGATCAATCATTTAATAAAGAAACTGATAAAAGCCATTGGTGCAAAATGTAGGTAACTTACAAAAATGAGGAGAACCAAGAACATGCAGGAGAGTGTGATGTGCAGTGATGTAGTAGCCACAACTAATAAATCATTATGGAAAATGTGCACATACTAGCAGAAAGGAACGAAGTGGGTAGCTACATTTTAATCAATTTATTAAGGAGTAAAATGTGTAGTTCATTTTAGTTATATTTGTCTACTTAAATTATAATTTGATATTTTTGTTTCATGCCCAAAGGTACTAGTCTGACTTTTACAGTATGTTTCCGTTTTGATATGACTTTATCTTATAGGCCTATAGGCCTATAGAATATTATATATATTCACAAAAGGGAGTACACCCCTCACATTTTTGTAAATATTTGAGTATATCTTCATGTGACAACACTGAAGAAGTAAAACTTTGCTGCAATGTAAAATAGTGAGTGTACAGTTTGTTTAACAGTGTAAATTTGCTGTCCCCTCAAAACAGCCATTAATGTCTAAACCGCTGGCAACAAAAGTGAGTACACCCCTAAGTGAAAATGTGCAAATTGGGTCTAATTAGCCATTTTCCCTCCCCGGTGTCATGTGACTTGTTAGTGTTACCAGGTCTCAGGTGTGAATGGGGAGCAGGTGTGTTAACTTTGGTGTAATCACTCTCACACTCCCTCATACTGGTTACTGGAAGTTCAAAATGACACTTCATGGCAAAAAAACTCTCTTGAGGATCTGAAAAAAATTATCTTTACATGTATGGCAGCCATTCCATTCCAGTGTCTGTTAAATTCCAACACAGGCACACCTCATTTTACTTAATGAGGTACTGATTACCTGAACCAAATCTAATTTAATGAGGAAAAGTATAAAAACCACTGCTGTGGTCATCACTATACTCTTGCAATAGGACTAGCTGGATGGCAAAAAAAAGTAGTACCTCAAAGGTAATTTGAATAAAAAAGTTACTATTCAGCATGACAAAAGAGTTGAAAAGAAAATCTTTAATTGGCAAAAATGAAGGGTTAAATTCTGGCTTTACTGGCAGAGGGATACAGTGAGCGTCAGGTTGCTTCCATCCTGAAAATGTCAAAGACGGCGGTTCATAAGAACAAGGTCAAGCAACAGACATTGGGGACAACAAATCTACAGACTGGCAGAAGGCGAAAACCACTGACCACTGACCAAGATGACCGTCAACTCATTCGAATGTCACTCAACAACTGTTGGATGACATCAAGTGACCTAGAAAAAGAATGGCAAAAAGCAGCTGGGGTGAAGTGCACGGTGAGGACGGTTCGAAACAGGCTCCCAGGGGCAGGGCTGAAGTCGTGCAAAGCTAGAAAAAAGCCCGTCATCGATGAGAAGCAAAGAAGAGCCAGGCTGAAGTTTGCAAAAGACAATAAGGATCAAGCCAAGTACAAGGTTATCCTGGAAGAACAACTGCTTCCTTCTGCTCTGACAATGTTCCCCAACTCTGAGAATAATTTTTTCCAGCAGGACAATGCTCCATGCCACACAGCCAGATCAATCAAGGTGTGGATGGAGGACCACAAGATAAAGACCCTGTCATGGCCAGCCCAATCCCCAGACCTGAACCCCATTGAAAACATCTGGAATTTGATAAAGAAGAATATGGATGGTCATAAGCCATCAAACAAAGCCGAGCTACTTGAATTTTTGTGCCAGGAGTTCCATAAAGTCACCCAACAACAATGTGACAGACTGGTGGAGAGCATGCCAAGATGCATGAAAGCTATGATTAAATATCAGGATAATTCCACTAAATATTGATTTCTGAACTCTTCCCAAGATAAAACATTAGTATTTTGTTGTTGAAAAATGAATATGAATTTGTTTTCTTTGCATTATTTGAGGTCTGAAAACAATTGATATGTTTTTGGTTATTTTGACCAATTGTTACTTTCTATAAATAAATGCTCTAAATGACAATATTTGTATTTGGAATTTTGGAGTAATGTTGTCAGTAGTTTATAGAATAAAATTAAACTGTTCATTTTACTCAAACACATACCTATGAATAGTAAAACCAGAGAAACTGATACTTTTTGTATATATATATATATATATATACAGCTCTGGAAAAAATTAAGAGACCACTGCACCTTTTTCTTTAATATCCCAAAAAGTTGAAAAAGAAAGTTTTGAGTGAGGAAAAATATAAAATAATTACTGTAGGCTTATACTCTTGATAAAATATTCAGGTACTCATTTATGCTCATGATGCTGTTGTCCTTTAACGAGGACCACTCTTTCGTCATGTCATCTCTATCATCTTGGCATCTCTATCGTCATGGCATTTCTATTGTTGTGGCATCTCTATCATTATGGCATGTCTACCGTCATGGCATCTCTTTCGTCATGGCATCTCTTTCATCATGGCATCTTCATTGTCATGGCATCTCTATCGTCATGTCATCTCTATCGTTATGTCATCTCTATCATCATGGATGTCATCTCTGTCATCATGGGTGGCATCTCTATCGTCATGGCGTCTCTATCTTCATGTCATCTATGTAGTCATGTAATTTCTATCGTCATGTCATCTCTGTCATCATGGCATTTCTATTGTTGTGTAATCTCTATCGTCATGTCCTCTGACTGATTCACAAGTTCCAATACACGTGTCAGTGCTGTTTAGCAAACATCAGGTGTTCACATTTGTTGGATGACATGATTTACAACGTTTACAGAACAACTGGAGTAAAACAAGTTTTTATTTTTGGTTCTGACAGGGTGTGACAGTGGAACTAAGCTCATGAGGCATTTACTAACTAAGTTATATTCTTCAAGAATCAGTGTGTTCAAAGGCTGTTATAAAAGCATACTGTAGGTCCAAAATTGTCTGTAGCCACTGCACATGGAAGTATACTTGCCATTAGCCCTTCTAATGTGAACGTTGCTGTCTGCAAACAAAGGCCCCTTTAACTGGGTGTAAAGCTGTAAGCTGCTGTGTGTGTGGACAGGTTTAGGGAGTTTGTGAAAACGTTAAAGGTCAGAGGAAGGAAGCTGGGCTGGTGTTATTGTGTAAACTATAAAAACCTCTCTGTTGGAGGTGGTTTTACCTCACTGCTGTAATGTGTTGGAGGTGGTTTTATCTAACCGATGTAATGTGTTGGACGTGGTTTTACCTCACTGCTGTATGGTGTTGGACGTGGTTTTACCTCACTGTTGTAAAGTGTTGGACGTGGTTTTACCTCACTGTTGTAAAGTGTTGGAGGAGGTTTTACCTCACTGCTGTAATGTGTTGGACGTGGTTTTATCTAACCGATGTAATGTGTTGGAGGTGGTTTTACCTTACTGCTGTATGGTGTTGGACGTGGTTTTACCTCACTGTTGTAAAGTGTTAGACGTGGTTTTACCTCACTGTTGTAAAGTGTTGGAGGAGGTTTTACCTCACTGCTGTATGGTGTTGGACGTGGTTTTACCTCACTGTTGTAAAGTGTTGGAGGTGGTTTTACCTCACTGCTATAAAGTGTTGGATGTGGTTTTACCTCACTGCTGTAATGTGTTGGAGGTGGTTTTACCTCACGGCTGTAATGTGTTGGAGGTGGTTTTACCTCACTGCTGTAATGCATTGGAGGTGGTTTTTACCTCACTTTTGTAAAGTGTTGGAGGTGGTTTTATCTCACTGTTTATCTCAATGTGCTGTAACTTTTTCGGAAACAGGATTGTATTCGTGAAATGTTTGTATGAATTGACTGAGTTTTGTGTTTACATCCATAAATCATTGTTTTACTTGTGAGTTATGGTGAATGTACACACGTACTGTGGGATATTTGTTTTCCATTACTGGATCAGGACATAATTGAACTTACTATTCATAAGGAGATATGAGAACAAAGAAAAACATATTCCCAATAAATCTATCCTCTTGTGCTGTTTTTGAAATCATATGATATTTCATTGAATTTGTACAACTTTCTGTCATTAACTTCTTAATCATTATCTCCTAATTTTTCAAGCCTTATTTCATTCCAAGAATATTCAGTTCTTCTGGACAGAGCCAAACTTACCCTGATTGCCTTTAAAACTGAGCCAAACAGGCTATGTTTAAAACCTACTGGTATTGTTATCAGTCATATAAGCTCTGAAAAATACTTAATGAGATTGGACAGTCAGAAGGTGTTGCTTTAGAGGTGACATTATCTGCTGTGTCCTCAGGGGTTATATGGCCGCCACTATTTCTAGTCATCACTGTAGGAAACGTTATCTATTTAACTGTTATTTGTCTGTTCTGACCTCTTCCCCCATGGTGATCTTGTCAGGTGTTTCGCTAAATTCCTTCCCTGTTCCGTCACCTGATTTCATGTTTCCACTCCATCTAAGAGAGTGGACTTATGGGAAACGGTGCATGTTTGAAATTATGTGGCGATTCTCCAGTTGAATGCCATCAAGCAAATTTCCTGGGGTGGATCCCAAAATAAAACAAATTAAGTTACATGTACAATACATTTCAGATAACATTTACTGCATTATATTTCACCTACAACAAATAAAATATGAGGAGTGTGGCTGATTATCTAAACTCTACAGGAGTATCCTTGACTATATAGTATATAGTAATGGAGTAATGGGGAATGCTAAGAGCAGCGTCTGAACACCCACGGCACTGCTCAACGATTAACTGTTTCCTGGTCAGGACAGAGGCCGTTCATATTTTTTTTAATCTAACCAACCTGGAAGACCAGGTGTGATGATTTTGGGCAAGGACTGAAATAATTAATTAGTTGAACCACATGGGAGTTCTGCTAGCCTAAAGGTTAAGAGCATTGGTGCAGTAAATTAGGGTCACTGGTTCTAATGCCTGCTCATCATATACGTCTATCTGTCTCTGGCTTGATTATAAGTAATCCTTCTCTAACCCAGTAGTTACTAAACCCTAATTGTGGTGTGAGTAAACCCTAAGCATGGAATAACTAAACCCTAACTATGTAGTAACTAAACCCTAACCCTGTGGGGACTATACCCTATGCATGGAATAATTAAATCCTAACAATGTAGTAACTAAACCATAACTCTCTAGTGACTAAACCCTAACTATTTAGTAACTAAACCCTAACCATACAGCTAAATCCTAAAGGGTCTTGTGGATATAGAGGCTTCGTTTGATGCAGTGTGTGGCGTATGGTCTGAGCACTGACAGGATGACCCCCCACCCCTTCAACCTCTGCAGCAATGCTGGCAGCACTCATACGTCTATTTCCCAAAGACATCCTCTGGATATGACGCTGAGCACGTGCACTCAACTTCTTTGGTCAACCATAACGAGGCCTGTTCTGAGTGGAACCTGTCCTGTCAAACCCGTATGATCTTGGCCACCGTGCTCAGTTTCAGGGTCTTGGCAATCGTCTTATAGCCTAGGCCATCTCTGTCACATCTTCGTCATGGGATCAGGACAGATCTAGATCTAGACTCTTCCTGCTTTTGGCTCCTCCTTCCCTATCCTGCATAGGGAGGTGGCGTTATGGGTGTAGAGTTCCCTCCTGGCCTGTTGGACAGCTCCAGACCTCGGCAGCCGGGCCAAGTGTCCCTCCTTCTATCCCACATAAGGTCCAAATGTCACTCGTCAGACCATCACCACTCTGGAATGACAGAGCATTCTGATTGGTGCACAGCAGACCAGGCCCCTCTATTTGGGGCTCCAGGTGATGGCCATTAACTATAAAAGCCTCACCCCCCTGCCATTCCTATCTTCAGTGAGACCTCTAGAGATATGATTGGACCAGGCAGGACCAGCCCCCACTGACACCCCTACATACTTTGGGCTGGACGTAGTTTATCGTAGCAGGCTTAAGAGGAATGCCTGAGCTGTGATCCAACATCCAGTTCCAAACAGGGAAGGGAAGCTATGTTGACAATCCAGTACACCTGAAAATCTGAGGTTTCAGTTGTCTAGGATCTTGTGGAGGAAAGGTTGGTTTCTACCAGCCCCAGCCAGACAACTCCGGCTGTCTCACACCCTGGGATCTGATTGGACCAGGAAGCAACAGCCCCCATAGACCAATACACGCTCTGGGCTGTGATCTGATTGGACCAGATGGCACTATCCCCCCTAACAGTGTGTGGAGGTGATGAGAGGTTACCCCTCCCTCCCCTCCTCACTCCTTTACCCTCTTTAATATGATAATTTGGTTCTACCGCCTCCTCTTCCTCTTCATCCCCTCTGTACTTCTTACCCATTCTTTCTCTCCCCTTGTCTCACCCACTTTCTCCCTCCATGTGTTGAACCCGTTAACGGTCTGTCTTTTCTTTCTCCCCAGTTTCTTGCCCCTCCTCTCTCCCTGCCATCCTGTGTTCCCCTTTTTCTTTCTCTCTATCTCTGACTGTGTTTGTGTGTGTGTGTGTGTGTGTCTTCGAATCGTAACGTTTGTAACACACTCTCTGAAACGTAACGTTTCTAACACTCTCTCCGAAATGTAATGTTTTAGATACATAGACAGTAGAATTACTTGCTGGTTTTACAGCACTTGTATGAATAACACAGGTTAGCCTGTAAAGCATGTTTTAGATAAGGTCATCTGTATAAATAGTATAGGTTATGGGTTTGACCCTGCCTCCAACCTTCACCATTTACACAGGTGACTCATGTAGAAATAGGGCTGATTTAAGGTAGGGTCACCTGTAGAAAAAGCTATTTCAGAGTTACTGTGCAGTCGTGGGGGGGTGGGGCTGCCTGGAATAGCTGTTCTGTCACATGATATCCGAGGGGTCTATTTTAAAACCCTGCTGGTCGCCACACCAGCACCACCACCACTGGAGTCGGATAGATGTAGAGTTAGCAGATAGAGTAACAAAGGGATTAGTCTTTCTCCTTTGCTCTGCCCTATCCCCTCCTCTTCTCTCTCTCTGCTCTCAATTCTTTTTCCTCAGTTTTCCCACTCTAGGTCTGGGCGGTTGTTTGAGTGAGTACATGGCTGCATTGTAATAACCTGTGCGTTCAGGGACGTTTTGCATATACAGTTTTGAAAACAGCTGTTTGTAGTTTAGAATTCTTGGGGATTAAAGAGGTCTTTCTACCTTGCTCAGAATTGTCATCTGGACTCTAGTTAGGTCAAATGAAGTCGTCAAAATGTTAACGTTGCTCTGGCGAGCACGCTGAGGCTGTGATCTCGTTGAGCAGTGCAGTGAGCCTGTGATCTTGTTGAACTGTGCAGTGAGCTTGTGATCTTGTTGATCCCAGATCTTGTTGATCACAGTTGTCTTTCAACACAGGTGTGGAATTAAATACACCATCATGAGGCATCTGTAAAATGGCCCTGGTGTCTTTTGTTTGGTCTGGCATGGCTAGAAGATGTCTCATTGACTCTATAAAGAGGGGTGATTGCTGGGGCAGGTTTGGCAGGTTTCTAGGTATTAGCAACAGCATGGCAACTCAAACAGTTATGGTTATGGAGCAGTTGTGGTTGATTCTGGAGTAGTTATGGTTGATTCTGGAGAGGTTATGGTTGATTCTGGAGCAATTATATTTTATTATTGTTCTGTCAATCAAATATATTTTCTAAGTCCTTTTTACATCAGCAATTGTCACAAAGTGCTTTCAGAATTCCCAGCCTGAAACCCCAAAGAGCAAGCAACAATGTAGTTGATGCACAGTGGCTAGGAAAAACTCCCATTTTGGGGTGAAAAACAAACAGAGGAACCAGACTCTCAGGAGTAGCCAGTCCTCTTCTGGCTGTGAAGAATATAAGAGTACATGACCTTTTGGTCCATGTCAATGTGTTGATGACAAGCAGGTCAATAAATGTGTGTGGGCTGTGTCCAGGGCTGTGTCCAAAGTCATTAAACATAATCCAAGTCAGCTGCATGACCAGGTGGACAAGTACAGGAACAATCAGGTGGGGTGTGGGCAGTGACAGCAGGAATCACCAGGCAACAACTTGATCTGCAACAACCAGGAGGAGTTCGGACTGGGACAGACACAAGTCCTTTGGGTCAGGTAGTCCCGTGGCGAGGTCAAAGGACCCACGTCCTCTTATGGTTAAACAGTCTATTAGGAAAGTTAGAGAGAGCATTCCTTGGATTCAAAAGGATACCTGGGTATACTTTTTAGACTGGCCCTGTCACATAAACTAATGCAACATAAACAATTTGGATGGGGTCCAGTGACACTGTGGCCCTATCAGAAGGTAACCTCAGGGCCAAACAGGCAGGGAGTAACTCCACCCACTTTGCTTATTTAATTCCTGTTTCACACCTTTGTAACTTGTAGGAGCATATAGGTCCATCCTCCCCTCAATACACTGCAGTCGTCCTGTCCCCTTTGCAGAAAAGCATCCCCAAAGAATGATGTTTCCACCTCCATGCTTCACGCTTGGGATGGTGTTCTTGGGGTTGTACTCATCCTTCTTCTTCCTCCAAACACGGCGAGTGGAGTTTAGACCAAAAAGCTCTATTTTTGTCTCGTCAGACCACATGACCTTCTACCATTCCTCCTCTGGATCATCCAGTGTCTTTTAAACAGGTAACGAGTTCAAACAGGTGCAGTTAATACACGTAATGAGTGGAGAACAGAAGGGCTTCTTAAAGGAAAACTAACAGGTCTGTGAGAGCCGGAATTCTTACTGGTTGGTAGGTGATCAAATACTTATGTCATGCAATATAATGCAAATAAATTATTTAAAAATCATACAATGTGATTTTCTGGATTTATGATTTTAGATTCCGTCTCTCACAGTTGAAGTGTACCTATGATAAAAATAACAGACCTCTACATGCTTTGTAAGTGGGAAAACCGGCAAAATCGGCAGTGTATCAAATACTTGTTCTCCCCACTGTATGTGGGGAGGTGTGTGTGTGTGTGTGTACTTGTGGGGGTGTGTGTGTATGTGGGGAAGTGTGTGTGTACGTGCAGAGGTGTGTGTGTGTACATGGGGAGTTGTGTGTATACTTGGGGAGGTGTGTGTATGTGTGGAGAGATGTGTATGTGTGGGGAGGTGTGTGTATACGTGGGGAGGTGTGTGGATACATGGGGAGGTGTGTGTATACATAGGGAGGTGTGTGTATACGTGGGGAGGTGTGTGTATACGTGGTGAGGTATGTGTATACGTGGTTAGGTGTGATTATGTGGGGAGGAGTGCGTATACTTGGAGAGGTGTGTGTATATGTGGGGAGGTGTGTGTATATGTGGTGAGGTGTGTGTATATGTGGGGAGGTGTGTGTATATGTGGGGAGGTGTATGTATATGTGGGGAGGTGTGTGTATATGTGGGGAGGTGTGTGTATATGTGGGGAGGTGTGTGTATATGTGGTGAAGTGTGATTATGTGGGGAGGTACAACAGGTTTTCTTGTGCTGTACTGCATTATAATAGGCATACCAATTGGGATGTAAATCTGTTTTTAATGAACCTCTGGGGTGCCGGCTTATCTTGGGCTGCTAGTAATCACACTGGACACACTGGAGTATATTGGAATAACCAGAAATTATTTGATTAAGCACTGATAATGTACAGATTGTGTATGTATCACAATTTGAAACCAATTCAAGCTAACTTCAGTCAATTCAGAGAATTCATTTAAATTCAATGAACCTTGAACTTCCAGTGAAACATACATTCATATGATTCCACAAGATGGGCTGTTTTGTATGACCTGTCCATGTATGAGCTGTGTATGATTGTGTAGGGTATGGGTTGCCAGGATTATGTATGGGGTGTGCATGGTTGTGTAGGGTTATGTATGGGCTGTGTATGGTTGTGTAGGGTTATGTGTGGGCTGTGCATGGTTGTATAGGTTTATGAATCGGCTGTGTATGGCTGTCTAGGTTTATGTGAGCACGGTGGCCAAGACCATACAGCGGTTTAACAGGACAGGTTCCACTCAGAACAGGCCTCGCCATGGTCGACCAAAGAAGTTGAGTGCACGTGCTCAGCGTCATATCCATTGGTTGTCTTTGGGAAATAGACGTATGAGTGCTGCCAGCTTTGCTGCAGAGGTTGAAGGGGTGGGTGGTCAGCCTGTCAGTGCTCAGACCATACGCCGCACACTGCATCAAATTGTTCTGCATGGCTGTTGTCCCAGAAGGAAGCTTCTTCTAAAGATGATGCACAAGATCTCCGATTGTCCTGGCAGAGGAGAGGCCCTGTCTTCAAACCAGGCATCAGCTGAGAAATTGGGAATTGCTACTAGCAAAGCAAGCAGTGTGATGGTATGCTGTTACTATACAGTAGGTTTCAAGTTTATCTGTCACATTCACAGGTAGGCAGTTGGAAAAGCAGGCTGTGGGGAAATCCTAGCGTTTTCTAGTTCCTAATGATACTGCAGTAAAAAGTATGGTCAATAAGAGACAACATAAACACTTTACGAATGGAAACATACACTCACCTAAAGGATTATAAGGAACACCTGTTAAATTTCTCATTAATGCAATTATCTAATCAACCAATCACATGGCAGTTGCTTCAATGCATTTAGGGGTGTGGTCCTGGTCAAGACAATCTCCTGAACTCCAAACTGAATGTCAGAATGGGAAAGAAAGGTGATTTAAGCAATTTTGAGCGTGGCATGGTTGTTGGTGCCAGACGGGCCGGTCTGAGTATTTCACAATCTGCTCAGTTACTGGGATTTTCACGCACAACCATTTCTAGGGTTTACAAAGAATGGTGTGAAAAGGGAAAAACATCCAGTATGCGGCAGTCCTGTGGGTGAAAATGCCTTGTTGATGCTAGAGGTCAGAGGAGAATGGGCCGACTGATTCAAGCTGATAGAAGAGCAACTTTGACTGAAATAACCACTCGTTACAACCGAGGTATGCAGCAAAGCATTTGTGAAGCCACAACACGCACAACCTTGAGGCGGATGGGCTACAACAGCAGAAGACCCCACCGGGTACCACTCATCTCCACCACAAATAGGAAAAAGAGGCTACAATTTGCACAAGCTCACCAAAATTAGACAGTTGAAGACTGGAAGAATGTTGCCTGGTCTGATGAGTCTTGATTTCTGTTGAGACATTCAGATGGTAGAGTCAGAATTTGGCGTAAACAGAATGAGAACATGGAACCATCATGCCTTGTTACCACTGTGCAGGCTGGTGGTGGTGGTGTAATGGTGTGGGGGATGTTTTCTTGGCATACTTTAGGCCCCTTAGTGCCAATTGGGCATCGTTTAGATGCCACGGCCTACCTGAGCGTTGTTTCTGACCATGTCCATCCCTTTATGACCACCATGTACCCATCCTCTGATGGCTTTTTCCAACAGGATAATGCACCAAAAGCTCGAATCATGTCATAAAGCTCGAATCATTTCAAATTGGTTTCTTGAACATGACAATGAGTTCACTGTACTGACATGACCCCCACAGTCACCAGATCTCAACCCAATAGAGCATCTTTGGGATGTGGTGGAACGGGAGCTTCGTGCCCTGGATGTGCATCCCACAAATCTCCATCAACTGCAAGATGCTATCCTATCAATATGGGCCAACATTTCTAAAGAATGCTTTCAGCACCTTGTTGAATCAATGCCACGTAGAATTAAGGCAGTTCTGAAGGCAAACACAGTATTAGTATGGTGTTCCTAATAATCCTTTAGGTAAGTGTACATGATAACAGATAAGTGAGAGGGAAAATATTAGGGCTCAGTGAATGAAGTCAAATCAAGTGGGATGTAAACAGAAGAGCATGTCCATATGAATACATGTTCTGGATGACTCTGGCTGTGAGAGGGAGTTCATTAGTGTGAACAATGTATATTTGTGTGTGTGTGTATGTGTGTGTGTGCTGGAGTCAGCCCTCAGTGAGGTGAGTTCATGATCTAAGTCTTGTGTGTGTGTGTGTGTTTACGTGGATGCGTGGATTTGGAGTTCCCTTCGGTGGAGCCGTGGATCTGAATAAAGCTCAGAACATCAGACTGCAGGCAGTGTTGCCAGATGGAGAGGTTTTCCACCCTATTGGGCTATTTTTGATGACAGTGTGCGGGCAACACTGGGCTTGGCGGGGTTGAATGACAGATATGGTTGTACAGTAAAAATAGCGATTGGACGGGTTTCTTCAAGAGGCCTCTGTGAATTTCCGGTACACTGTCACTAAAATCTGGCAACCCTGACTGCAGGTGTTCCCTTGGATTCAAACTGACTGTTGAAAACACTTTCCCTTAGTCTCTCTGTCTCTGCCTTGTTGTGCCAGTACAGGCTCTGAGGTAGACCCAAGGAAAACCTCCTGTGAAACAGGTGTCTGAGGTCTTTTTCTGACATTCTTATAACGTATGCTCAGTGGCCATTTGTGTGATGGTACTGACGTCCTATCTCTCTTCTCCAAGGAGGTGTCCTTTCAGGGGGAATTGGAGTCAGAGGGAGAGGTGACAGAATTAAAATAATCCCCATATGGAAGTCAATGATTCTTTGTTCAATGAATCATATGCACTCTTCATAAAACACTGAAGTCCTTACCTTTTTCTCCCATTTTGTTTTTGATTCATGAAGTTAACAAAGGGAATTGTTTTAGGAGGGGGATGCAATGGATCCTTTATCAGTTTCACCAGGAGTTTCTATGAGCTGATGATGTCACACCGTATCAAACACAGAACATCCAACTTTATATCCTATAGGCGGAATACAGACCAATATGTTTGGAAAAACTGGTCTCTGGAGAAGGCCTCCTGGTCTTGGGAGAAGGCCTCCTGGTCTCTGGAGAAGGCCTCTAGGCACTGGCCTCAATACCCCAGGGATTGTGGTTATTAAACACTACACAGAACACTACACACACCTTAATAAGTACAGTCTAGGGGTGAGACAAATTTTAACAAGAGACAGTTAGCTAGCTGTGGAACGGTCATTAACTAGCTAACTCAGAAAATCACTTCACTACATTTGATTTAACATTAGCTAAAATAGAACACCAGTAAAAGCACAATACCATAACTATAGCATATATAATATACTATTTGTTTACCTTGCTTGTGTTTTTTTTAACGACGCGCTGTTCCCTTATATGGTCACAGGTGGGCATTGGCCAATAACAATTGAGATATCGGAGTTCATGCCAGTGATCATAACGATTGGAAAGAGCAGTGTCAATTTCACTGGCAGCCAACCAGGAAAAATATTTTTCTCCCCAAACCAACAAGGGCACAACGTTATCTTTGGCCGCAATAATGTATTGGGGAAGGAGGACACTACGGCCACTCAAGGAAGCATCGGTGGCCATGGCCGTCGTGAAATGTACGCCCTGCTGCTAAGTGATGTCTATTTGGTCAATAGATTGTACGTTTCTGTCTTACATTTTTGGGTTCTGTATGAAGCAGCATTTGGAGAGGGAGAGTGAAAGAGAGGGAGACAGAGAGGCAGAAAGAGAGCAAGAGTTCAAGAGAATGATAAAAGAAAAGATGAACCCAGTGAAGTACCCATTCCGTGTTCCTATCAGCGCTGCTGATTAGAATGTTACAGGTCTACTCTTTCTCCTCCCTTTCCCTTCCAGGTGTCTGTGACCTCTCCCCTCTTTCCTCTGGCTGACCCTGACCCCTGACCATGGACAAGCTGCTAGGCTTTGGGAAACAGCTGCTTCGTGTCAAGGTGGTGGACTGTAACAGCGATGACACCCGCCTGTCCAGATGTCTCAACACCTTCGACCTGGTGGCTCTGGGGGTGGGCAGCACGCTGGGGGCCGGGGTCTACGTCCTGGCTGGAGCTGTGGCCAGGGAGAATTCAGGTAAAACAATGACCTGCGCATAGTTGGCCCCAATCCCAACGCAAAACCTAGGCAAGAAAGGCTAAATCGTTAGTGCTCCGTTTGTGCTGTTAACATTTTTGTTTGTGCTGCTGAATTTGGAGCAGGTTGGGGTCTGGTGATGTCATCACCTAAAATTAAATGTCTAATATATAAAACACAACAGCAGCACAAACAAACATTTTAACGGCACAAACAGAGCATAAACGATTAAGCCTATTTTGCCAAAGTTTTGTGTTGGATGGGAGGCCAACTTCACGCAGCTAGTTGTGGGGGTGTATTGGGGTGGCTATAGTAGTGGACGTGTAGTAGTAGAGTATTAACACTAGGGGTGAATGTGGTAGAAGTATAAGTGTAGTAGTTAATAGTATTAATTTACCCTCATCTGTGTTTACAAACTTTTCTGAGAGGGTATGGGTAAGGAAGGAGGTAACCGTGATGTGGTGTGGGTAAGGAAGGAGGTAACCGTGATGTGGTGTGGGTAAGGAAGGAGGTAACCGTGACGTGGTATGGGTAAGGAAGGAGGTAACCGTGACGTAGTGTGGGTAAGGAAGGAGGTAACTGACGTGGTCTGGGTAAGGAAGGAGGTAACCGTGATGTGGTGTGGGTAAGGAAGGAGGTAACTGACGTGGTGTGGGTAAGGAAGGAGGTAACCGTGACGTGGTGTGGGTAAGGAAGGAGGTAACTGACGTGGTCTGGGTAAGGAAGGAGGTAACTGACGTGGTCTGGGTAAGGAAGGAGGTAACTGTGATGTGGTGTGGGTAAGGAAGGAGGTAACAGTGACGTGGTGTGGGTAAGGAAGGAGGTAACTGACGTGGTGTGGGTAAGGAAGGAGGTAACCGTGATGTGGTGTGGGTAAGGAAGGAGGTAACTGACGTGGTGTGGGTAAGGAAGGAGGTAACTGACGTGGTGCGGGTAAGGAAGGAGGTAACCGTGACGTGGTGTGGGTAAGGAAGGAGGTAACCATGACGTAGTGTGGGTAAGGAAGGAGGTAACCGTGACGTGGTGTGGGTAAGGAAGGAGGTAACTGACGTGGTGTAGGTAAGGAAGGAGGTAACCGTGACGTGGTATGGGTAAGGAAGGAGGTAACCGTGATGTGGTGTGGGTAAGGAAGGAGGTTACCGTGATGTGGTGTGGGTAAGGAAGGAGGTAACTGACGTGGTGTGGGTAAGGAAGGAGGTAACCGTGACGTGGTGTGGGTAAGGAAGGAGGTAACCGTGACGTAGTGTGGGTAAGGAAGGAGGTAACCGTGACGTAGTGTGGGTAAGGAAGGAGGTAACCGTGATGTGGTGTGGGTAAGGAAGGAGGTAACTGTGACGTGGTGTGAGTAAGAAAGGAGGTAACTGTGATTCAGGTCTGGGTAATGTGAGGGCCAGTCAATGGCATCAATGCCTTCAGCATCTGGGACCTGCGAACACAATGCCGGGCATTGTCCTGCACCAGGAGGAACCCAGGGCCCACTGCCTCTGATGATGGGTCTGAGGATTACATGCTGGTACCTAACAGCAGTCAGGGTACCGTTGGCTAGCATGTGGAGGTCTGTGTAACACTCCAAGGATATGCTTCCCCAGGCAGCCCCAGAGTTAGGTGACAGTAACCAATAGTTACTGATATAACTACTAACAATACATCTGATTGGAGCCAGTAAGGAAGTCAGTGATATAACTACTAACAATACATCTGATTGGAGCCAGTGTAGGAAAACTTTAGTTTTTCACTGTTTCCTGGAATATACCCGTCCATTATCAGGGGCCGATCCGGACAGCTGCTCCGTTAAACGTATGTTTTGACAGGTCCATCAATGTTTGACTGGTCCATGTACACGGCACACGTTACTTAATGAATGAACCGTATTTGTACATGGCCTTTGACGGCGTGTTCACACAATCACTTTTAACACGGCTCATCACCGTACCCAATGAGGCACGCCCTCACTTACTCAAGCTCATCACCTCAACAATACTTACTATTCTTCAGAGGGACGTTTTCGTTGACGGCGTTCTCGAGCAGACGTGTTCTGTTCACAATAAGCTGCTACATTATTTTTCTCTTCGGGTCAACAGGGGCTCAGTGTCATTGGCTCTATCTCAATCGAACTGGCGCCAACTAGATTCATTGATTATTAAATCATTACTAACGGTATTGAAAATATCTTCATCTCTGGTCATTATATACAGGCTGGATGCAGTGGCTCCTGGGTTACTGGCGAACCATCTGTACTATGAGTGGATGAACCCAGAAATCTCACCAGAATTCTGCTGAAATCCATTACTGCAAGGGTATTCAGCATCCTCCCTAACCTGAATGTCATCTCCTGGTTCCGGTCCCCAGGTCCGGCCATCGTCCTGTCCTTCCTCATCGCGGCGCTGGCCTCCGTCATGGCCGGCCTGTGCTACGCCGAGTTTGGGGCCCGCGTCCCCAAGACAGGCTCCGCCTACCTCTACAGTTACGTCACCGTGGGGGAGCTGTGGGCCTTCATCACCGGATGGAACCTCATCCTCTCCTACATCATAGGTCGGGACACGCGCACATGAATTCACGTCGGCTTCGGTTTTGAATTCGTAGAGCCTTTGTAGACATTGAAAACAAACTGTGTACAGACCTGAGTGTATTACTGTTTACACCTCCGCCACTCCACCTTCCTGCCCTCTCCCTTCTCCCTGTCTGTCTTTCCATCCCTCCCCAGGGACCTCCAGCGTGGCTCGTGCGTGGAGCGCGACCTTCGATGAGTTGATCGGGAAACACATCGAGACATTCTGCAGGCAGCACATGCCGATGAAGGCCCCCGGGATACTGGCAGAATACCCGGACCTCTTTGCTGTGCTCATCATCATCACCCTCACAGGTTCACACACACACACACACACACACACACACAAACGCTTTTATACACCTGCGTTAACACACACACACTCACACTCTCTTCCCCCCACCCACCCTCCCTCCTTCCCTTAAAATGGAGTCATGAAAAAGAATCAGTAAGCTGGGGAAGTTGAAGCCGACCGCAAGCCCGGTGTGTTCCTCTGTTGTGTCCCCGCAGGCCTGCTGTCGTTCGGGGTGAAGGAATCAGCGGTGGTCAACAAGGTGTTCACGTGTGTCAACATCCTTGTGCTGCTGTTCATGGTGTTGTCCGGACTGGTCAAAGGGACCCTGAAGAACTGGCAACTAGACCCTGATGTCATACTGCACGGAAACACCAGTCTCAAGTAGGCCATCTCACACACACACACACACACACACAGTCCAGCGGTGTCTCTGATGATCCACATCTCCCAGCTCCACAGAGCCCTTGCCGTTGGCGGAGAGTCTCGGTGTTGGAGGCTTCATGCCATTTGGTTTCACCGGCGTCCTGTCAGGAGCTGCCACCTGTTTCTATGCCTTTGTGGGATTCGACTGTATCGCTACTACAGGTCAGTCTGTGTGGGAGGAGCCAGATGTTCGGGGGGAGGGGAGACGTGTTGGATTGGTTGGAGCCCACCACCCCTTGGCCTGAGGTCTATTCATTAGGAAACACTGTAGTAAACCCTGAATTCAGATTGGACACTTTTGGGCTCGTCCTTTGGCCTCTGCGTAGTGCTTCCTCAAGGTCCATATACCTCCCTCTATCGTTCTTTCTCCGTCTCATTGTCTGTCTCTCGCTCTGTCTATCTCTGATATGCCAAAAATACACTTTATTCCGCTTGCTTCTGTTTTGTTTTTAGTAAACATGCTGTGACTCAAGTTTCCATTTCATTAATATTCCATGAACAGGCTAAACTACCCTGATCCATCTCCTTGGCAACTCAGCTGTCTGCAATGTTTTATTCCTTTACTTGATTTACACTTGTATACACCCACCCACACAGATACACTACACTATATACACACACACACACCCACACACACCCACACACACCCAGAGATTAAACACCCAGACAGATAGAAAGCCAGAGAGATGGACAGCCAGACAGATAGACAGCAAGGCAGATAGACACCCAGACATTAAACACAGACCGACAGCTGGTCATGAGTAAGGACAAGGCTCAGGGGAGGGTTCAAGGCTCAGGGGAGGGTTCAAGGCTCGGGGGAGGGGACAAGGCTCAGGGGATGGGACACGGCTCAGGGGAGGGGACAAGGCTCAGGGGAGGGGACAAGGCTCAGGGGAGGGGACAAGGCTAGCTTTGTCTGTGTTCACTAGTCCCATTCACAACCAGGGTGTCCGGGAGGTCAAGTCATTTACTGAGAAATATTGTGCCCCCTAGAAAGCCCTTCCTGGCAATCAGAAACATGTATTCAACAATGCAGTGCTACAAAGAGACGTTACCCTGACAACTAAAACCAGGTCATATATGTTTAGTTAAGCTTCAGGATTAAGATTTCTTTGTCTAATCCTGATTTTATGGTATTTGGGTAAGTTATGTTCAGGTTAAGTTCAGGATAAGGGGTCATGTATGTTCAGGTTCATTTCAGGATTAAGGTTAGGTATGTTCAGGTTAAATTCAGGATTAGGGTAATGTATTTTCAGGTTAAATTCTGAATTAGGGTCAGGGTCTAGTCTTCTAGAGGGGGATTGAGTCTTTTGAACAGGAGGTGTGTAGAGGGCAGTGTGTGTATGTGCGTGCCTGTGTTTTTGTGTAGGGAGCACGACGTGTGTGTGATGTAGAGGGTAAAAGAGTCACTAGAGTGTGTTCATGTCTGGCCTCTAGCAGTGAGCCAAACCCTGTGACACAGAATGGACTGTAAATAAGGACCATGTGGTTGCATAGTGTAACTAAGTGTTTTGCCTTGTCTGGTGTGTGTCTGTTTTTTCTGGTCAAGGTTTCTGTGTTGGAGTGTTTATTGTTTGTTTATAGCCCTCCCAATATATTCTTCTCCCCTATAGCCCAAAACTTCCTCCTTCCCCCTCCCTGCATTTACCCCCAACTTCCTCCTTCCCTCTCCATCTCCACCCCTCCTGTTCTCTCACTCTGATTGGCTGATGTGTACTTGGTTTGTCTGGGCATGTTTCTAACTTCTTTAGCAATGTTCACATGTGCACACACACACATGCAAACACACACCTTGCACAAAAATGCACACACTGACACCTGTGTTTTAATTGCATTGTCTTTTGTAGCAAGAATTTTCAACAGTGAGATTCAAACTTGGTGTTGTTAGACAGAAAATATGTAAAAAAAAAAAAAAAAATAGTTAAATAATCATAATTCAATTCTCCAGTTGTGTCAGAATTATGGCACTACTGTACCAAACTGGCTTAAATTAACATACGGCTTCAGTGCCAATAGAAGATGTGTTTCTACTTAAGAGACATGCAAGCCCACGCTTAGTCTCTCTCTCACAGACACAAGCACACACACACACACACACACGTCTTGTCAGATCAGCGTTGTACTGAAGACTGATCTGCCCACCAAACTGAAATTATGTGATTGGTTGCCTCAAATATTGAGGGTGGAGCTTGCATTTCAGTTGGGCTGTGCTCTGAGAGGACATTTTAAGGCTTGTCGATGCCCTAAAACTTTACCTTAAACCTTTCACCCAGAGAAACATACAGCATTGTGTTCAAAATGTTTTATGTACCTTAATCATTTTAAATGTAATGGGACGTTAGCTTTGGGTGTTAAGCAATGCCCTTATATTTGAGTCAACCACATAATATCTGCCTTCAGGTCAAACACATATCTGTCTTCCGGTCAAACACAATATCTGTCTTCTGGTCAAACACACAATATCTCTGTTTAGGGGGTTCTCCA
Source organism: Esox lucius (assembly GCF_011004845.1). NCBI lineage: Eukaryota > Metazoa > Chordata > Actinopteri > Esociformes > Esocidae > Esox > Esox lucius. The sequence continues at coordinate 37,215,980 of NC_047575.1, forward strand.
GAACAAGAGTCATGATGACAGTCATGAGTTTGGCAGCTGGGAAACACAGTGGCTGTCATCCACCTCTGTTAAAGGATGACACTGCCAGGACAGGAGGAACCGTTAGAAGGAACTGTGCGTGTGGGTGTGTGTGTGTAAGCTGTTGGCGTGCCAGTTTCCAGATCTGTGTTGTAATCAACAGGGTAGCTCGCCTAGAAAATATTGCTCAACAATGTGAGTCTAAATATAAATATATATGTGTATGTATGTATATATATCTATGCGTGTGTGTGTATGTGTATGAAAAACAGTTGCAAAACCAATTCTACCCCTCAGGAGTCCTTCATGGTTGATTAATGACTATAGTGATGAAACCTGTTTACAGAGCTCCTATTTAGGTGGTAATGGCTGTGTTAACTCTTAAGGTCATTAACAGAACAGAGGCATTTATCCTGCATATAATGTCATTCCACTACATCAATCAGTCAAATGTATTTTATATAGCACTTTTTACATCAGCAGTTATCACAAAGTGCTTTTACAGAGACCCAGCCTGAAACCCCAAAGAGAAAGCAACAACAGATTCATGCACAGTGGCTTGAAAAGATTTCCTAATATTGTAGGTCAGAATTTAAGAAGAAACCTAGAGAGGAACCAGGCTCTGAGGGGTGGCCAGTCCTCTTCTGTTTGTGTCAGGTGAAGAGTATAAGAGTACAAGATTATAATAATTAATAAATGCATGTGGGATGATTAGTGATTAGTGCCGTGTGCCTGTCAACAATGTTTTTAACTTGATTAATCCCAGCTCTGTTAGGGTTGTTCTCTGTGTTTGACTTGATTAATCCCATCTCTAGTCGGGCTGTTCTCTATGTTAGACTGGATTAATCCCAGCTCTAGTGGAACTGTTCTCTGTGTTTGACTTGATTAATCCCAGCTCTTGTGGGACTGTTCTCTTTGTTTGACTTGATAAATCCCAGGTCTAATGGGACTGTTCTCTGTTTGACTTTATTAAACTCAGCTCTAGTGGGGCTGTTCTCTGTGTTTGACTTGATTAATCCCAGCTCTAGTAGGGCTGTTCTGTGTCTGACTTGATTAATCCCAGCTCTAGTGGAACTGTTCTCTTTGTTTGACTTGATAAATCCCAGGTCTAATGGGACTGTTCTCTGTTTGACTTTATTAAACTCAATTCTAGTGGGGCTGTTCTCTGTGTTTGACTTGATTAATCCCAGCTCTAGTGGGGCTATTCTCTGTGTTTGACTTGATTAATCGCAGCTCTAGTAGGACTGTTCTCAGTGTTTGACTTGATTAATCCCTGCTCTAGTGGGACTGTTCTCTGTATTTGACTTGATTAATCACAGCTCTAGTGGAACTGTTCTCTGTGTTTGACTTGATTAATCACAGCTCTAGTGGGACTGTTTTCTGTGTTTACTTGATTAATCCCATCTCTATTAGGACTGTTCTCTGTGTTTGTCTTGATTAATCCCGGTTCTAGTGGGGCTGTTCTCTGTATTTGACTTGATTAATCCCAGCTCTAGTGGGGCTTTTCTCTGATCCTATTGAAGGATATACTTTGTGTGTCCTGTTCAGCGTTGAGGTCATGTTTAAGTTTAGGCTTTAGGTCAGCTTTAAGTTTAGAGTTGAGGTCAGGCTTATGTTTAGGGTTCAGGTCAGGTTTAAGTTGACGACTCACACCGCCCTCTCCCACCTGGAAAATGGCAACACATACATGATGATGCTGTTTGTGGACTACAGCTCCGCATTCAACACTATTGTGCCCACCAAGCTTGTTCCTAAGCTCAGGACCCTGGGACTTAAGTTGATGACACACACCTCCCTCTGCAATTGGATCCTGAACTTCCTTACAGGCAGACCCCAGGTGGTGAGAATGGGCAACCTCACCTCCTCTAAACTGACCCTGAACACTGGAGCCCCACAGGGCTGCATACTCAGTCCCCTCCTGTACTCCCTGTTCACAAACGACTGCATGGCCACACACAGCTCCAACGTCATCCTCAAGTTCGCAGACGACACTAGCATCCTGGGCCTCATCTCCAACAACGATGAGACCGCTTACAGAGAGGAGGTAAGGAACCTGGCTACATGGTGCCAGGACAACAACCTTTCTCTCAACGTCTGTAAGACTAAAGAGATGATCGTGGACGTCAGGAAGCAGCAGAGAGGGGGGTCATGCCCCCATACACATCGATGGGGCTGAAGTGGAGAGAGTCTTCAAATTCAAGTTTCTCTGTGTGTTCATCAAGGACAAACCTGGTAGTGAAAACGGCCCAAAAACAACTATAATTCCTGAGGAGACTCAAGAAACTTGGCATGTCTGCAAATATTCTCACCAACTCCTATAGTTGCACCATTGAAAGCATGCTCTCAGGCTGCATTACTGCCTGGTGCGGCAGCTGCTCCGCTGCAGACCGCAAGTCCCTCCAGTGGGTGGATGATGCAGAGTGCATCATCGGCTGCCATCTCCCCTCCGTGCAAGGCACCTACCATACACAATGCCTGAGGAAAGCACCAAACATCATCAAAGATCACAGCCACCCAGGCTATGGTCTGTTCACACTGCTGCCGTCTGGTAGAAGCTACCGGAGCATCGAAGCACGTACTTCAAGACCCAAAAACTGTTTTTTCCGTCATGCCATATGGATCCTCAATCCATAATCATAATGATCACACACGAACATTCCAGATGCTCTGATTCCCTTTCAGGTACTTTAATGGACATTAGAATATAAAAAATGCATGCTGGTTTACATTTTCTTTTTCAGTGTATATTACTGCTATACTTGCCATTTCTACAATATTCAATACTACTACTAATATTGCTGCTAATTTGCAGTACTCTTTTAAACTGCTGCTATGTACAGTGTAATGTATGTGATCACATTATCCTCTTAATATATTTAAAGCTGTGTGTACATTTTCTTAATTCTCACTACGTGTTTGTAGTGTGCTATGCAATGATTCATAAGCTTATTGCACTCATATGTATTTAATATTTCAATAACTCTATCAATTGATGCTAGGTCACCCTGTTATGAATATTGTTGTCTCGCTATATTATTATATTATATTATTTTCTGTCTCGCTATATTTCTGCTTATATACTCTTTGAAACCTGAAACCTTAATGTATGGTTAAGGTCAGGTTTAAGTTTCGGGTTGAGGTCAAGTTAAATGTTATGAATTGGTGTGGCATGTGTGATCTACGTTTGTAGTAATATTCAAGAAAAATCAACAACTAGGGACACATTTGTTGGATTTCCGTTGACTTGTGACTTTCCTACTCTGTCTAGTTCCCAGGAGTTTTGTGACGTTGCTCTCATGGTAACCTCCCATTTGACCTCTGACACGTGACCTCTGCTCCCCAGGTGAGGAGGTGAAGAACCCTCAGAGGGCGATCCCCATCGGCATCGTGGCCTCCCTCCTCATCTGTTTTGTGGCCTACTTCGGCGTTTCTGCCGCCCTGACCCTGATGATGCCCTACTACCTCCTGGACAACAACAGCCCCCTGCCCTCTGCCTTTAAATACGTCGGCTGGGAGGGGGCCACCTACGCTGTGGCTGTGGGCTCACTGTGTGCCTTGTCCACCAGGTACACACACACGCACGCACACACACACACCAGGTACACACGCACGCACGCACACACACACACACACACACACACACACACACACGTCTACCAGGTACACACATCCACACACACACACACACGTCCACCAGGTACACACATCCACACACACACGTCCCCCAGGTACACAAACACACACACACACACATCTACCAGGCACACACACACACGTCCACCAGGTACACAAACACACACACACACACACACATCTACCAGGCACACACACACACGTCCACCAGGTACACACACACATTCAGAACATACACACACACACACACACGTCTACCAGGTACACACATCCACACACACACACACACGTCCACCAGGTACACACATCCACACACACACACGTCCCCCAGGTACACAAACACACACACACACACACACACACACACACATCTACCAGGCACACACACACACGTCCACCAGGTACACAAACACACACACACACACACACACACACATCTACCAGGCACACACACACACGTCCACCAGGTACACACACACATTCAGAACATACACACACACACACACACAACAAGTCTACCAGGTTCCTCCACATAGAGAACACACACACAGACACATTGATAGTGTAGCTATATTAAGGGAGAACACACTCAACCAGTGACAAACACACAAAAACAGTCAACGCACACATTTTTCAAGAGAGTTATTAAAAATGTACAGGATTGTGACGAACTAGCACAGGCGTGCACACACACGCACACAAACATGCCTGCTTCTGTGGTAGGTGAGGTTAGCCCCACACCACCAGTTGTGTATATATTTAACCATGGCGGGGATCTTATTCCCAGGCTTTCTATTAATACCAGGGGGGAGTCAGTATATTTTGGCCACGAGGCCATCAGCCTAACAGGTTATGTAGCAGATTGAACCACTGCTGTGATTAGAGTTCAGAAGAACGTGTATTACTGACCCCATGTATGATTAGAGTCCAGAACAACGTGTAGAAATAAACTCATGTATGATTAGAGTCCAGAACAATGTGTAGAACTGTGATTAGAGTCCAGAACAACGTGTAGAACTGTGATTAGAGTCCAGAACAACGTGTAGAACTGACCTCATGTATGATTAGAGTCCAGAACAACGTGTAGAAATAAACTCATGTATGATTAGAGTCCAGAACAATGTGTAGAACTGTGATTAGAGTCCAGAACAACGTGTAGAACTGTGATTAGAGTCCAGAACAACATGTAGTACTGACCTCATGTATGATTAGAGTCCAGAACAACGTGTAGAACTGTGATTAGAGTCCAGAACAACGTGTAGTACTGACCTCATGTATGATTAGAGTCCAGAACAACGTGTAGAACTGTGATTAGAGTCCAGAACAACGTGTAGTACTGACCTCATGTATGATTAGAGTCCAGAACAACGTGTAGAACTGACCTCATGTATGATTAGAGTCCAGAACAACGTGTAGAAAATACCTCGCGTAGACCCGGAAGGAACCCCATTATTTACATTCACACTTTCATTTTAGGTGTTTTGTTGCTAACAGTTTTTAAACTTTCATATATTCCATTAAATGCTTTGGGTCAGTGGGAGTTACACTGGTTCTGTGAGAACTCCTTTCATTGTGCTGCGTTATGTTCAACTCCCAAGTAAATGGACGGTGACACATCTTTTTCCATTCTGTATTCCAGCACGTGTCTGTATGAAATGATGACAATGAGCCATTTAGAAATGACAGCATTTTGTCCCCCCGTTTAAATGTCTATCATGTCTAATATGGAGCCAAAGAAACACAAAAATGTGTCACAGTCCAAATACTGTACTTTTGGAGGTCATTAGGAATGACCCAAAATGCAGAGGGCTTAATCTTCCAAGGCTGTTAAGACGGGGTTCTGGACCAGCTAGCTGATAGTCATTCCAACATAACAACATACTGTATCTCCACTATTAAACATATGTATGTTAGAGCTGGAATCTGCACTGGTGAAATTGCCACGTTTGCAATATTACATATTTATTGATTACTGCACATCATTGCACCTGGGATTGAATAGTTGAATATTTTTTGGAATGTCATTGATCCCAATGCTGGAGGTTTCTCCCTTTCCTTGTGACACCTTAACAGAAACAATGACAAACGGGCTGATATGAACAATTTCTTCCCAGATTTCAGCTTTAATGGTTGTGGTTGTTTTATGTTGTGATTATTTGCTGTCTTTTAACCATTTGATCCCGGGTTGTATTGTAGAAGTACAGCGATTATCAGTGTGTGACGGAAGGCCACTAAGAAATGAAATATGAAATGTTCAGCTTCATGTGGAATTGCAGTGAGAAATTGGTTTAAATTGAAATCACCTGTTTGATAATGATGTCCAATGTGTCGTGCTGTTCTGCTTCTTTTAATCAGGGTCTATACTGACGTGGTTGAAACCAGTGTATTAAGAAGGGTACAAAATGCCATTGAAGCTCACTCTAACCCTCTGTTTTAAATGACGGGAAATTAACTCTTTAAATTAACCTTCTGATTAACCATTCAATCAACATTTCTAATTAACCCTCTTATTCCTCAAACCTCCTTAATCATTATCATAACCTGTCCTACTAAATCTCAGGCCTGTGATTGGAGGCCGCAATCTTCAGTCAAATCTCAGCACTGCTTATATGTTGGGTGGAGGAAACAACAATACAACAATTTAAATTGTTACTATATTTCCAAACGATATTAAATCTGCACTAGGTAGGATTTTCTGTAAAAAAAAACTATTTCAGCATTTTGCAATTACTCATCGGTCAGAAAGTGGTTCAACACCAATGCCTAATAGAGAATGAAATTGTGAATAATAATATGAAAAAAATATCTGTTCCAAAAAAAAAAGCTAACTCAGGGTTCAACATTATTCTTTGCCTTGCTAATGTTAGCTTAGGGTTCCTGGATGCTAACTATAGAGAGCTAGTCTCCTGAGGCTTTTTTGCTGTTTTCTTAGTGTATGCTGTGGTAGATAAGGGAGGAATTGGCAGTTTGTCATCCTGGTCTCTAGCTGCCATTATAGTTTGTTACACTAAATGAACTACACTCCGTATGGCATGCTAATGCTATATATATCATCCAGGTAAAATGCGCTTTCAAAAAATAAGCCAAGGGGGTAGGCCCGCCTCACAGAAGGTGATTGGCTGGAAGGCCCGTCTCACAGAAGGCCACTGGCTCCAACGGGATTGCTGGAACAGAATTGTCTGGAAAGTAGCGGCACACTCCAATAATAATATATTTATTCCACTGGCACTGAGCTGTCTGTGTTGCTAAACAACTCATAAAGGGCCTCATTAGCTTACACACCATGTTCGTAGTGGAAAAAACCTTAGTTTTTTTACTGAAAAGAATCCTACATAATGCAGCTTTAAACTAGATCCACTCAGAACGACAATAATGCAACTTCTCAACCTAATGAAAACTTCCTCAACCCAAAAAGCAAATCAGAGATCATTGCAAAGTAATGTAAATATACTATTTGGAATCCAAACACCATGGATACGATTACACACGCTGACCACCTTGGATCCTTTTCCAGATAGTTGGTCTTTTGACCAATCACATCAGTTCTTTTCACATCAGCTGTTTTTCAGAGCTGATCCGATTGGTCAAAAGACCAATTAGTAAAAAATAATGAATGACTAAATGCAGCAATGTTGCCTGTTCTCAGGACCCTTCCTGGTTAACTGACCTGTTCTGAGGTCACATCCTGGTTTACTGACCTGCACAGCTCGGCCTGTTTTCTGTGTGTGTGTGTTTGTGCGTGCATGTGTACATGCATGTGTGTGTGTGTGTGTGTGCAGCTTGCTGGGAGCTATGTTCCCAATTCCTCGTGTGATCTGGGCCATGGCTGATGACGGTCTGCTGTTCAAGTACATGGCAGAGATCAGCCCGCGTACCAAAACACCCCAGTCCGCTACGGTCACCTCTGGCTGCATGGCAGGTGAGACACATCACTAAAACCCACCGGTCACTCACCCCTAACGATGCAAAACCATACAAACATTTCTCCACAATCCCAGATTTTCTAAAAGTCCTTGTTGAAATACTCAGAATCTTCCTTTTCATTCCATTGTGATTCTGGAAATCTTCCAACTGGTATTTTCGGGAGAACTGTGATCTCTGGAAAGGTTGTCGGAGTTCTGCGAATCTAACATTAACGGGTCACTGGTGGTCAGGTTTTCACACTAATGGGGTTCATTGGGGGCTACATTTCGCTCTGGAACTTTGCTGACTAACTCTGGCATCCTTTACTTGTTTGTACATGGATGAATGCATGCTGTCCAATCAGAGGTCATCATAGCCTGGGCACTAACTGTTTCTATATTTAACAACACTAGAATGTGTCCTGGTCTTTAAAAACGTTCTAGATTAATCCAAAGAAATAGGTCTAACAATCACCCAAACCAGATTAAATAGGGACTTGTACCAGTCCAATGACTGTTACCCAGGTCTACATGTTTAAACAGACCGGTTGAAAGACTGTTACCCAGGTCAACATGTTTAAACAGACTTGTTCCCAGGCTAAACTAGAGGTTTCCATCAGAAGGATCATTGTTAGTGAGCGTGTACTTTGTAACTGGATGTATTTTATAGGTGTGTGTATTTTATAGGTGTGTATTTTATAGGTGTGTGTATTTTGGAAGTGGGTGTATTTTAGAGGTGGGTATATTTCGTATGAAGTTGTGTGACTACATGTCTGTTCCTGCTCTTCACTAGTGCAACACTAGTTTAACACTAGCTCAACCGCATTCTATAAATTCCTCTCTGTTGCCTGTCTCTTCACCCCCTCTTGTCCCCCCATCAAATCCCAAACCTGTTGACTGTAATTCCAATCTACCAAAACATACCCCCTTTCCTCCCCCCCATTCTCCCATCCGTCCCCCCAGTCTCCTGGGCTCCATGTTTCCTCTCCCTCGTATAATATTTGCAATGTCGCGCGACGGCCTGCTCTTCTCCTTCCTGGCCCGCATCAGCGAGAGGAAGACACCGATCATGTCTACCATGGCTGCTGGGGTCATGTCTGGTAAGCAGGGTCAGAGGTCAGGGGTTAAAGGAGACGAGGTTAGAGGTCTGGGGTCATTGGTGGAGTAGATGCATGGGTGTTTAACTTCTTGTGGTCTTAATGAGGAGAGAGGTTGATTTATCTTGTTGTGGTCTTAATGAGGGTTAAGTTAAATGTGCACTCTGGTCACATGATCATCCAACTGAAATTGACAGCTAAAAAGTGATTGGTTAAGAAGACAAAGTAGGACTGATATCCGATTCTATTCTGTTGAATCACAGAGAGAGATTCCTCTCTCTAAGTAACCTGCTGCACAACTGAATCTCATTTTGATTAGGCTTGTGATTGGTGGAGATGTCTGTAACACTGTGAGATCAATTTTAGTCAGGGTAAGTTTCAGAGGACCTTGGCAATGTCATGTGACCAGAGTATACCTTTAAACAGGTGTTGTTCAGAGTGCTTTGACCTGGTTTGTCATATGAGGTCAGTACAGTCAACCAGATTGGATTGCACTGAACATCAGGAGGTTTTGTGTGGATGACCTTTGCTAAATGCTCTTTCATGTTTTTGCATAACAAAGGTCAGCTTTGTGAGTGATGTCACTCCATATCCAACCCAGGGATGTTTACTAATCTGACAAATTGTATGCAGCATGCCATAGTAGAACAAACATTTAATGTCCTTTTTAATTAAAGGTGGAGTGCAGGATTTTGGCAATGAAGTTCCAGGTAGTTTGGCATGGCAGTGCTTACAAATGTTAGTGCTAACACTAGCTAGAAACTTCCTTCAACCTGAAAGCAGAAACATATCAAGCTTATCCAGACAGTTATCTGACACTGGGAACATGGATCATGGACTTAATTGCCAAAATCGCAAACTATCCCTTTAATTACTAAATTGTGATGATTTTCTGTCTCTCTCAATTCTCTCGATTCCTTTCCTGCTGTCTCTCACCTTCGCCATTTATCCCTCTCAATCTCTATCTACCGCCCTCTTCCAGCTATCATGGCTTTCCTGTTTGATCTGAAAGACCTGGTGGATCTGATGTCTATAGGAACTCTACTGGCTTATACCCTGGTGGCTGCCTGCGTCCTAGTTCTCAGGTTGGTACCCCAAACCGTACAGGTGGATGTCAGGAGGGTGTGTACTAGGGTGGCACCATATTGGAAATAACTGACATTGCGATATTTAGTTTTTCTGCGATATGAAAAAATACAGGATGTATTCACCAGATGACTTGAAAAGCTCTGTTTGAGAATAATTCATTATTCTATAATGATTGGGGTGATTTTGTCAGGAACTAAAAATTTTAATAAAAATCGCATCGCATCGCATCGCATCATCTTCCGCTTAATCCGGGGCCGGGTCGCGGGGGCAGCAGTCTAAGCAGGGATGCCCAGACTTCCCTCTCCCCAGACACTTCCTCCAGCTCTTCCGGGGGGACACCGAGGCGTTCCCAGGCCAGCCGGGAGACATAGTCCCTCCAGCGTGTCCTAGGTCTTCCCCGGGGTCTCTTCCCGGTGGGACGGGACCGGAACACCTTCCCAGGAAGGCGTTCCGGAGGCATCCGAAACAGATGCCCAAGCCACCTCAGCTGACCCCTCTCGATGTGGAGGAGCAGCGGCTCTACTCTGAGCTCCTCCCGGGTGACCGAGCTTCTCACCCTATCTCTAAGGGATCGCCCAGCCACCCTGCGGAGAAAGCTCATTTCGGCCGCCTGTATCCGGGATCTTGTCCTTTCGGTCATGACCCAAAGCTCATGACCATAGGTGAGAGTAGGAACGTAGATTGACCGGTAAATCGAGAGCTTCGCCTTGCGGCTCAGCTCTTTCTTCACCACGACAGACCGATACATCGACCGCATTACTGCAGAAGCTGCACCGATCCGTCTGTCAATCTCCCGTTCCATCCTTCCCTCACTCGTGAACAGGACCCCTAGATACTTAAACTCCTCCACTTGAGGCAGGCACTCTCCACCAACCTGAAGTGGGCAAGCCACCCTTTTCCGACTGAGGACCATGGCCTCGGATTTGGAGGTACTGATTTTCATCATTTTAATAAAAATCTAAAAATGAAACTGAAAATGACTTTTTACCTTTTGACTTATTTTGGGTTGTTTAATTTATTATGTTAATTTAATACACTGTTTAATTCACCATGGTTCTATTGTATTCATGTAATACTCTTCTATCAATTCAGGCTAAAGTCAATGAGCTAACATGTTATGATATTAATAATGCATGTTGCTTACCCTAAAATAAAGGGGCTCATTTGTGAATGAAGAGGATACAGGAGGCTTTATCTCAGTACTCCAACCAGGTTAAAACAGAGCTTGCTCTATGGAGGAAGTTTCATTATCACAATAGGGAATTAATGTGAATGACAAAATCAAATCAAAAAGTAATTTAATTTTATGACATTACAAATTAAATTACAAACCTCTTTTTTGAAAATAGAAACATATCTTTTAATTTAAACCATTTGAGAAATCCTGAGTGGTTTACAAAAATTAAATACAGTGTTTGTAAAACAAATATTTTGTAATAATAAAATAATAAAAGCAAAACCTAACTAATAAATACCAATGAACTTAACATGAATAGCAAATATCAACACAGAACCATTGTATTTCACAAACTTATGTTTTTAAAATAAACAGTGCCAAAGGAAAACAGTGTTGATCATCATGGCTAGACAAATGCCGATTTAATAAAACCTTTCAACTGTATAAAATCTGGTTTCTTTCTAAACAGAGCACCTAATAAAAAAAAAAAAATGTCTTTCTCACAGCTGAAGAATAATATAGTAAATCTAAATGTTATTCAAATATAATAACTTGACTTTAAGCATGTATACATTTCTCACTCAAACTTAAAGGTTTTTGGCCAAGAATACCAGTCTATTCACCATTACAGGCTTGAGGCATGACCGTTGCCAAGTGACAATGTTGCCACTTGTGCTGAAAAGCCTCTCTGAGGGGGAGCTTGTAGTGGGAATTGATAGATACTTGCAGGCAAGCTTGGCGAGATGTGGAAAGCTTACTCTGTTTTCCACCATGCAAGTGGATCTTCCTCTTTGTCTATGGAAGGCAGGTAGTTTAATTCTGCTTCCACAGCATCCTTGTGGGTCAGAGAGGAATCACCCTTTGCTGCAGCTCCACTCTGTTTAAAGAAATATCCCAAGGACTTCTTGGCTTTCTTTGCCTGGGACGTATCAGCAACTTCAGGCTCCACTTCAGTGCTGCTGCTTGACGTCTCCTCCTGGCATTCCATCATTTCTGATGACACTCTGGCCTTGACTTGGGGCTTGTTGTCTTCACTGATGAAGTCCATCTTGTACCGGGGATCCAAACAAGAAGCCGCATCTAGCAGCTCCTGAGTAGCTTGTTGATTTAGTGCAACATCTCAGTTTTCAAGGTCTTGGTCAAGTCTGTTTCTCCCTCTTGTATTAGCAGCATTGAAGTGTTGAAGAGGTGAAGAACTGGGTTCACATATGAGACACTAACATAGTCTTCTCCTGAGAGTGCATCTGTGAAATCCAGCAGTGAACCCAGTGACTTACTGACAGATTCCAGGACATCCATATCTTGCCAGGTTAGAATTAGATGCCGTGTCTTCCTGTCCTCAGACAGGACCTGAGTTATAGCCTTCTGCTGCTCTAGTATCCTGCTGATCATCTTCTGTCTGGAACCCCAACTTGTTTGGCATTCTGATATGAGGGAATGTGAAGGTAGATTGAGTTCCTTCTGAGCTCTTTCAAGAGCACTTCTGTCCTTCCAGCTGTGAGAGAAGTGACCCACCAGCTTCTTGCAGACACCTGCAGCACGGTCAATGGCGTCCATCCTTTTTCACTGCATTTTCTAAGCACTTCCAGAATTGCATTTCTCTTACAACTCTGGGATGGCAATTTGAGAAAAATAGTTGCGTGATGGCATTACATACCGCTTGTCAAGCGACTGGATCATGTTATCAATGTTATTGAATCTGTGATTTCTCTCTGCCGTTTGGAACCTTTCTCGTTTGGTGTAATCCTGGCAAAGGCATCCGAAATAGATTGGACGGCATTGAGATACTTTGCACTTGTCATACGAAGATTTGTGGTGCCGGCTTAAATGATCGAACAAGCTGGTCGTGTTGCCTCGTGTTGTGGCAACAATTGCAAGGCACTCTTGACAAAGCACCTGTTTTTGGTCAACATCATCCTGTCTGTAGCCAAAATATTTCCATATAATCGACGATGCATTTCTTTTTGCAACCAAATTCTCAATTTCGGTCTTTATTTCCCTTTTCCTTGCTCATCATTTCGTCACGTGTAAGCAGAGCCTGCTTGTCAACCACTTGCAGCAACGAACTCTGTGTTTAAAAAAAAAAAATAATAATAATAAACTGTGTATCCAATAACCCATAAATTGGAGTAGAGTACATTATATCAGACAAATATAATGCTAGTTTAACATTTAAAAAAATATATATATATTGTAGACTGATATATGTTTACATTACTAAATCACATGTTCTGTGATGTGACTATTCGCAATGTCGAAACAATATATCGTGCAGCCCTAGTATGTACTGATCTCCTGATGGTCCTTCAGCCCCCTGTTTACAAACCTATATTGTACACTACACCTGCATAATATTCCCTATATAGTACACCACTTCAGACCATCACCCTATTCCCTACATAGTACACCACTTCAGACCATCACCCTATTCCCTACATAGTACACCACTTCAGACCATCACCCTATTCCCTATATAGTACACCACTTCAGACCATCACCCTATTCCCTACATAGTACACCACTTCAGACCATCACCCTATTCCCTACATAGTACACCACTTCAGACCATCACCCTATTCCCTATATAGTATACCACTTCAGACCATCACCCTATTCCCTATATAGTACACTACTCAGGATGCCATGTGTGACACAGATAATACCTGCTAATGTCCCAGGTACCAACCAGAGCATCCCAGCTCCTTGGCCTATCAGATGGCCAGTACCCAGGAGGAGGCGGAGCTGAGCGATGGAATTTCCACCCCCAGCATGGACATCCTGCCGGGGGTGAAGGAGCATTTCAGCCTGAAGACTGTCCTGTTCCCGGACAACTCTGAACCTTCAGTCCTGTCTGGATTCACTGTCAACATGGCTGTCAGCCTCATGGGTAATGAAAATGACAGGAAAACACATGTACAGTTAGGTCCGGAAATAATTGCACACTGACACAAGTTTTGTTATTTTGGCTGTTTACCAAAATATGTTCATGTTACTGTTAAGTAATGAATATGGGCTTAATTTGAGTGCAGTCGATCAGCTTTAATTTGAGTGTATTCACATCCAAATAGGAGGAAGGTTTTAGGAGTTCAGATCTTTAATATGTAGCTCCTTCGTTTTCAAGGGACCAAAAGTAATTGGACAGTTGACTCAAAACTGTTACATAGACAGGTATGGGCTATTCCTTTGTTATTTCTTCAATTAAGCAGGTAAAAGGTCTGGAGTTGTTTCCAGTTATGGCATGTATGGCATATCCAAGTCTACCATGAAGAGAATATTTCGTAAGAGCAAGTACAGAGGGTTCACCACAAGGTGCAAACCATTCAAAAGCCTCAAGAATAGAAAGGCCAGGTGCATATGGATATATTCTGCTCAGATTCTATCAAATTCAGCGAAGTTGATTGGACGGTGCTTCACTTTACAGATGGACAATGACCCAAAACATAATGCGAAAGCAACCCAGGAGTTTTTTAAGGCAAATAATTAAATAATTAAAAATTAACAATTTATTTATGATTGTGTTAATTTGTCTAACTTGAGACCCTGAAATAAGGGGACTGTGTATGAAAATGGTTGCAGTTCCTAAACTTTTCGTACGATATTTTTGTTCAACCCCTTGAATTAAAGCTGTAAGTCTGCACTTCCATTGCTTCTCGGTTGTTTCATTTCAAATCCCCTGTGGTGGTGTACAGAGCCAAAACTATGAAAATTGTGTCATTGTCCAAATATTTCCAGACCTAACTGTATATGCTAACACTTTCACAGAAACAGACACACAGACCTTCACTCTCCTCTCGTCCTGTAGGATGTCTGATTCTGGTGTTTAGTATACTAGCAGTCCAGGGAGGATTGGCAGTTTGGAACATGGTAGTTCTGACCGTCATCTTCATTACGTGTCTTCTTCTCACCTTCATCATCTGGAGGCAACCTGAGAGCAAGACCAAGCTGTCGTTTAAGGTACCGTACCATGACACTATGATAACTCCACTATGACCCCACAATGACCCTAACACTAAGACACTGCTATGACCCCACAATGACCCTAACACTAAGACACTGCTATGACCCCACAATGACCCTAACACTAAGACACTGCTATGACCCCACAATGACCCTAACACTAAGACACTGCTATGACCCCACAATGACCCTAACACCAACACACTACTGTGACCCCACAACAGCCCTAACACCAAGGCATTACTATGACCCCACAATGACCCTAACACCAAGACACTACTATGACCCCACAATGACCCTAACACCAAGACATTACTATGACCCCACAATGACCCTAACACCAAGACATTACTATGAACCAAACTCCAAGACACTACTATGACCCCACAATGACCCCAATCCCCACAGCCATCCTAACACCAAGACAATTTACAATGACACCGATCAGCCATAACATTATGACCACTGACAGGTGAAGTGAATAACACTGAATCCTTATCATGGCACCTGTCAGTGGGTGGGATATATTAGCCAGCAAGTGAACATTTTGTTCTCAAAGTTGATGTGTTAAAAGTAGGAAACATGGGCAAGTGTAAGGATCTGAGCGACTTTGACAAGGGCCAAATTGTGATCGCTAGACGACTGGGTCAGAGCATCTCCAAAACAGCTGCCCGTGTGGGTGTTTCTGGTCTGCAGTGGTCAGTACCTATCAAAAGTTGTCCAAGGAAAGAAAAGCAGTGAACCAGCGACAGGGTCTTGGGGGGCCAAGGCTCATTGATGCACATGGGGAGTGAAGCCTGGCCTGTGTGGTTCGGTCTAACAGAAGATCTATTGTAGCTCAAATTGCTGAAAAAGTTAATGCTGGTACTGATAGAAAGGTGTCAGAACACACAGCGCATCGCAGTTTG
The DNA here is from genome assembly GCF_011004845.1 of Esox lucius. Lineage (NCBI taxonomy): Eukaryota > Metazoa > Chordata > Actinopteri > Esociformes > Esocidae > Esox > Esox lucius. The sequence goes on from NC_047575.1 coordinate 37,231,761, forward strand.
TTGCGTATGGGGTTGCGTAGCCGCAGACCAGTCAGGGTGCCCATGCTGACCCCTGTCCACTGCTGAAAGCGCCTACAAAGGGCACGTGAGCATCAGAACTGGACCACAGAGCAATGGAAGAAGGTGGCCCGGTCTGATGAATCTCGTTTTCTTTTACATGACATGGATGTCCGGGTGCGTGTGCGTCGCTTACCTGGGAAACACATGGCACCAGGATGCACTATGGGAAGAAGGCAAGCTGGCGGAGGCAGTGCGATGCTTTGGGCAATGTTCTGCTGAGAAACCTTGGGTCCAGCCATTCATGTGTATGTTACTTTGACCCATACCACCTACCTAAGCATTGTTGTTTAGGTAGAGACCATGAGCACCCTTTCATGGCAACGGTATTCCCTGATGGCATTGGCCTCATTCAACAGTATAATGCGCCCTGCCAAATAGCAAAAATGCTTCAGGAATGGTTTGAGGAACACAGGAACAAGTTCAAGGTGTTGACTTGGCTTCCAAATTCCCCAGATCTCAATCCAATCGAGTATCTTTGCAATGTGCTGAACAAACAGGTCAGATCCATGGAGGCCCCACCTCGCAAATTACAGGACTTAAAGGATCTGCTGCTAACGTCTTGGTGCCAGATACCACAGCACACTTTCAGAGGTCTGGTGGAGTCCATGCCTCAACGGGTCAGGGCTGTTTTGGCGGCCAAAGGAGGACCTACACAATATCAGGCAGGTGGTCATAATGATATGGCTGATCGGTGTACATTTGACTGTCATTCTAAAGAGTGGTGCTTGGGTTTAATTTTAAAGATTGTTAAACCCTGGCAAAGAAAATATACAATCTGTTTGTTTGTCAAAGAGACAGCCAAGCATCAAGACTAACCTCTCCTTCATATTGATTCATTCAACTCCATACCTCACACGTACAGCACTTCACACCACAACATCGAAACACTTTGATGACCAACGCAAAAAACCCTCATTCATGCCACCACAGGGCGGAATCTGTAACCTACCTGCAGTGCAGCTCTCCCCCCGGTGAGGAAATTAACTCTATGTGACCTCTGTATTTGTCCACTGTAGGTCCCCATGCTTCCATTCATCCCAGTGGTCAGCATGTTTGTCAATGTTTACCTGATGATGCAGCTGGACCGGGGCACCTGGGTACGCTTTGCCATCTGGATGTCCCTTGGTAATGCTTCTTCATTCCCTTTAACACGTGTCATGCATTAAGTATTGGACCCTGGATAGACATTCCCTTTAAAAGGACGTTTTACTGCTGTCCATTAATACGCTGTTGATGTATTGTTGTGCCGTCAGTATTTTAGGTTTAGTGTTCTATAGATTATAACTAAACTCTGTGTTGTGGGTTTGATGAACTGTAGATTATAACTAAACTCTGTGTTGTGGGTTTGATGAACTGTAGATTATAACTAAACTCTGTGTTGTTGGTTTGGTGAACTATAGATAACTAAACTCTGTGTTGCAGGTTTTGTGAACTTAAGATTATAACTAAACTCTGTGAGTTGCTGGTTTTGTTAACTATAGATGATAACTAAACTCTGCGTTGTAGGTTTTGTGAACTATAGACCATAACTAAACCTTGTGTTGTGGGTTTGGTGAACTATAGATTATAACTAAACTCTGTGTTGTGGGTTTGGTGAACTATAGATTATAACTAAACACTGTGTTGTGGGTTTGGTGAACTATAGATTATAACTAAACTCTGTGTTGTGGTTTTGGTGAACTATAGATTATAACTAAACTCTGTGCTGTGGGTTTGGTGAACTATAGATGATAACTAAACTCTGTGTTGCAGGTTTTGTGAACTATAAATGATAACTAAACTCTTTGTGTGTTTTAGGTTTTGTGAACTATAGATGATAACTAAACTCTTTGTTTGTTTTAGGTTTTGTGATCTACTTTAGCTACGGTATCCGCCACAGTACAGAGGCGGCCCTGGCTCGCACCTCTCCTGATGTGGAACTGAATGGTTACAAGACCAGCCACAACGGAGAGGACATGGCACCTGAGAAGGAGGCCTTCCTGCATAATGGCCTGGATGCCCAGGGAGAGGACGGAGATCTTTAGGGAGCTGGGACCTGGTCGACATCAGCGTGCCCTATCTCGCTCTACAGATTGACTTTGGCTTGGGCCAGTTTCCTCATTTTGGAATGTTCTTTTCTAGTTTTGAACTGGTGTCATGAAAACCCACCTGTTTTAGACTACACTATCTCACAATGGTATATACACATGCAGGTTCTCGTGAGTGCTTCTGGGTAGGACAAAGACTATTCTAATGAGGAAAGAGAATTGTACAGAGACTGATCTACAAAGACTATTCTAATGCAGACTCAAGAGAAAGGTAAGCCTAATGTAGATGTCTTGTTGTGAGCTCCCCAACACAGGGCAACAGAGCAGACATTTTGGGCTCTTTCTCCTTCATTTTGGGGAGGGCGTGGGGTTTTGTGACGGGCTGGTGGTGGTACGTAGTGTTACTATAGGGAACTGGGTTTCACTGTGTGCTCTATTAAAATATGTGATTTTCTCACAGCTTGGCCAAATGGGGTGCCGTTACCAGTGCAGTATTTTATCACCTCAAATAACCTTCAGATGATAAACTTGAGATGCAGTTTTGAAAACATTTTATTGGTCCTTAATTAATGAAATTACTCCTTGTTTTGAATTTATGTAAAAAAAAAATTATGGCCAAGCATGTAGTTTTCATGAGACAGCAATAGTATGTTCAATACATTATCTGATTAAGGACAAGTCAGCCATTCTGTCTGCATGCTTTGGTTTACACTCCTGTTGAATTAGGACTCCAAGGATGTGCTGATTATGTGCTCTTTAAATCAGTTTAGGGGGTTTTATGTTTCTAGTCTAAACTGTCACAACCTCCACTAGCAGGATAAAGCTTTTTTACTTCTCCCCTTTCAGTGAGGTGTACTAACAGTGACACCACTACTAAAGGTTGCTATGTGCGCAATTTGAGTACATCTTAAATATGTGGCTGGACTCCAAACACAAAAAAGTCCCTTAGACACTTGCCCTAACCACTTTCCCTCCAGGGAATCCCCATCGAAACTGTATTGGAGATGCAGTGTGATTGCCATCTCAAATGCTGGTCCAACTGTAGTCTCATGCCTAACGCTGGTGGCTGCCAGGTGTCACATTCAATCAACAAAACTACATTTTTGTGTTGGACTCACACCTTATTAATCAGACACCTTGTGATGTGTGTAGCTACTTAGTGAATTCCGTTGTGAGTTAGCTAACTCCAATCAACACTCTCCCCTGCTTAGGGCAAATACACTTGCAAGCACACTCGAATGAGACTATTTAAAATTACATTCAAGAGCAGAGGGTTTAGGGGCTGTCTACTTTTTGTTTGAGCCCAGGGATTTTCTGGATATTATTTACATTTTGGTAATTTACAATCCAGTGATAGGTAGTATATATATTTTTTTCTTAACATTTTCTGAACATTTTGTTGAAGGGGGGTGCTTAAAATGTATTTTGTATATTTACAATATAGGGCAGGTAAGTATTTTTTGTTTTGTTGGTTTCTAGGGTATTGTGTAACAGTATTTGTTGTCGTAATTGCCCATCTTTGCTCCCTCGACGCCTGGTGAACAGGAGAATATTGCGACCAGACCAGTGATTGACAACTGATCTGTAAATGTATTGCTAATCAGTAGCTTGATACCTGAAAGGTGATTCCTGCTAGGTGAGCAGATGATTATTTGTCACAGTGCTGGCTGCTGTGTTTAACTCATAGACTTAGCTAAACATATCATCTTTATTGTTTCTGTGAGACCTAGGAGAGCACGGTTCTGTGAGAACGCCGGACAGTGTCATTTGGGTTGTCTCCATTTTAAACTAGTCAATATTCTACTACTTCTATGAGGTGAGCAAACCGCCACCTGGGATGTGGTGTTTGAGCAGGTATCAAGCCAAGTTTGGTGATTTACAGTCACCTGCTGTCATGGAATGTTCGCTCACAAGTATAGTTAATATCTGATCCATCCGGATGACTCAGTGGCCCATGCTCAAAAGAAATTGAGTTCTCTATCTATCTCTATGGTAAACGGCAGCTGATGTAGTCTCTACTGGATGCCTTGATACTACCACGGCATCTAGTGGTCACAATCTGAGTGTGTTAGTGAACGTGGTTTATGGTGTGGGTTGGCAATTAGGTTTATTAATCTTTGCATTATGAATGTTCCTAACAAAACATCTACTTCAGAAGACCTGAATGGTAATTTCTTACATATTCTTTGTACCCTGGAGGTAGCTCGACTGGTCATATGTAATGTTTAGCTAATTATATTTGCGGATATAAGGAACTACATTTGTAGCTATAGTTATGATAATTCAAACAAATTAAAGGTTTGGAGTAATTCAGTAAACATTAAAAAAATAAGAATAGGTATCACAGCATGTTTGTATTTAATTTAATTAGCTCTAGTTTATTTAAAAATAATTGCCAAGTACTATTAGAATTTACACATATTTGGTGTTTTCAAGAATCAATTCACAGAAATAAAAACAATTTGTTTATAGGCAAGAGATTACTTTTTAACTGTTATAATATGCACAAAAAAGGTCTGTATATAAAATATTGTTCATATTTCTTGCAGTAAATTATTTGTAAATTGCAAAAAATTCCTTTTTTTATTTTTGAATGCCATTGTGCATGGCTTTGTGTTTTTATGTCTGATGATGTCATGCTGTGATTCTTTGAGGGCAGAATAAATGCAACAGTACATTTTTCAATACATTTGATTGTTATTGTTGTATGACTACACACCAAACCAATTTCTTGCCAACCGGTTACTAGCTCTTTAAGCAGGTATATGGTCATGTTCATTAAACAGAAACAGGGAGGGACAAACTCGATTGACCCTAGATCACAGCTTTTTTTCTGTCTTAAGATTTTTTCATACATGGTGCTAGACTGAACAGGACCCCGTTTTACCAAGTTCTAAGATGTCTGTCTATTAAACACTTGTACCCTAAGGGTTGAGGAGGGAGCCACCTTGTGGGCCTTCCTGATATTGCACTAGACTAGTGGAAGATGCTGTGTGCCAACTAGACAATAGACCTTTTGCATAGCATCATACTTTCTTCTGCTTGATTCAGTAAATCACCATCTCACTAAAATTTAAAGCAGTGCAGCTCCACTTTGTTGGAAGAGGTGTTCCAATTTAAAGTATAAGATGTCGCAAGTTCTGGTGATGTCAGCAATACACTTTCCCATGCTACACTGAACCCATGCTAAAATAATCCCATACAACACTGATCCCATGCTACACAAATACCATGCTACACTGATTCCATTACACACTAATCCCATGCTACACTGATTCCATTACACACTAATCCCATGCTACACTGATTCCATTACACACTAATCCCATGCTACACTGATTCCATTACACACTAATCCTATTATATAAACTAATACCATGCTATAATAATCAAAGCGAGTACTGACACTGTGAATGCCTTAGGCCCAGTTCATATATACACTACCGTTCAAAAGATTGGGGTCATTTAGAAATGTCCTTGGTTTCCATGAAAACAAATATGAAATGACTATAGTCACTGACAAGTTGAAATAATTGAAATGTCAAGGCTTGACATTGGCACCCGCCAAATGCGGTTGGAATTCGGCTGTTTGCGTGTAACGCAGTCACTCTTACTAGCCACTTTGGCGGGTGGAATTCTATAGTCCTATATCTATACACAGGGATTTTCCAGATTTAAAAACTAAAAGGCGACAACCTTCCAAAAATCTCACACCGCCTCTGTGTGTTGGCATGGTAAAACCATTTTGCGTTCATAAATAAAATACCAGCGAAACACTGCAGCTAATGAGACGGTAGGAGGAAGCCTTTTTCATACTGGCAGTGTTTCCAGGTGGGGGGATTTCATTTGACTTTTTTAATGGGCTTGGGCGGGTCAAATTTCTCTGCGAGAGAAATGCAATTTACTGACAATGAAATCTGGCAACCTTGCATACAGGACCACACAGGTTCTGACATCGCAGAGATGAATGAAGTCGGTAAAAGAAGTGGATCCTTGTTTCTTTTTGCAACCAAGCATGTCAAAATATTTATCTAAAACATAATTACCTCAAACTACATCCAATCCGCATACCTTTTCTTTTTTTAATGTTTCTGGTGAAAGTAGCTTAGAATTACAGATTCATTTAGAGAGATCGCGAGACAAATGAAGATGACTGGTGAAAAGACCATCAGATAGGGTATGTACTGGTATGTACTGTCAGCATAAAACATTAGGCTATACAGTGGGGAGAACAAGTATTTGATTCACTGCTGATTTTTCAGGTTTTTCCACTTACAAAGCATGTAGAGGTCTGTAATTTTTATCATAGGTACTCTTCAACTGTGAGTGATGGAATCTATTTCAACAAGGCATTTTCGTCCACAGGACTGCCGCATACTGGATGTTTTTCCCTTTTCACACCATTCTTTGTAAACCCTAGAAATGGTTGTGCGTGAAAATCCCAGTAACTGAGCAGATTGTGAAATACTCAGACCGACCCGTCTGGCACCAACAACCATGCCACGCTCAAAATTGCTTAAATAACCTTTCTTTCCCATTCTGACATTCAGTTTGGAGTTCAGGAGATTGTCTTGACCAGGACCACACCCCTAAATGAATTGAAGCAACTGACATGTGATTGGTTGATTAGATAATTGTATTAATGAGAAATTGAACAGGTGTTCCTAATAATCCTTTAGGTGAGTGTATACTGGTTCTGTTAATCAAAGGGGATCACAGACTATTGCTTCTTGTTTCCAAACATAAGGTGTGTTTTTTAGATAAAGTCTTGAAAATGCTTTGCTCAAGTTTTTGTCTTCCTTTTCTTTATTTTTTCACTGCCTCATTTTTAAGCACACATTGCACCGTCACATAAACAACAGTAAAACTGAACAGAACACAACAAAAATATAAGTTAGTTTGAGAGACTAATGCATTAAAATGAATAACGTGAAATTATGTGAAAAATCATTTTTTTCCCATAAGGTTATCCAGTGGTCAGTCTGCTCAGAGTAATAAAACAGACCAAAATATCATATTCATGGTGAGCAGTCTTATGTCTAAATTTGGAAGGGTAAAATGGAAGACACTAACATGGCATGCATTTTCTTCAGCAATTTTACAGTTTAGCATTGTGTTCATAGTTTGTCTCCATATAATGTCTCAGTTTTCAAACCCTTTGATCCATTTTAGTTGCATGAAGAAAATGTAATCGCTATGGTGAAAAAGGATCTGAAGAAATTCATGAAGATTCTGTGTCCATTTCTTCCAGAATGCTTTGAGGGTCAGAAGGAGGATGACAAATTAGAAGCAGAAGATAAGCAGGAAAGCAGTGCCAGAAAGGGGGCTCTGCATATCACATTGTATGTTCTAAGAAAAATTAAACAGCAGGCTCTAGTGAACATACTAGAGAACTGTGAGAGCTTATTATCATTCCTTAAAGAGATTCTTTAGGATATTAGTAATAATTTATTTCTCCATAGATTAACCCTGGAATACAAATGTATATGTATATCTGCACTCAGCATTTAGGAAGTTAAATATTTTCAGAAATTAATTCTAACGTAAGCAAAATGCCAGGGAGTCACTAGTGTCTGCTGGCAGGTGAGCTTCTAGGTGAGCTTGCCGTGTGTCAAGATACATTTTAATCTAACCTGAAGAGGAAATGTTAATGTATATTTGGAATAGCTAAACAATGTAACCCAAGTCTTCTCAACAAGATCTACACAGAACTTTGCATAACTAAAGGTGGAAGTGGAGAGGTCAATAAAGAAAATTAGGTGAGACAAATTGAGGTAACATCCAAGAAACCAGCAACACAAGAAACAGCAATCAAATGTAATTGATATTTTTGAGCCTTTACCTGGACAAGAAAAAGCAATCAGAACTGTACTGACAAAGGGAGTTGCTAGCATTGGAAAAACATTCTCTGTGCAGAAGTTTATCCTGGACTGGACTGGGCTGAAGGAAAAGCAAATCATGAAATTCAATTAATATTCTCTCTCGCTTTTCGGGAGCTCAACATGCTGAAAGAGAAGAATAACAACTTATTGGAACTTCTACATCACTTTTCTATTGAAACCAGACAATCAGGAATCTCCAGCTTTGACAGTTACAAAGTTTTGTTTGTCTTTGATGGTCTGGGTGAGTGCTGACTGCCCCTTGACTTCTAGAACAAAGAGAGCTGTTGTGATGTCACTGAATCAACCTCAGTGGATGTGCTTCTTACAAACCTCATCAAGGGGAACCTGCTTCCTTCTGCTGCTCCTCTCCATTTAATGAGCCACAGAAGGAGCAGTATTTCAGAAAAGTAATCAGTAATGACAACCTGGCCAGCAGAATCATCTCACATATAAAGACAACAAAGAGCCTCCACATCATGTGCCACATTCCAGTCTTCTGTTGGATTTCAGCCACAGTTTTAGAAACACTGTTGGGTGCAGCAGAGAAGGAAGACCTGCCGAAGACTCAAATGTACAAACATTTTCTGATCTTTACCATACTGAGCAAAAAACTGAAATATTCAGGGGGAAAAGAGAAGGTTGAGACAGAATCACAGATTAAATCTGCAGAGATCATTCTAAAACTTGGAAAACTGGCTTTCCAACAGGAATGTAATATTCTATGAGGGAGACTTGGGGGAGTGTGACATTGATGTCACAGAAGCCTCGGTGTACTCAGGAGTTTGCACACACATCTTCAGAGAGGAGTGTGGGCTGTACCAGGAGAAGATGTACAGCTTTGTTCATCTGAGCATCCAGGAGTTTCTGGCTGCTATGTACAATGGGGAGAACAAGTATTTGATACACTGCCGATTTTGCAGGTTTTCCCACTTACAAAGCACGGGGCTGTCGCTGGGCAATATGGACTTTCAGCTCCCAACAAAGATTTTCTATTGGGTTCAGGTCTGGAGACAGACTAGGCCACTCCAGGACCTTGAGATGCTTCTTATGGAGCCACACCTTAGTTTCCCTGGCTGTGTGTTTCGGGTCGTTGTCATGCTGGAAGACCCAGCCAAGACCCATCTTCAATGCTCTTACTGAGGGAAGGAGGTTGTTGGCCAAGATCTCGCGATACAAGCCCCCATCCATCCTCCCCTCAATATGGTGCAGTCGTCCTGTCCCCTTTGCAGAAAAGCATCCCAAAAGAATGATGTTTCCACCACCATGCTTCATGCTTGGGATGGTGTTCTTGGGGTTGTACTCATCCTTCTTCTTCCTCCAAACACTGTGAGTGAAGTTTAGATGAAAAAGCTCTATTTTCGTCTCATCAGACCACATGACCTTCTTCCATTCCTCCTCTGGATCATCCAGATGGTCATTGGCAAACTTCAGATGGGCCTGGACATGCGCTGGCTTGAGCAGGGGGACCTTGCGTGCGCTGCAGGATTTGAATCCATGACGGGGTAGTGGGTTACTAATGGTTTTCTTTGAGACTGTGGTCCCAGCTCTCTTCAGGTCATTGACCAGGTCCTGCCATGTAGTTCTGGGCTGATCCCTCAGCTTCCTCATGATCATTGATGCCCCACGGGGTGAGATCTTGCATGGAGCCCCAGACCGAGGGAGATTGACCGTCATCTTGAACTTCTTCCATTTTCTAATAATTGCGCCAACAGTTGTTGCCATCTCACCAAGCTGCTTGCCTATTGTCCTGTAGCCCATCCTAGCCTTGTGCAGGTCTACAATTTTTATTCCTGATGTCCTTACACAGCTCTCTGGTCATGGCCATTGTGGAGCGGTTGGAGTCTGTTTGATTGAGTGTGTGGACAGGTGTCTTTTATACAGGTAACAAGTTCAATCAGGTGCAGTTAATACAGGTAATGAGTGGAGAACAGGAGGGCTTCTTAAAGAAAAACTAACAGAGAGCTGGAATTCTTACTGGTTGGTAGGTGATCAAATATTTATGTCATGCAATATAATGCAATTTAATTATAAAAAAATCATACAGTGTGATTTTCTGGATTCTTGTTTTAGTTTCCGTCTCTCACAGTTGAAGTGTACCTATGACAGAAATTACAGACCTCTACATGCTTTGTAAGTAGGAAAACCTGCAAAATCAGCAGTGTATCAAATACTTGGATTTTTGTGCAGTTCTTTCCCTTTGTTTTTCCATATTTTGTGAAGTGACTTTGGAGTAAAAACCTTTTTTTAACATTGTTTTATATGTCATAGTGTGTTGCAACAGGAAGAGATCCAATGACTATTGGGCAAACATATGTTTGCAGGTTGTCATTCTGAGGAGTCAATGAAAAAGGCTTTGCTTTTCAAGCATTGGCCATGAAGTCAAACCCCTTGCATCTAAGACAACTGGAACTTGACTACAACCACCCAGGAGACTTAGGGATGAAGCTGCTCTCGAGCGGACTAGAGGATTCACATTGGAGACTGCAGAAACTAAGGTATGCACCAATTACTGAAAAATTTTCCTGCTGAATGAATTTCTTTTAATAAAAGCTTTCAGTCGTTTGGTAACTATTTACCTGTTATGCACACAGCATAAAAATTATTTTGGCCCTTTCATCTTTATGGATTTGCTCGGGGTTCTTCAGCCACGTTGGATGACATTTGTGGACCACAATTTAAATATAGTTCTTCATATTCTCAATGGGATTAGACATTCACATTTTACCAATCCAGCGGTGCTTTGGCCTTGTACATGCAATCATGTTTCCACTGACATGTGAATTTCCTCCTGAGCTTCAGTTTTTAAGCAGACTGAAGGAAGTTGTTTGAAGTATTTCTCTGTATTTCGTTGCATTCATTTATTCTTCAAGGATGCCCCGTCCCTGCTGATGAGAAGCATCCAGATAGCATGATGCTGCCATATATCATAGGTAGTGTGTTGAGGCTTGAGAAACAGCTTTTTTCATGCTAACCTCCCATACAGGTCAGTGTTATGCAGAGCTCTTGATGTGATTTATTGGTGCACCTGAACTCTGTAGCTCCAAGTGATTGTTGGCCTCTCTGTGCCTTTTTTCGCAGTGCCTGTGGTGTGATGCAGCTTTCACTTCCTGATTATTGATTCTATGCTGATTGGGTTTTCCAAACACTTCAGAAACATTTTGTACCCCTTTTCCTAATCTACATACAGTTCCAGAAAAAAAATAAGAGACCACTGCACCTTTTCCTTACCTTTCCAAAAAAGTTGAAAAGGAAGGTTTTGAGTGGGGAACTTCTGTTCCTCACTCAAAACTTTCCTTTTCAACTTTTTTGGAAAGGAAAGAAAAAGGTGCAGTTGTCTCTTAATGTTTTCCGGAGCTGTATTTGTTACCTCATCTCTAACTTGTATAGAATGTTCTTTTCTTCATTTTCCTTCAGATTCCCAGACCGACCAATGATGTTTTAACATTTATCACAAAACCTAGGCCTAGCCTCTTTCTGGAAATATCTTTCTGTCTTTTTGTGTAAACTGGGAGCTCCTACAGCACAGGGGTTGAATAGATATGCAAGCAACATACTTCAGTTGTAAATTTGTCTCGAAAATATTTCTCAAAATGAAACCAATGTCACCTTAGATTGTCAGAATAGATTTTCTGTGTCTGTCAAATATCGAACAACAACATTTCAATATACTTTTGTGATTCAGTAAAATTAGAGAATTAGTCAAGTATGAATAATTTGCAAGGCGCTGTACATCAACAGAATTTCCCATGTACTGTATACATAGTGTTATAAAGAGTTTTATATTGTTATACATTGTCATGCAGTTACACAATGTTTTACAGTTCAGTCATCTTGGCAAATCTTTTGATTGTTTGTTACTCCAATGAAGGTGCAGAGAGGCATGTAGATAAATAATTGCCACTTAATTGCACACTCACCGGCCATGGTACCAGGTTGGACCTCCTTTAGCCTTCAGAACTGCCTTAATTCTTTTAATTAAGATTCAACAAGGTGCCGGAAAGATTTCTCAGAGATTTTGTGCCATATTGACATTATAGCATCACGCAGTTGCTTCAGATTTGTCGGCTGCACATCCATGATGCGAATCTCCCGTTCCACCACATCCCGAAGGTGCTCTATTGGATTGAGATCTGATGATTGTGGAGGCTATTTCAGTACAGCAAACTCATTGTCATGTTCAAGAAACCAGTTTGAGATGATGTGAGCTTTGTGACATGGCGTTATTCTGTTGGAAGTAGGCATTAGAAGATGGGTACACTGTGATCATAAAGGGATGGACCTGGTCAGCAACAATACTCAAGTGGGCTGTGGCGTTTAAACGATGCTCAACTGGTACCAAGGGGTCCAAAGTGTGCCAAGAAAATATCCCCCACACCATTACACCACCAGCCTGAACCATTAATACAAGGCAGGATGGATCCATGCTTTCATGTTGTTGCGAAATTCTGACCCTACCATCTAAATGTCACAGCAGAAATCGAGACTCAGACCAGACACATTTTTTCCAATCTTTTATTCTCTAATTTCAGTGGGCATCTGCAAATTTTAGCCTGTTTCCTGTTCAGAGCTGACAGGAGTGGCCAGTGTGGTCTTCTGCTGCTGTAGCCCATCTGCTTCAAGGTTTGACATGTTGTGCGTTCAGAGATGCTCTTCTGCATACCTTGGTTGTAACAAGTGGTTATTTGAGTTAGCGTTGCTTTTCTATCAGCTTGAACCAGTCTGGCCATTCTCCTCTGGCCTCTGCCATCAGCAAGGCATTTTCGCCCGGAGAACTGCTGCTCACAGGACATTTTCTATTTTTTGGACCAATCTCTATAAACTTTGGGGATGGCTGTGTGGGAAAATCCCAGTAGACCAGCATTTTCGGAAATAATCAAACCAGCCTGTCTGGCACCAAAACCTATGCCACGTTCAAAGTCACTTAAATCACCTTTCTTCCCCATTCTGATGCTTGGTTTGAACTTCAGCAGATCAGCTTAACCATGTCTACGTGCCTAAATGCATTAAGTTGATGCCACGCGATTAGCTGCTTCGATATTTACATTAACGAGCAGTTGAAAAAGTTTACCTAATGAAGTGGCCGGTGAGTGTATATTCTTGTCTTACTATTCTTGTCTTGTTAGTTGGCCAGTGCACGGGATGTTTCTACTAGTGCTGAATTATCATCATTCTTTTGCAGTGCTTTTAGTCTTTAAACAATTTCCCCCAAATTGCACAAAATGTACCCAAATACCCATCCAACTAAAATCACTAGTACACTTCACTGTTCCAATAATATCATCAGTTGTACAGAGTGAGGGGGAAATGTAAGTACACTTTACTGCTCCAATAATATCAGTTGGAAAGAGTGAGGGGAAAATTGAATTCCAGACAAAATAAGGGTCCCTGTGTATTTATTGTCAATATTATAAACAGTTCTTAGTTTTCCATAATATACTATTATATTTATTATGAAGAAATTCAACAGATAAAGATTAACCTAAACACAGTTTAATATACAAACTGTGTTCTCCTACACTGTAAAGACACAATGGTAACTGTTATCTACTGGTCTCCTATACGTTAGAGACACAAAATGGTGACTGTTTTCTTCTGTCCGACACAATAAAAATTGTATTACATTTCTACTGTTCTCCTACACATTAAAGAGACACAAAATGGTAACTGTTTTTCTGTTGTCCTACACATTAAAAAGACACAAAATGGCAGACCAGTGTGCACTCTGCTATCTAGTGTACAACCACCGAGCCTTGTGGGGGTGGGTAATCAAGGCATTTATGCATATCTAAGACAAGTCAGACACTTAAAGTCACTTGGATCCTTTACATTAATGATGCCCAGTGTGTGGGTGTGTAACTTTTACTGAAATGCCCTGGAACACTTTAAACTGCTTAAAGCTGTATCATTTGCTATGACTAACCTGGAAAACAAAATGAAACACAAGAAGGTGATGTCATTGTCCTTCGGACATCCCTGGAACACCAGAAGGGTGATGTCATAGTCCTCTGGACTAGTGGTTGCTGGGATGGCGGTTCCAGTTGGTACGGGAGTTTCAGTTCAGCGATGCCTGGTACCATCCACCATCCAGCCAACAGGACAACAGCCCACCTCCTTGCTAACCTAAGCCCTATAACTTATGAACACTATTCTATGTCCTCTTTGGCCAGAACGATCACTGTCCGGCAGGGAATGTAGACCTGAAAAAAGAAAGAATATATTAGGGACAAGGAGAGATAGAGATGAGGAAATGTGATTCTGTGCTATTGGAGGCGTTGTAGAACTGATTCTGTACCCTTTTTTCCCCCTGAGATCACATTATATTAACATTCAGATGTTTGTAATATACAGTGCCCTCCAGAATTATTGGTACCCTAGGTATACATGTCATTTTTATTTATTAACTTGTTTACTAAATTGATCTTACACTCAGGCAAATTGGGGCTCTATGGTTAATGGACCATTTCCATGTGTATTTGGAAGTAAGCTTTCAAACGTTGGCAGAGGTATTAAAGTTTGTTTCTGTAGTTCTCTGGACTTCAGAATGTTAAAAGATGACCAATCAGAGTTTCACCTGTGTCACCTCATATGTTGTTTTCAAATGTGTTTTGTTGTTAAGCAACAGCAAACTAATCAGAGTTTTTCAAGCTTCTTATTCATTTTTTGCTATTTGTTTACCAACAGAGAAAAATCGAATTAGACCAACAACATACAGAGACAGGTCAGACCAAATTTAAACAGGACCCAAATATTAAAAACACAAATACTGTAAACTGTATACTGTAATAATAACTTTCAAAAACAGTGTGTCTGATACACCCAAAATGACAGTAAGTGGGTCTGGGCGTACAGGGGCTCCAAATACTTTAAACATTTCTGCCCAGAAGTCCTGTAGTTTAGGACAGAGAATAGGGGTGTGGATAAGCATGTGCTCAGTCCCTTCTCTCTGCTTCACTTTTCACTTTAGAGTAATCTGTGTAATTCCTAGAATTCAATCTGGCAGTGTCTGCCATTGGGAAGAGCCCAGCAAAGAACCCAGCCTCCCTTCCAATTCCGCTTCGGTAGCGTCTGTGGAGGATAGATTGGCACATTGGAATGTGTTGTATAGTCCTGCCATTTAATCTGTCAGGACTAGTGGTCTCAAATGCTGGAAGATGTTTTCTTACACAATCCCTAGATATTGGAAAAAAAATTGGTAGAACGTACTTTCCTCTCAGCTGAGCAAAAGCCCTGTCTAGATACAGATCCCGGACAGAAGAATCCCAAACTCTCTCCATTTGTCAAAAGCCCTGCCCAAGTCGGTGGGTGCGAATGCAGGGTTCCCCACCTCAAGGTCAGTATGTGCCTTCATTTGCTTCCAAATGTAGACTGTACTAGGTACCACAGGATTGTATCTGTAAACTGATTTCTCAAGGGGTACTGGGGATACTACCACCACAGGAGGCAATCTCCATGCTCCATGTTAAGCCTGCGAGGGGACTCAGCTGACTCATTGAGCCGGAGTGCAACAGCGTGCACGATTGTGGCCTAGAATACAACATTTGGGAGAACTAAACCCACTTTCATTTCAGGCTTACAGATGGTGTTTTAGCTTTGAGCCTTGTAATCCCAAATAAATGGGATAACTATAAAGTCCAGCTGTTTGCAAAGAAATATAGTGATGTTTTAGAAAAGATCTTGAGTGGTAAGTGTTGAAACCAGTAGGGGTTCTGCCTTCATATAAGCTTCTTATTCCAATTTATTGTTTTGCCATAGAAGGTACCAAAAACATCTATCAGGTCTAATATAACTTGGACACTTACTTGAAAGTGTTTTTATTGTCAAATTCACAAAATAGCAGTGAAATTCTTATGATATGGCACACGACATCCACGCCGTAGCATTAGGTAAATTAAGTAAGGCAAGAAACTGAAAGTATACAACGTAAACTAGCAGCAATTCAAGAGTGTAGAAAAGGGGTATATGGACAATATGAAAGGAATATTATATATGATAAACATAAGTGTAATAGTGCCTATGAATGGTACTATTCATAACTGGTTATACAGAGAAATATGTCATCAGCGTAAAGATATATTTTTTAGAAGTGTATTTGGTGTTATATTCATATAATGCTATCTGGGATAGGATGGTTTGATGGTGGGAGCAAAGACAAACAGCAGCAATGAGCAACCTTGTCTTGTCCCTCTCTGGAGATTAAATCTGGGGGACAATGTGTGATTGGTCCATATCCTTGCACTTGGGGTTCTTGCAGAGAAGTGTAATGTAATGTAACATTTTTGTAAAAGAAAAGAAAAAAAGGAGTGGAAATTGGAGTGATCAGGCTGGAACAACTAATTCACTACGGTGTGAACTGGTGTGATCAGGGGCAGGAAAAACTAATCCACAACGAAGTCTATTAGCAAGGCCCGTAGGATTATTTTTATCGGTATTGAAAAGTGAGATTGACCTGTAACGTTTAACCTAATCTAATCTAAAATGAACCAACCTTCTCCGGATCCTTGCCTTTTTTTAATATCACAGTGAGTAGTGTCTCATCAGGCATTGACAGAGGCTACTGGATTGAGTGAGCATGTATGAGTGGAGAGAGTGCTGAATTCTTATAAAATTCGTAAAAACAATATCTACATCTATTACATTTTGTTGATAATTCTTTGGGAATTAATGTTTTCTAGATAATTTTTCTCTTTAAACACATTAATTCATTAACAATTTCATCTCAATTAAAGGTTAGATTAATATGATTTTGTGAGTGTAAGATCAAGCTGATGAACAACAATGACATCAAAGCCTTTTTTCATATTTACCTAGGGCACCAGTAATTCAAGAGAGTGCTGTAGCAGACACAGAGTGACATGAATTAGGAATTACATTGTGCCTTGCACAAGGACAATAGCGTTATTACTGTTTTTTGAAGAATGCAGTAGAACGACATACACCAGCATGTTAGGACTGAAGTTCCCCGCTTGACACAAAACCAATGATTGTAGACCACAATAAACGCCCCAGAGGGGGGATACAAACTCACAGCGATGCCAACCACCACTAACCTTAAACTAGCTAAATAGATGAGTGTGCGGCATGTGTCAAGGAGCTGCAGTAATGGTTAACATAATACACACATCAGTTAATGTAATTTATTCATAATCCATTTAATGTAAAAAAACAAACAAAAAAAAAAAGAAAAACAGGACAGGGAGGCAGAAATTTCAATTATTTTATAATAACCTAACTTAACCGACCTCTGAAGGCATTCATCGCTCAGAAGTAGTGTGTGGTTATGTGTGTGTGTTTGTGTGTGTGTGTAATAAAGACGGCGGTCCAATGATCAATCATGGGAAGGAAACTGCTTTCCTTCTAACAGAAAGGGATAATGATCAAGTGATGTAAGGAGTAGGAAGTAGAGAGAAAGAATACTGAAACGGAATGACTAACAAAATACTCAAACATAGAGGCAGAAAGAGAGAGAGATGGCTAGAAAGAGAGGAAAGAGAACGACAGTAATTGGGGGATATTCTGTGAGGTGAGAAGAATGACAACACCTTCATGTTAGACTGTAACATGGTGAGTGTGATAATATGCCCCTGCCAACTCCATGGGTACATTTCTGGAGCTGCATGAGGCGGAGTTCACCCACACACCTTCATGGAGTGAGGCATCCATTGGCCGTTGACACCTCTGAAGGATTCCGGCTGGGTGAAGAATTCAGTGCTGGTCTCCAGTCGGCCATGACCTCCGTACTGCTCTGCATCGCTGTCCAGCTGGATACAATATCTAAACCAGTGGTTAAGGAAGAGAAGAAGGAAGGACATAAAGAGGGAGGAAGGGAGAGAGAGATCAAAGTGGGTTGATGGATGTAAGAAAGAGGGGGAGGGATCTACAGTAGGGGGAGGGGGAAATGGAATGCGTAAAACAGAACTAAGCAGGACAACTCCATACATTACACATCTATCTGGAGTGAGAACGTGTGGTTACGGAGTGAGAACGTGTGGTTATAGAGATAGAACGTGTGGTTATGGAGAGAGAACGTGTGGTTATGGAGAGAGAACAGAGGACAGGCCACCAGTCAAGCTCCCTCCACTACTAGATTACCACACAGATTATAAAAATCTATCAGGCATTTAAAAGCATTGAAATGGCTTTCTGATCAATATTAGTTAATATAACTCTAACCTTGTCACCAGGCTATTATGCAAATAGCGTGCATGAGCCTGGAACACCTTCCATTCCTCCCTGAGAAGAAAGACTTCAACATATGGTGCATCTTGCTGGTGAGGGAGCTATCCTAATAAGATGTTAGCTAACCACCTATAGTAAGACTTCATGGGTGTCCACCGAATTTGAGCCAGCTAACTTATGTTTTGTTGCCTTATAACAACACTGACATCTGTCTGAATAATTTGAATTATATGAAGGCAATGCTGATTTAACAGCACAATGTCAATGTATTTCCAAGCCCTAGTGTAATTTAGACGTAACAGTATACGTGACCAATTCACAGAGGTGCAATCCATGAACTAGGAGAATCTGAATAGGGCGGTGTTGTTATGGGCTAGGAGTCACACAGTACTCGTCCTCACCCCTAGGGGTCCTCAGTGATCTAACTACAGACACAGTACCATACCTCACCACTAGGGCCCTCAGTGACCTGTCTACAGACACAGTACCAGTCCTTACCACCAGGGGTCCTCAGTGACCCATCTACAGACACAGTAACAGTCCTCACCACTAGGGGTCCGCAGTGACCTATCTACAGACAGTACCAGTCCTCACCTCCAGGGGTCATCAGAGATCTATCTACAGACAGTATCAATCCCCACCACTAGGGGTCCTCAGTGATCTTTCTACAGTGATAAGTCAGGGAGTCTGGCTTCAATAACATTACATGCTTAACACTGGCACTGGAGATGACACTGACTAAACATGCTAAAGTGGGCTGATGCACACAGAGAGAGAGAAGATGAGAGAGAAAGAAATAGAAGAGGTATCAGAGTCGAGAGGAAGACAAGTATTTGGAGAGATAGCGTTAGGGAGAGGAAGAGTGTGAGAGGCGAGAAGAGTGATACCAGAGAGGAGGGAGAACGAGGGAGAAACAGAGAAAGGGGGGTGGAGAGAAATAGAGAGAAAGAGGGAAAGACAGTCGGAAATAGGAGCTTCAAGAGGGATTTCTGCTAAAACCTGCAAAAACAAGACACTATTCAGCTGCACC
This sequence comes from Esox lucius, assembly GCF_011004845.1. Taxonomy (NCBI): domain Eukaryota; kingdom Metazoa; phylum Chordata; class Actinopteri; order Esociformes; family Esocidae; genus Esox; species Esox lucius. Next base: position 37,250,936 of record NC_047575.1, read on the forward strand.
TGACCCTCATCCTTACATCACCATATCTGACCACATCCTCCCTCCACCGCTAACTTTCCTCATCCTCCCTCCACCGCTACCTGTCCTCATTCACCCTCCGCCGCTACCGGCCCTCATCCTCCCTACAGCGCTACCGGCCCTCATCCTCCCTACAGCGCTACCGGCCCTCATCCTCCCTACAGTGCTACCGGCCCTCATCCTCCCTACAGTGCTACCGGCCCTCATTCTCCCTCCGCCGCTACCTGTCCTCATTCTCCCTCCGCCGCTACCTGTCCTCATTCTCCCTCCACCGCTACCTGTCCTCATTCTCCCTCCGCCGCTACCTGTCCTCATTCTCCCTACAGCGCTACCGGCCCTCATCCTCCCCACACTGCTACCTACCCTCATCCTCCCCACACCGCTAGCTACCTACCCTCATCCTCCCCACACCACTAGCTACCTACCCTCATCCTCCCCACACCACTTGCTACCTACCCTCATCCACCCCACACCACTTGCTACCTACCCTCATCCTCCCCACACCACTACCTGCCCTCATCCTCCCTACACTGCTCCACCACTACCTGCCCTCATCCTCCCCACACCGCTAGCTACCTACCCTCATCCTCCCCACACCACTAGCTACCTACCCTCATCCTCCCCACACCACTTGCTACCTACCCTCATCCACCCCACACCACTTGCTACCTACCCTCATCCTCCCCACACCACTACCTGCCCTCATCCTCCCTACACTGCTCCACCACTACCTGCCCTCATCCTCCCTACACTGCTCCACCACTACCTGCCCTCATCCTCCCTACACTGCTCCACCACTACCTGCCCTGATCCTCCGTACAACACCACCTGACCCCATCCCCCCTACACCACTACCTGCCCTCACCCCCCCTACACTCCAACCTGACCTCATCCCCACTCTACAGCAACCTACCCTCATTCTCCCTTTACAGCAACCTGCTTTTATCCTTCCTCCTTACTTAATTCTCCTCTACTTCCTCCCTCTCTCACACTACCTCCTCCCCTCCCTCCTCCAGCAATTTCTATCCTGATCTATGCTTTTTCTTTCTCTCTCTCTAACATGGGTATCTGCCTCCTGTGCCCTTCCTCTCTTTACCCTGACCAACCTGCTTGAAATGCCCTACGTTGAAATGCTCCACATTGAAATGTCCTACACTGAAATACCCCACGTTGTCACGTGTTGAAATACCTGATAGGAAATGGGCATGAGAAACTTAACACAACACAAATGTGCTGACTAACTCTGAACAAAGGACCATAGATAGGACGTGTTGCCTGTTATTCATGGGCCCCCACATCCTGTCCATACATTCTGTCCATATCTCCTGTTGGAGTTGCCATGTAGGATAAACCTTTCTTATTGGAGGATAATAGACTGTGTAATGGTTGGCTACAATCATTGACCGCCTCCTATGTATCCTGGCATAAAAGATTGTGTTAACTTGTAATTATGGGAGAGAGAGAAAATGAGAGAAAATGGAAGGCCAACCTCATAGACTCATGCTGAATAAAGATGGCTCTCCCCTGACTTCCGGTTGCATTTATTTTGTTCATGGATCAAACTTGGACAGAATCTAACATACCCCACGTTGTCACGTGTTGAAATGCCCCGCGTTGTCAAGCGTTGAAATGCCCCGCGTTGTCACGCGTTGAAATGCCCCGCGTTGTCACGCGTTGAAATGCCCCGCGTTGTCACGCGTTGAAATGCCCCGCGTTGTCACATGTTGAAATGCCCCGCGTTGTCACGCGTTGAAATGCCCCGCGTTGTCACGCGTTGAAATGCCCCGCGTTGTCACGCGTTGAAATGCCCTGCGTTGTCACGTGTTGAAATGCTCTACGTTGTCAGGTGTTGCTGATGAAACTTCCAGAGGGTGACTTCCAGAGAGTGGTAAGAGGATCAATAAACCCATCAATGTCGGGACAGACTTTGTGACTTGAATAATGCAATTTCATGTTCCACTTTTAAATAATAGAACTGTCCTGTCATTTTAGAAAAAAAGGTCATGGAAAAGTTATATAATATAATATATAATTTGAAATGTATTCTCTTTTACATAGTCACGTGGTATATAATTAGACCAAATACTGTAAATACCATCATGGATTATCTTATACATGCTGATACAAGTCTGGTAAATTTGTTTACATTCATCTGTCCCAAAAACTGTTGTTAAAAACAAGTTTTTCAGTTACCTACAATTTTTTTTGTCGTACACAAAATGTTGGTATTGGGATTAACTCCAGGCCCTAGGCCCTCACCCTTGCCACTTTCCTTACGGCCAATCCCTATCTACACCGGTCCAGGTTACAAAAGCTGCCTCCACAGCCCTTGATTTAGGCTTAAGGGAACAAGTAGACACATTTTGCTTACTTACATGGTGAATATCACCCATAATTGAATGCAAACTGCAGTCACGTCTCACTGGTGGCCACAATGTTTAGTGTCTGCCATTGGTTTCAAAAAGTATTATTTAAAACACTACAGAACCGGATTACCTTGTTACACAGCTGAGATTACATTGTGTATCTAACTAGCAAGGCTGCCTCTGCAGCACTGTTTGTACGAGGGATTGTTTCATTAGTTTCATAAAATCCTTCATATGGTATAAATTTAGAACCGGTTCCAAATTTCCAAGGATCGTGGATTCGAACAGACATGTGCATTTCGATTCTGCTTCGGTTCCTAACGTTTGCATTTCAGTCACGCATTTCACAGTCCATAAAAGTTGCACTTATCTGCCAGTACCTGCTACGTGGACGGCAGACCTAATGTCAAGTCATTTCACAAAGTATGTCAACAAAGCAGGCACGTGAGAACTATAGTTTGTGCAAGGGAGGAAGCACTTCCAATATGATTAAGCATTTTCTTTAACATGGTGTGAATTTGAAGGAATGAACCGTGTTTGATGTATTGCTGTCCCCCAGTTCCAGCCATAATAGCGTCCCACATACAGCTAACAGTAGCAACTTCTCACGCTCAGGTACACAAAGCACAGTAGGGCTGTCAGTCGTCCTGTAATATATTACTGGAATTTCATTCCTTATTATTTTCATTTTCTTTTAACATTAATCCCCAAATTTAGCACATCAACTTATTGTCACTTAAATATCAATAGCAACCACAGCGAGCTAGCCAATGTGGAGGATACTGACTGGTGGCAAGCTAACTTAGCTAGCTAGCTAATGGGAGCATACTATACTAACATACATGGACACCAAGCTAGCTAGTTTACTATTATATTTATCACAATTAATATTATACTATATATAACCTGCCAACTGGCCTCAGGGTAAAATAAGTAATCTACCCAGCTTGCTAGTAATTTCTTTAAAACTAGAAAGGCCACTTATCACAGTAACATAACTTAGCTAAACAATGTCATGTATCCCTTGGCTCCATTCTCTCTCCATTCTCTAACACAGATGAGCTGACATTCGCCTTTTATATTGAAGGTAAAGGAATGATGAATATATATTTTTCTTAGATACAAGTTCCTAGAACTCCGCTAGACCTCCGGTTCAACCCCACTGACCCCCTTCTAGTACAGAAAGTGCTGAAGGGGTCACATCCAGTCTTCGTTTAGGTTATATTTTTCTATTATTTATTTAAACAGTTTTAGTTTGTGCATGTTTCTGTTGATCAATCCTTATAAGAAATAATATTTATTTTTTATAAAATAAGGGAAAAAGAAACCTTCCTGTATCCTGTCGACAGTTTATTGGTTATAGCCTAAATGTGCAGATTTTTTATTTTAAGTTACGCAAGCTCTCCTTCTTGAAATACGTTGTAATTATTCTCTCCCAAAAATATTGGAATCGGAACCAGGATTCGATAAGAACCAGATTCAATAAGCGAAGTTGGAATCAGAATTGATGAAATTGAAATTATACCCAACCCTATACATATGTCTGTTGATGTTACAATTCTGTCAATTTTTGACACTGCCACTTATACACACAATCGGGAGCCTGTACTAAACATCCAATCGGGAGCCTGTACTAAACAGCCAATCAGGAGCCTGTACTACACAGCCAATCAGGAGCCTGTACTACACAGCCAATCAGGAGCCTGTACTACACAGCCAATCAGGAGCCTGTACTACACAGCCAATCAGGAGCCTGTACTACACAGCCAATCAGGAGCCTGTACTACACAGCCAATCAGGAGCCTGTACTACACAGCCAATCAGGAGCCCATACAACACAGCCAATCAGGATCACGTACCAAACAACCCATCAGGAGCCTGTACTTCACAGCCAATCAAGAGCCCGTTCTACACAGCAAATCAGGAGCCGCCACTGCCCCCGCTAGAGTATCGCACACGTGTAAAATCCATGCTAAGGCTCATCAAAGGTGTTCTGGCGGCCCAACACCCAATTAAGACACTTTGCAGAAGCTGACAGAATAGATCTCCTGAAAATCTGTGTTCGCGCGGGCGTGTGTGTGTGTGTGTGTGTGTGTGTGTGTGTGTGAGCTGTCAAGGGTAAAGAGAACAGTTCACCAACTAATCGGCAGTTAAGAGCCTGTTACTACAGTAGCGCGCACACCCGCGCGCGGGCTAGGCACGTTCCTACATCGACCCACCTGGTGTGTGTGTGTTTGTGAGTGTTTCTGTGAGTGTGTGTTTGTGAGTGTAGGCTGAGAGCTCCTTGTCTTGGGGTCGCCCCTGGAGACCAGACAGTCGATACACACCAGCAGGGAATATGATTGATCCCTCCCTCCCTCCATCCATCTATCTCCCTCCCTCACCTCCCTCCCTCCCTCACCTCCCTCTCTCACCTCCCTTCATCACCTCCCTCCACATGAAGTGTGTAGAATGCTAATGAGAAGCATCTTTGGTGCTTCTCAGTGTTGCTGTAGGCCAGTGTTTCCCAATCCTGGTCCTGGGGAGTCCAAGGGGTACACGTTTTTGTTTTTGCCCTAGCACTCACACACCTGATTCAAACGAAAAACTTGATGATAGATTGATTACGTCAATACGTGTGCAAGTGGTAAGGCAGCATGATTAAAGCCTTTTGTGTGGAGGCAGGACCAAAGACCAAGATAAAACCCTTCTGTGTGGAGGCAGGACCAAAGACCAAGATAAAACCCTTCTGTGTGGAGGCAGGACCAAAGACCAAGATAAAACCCTTCTGTGTGGAGGCAGGACCAAAGACCAAGATAAAACCCTTCTGTGTGGAGGCAGGCGTAAAGGACCAAGATAAAACCCTTCTGTGTGGAGGCAGGACCAAAGACCAAGATTAAACCCTTCTGTGTGGAGGCAGGACCAAAGACCAAGATAAAACCCTTCTGTGTGGAGGCAGGACCAAAGACCAAGATAAAACCCTTCTGTGTGGAGACAGGCGTAAAGGACCAAGATAAAACCCTTCTGTGTGGAGACAGGAGTAAAAGACCAAGATGAAAACCTTCTGTGTGGAGACAGGAGTAAAAGACCAAGATGAAAACCTTCTGTCTGGAGGCAGGAGTAAAGAAACCCTTCTGTGTGGAGAAGGGAATAAAGAAGAAAGACTAAAGGTCACATTTTAACAAGTCTAACAGACGACAGGAGGAAAGGAGATAGACAGGGGAGAACCTAAAAACAGTATTTATCACCTCCTGCAGCGTAGCACCTTTCAGAGAAGGTAGAAGAGATGCACCAGGCGCCAGGCCAAAGGACTGAAGTATTTTCTGTCCGTCAGTTTATTGACCTGTTCACTGTTTTGTCTTTTGTTCCCTCTTTACCGAAACGAATCAGACAGAGTAAGACTCTGTTTTAAGAAGACAGATGTATCCAGCTCATCTCTCTCTTTCTCTCGCTCTCCCATTTTCACTGTCTCTTTTCCAAATCTTCCCATTTCTGTTATCTCTCTCTTCACTCTGTCTCTCTTCCTAGCTACATGCTCCAGCAAAGGAAGCAGGTTGTTTATTAAGGATTAAGGTTATGAGGGGTAAGGGTTAAAGGTTATGAGGGGTTAATATTATGAGGGGTTAGGGTTATGAGGGGATTAAGGTTATGTGGGGATTAAGGTTATGTGGGGATTAAGGTTATGTGGGGATTAAGGTTATGAGGGGATTAAGGTTATGTGGGGATTAAGGTTATGAGGGGATTAAGGTTATGTGGGGATTAAGGTTATGTGGGGTAAGGGCTATGTGGGGTAATTGTTATGTGGGGTAATTTATGCCTAAATATCTGAAAGAAAATGCAATTTTCACATCCAATCTGAGACTATCATCATCGGCGTGAAAAGATAAACCTAAAACAATATCAGTCTGCCTGCCTGCCTATCAGTCTGTCAGTCTGCCTGCCTGCCTATCAGTCTGCCTGCCTGCCTATCAGTCTGTCAGTCTGCCTGTCTGCCTATCAGTCTGTCAGTCTGCCTGCCTGCCTATCAGTCGGCCAGTCTGCCTGCCTGCCTATCAGTCGGCCAGTCTGCCTGCCTGCCTATCAGTCGGCCAGTCTGCCTGCCTGCCTATCAGTCGGCCTGTCTGCCTGCCTGTCTCTCAGTCGGCCTGTCTGCCTGCCTGTCTGTCTGTCTATCAGTCGGTCTGCCTGCCTGCCTGTCTGTCTATCAGTCGGCCTGTCTGCCTGCCTGTCTGTCTATCAGTCGGCCTGTCTGCCTGCCTGTCTATCAGTCTGCCTGTCTGTCTATCAGTCTGCCTGTCTGTCTATCAGTCTGCCTGTCTGTCTATCAGTCTGCCTGTCTGTCTATCAGTCTGCCTGTCTGTTTGCCTGTCAGTCTGTCTGGGGTATACAAATGGAGAAAAAACCAAGGACCTCTGCTTTTGCTAATAAACATGACCAATTTGAGATTTTTAACAAAATAACTTGCTGCAATGGTGTGTGTATGTGTGTGTGTATATATATATATATATATATATATATATATATATATATATATATGTGTGTGTGTATGTGTGTACGCATTCGGTAGATGATACCTTCCCTGGCTGGCAGCCACCCTGTAGTTGCTGTAGCTGTTACTGGGGTGAAAGTTGAACACAAACAGGACGTTGGCTCTCTCAAACACGATCACCTTGTCCTTCTCATCCGCTGTGGTCACCAAAACCTGAGGAGGACAGAATTTTGGGATGAATAAAGCGATGGACGAATAAAGGGATGAACAAAAGGATGGATGAATGAAGGGAGGGATGAAAAAAAGGGTGGATGAACAAAGTGGTGGATGGATGAATAAAGTGATGGATGAATAAAGTGATGGATGAATGAAGAGATAAGTGGAAGACATTTTTCTTAACTACATCAACGTACAGGAGCAATGTGCTCACGGGCCCAATAACAGTGGATCATGCTATTATAATCATCAAATGAACAAAAACAACAATCATTTTATCATTATTGTGACTCCTATAACATTTATTTTATCTTTATTACTTAACAGTGTTACAAATGTGTGGCTGCATTTCTATTCAATTAAAACAATCTTTCACTTTTTGTCTCTAATGTCTGTCTGGAGTATCTTCAGCTCTGTACCAAGGTCCAGTCATGCTACACAAGGTCAGACGTGAGCCAAGCCACAGGCTTGAGATATTACATCTGTCTATAACAAATAAAATGTGTCTGATAGGGACACTGGCCTTGGGGTAACAGACGTATAGATGGGCTTTGTCTACAGCTGGCTGATACATGACTCAGCAGAATTGACATCTAGAAGTATAATGGCAGAGAGTTCTGTTGGAGAACAACTGTCTGTGATACGATTGGCTACGATGCTTGGAGACCGGTTCCTCTGTATCAACATGTATTTCCTGTTCCAGTGTGTATCTACAGATGCTGGTCATAAAATTTGAGTTTCATCAAAAAGTTGATCTATTTCAGTAATTCCATTCAAAAAGTTAAACTTGTATAATGTCTACCTTCATTCCACACAGACTGATATATTTCAAGTGTTTATTTCTTTTAATTGTGATGATTATACCTGACAACTAATGAAAACCCCAAATTCAGTATCTCAGAAAATTAGAATATTGTGAAAAGATTCAATATTGAAGACACCTGGTGTCACACTCTAATCAGCTAATTAACCCAAAACACCTGCAAAGGACTTTAAATGGTCTCTCAGTCTAGATCTGTAGGCTACACAATCATGGGGAAGACTGCTGACTTGACAGCTGTCCAAAGGACGACCATTGACACCTTGCACAAGGAGGGCAAGACACAAAAGCTAAAGTCATAGCTAAAGAGGCTGGCTGTTCACAGAGCTCTGTGTCCAAGCACATTAATAGAGAGGCGAAGGGAAGGAAAATATGTGGTAGAAAAAAAGTGTACAAGCAATAGGGATAACCGCACCCTGGAGAGGATGTGGGGGAGATTCACAAAGAGTGGACTGCAGCTGGAGTCAGTGCTTCAAGAACCACCACGCACAGACATATGCAAGACATGGGTTTCAGCTGTCGCATTCCTTGTGTCAAGCCACTCTTGAACAAGACACAGCGTCAGAAGTGTCTCGCCTGGGCTAAAGACAAAATGGACTGCACTGCTGCTAAGTTATGTTCTCTGATGAAAGTACATTTTGCATTTCCTTTGGAAATCAAGGTTCCAGAGTCTGGAGGAAGAGAGGAGAGGCACAGAATCCACGTTGCTTGAAGTCCAGTGTAAAGTTTCCACAGTCAGTGATGGTTTGGGTGCCATGTCATCTGCTGATTTTGGTCCACTGTGTTTTCTGAGGTCCACGGTCAACGTAGCTGTCTACCAGGAAGTTTTAGGGCACTTCATGCTTCCTGCTGCTGACCAACTTTATGGAGATGCAGATTTCATTTTCCAACAGGACTTGGCACCTGCACACAGTGCCAAAGCTACCAGTACCTGGTTTATGGACCATGGTATCCCTGTTCTTAATCGGCCAGCAAACTTGCCTGACCTTAACCCTATAGAAAATCTATGGGGTGAAGAGGTGAAGAGGAAGTGAAGAGGAAGAGGCGATACGTCAGACCCAACAATGCAGAAGAGCTGAAGGCCACTATCAGAGCAACCTGGGCTCTCATAACACCTGAGGAGTGCCACAGACTGATCGACTCCATGCCACGCTGCATAACTGCAGCAATTCAGACAAAAGGAGCACCAACTAAGTATTGAGTGCTGTACATGTTCATACTTTTCATGTTCGTACTTTTCAGTTGGCCAACATTTCTAAAAAATTTTTTTTTGTATTGGTCTTAAGTAATATTCTAATTTCCGGAGATACTGAATTTGGGGTTTTCATTAGTTGTCAGTTATAATCATCACAATTAAAAGAAATAAACATTTGAAATATATCAGTCTATGGGTAATGAATGAATATACTATACAAGTTTCACTTTTTGAATGGAATTACTTTTTGATGATATTGAAATTTTATGACCAGCACCTGTTCATGTACGTCCTGTTCCAGTGTATCTACATGCATTTCCTGTTCCAGTGTATCTACATATAGTTCCTTGGTAAATTGATACATTTTTATTGCAAAATACTAATTCTTACAAAGGCATTGTAATTTCCACAACATATACAGTTCAGGCTGGAGCTAATACAATAAAGAAACATAACATACGTAATAATAACATAAAATAAAACAAACAATTGCAAATCCATCTGGAATGATATGCTAAGCTGGCTACAGTCCAAGGACCTCAAGATGTCACAATGAAGACATTTATTTTTTTGTTAAGGACAAGAACAGACTTTGTTCTCAATGTTGTAGTTTTATTGGGGAAGTTCTATATACAGAAATGTAGTTGAGTTAAAGCTCTTGAGTAAATTCCTGAATCTGATCAAGGACAAGAAAGCTCTTAAGTTGGTTTCTTTGCTAGATAACTTTAAGTTAATTTGAGATAGCCCTAGTTATTTTATTTATTTATTGTTGTTTTAGTATTTCATTTTTGTTTGGTTACTGTCCGGCTTTTGTTGCGTTTGGGTTTGCTGTTACTAAACCTGAGGCAGTAGATGTTAAAAAAATTACATGTATTTCCTGTTCCAGTGTATCAACATGTATTTCCTGTTCCAATGTATCTACAAGTATTACCTGTTCCTGTTTATCTACACTGCTCAAAAAATAATAATTCAACTTGAGGGATATATATCTGTCTATCTGATTGTGAATAACTGTCATCTGTTTTGGTGAAAATGAAAGTGACAACAGGTGCACTGGAGAGGCAACAGCAAGACAACACCCAAAAGGGAATCGTTTTGTAGGTGGTGTCCACAGACAATAGCTTTCTACTTATCCCTCCTGACTGATTCTTCTCTAGTTTTGCATTTTGCTAGTGTCCTTGTCACTACTGGTAGCATGAGGTGGTACCTGCAGCCCATTCAGTTTGCACAGGTAGTCCAGCTCCTCCAGGATGGCACATCCATACGTGCTGTCGCAAGGTTTGCGGTCTCCCCCAGTACAGTCTAAAAAGCATGGGGGAGATACCAGGAGATGGGCATGAGGAGAGCTGGACAAGGCCGCAGAAGGGCATCAACCCAGCAGCAGGACCGTTATCTGCTCCTTTGTGCGAGGAGGAACAGGAGGAGCACTGCCAGAGCCATACAAAATGACCTCCAGCGGGCTACTGGTGTGCATGTTTCTGACCAAACTGTCAGAAACAGACTCCATGAGGGCCCGACATCATCTAGTGGGACATGTGATCACAGCCCAGCACCAAGCAGCTCGATTGGCATACACCAGAGAACAAAATAATTGGCACGTCTGCTATTGGCGCCCTGTTCTCTTCATAGATGAGAGCAGATTCACACTGAGTGCATGTGACTGACGCTGTGGTGAATGTTATACTGCCTGCAACATCATCCAGCATGACTGGTTTGGCGGTGGGTCAGTGATGGTCTGGGAAGGCATATCCTTGGAGGTTTGCACAGACCTCCACGTGCTAACCAACGGTACCCTGATTGCTGTTAGGTACCAGGATGAAATCCTCAGACCTTACGCTGGTGCAGCGGGCCCTGGGTTCCTCCTGGTGCAGGACAATGCGAGTGGCCAGAGTGTGTAGGCAATTCCTGGATGACAAAGGCATTGATATCATTTGCCTGGCCCTCACGTTCCCCAGACCCGAATCCAATTGAGAAACCCTGGAACATTGGCGCCAAGTAGCGCCACAGACTGTCCAGGAGCTCACTGATGGCCTGATCCAGGGGCCAGGGCCAATCAGCAACTTGGTCTTGGCCGAGTAGCCTGGCTCTCACTTGGTGCCAAGCCCCAGTCTTTAGGGCTTAGGGTGGGGTTTTGCTGATCGACGAGTGACGTGGTGTGAAAACGTGGCATGTTGTTCTATTGGAATAGCGATCTGTATCGTTTGCTAAGTCTTTAGGCTTCTCATAATGGTTTTCATCCGATCTAACAAACAGATCCCAGACAAAATAAAGAAAAACAGTACAAAGAAGCAAAGACTCAGAACGGAGAGAGCGGGAACAACTGAATGTGGTATGACTGACTCAATAGAAAAAAGGGGCACTGAGAACGAGATGTTGCCTGCAGACCCTATTACAACATAAAATGACCTCAGAATTCTCCCAAATCCTTCTATTAAAGGTAGATAGTTTTGACAAAATACTTATCAAACGAAATAATGAATACCCTGGCTTACACAAGTGTTACGAGTGTAGGTGGAGGAGCCGGTTTGAGGAAGAAATGAGTTGTATTACTTAAGTTCAAACGCTGTATTATAAACAAACCAGAAACAGAAAAATATTGCCTTGGCAATAAAACCCTCTCTGATTCTGAAAAGAAATAAGGAAGAATTTTGCAATGCTGTCACCAAGTTGATCATCTTGAAGGAGGAGAATTACAAGTAGAGATAGGCTTGCATTTCCTTGTAATCTGTGGGTTAAGATACAAACAGATGTACGTTTGAATGAACATGAGTTGTGTTAACACAGCGCAACATTGGGCCTGCTTGTTCATTGATGGTTTTGCTAATTATTAGGATGATGCGTCCATATATTAGTGGCAACCACCGATTGTTATGGATGTTGCTATTGGTCTGTGGGCCAAGCTGTTTTGAGTTTCGTAGTTGCGTATCATGTGTAACTCACTTTTCTTTTGGAAAACAAACATCTCAATCTCTTGTGTATACATAATGAACTTAAGATTCATGATGGCCATATGTGTCGGTAAAACTGGGTGTGATCATCAGCAGTGCTTGCCCAGCCACTGACCTCCCCGCAAACCACTGGTTTCCAGTGGCCCGTGTCACGTGATTTTGTTCTCAACAAAGAACACAATGTACAGTCAAGATTTTGATCTTTAATATATTTCGTTCATCGAGACCCGATGAGTTCCTTTTTTTGAGCAGTGTATGTATTTTCTGTTCCACAGGTTATCCTACATATAAAATATACACAATAAAACTTTTATCAAATAACTGACATGCTCCTGTTTCACATCTTAGTTGTTATTAAATATTCTACCGAAACTTCAAGGTCAACAGCTGTTAACAGATTCTTAAGGACTGTAAAGGAGAAAGATGACAGATACAAAGAGGAGACCCAGAAGTACTGTGGGCATGGAGGCATATCATGGAGGATAAATCATTGATTGTAGTGGATTTTTCCTAATGTAGACCAGGTTTGTATTTATCACAGGCCACACAATGACTGAGGTGCATCACAACAAGTTCAAATGATCAGAAAATTGTTAGTGTGTCTTCCATAAATATTAGAATATTGGTCTGGTTTGGTGTTAACCATATGGTTGTGTGGTAACACGTCATACCAAGATCAAAAGACCTATCAGAGTACCTCAGAGGAAAGATTATTGATGCCATGAGTCTGGGAGTTTTTACAAAGCCATTTCCAAGCAATTTAAAGTACCATTCCACTGTCTGACCATCTATCCCAAATTCAACCCAAGAGCGAGAAGAAGTGCATTGACCTATATTTCCTCAGATTTTCTAAACCAAGTGAATTTTTAGAGGGTCACTTCTTCTCATCTGCTCAGCAAAGCTCCCAGAAGGCATACTTTACTCAGGAGAATATACTCGATCCATTTCAACCCACCATATTTAGATCCCAGCTATCCCTGATGTGATCTGGCTAAAGAAACAAGGGGATTGTTTTAGAGTAAGTTATTTCACCTTAGGCTATTTACTCACATCACTCCACTCACATCAGTTCTCATCCAAATAGTGATTTCTGAATGGGCTAAAAGGGCTATTGTTGTTTTAATCATCATGTCAGTGTAAGCTTGCTAATTATTAGGGTTAAATCAAAAATCTTCATGTTTCACATGTTAGTTTTAACCCCAGATTGCCACACCTGATTAAATTAGTCAACTAGTCATCATGTTTACACAGTTCACACTTGCAACTGAAATATAAAAAGTGGGGTCAAGGTTAGAATGTCAGCATTCAGTTCATCCAATCAGCATGTGTTGTGGGTGTGTCTTCATTCCCAGAGATGTTTCAGGGAGTCAGATATGCCTTACTGGCCTATCCCGTGTGACCGTGGAAGGTTTCATTTATTTGTCATATGCCGGGTAGCCAACTCTCCATGGTATGTCGCTGGTCCGAGGACCCGGGTTTGGGAAACTCTGTCTAAATGACTAAAATGAAAACGTGTGTGTACGTTAGGTCTTACCTTTTCTGAGGCAAGCCATCCATATTTTTCCTCGGCGCGGTTCATGTCTCTGTCAAAGGCGTACAGCTGAGTGTAGCGCAGGTTGTTCTCAGGCTCCAACAGGTCATACTGACGACGGGCAAACCTGTAACTCTCATCATTACCCTTCCTGGGAAAGTCCAGCCACTCTGGATGACCAAACTCATTGCCTTAACAGATCAAAATAACATAGATTGTTATGAGATAGAGACAGACACAGACAGACAGACAGACCAAAATAACAGAGATATTTATGAGATATACAGCTCCGGATAATATTATGAGACCATTGCACCTTTTTCTTTCCTTTCGAAAAAAGTTGAAAGGGAAAGCTTTGAGTGAGGAACAGAAGCGTTCAATTTGCAGTGGTCTTAACCCTACTGTTCCTCACTCAAAAACCTTCCTTTTTGACTTTTTTGGAAAGAAAAGAAAAAGGTGCAATGGTCTTAATTTTTCCTGGAGCTGTAGAACACTGACACACCAAAATAACAGATATTTATGAGATTAAGACAGACACAGACAGACAGATCAAATAAAATATATATTTATGAGATAGACAGACACAGACTGACGACACAGACAGATGATCTAATATTCACACAAGAAGTCAGGTAGCCTAGCAGTTAGAGGATCTGACCAATGATGATATAGCAAGGGAAAAAACACCTGTCTTTATGTCCCTTAGCAAGTTCAGTTCAGCCTAATTGCTTCCTAAAAGCTTGTTGAGTTAAATGAGAATGTGTTCTCAGTCAACTTAGCCCCTCAGCTTCCCTACTGCTGAATGTCTTCATCCCTCCCTGCTGCTGAATGTCTTCATCCCTCCCTACTGCTGAATGTCTTCATCCCTCCCTACTGCTGAATGTCTTCATCCCTCCCTGCTGCTGAATGTCTTCATCCCTCCCTGCTGCTGAATGTCTTCATCCCTCCCTGCTGCTGAATGTCTTCATCCCTCCCTGCTGCTGAATGTCTTCATCCCTCCCTGCTGCTGAATGTCTTCATCCCTCCCTGCTGCTGAATGTCTTCATCCCTCCCTGCTGCTGAATGTCTTCATCCCTCCCTGCTGCTGAATATCTTCATCCCTCCCTACTGCTGAATATCTTCATCCCTCCCTACTGCTGAATGTCTTCATCCCTCCCTACTGCTGAATATCTTCATCCCTACCTACTGCTGAATATCTTCATCCCTACCTACCCCACTGTCTTCATCCCTACTCCCCTCCCCACTCCCTCCTTTTTACACTCCCTCCCTCCCTCCCTCTCCTGCCCATCTTCCCTCCCTCTTTCCTCCCCTCTCTTTTCTACCCTTGCGCTGAACTCCTCTCTGAAGAGCCCAACATAAATAACTCCATGTTATGGAGGGGAAGCCTTTTGTTTTCTACCCCTTAAATGCTGAACTTCTTTCAGAGAAGACCAGGTGTCCACATCAATAGTGTCCATGTTGCTGTTAAGGGGTTATATTTCCCCAGGAGATCCAGATCCACACACAGTGCAGGCAGACATGTCCCCAAATTGGTCCTAAGTGGCCATATGAAATGCAAGCCTCAGCTCAAAGAACACAATCCCAATTAGAAAGTCCTATTAACACTGCAACGTTTTCTCTAGGGATACACAATTTGTGTGTGTGTGTGTGTGTGTGTGTGATTTTCAAGGGGAAAACCTACAAAGGCCCAAACAAGCATAAATAGAAAGGCAAATGCATTAACCTGCCCAAAGCAATGTTAGGGAACACACACACATACACAAACACACGCACACAAACACAAACAAACACACCCAGTCTTTTCAAAACAACAGCCTGTTGTTTAGAGGTTGGCCTGTCTGCCTGCCCATCTGTCTGTCTACCCATCTGCCTGCCCATCTGTCTGCATGCCTGTCTGCCTGCCGGTGTTCATCTGTCTGCCTGTCTGTCCGTCAGCCTGTCTGCCTGCCCATCTGTCTGTCTACCCATCTGCCTGCCCATCTGTCTGTCTACCCATCGGCCTGCCCATCGGCCTGCCTGTGTTCATCTGTCCGCCTGTCTGTCTGTCCGTCTGCCTGCCCATCTGTCTGTCTACCCATCTGTCTGTCTACCCATCTGCCTGCCCATCTGTCTGCATGCCCGTCTGCCTGCCCGCCCGCCCGTCTGCCTGCCTGCCTACCCGTCTGCCCTTCCATCTGTGTCAATCTGTCTGTCTGCTTGCCAGTCTGTCAGTTGGATAGTATAGTTTAAACAGCCTCTTCACTTGGATTACAAAGGGTTGAAGGAGACTCGTAAGACTCCAGACTCTTGATAATTGAAAAATACAGTGAATCAGTTCTAATGGCTGCTTTTCTCATTACATTCAGACAAGTGAAGCTGCCAACCTTTTAGTTCTAAACCACTACCTCACTGACTGTACATCAACCAGCTCCCAGACAGAGGGCTGGGACTGATGCAACACAGCCACCAACTCAAGTGAGACACATTGAAAACATCTGCATTTTTTTTTTCTTCTGGGAGATATTTTGCATTTGAATCCTAATCTTTTTTCTTAACCCTAGCCTACAGTTACTATTGCATAAAATATCCTAACCTCCTCCTGATTTGTTACAAAAACTAAATTCTGTTTGCATTGTATCTAATCTTCAGCCAAACCAGGTTTCTGCCAAATATGAATTTGTTACCCAGAAGAACTTGACTCATTGAACCAGTGTCCTTAAGTCTACAGTAATCCAGATCCCAGCTAAACTCATCAATACGAGGTTAAGACAAGGGGATCCTTTAGTTCAGAAGCCTTCCACAATACATTCCTGGGACCAATGCCAGTAAAGCTATTATCCTGTGTTCACTGATAAGTTCACTGAAATTCACATCCGTTTGGCTTATTTTTCAACATACGCGCAAACTTTCTTTTTAGGATGTCCAGGCCTTCAATAACTTTTTTGGACACAACGGAGGAGAACTGCTCGTGCCGAAACAGCAGTGGGCTGGATTCAAACGTAGACCATAGCTGTTTGTATTCAATGGACCAGTCAGACAGCAAGACCAGTCCTAGACCACAACCCTGCTACTATTCACACCCTTTCAAACACAGCACAACATCTTGTCCTTCGTCAAACTGTTGCACATCGATTTATGGGATAGAAAAATCCCTCGTCTTAACTTTGCTGCATTGTAACTAGGTCCCCATGGTGTCCCTATCAGCCTGCTGAAAGCATGACAGATGAAGGGACAGCTAATGAGGAAACAGATTCATAAGATAAAGGACTGAATACAGATCATCAGTCTTTAGCCAAAGGAGCAGTGTGCCAAACTATTCACAAAAGAATTGTGGTGTGGGCACAGGCTAGCAAAAACATCTTCCTGCACTGGAAGACTTTTAAGACGTTGAGAAACGCATGTATAAAACTTAATAGAGAAGCAAAAGCAGAATGTTATGTAAATAAGCTATATACCTGTAATGGGTGTCTTTCCAAATTCTCGAAAACAGTAAAAACCCTGAAGAACAGTGCCGCCACCACACTGAAACAACAGATGGTGTTGGATTCTGTACCTGTTAATGATCAAAATGGAGTTGATGAGGTCTTTCATTTCCACTTTATTGCAGCAAGTGGTCTTTCTGAAAACACCTCTATACCTTCCTCAAATGAAAAAGGAATAAATTATAGAGGATACACGGAAATCAACTAATTATGCATGAAGACTGATTTTAAGAGCCATGGGTTTTCGTGGATTCTGTTCACTGAAATATGTGTTGCCATTTACAGACACCATAGGGGCTGATATGCTAGATCCAGGCCTATTGGTTAGACCTGCTCCAATTATCTCTGGATACCTAACACATATTTAATCTACCATTCATTTTGGGGGTTATCCCAAAGTCTGGAAAACCGCCCATGTGCTCCCACTGCATAAGGGTGTGGACATTAGTGTCATTGATAACTATCACCTAATCTCTAAATTGTCATCCCTAGCTACATTCCTGGTGGCATTCCGGTAGGCCTTAGAGATAGAACCAAGGATATTGTAACTGACAGAATTAAATATAATTTATATTAACAAAGGATATCTAAAATGTAAAATATTATATTTGGGACTATGGTCCCAGAACACACCAAAAAATTAATATCCTAAATGGTTCTTTTTATTAAAAGTGCTGCTTCTCACAAACATCTTGGCATTTGGTTAGATGAAAACCTGTCTTTTAAAAGAGAGTTGGTGAATTTTCTTTATAGGAACAAATCATGTATGTCGCATCAGCATTGGAAAGATATTGTGCAAGCAACTTTTATGACCCTGTCAGATTACGGTAATTTACTATATATGCGTGCCTCAGCTTCTGTACTGAAATCGCTGGATGGAGTCTATCATTTGGCCTTGTGTTTTATCACTGGTACAAATTCTCACACACATCACTGGCTTTTATATAATTCATTTTGCAGGGTGTCACTGCCATCTAGAATGGTCAGACATTGGTTGATGTTTTTGCCGGACCACTTAAGCGGAGCCGGCCTAGAAGAGCGAATGTCTCTTACTGAGTGAGTGAGTGGGTGGGTGGGTGGGTGAGTGTCTGACTAACTGTGTTGAAAGCGGGATTGACCTTGTTAAATGGCATAGTGGTTAGAGACTTGGACCACAGAACAACAGGTCCCCGCATTCGACTCCTGTCACAGTCAAAATACATTCCAGGATTTGTTCAGGACGGACAAAAACTTTGCAGGCTCCACGATTCTCTCGTAATATCACTTGACAAAAAAAGTCAGTTATTGACACTTATATTGATAGTTATTGTATCAATGTCATTCACGAATGGGTAATAAGCGGTTAAAACGGCCAGTGGCAAAAGTCATACAGTTTATAGATGCTATTTGGGGTGGAGGTAGACTTAATAAGAAACGTTAGTCAGTTAAGCACAATGCTAACGATGTTAATACGTGACAAAATGATCTAACGTCGAGACGCTATACCAACACTTGTCAAGTGTGCAGTTCCTTGGTGCAATGGTTAAAGACATAGTTTCACATGTGGGCGACCCTGGTTTAAATCCAGTGAGGGCAACAACATTTATCACTTACAATTGTGGGTCGGCTGAACTAGGCTGGCCTGGTTCCATTTCTGGTTATATAAGGCATTCATGCAAAATCTTCCTGACTATCTAACAGAGAAAATTAGTTGGAAGACCAGCAGTTACCAAACACACACTCAAGACTGGATAGTCTCCTTGAGGCCTATTCAGAACTGGGTAAAATGTATTTTGAATATTTTGCCCCACAGACATGGAATGCCATTCAGTGATAAGAGATCCTACACTTCTAATAAAATCTATTTTTATCGTCAATTGTGATTTCATGTCATTTTAATGTAAATTGTGTTTCTCTTAATGTATGCCTTATTTCCTTATGTGTATTTATTGTTACTCAGTTGTGAGAGAGACCTCAGAAAGAGAAATCTCAGTTGATTTCTCTGTAGAAATAAAGTTAAACAAAAATGTAAAGAAATGGCTGGCTTATTAAATTCGAAACAGCCCACTAATAACAAACAATACCTCCACCTCATATGATGGCTGGCTGGTCTTGTGTTGTTTCCGAGTTACAGATACGGCCAGATTAATGACTCCAACAGCTTCTGGAAATATGTCAGCATGGTGGGAAACACTTCAAAAAGATCTCTGATTATTTATTGGGAGAATTTGAAAGAGTTACACACTGAGAATGTAATAACTATTTGCAAAAGTATGACACGGTCAAAATGTCGGTGTAGTGGCTCCCGAAAATCGGAAAATAGGAGGGACCTGTTCACTTGAAATATACTTTATATGCACTTTTTTATTTTAATGATTTCTATCTTTTTGGGGCGTAGATGTGAGCTTCAACCAATGGCAGCATATCGCTGCAACCTTAATAAGTGGGAGGATGGAGAATCGGTTTGGTCAAACTACCTGAGAAAAGTCAAGGTTATTGGCTAAGTGGTTCCTAAGAGAAATCAATGGAGAGAAACGTGGTGTGTGTACGTGTGTTTGTGTGTGAGTGTGTGAGAAAGTCCCTGGCTAAACAACTCTAAATTACATCCAGCTGAGAGAGAAAAGGCCGTAGAAAGAGAGAAAGAAAGAGTGCTACAGTAGATTGAAAGACCGGGGAGAGGGAAAGACACAGAGAGAGATGGAGAGAGTGGTTGAGAGAGAGGTAAAGAGGGAGGAAGAGATATAAAAAGAGTGAGAGAGATAAAGAGACAGAGGTAGAGAAAGATAAAATGAGCGCCGCAGAGAAAGATAAAATGCGAGAGGTAGAGAGGGACAGAGAGGGATAATGAAGTGGATGTTTGGATGCAGTCTACAGCCTTGGATGTAATGACAGTTTTCAGGTGGCTCTTTCAGTATGTCTGATCTGGGCTGTGTGTGTGTGTGTGTATGTCTGTGAGGAGACTTGTTTGTGTGTAGTCTGGTTTGGAGAAAAGGCTTTTATTCGTACTGGTGGTTTGAGTGAAGTTGACTGTGTATAATGGATGTCTGACACACACACACACACACACAGACAGACAGACAGACAGACAGAGACAGACAGACAGACAGACAGACAGACAGACAGACAGACAGACAGACAGACATGCACATAAACTCTCTCGCGCGCACCGAGCTAGTACTGTAGCTGACTACAGTGAACTTTCAAAAATCTCCACTCTTCAGTTCTCTGTGTAGTAATTCCATATGATTTACAATCCTAGGTTCACCTCATTGCAAAAAAAAATTAAAAATGTTTCCCCCATCTTCAACATGTCAGACATCTCTTCTATCCGAGATACATGGATGAATGTTGAATTGAGCAAATGGATCACTTGTGTGACACTAAAAAGAAACCAAGTGCCACCATGGACTCGAGCTGTGACGTGTTCAGCACAAGCACAGACGCACATTGTGATTTAAGTAATTCAGCAGACGCTGTCATCCTGAGTGACTGACAAAAGTGAGTGCACACTTTACACACGTTTTTTTTGTACTGCCCCACATGGGAACTGAACTGAGGTAGTGTACCTATAACCCCGGCACTATGCCCCACCAACCCAGCTACGTGGGACACGCCTCCAGACTCACCCATGAAGTTGAGGTATCCCTCCCCGCCCAGTGCCTGAGTGATGAGGCGGATCATCTTGTGGAGCTGAATGCCCCGGTCGATGACGGGTGTCATGGGGACCAGGGAACTCATGTTGGTGTACATCTCCTTATCCATCAGCCAGAACGCCAGGGACTTATCACCCACCAGGGCCTGCGCACGCACAGAGCCAATTAATTAGTTAATTGATTGCCTGACTTCAACACACCTGGGGGCTGCATTTATCAAGCGTGCGTGCAGTCTTTTCCGTGCAGGGAATTATCAATATGAACGTTTGCTTGAGAAAGTTCGTAAATGTACGAGAGAACTGCTTCTCAAAAGTACACCAGTTACAGTGGAATATAGTCATTTTTCATGTGTGAAACAATTGGAATGCAATGTATAGGGACACTATGCAGAATTCGGTTTCTGACCAAACCACAGCAGAAAATGTTTATCCAGTCCAGGGTATTTTAGGATGGGGGGGGGGCAGTACTGTAACTGTCTAAAGCGATTATGAGGAGACTACAATGCAAAATGATACACAGACTGGCAAGAAAGAAAACATTTGACACAGAAATATTAGATTTCTTCTAGTCATTTCTGCTTGTATTTCTGATAGTAGGACGCAAATCGTAAATTTGGCCCCTTAAATAATGTCCAGGTTTCACGGTTTTCCACGATTCTGAACCCACACATGTAATTTGACCTCGTCAGGTAATTTGTAATGATAGCAATGCTTAGTACAGTCACTTGTTAAATTACAGACATGTAAAACCATTGTTGAATTATTAAAACAGACGG
Organism: Esox lucius; assembly: GCF_011004845.1. Lineage (NCBI taxonomy): Eukaryota > Metazoa > Chordata > Actinopteri > Esociformes > Esocidae > Esox > Esox lucius. Next base: position 37,272,366 of record NC_047575.1, read on the forward strand.
AGATAATTGGAAATCTACACCAAAATGATGTCTGCTGAGCCACTCTGAAAAAGACCCCATCTGTCTCTGAACATTCCTCTCTGGAATGTAGTGTGTCTTCCATCAGAGGATCAGCCTCCCATAAGATTTCCAATTATCTCAGTATGTTATAATAATTACATGAAATACTGTAGCCTGCTGAGGAACGTTGGATGAATTCACAATGGAAAAACAATGAAATCGAAACTTTATTTAATTTAAAACACATTTGAAAAAATTTACATATTTACCACAGCAAATGATTTATGTTTCAGAAGCAGTTCCCTTATTCCACCACTTGGCATTTTGTGTACATTTGGATGGTACTTTGTGTACAACATACGCAAATGTTCATATAATTCCCACACTACGCTTAGAAATGATCGCACACATGGTTAAAGCACAGATATGTGCATATGCACAGTTAATAAATGAGGCCCCAGGACTTCCCAGGTTAACCCGGAAAGATAGAAACCTGCAGAGCAAGATAGATGCCCGCAGAGCAAGATAGATGCCCGCAGAGCACGATAGATGCCCGCAGAGCAAGATAGATGCCCCCAGAGCTAGATAGATGCCCGCAGAGCTAGATAGATGCTCGCAGAGCTAGATAGATGCCCGCAGAGCTAGATAGATGCCTGGCACAGAGAGTTAATAAACTTTATTTATACAGACCAGCAAGTGGAAAATACTGCATGTTTATAAAGAATAGACAGTACCTTCCATGCCAAAAGAAACCTGACTTGTGATTGACCAGTGTCCTGTACTGCTCTTACAGTATATTGACCACTCTGTGAGCCAGTAGTACCTGGTCATGGCTCTCAGCATAGCAGATACATCCTTCCCCCTTTCTCCTATTGGTCAGCGTGTAGACGATGTTACCCATGTCCCAGTCTTCATCCTTCAACTCTTTCATTATCTACAGAAAGAGAGGGATGGGAGATAGAGAGGGACAGAGATAGAAAGGAAAGAGACAGATGAGAAGAGAGAGATGGAGAGGCATAATATCGTCAGTTAACCTTCAAAAGAAAGAAGAAAAGTTCAGCTCACTAGAACAGATAACATTAAAACAAACAACCAGAATGTAATTGACCAATTACAGAGACTCATAAGCCCAGGTATTAAAAAGTGACACTCCACCGTAATCACTACATGGAAAGGTGTCATCAGCGTCTTGGAAAATGGTTCTGCTGTGTTCTCTGACCAAATACAGACCTACCTCAAACAACAACACACTTGTCTTTCTATCCAAACTCAAAACACATACACCAACCCACACACTCTTGAACACCAGAAGGTAAGGTAGGCAAATCTGAATTGAGTTGTTTTGGCCCTCACATTTGGAACATTTCCAAGGTACTTCAACAACTGATGAATTACTGTATGTTAGAGGCCAATTTAAATGAGGAAGATGGTGTGTTGTGGTACTGTGTGTTTTGCATATTGTGTATATTTTACGTATTTAGTGATTTGATATTTTGCATCATAAAAACTCTTGAGACGCATCTTGTCCTCAAGAAAGCCCCTTCACCGCCCCCCAACAAAGTACATTACCCGGTAACTGGGATAATGTCAACTGCTTTCTAGTAACAAATACAGGAATAAATAAATATTTATATAAAAACAAAAGCATTAGTCAAAAAAGAATATAACCAACACATCTAATAACTGGAAATACCTACAATCTGTAAGTACAGTGGATAACAAAACCCTTATAGAAAATTGTTTTATAGGTACAGAACATTTTTTTATAGGTACAGTAAAGGATGAAATGAAGACAAATCACAACAGACCTTTCTTCCACCTTTAATAAGACCTTGCAACCAAAAATATTTAAGTGAAAAATGAAATGCCTTAGTTTTAATTGTGAACATACTTTATAATGGGTCTCAACATCTGAGGCTGAAACCTAAAAAAAGAACTCAACATGCCAGACTATCTGTACTTTCAGATATTCCAAGCAGAGATAAATCCTGACCGAATGCAGCTTCAGTCTTCCCTATTCTACCAATTGGCTGTGGAAAAGAAACAACAGAAAAAGACAGAACATAAGTAAAATAAGACCTGATGAGGCTGGGCAGGATGTGACTGAACATCACTGTAAAGTCCAACACATGACCACACCTGATGAGGCTGGGCAGGATGTGACTGAACATCACTGTAAAGTCCAACACATGACCACACCTGATGAGGCTGGGCAGGATGTGACTGAACATCACTGTAAAGTCCAACACATGACCACAACTGATGAGGTTAGGCAGGATGTGACTGATGATCTCTGAAGTCTAAAGGCCACGGCTGTGGTCAGAGAAATAAATGTGTATGTCTGGAGTCCTGCAACTCATCTCTCCAGCACTTCATTTATCTCCTTATAGAATCTTTGTTCCTGATAAGTTTCTTATTAGGCCAACTACTGAGGTCTGATTACTGAGGTCTACCGCAATGGTTTTGGCTGCAATTCAGCCACAGAGGATTAAATAAATTTAAAACAGAAAATAAACCAGGAAAGCCTAGTTCAGCCGGCCCCGGAATTAAAAGTAATAAACGTTGTTACCCTCACTGGATTCAAACCCGGGTCTCCCATGTGAGCTATACATTTGCCTATACATTTGCCCAGTCGCTAGCATTGTGTTAGGCATGTGTTAAACTGACTAATGTATCATTCGTGAATAACATTGATACAATAACTATCAATATAGGCGACGATAACTGACCTTTTTGTCAAGCGAAAAGATGAGAGAATCATGGAAACCCCTACTCTGTTACTGCCAAAGGGGTTTTGATAAAGCCTATACAGTAACACCCAAAAAGCATGCACAGATGCGTACTTCGAAAATCCACCAGAAAAGTTGCAATACTGTATAACCTTTTAGTTAAACTAAACAATTTAGGCTTACAATATCGTAGCTACTGAGGGTTGTAGCCAGCAAAGTTTTTGTCTATCCTGATCCAAAAAGCATGCACGGATGCGTACTTCGAAAACGCACCAGAAATAGTTGCAATTTAGCCATAAACCGTTATATTCTCGGCTTACTATAACATAGTAAGGGGTGTAGCCAGCTAAGTTTGCGTCTTTCCGGAAACAAATCCTAATGCATAATTTGTTTGGACTGTGACAAGAATCGAACGTGGGACCTATTGGTTGCAGGTCTTCTCCAACCACTACGCTATTTTACAAGGGGTAGTCAGTCGGTAATATACATTTGCTCTTCTTGGCCGGCTCCGCTTACACGGTCCGGACAAAATCAAAAACTTTAATAGGGCCATAAAAACAAAAATATGCATCATTGCACTAGAGGATGTCATTCAGCATCTTACCGTTTTAGGGAAAGTTGAGGTCATGTCCAACCGAAGAAGAAAGTGGTGCAGTCATCCTAGAAATGTGTTATAGTATAAAATATTGAAGCTACAAGGCAAAAGGAGTGGTATATGTCTAAGCTGTTTTTAGGAACTATGCTTAGTAGAAAGCCTGCATAGAGCATTCAGCTGGAGTCAGTCAGACAGTACACCAAGAGAATGACCGAAGGGTCTCAACTCGTACTTTTACATTGGAAACTAGTTTACAATAACAACGAGGCGGTGCAGAATTTGTTGTAAATGGCCAATATATCACAGCAAAGAGCTGTTCTTAGACGCAAAGCAACACAGACTCCCTGAGGTGGCTAGTCACTGTTATAAACTATCATAAGCTAGTTAAAAATTTAACTAGAATTATATAAAACAAAGCATTTAGCAGACAATAGTTTCCACAGCAGTTTCCAATCTTGACTGCATATATAATTTAAGAGAGAGAGACACCCACACACAGAGATATATATAGTGTCAAGGTCCTTTGATACACAGGAGGTGTGTGTGCGTATGTGTGTCAGATGCCCAGTGACAGGTTAAGACAGGCCAGAGACATCTTCAGTGATTTAGAATGTCAGCTGCCAGACAGATAAAATAAACCTTTCTATCACCTTACAGAGAGGAGCGCGCGCACACACACATACACACACACTCCCATGCCCACACTCGCACACCCACACGCAGGCATGTACACAAACGCATGCACACATTATGAAAGGGGAATACACTTTTCATTACTAACCAGTTGAAGCTCTGTTTGAATTAATCCAGTGCGCCCTCACCTAATGTCTTTGATATCATGAAGCCAGAGACAAGAAAGAGGTCAAAACAGATACCAAAGAAGAGGAGAGAGGTCGCAGGTACTCATAGGGATTTCATACAAGTTGGAGAGTAACTCCTGCCATGACTGCTTGCACTAATCACATGACATACGCTTACATGAATGTTAACTCTCCCTCTCCATCCTGTACCTGGAGAGGGATTTTTACTCCATAAAGCAGCGTTAGAATATTATCCTGGAACAGGACTGGGTAGCCTTGATTTACGTGGTGATTCAGGAAGTCAGACTCCTGGGTTTCAGTCACATTTGTACCTATTCAAATCTTTATAATAACTTCCTCATATATCTTCATAATAATTTGTTTTGCTAAAACTAAAACTCTTGGTTTATCAAAACCCATAAAAAAAACGACTAAAACATCAATATCTTGACAAGCAGACGTCTGGTTCAGCACTAAAGAGTAAATGCAATGACTAATTGACTCTCCGGAGAGCAGGATGAGAGGAGAGGAGAGGTGGATGCGAGAGGGAGGGGGAAAGAAAAGAGGGGTAAATACAGGAGACAAGTTAAGATAAACCTGGGTGTCTACATGTGTGCATTTCTCTGGCTGCAGCATCAATACACCTCAATCGAAGTTTCAAACAAACGCTGGACTGAGAGGCATGCGTTTGGCGGGAGCAGAAGATGTCAGCCAGGTCACGATGCTAAATACAACCATTCCCAAAAACACGAGAGCGTGTTTGTGCGTGTTTGGTTGGATGTGTGAGCTTGTGTAAGGTGTGTAGCGTGCAAATTGTGTGACTTGTGAATTATGATTTCTTGTGTGTTTTTTGCATATCCAAGGTACCATCGGCCAAGTGATCTGTTGTCCAATGATGGTGGGATCAGTCAGGTGATCCCAATGTTACCCACTCTGACAGGGAACAACAGGGATCAGCCAGGTGATCCCAATGTTACCAGCACTGACAGGAAGAGACAAGGATCGGCCAGTGGTGCCTCGTCAACAGGTGGCAGCCGAGCTCCGATTTGCTGCTCTGGGCTCCTCCCTGGTGCGTTGGCCCTGCACTCATGAAGAAGAAAGCGTTTGTACTACCGACACACACTACTTCTATTACCTGAATCCACTTGTCGGGTACAGCCATGTTGAGTCGGTAGTCGAACCCCAGTCCTCCCTTCTTCAAAGATTTACACAATCCTGGCATACCTGACACATCCTAGAGATGGACAGAGAAGGGTATGTGGGAATGAGAGAATTTACAGCACATTCTGAAGCAGTATATTGCACTGGAGATCATAGTGAAGCTAGGTGGAGCAGAGTGGGCTACAACGAGAAACAGAAGCTCCAGTCTTGGTCATTAGGGATGGTCTAACACTGGATAAACAGAAGCTCCAGTCTCAGTCATTAGGGATGGTCTAACACTGGTGAAACAGAAGCTTTAGTCACGGCCATTAGGGATGGTCTAACACTGGTGAAACAGAAGCTTTAGTCACGGCCATTAGGGATGGTCTAACACTGGTGAAACAGAAGCTTCAGTCACGGCCATTAGGGATGGTCTAACACTGGAGAAACAGAAGCTGCAGTTTCAGTCATTAGGGACAGTCTAACACTGGAGAAACAGAAGCTCCAGTCACGGCCATTAGTGGCGGTCTAACACTGGAGAAAGAGAAGCTTCAGTCGCGGCCATTAGGGATGGTCTAACACTGGAGAAACAGAAGCTCCAGTCACGGCCATTAGGGATGGTCTAACACTGGAGAAACAGAAGCTTCAGTCTCAGTCATTAGGGACGGTCTAACACTGGAGAAACAGAAGCTTCAGTCTCAGTCATTAGGGACGGTCTAACACTGGAGAAACAGAAGCTCCAGTCACGGCGATTAGGGATGGCTCATATCAGGAGATGGAGGGTGTTTCTCTAATTGTATACTAGAGAGTCCCACAAACTCATGCTCTTAATTGATCAAATTCTATTTGCAAAGCAGCATACAGAAAGTTTGCTATGCTACGATGTAATCATTAGCACATAAGGACCCCATTTCTAAATATAACAATGACAACAGTGCTGCAGCTGCAGATTCCTTTTAGCTTTCCTTGTCATGGTCCACGTTAAGTTATTTATCAAGCTATCAAAATTTGCTGGCTAGCTAATATATCCTTTATTATAATCTTATTTAAAAAACTAGCATTCAAAGTTAGCCTGCTAGTCAGCGGAAGGCCTGTGAACACAAGCCAGACTATTCTTTCTAAACCCTGGCTTGACATAAAACAAGGCTTTTCAAAAGTCAAATTGTTAAATGTTTCGATTTCTGCACTATCCCTTCAGTACTGATAATTGCCCACACACACAAACCCACACACACGTTGCCGTTCCTATTGATATGCCCTACTGACCGTATACAAATAACCCTAAGTGACCCCATCCCCCAAAAATCAACCCAGTATCTGTACAGCCTGTAAAAAGCCAACTTTATACTGTAACACAAATGTATACCAGCGCCACACAAACACCTCAGTGACAGTAATACAATCAGAGTGGAGTGGGACGATGTTACCTCAGTGACAGTGATACAATCAGAGTGGAGTGTGTAAGATGTTGCCTCAGTGATGGTAATACAGTCAGAGTGGAGTGTGTAAGATGTTACCTCAGTGACAGTGATACAGTCAGAGTGGAGTGTGTAAGATGGTGCCTCAGCGATGGTAATACAGTCAGAGTGAGTTGTGTAAGATGTTACCTCTGTGACAGTGATACATTCAGAGTGGAGTGTGTAGGATTTTACCTCAGCGATGGTAATACAGTCAGGATAGAATGTGTGTAGGATATGGTTGGAGAGCATTAGTTGGATGATGGCATCCTCATCAACGTGCATCCCAAAATAGTCACTGTACCCACCAGAAAAAGACATATCTGGGGAGGGGGGAAGAGATTCAGAAAAGAGAGGGATAGAGGAAAGGGAGATTAATTCAGATGGGTTCAAAGGTGCTTTATTGGCATTTGCCATTTCTTTAGAATCACTCCATGGTTGGTTCATTTCTTTAGAAAACAGTTGAATAGCCAACCACCACGCTATGTGAAGTACTATGTAAATCAAAAGCAATTCCTGAATATCAAATCACAACCTATGCTACGTACTATAAGTACACACTTCGCGGATGATGGTAAAGTTCTGTTTTGTATATAGTTAAGCTAGTATGCCTGTGTTGGGACCTATTGGGGTATACTACTTCGTCATAAAATTGTGTCTTGACATTAGATCATTTTGTCACGCATTAACATCACACCAAGTTTGAATATTTACCTAGACACCATTAAACATTGTTTTAAATTGTCCTAAGTTTCTTATTAAATTTCCTTCCACCACAAATAACATCTATGAACTGTGTGGCTTTTTCCACTGGCCGTAGCTACTGAAGCACACACACCTAGATGGGATTTTTTTTAAAAATGTATTAAGTCCTGTAATGACAAACAATGTGAGTGTTCAGTATTTCAGAGTGTGTTTCAAGTTTCAAGGTTTATTTGTCAAATGAACCAAACAGCACAGCTTCATCCTGTACAATGAAACTCTTATGACACGGCACCCGACAAACTACGTAGTTAGAGTTAAGACGATTATATAAGCAAAAATATATCGAGACAGAAAATAATAATAAAATAAAGCAACAATATACATACACTGTACACCAGCAGCCATTCAAAAAAGAGTACTGTAAACTAGCAGCAATCTGGGTAGTATTTTGAGAGAGAAGCAATCTGGGTAGTATTATTGAACATTTAGATATGGCAAGCATTGCAGTAATATAAAGTTTGCTCATAAGTTTGCATACACTGGCAGAAACTGAAATTCTGGCATTGATTTTGAAAATATGACTGATCATGCAAGAAAACTGTCTTTTATTTAAAGATAGTGATCATATGAAGACATTTATCACAGTTGTTTGGCTCCTTTTTAAAGCTAACAAAGGCTTGTTAGCTTCAACTATGACTTACGCAGGGCTAGGCAGCAACATTTATTGGGAATGATCAACAAGATTTATCAACAATACATGCACTCTATTTGCTATGGTCGACAAAGGTTGCCAAGCTTACAAACCCCCTGAAGCAGACAGAATCAGAACTCATGTCCACTGTGAAATGTAATGAATGTGTTTCTTTAGTGAAAAAATTATTACATTTATTAGATGGACAATCAGAACTGCACAGTCTAACAATGACACTGTACCGTCAGTATGACCACCAAGAAATAATAACAGTAGGTAATAAATAGCTCTCTGCAATCAGGCATTTTCCCAACGTCTTCAAAAAACAGCTGCCATTAAGCAGCTGTCAAATCTCTCTTTTATAGCCAAGATTATTGAGAAGGTTCAACTCAAAAATGTTGTGACCTCAAGCGATCTCGAAGACAAATTTCAGTCAGGCTTCCGACCTCACCACAGTACTGTAACGGTGCTGAAAAAAGTTTTAAATGATATACGGCTGAATACCAATTCCAATAAAATAGCATTTCTGGTTCTATTATCTCTCAGTGCAACATTTGACACTGTAGATCACAGAAAACTTCTAGATATTGGGTAGAACTCTCCGGGACAGTCCTTAATTGGATCAGATCTTATCTAGATGGCCAGAGTTACTTATGCTACCTCTGGGCAAAATTCTACAGAACAACAACATTAATTACCATAGCTATGCAGGTGATACTGAAATATATATGGCACTCAAACCATATGACAACAGCTCAATCTACTTACTGTGTCACGGTATAGAGCACATAAATACCTGGATGAACCAACATTGTCTACAATTAAACCAAAACAGAGATAATTGTGTTTAGCAAAAAAGTTAAAAGAACAGGTATTAGTAAAGAGCAGGATTCTCGGGCACTAAAAACCATGGACCAATTGCGTAATCTTTGTGTTCTGATAGACCTCACATCTAACAGTCATATCAAAGCGGTGACCAACACAGCATTTTAGCATCTTACAAAAATAGCCAGAATCAAGGACTTGGTGTCCCAAAAAGACTAAGAGAATCGCTCTTATCTCTAGTATGGTTGACTATTGCAATGGCCTCTTAACTGGACTCCCCAAAAAGACTGTAAAACAGTCTTGTACTGTTCAATCACCTATTAAGAAGTGGAAAATTCAGGGATCTCTTGATACCAAGCCAAGGTCAAGAAGACCAAGAAAGATTTCAGCCAAAACTGCCAGAAGAATTGTTCGGGATACAAAGAAAAACCCACAGTTAACCTCAGGAGAAATACAGGCTGGCCTGGAAAAATATGGTGTAGTTGTTTCAAGGAGCACAATTCGACGATACAAAAATGAGCTGCATGGTTTAGATGCCAACAAGAAGCCTTTACTGCACCAATGACACAAAAAAGCCTCACAGCTTCTGGTACACTGTAATTTGGAGTGACGAGACCAATTTAGAGCTTTATGGTCACAACTATAAGCGCTATGTTTGGAGAGGGGTCAACAAGGCCTATAGTGAACAGAATTACCATCCCCACTGTGAAGCATAGTGGTGGCTCACTGATGTTTTGGGGGTGTGTGAGCTCTAAAGCGTGTTATCAGAAAATACTGCCAGACGATTTGCATTCTTCGCTCTTGGACTTTCCATCACGACAACAACCCTAAGCACAAGGCCAAGCTGACCCTCCAGTGGTTACAGCAAAAAAAGGTGAAAGGTTCTCGAGTGGCCATCAGTCTCTTGACCTTAATATCATCTAACCACTCTGGGGAGATCTCAAACGTGTGGTTCATGCAAGACGACCAAAGACTTAGCATGACCTGGAGGCATTTTGCCAAGACGAATGGGCAGCTAAACCACCTGCAAGAATTCAGCGCCTCATAGACAACTATTACAAAAGACTGCACGCTGTCATTGATGCTAAAGGGGGCAATACACAGTATTAAGAACTAAGTGTACGTAGACTATTGAACAGGGGTCAGTTCATTTTTTTCTTTGCGTCATATTTTGTTATATGATTGTGCCATTCTTTTATGACCTACTGTTGAATGTGAATCCCATAAGAAATAAAAGACATGTTTCGCCTGCTCACTCATTTTTTCTTTACAACCGGTACATATACAGTATTACCAATTCTCTAAGGTTATGCAAACTTTTGAGCGCAACTGTACATAAGTGTGACCTAGCAGCAATTAAGAGTCATTGAAATATTAGATACATATGACTGAAATAAGCTTATGAATGGTGGAAGCGCACTACAAATCCATAGCGGGAATTAAGAACCTTTCCACACTGTACATTTAAAAGTTAGTAGTTTAAAAAGAGGACTGTAAATTAGCAGCAATATTGGTAGAATTATTTAATATTGTAGAAATGGCAAGTATTGCAGTAATATACATTGAAAAAGAAAATGTAAACTAGCATTGATTTTAAATATTCTAATGTCCAATAAAGGCTTCCAAAGGTCATATCTGGATCACCTCAAGGCTTCCAGGTACCCAGAGCTATAGGCAGAGGAACATGCTCTGAGCTTAGCACGGATATTACCATTTTGGTTGGAGAAAGTCCTTACAGTGACCCTTGGGACGACATCATCGATACATTTGGAGATATATGCTGAGACAGTCTGTGTATTCATCAATGTTCCCATCGGCTGCTTCACAGAACACCTGCCAATCCTTTGTTTCAAATCCATCCTGTAGGGCAGTAATGGATTCCTCATTCCAGCGTTGAACTGTCTGAGAAACAGTTTTTTCTGTTTTAGACGTTGTCGGTATGATGGGAGGAGCAAAATTGAGGTGTGGTCTGCTATCCCAAATGCAGGGTGGGGGAGGGGCTGTAACCATTCCGTAATTGTGAATTACAATGGTCAAGAGTCTGACCACCCCAGGTAGGAAAGTTAATGCGCTGGTAGTATTTTGGTAAAACTTGCCTCATATCTGCTCTATTAAAATCACCAACAACAATAGCAGCTGCCCCAGGGTGGGCATCCTCTAGTCCATTTATTACTCCATATAGGACTTCCAGCACATGCGTTTTATCCACCTGCGGGGGTATATAGACTGCTGTGATAATTGCTGAGCTGAATTCCTGCGGAAGGTATAAGGGACGTATCTTTACAGACAGTAGGTCCAGGTCTGGTGAACAGTGTGCAGTTAGCACTGCAACATCCGTTCCCCAGTGAGAGTTAACTCAAATGCAGACCCCTCCACCCTGACTTTTACCTGACTCCGATATTCTGTCCTGCCTGTGGATAGAAAAGCCAGCAGAGGTGACGCACAAGTCTGTTACCGTAGGATCCAGCCATGATTCCACGAACGCCAGCAATCAGCAGTTTGAAATGTCCTGCTGAAAGTGATTCCGTGCGTGTAGTTTGTCCATTTTATTCTCCAGGGACTGAACTATGTGAGTAGAGTGGTCAGTAATGGCGGATTCTCATCCGAGATCTGCATAGGACACCGGCACGTTTGCCCCTCTTCTTTCTCTGCCATCGGCGTATTGGTAAGCAGATCGGCCGTAGAACAAAAGAAATGCAGCAGTCGCTCCAGTGGGTTGTGTAAAAGTCAGTGTTCAACGATGAACGAATATTTTAAAAAAATGCTTGTCGATCATACTGTATGAGCAACAGTGCAGCATGAACAAAAACAAAAACAATTGTAAGCAAACAACGATGTAGTACATGTGGAGCCATTGTCAGTGGGACCTTACTCACTGGCGTACAGGAAGTGTGGAACCTGTGTGCGTGTGTGTTTGTCTGTGCGTGTGTGTGTGCTCTCACCAATGCCGTGGTGGTGGTAGAGCATGGAGGAGACACCGTCGAACCTGAATCCATCGAAAAGATACTCTTCCATCCACCACCGCAGGTTAGACAGAAGGAACCTCATTACTTCCCAACTAGAGGGGAAGAGATGAAGAAATGCACAGATGTTGGTCATTTCAATACAGCTACGGGCGTGTAAAAGCACACTTGCTGAATTTAAGAGTTTAATGCGATGTGTGTGTTTTAAGGGTGTGTAATGTCTGCTCCGCCTGGCATGGCAGGTCCTCTCCCTCTCCGGCGCTTCACCTCAGAGGTGTACTAACCACCGGCAGGAGAGTGATGGTAGCAGTGCTCACCACCGACACACCGGTTTCCCATCTCTAATCAGTTGCCTATATGTATGTTTGTTTGACACCTGCCCCTCACGGTTGATTGTCTGTTCGTTGCCACAGCCGTGTGATGCCGTCCTTTTAATTTTTTCATTTCCTTCCGCCTCCTTATACACACCTGCTACCCTCACACCTCACAGCATAGAGTATTCTGCAATTGGAACCTTTTTACACTTAAGCCCAGAGTCTGGGGGACCATTTTACACAGCGCACCGCAATAACAAATCAGGAAAACAATAAAACAAGATGGGAGTTGAGGAAGAGGAGAACGATGGAAAGACTCAAAAACAGCAGGGAGAGTGAATGAGAGAGAAGGGTCTGAATAAAAAACAAGGCCTGGAAGAAATTACCAATCAATGAGCTATGAATGCCTTCAAGGTCAATAGAGGGGAAAGAAGTACATAGAGCTGGAAAGAGGGATGTATAGGATAAGAGGAAGACTGTCAAGAGAAAGGTGAGAAACAGAGCTGATGGATGAATAGAAGGAGCTAGAAGGAGGCAGGGATAAAGACGAGGTAGGAGGGGGGCATGAAGAGAGGAGGTGGAGGGGTGGAGGGGTGGAGGAGAGGGAGTGAAGGATGGCGATAGGATGACCATAAATGATGTAGTAAAGATTAGAACACAAACACACACTCTCTGTGACCTCGGTGCTGTGTGGGTGTTAGAATTAGAGGGATCGTCATGAACCAAGTCCCTGACCAACGACCTCCAAGCTCATTATCATATCAGTCATTAATGATGTCTGCCCCCGCAAAGCCCTTCGGTCAGGGCCAATCCAGGAAGTACAGGTGGGGTTGTATTCATTATTAAGGTTATGAACAGCAAAATGAAACATTTGGGCCCATTAGCTTCAGTTTGTTAGTGAATATTGGTCAGTCTCAGCATCTCCTGAGGACTCTGGCACGCTGCAGATGTGAAGAGTACACACGCACGCACACACAATTATTTGTTTACCCAGGGGGGGAAAATAATTTTAGTCCCAGAGTTGGTCAATACATTACAGATTAAAAACATACAACACAGCAACATGATCCATCATAAAGAAAGCATTTACACTCCTCTGGAGACTCGAGTCTTTCATCAGTTTTCTAAATTTATTTAGTGGCACTAACCTGTTTAGGTGAAATACTATCATAGATTATTATAGGATTAAAGACTATCATAGATTATTATAGGATTATACACTATTCCAAGCCACTGTTGAACAGTAGGACAATGCAGTCTGGCTCAATCCTGCAAATGTCCGGGAGACATTAAGCAGCAATCACCTAGCAGACCGGGTGGTGGTGCAGGAGATCTGACAAGAGAGGTAGAGGGGTTCACCCAAAAGGGCTTCCTAGATGAATACCTCCAAATGTGGCTTCCAGCGGATGGAAAGTGAGGTGTGCTGATGGGCAAGTGACTTGGCATTTGCAATAAAGCATAAGGATGCATGACAAACAAAGTCTAGCCTCTGTGAGACCGAGGAGGCTTCATGCATATGCAATAGGTCACCATAATCAATCACAGAAAGAAATGTGGCTTGAACAAGTCTTATAAATACACACAATTTCAATTCAAGCTTAATCACAAGATTATCCAAATGAACGTAAAAGGACATCATTTAATTGAACCATTTACCTACAACCAAAGCATTCTAATTGACTACCTGAGGTAGCTGGTTGAGAGAATGCAAAACATCTGCAAAGTTGTCATCAAAGGTGGCTACTTCAAAAAATTAGATTAGAAATGTATTTTGATCTGTTTAACTCAATTTTGTTTGCTACATGAATAAATTAGTTATTTCATAGTTTTTATGTATGGACAATTATCCTACAGTGTGGAAAATAGTAAAAATAAAGAAATACCTCTGAATGAGTAGGTGTGTCCAAACGTTTGACTGGTACTGCAGGTATTCGTAGGATGACAATGTTTAATGGATAAGCTACCTGATGTGAAAATGCTAACTTTCGCTGGCTCAGTACAAGCTGCTGAAAAGGTCATGAATTTAGTCTCATGTATCCAAGAACAGTTGGACCACAATGGAAGACTCACAGTGAATGAAAACAACTAAGATCAACAAAGGAGCTCAAATGGAATCTTGGGACGCACCACTAATGATGTCATGGAAACCAGACCTGTGATTGTCAGCAGGTACACACCGTGTCCTGTCACAAAAGCATGTCCTAAACCAATGTAAAAGCCAACCAGCGGCAGTTCATGGTCAACGGATTCAAACGCCTTGGATAAATCAACTAACAAAGCAGCGACAGACATAAACTTGCAAATATGGGGCCTGTGGTAACTGAATTAGCAGATAAGAAGTGCTTGTTAAACATGAAACCAGGCAAGCCTAGTTCAGCCTGACAGCAAGAAGTATAAACCTCTTGAGATTCGAACCCGGATCCCCCACGTGAAAGGATGTGTCGCTAACCACTACAACCCTGAGCTCTACCCTCGACTGTCAGTATCCTGAACAAATCCTCTTTTTCCACTGGCAATATTTCACTGGTTAACTGTATGATATTGATAGAGTTAACCTGATTAATGTTCCTTACTAAGTTTACCGGAAATAGGGGAGTCATAGGAATTGAGGAATTAAGCGAGTCTGCCAAAGCTATTTCATGACATTTTTCTTTCATGGCATAACAACATACCTTTATCTTTCATTCGTGAATTACAATGATACAATAACTATCAAGAAAGGTAACGATAACTAACATTTTCATCAAGTGAAACAACGAGAGAATCGTGGAAATAAAATAAATGTTGTTGTTCACAATATATTTGAACTTGTGCCTTCCATGTGAGAGGCACTGTCTTTAACCATAACGCCACGGCATTACGCATTTCACCAGTTGGTAAACACTATTAAGCATTGTGTTAAACTAACTAACATTTCTTATTAAGTTGACCTCCACCAAAAATAGCGTCTATGAGCTGTTAGCTTACGCAACTGGCTGTTTGAACAGTTTATTAGCCAGTAATAGGCTTACTGGTATCTACTAACTTCTTAGGAATAATCAGTATCAGTATTGAGCAATTGCTAGCGAGACTGAAGATGAACTTTTCCATGCCAGAAACAGTCGAAATATAACCGTATACAATTTCAGGTTTCGGTTTCAGCCAGCGAAGCTTTCGTCAATACGGAATAATTCACAATGCGTACTTCGCTTTGCCTGCGAGGAGATACGAATTCCGGAACTATAGCCCACAAGTCCGCTTCTCTAACCACTATGCTATTTAACAAAGGGTAGTCAGTCAGTCAGTCAGAGAGTGAGAGTGAGAGTGAGAGTGAGAGTGAGAGTGAGAGTGAGAGTGAGAGTGAGAGTGAGAGTGAGAGTGAGAGAGAGAGAGAGAGAGAGAGAGAGAGAGAGATATTCGCTTTTCTTAGCCGGCTCCGCTTACGTGGTCTGTCAAAAAAAACGAAAATATCAGCTGTGTCCTTCACTTCATTAGAGTCCATCATTAGCTGGTGTGGAATGCCAGAGGCCAGATTAGAGCATGACATTGATATGATTAGCAGCCAGAATGTATGTAATGTTTACGTTCCATGAACCAGTCCCTGATGTTCCATTTATGGCCTCTGTATATGAGGACACCTATAGTGCTTTTGGAACATATTCAGACCGCTTCTCTGTCTCCATAATTAAATGTGATCTAGGCTAGACCTAATTTAGGATTGTTTAAACACACATTTTTACCATGAATTGACACAACAAAAGGACAAGGCAAAAACAGTTTTTTAGGAATTTGAACAAATTTTTTGAAAATGAAAAACTGAAATGTCTTGTGTACATACAGTGGGGAGAACAAGTATTTGATACACTGCCGATATTGAAGGTTTTCCCACTTACAAAGCATGTAGAAGTCTGTAATTCTTATCAAAGGTACTCTTCAACTGTGGGTGACAGAATCTAAAACAAAAATCCAGAAAATCACATTGTATAATTTTTAAGTAATTAATGTGCATTTTGTTGTATGACAAGTATTTGATACCTCAGAAAAGCAGAATTTAATATTTGGTACAGAAACCTGTGTTTGCAATTACAGAGATCACATGTTTCCTGTAGTTCTTGAACAGGTTTGCACACACTGCAGCAGGGATTTTGGCCCACTCCTCCATACAGACCTTCTCCAGATCCTTCAGGTTTCGGGGCTGTCGCTGGGCGATACAGACTTTCAGCTCCCTCCAAAGATTTTCTATTGGGTTCAGGTCTGGAGACTGGCTAGGCCACTCCAGGACCTTGAGATGCTTCTTACGGAGCCACTCCTTAGTTTCCCTGGCTGTGTGTTTCGGGTTGTTGTCATGCTGGAAGACCCAGCCACAACCCATCTTCAATGCTCTTACTGAGGGAAGGAGGTTGTTGGCCAAGATCTCGCGATACATGGCCCCATCCATCCTCCCCTCAATATGGTGCAGTCGTCCTGTCCCATTTGCAGAAAAGCATCCCCAAAGAATGATGTTTCCACCTCCATGCTTCATGGGATGGTGTTCTTGGGGTTGCACTCATCCTTCTTCCTCCAAACACAGCGAGTGGAGTTTAGACCAAAAAGCTCTATTTTCGTCTCATTAGACCACATGACCTTCTTCCATTCCTCCTCTGGATCATCCAGATGGTCAATGGCAATCTTCAGAAGGGCCTGGACCTGCGCTGGCTTTAGCAGGGGGAACTTGCATGCGCTGCAAGATTTTAATCCATGACAGCGTAGTGTGTAACTAATGGTGGTCCCAGCTCACTTCAGGTCATTGACCAGTTCCTGCCGTGTAGTTCTGGCCTGATCCCTCACCTTTCTCATGATCACTGATGCCCCATGAGGTGAGATCTTGCATGGAGCCCCAGACCGAGGGAGATTGACCGTCATCTTGAAATTCTTCCATTTTCGAATAATTGCGCCAACAGTTGTTGCCTTCTCACCAAGCTGCTTGCCTATTGTCCTGTAGCCAATCCCAGCCTTGTGCAGGTCTACAATTTTATCCCTGATTTCCTTACACAGCTCTCTGGTCTTGGCCATTGTGGAGAGGTTGGAGTCTGTTTGATTGAATGCGCGGATAGGTGTCTTTTATACAGGTAACGAGTTCAAACACGTGCAGTTAATACAGGTAATGTGTGGAGAACAGGAGGGCTTCTTAAAGAAAAACTAACAGGCCTATGAAAGCCGGAATTCTTACTGGTTGGTAGGTGATCAAATACTTATGTCAAGCAAAAAAATTCAAATTATTAAAATATCATACAATGTGATTTTCTGGATTTTCGTCTCTCACAGTTGAAGTATACCTATGATAAAAATTATAGACCTCTACATGCTTTGTAAGTAGGAAAAACTGCAAAATCGGCAGTGTATCAAATGAAAGCAGTTTTGCTGCATACAAAGACCAACTGTATCTGTATTATGTATTTATTCAGGTTCATTGATTTGTACTTAACTAAATAAATTGTTATTCATTCAAGCTACTTAGTAGATGACATATTTTCTAGATCTGTACAGTGAACCTGAAAAGCATTTAGCACAGTGACACATTTAGCTGTTTTTATGGCTCATTATTCTAGCACTTATACAATAACTACCGGGTTACATTGCAAACTGTCAGCTTAAGTTTGAGGACAATTTAATCTATTTCTGATTAAAATAAACTTTCTGGGTTGAATTAAGGACAGGAATGCACAAAAAATAACTACCACGTAATGCAACATAATGGTATTCAAAACACAGTGCATGGATCCCCAATTTCAGACAATGTCCACATTATTCTAAAATATTTTAGAACATACTAATAACTTGGATGCTGTAAAGGCCATCCCATGAATAATTTATGGTATGGTGAAAGCTGGAGGATGGGTGCAGATTCATTTTTTTTACCTTTATTTATACAGGGGAATCAAACTGACACCAATGTTTCAATTTTATAGCTGAGCCTGATATTACAGCAATAAAAATATACACAAAATACACAAGGCAATGAAACACATGTCGTTAAGAGAAGCAATCACCTATGGCTGTAAAACGAACTGCCTTATATGCACCAGGGTTTCTAACCTAAGGTCACTCTGCAAAATATTTAATGAGTGAGGCCCATGAGAGAAAAAAGCAGTTTTACTGAATTCTGAGTAAGCCTGCAGTATATCTAGGACTGGCCAGCCTGGTGAGCGACAGCTGTTTTTTTTTTTAGGTAAGATTGTTCAGAAGCTTCTGCAGGACACCCTTATATACAAACATCAGCCAATGTCAGGCCCTACTGGAAGTAAGGAAGTCGCAGCCAACCAAAGCATTTAAAAGACAATAATGTTTGTGAAATGAAAAGCTGGGGCTGTGGTGCAGTTTGAAAAGCAGAAGCATTGAGAAACAGATTGGTCAGACCAGTCCAGAACAGTGAGTTTCCCTGCAGTCTGAGACCAGTCCAGAACAGTGATTTTCTAAATCAGCATCACACCAACACCCTCATTGGTGAAAGCTGCCAGGTTCTGAAACCTTCCAGAGGCAGCCAGCAGGGCTGGCCCCGCCCCTGCACAGCTACATCCCAGGGGAAGGCTCCTAAGCAGCTGCAGCAGAAATAAAGAAAGATCCATTGGGTGAAAAGTAAAAGCTTTTCCAGTCAATCAGACACATTTGAATTGCTTCATAATAAACACTGGTGTGTGTGTGTCAAGCTGTCAGCAGAGTGGCTGTCAGCTACACGGTTGTCGTGTTAACGCTAACTCGCAGGAGAGATGTGACAATGAAATGCTGTATTTCAGCCATGTCTATCATATTGATTAAATCTATGATTTGATATTTGATAGAGCAGAAAGTATGAACTGAGCAGTGGTGGACACAAGCCTGCAAATCTGTAGCAGTTCATTTATTGAATCAGGTCTTTTTTTGCCAGCGCCAGCAGCAGTGATAACCAGGCTGTGGTCTTTGTTCCCAATATTAGGCTGACACCTGTGGTAACTCCGGCACAATAACCAAGTAATCCACAGTGCAGTGTCCAGGCATTAGGCATTCATCACTGATGATTAAGGGGAATTGCTATTGATTAATGTGTTATTCGCCATAAAAAGTATAATGTACTGTATCCAAGCTTATGCAACCCTTTGTTAGGTTGCTTGCTTTACGAAGTACATTCAATTATTCTTGGGGAGAATTTAGACTCATAGACTGTAGACTCATATATACACCGATCAGCCATAACATTATGACCACCGACAGGTGAAGTGCATAACACTGACAATCTCCTTATCATGGCACCTTTCAGTGGGTGGGATATATTAGGCAGCAAGTGAACATTTAGTCCTCAAAGTTGATGTGTTAAAAGCAGGAAAAATGGGCAAGTATAAGGATCTGAGCGACTTTGAGGAGGGCCAAACTGTGATGGCTAGACGACTGGGTCACAGCATCTCCATAACTGCAGCCGTTGTGGGGTGTTCCCAGTCTGCAGTACCAATCAAAAGTGGTCCAAGGAAGGAAAAGCGGTGAACCGGTGACAGGGTCCTGCCATTCATGTGGATGTACTTGGACACGTATCCCATACCTAACCACTGTTGCAGACCATGTGTACCCTTTCATGGCAACGATATTCCCTGATGGTATTTGCCTCTTTCAGCAGGATAATGGGCCCTGCCACAAAGCAAAAACAGTTCAGGAATGGTTTGAGAAACACAACGACGAGTTCAATCTGTTGACTTGGCCTCCAAATTCCCCAGATCTCAATCCAAGCTCAATCCAACTTACAGGACTGCTGCTAACGTCTTGGTGCCAGATACCACAGCACACCTTCAGAGGTCTAGTGGAGTCCAATCCTCAACGGGTCAGGTCTGTTTTGGTGGCAAAAGGGGGACCTACACAATATTAGCCATGATATGGCTGATCGGTGTATGTCTAAAATGCACCAGAGTAGAGAAATTACATATCCCCCCCTGGACCCCTATAACGCCTCCAAGTGCTACCTGGTTATTAAGCTGGATAAGCAGCCTGCTGTTCCGCATCAATACTGATGACTGGTCATTAATTAGGCAATTGTCAAGACAATATACACAATCTATTTTGGTATTGATTTAATATACTAAGTGCAGATTGTACATTCAGTTAACGTTTTGGGCTGACTAATTATATATCAAGTTTTCAGTAACCTAATTATCGTTATTGGGGTCAGCCTTGAAAAATCATAATCGGTGGACCTCAAGTCCAGTTTTCCATTGATATTATGATGAAGCCCAGGAAGGTGTCCTCAGTGTTTGTGGTCTGTGGGCCCATTCTCTTCTTTAAGTCGAGTAGGGAGTCTCTTTTAGCTGTGGAAAAAAAGGGGTACTGCTGCCTCCCCTAATGTGGCCTCACCTGAGGAATTTCTGATTCAGAAATATCTGTTCAGTTACTATCTGCTAATTATCTGTTCAGTAATAATCTGGTAAACATCTATTCATTGACTACAGTATCGGCTAAATATCTGTTCAGTAATAGTCTGCTAATTATCTGTTCAGTAATAATCTGGTAAACATCTATTCATTGACTACAGTATCGGCTAAATATCTGTTCAGTAATAGTCTGCTAAATATTTGTTCAGTAACTACAGTATCTGCTGCATATCTGTCTAGTAACTATCTGTGAAATAACTGTTCAGTAACTATCATCTAAATATCTGTTCATTAACTACTTTATCTGCGAAATATCTGTTCAGTAACTATCATCTAAATATCTGTTCAGTAACTATCATCTAAATATCTGTTCAGTAACTACAGTCTAAATATCTGTTCAATACCTATCCTGTAAATATCTGTTCAGTAATGTTCAGTAACTATCTGTTAAATACTGTAAAGCCCAAAAGTATTCAAACCCATGCCAAATGCTTTGCCATAGAGAATTATTTGACCAAAAGGTTTATTCTGCCTTCAAATGACAAACAAGTGACAAAACACGGTAATAAATTGTGCTGGAGATACAAATTAATAACGTAACAATTTCAGTTTTTTTAAATTTTTTACAAAAAATGCCATGTCCAACAATATTTATACCCCTTGAAATTGTTGCAATCATTTGAGAAAATGTAAGTTTCTATAACATTTAAAATGGTCTTGTAATTTCCACCATGAGAGAGCATTCCAATCACCTATAAATTGAGAACAGCTGAACAGCTGTAGTTCTCTAGTCAGTTACTAGCCAACTGCAAGTCATGGCTAAAAACAGAAATAGTTACATAAAACAAAAAATTGGCATGGGTATGGGTACTTTTGGGCTTAACTGTATCTGTTCAGTAACTATCTGCTAAATCTCTGTTTCAGTACCAATCATCTAAATATCTGATCAGTAACTACCATGTTAATATCTGTTCAGTAACTACAGTATGCTACATATCTGTTCAGTACCTATCTGTTTAGGGCGGGGTTGGTGTAGTCAGGTGCTTTCCAGCTTGTTGAACTACAACACATTCCTGGAAGTGTTTACACTAGACACTGCTTACAGTAGCAAACCCTCCCAGTCTCCAGAGGGCGCTGGTGGGCTTTTGGAAGTATGTTGTCATCATATTGACATGATGTTTTGTATTAGGCTATCCTGAACCACCCACCCACACACACCCCCCCACCTATTGATCGTGCTAACCCTGGGCTACGGAGTAAATACACACAACAAACAGTATATATAAAACAAGAATCCCTAAGTCAGGGTTTTTTAACTCCCAGAGTCACTAGGTGGTGTGTTGAAAGATTGCAGATAGAAAAAAATTCCACCCGTCTCTTTTCACCAACTTAAATATTGGTTTTATTTTAGGCCTTCCTGCAGAACATTAGCCGGGTAATATTATCAATATTTCTGTCTTTCTGATCTACCCCACCGACAATCATGTTTCTCCTACCCAGTCATTTAATTTACAGTGCTGTCAGTGCGATTTGGAGCTGCTTTTGTTAGTTTCCAGTGAAGTGAACTGTGCCTCTCTGAGGCGCTTGTATATCCATTATGAGCATGAGATCATGGAAGGCTGGCTTCAACTGTGCTCTTGTCAAAGTAGAAGGGGTAGGCTTTTCCTGCTCATCTGAAATCCGATATAATAACAACCTAGCTACTAAAATGAGAGCTGGAGTGAAGAGAAGGCTACACCTACATGGACACAGACAGTAATCAGCCAGTTTCAGTGACCTAGGGTGGTCCATCAGTCTGGGCCACAGCCCGTGATGCTCACCACTGCAGCATGGGTTAGCTCTCTCAGCAGAAAACGCTCTCCTTCCTTTCCCCGCTTCCTCTGTTGAATAAAACATCAAACAACCAAAAGAGATAATTCCCAAAAATAAAAAAATAATATAATCTTTTGAATGGCATTCAAATCAATACGCAATGTATCCAATCTTTTTGACATTGCTCAAACTGTCCTGAAAAATAAAATAAGAATGACAAACAAAAATTGTATAGGGCTATTCCATGCATTATTTATAGTAACGCAGGACTTGACAGTAACGATGGCCTGATGGCCCTGGGCCAGTAAAAAGTCAAGTCGGGACTAATCAAACTAGCAAGTCACCGATCGAGCCACCACAAAAAAAGATTGAAAAATAATAATCGCATTATAAACTCAACATCCTCCAGTTGTTTTGTAATCTGGCGTATGCACAAAACTGCCATGAAGCTCCTTTCGCGCGCTGTTGACCAGACAAGAGTTGAGCAGTGGTTTGTCACACAATTGAAAAAGGAAGCGATGGATAACTCTGAGCTCAAACGAAAGCGAACATATTTACCTCAGAGCAAAAAAGTATTTCCGTTTCGACGTCAATGGAATTCAGATGCACTGTTGTGAGTAAGTGTTTTGTTTGAAAGTCTGTTCTGTTTGAAAGTCAAATGCTTTTTGACTTTATAGAGGTCAAATAAAAGTGTTTGGTTCTATAATGTAACACTGATTAATTACAACTTTTGGAAGGAGGGACAGTAAAAAGAAATTCGGGCCAGACATCATCATCAACAGGCATGGCAAAACAGAGTGATAGCCTTCTTTCTTCAAGATCTCTTTTACTCTGTATAAATCTCCCACTTTACCACCACCAAAGCACCCCCAGACCATCATATTGCCTCCACCACGCATGACAGAACAGGGTCAAGCACTCCTCCAGCATCTTTTCATTTGTGTCTTATGATTTGAACACATAACATTTAGATTTGTCTGTCCATAATACCCTTTCCCAATCTTCAGTGTCAGTGTTCTTTTGCCTGTCTTTTTATTGGCCAGTCTGGCCTTTACATTGCAACTCTGCCTAGAAGGCCAGTATCCCTATCACCTCTTCACTGTTGAAGTTGAGACTGTTGTTTTGCGGGTAGTATTTAATATAATTGTCTAGACACTAATATAATTGTCCTCTTGCTCAGTTGCGCATCAGGGCTTCCCACTCCTCTTTCTAGTCTGGTTAGACCCAGTTTGCACTGTTCTATGAAAAGAATAGTACAGAGTTGTAAAATATCTTCAGTTTTCTGGGCAATTTTTTGCATGGAATAGCCTTCATTTCTCAGAACAAGAATAGACTGATGAGTTTCAGAATAAATATACATTTTCCATCTAGATTGGATGCCTTTTCACCACAATGAGGTCCTAAAATCCACTTGTTTTATGTCTAGATTATGTCACATCATCTTTCGCGCGCTGTTGACCAGACAAGAGTTGAGCAGTGATGTGACGTGTGGCTGTCTGGTTTGTCACACAATTGAAAAAGGAAGCGACGGATAACTCTGAGCTCCAATGAAAGCGAACATATTTACCTCAGAGCAAAAAAGTATTTCTGTTTCGACGCCAATGGAACTCAGATGCACTGTTGTGAGTAAGTGTTTTGTTTGAAAGTCAGTGTTTTGTTTGAAAGTCAAACGCTTCTTAACTAAGAACAAATCCCAAAGTTAGCAATAAGAATTTCATAGTCCAGTAGGTAATGGACAGGTTTGCACTAAAGATATTTTGGGGGATCAGTTTCACACATTTACGGGGTTTCTCCAATTCAGGGGTTCTGTTTATGTCACCATTTGATAATGATTCATGTTTACCTCATGACTAATGAATGAAGTGATCACATTTAAGGTGGAATGTCAGTCATTTGGTTATGTGGAGGCCAGTTCACTTGTATAAGCCCCATTTAGGGGCTTTGTTGCCAAGCATGTTGATATGTTCAAGGATGTGTGCTTTGGGTTAAAAAAAACTGCTATTTTGTGAAGCAGTTTTATTCTTCTTGAGACAATAATACCCCAGCTGGGAAGCTGGAGAGTATGCCTGATTCAGGCTTAGTGTCATTTGCAGTTTGAGAAGGCCACCGTCTAACAGTCATGTGAATACATTTGTCAGATATCACTATTGAACAATCTGTCCTCGAGACCTTCTGAATATCTTTCCATAAGACCTTCTGAATATTATTCCTTAGGAGCTTCTGAATATTTGTCCTTTAGACTGTTTGAATATCTGTCCTTAAGATGGCAGAATATTTTATCCTTAATTTCAACAGAAACATCACAGAGATCTTCATCTCTTTTACAAGTGAGTTCTGGCCAAGATAGCGTTCACGAATATCTGTCTGTCCTTAAGAACGTCTGAATGTGTCCTTTATATCTTCTGAATAACTGTACTTAACAACGTCTGAATATCCCTCTGAATATCTGTCCTTAAGATTGAATCTCTACGTTCCCTATTTTACAGAAGTAGAGGAAGATAACTTTCATCAAACTTGCTGGTTCACTGAAACAGGTGTAATTCTTGAACGTTGAAAGTTATTTCAGCTCAGACTTCAGAAAAGTGGAGGAAGATGGGTGAGAGGATGAGATGACAGGGAAAAAAAGGAAGATGGATGAGATGACAGGGAAGAAAAGGAAGATGGATGAGAGGATGAGATGACAGGGAAGAAAAGGAAGATGGATGAGAGGATGAGATGACAGGGAAGAAAAGGAAGATGGATGAGAGGATGAGATGACAGGGAAGAAAAGGAAGATGGATGAGAGGATGAGATGACAGGGAAGAAAAGGAAGATGGATGAGAGGATGAGATGACAGGGAAGAAAAGGAAGATGGATGAGATGACAGGGAAGAAAAGGAAGATGGATGAGATGATAAGATGACAGGAAAGAAAAGGAAGATGGATGAGAGGATGAGATGACAGGGAAAAAAGGAAGATGGATGAGAGGATGAAATGACAGGGACGAAAAGGAAGATGGATGAGAAGACAGGGACGAAAAGGAAGATGGATGAGAGGATGAGATGACAGGGACAAAAAGGAAGATGGATGAGAGGATGAGATGACAGGAAAAAAGATGGACAAAAGGATGAGATGACAGGGAAGAAAAGCACAGAGGACAGGACAGTTATTCAAACATTGTTTAACTGTCAGCATCTATAAGACTTGGGCGTTACCCGTGGGCGTTTCAGTACTTTCAAACAAATCCATATAAAATGATCAAAAATACTAAGAATAAAAGTTTATTCAAAAACTGACCAGCATGCTGTTCAACTAGTTACACTATCCTTAAGGGGTTTAGTTACTGATTATAGAAAAACATGCAAGCAGACACACACATTCATTAAATGGAGACAATTAAAGTTGATTACAAATCCTAAACCTAACCTCAACCCTAAACCTAACCTTAACCCTAACCTTACGCAATATAGCTTAACCACCATGTTAGTCTTCCCATTATCACTTTTGTTCTTTCTCCTCTATTTCTCCCCATCTCCCATTCTAAACAATAACTATTCTCCTGTTGATTAGTAAAACCAGATCTGATTTCTTGTTTCCATCAACACGAGAGTTCCAGTCTGTCTGTGATAAACCGTTAACTGGAAGCTTTCCACCCAACACCCAACGACATGGCGACAGAGAAGGGACTTCGGAGAGGCAGAGGAGGGAGTACAGAGGTGGGAGTACAGAGGAGGAGGGACAGAGAGACAGAGGAGGGAGTACAGAGAAACTGAGGAGGGAGTACAGGGAGACAGATGAGGGAGAAAGACAGAAGGGAGGACAGAGGAGGGAGGATAGAGAGACAGAGGAGGGAAGACACTGAGAGGGTATGTGTAATTAATTAGATGGGGAGAGCGGAGAGAAGGAGTTGTCATTAATATAGATGTGGAGAGAAGAGAGTGAAGAGGAAGAGGAGAGAGAGAAAAGGAGTTATCATTAATATAGACGTGGGGAAAGAAGAGGAGGAGTTGTCATTAATTTAGACATGGGGAGAGAAGAGGAGGAGTTGTCATTAATATAGACGTGGGGAGAGAAGAGGAGGAGTTGTCATTAATAGAGACGTGGGGAGAGAAGAGGAGTTGTCATTAATATAGAGGTGGGGAGAGAAGAGGAGGAGTTGTCATTCATATAGACGTGGGGAGAGAAGAGGAGGAGTTGTCATTAATATAGACGTGGGGAGAGAAGAGGAGGAGTTGTCATTCATATAGACGTGGGGAGAGAAGAGGAGGAGTTGTCATTCATATAGACGTGGGGAGAGAAGAGGAGGTGTTGTCATTAATATAGACGTGGGGAGAGAAGAGGAGGTGTTGTCATTAATATAGACGTGGGGAGAGAAGAGGAGGAGTTGTCATTAATATAGACGTGGGGAGAGAAGAGGAGGTGTTGTCATTAATATAGACGTGGGGAGAGAAGAGGAGGTGTTGTCATTAATATAGACGTGGGGAGAGAAGAGGAGGAGTTGTCATTAATATAGACGTGGGGAGAGAAGAGGAGGTGTTGTCATTAATATAGACGTGGGGAGAGAAGATGAGGAGTTGTCATTAATATAGATGTGGGGAGAGAAGAGGAGGAGTTGTCATTAATATAGACGTGGGGAGAGAAGAGGAGGAGTTGTCATTAATATAGACGTGGGGAGAGAAGAGGAGGAGTTGTCATTAATATACACTCACCTAAAGGATTATTAGGAACACCATACTAATACTGTGTTTGACCCCCTTTCGCCTTCAGAACTGCCTTAATTCTACGTGGCATTGATTCAACAAGGTGCTGAAAGCATTCTTTAGAAATGTTGGCCCATATTGATAGGATAGCATCTTGCAGTTGATGGAGATTTGTGGGATGCACATCCAGGGCACGAAGCTCCCGTTCCACCACATCCCAAAGATGCTCTATTGGGTTGAGATCTGGTGACTGTGGGGGCCATTTCAATACAGTGAACTCATTGTCATGTTCAAGAAACCAATTTGAAATGATTCGAGCTTTGTGACATGGTGCATTATCCTGCTGGAAGTAGCCATCAGAGGATGGGTACATGGTGGTCATAAAGGGACGGACATTGTCAGAAACAATGCTCAGGTAGGCCGTGGCATTTAAACAATGCCCAATTGGCACTAAGGGGCCTAAAGTGTGCCAAGAAAACATCCCCCACACCATTATACCACCACCACCAGCCTGCACAGTGGTAACAAGGCATGATGGATCCATGTTCTCATTCTGTTTACGCCAAATTCTGACTCTACCATCTGAATGTCTCAACAGAAATCGAGACTCATTAGACCAGGCAACATTCTTCCTGTCTTCAACTGTCCAATTTTGGTGAGCTCACAAATGCTTTGCTGCATACCTCGGTTGTAACAAGTGGTTATTTCAGTCCAAGTTGCTCTTCTATCAGCTTGAATCAGTCGGCCCATTCTCCTCTGACCTCTAGCATCAACAAGGCATTTTCGCCCACAGGACTACTGGATGTTTTTCCCTTTTCACACCATTCTTTGTAAACCCTAGAAATGGTTGTGCATGAAAATCCCAGTAACTGAGCAGATTGTGAAATACCAGCCCGTCTGGCACCAACAACCATGCCACGCTTAAAATTGCTTAAATCACCTTTCTTTCCCATTCTGACATTCAGTTTGGAGTTCAGGAGATTGTCTTGACCAGGACCACACCCCAAAATGCATTGAAGCAACTGCCATGTGATTGGTTGAATAGATAATTGCATTAATGAGAAATTGCACAGGTGTTCCTAATAATCCTTTAGGTGAGTGTAGATGTGGGGAGAGAAGAGGAGGAGTTGTCATTAATATAGACGTGGGGAGAGAAGAGGAGGAGTTGTCATTAATATAGACGTGGGGAGAGAAGAGGAGGAGTTGTCATTAATATAGACGTGGGGAGAGAAGAGGAGGAGTTGTCATTAATATAGACGTGGGGAGAGAAGAGGAGGAGTTGTCATTAATATAGACGTGGGGAGAGAAGAGGAGGAGTTGTCATTAATATAGACGTGGGGAGAGAAGAGGAGGAGCTGACATCAGAGTGGAGTTAATTAGAAAAGGTTGTAGATGGAAGGAGTGGATGATGGAGCAGGGTGTAGTGGAGACATGAGGGCGGGAGGAGGAGATATGTTGATTTCAGTGTGTGGTTAATTAGCTAGCTGACACAGAGCATAGCCCACGTCTGGGACCATCTGAGAGACGCACAACGGTGACCTAGAATAACCCGTTTTCTCCCCTCCATTTCTCCCTCTCTTTTCATCCCTAACTCTCTATTCCCCTGTTCCTCCCTCATCACTCGCTACAGTTATGAGAGACGTTGAAGTTTAGTTGGAATTCACACATAATACATTCCACACACGCAGTGTTGTACAGACAAGACACGCACACACGCACCCTGACATTCTCTCCTCCGATGCGTTTACTCCTCTCCCTCATTCTCGCTTCTGTGAAAGGGTGGACTCCTTTCCCTCATTCTCTCCTCTGTGAAGGTGTTTACTCCTCTCCCTCATTCTCTCCTTTGTGAAAGTGTGCACTCCTCTCTGGTCCTCTGTGAAAGCATATAGTCCTCTCCTTCCCTGCTCGGTGAAATTGTATAGTCCTCTCTCCTACCCTATGAAAGCATATACTCATCGGTCTGTCCCTTTTCCCTCCTTTGTTTAACTGTACACTCCTCTCTCCCACTCTTTTCTCCCGCTCTGCGACTGTACACCCCTCTCTCTCCCTGTGAAAGAATGCAGCCCTCTCCCTCTCCTCTGTGAATGCAGCCCTCTCCCTCTCCTCTGTGAATGCAGCCCTCTCCCTCTCCTCTGTGAATGCAGCCCTCTCCCTCTCCTCTGTGAATGCAGCCCTCTCCCTCTCCTCTGTGAATGCAGCCCTCTCCCTCTCCTCTGTGAATGCAGCCCTCTCCCTCTCCTCTGTGAATGCAGCCCTCCCCCTCTCCTCTGTGAATGCAGCCCTCCCCTTTCCTCTGTGAATGCGCACACTCCACTCTCTCTCCTCTCTCCTGTGAAAGCGTAATTACGCAGTGTACAGTTGTCCAAACGCTTTTGTACAAAACAGACATTAACAGACATTGTAGGGCAAGACTCAATGTGTGTGTGTGTGTGTGTGTGTGTTGTCATTCCTTTTACCAAACAAATACAGCTTGTTAAATGTGTTATGTAAAGTGCCCACAGCATGTGGGCTGTCACTCTCACTGTGTGTGTGTGTGTGTCTTGGGGGTTTGTGATGTATGCTTCTGGATGCATTTGATTTTAATTGGAGTTTTGTAACGAGAGGGTCATTTACCCCAGGCCCCACTGGAGAGGGAAATGGAGAGAATGAGAGGAGGAGAGAAAGGAGGGTAAGAGCAAAAGTGCAAGTTGGAGATGAGACATTGTCATTAATTTTAAAATACCTTTATCGGCCCTTTTGTCGTACATCAAAAGTTCAGAATGAAATTCATTTTGACCTGAACAGTTAAAAACAAGCCCTCATCAATGTTACACACAGTGACAGTAAAGGTTTTGCACACACCTACTAACTGAAGAGTATTTCTTCATTTTTACTATTTGCCACTTTGTAGAATAATAGTGAAGACCTCAAAACCATGAAACAACACATATGGAATCATATAGCAGCCAACAAAGTGTTAAACAAATCACAATACATTATTATTCAAAGTAGCCACCCTTCGCCTTGATGCACTTTGCATACCCGTTGCATTCTCTCAACCAGTTTCACGAGGGCAGCTACTTTGAAGAATCAACAATATGAAATGTATTACGAATAAAGAAGCATTATTGAATGAGTAGTTGTCCAAACCTTTGACTGGTAGCCTGACGCCATACCTCCCACATGGGACACTGGTGACTGCCAATGTCAGCAGAGATAGTGGGTATCACTCTATTTGGGGTGCTAGCTGCTGTGCCTTGTGTTGTTAGCTACTTGTCTACCTGCCAAACACTTGGCTTTTTGTTTCTTGCTTTTTATGACAACCTAATTGAAATTCTGTGTTTAAAAGCTTCACCAATGTGTTAGTTTTGTTTTCAATCAACAGACTTCTGTATGATCGCCATGCTACCAAGTGAAATAAATCAGAAGTAGAACTTAAAAGTCCCTTTTCTCAGGACTGAAAAGAATATGTTCTAAAGTTAATGCAGTGAAAATCGAGTTAAACAGGCAGCCTGTTAACAAAACTAAACCACAGCTAGACTTTAATGGCGCATCTAGCAGATGTTTAGAAATGTGTTTTAGCTGTAGCTGTTTAACCCCTTTAAACATCCACATACTAGTAAATATAACTTTATTATGATTGCAGAGTAGATGAAGCATTGTTTTTTTGTACAATGTCACCTTCTCTTGATGACATTTGGATGGGTTTTATGGCTACAAAGAGCAGCAAGGTTAGTGATGATTGAATTCCAAGCAGTGGCGTGCAACAGCACACTCAGTGTTTTAATAAGAATAGCAGTCCCCCATTTTTCTTGCAAAGGCCTGAAGGATGAAAGCTGGAAGATGTGTTGAAATCAAGTAACTGCCTCTGATGAGATCTACAGCAGACTCACACAACTCAATCGCTGTCAGAAAACTGATTTCTGCCCTTCCCAGAAGACAGGGTTTGTAGACAACTGGCTCTCTCTTTGGGCCCCACCAGAGCAGAGCCAAGCCTGACCCGAAGAACGGTGACAGACTCTAGTCTGTGTAGTTAGATACATTTGCGAAATATTAAAAATATTGTTTTATTCCTGCTTAATTTGAAACATTTCACTAAAATAGTCATGGCATCGAAACCTTCTGGTTCAACTAAAGCACTCAAGAGGGCAACTTCTTGTGCTTGTTAGACATAATTGATTACTCCCTAACTTCTGGTTATTTTTCTCTCGCTGTGTGTCCTCCCCCTCCCCCCCACCTCCCTCAGCCCTGTATCCCTTTCTCTGATAAACTTGTCAGTACTTGGATAGGGAGCTGCGGAGAGGAGAGTAGTTTTGTAACCTCTGTGTGGAAAGACTGCTGAACAGTTTCTATCTCTTTCTCCCCTCTCTCCTCTTATCTCAACCCCCCCCCCCCTTGGTTCTGACCCACGCAACAACACACACACACACACACTCCCTCACCCCATCCTCACCCCCTCATCAAACTCTCTCTCCCTCCACCCTCACCCGTTCATCACTCTGTCTCCCTCTCTGATAAAGTTGTCAGTATTAGTGTTGGGTGGGGAAAAGGGGTGATGTAGTTGCGTAACCTCCGTGTGGAAAGATTACTGAGCAGTTTCTCCCTCTCCTCTTATCTTTCCCTCTGACTTTGTGTGTGAAGAGATTACTGAGCAATTTCTTCCCTCTGTATTATGGTAAAACAAACTTTGCCTGGACACACACAGCACAAAGACTGAGTGAGGGACACCGGAAAAAAAGAGAGACACAGAAAAAGAGGTGGATGTGACAGAGAGACAGACAACTGATCAACTGCACTGTACTATTTCATCCAATAATTCATCTAATCATCTCCTCTTCTCCCATATTGTTTTGCTTTGTCAATGTTCTATTCTTCAATTAATGTCACAATGACAAAGCACCAGCCCAGGCCGTGTCACACAGCATTGTAGGGGTGGGGGTTGGGGGGGGGGGGGGGGTGTAGTGGCGGGAAGGGGCGCCAGTGGATGAAGGGGGTAATAATCACACTACAGAACCTGCTTTTTCATATCTGCCACGTGGTAAACTGAGAATGCCCAAACGGAGAGAGGGAACGCCGGACCTATCATGAGGCTGCTCTAAGGAGAAGGCAGGATATGAACCCACGGAATAATGACAACAAAAACATACAACCATGTCAGGGACTACACAAACCCTGAATTAAATTGGAAAGTCTTCACGTATGCAGAACATCAGAGGAAAGATCACTGTGTGTTATCACAACAGAGCTTTCTGTAACCAAAAAGCCACTGGGGCACAAACATCACTGTAAACACAATATGTATTTGTCTGTCCATTTATTCTCCCTCTCGCAACTTTCTTTTTTTCCCCGTTCATACTATTTTGCAAATAGTCACCACAGTAACATATCCAATAATATAACACTTGAAATGACTCCATAGTTTTAGGGGATTGTAAAGTTGACTCATTGTCTGTTAGTTATGGTCTATTCCACCTGCTTTGACAATAGAAAACATCTGTCTCCCAACGAAGCCCTTTGAATTGAATTGACTTGAATTGAAAGAGAGAATCTGGGAGAGGGAGTAGGCAGCAAATGAGGGGGAGAGTGAAAGATATTGGAAAAAGACAGAGAATGACAGATGGAGAAAAGGAGAGGAAGAGAGAGAGATGGAGTGAGAGAGTAATTGAAAGAGAAAGAGGGCATATTTCCGCTGTCTGGAGCTTTTGTTGACTGAGGACACTCTAAATGAGACACACAAACACACACACAAAAAAAGAGTGAAAGATGAAAGACCTCAAAGGGAAATCAATATATTAGCCACAAAGCCTAATAACACTCTCACACACACACATGCATACACATGCGCACACACGACTCACATTCTATTCAAAAAGGAAACAACAATAAGAAAGACTTCAAACAAAAGGAAAACACCAATTAACTAAATCCAAACCACTCCTGATATAAAACTGAATAATAAATATTCATATAAGCAGCGTAAAAATACGTAGGTGAATATAAAACCTTGGAATACATTAAGCTGTTTGGAAACCCACGACAGGGAGATTGTTGGGTTGAATCCAAAGGTTCTGAGTGAGGGAGTGTGTGTGTGTGTGTGTGCGTGTGTGTGTGTGTAAATGACCCATTTAAATGGTCTGCTTGAAATCGGGTTCCCTCGCTGAACCCACTGCTGCCATCAACCTAAAAAGACCTGAATTAACCCTCCTATCAAAATGCTGGGTTTAGCGGTTTGTGTGTGTTTGTGTGTGCGCGCGCGCGCTCTGGTACCTCTGGTAGTTGAAGAGGCGTGAGCCCCACTGTTTGTGGTGTCCCCTGGGTCCGGAGTGGAAGAAGCAGGAGTCGGTCCCATCAAACCTGTTCAGCCCATCAGCCGTGTTGCTAGAGGCGTGGCTATGGACCACATCCAATAGTACAGTGATCCCCAAGGAGTGGGCGGTGTCCACTAACCTCTTCAGGTCCTCTGGGGTACCAAAACGACTGCGGTGGGGAGAAGGGGGGGGGGGGGGGGTCATTAGTACAACAAGATCCTATCACATAGTATGATTTTTAAATAATTAATTTGCATTTTATTGCATGACATAAGTATTTGATCATCTACCAATCAGTAAGAATTCAGGCTCTCACAGACCTGTTAGTTTTTTTTTTAAGAAGCCCTCCTGTTCTCCACTCATTACCTGTATTAACTGCACCTGATTGAACTCGTTACCTGTATAAAAGACACCTGTCCACACACTCAATCAAACAGACTCCAGCCTCTCCACAATGGCCAAGACCAGAGAGCTGTGCAAGGACATCAGGGATAAAATTGTAGACCTGCACAAGGCTGGGATGGGCTACAGGGCAATAGGCAAGCAGCTTGGTGAGAAGGCAACAACTGTTGGCGCAATTATTAGAAAATGGAAGAAGTTCAAGATGACGGTCATCTCCCTCGGTCTGGGGCTCCATGAAAGATCTCACCTCGTGGGGCATCAATGATCATGAGGAAGGTCAGGGACCAGCCCAGAACTACACGGCAGGACCTGGTTAATGAACTGAGGAGAGCTGGGACCACAGTCTCAAAGAAAACCATAAGTAACACACTACGCTGTCATGGATTAAAATCCTGGAGCGCACGCAAGGTCCCCCTGCTCAAGCCAGCGCATGTCCAGGCCCGTCTGAATTTTGCCAATGACCATCTGGATGATCCAGAGGAGGAATGGGAGAAGGTCATGTGGTCTGATGAGACAAAAATAGAGCTTTTTGGTCAAACTCCACTTGCCGTGTTTAGAGGAAGAAGAAAGTTGAGTGCAACCCCAAGAAACACCATCCCAACCGTGAAGCATGGAGGTGGAAACATAATTATTTGGGGATGCTTTTCTGCAAAGGGGACAGGATGACTGCACCGTATTGAGGGGAGGTTGGATGGGGCCATGTACCTTCCCTCAGTAAGAGCATTGAAGATGGGTCATGACTGGGTCTTCCAGCATGACAACGACCCGAAACATACAGCCAGGACAACTAAGTGGCTCCGTAAGAAACATCTCAAGGTCCTGGAGTGGCCTAGCCAGTCACCAGACCTGAACCCAATAGAAAATCTTTGGAGGGAGCTGAAAGTCTGTATTGCCCAGCGACAGCCCCGAAACCTGAAAGATCTGGAGAAGGTCTATATGGAGGAGTGGGCCAAAATCCATGCTGCAGTGTGTGCAAACCTGGTCAAAAAGTACAGGAAACATATGATCTCTGTAATTGCAAACAAAGGTTTCTGTACCAAATATTAAGTTCTGCTATTCTGATGTATCAAATACTTATGTCATGCAATAAAAAACAAATGAATTACTTAAAAATCATACAATGTGATTTTCTGGATTTTTGTTTTAGATTGCGTCACTCACAATTGAAGAGTACCTATGATAAAAATGACATACTTCTACATGCTTTGTAAGTGGGAAAACCTGCAAAATCGGCAGTGTATCAAAAAAATATAAAAACACCTGACAACCAAAAAAACTGAGCTAATAGGAATCCATCTTGCCCTAAAGAGAGTATAAAGTGGCAGAATACAGGACCACTGTAACTGAACGAAAATAGAGAAAATACCTGGCAATGTAAAGACTCTGTGAACATGGCTTT
Organism: Esox lucius; assembly: GCF_011004845.1. NCBI lineage: Eukaryota > Metazoa > Chordata > Actinopteri > Esociformes > Esocidae > Esox > Esox lucius. The sequence continues at coordinate 37,307,511 of NC_047575.1, forward strand.
GCTACAGAGAGAGTTGGCTGCTGGCAGACATGGCTCTATAGAGAAGACCAACTAGGCGCACACTGCCCACAAAATAAGGTAGGCACCGGGTTACACTTTCTAGCCTGATTAATGTAAGCAGAGAAAATTTCCCTCAGATCATACAGACTCACTATGATTTTGACATAAAATGATACATTATTATGACCACTGCACCTTTTTCTTTCCTTTCCAACAAAGTCAAAAAGAAAGGTTTTGTCTGAGGAACAAAAGGGTTAAAATTAAGAGGCCACTGCAATTTGAAGTTCCTCACACAAAACCTTCCTTTTCAACTTTTTTGAATTGCCTTACATTAGCTAACATCTTTGTGTCAACATTTTCTGGCCATAACAACAAAATACAAAATGTATTAGACCATCAAGGCATACATTTTTTTTCAGGCCCTTAAATCTATACTTTCCAAACTAAACTACACTATATAGTTTTGTTTTATATATAGACTAACAGAGTTACGTTACAGTCTGCATTAATGTCCATGTGCTCCGGGAGTAGACGTGTAGGCTTACGTAGTCTGTTGACTATCAGGCCCACAGCCGAGAAAACCCTTTCAGCTGCGGATGCCCAGATATGCTGTTGCTAGCCGTGACAATTTCCTGTATTTGGCTATTAGCCAGATTTGTTTAGTCTATATGTAATAACTCGTCATTACTGCTGTCAAGTGAGTCAATTGGTAGTACAGATCTTTTTGTAACTTTCGAAAATTAGATTAGCTTGTTGATAAATGCCATCCTTGTCGAAATGTCGACAATTCGACTATTGGAGCAATATCAGAAAGGAGTTTCTCAGAGAAAAATTGCAAAGAGTTTGAAGTTATCATCATCAACGGTGCATAATATCATCCAAAGTTTCAGAGAATCTGGAACAATCTCTGTGCGTAAGGGTCAAGGCTGGAAAACCATACTGGATGCCCGTGATCTTCGGGCCCTCAGGCGGCACTGCATCACATACAGGAATGATACTGTAATGGAAATCACAACATGGGCTCAGGAATACTTCCAGAAAACATTGTCGGTGAACACAATCCACCATGCCATTCGCCATTGCCGGCTAAAACTCCATAGGTCAAAAAAGAAGCTGTATCTAAACAGGATACAGAAGCGCAGGCGTTTTCTCTGGGTCAAGAATAATTTAAAATGGAATGTGGCAAAGTGGAAAAGTGTTCTGTGGTCAGACAAATCAAAATTTGAAGTTCATTTTGGAAAACTGGGACGCCATGTCATCCGGACTAAAGAGGACAAGGACAACCCAAGTTGTTATCAACGCTCAGTTCAGAAGCCTGAATCTCTGATGGTATGGGGTTGCATGAGTGAGTGTGGCATGGGCAGCCTACACATCTGGAAAGGCACCAACAGTTATATCCAAGTTCTAGAACAACATATGCTCCCATCCAGACGTCGTCTCTTTCAGGGAAGACCTTGCATTTTCCAACATGATTCCACATCATTGCATTCTGTTTTTATTCACAACTGTACAGTGTCCCAACTTTTTTGGAATCGGGTTTGTACATTTTTAAATATAGGATTTAAATGATTTGCACAGCATTGCATTCTGTCTGTCTTTAGATTTTCTTTTACATACACAGCGTCCCAACTTTTTCAGAAACAGGGTTGTTGATAGATGATCTCCAACAGTTGCAGCAGGAAGACCTGAGATTCCACAGATGAAGGAGGAAATTCCTGACATTCACCAGGAAATGCATTCTCCATCCTAAATAAGCACTAAGCTTCCACACATCCAAACCCTGAAGAATTCAGGTTATTCTGGAGTAAAACAGCGTCTAAACCAATGCTAAATAGGTGTATGTAATAAACTGGTTATTGAAAAGTACAAGGGATATTTATCCTTGAAGACATTGTTTAAATGAGCTATTTAACTTTTGTATAGAAGGTAGGAATGTCTACTGTTACCGGAATTACAAATAGAGCCTTTTCAGCCATGATTTGGTTACACACACACTTTATTACCAAGTTGAGGACCGGCAATTTTGTTAGGGAATAATTTTATTCCCTAACCTTAACCCTAAACCTAACTGTAGGTCAATATCCTATATTTTATGCCTAACCTTAACTCAAATAACTCTAACATCAGAACCTAACCCATAACACCAAAACACAACTCTAAACTATAGCAGTAAAATACATTCTAACCCGAACCCCAAGTCAGATAAATCTTGTTATTAAAAAGTCAGCACCGGCCAAACGTCTTCACGTCGTTCTTCGATGTAGACCTTTGGTCCATGTTAATTAACTGTGGTACTCACTCTGATGGCATAACAGGAACACAGAAAAGTCGACATGACCTGTTTCTCTCTCCCTCCCTCCCTCCCTCCCCCCTCCATTCCTGTCCCTCCCTCCACCTCCCCCACGTCTTCCTTTCCCAGCCTCCCCCTCCCCTGCTCCCTCTCCCGCTGTCTCTTTGTATTCTACTGAGCTGATGTAACTGACAGTGATCACTGTTTCAATCCTTCTAAAACTCTGCGTGTGTTAGTTTTGCCATCATCCCCTGCAAACTAATGTGTGCCGTTAGGACGTCCCCAAAATGTCAGGAAGTTGTGTGATGGTCCCCTGGACATCCTCAGGCTTAGTTAATATTGATCTAGGGACTCCTCCGTCCCATAATGAAGTGTAAATGTGTTTACAGTCAGATTACAGTTCCGTCACCTCCACTCTGCATGATGTACGGCTCTGTCTGTGTGTTTATCTGTGAGTGTGTGTGTGTGTGCGCCCCAGCATACAGGCGTTGTTCTAGGCACGTTCAGGCAGAACTAAAATTTGGTTTTCAGGGTACATTAGGGTGATTATGTTGTTAACAGGGTGTGTTAGGGTGATGCTGTAGTTTAAATGTTGTTTACCGGGTGTTTTAGGTGGATGTAGTAGGGGTGTTGTTGCTTACAAGGTCCATTGAGTTGATGTAGGAATTAAAATATAGTTTTAAAGGGGGTTAGGCTGATGTAGTAGTTGACAAGTTTTTTACAGGCTATGTTAAGATAATGTAGTATCTTAAATCTTTTTTCTGGGATGTGTTAGGCTGATGTAGTAGTTTATAAGCTGTTTACAAGTTATGTTAGTGTAATGTAGTAGTTATACATTGTTTACATTGTGCGTTAGGGGATGATGTTACAGCTGTAAGCTTGTTTACATGATGTTTTAGGGTATTTTAAGATTGTAAGTGTTGTTCACAGTGTGTGTTAAGCTGATGTAGTAGGTGCGATGCTGCTTACAGGGTGTGAGGCAGAGATTTAAATGCTGGTTATAGGATGTGTTTGAGTGACATTAATTGTGATGTTGTTGGGGTGATGGGGTGGTTTAAATTCTGTTTCCTTGGTGTGTTGGGGTGATGGTGTAATTACCGCAGCTGTCCTAAATAGAATACCAATGTAAAGTGTTAGTCACGTTTCATGAGTTAATAAAATATTTCTGATATGTTCCACATAAAGCATTTTCATGTCATGTAAATTCCACAGAATGAATTTATTTAAATTGGCTGATATCCTTATATAGCCTATGAAATTGGAATAGGATGAAAAAATGGGGTGAAATACAAAAAGTGTAGAGCATGTCTGTGTGCGCACGTGCATGTAGAGCGTGCATGTGTGAGTGCGCTGGTTACCTGGATGCAGCAAAGAAGTTGGTGACCTGGTATCCAAAGCTTCCGTAGTATGCATGTTCCATGATGGCCATCAGCTGGACACAGTTATAACCTGACAGACATTACAACCAGTTATAACCTGACAGACATTACAACCAGTTATAACCTGGCAGAAACACATTAAAACCACAAGTAAATGAACAGAACGAGACATTGTAAAAAGTTAACCTGACAGACAGAAATAATAACCAGTTATATCCTGACAGAAATAGGCATCTGACTATAACCAGATAGTGATACTTGACAGAGACCATAATGAACAGACAGGATCCTTATCAATAACATACAGTGGGGAGAACAAGTATTTGATACACTGCCGATTCTGCAGGTTTTCCCACTTACAAAGCATGTACTGAATTTCAGCTCCCTCCAAAGATTTTTCTATTGGGTTCAGGTCTGGAGACCAGCTAGGCCACTCCAGGACCTTGAGATGCTTCTTACGGAGCCACTCCTTAGTTGCCCTGGCTGTGTGTTAAGGGTCGTTGTCATGCTGGAAGACCCAGCCATGACCCATCTTCAAAGCTCTTACTGAGGGAAAGAGGAATGATGTTTCCACCTCCATGATTCACGGTTGGGAAGGTGTTCTTGGGGTTGTACTCATCCTTCTTCTTCCTCCAAACACGGCGAGTGGAGTTTAGACCAAAAAGCTCTATTTTTGTCTCGTCAGACCACATGACCTTCTCCCATTCCTCCTCTGGATCATCCAGATGGTCATTGGCAAACTTCAGACAGGCCTGGACATGCGCTGGCTTGAGCAGGGGGACCTTGCGTGTGCTGCAGGATTTTAATCCATGACGGCGTAGTGTGTTACTAATGGTTTTCTTTGAGACTGTGGTCCCAGCTCTCTTCAGGTCATTGATCAGGTCCTGCCGTGTAGTTCTGGGCTGATCCCTCACCTTCCTTATGATCACCGATGCCCCACGAGGTGAGATCTTGCATGGAGCCCCAGGCAGAGGGTAATTGACGTCATCTTGAACTTCTTCCATTTGCTAAGAATTGCGCCAACAGTTGTTGCCTTCTCACCAAGCTGCTTGCCTATTCTCCTGTAGTCCATCCCAGCCTTGTGCAGGTCTACAATTTCATCCCTGATGTCCTTACACAGCTCTCTGGTCTTGACCATTGTGGAGAGGTTGGAGTCTGTTTGATTGAGTGTGTGGACAGGTGTCATTTATGCAGGTAACGAGTTCAAACAGGTGCAGTTAATACCGGTAATGAGTGGAGAATAAGAGGACTTCTTAAAGAAAACTAACAGGTCTGTGAGAGACGGAATTCTTACTGGTTGGTAGGTGATCAAATACTTACGTCATGCAATGAAATGCAAATTAATTATATAAAAATCATATAATGTGATTTTCTGGATTTTTGTTTTAGATTCCGTCTCTCACAGTTGAAGTGTACCTATGACATTAAAGACCTCTACATCCTTTGTAAGTAGGAAAACCTGCAAAATCGGCAGTGTATCAAATACTTGTTCAAATACTTGTCATAGGTAGGTGTTTGAGTAAAATGAACAGTTTTGTTTTATTCTATAAACTACTGCCAACATAACTCCCAAATTCCAAATAAAAATATTGCCATTTAGAGTATTTATTTGTAGACAATAACAACTGGTCAAAATAAAAATATATGCATTGTTTTCAGACATCAAATAATTTAAAGAAAAAAGAGGTTTCTTGTGTTGGAATTTAACAGACACTGGAATGGAATGGCTGGCATACATGTAGAGATGCTGATTCAAGAAAAATTAGGAGTGGTATCTTCATTTTTTCCAGAGCTGTATGTCTGCCTGCCTGCCTGTCTTCATGGTCTACTTATAAATCAAATATAACTACACTATTTCAGTGCAGCTAGTCAGTGTTGCAACCTTGGCTGATGATAAAACCATATCAATGGTGTAATACTGCAGAAGGGCCAACCTCCACCCTGCACAGAAAGGGAGTCAGAGGCGAGGTTTCTATCTTCAGTATATCCATCCCACGGAGTGCCCCAGGTCCCTGACCCTTGATGTTTCCTGACAGACTTCTTATGTAATCTGTTTCTGTGTGAACAGGCCTGCGATGATGATGCCTACACTGACTGTACCCCGTCTGAAAACCGCGGCTGCGGACATTTCTGGCTCATACTCACCCAGGTCTTTGATCTTCGGCAAGACATTGAGGGTGAAATTGGTGTAGGTGGCGATCTCCTCCTTTGGCGAGGCGATGCCGACATGAGCCTCATAGATTCTCAGAGACCTGGGCCGCTTGGGACGCTGGTGTTGGTGCTTCAGCCGAAAAGAGAGGATGAGGGGCTACTGAGTTTCACTGAGTACAACATTCAAACTGCCAGAGCTGAGGAACAAACATGGACAAACACACTGCAAGGTGGAAACACCACAGGAGCCTTGTATCAGGGTAGGGCGTGTTCCACACACACACACACACACACACACACACACACACACAGGCAGTACAGGTGCTCCAGAGAACAGTAACAGTGAAGAACAATGGAGTTGGGGGGAAAAAAACTGTTAATCTTATGGCCTTCAGGACACTTAAGGCCAGCTTACATCACTATAACAACCCTCTGAGTAGAGGGAGGAGGGGCAGAGAGAGAGAGAGAGAGAGAGAGAGAGAGAGAGAGAGACAGAGACAGAGAGAGAAAGGAAGAAAGAGAGCACACGAGAGGACGCAAAGACGTGAGTACAGAAGCCACAGGGGATGTCTGGGAAACAGTCAGACTGCTTTGATGAGAGGCAGCCCTGAGCAGGAGATCTACTGCAGAGGGAAACAGGTTGGAGTGTCGGCATGTGCATTTGTGTTGAGGAGGGGGTGGGGGGGGGGGTGTGTGGCAGGGTGAGAAGAGGGGGGGGGGGGTCCTTTATTAAGCGTTACACAAACATATATCCATTAGAAATACAAACATCAGAAAGCTTGATGGCGCCAAGCCCAGCTTACAGTGAAGAGTCTCTTAGTTCCAGGATGTGTGGGCGGCAGCCTGTGAAATGTTAATAGTGCTTAATGAATGAAAGATGCCGTCTCCAATAACTACCTTATTACAATGCCAGACACACACAACACATACATGTGACAACAGTAACGACACTCCCTGAAAGTGTTATTTCCCCCACATATTGGGCCACGTGTATATTACAGTTAAATTCCAACCACATTCATTGATGAATTGAAAAGCAATTCAACATATCACACCAAAAAATACACATTGAAATAAACGGAAACACACTGTTCTTATGTGGAAAATGGCTAAAATTGCACCAAAATAAATGCAGATAAGAAACTAATCAGACAGTAGAATAGCAGAAGGTAACACATCAGACCAAGACCAAAAGACCGAGCAGAGGGCCTCAGAAGAAAGACTGTTGATGCCCAAATGTCTGGGAGGAGTTACAAATACATTTCCAAGCAACTTGACACCCTGGCACTCTACATAAGACAGCATGTCCCAGCAAATTCAGGTCTGACCAAAGGTTGCTCATAAAAGTCTCTAAAAACCCCAGGGTAATATCAAGCAGACTACAGGCCACTCTTGCATCAATCAATGTCAAAGTACTGTGAAGAAGTGTGGGCAAAAATTCCTCCAAGCAGATGTAAGAGACTGACAATTACAAGAAATGGCTACATGAATATATTTCAATCAAAAGGGGCAACATCAGCTATTAAAGCTAGGGGTATTCTTATACTTTTAATGTATAAATGACAAGAAACCATCTTTCATTATCATTTGTTAAATTGAATAGTGTTGAAGTGGAGATTACATATTCATACATTCAAATGTGCATGTTTATACACAACACATATATACATAAAGAAAACACATACACGTACCACAAAAGGTTTGGACGGGTCCCAATGTATCCAGTCATAAGTGTTGGAGTCCGGGGATTGGTGACAGTACTTGGCCCATGGAGAGATCCGGTATAACTCCTCCCCTTCTGATGTCAGCACCACTAGCTGATTGGACATGACATGAAGAGAAAAATACAGTCATTTCACCATAAGAATGCATCTGATTTTCATACATTTTCACAGACGTCATCATAATCAGATATCACCAGCATTTTTTTAAATTAAACATGACATTATAATCGGTAAGATAAAAATATCACACATAGACCGTTATTATGAATAAGTCAGTGTATGGCTGGAAGCAGCCCATCTCAGGCCCTGGCAAGGAACATCCTCTTAGCAATGAGGGACCATTCTCAAGTATTTTAACATGATTTAATGTAATTGTACAGTTTTTCAAGAGATTTTGGTTGTTGTACTTTAAAGTCAATATCCATTAATTGTACAAATTCTGCCTACAGGCAGAGAGAATCCGTTTTAAACATTTTGCAAAACACTGTCACCATGCGGGTAGAATGCAGTCAAAAACAAGAGTTAAACAGTGAGATCTTGGTGCCTCTTCTTGGGAAGTATGCACAACATTTGTTCCATTTTAATAATTTATCAGACACTTTAATCCAGCCTGATTTACAGCAATGGGATACATTTTTGTTTTCACACTGTGGCCCTGGCCACCAATAGCTGGTTGACTCGAGTTAACCCTGGGATTGGGGAATGATGGCTTTTTGTATGATGGCTGAGACTGTCCAACATGTTTTCTCTGTATGTGCTAGGTTGATGCCGTTGATGTCATGTTTGGAATCTGTGTGTGTGAGGTCGGGGGAGTGTTTTTGTTTAAAGATGATTGACAGTCTCTCTCTATCTGCCCCCACTCACTCACAGTCAATTCAATTAAATCGGCTTTATTGGCATGGAATGTGTAACTACATACATTGCCAAAGCAAACATCAATATACATTAAGATTATAGGTAAAACAAACAAAATAAATAAATAAACAGAACAGTGAACAACAACAATCACAGTTACAAGTAAAGGAAAGGATACAGGTATTACTGTAGATTCATTATCCTGATACATTTTTAAGTTGGTTGTCTCTTCGGGTGTGGCAGGAAGCTACATATTTTGCCGCTAATATAGCACAACTAGGTTTTTCTCCTAGAATAAGCTGCATTTTCTCAGTTTCTGTTGTCCTTTCAAAGTACAAAATTTTGTTTTAAACATTTTCGGGAAACAGTCTCTCTCTTTGCCCCCTCTCAAGTCTCTCACTATCTGCCCCCTCTCAACAGTCTCTCTCTCTTCCTGCTCTCAACTGTCTCTCTTGCTCATCATCCTCTCCACAGTCTCTTCTTCATCAACATCCTTTCGCCTCCTCTTCCTCCAAGGTATTCTGCTATACAACAACTCCATCTTTAATGCCAATGTGACAGAGGCACTAAAAGACCTTCCTCATCGATAGCTGTATTGATCTGTAAGGGTCACAGTGGCAAGGTAAACCCCTCTGGCAATATATACATTAAGCTAAAAGTTCATAAAGTCCACCCACAACACAGATGAACACGTTATAAAATATTAATTCCTGAATAGATTACTGATTCAGGGACGACGAACTGTTGAGGTGATTGAAAGTACTGCCCAAGGCAGGTATTTAAAAACGGTGTGTCTCTGTGTGTGTTTCAGACAGCAGGGAAACTCACTGCTCTCTGGACTGGTCTCAGACTGCAGAGAAACTCACTGCTCTCTGGACTGGTCTCAGACTGCAGGGAAACTCACTGCTCTCTGGACTGGTCTCAGACTGCAAGGAAACTCACTGCTCTCTGGACTGGTCTCAGACTGCAAGGAAACTCACTGCTCTCTGGACTGGTCTCAGACTGCAGGGATACTCACAGATGGCTGCTGTTCATCTTAAGACCTATGCAGTGCCAGACATGACAGCCTTGTCCAGTATCACCTACAACACATATCCAGACATTGTTGTGTAAGAGGATGTTGCTACGACACTGATGTCCACGTGCTTTACAGTGTGCAGAAGAAGCTGGATATTGCTGTATCGTAGGCGGTATTGTTTGGTGGGCTGCTCATTTGACCGCTGCATGGAGCAGTCCTTTGCCAGACACTTAGCTGCAGAGTCTTGGTTGTTTTTGGAACAGGGTAGAATGAAAAGGGGCATCTTTCTCAGGGAGCCAGGCGAGGCACAGAACAGGGCTGAGGATGGAGCCAGGCGAGGCACAGAGCAGGGCTGAGGATGGAGCCAGGCGAGGCACAGAGCAGGGCTGAGGATGGAGCCAGGCGAGGCACAGAACAGGGCCGAGGATGGAGCCAGGCGAGGCACAGAGCAGGGCCGAGGATGGAGCCAGGCGAGGCACAGACCAGGGCTGAGGATGGAGCCAGACGAGGCACAGACCAGGGCCGAGGATGGAGCCAGACGAGGCACAGAACAGGGCCGAGGATGGAGCCAGGCGAGGCACAGAGCAGGGCTGAGGATGGAGCCAGGCGAGGCACAGAGCAGGGCTGAGGATGGAGCCAGGCGAGGCACAGAGCAGGGCTGAGGATGGAGCCAGGCGAGGCACAGAGCAGGGCTGAGGATGGAGCCAGACGAGGCACAGACCAGGGCTGAGGATGGAGCCAGACGAGGCACAGAACAGGGCCGAGGATGGAGCCAGGCGAGGCACAGAGCAGGGCTGAGGATGGAGCCAGGCGAGGCACAGAGCAGGGCTGAGGATGGAGCCAGGCGAGGCACAGAGCAGGGCTGAGGATGGAGCCAGGCGAGGCACAGACCAGGGCTGAGGATGGAGCCAGACGAGGCACAGACCAGGGCTGAGGATGGAGCCAGGCGAGGCACACAGCAGGGCTGAGGATGGAGCCATGCGAGGCACACAGCAGGGCTGAGGATGGAGCCATGCGAGGCACACAGCAGGGCTGAGGATGGAGCCAGGCGAGGCACAGAGCAGGGCTGAGGATGGAGCCAGGCGAGGCTCACAGCAGGGCTGAGGATGGAGCCAGGCGAGGTTCACAGCAGGGCTGAGGATGGAGCCAGGCGAGGCACAGAGCAGGGCTGAGGATGGAGCCAGGCGAGGCACACAGCAGGGCTGAGGATGGAGCCAGGCGAGGCACACAGCAGGGCTGAGGATGGAGCCAGGCGAGGCACAGAGCAGGGCTGAGGATGGAGCAAGGCGAGGCACACAGCAGGGCTGAGGATGGAGCCAGGCGAGGCACACAGCAGGGCTGAGGATGGAGCCAGGCGAGGCACATAGCAGGGCTGAGGATGGAGCCAGGCGAGGCACACAGCAGGGCTGAGGATGGAGCCATGCGAGGCACATAGCAGGGCTGAGGATGGATTGGCCACGAGGCAAACTGAGCCAGCACAGCATCTTAAAGGCCCACGTATTGATAATCAAAAGCAGATTCTTGCAATTTCTCCAAATTAAAGGAGGGTCTATAATTAATAAATATTAGGATTTTCTAAAGACAGCAGGCCAAAGACTGAACACACTCTGGGACAAGCAAGAGCCAGGGATCCAGGTAGTGTGCTGAAACACACATGCTTTCTAATTCGTATCTGGCAATGATTTCCCCAAAACAGGACTATATCTGCCCATTCTGGTTTGGTTGATATGATGGCCTTTGATATAACATATCAATATAACATTTTCTAGTTAGTCTGTAACACACTCCAGGCCATTATAACATATTGTCTTGCAAGGCTCATGGATGCTATGATGTTTAGAGAATTTGCCATCTGTAGTAAAGCAGAGCCCACTATGATAAACAGCATCTAATGGTTTCAAGGAATTGGCAGCTGCACTCACAAAAGACAACAACACAATCATAAATCAGAATGAATATTGACAGAATGACTTGTTTACTGCAATTTAATGAAAGGCACGATGCATTTCTATAAAAGACACCCACCTTAATTCTTCATATTTTAACAAAGATGTCAAAATGCTTTTTAAAGCAAGCCTATCCTCAATCCAAATGCCCATACAGTTATTCCAGGACATGATGCATAAACCATTAAAAACTTTATACACAGTTTAGAAAACAACAAATATAAAGGCCTTGAGCAATGCATTGGTCTAAATCACTGCCTCTTAGAAACACCACCCCACTGTGGCCAGCTGTTGGAACCAGACCTGTCAGCACCCCAGGGTCCCGCAGTAGGCCAAGTGTTGGATCTGGACCAGTCAGCACCCCAGGGTCCCGCAGTAGGCCAAGTGTTGGAACTGGACCAGTCAGCACCCCAGGGTCCCGCAGTAGGCCAAGTGTTGGATCTGGACCAGTCAGCACCCCAGGGTCCCGCAGTAGGCCAAGTGTTGGAACTGGACCAGTCAGCACCCCAGGGTCCCGCAGTAGGCCAAGTGTTGGAACTGGACCCGTCAGCACCCAAGGGTCCCGCAGTAGGCCAAGTGTTGGAACTGGACCAGTCAGCACCCCAGGGTCCCGCAGTAGGCCAAGTGTTGGATCTGGACCAGTCAGCACCCCAGGGTCCCGCAGTAGGCCAAGTGTTGGATCTGGACCAGTCAGCACCCCAGGGTCCCGCAGTAGGCCAAGTGTTGGAACTGGACCCGTCAGCGCCCCAGGGTCCCGCAGTGGGCTAGAACGCTCTCCAAAGTCAGACTCCTTGTGATCTGAGGCTGAGCGCCCTTGAGCCCGGTCGTTACTTTTGTCTATGAAAACGTGTCCACCTCCTGCAGCTCATTACTCAGAGGGTAGTGTGATGAGAAGCTGAACGGTCTGGAAAGACGCATCTTGACTTTCGAATCGTCTGCACCCGAGAGTGGCAAACCATCGTGGCAAACTCGGAGGTTCGGCACTACATTCACATCATATAGATTTTGTTTAACCTGACTTCGGTACTACATTCACATCATATAGATTTAGTTTAATCTGACTTCGGTACTACTTTCACATCATATAGATTTAGTTTAATCTGACTTCGGTACTACTTTCACATCATATAGATTTAGTTTAATCTGACTTCGGTACTACATTCACATCATATATTTAGTTTAATCTGACTTCGGTACTACTTTCACATCATGCTGACTAAAGCTATAAAAGGGTTGACGGGTGCAATGGCAAACACAGTAGTATCATCTGCCTACAAATTACCATGACAGACACACCAATGCAGTTAATGTATACAGTGAAGTGAACTGTACCTATAGCCAAGCCCTGGGGGACACCTATCGTTCCTTCATAAAACACTGTCAGCATAAACACACCGACTGTCTGGTAGATCTTGAATGAGTTGTCATCCTGGTCAAGGCCGAGGGAGGACAATCTTGAATACGCAGCGACTGATCAACCAAGTCAATAAGCATTTCTTCCTATTAATAATGTATTTTAAAAACATACTCAGCCTTTTATTCACCCTGGAAAGCTAACACAGCCACAACTGACTTCAATGGGCTCTTTGAGGGTGTGGCTGGCTACTCAATCAGCCACCACATTCATCATTGGCCACTTTCAAGGGGAAAGAGGACAGAAAGTGTAGTTCTGGTTCCCTCACTAGAGGACAGGAGAGAAGCTCTGTTTCCCTCACTAGAGGACTGGAGAGTAGCTCTGTTTCCCTCACTAGAGGACTGGAGAGTAGCTCTGTTTCCCTCACTAGAGGACTGGAGAGTAGCTCTGTTTCCCTCACTAGAGGACTGGAGAGTAGCTCTGTTTCCCTCACTAGAGGACTGGAGAGTAGCTCTGTTTCCCAAATTAGAGGACAGAAGGCTGTAGAGTAGCTCTGTTTCCCACACTAGAGGACTGGAGAGTAGCTCTGTTTCCCTCACTAGAGGATTGGAGAGTAGCTCTGTTTCCCAAATTAGAGGACAGAAGGCTGTAGAGTAGCTCTGTTTCCCACACTAGAGGACTGGAGAGTAGCTCTGTTTCCCACACTAGAGGACTGGAGAGTAGCTCTGTTTCCCACACTAGAGGACTGGAGAGTAGCTCTGTTTCCCAAATTGGAGGACAGAAGGCTGTAGAGTAGCTCTGTTTCCTACACTAGAGGACTGGAGAGTAGCTCTGTTTCCCAAATTAGAGGACAGAAGGCTGTAGAGTAGCTCTGTTTCCCTCACTAAAGGACTGGAAAGTAGCTCAGTTTCCCTCACTAAAGGACTGGAGAGTAGCTCTGTTTCCTACATTAGAGGACTGGAGAGTAGCTCTGTTTCCCTCACTAGAGGACTGGAGAGTAGCTCTGTTTCCCTCACTAAAGGACCGGAGAGTAGCTCTGTTTCCCTCACTAGAGGACCGGAGAGTAGCTCTGTTTCCCTCACTAAAGGACCGGAGAGTAGCTCGGTTTCCCTCACTAGAGGACCGGAGAGTAGCTCTGTTTCCCTCACTAGAGGACCGGAGAGTAGCTCTGTTTCCCTCACTAGAGCACCGGAGAGTAGCTCGGTTTCCCTCACTAGAGGACCGGAGAGTAGCTCGGTTTCCCTCACTAGAGGACCGGAGAGTAGCTCGGTTTCCCTCACTAAAGGACTGGAGAGTAGCTCTGTTTCCCTCACTAAAGGACTGGAGAGTAGCTCTGTTTCCCTCACTAGAGGACCGGAGAGTAGCTCGGTTTCCCTCATTAGAGGACCGGAGAGTAGCTCGGTTTCCCTCACTAGAGCACCGGAGAGTAGCTCGGTTTCCCTCACTAGAGGACCGGAGAGTAGCTCGGTTTCCCTCACTAGAGGACCGGAGAGTAGCTCGGTTTCCCTCATTAGAGGACCGGAGAGTAGCTCTGTTTCCCTCACTAGAGGACTGGAGAGTAGCTCTGTTTCCCTCACTAGAGGACTGGAGAGTAGCTCTGTTTCCCTCACTAGAGGACAGAGGGCTGGAAGGCAGTTGTTTCTATCACCAGAGTACAGAGGGCTGGAGAGTAGCTCTGTTTCCCTCACTAGAGGACAGAGAGCAGAAGAGGAGCTCTGTTTCCCTCACGAGCCTCTGTGGTAGAAACCTAGCCTAGCTCATGGCCGGGATACACCACCTCAAAACCACTCCCAACAGCTTTGCCCCAGAGTAGGTGATGGGAGAGGCAGCGTAGTGTCACTAGAGCTGCTGGCCCAGCATGCACTTGCATGCTACTTCATCCGGTAGGCATAGGCTTTCACGTGGTTCACTGTACATTAATCAAACACAGAGGCAAAACCAGGCACCTCAATTAGTTGAGGACCGAGACCTGGACAGGGAGTCATCATTAAGAGCATGACTGTGTTAACAGGAAGAAACGAGGCACGTAGATCATTTTGCAATTGTTGCAAAATTATTAATTAGACCTAACAAAGCGGAGTTAACTACCATTCTATTCGCCTAACTACAGTGAAAGTGTTATTATTGTTTTAGATGTTTTTTCCATCCTTAGGCATATTGAGGTTTGAAGGGTCTGACTTACAAATGCACATACATACACAAACACACACTCACAAACACACACATACCGAAACCCAACCGCACACATTCACATACCGAAACACAACCGCACAAACACCACATTGACTGTTCTTTCACCTCACCCTGGCAACAGTCCTAGAAAAGGGTTGGAAATTGATTTCAGGGATTTGGGGAGCGATGAAATATTTACCGACTAGCTTGTTGAGTCAGAAAAAGTCAAGTAAAGAACAGTCCCCGGGGGCAAAGTGGGAAAAAACCCCGGCAAAACCCACATATACAGCACATAGATAAAGGCTGACTGGGAATAGATGGCGGCGATATTGTGGAATATTCAAGAATGTTAGCAAGAGAAAGGAGAGTCATCACCTGAGGCGTTCAGAAGTATTGGTCTGAGATAGAGCCTGAAAACAGATTGTCACTGGAAGAAGAGGTAGGTGTGTGAGGGAGAAAGATATGGAGAGAAGAAAAACCAAGGAAAAAAATAAGGAAAAGACGGAGAGAAAAAAGAGGCAGTGAGTGATAGAGAAGGGAAGGAGAGGACGGGGTGACATTACAGTCAGTGAAACCGCTGAGAGTTTGAAGAGCCCCATCCATTTGAATTAACATGTGCCCAAACACACACTAGGATGACAATGCCACCATGGGGGGGGGGGGGGGGGGGGGTTCAAATTCACCAAGACACGAACAAACTTTTGACTGGTAATGTACCTACCATCACCAAACGTACCTACTGTTATTAAATGACCTGCTGTAATGACCTGCTGTAATTAAATGAATAAACTGTTGAGCCAAAACATTATGACCACTCACAGGTGAAGTGAATAACATTGATCTTCTCCTAACAAGGACACAGGTCAAGATCTGGGTAGATTAAACGGTAAGCGAACAATCAGTTCTGGTATTCAATGTGCTGGATGCCGGAGAAATAGGCAGGAGTAAAGACCTGAGTGACTTTGACAAGGGCCAAAGTGTTATGGCCAGATGACGGGGTCAGAGCATCTCTGAAAGGACAAAGCTTGTGGGGTATATACCCCAAAAAGCATGCACGGACGCGTATGTCGAAAATACACCAGAAATAGTCGCAATATAACCGTAAACAGTTTTATTTTCGGTTTCCTATAACGTGGCTACTGAAGCTTGTAGCCAGCGAAGATTTTGTCTATCCGGAACAAATCCTGAACAAACGCATAATTTGTTATGTCCGTGGCAAAGATGGAACATCAATCGTCTACATGGCAGTCCGCGTCTCTAACCACTATGCTATTTAACAATGGATGGTCAGTCAGTCAGTCACCCACTCCATAACTCCGTAAGAGACATTCGCTCTTCTTGGCCGGCTCCGCTTACGCGCTCCGGGAAAAACACTGAGAACCTCTCTTTCCAAAATCCTCCTATCTTTAATCCTCCTTGTTTAATCAGTGGAAAATACAGGACTTTTCCTTCCATTGGCTGAGATAGCTAGCTAACATTGCCTGGTTTCTAGCCCATTTGAATACTTAAATAGCTGGGCGGAGTTAAAGCCTAAGAGGGTGTGAACTACACTGAATGGGGTAAACAAAAACCAGCTCTCTGGCAAGTGACAATCTTTCAAGCCTTTTCTCTGAGAAGTAAGTACAGCAGATTATCAACTTTTAAAGCAGCATATCTTTATCATAACTTAATCAAACAGTATTGTTCATATGCCATTACAAATCTCTGAATCTGGACCTTTATAAAATGTAAAATAAAAAGCCAAACACACATTTTGCGATAGGACCCTGTTCAGGAATTCTGTCACTCATGACTGTATGTACTGTTATTAGATACTAGAACCTATGACTGTTTGTATCTATTGTTATTAAATAATAGAACATAAGACTATTTGTATCTACTACATTTAAATACTAGAACCTATGACTCTGGGTCCCTGGATCAGGTTAAGAGAGGTTGCATTTCTGTTTAACCAAAACATTGCCTTGTGTAGTTTGACTGCTGATTGCCCCTTTAAATTAACTCAATGTGTGTGTTTGTGTGTATGTGGGTTTGTGAGTGTGTTCCAATAGCCTGGGAGGAAGCAGATGGGCCCAGTGAAGCCAAACAACATCTTGTGTGCCAACACTGGGCAGTGATGGGCTGTTAATGTGATGTGTGTGTGTGTGCAGAAACAAACAGCCTGGGCAGACTACGCCAAGCTGACTCCCAGGCCTAGTTAAAAATGGACCCTTTAACGACGCCATTCCAGTCGTCGTCCTCACGAACCACTACTGCTTGGTGTGACCTCCTCACTCACTTCTACTGTTTATTCAGTTGTCCTCACGAACCACTACTTCTTAGTGTGACCTCCTCACTCACTTCTACTGTTTATTCAGTTGTCCTCACAAACCACTACTTCTTAGTGTGACCTCCTCACTCACTTCTACTGTTTATTCAGTTGTCCTCACAAACCACTACTTCTTAGTGTGACCTCCTCACTCACTTCTACTGTTTATTCAGTTGTCCTCACAAACCACTCCTTCTTAGTGTGACCTCCTTACTCACTTGTACTGTTAATTTAGTTGTCCTCACAAACCACTACTGCTTAGTGTGACCTCCTCACTCACTTCTACTGTTAATTCAGTTGTCCTCACAAACCACTACTGCTTAGTGTGACCTCCTTACTCACTTCTACTGTTTATTCAGTTTCCTCACAAACCACCACTGCTTAGTGTGACCTCCTCACTCACTTCTACTGTTTATTCAGATGTCCTCATGAACCACTCAGTGCCCTCCACAAACACTTTTATTGTTTATTCAGTTGTCCTCATAATCCACTACCACTCAGTGACCTACTCACTTCTATTGTTTATTCAGTTGTCCTCACACACCACTACCGTTCAGTGTTTTCCTCTCTCACTTATATTGTCTTGCCTTGACTCACTACTACCAGTCACTGAGTTGTATTCACCGCTTAGTTGGTACTTGCTCACTGCTGTTTCACAACTAGAGCTCATTGAGTTGCCCTAACTAACACTTTTCATGTGCTCTCACCACACAAGAGAAGATCAGAGGCCTAGAGAGTTCTAGAGGTCAAGTGGCCTAGAGAGTTCTAGAGGTCAAGTGGCCTAGAGAGTTCTAGAGGTCAAGTGGCCTAGAGAGTTCTAGAGGTCAAGTGGCCTAGAGAGTTCTAGAGGTCAAGTGGCCTAGGGAGTTCTAGAGGTCAAGTGGCCTAGGGAGTTCTAGAGGTCAAGTGGCCTAGGGAGTTCTAGAGGTCAAGTGGCCTAGGGAGTTCTAGAGGTCAAGTGGCCTAGGGAGTTCTAGAGGTCAAGTGGCCTAGGGAGTTCTAGAGGTCAAGTGGCCTAGGGAGTTCTAGAGGTCAAGTGGCCTAGGGAGTTCTAGGCAGATCAACACAGACAGAGGGACTCATTTAAAGGTGAACACAAATCCAAATATTGATATGTTTAAATCTACAATAAAACTAAATGATTAGATAATATGAACCAGAAATATTACAAGATGATGTAGTTAAGGTCACATCTACTCGAGGCTGAATCTTCCATTAGGTACACTTACATAATAAATGTGTTATATAATACATTATATAATATATGCCAAATATACACATTTTTGTTGTTTTCTAGTTATAAAGAGCTTGCAGGTTTGCTCAATATTGATGGTATAAGAGCAAGAGGAGGAAAGATCAAATGGTACCTTGAGTTTGGAGCGGTGTTGGATGGCAGGTGAACTCTCTGTCTTCGGAGGGATGGAAAGCTCCCATTTCCCATACTCCTTGCTGGTGTATGGATGGGACCTGCTGTTCCATTCATCTGGAGGGAGTGAGAAACATAATCAGAAGGCAATTCACTGGGGACGTGGCCCTCAGTGGTGGGGAAATGGCCGATATAGTGGAGTGACACTTGGTTGGGGAGTGTTTCAATATGACAGTTTCAATATGGAGTAGTAGTGAAGCAGGGTTCTGGTTTTATTTTTTTTGGAGTAGTACTGAAGCAGGGAATTGGTTCAATGTGGAGCTGTACTGTAGACGGAGGCAGTTTCAATGTAGAGCAGTACAGAAGCAGGATGTAGTTTCAATGTAGAGTAGTAGTTTTGCGACTGTTTCCATCCCAGAAACAGTCGCAATATAACAGTATACAGTTTCAGTTAAGGCTTACTATAACATAACTAACGTATGTTGTAGCCAGCAAATGTGTTTGTCTATCCTGACCCAAAACGCATGCACAGATGCGTACTTCGAAAATCCACCAGAAACAGTTGCAATATAACCGTAAACTGTTTTATTTCAGGCTTGCGATAATGTAGATACTGAATGTTTTAGCCAGCGAAGTTTATCTATACAGAATAATTAATAATGCGTACTTCGCTTCACCCGCGAGAAGATATACGAACTCGGGACCTATAGTTTACAGGTCCACTTCTCTAACCACTACGCTATTTAACAAGAGGTAGTCAGTCAGTCAGTCATTCAGTCAGTCAGTAAGAGACATTCGCTCTTCTTGGCCGGCTCCGCTTACACGGTCCGGCAAAAAGAGAAGGGGAGAGAGAGGGAGAGAGAAGAGGGTAGATAAAGAGAGGGGGAGAGAGAAAATGGTAGATAAAGAGAGAGGGGGAGAGAGACTGCTTGTTACAAGAGATGGTAGAGGAGAAGAGGACTGAGAATCTCCAGGCCGGTGGCCTCATTTACTGCAATTCACAATGTCCACTTTGACACAAACATGCAAAGCCCAATTACCTCTGCTAGCAGTATTCACTTATTACCATAACCACATAAGAGGACTCACAGAACCAGGATCTATTCTTCATCCAGAATAGTTCTACATATGGTCACACTCTCTCCCTCAGTCACATGTAGAAACACTCTCGCCTCTCATCCATCATCCATGTGCTTCTCCTCTTCATCCACCCACTCTTCTCTTAGTCATTCATGTGTCCACTGGCACAATTATTAGAACACAAATAATAAAAAATAAACATTTGAATTGTCCCTTATTTAGAAAATAGATGTTAATGTAATGGATGTGTATGTATTGAATGAATGGCAGTAATGGATGTTTCTTATGAATGCGAATGTAAGGGATGTGTTTGAATTGAGTGAGTAACTCCACAATGAATTAATGATTTTGGATGGATGAATGATGTGATTCTTATGGATTTTAAAGGAAATTTTTTTGTTTCTATGGATGTTAATGTAATGGAAGTGTTTCTTATGGATGTCAATGTAATGGATGCGTTTGTATGTCATTTATGACTCAGTAATTAATGGATGCACGTATAACGGATGAGTTTCTCATGGATGTTAATGTAAATTGTGTCTTAGGTATGTTCATGTAATGGATGTGTTTGTATTGAATTTATGACTCCGTAATTAATGTGTGTCTAAAAGCAGTGTGTCTTATGGATGTTAGTGTAATGGATGTGTTTCATATTGATGTTAATGTAATGGGTGTGTTTTTTTACAGATTAATTACACTAGATTGTGGTTAATCATTATTAATTATTGTAATAATTTCAAAATGATTTCAGTGTAATGGATGTGCAAGTAAAGGATGTGATTGTAATGGATGTGGGTGTCATGGATATACACACAATGATGTGTGTGCAATGGATGAATGTGTAATGAATAGGGTTGGGTACCGTTCGCATTTGAACTGATACAGGTACTGGAACCGGCACATGGAATTCGGTACCGTTACCCAACGGTACATTTTTTCTTTACTTTTATAGTGCTAACATTAGCTGCAGCTGCTGCTGGCGACTTGGCTTTCATGCTATCAAATAGAAAACACGCTTCAAGAAATATTTAGTTTGACCAGATTTTTCCTCAGGTTAGACATGTTGCCTTGGCCAGCTTTGCATTTCACATCACAAATATTGCAGCAAGCGTTATCAGTGTCAAGTTTTGAAAAGTGTAACCACACTTCAGAACGCTTTCGGCACACCATTGCCCTGACTCACTGAACAAGCTGCAGGGGTGAGGTAACCTCGCTGTCGTAGTCAGGCTCTCTCTTTCTCTCTACTCTCTCACCCAGATGCGCTCTCCGGTAACAACATTCGGCACCGATTGATTTTACGTGAATCGGCACTCGGTAGTATCGACATGATTCGGTTGGTACCCAACCCTAGTAATGAGCGTGTGAAAGTGATGGATGCGGAAGTGTGTGCAATGAACGTGTGTGTAATAGACACGTCTAATAGGGGTTTGTGACAGATGTGTGTGTCATCTGCTTGCATTCTCTCCTACATATCTACAGTCTTTTTCACAAGCTTTGTCATTTTAAATTGAAATTTTTTGTTTAATCTGCCAAGTACAAGTTGCGATATGTGACAGACAACCCCCCCACCCCCTCTCCCCCTCCAAAAAAAAAAAAAAAAGAGTAAAAGAGAAAGAACAACGGAAAAAGGCAAAGCTCAGTAGTTGGGGAAGAGAGTGCTATAAGGTGAATGCCCCAGGCACCTCTGTGGACACCATTACACTTCTGTGCTGTCTATCAAACACACACACACACACACACGTTCCGACAGGTGTTAACGTGGCCTGAGGCGGTGCCATCACAGATTAATAACATGTCAGGGACACTCACCTGACTGACACACACAACTGTTTTCCTGCCATGTCGTGCCATTACAAGGCCCCTAAGGGCTCAGAGAAAACAACCATCTCGTACCACCTCTCGCTC
The DNA here is from genome assembly GCF_011004845.1 of Esox lucius. Classification (NCBI taxonomy): domain Eukaryota; kingdom Metazoa; phylum Chordata; class Actinopteri; order Esociformes; family Esocidae; genus Esox; species Esox lucius. The sequence goes on from NC_047575.1 coordinate 37,329,059, forward strand.
TCTCTCTCTCTCTCTCTCTGTATCCCCCCTGTCACCTTTACCATGTCAGTCTGTCCACGTGCGTGAGTGTGTGCGCGTGCGTGTGTGTCTGTCACGGACCTATTAATAATGTATTTTTCCAATATATCATGTGCCCTGTTTAGGCTGAGTATGTCTGTCTCTGTTTGTTTTTGTGTCTGGTGAGACTAAATGTACTGAGCTTAGTAGGGAAATAACTAAACGTACACAAAAAACTTTTCCAGTCCTCGCTTTGAACAAGGCTATTTAAGGCTTAGGTTTTAGGTTAGGGTTAGAGTTTAGGTTTAAAGTTAGCATTGGGGTTATGGGTTTAACTGGGGTTATCTTGGCCCCAAAAAGTCCTCACAATAATAGTAATGTGTGTGCGCGTGCGTGTGTTAACATACTGAAGTCTCCAGTGAGGTACAGAGCCTGTGCTCCAGGAGCCCACTCTCTGAACATCAGGCTGTTGTCAGCTTGTCGGTGTACTCCATAGAACACGTAGCTCCTGGTGAAGACATCGATACTGCCCTCAGCCTCCTCCAGATTACACAAACTCTTAGTGAACAGCTGATACCTAGAAACAGACAGAACCAAACATTACAATCAAAAAAATCTGTGAAAGACCACCAGAACACACTGGATTCTCCAATCACACTCAAAGCACAGGACTAAATCCAAACCCTCCAACCCAGAAAACTGATGATACACTAAACCAAATGATCAAATGTACAGAACATAAATTCAAAATAGCCACTCAAAAAATGTTTAACATTTTGCTTAGCACTTTCTCAATATTCGGAACCAAGGTCTGATCACCCCAATCGACAAAAATGGAATCAAATGTGACCCCAATAACTAACCAGGAATCTGGCCGAACATTAACCACAGGAAAATCATTGCAGTATCAACAGCAGCAACATTTAGCAACATTTTCTCCCGGGAAACAAAATGTTTTCCTGCTTATTGAAAGCACGGCTGCCAGAGGCATGATCTTATAAATGCCCACTGTGCAATATTAAATTCATATAAAAAACAGGCAGTTCAAGTTCATTTCTCAAGTTAACATTTACTGGAATGGTTTCTACCTACTCTATGCAGTATTGGCTGGCAAGATGTTTTTTTCTTGCCTAAATATACACTACTCAAAAAAAAGTTAAACACAAAGTCAGTTCAACTTCAGGAATACCAATCTGTCCAGTTAGAAAGCATAAACGATTGTGAATCAAGGTCACCTGTTTTGGACCACAGCAAGACATGTCCCAAAAAAGGAATGGTTTTGCAGGTGGTGGCCACAGACAATTGCTCTCTTCTTATTCTTCCCGATTCTTCTCTAGTTTTGCTAGTGTCCTTGTCACTATTGGTAGCATAAGGGAGTACCTGCAGCCCATTCAGGTTGCACAGGCAGTCCAGCTCCTCCAGGATGGGTCATCCATACTCTGCTGTTGCAAGAAGGTTTGCTCCCTGTACAGTCTCAAGACCATGGAGGAGATATCAGGAGACGGAAAGAGCCGTAGAAGGGCATCAACCCAGCAGCAGGACTAGTATCTGTTCCGTTCTACAAGGAACAAGAGGAGCACTGCAAGAGCCCTACAAAATGACCAAATAGTCAGAGACGGACTCCATTAGGGTGGCATGAGGGTCCAACATCCGCTAGTGGGACCTGTGCTCAGCCCAGCACTGTGAAGCTTGATTGGCATTCACCAGAGAACACCAGAAATGGCAGGTCCGTCGTTGGCGCCTCGTTCTCCTCAAAGATGAGAGCAGGTTCACACTTGAGCACGTGACAGATGTAAGAGTCTGGGGACGCTGTTGTGAACATTAAGCAGCCAGTGTATTTTTTGAGCAGTGTATAAAATGTCCTATTTCATTAGTCAATCTTGCAACTGCTGATACTCTCTTTTTGATTATTACTTCGCCAACAATTTGTTTCTGAAATAATGGATTAGGCCCCTAGATTCATTTGTTGGACAATCATGACACAGAGTGAAAAACACGCAATGCCAAATCTGATATTTTGTGCTTTTTGGAACTATCCCTACTTTCTACAATCTACATTGTTCTCTTGCATTACAATAATTATTCTAACAACCCGAAATGTGTACAACATCTAGGCTGTGGAAAAAAACTAAAAGGCCAATTGTCATGCTGCACGTGTGTTCTAAAAGGCTTGGGTGTAGCGAGTACACCAATACAAATATAAGAAAACTTTGTCTTCGACATTGTGGTCATCTACATTGACATCCTATTGCTCATTCCACATTCCACGTGTACACTGCCCACAAATTGAGGTTGAGTCTGAGTGTCAAGGTTCCAAGGCACAGAGCTAGGGAACATCCTTTTAATGTTCTTCACAACAAAGAAAACAACAAAAGGAGAGTCAACCGTAAACTGTAGAGCAGCAAAACACACACTAGCTACAAACAAAAACCAACAACCAAAAGACAAACAGGGCACCTTAATTAAATAGGATCCCCAATCAGGGGCAATAGGGAGCAGCCACCTCTGACTGGAAATAATTAAACAGTAGTGCACATAGAGATGCCAAGAGGCACCTCTGCAGTCAGGCCCTGACTGTGGGCTCCAGCCACATAGAGATGCCTAGAGTCATGGTTGTAAAACTATTTGCAATGTCTTACAACCCTATAGAAAGCTAATAGTATAGCATTTGACATGCCTTAATTTTTTCAAAGTTGTATTTATTGTTCACAAATTTTTTCTGTTTTATTATACATATGTAATTTTCCACTAGGTTTGGGAATGTAGATGAATGTTTTGAAAGAGACAGAAGGGGAGGGTCAGACAGACATTTCTACAGAGAGAGGAAGTGCACGTGTACACGCACGCACACACCCTATGTGTATCAGCATACACTGGCTACACAGTTCCCCGGCAGAGCAGTGGAAGAATCAGAATCTCATTACAGAGATCTGTCTGAGGGGAAAATAGAGAGAAACTGGCAACCATACAGCATCTCCCCTGATACAAGCCAACACAACCCAAAGGCAGAACCTGCTTTCACTTCAGATAACGACAGAGATGAAGACAACGAGTGGGACTAGTGGGACTCGGTAGAGCATGGTGCTTGCAACGCCAGGGTTGTGGGTTCGATTCCCACGGGGGGGGACCGGTACGGATCCCTCGCTCTGTATCTCGTGATAAAACACAGAGACGCTCAGCAGAACTCAAAGAGGGAACCTGCTTTCAGTTCAAACACAGACTGAAAGAGGAGACAGAGAGGGGGGGAGGGAGAGAGGTGGAGACAGAGAGAGAGAGAGAACAAAGTTGAACTAACTTTACAGCAAGCTTCAGGCAACAAGGATAAAATACATAAAATACACTGTTCGAACTAAGTGAACTTTTCACACTGCTATATCGTAGGCTTTGAAAACTGACATTTTCTATCTCTTACAGTACAGAATAGTACTACAGTATCAGAGCCTGGGTTATAATAACATTTGTCCAGACTATTCCATCCATCCATTCATATATCCACCCATTCATCTATGTCCATCCATTTATAAATAAATCCATTTAAATATCCATCCATTTATATACCCATCATTTATATATCCATCCATCCATTTATATATCCATCCATCCATTTATACAGTGAGGAGAACAAGTATTTGATACACTGCCGATTTTGCAGGTTTTACTACTTACAAAGCATGTAGAGGTCTGTAATTTTTATCATAGGTACTCTTCAACTATGAGAGACAGAATCTAAAATTCCAGAAAATCACATTGTATGATTTTTAAATAATGAATTAGCATTTTATTGCATGACATAAGTATTTGATCAACTACCAACCAGTAAGAATTCTGGCTCTCACAGACCAGGTAGTTTTTCTTTAAGAAGCCCTCCTGTTCTCCACTCATTACCTGTATTAACTGCACCTGTTTTAACTCGTTACCTGTATAAAAGACACCTGTCCACACACTCAATCAAACAGACTCCAACCTCTCCACAATGGCCAAGACCAGACAGCTGTGTAAGGACATCAGGGATAAAATTGTAGACCTGCACAAGGCTGGGATGGGCTACAGGACAATAGGCAGGCAGCTTGGTGAGAAGGCAACAACTGTTGACGCAATTATTAGAAAATGGAAGTAGTTCAAGATGACGGTAAACCTCCCTCGGTCTGGGGCTCCATGAAAGATCTCACCTCGTGGTGCATCAATGATCATGAGGAAGGTGAGGGATCAGCCCAGAACTACATGGCAGGACCTGGTCAATGACCTGAAGAGAGCTGGGACCACAGTCTCAAAGAAAACCATTAGTAACACACTATGCCGTCATGGATTAAAATCCTGCAGCGCACGCAAGGTCCCCCTGCTCAAGCCAGCGCATGTCCAGGCCGGTCTGAAGTTTGCCAATGACCATCTGGATGATCCAGAGGAGGAATGGGAGAAGGTCATGTGGTCTGATGAGACAAAAATAGAGCTTTTTGGTCTAAAATCCACTCGCCGTGTTTGGAGGAAGAAGGAAGATGAGTACAACCCCAAGAACACCATCCCAATCGTGAAGCATGGGGGTGGAGACAACATTCTTTGGGGATGCTTTTCTGCAAAGGGGACAGGACGACAGCACTGTATTGAGGGGAGGATGGATGGGGCCATGTATTGCGAGATCTTGGCCAACAACCTCCTTCCCTCAGTAAGAGCATTGAAGATGGGTCATGGCTGGGTCTTCCAGCATGACAACGACCCGAAACGCACAGCCAGGGAAACTAAGGAGTGGCTCAGTAAGAAGCATCTCAAGGTCCTGGAGTGGCCTAGCCAGTCTCCAGACTTGAACCCAATAGAAAATCTTTGGAGGGAGCTGAAAGTCCATATTGCCCAGAAACAGCCCCGAAACCTGAAGGATCTGGAGAATGTCTGTATGGAGGAGTGGGCCAAAATCCCTGCTGCAGTGTGTGCAAACCTGGTCAAGAACTACAGGAAACGTATGATCGCTGTAATTGCAAACAAAGGTTTCTGTACCAAATATTAAGTTCTGCTTTTCTGATTTATCAAATACTTATGTCATGCAATAAAATGCAAATTAATTACTTAAAAATCATACAATATGATTTTCTGGATTTCTGTTTTAGATTCCGTCACTCACAGTTGAAGAGTAGCTATGATAAAAATGACAGACTTCTACATGCTTTGTAAGTGGGAAAACCTGCAAAATCGGCAGTGTATCAAATACTTGTTCTCCCCACTGTATATCCATCAATCCATATATTCATTCATATAATACATCAATCCATCCATTCTTATAATACATCCATATATTCATATATCCATCCATTTATACATCCATCCATCCATTCTTATAATCCATCCATATATTCATATATCCATCCATTTATACATCCATCCATTCTTATAATCCATCCATATATTCATATATCCATCCATTTATACATCCATCCATTTCTATATCCAGCCTAACATTCAAATATCACTTGGCCCATCTACATTAGGGGTGAAACGACAAGCAGAGGTAGGAGAGGAATTCATAACATGACTTGGGCACCCTTGAAGTTGCACAGCCCCTCTATTCTCAACCACACAATATGCTAAAAACACACCTATCGCTTGTAATTTCTTCAGTGCTAGGCAGCCAAAGGCTGCTTGAATGCTGTGTTGTCTGTTCGCGTTACCATGTTGCTCCAGGGATACTGCTACTGGGGATGATGTCACTGTAGACATGTTAACATCTGTCTTTCTTTGTCAAGCAGTGGCTCGAATGCCGAATTGCTGAGCTTACCTGAGAATGTAAATGGTCTCGTTAAACTGATAATTTTTTTTAAAAAACATTAGGCTGTTCTGTCAGATTTATTCAAGGGACAATCAACACAAAGTAGCTAGCTATTTTTAAATAATGTCCTAAAATATATTAATTTTGGTCTGCATGCTAACCGCAACAAGCCACTCGTACTATACTGTAATGAGTACGGGTACCATTAAAGCCCTAATCAAAATCGTCATTTAGTGGTAAGGCTAGGTTGAAGTGTTAGGCTTAGGTTTAAATGTTAGCGTTAAAATCTTAGGGTTAGTGTTCGCCTTAACTGCCCATCCACAATCCATATTCATTAACACACAAATCTAAGGTCCTTAGCGTGGCATCCGTTAACAATGTCATATTGAGACATTTTTGCCACTAGGATGAATGTCTGAAATAGACCTCCTTCTGGTATTATCAGGCTCATAAATTAACTCTCTTGCTGTATTTAAAGTTACGTGCAAGTGTGTGTGTGTGTGTGTGGGTGTGTGTGTTTGTGTGTCAGGCTCTATCGTTGGTCCGTCACAGTCTGTTTTAATGAGCTTTGAATAGACCTCCAGAGAGAGACAATCACTTCCCCTCGGTCACAACTCACCATCAAGCCAGAGGTCGCACGCAAAGGAGGAGAAGTTGTTCATACTGTACATCACTTGCAGCCTGCCAATGGGCATGTACTGAGCTGTCTAAAATGCACACACACACCGTTCAACATTCTTAGCCCAGGGCTATGTTTGACCTGGGTTAAGCCTAGCCCAGGGCGTCTCCATTTTCCCAGTGTTAAAGACTGAAACCAGGCTAAAACCACAGGTGAGGAAAAAGTTTAGATAAGACTTAAACTGGACAAATAAATGAGAAGTGCAACTATTTAAATAGACAGGTGGTTTCCTGGGGCAAAAGTGTGTGGCATTCAACAGCCGCTGGCTCTGACTTAAAGGATCAGGATTTAACTTACTGTCATCTCCCATATAAAAGTACCTGATTCTGGTTTGAACTGAAACCTCTGAATCTAAAGTGAATTTAAATGTGTGATTCAAATATCCATCTCCCATATTAAAATGCCAGATTATGCAGTGGTATCATCTGATTGTGAAGAAACGTTGTTGACAGTTTATTTGTTTTTCTTTCAAACTTCAAAAGAGCCAATAATAGTTACACATTTCCTCAACAAACCTAGACAGAAAATGACCAGCATTTGTTGAATATTCCTGCAATTTAGTCCACATAAAGGCCCCCCTCTGAAACGTTGATATGCTGTGTAAACAACAAAAATGGACGAGTACAGGCATTCGTTAGGCATAACTTCCAAAAAGATTTTGCACGGATTGCACAGAAGTGGCGCCTAATTGTAGATTTCAAGACTTCGGAGATTCAAGTTTCAATCGACTTTCCCTTCAACAAGACCATCTCTAGACAAGGCAAGACCTCCCAATCCCCCGGGGAAGATGTCAACAGAAACACACCGCAAATGCGTCATGGCGACTGCACCACACCAACAGACAAATCTCAGAAGTAGTCGAGACCACGATTAAATCCCTTTACACGTCTGGTACTTGGATCAGGGATGGTAACTGGCTGAGAGCCATGTTCTTGATTGGTTTCATGATTATCTTAGTGACAGATCACAGGTCATTGTGATTGAAGGGGTAACATCTGAATTCCTTGATGTACATAAAGGTCTTCCGCAGAGGAATGTCCCAGAAGAATCACTTGCTCATTCATTAAATGTCTTGAGGACGAGTGTCGCATACAGACATGACAAGGATTTAACTTTTTTTTTAAACATGCAGATGAGCTCCCTGAGACAACCTCGGAGAGTCGCAGCCAGGGAATCAGCCATTACTGATGGTGGGGACCAGGGAGCAATTAGGGTAAAATGCCTTGCTTAAGGGCAGAACAACAAATACTTTTGCCCCTCATGGGATTAGATCCAGCAAACATTTTCTCGCTCTGTGCTCTTAACCACTATGCCAACTGCCTGTGTGTCCTGACATTCATAATAACGGCACTGGTGTATTCAACTATTATTATTATTACTATTACTATTATTATTATTATTATTATTATTATTATTATTATTATTAAGTCACTCTGGTGGCTGGAGACAGCCAAAGCTGCAGTCTAACATTGTTCTACATTGTCTTTTCAGCATTCACATTAGAATAATTCACATAGCATTTGTTTTAGTGCTGATCTGAAAGAATAGAAAAGTCACAACCTGGTCTGAGACTGATAGTCAGAACATTATGGTCAGAACCTGGATCTAAACCCACAAGGGGGAAAAGTATTTGTTGTTCTTAAGCAAGGCATTTGACCCTAATTGCTCCCTGGTCTCCACCATCAGTAATGGCTGATTCCCTGGCTGCGATAGTCAGAACCCGGCATATGGGACTGATAGACAGAACCCGGCGTATGGGACTGATAGACAGAACCCGGCGTATGGGACTGATAGACAGAACCCGGCGTATGGGACTGATAGACAGAACCCGGCGTATGGGACTGATAGACAGAACCCGGCGTATGGGACTGATAGACAGAACCCGGCGTATGGGACTGATAGACAGAACCCGGCATATGGGACTGATAGACAGAACCCGGTGCATGTCGACTGTTTATCCAGTACACCTTAAATCTGAGTTATTCTTCAGAGAGGATCTCCCAACCTCCCCCCACCCGCCTTCCACCCCCCTCACCAATTTATCCCTCCCCCGTTTACCCTCCATACTCTCTTCTCCCCTTCCTTCCTCCCTCTATCCTCTGTTCTGCTTTGTTCTCCATCTTAATTAATCCTTTGAGACTGAAGTTGACACTTATCAAGAACAGTGAGTGTCTCTGTGTATGTGTCTGTGGATATGTGTATTAAGGAGAAGAGAGGAGTGGGTGTACGTCATTACCAAGCCATTGGCAGCAGACTTCTCTTCTCTCAGAGGAAGTGTGTGTGTGTGTGTGTGTGCGCGCATGGGGGGGGGGGGTCTTGAAATCCTGGTATTGGAAATATGATTGGTTATCTACCACAGATTTTGTGGAAAATTAGCAGAGTCAAGAAATAGCTACTTCTCTTGAAAAGTATTGAATAGCAATGCGAGGACGCCGAAGCGACGTTAAAATGACGTTTGACAGTCGTGTGACGACGGCGTGTGCTTCACGACACCTCATAAACGCTGGCTGCTGGCCAACCTGTTAGAGAGCCCTGGACCGGTAGCAACATAACTATGTAATGTAACTTTTCATATATTCTAATGCCTCACAGCACCACGTGCACACACAACGTGCACACAGGCATGAGCGCACATGGAACATCTTCGGAGCAGTGGTTTTAAAAACCCATTTTCTCCATGGTTAAGCAAGCGGCAAAAAACACATGACTAATGAAAAGTCTTGGTCCCAAATGAGACAGTGGAAATCCACGCACATTTGCACGCGCACACAGAAATGAGATGGTAGAAATACTCTCAGTTAAACAAGACTTGCATCTCAATTCTCATCGGCTTACACACAGAGACAACCCTACCGCGTGTGTGCCTGCGTGTGTGTGTGTGTGTGTGTGAGATTTGTGACAGCTGAAATTCACGTGTTCCCACAGCAGGTTTCTTAGGGGTTACAGTGTATCTATTAAGGGAGTTAGGTTGAGAGAAGTCAAAGTTGTGTGTATAGAATTACCATGCAGACACGCAGAGACACACACACACACAGACACACGCAACAATCAACTACGGTTGAGTAGTCCTACAACAGTGTTCTGTGGGGTTTAGGACTGAAACATTCATCAAAGGTTGAGTAGTTCTAGAATTGTGCTTTGTGATTGAACCAATCACCCAAGGTTGAGGAGCTCTAGAACAGTGTTCTGTGGAGTCTAGGACTGAAACACTCAAAGGTTGAGTAGCTCTGTACAGTACGTTGTATGGATCATAATGTTGTATTCAATAAAATTGAGTACATCTCAAAATTATCAACAATCCCGTTCAGTTGTTTCCAGGGGATTTTTGTAAATGTATGCTTTATTTGAAAGAAATTGGGGAAAGATAAAGAAGTGATTTTGCTGAAAGAGCATTAGTCTGGATATAACCCATTCACCATTCAGTAGACGTACGCCAAAGGCAGCAACTTAGACCACTAGGCCACCCTAAGCCAGATTTAATTGAAGTTTTAAATCATCACTTTGTAGAATAAAAAAACAGCATGTGATTTTTCAGCACACAGACCTGATTGGCTGAAGGCCCAGAGCCTCCCCCTTACCCAGCTGAACAGATATTGGTCTATCACAACCAAATCAGCCTTGCGACATCATGAAGTAGGTTAAAGCGGCACAATATAGCAAACCACTCGAAAGGCATTTTCTTTCTTCACCGTGAAGTGCACTCACACAAAGAGGACATTATCATATGTTTATAGGATGAAACCAGGGGTGTTTAGACCCCCTTGGTTCATGTGCACAACTCAGCCCCCCACCTGTCCTTCCCAGCACACCCTTCAACCATTTTAAAGTGTTATGTAAAGCTGAGAAGCATTATCCAAAAACGAGTAAAATCTTGTTTTTCACTCGGGGGATGAGGTAAAGAAAAAAAGGAAAATGTGAAACAACCTTTTAACAGCTAATTCAGCAACTCAGTAGATATCCAGAAACTCTCTCCACCTCTCTCATTCCCCTCTCCCTCTCTTCCTCTGTGAAAGGATAAGACCCCGGTTTCCGTGCAGGGGTTTAACAGAGATTATGTCTGCAGGTCTCAGAGGAACTAGCCAAGGGAGATGAACAGATCAGCGTTCCAAATGGCACACTATTCCCCATCTAGTCCAATACATTTCAGTGTAGTCCTAATAGCCTTGGTCAGAACTAGTGTTCCGTTTGGAGTGTTCGTAACAACTCTGAATGCAGCCACTGTCGACACGCCAGAGAATGACTTATGACCTGTGACCTCTGGTTCAACTGAATTAATGTAGCAGAGGTGAAGAGACCCTCCCTCTTTCTCCACCCCTGTTGCTTGCTTCACTTCTTCCCCTCCCTCCCTCCCTCCCACACGGAATCACAAATGGAACTGGTGTTAAAGTTAATTAATGTGAGGCAGGTGCAGACCTCATCCCTCCTCTTCCTCCATTAGTCCCCCTTGCTCTTGTTCAATACTAATGATGTGAAAAGCCCCCAGGCCGGCTGGCAGGTGGGCCACAACCAACAGTATCGCTCTCCCCTCTAATGCAGAGAGATCCAGCTACAGAGAGAGAGAGAGAGAGAGATACACAGAGAGAGAGAGAGAGAGAGATACACAGAGAGAGAGAGAGAGAGATCGAGAGAGAGAGAGATCCAGCTACAGAGAGAGAGAGATCCAGCTACAGAGAGATACACAGAGAGAGAGAGAGAGAGAGATACACAGAGAGAGAGAGAGAGAGATACACAGAGAGAGAGAGAGAGAGATACACAGAGAGAGAGAGAGAGAGAGAGAGAGAGACAGAGAGATAGAGAGAGAGCGCTGTAGAGGCGAGATATGTAGAGACAAGGAGAGAAAGTTAGAAAGGAGACAGATGTAGAGAGGGGAGAGGGAGAGACAGAGAGAGAGGAAAGAGAGAATGTTGTTTAAAGGACAGACAGATATAGAACATAGGGGACTGCTAAATTAGAATGCGCTGGCTTTAGGCCACGGTTACACCATTTGAAGTGACCGCCAACATGTGAACATAGAGAAAGTAATACTGAACCATTGGACAATGGAGCAAATTTTTGTGATTTGTAATTTATTATCATCCTGTGTTGTTAACCCGTCGTCATCTGATGTAGCTTTTGTTAGAACATATTATCATCTCATCTTGAACTGGGTGTATTAGAGCAGGGTTAGAACAAAACCCTGCACAACCAGCAGTGATGTCAATGCTTGAGGGTCATTTGTCACAGCTGCTTATTAAAACACACGCACACAACACACACACACACAAACACACACGCCTGACTGCACATTTTGAAGTATTAATGAAAAAATAGAGTTCCTTTGTTTTACATCCACTTGTGCATGCGGTCCGCAACACAGAACACGGAACAAGGCCCCTTGTGTTTTAATTGGCTATAGCTTACCAACAGGACCACATTTTTGTTCAGCCCATTAGGTGTGTGTGCGTTTGTATGTGTGTGTTTGTGTGCACACAATCGTGTAGCCCATTAGATCGGTGTATTTATACAACAGTCCCCTGACACAGAGACACAAACCTGGTCAAAATAACTCTGACCACTAATGAAGGAACAAGAACAGGAGAAGGGTTCAATGGAGAGGTGATCAATTAAATGTGTTGTCCATAACTAGGTAGAATGCCAAACAAACTACCCTATAGCCTTTAGAAATGGGCTAAATCCCAAAACCACACCCTACTTCCTTCAGAACTAGGCTGAATCCCAAACCCAAGGTTCTATTCCCTTCAGAACTAGGCTGAATCCCAAACCCAAGGCTCTATTCTCTTCAGAACTGGGCTGAAACCTAAACCTAAGGCTCTATTCCATTCAGAACAAGGCTGAATCCCAATACCACTGCCCTTTTTGCTGCTTCTTTCTATCTTCCTGTTCCCCCTTGCCCTGTGAGTCTACCTTTCAAAGTGGACATGACCCCTTCTCTATGGGGAGAGACATCAAACCAAGATGAAGGTCAGTGAAGAGAAATGTGAGACAGCAGGTCACATGTTAAGAAACATGGGGTTATATTAATTAATCACACATAAATTTTTCACAAAATTCCGAGGCTAGCTTTGTCCACGTGAAGAAACTAGCTTTAGCATGCTCCAAAGGATGAGGATTAATGAGTATTTAACATTTAAAACTTAAGGGAACCTGTATCATCACAGTACAACACCAAGACAATTTAACTTCAGGGATATCAATATGTCCAATATGTTAGGAAGCATAAGCGATTGTGAATCAATGTCACCTGTTTTGGTGTAAAGGAAAGTGACAACAGGTGCACTGAAGAGGCAACAGCCAGACAACCCCCAAAAAGTGAATGGTTTTTCAGGTGGTGGCCACAGACAATTGCCCTTTCCTTATCCTTCCTGACTGATTCTTCTCGTTTTGCTGGTTTCCTTGTCACTATTGGTAGCATAAGGGAGTACCTGCAGGTACCATTCAGGTTGGACAGGCAGTCCAGCTCCTCCAGGATGGGTCATCCATACTCTGCTGTCTCAAGAAGATTTGCTCCCTGTACAGTCTCAAGACCATGGAGGAGATACCAGGAGACGGAAAGAGCCGTAGAAGGGCATCAACCCAGCAGCAGGACTAGTATCTGTTCCGTTCTACAAGGAACAAGAGGAGCACCACAAGAGCCCTACAAAATGACCTCCAGCGGGTTACTGGTGTGCATGTTTCTGAACAAGCTGTCAGAGACAGACTCCATTAGGGTGGCATGAGGGCCCGACGTCCTCTAGTGGGACCTGTGCTCAGCCCAGCACTGTGCAGCTCGATTGGCATTCACCAGAGAACACCAGAACTGGCAGGTCTGCCATTGGCGCCTCGTTCTCCATCAATATGTGCTGTCACAAGAAGGTTTGCACTGTCTCCCAGTACAGTCTCAAGAGCATGGAGGAGATACCAAGAGAGGGGCCATTACACAAGGACAGCAGGACAGGGCCGTAGAAGGGCATCAACCCAGCCACAGGACCGGTATCCGCACCTTTGTGGAACAGGAGGAACAGGAGGAGCACTGCCAGAGCCATACAAAATGACATCCAGCGTGCTACACCATAAGGATGGCTTGAGGGACTGACATCCTATAGTGGGACCTGTGCTCACAGCCCAGCAATGTGAAGCTCGATCAGAGAACACCAGAAATGGCAAGTCCGCCATTGGCACCCCATTCTCTTCACAGATGAGAGCAGGTTCACACTGAGCGCATGTGACAGACTTGAAAGTGTCTGGAGACATTGTGGAGAAGGTTATCCTGCCATCAACATCATCCAGCATGACCCGTTTGACGGCGGGTCAGTGATGGTCTGAGGAGGTGTATCCTTGGAGGTTTGCACAGACCTCCACGTGCTAGCCAACGGTACCCTGACTGCAGCTAGGTACCGGGATGAAATCCTCAGACCTTAGGCTGGTGCAGTGGGCCCTGGGTTCTTGCTGGTGCAGGACAATGCCAGGCCTCATGTGGCCAGAGTGTGCAGGCAGTTCCTGGATGATGAAAGCATTGATGCCACTGACTGGCGCTCAAGCTCCCCAGACCAGAATCCAATTGAGAACCTCTTGGACTTTATGTATCGGTGCATCCGAAACCACCAAGTAGCACCAATTGTGATTTCAATTGTATTCTTTGATTTTCTGTGTGAATTTGTATCCAGCCCTCAATCGGGCTGTTTCCATTGACACGTCATTTTGCTCTCAACAAGTGACAATGTACAGTAAATATATTAATCTTTAATATATTTCCTTTATCAAGACCGGAAGTGTGATTCAAGGGTTGTTCCCTTAATTTTTTGGAACAGTGTATGTAAAACATGTATAGACGTGAGATAAACAATAGGGAGTATGGCATGTTTGGCATTTACAGGTCCACCAGCTTTGTATAATTTCATATGCGTTAGGAGCAATCTACTGTAGCAATAAAAAAATGACTGCTTTGATAGACAGTAGTCTATCAGTAGCGTTGTGAGAGGTGGAAAATGCGAGCACCACTGCCCAGCGTTGTGGGCTTTCAACTGCTTAACTCAGACTTATTTCTCTGCTATTCCTCAAATAATGGGTGGTATAATTGCTAGACTAAATCATTTCTAGGCAGAAACCATAGCATATTTTTTAATGATGAGACATGATGGAAAGTAGCGAGCTAGTTCTTTTTTAACTGTACAAGCCTACGTTGCTTGTTAAAATGTGTGCAAATAAATGAGAATAACCTAGTAGCAGGTGCCAAATGATCACATTCCGTGTTGCCAATTTACCTTTCATTCTCAACAGTAATGGCTTGAATAATAGTGAGAGGAGGTTTCAAGACAGTGAACATGCCTGTTTAGACGTGGAAGCTAGCATTGAGACCTGGTGATTGTCTCTGTCAGTAAGCCTTTTGGTCTTACTCTATGGGTTTACTGTGGACTGACAGCTGAACAGGATGTTTTGAAATAAATATTACCTGATCAAAAATATTTCATATGGCAAAAACACAACAATCCAACAACAAAATGTGGAAAATCCATGGGAGGTGAATACTTTTGAGAATCAATGGAATAAATGTCTGTTTAGAGGATAAGTATAAACATTATACCCTCAAAATACCACTTATTTTATTTATTTATTTTTATATCTTACTTATACACTGATCAGCCATAACATTATGACCACTGATGGGTGAAGGTGAATAACACTCAATCTCACACACCGTTGATGTGTTAGATACAGGAAAACGGGCAACGTAAGGAATCTGCACAACTTTTTCAAGGGCCAAATTGTGATGGCTAGAAAACTGGGTCAGAGCATCTCCAAAACTGCAACCCTTGAGGGGTGTTCCCAGTCTGTAGTGGTCAGTACCTATTAGGGATAGGAAAATTTGAGTACTATTCACGATGGAAAATACTCACGATTACGAAATTGTGGAGAAATTCCATAATCGGGATAATCATATATCGGGATAATCCCCACATGAGTGACTAGAAAAAGTTCTGCCAGTCGCTGAGGTTTCCCTGACCGCTTGTTTTATTTTACAAGTGGAGCGCACATCTCACCTCATTTTGTACTACGCCACTGAACATCCTCTGCAAAGATGGTCAATGAAGCCGAATGACTCTGCTAGCGTAAATAGAATCATTTTGTCAATTACAATGAAAAACAAAATGAAAAAAAAAAATATTATGAGTTGGGATTGTATTGTGATTTAAAGAATAAACTAGTTTCCAGGTCCTTTACAACAGTACTGGTCTAACCACTACACCTACCGTGGTAAGGCACTAGTGTAAATGCGGCATTAGTAGCCTACAAAAAATTGTTCTGATCACGTCTGCACTTCCCGCTATATGAAAATACCGGTCCATTCCATTACCACGGAAATTAAGCAGTTGAAGCTCAAACCAATGATATCCTAGAAGACATGCAGCTATGAGGCATGCAGAAAAAACCTGTTAAAGTGTAAATTGTTGAAAATATTAATAGGATATACATTATACACACATATACACACACACACCTCTTTTGACAGGAGAAGACAAATTGAATAACATTTTCGCGGGCCAAAATAACACTTTAGGAAATTAAATCTATGGTCACCCCTGATCTGCAGAGAAGTGCGCTCTTGCTCTCTCTCTCTCACAAGGAAATGCAGTTAGCATCTAGTGTGAAAATATTTACTTGTATAAGTATAATGTATGTTACAGATGTGACATGCAGATGTACGTATAGATGTGCAATGAAGGCAAATGAGGTACAAATGGCAATTCTAAATGCCACATAACATCCACTGCAATTTTGTCAATGAAGCTGGCAACCATACACATTTACAGATTTACATTTATTATATATTAATTATTAAAAACCTATTTGGATAATATTTTAAGGTAATGGCTTTTTAAATGCACAAGAACACAATTTTCTGTAATGGAAGAATATCTGATACATTTATTAATTATTCCAATTGGACTTTTAATATCTCACCCGGCACAGCCAGAAGAGGACGGGTCACACCTCTGAGACTGGGTCCTCTCTAGGTTTCTTCCTAAAATTCGGCCTTCTTAGGGAGTTGCCACTGAAATTCAACACTACTGTTGTTTGCTCCTTGGGGTTTGAGGCCGGGAGTCTCTGTAAAAGCACTTTGTGACAACTGCTGTTGGAAAAAGGGCTTTATAAATAAATTTGATTGATTGAGTAATTGATCTGATCAGCCATTTTGAGCTATAAACCAGAGTTGGTATTGGGATCGTTATTAATCGGGATAAAATTGTAAATCGGAATAATTTTGGCCAGGATAATCATGGCATGAAATTCTCATATCATCCCACCCCTAATACCTATCAAAAGAAGTCCAAGGAAGGAAAAGTGGTTAACTGGCGACAGGGTCAAGGGTGGACCCATGTGGTCCGATCCAACAGATGAGGCTACTGTAGCTTAAACTGATGAAAAGGTTAATGATGGTGCTGATAGAAAGGTGTCAGAACACAGTGCATTGTAGTTTGTTGCGTAGAGGGCTGCGTAGCCACAGACCAGTCAGGATGCCCATGCTGACCCGTCTGCAGAAAGCACCTACCATGGGCACGTGACCATCAGAATGGGACCACGGAGCAATGGAAGAAGGTGGCCTGGTCTGATGAATCACGTTTCCTTCTGTAACAAGTGGAAGGCTGGGTGTGTGTGCGCGTCGCTAACCTGGAGAACACATGGCATCAGGATGCACTATGGGAAGGAGGCAAACAGGCAGAGGCAGTGCAACGCTTTGGGCAATGTTCTGCTGGGAAACCTAGGGTCCTGTCATTCATGTGGATGTTACTTTGACACGTACCACCTACCTAAGCATTGTTGCAGACCATGTGCACCGTTTCATGGCAACGGTATTCCCTGATGGCATTGGCCTCTTTCAGCAGGATAATGCACCCAGCCACAAAGTAAAAATGGTTCAGGATTGGTATGAGGAACACAACGAGTTCAAGGTGTTGATTTGGCCTCCAAATTCCCCAGACCTCAGTCCAATCGAGCATCCATGGAATGTGCTGGAAAAACAGGTCCGATCCGGTTTGTCCAGGAAAACGGAAATGCAACCTTACCCTAATCCCAAGGCACACGCGCAGCGGGGACCACTCCTCCATACAGACCTTCTCCAGATCCTTCAGTTTTCGGGCCTGTCGCTGGGCAATACAGACTTTTAGCGCACTCCAAAGATGTTCTATTAGGTTCCGGTCTGGATACGGGCTAGGCTACTCCAGGACCTTGAGATGCTTCTTATGGAGCCACTCCTTAGTTGAACAGGTTATGTGTTTCTGGTCGTTGTCATGCTGGAAGACCCATCCACGACCCATCTTCAATGGGTTGTTGGCCAAGGTTGTTGGCCAAGATCTCGTGATACATGGCCCCATCCATCCTCCCCTCAATACGGTGCAGTCGTCCTGTCCCTTTGCAGAAAAGCACCCCCAAAGAATTATGTTTCCACCTCCGTGCTTCACAGTTGGGATGGTGTTCTTGGGGTTGCACTCAACTTTCTTCTTCCTCCAAACACGGCAAGTGGAGTTTAGACCAAAAAGCTCTATTTTTGTCTCATCAGACTACATGACCTTCTCCCATTCCTCCTCTGGATCATCCAGATGGTCATTGGCAAACTTCAGACGGGACCTTGCATGCGCTCCAGGATTTTAATCCATGACAGCGTAGCGTGCTACTAATAGTTTTCTTTGAGACTGTGGTCCCAGCTCTCTTCAGGTCATTGACCAGGACCTGCCATGTAGTTCTGGGAGTCTGTTCGATTGAGTGTGTGGACAGGTGTCTTTTATACAGGTAACAAGTTCAAACAGGTGCAGTTAATACAGGTAATAAGTGGAGAACAGGAGGGCTTTTTAAAGAAAAACCAACAGGTCTTTGAGAGACGGAATTCTTACTGGTTGGTAGGTGATCAAATACTTATGTCATGCAATAAAATGCAAATTATTAAAAAAAATCATACAAAGTGATTTTCTGGATTTTTGTTTTAGATTCCGTCTCTCATAGTTGAGGTTTACCTATGATAAAAATTACAGACCTCTACATGCTTTGTAAGTAGGAAAACCCGCAAAATCGGCAGTGTATCAAATACTTGTTCTCCCCACTGTACAGACTCCGTGATCACGGTATTGCCTAGGTACAAAATCAGGGAATAAAATGGCTTCTAGTTGAGCACAAACAACATTGTAGATGGTATTTACACTTAAAGCATTTGCACATTTACAACACTGTACACAGCTAATAATAACATACTAAAGCCATTCATCATTTTGCACTGATAATTTAAATATTCTGATTTTATTCTGCAACAGTCTTTGCCATCCTGGTTCGAGAATATGGGATATTACCAGGCAACTACCTGTGATCCTCCACCACTACACACACACGGATGCTGTCGCGATTCTTGCTGGATTTAATGACTTAAAGAAACATACTGCTACTGTTGTCCTCTCCCATAATATTAACAGGCGTGTATCTTGATGTTGTACTGCATGTACTTATAAGCTTAGAGGTGTTGTTTTTAGTAATCTTGTTACCATTTCTTTGAAGTCTTCTGTAAGCTCCAAAACCTCAAATACATTATGATGATCTGACTTGTATCATTACACCACTGGAATACAAAGACTATAAAGGTCTAAAGGTTATGCACTTAAAACATATGCAGCCTTCTCTCTAAAATCACATTAAGATTTGGCCCTTCCAGACATTTTGTTTTTATCAGAAACATGGCTAACAGAGAAAATATTGGACACTGAAATAGATCTGGATGATTACATAGTTTACAGGGCAAATAGAAAGGGTAAAGGGGGCGGTGTAGCTATTTATGTAAGAGATCATCTTTCAATTTCAATGTCGAAATGTGTCACAAACCCAAAGCAGTTAGTCTGGCGCTATGCCTACAACTACGAATTAATTTGAATATAACAATCATGGGAATTTACCGGCCACCCTCTGCAAAAAAATGTCTGCTAGTTGAACTCACTGATCTAATAGCCTCCATGGCCACCACCAAAGCGTTAATTGACAGGGATTTTAACATTGACTGGGAAAGTCATGACATGATTTTGGTGATAAATTAAATCTAATGCAGTTACTTAATAAGCCCACACATCCAAAGCTGAAGAACATTTTAACAAATTTCCCTGATAAATATGTTGCAAGTGGGGTGTTCAGCTTAGAGATAAGTGACCTGTGTCCTACCGTGCACAGCTTACCGAATAAACCATGAGGCATCTCTAAGGTAACACAGAACGAACAATCATCGGTACTTATACAGTAAAAGGAGAGTGGCAAGATACTGCTCAGCTGTCCTATGTCAACAATAAAAGTTCCCATTATTTCATCAACACCTAGGTTTACCCAAAAGGGCAGGCTGTCCCCCCAACCTTATCCCAGGGAACTAAGGACACTGTAACTAACCTATTCAACTCAGAAGGGGGACACACCATCTGGACAAAGAACAGAGACACTGATGGTTTAAACACAGACAGACTGACAATTTGACAAAGGACCCCAATGATCTACTGACACCATTCAATGATGACCATGGACAAATAGACAGGGACCAGATCCCCCTCCCCCACATTCTGTTTCTTATCTAAACATGGGGACTCAGTAATTCAACCAGTAAGTCCTTTATACATTAATAGAATTAAGAATACATCAGTTCAAGAATTTCCACAACACATGCGCTCCTTCACACTTATTTGTTGTTTATGATCATCAGTCAAAGCGGTAGTAGTGTGGTGGGGTCCAGTCAGTCAGAATTATCCAATATATACAGCATAGCCTACAGTTAGCAAGTGGATGAAAGCAAACTAATTCAAAGGAAGATGGAATACATTTACTGAATTAATTTTATGCAAATAGCATATAGCTGGCTAGCTTAACAAACTACCTTTTTTAGGCTCCATCCAAATAAACTCAATGTTGTGTTGATAAATAATGTCTTCTAGTTCTGTGGCTGAGTTTTGCCAATCAATAACACTGCTTCCTCCATATGTGCGCTTGCTCTTTTGTCACACAAATGGCCATTAAGCCAGGGTCCATGGGAACTACATTCACTTCTTTGCCCGTTATCTAGCAGTACTCATGTTGTATCAGTTGTATGTTTTTCAGCTAACCGAATTCAATTCTAATAATAACATATACTATTCGTAGACTAAAATTGTGTCCAATGCACAGCATTAATCTTCAATGTCATTGTGCATAAGCATATTCCCTTAAAAACCTTGAGTGTTAAAAGTAAATCTGACCGTTTTACATCGGAATCAGCCAAAGTTATACATAAGAGGAATGCTGCATGGGCCAAAGCTCGATTTACAGACAAGCCCAGATTGACAATCATTTAAGAAGCTATGAAATCAATGTGTAAAATTAGTTAGTGTTAACAAAATAATTCAATTAAATTTTTCTGATTGTTTTGGAAATCCGGCCAAGTCCTGGAAAAATGTCAACTCTCTAAAGGGTTGTGACTTTTTCCACTCCAACATCAAATTAATTCAGTCTCTGTTCCCATCACTGATAAAAATTATAATATTAATGCTTTTAATCACCATTTTATTGCTGCCAGCTATATATTTGATTCAGTAGCTAAGCCAACTCAATCCAATTGTGAGCTGGATACGGATGGAGGAAATGTGTTGCCTGATAGTGAAAATTTTGGTTCAGGGTTTTCCTTTAGATAATTTTCTGTTAAGGAAGTCATTGATGCTTCAATAACATTATACTTTGGAACCTGGTCTGCTGAATTGTGCAGCAGCCCTTATTGCTGGGGCAGTAAACCCATATTTTAAACTTAACGTTGTCTTAAGGTAATATTCCAAAACCATGATATCTGCGTATGTTTTGCCTCCCCATAAGGGGCCGATAATAGTGATCTGAACAATTATCAGCCAATTTCAAGGCTTACATATTTAGCTAAAATTCTTGAGTCACTGGTGAATGTGCAGCTTCATTCCATTTTGAATGAAATGTAAATCAATTTAAATGTACATCAATCAGGTTTTAGACCTTGGCATAGCAAGGTCCTCATTAAACATAGATTCCTTCATTAATCAATTTTTATATATAAATCCCTATTCCACAGGCTCCCAACATAACATCTCTGGTGACACCTAAATTCTCTGGCTACAATGAGAGATCCCAGAGTTGGGTAACTTTACCGACTGCGTTTGTATGTACTGAGTTGGGTAGTTCTGCCTTTGCATATAAAGCACCTTGTGTGTGAATTAGTATCCAATTGGAGCTTGGTTTGGATGCTTTGGTGTCCATGTGTCAACAAAACAAAAAACAAAGAAATGATGGATTTCTATAGTGAGGAATGTGTTTAATTTAACTGAGTGAGATGACTAATGTAAGAGTGTGTGTAAATTGTATGTATTGAGCATTTTCTTATTATATAATTATATAATTATATATTTCTTATATTTCTTTTATTAATGTTCCCAGGGCACACTTGCAAATGAGACTTAGGTCTCAATGAGTCTCCTTGGTTAAATAAACTTTTGTCACATTCTGAATGTTATTTCCCACTGCTTTTGGCAAAGTAAAATGTTTCCCAGGTCAATAAAGGCCTTAAATGATATTAAACTGAATTGAGTGGGAGTCAGATAAGAGAGTCCAAGCAACACTTACGGGTGAATGAGCTGAAAGAGCTATGAGTGAAAAGCACTCAAAAGATTACTAACTATTTCAACAAACTAAGATCACTTAATAAACCGCACTAAACTTCTCAACCTCCTCTACAGATAGTCGACTGTAATACTTTCAGGAATAGTTTCCTAAAAACTAATAAATGCATACATTTCCTATTCATGAGGCGTGTCAATAGGGAGGGATGATGATAAGAGGATAAGCCTGGCATTAGGTCCCCCCACACACACACGGAAGAGATGTCTACTGACAATAGCTCAGTAATGACTTACACCCACTCCTCTCCCCTCCATCTCCCACCATCCGATCTCAAGGCTGCTCACATTAGTGACTTAACAAGCCCTGAATATCTATACCCCCAGACACACACACACACACACACACACAGAGTCTCTCCTCAAATCCACTCCAGCCAATTAACTACCCTCCATCACCTCCCATAGTACTGGGACGGGTGACAGTCTTACACACTTGGCACAGGAATACACATTCCCTCCACTGAGGAGAGCAACACACACCTCCAAAGCCTGACCTGTCTCTCTCTCTTTTCATCTCCCACCACTCCCACTTCTCCTCGTCCCAGGGACAGGAAGCTGCTAATGAAGAGAAGAACGTCTGGAGATGGGAGACAGCGCAGCCATGGAGTCTCATTCGGTATGCAACTGTCACAGCCCATATAACTCACACACACACCAAGCTACCTAAAGAGGAGCCTCTGTAAAGTCTACAACTCACACACACCTACCTAACTACATGAGGGAGGACCTAGACTATCAAGCCCTCAAACTAAACTCTGGATACCAAATCCATTTCAACTGCTGTTTTGGCAGGTAAAGTTACCTGGGTATTACTACTCTTGAGGCTTGTGCCTTGTGTTCCAAACTCATTCCAGGGAGCAACAAGGATGTCAAGTAGCCTAGTGTTACAGCATCTGACCAGTAACTGAAAGGGTGCTAGATCAAATCGTGAGGCGGTAATGTAAAAAATCATACGTGGTTACGGGCGAGACAGGTTAAGCTGGATCATTCACTCTCTTTTCAGAAACAAATCAGCCACATCCAGTCTAAAATCAAGTATTGGTTTCTCATTTTACTATAATGCATGCTTTTCACACACACTGCAAAACACACAGTTGTGCTCAAAAGTTTGCATACCCTTGGAGAATTGGTAATATACAGCTCTGGAAAAAAATTCCAACGCACATATTTCTTTCCTTTCCAAAAAAGTTGAAAAGGAAAGTTGAGTGAGGAAGAGGCATTCAATTTGCAGTGGTCGATACATTTTTACCTTTCTGTTCCTCACTCAAAATCTTCCTTTTCAACTTTATTGGAAAGGAAAGAAAAAGGTGCGGTGGTCTAATTTTTTTCCGGAGCTGTATGTACCATTTGTAATGACAACATGAGTGAGCAGGCAAAAAAACACGTATTTTATTTCTTATGTGATTCATTCAACTGTAGGTCATTACAAAATGCATAAATGACATTGTGCAGTAATTTGTAATACGAATTCTTGCAGGTGGTATAGCTGCCCATTCGTCTTGGCAAAATGCCTCCAGGTCATGCAAAGTCTTTGGTTGTCTTGCATGAACCGCACGTTTGAGATCTCCCCAGAACGGCTCGATGATATTAAGGTCAGGAGACTGTGATGGCCTCTCCAGAACCTTCACATTTTTCTGCTGTAACCACTAGTTACAGCAGAAAACCAGAAGAGCGTCCCATTCACAGCTTTCATGCAGAAGAATGCAAATTGTCTGCAGTATTATCTGATTACATGCGGCATTCATCGTGCCATACATTTTCAGAAGATTACCTATGCCTTTAGAGCTCACACACCCCCAAAACATCAGTGAGCCACCACCATGCTTCAAAGTGGGGACGGTATTCTCTTCACTATAGGCCTTGTTGACCCCTCTCCAAACATTTGGTTGTGAACGTAAAGCTCTATATAGGGCTTAGGCATATTGTAACCAGGCTTTTATTGTGGCACTGGCACAGTAAAGGCTTCTTTCTGGCAACTCAACCATGCAGCTAATTTTTGTTCAAGTATTGTCATATTGCGCCCCATGAAACAACCACACCGTCTTTTTCCAGAGCAGCTTGTATATCTCCTGAGGTTTGGGGTAGACATTTTCTTATTCCATATTACAATGAAATCATATTGCTTAATTTAAGTATAAACCAGTAATTTAGTAAGGCCATTGTGTGTTTTGGCTCTGCTCACATGTACAGGATGTGCCTACAACAGATAGCTATAGTGTTGGCTAAACTTCTCAGGAGCTGTGAACCTCTAGTGTTACTAAGCTGAAGTTTGCAGAGAAGCTGGTGAGACATGTAGACAAACCATGCATAGGAGGGGGACACAGTGGGCTGTACTGAATTTATATACAGTGGGGAGTATTTGATACACTGCTGATTTTGCAGGTTTTCCCACTTACAAAGCATGTAGCAGTCTGTCATTTTTATCATAGGTAATCTTCAACTGTGAGTGACAGAATCTAAAAATCCAAAATCCAGACAATCATATTGTATGATTTTGAAGTAATTAATTTGCATTTTATTGCATGACATAAGTATTTGATACATCAGAAAAGCAGAACTTAATATTTGGTACAGAAACCTTTGTTTGCAATTAGAGATCATTCGTTTTATGTAGTTCTTGACCAGGTTTGCACACACTGCAGCAGGGATTTTGGCCCACTCCTCCATACAGACCTTCTCCAGATCCTTCAGGTTTCGGGGTTGTCGCTGGGCAATACAGACTTTCAGCTCCCTCCAAAGATTTTCTATTGGGTTCAGGTCTGGAGACTGGCTAGGCCACTCCAGGACCTTGAGATGCTTCTTACTGAGCCACTCCTTAGTTGCCCTGGCTGTGTGTTTCGGGTCGTTGTCATGCTGGAAGACCCAGCCACAACCCATCTTCAATGCTCTTACTGAGGGAAGGAGGTTGATGGCCGAGATCTCGCGATACATGGTCCCATCCATTCTCCCCTCAATACGGTGCTGTCGTCCTGTCCCTTTGCAGAAAAGCATCCCCAAAGAATGATGTTTTCATCTCCATGCTTCACGGTTGGGATTGTGTTCTTGGGGTTGTACTCATCCTTCTTCCTCCAAACACGGCGAGTGGAGTTTAAACCAAAAAGCTCTATTTTTGTCTCATCAGACCACATAACCTTCTCCCATTCCTCCTCTGGATCATCCAGATGGTCATTGGCAAACTTCAGACGGGCCTGGACATGCGCTGGCTTGAGTAGGGGGACCTTGTGTGCGCTGCAGGATTTTAATCCATGACGGTGTAGTGTGTTACTAATGGTTTACTTTGAGACTGTGGTCCCAGCTCTCTTCAGGTCATTGACCAGGTCCTGTCATGTAGTTCTGGGCTGATCCCTCACCTTCCTCAAGATCATTGATGCCCCACGAGGTGAGATCTTGCATGGAGCCCCAGACCGAGGGAGATTGACCGTCATCTTGAACGTCTTCCATTTTCTAATAATTGCGCCAACATGTTGCCTTCTCACCAAGAAGGTGCTTGCCTATTGTCCTGTAGGCCATCCCAGTCTTGTGCAGGTCTACAATTATATCCCTGATGTTCTTACACAGCTCTCTGGTCTTGGCCATTGTGGAGAGGTTGGAGTCGGTTTGATTGAGTGTGTGGACAGGTGTCTTTTATACAGGTAACAAGTTCAAACAGGTGCAGTTAATACAGGTAATGAGTGGAGAACAGGAGGGCTTCTTAAAAGAAAAACTAACTGGTCTGTGAGAGCTGGAATTCTTACCAGTTGGTAGGTGATCAAATACTTATGTCATGCAATAGAATGCAAATTAATTATTTAAAAATCATACAATGATTTTTCTGGATGTTTTAGATTCCGTCTCTCACAGTTGAAGTGTACCTATGATAAAAAAGACAGACCTCTACATGGTTTGTAAGTAAGAAAACCAGCAAAATCGTCAGTTTATCAAATACTTGTTCTCCCCACTGTAGGTCGGAGCTCAACCTTCAACGGAGAGCTCTTGAACTGACTCTGCTGAGGGTATTGTTAACTGCTCCAGGTTTGCAAATCTTGAAATAAGCTTTACTTGTGAAAATAATCTACAGTCTCTGGCCTTTTCCATTTAGTGATTTCCACAACAGATTACCTGTGGGTTTTTCTTTGTATCCTGAACAATTCTTCTGGCAGTTTTGGCTGAAATCTTTCTTGGTCCACCTTACCTTGCTTGATATCAAAAGATCCCCAAATGTTCCACTTCTTAATAAGTGATTGAACAGTACTGACTGACATTTGCAAGGCTTTGGATATCTTTTCATATCCTTTTCCATCTTTCTAAAGTTCCATTAACTTGTTAGCAACATCTTTTGACCTTACTTTTCTGCTCCCCATGGCTTAGTACATAGCCTGCATAGCGCATCCACATGAGAGATAAACTCATTGACTATTTATACACAGACACTAATTGCAATTTAAAAAGCCACAGGTGTGGAAATTAACCTTTTATTGCCATTTTCACCTGTGTGTCACCTTGTGCATCTGTAACAAGGCCAAACATTCAAGGGTATGTAAACTTTTGATCAGGACCATTTGGGTAATTTCTGTTATCATTATGATTTAAAAAGGAGCCAAACAACTATGTGATAATAAATGGCTTCATATGATCACTATCCTTAAATAAGAGTTTTTTTGCATGACCAGTCATATTTTCAAAATCAATGCCAAAATGTCTTCCAGGGCATGCAAACTTATGAACACAACTGTACTTTTGTAAAGATGACCATCCTTCCAGTCCTGGGCTTGCAATGTACAGGCTTTCCGTTAATATTCACCTTAATAAATTAGACACCAGACTCACTGGTACCTGCTAACTTCCCTCTGATGCAGTTCCTCTCCTTACCTCAGTTCGTTCCTCAAGATGTCATGAAAAGTGGAGGGTGTGGCTTTCAAAATGGCAGATTTATTTTAATTACAAACTCAAATGCCAATTGGTGTAGGTATTTGGCGGTCCTAGTGTCAATCCATTATACATCATGTTTTTGATTTTATTTGATTGTTTTGAGTGTTGTCTTGCAATTGCTGTGCCTTTGGCAAGGTATTCATTGTTAATGAAAAATGGTTCTCAATCATCTTACCTAGCTAAATAAAGGAGAAATAAAGAAAAAATATTACAAAGATTATTGAGAAACTACCCTCACCTTGTCACCGAGGTCTTAACTGGACACAATTTGAAAGAAGTCAGCAGACATTTGTCCACTCTGTTTTGTGTCTTTCTCTAGTACTTTTGTTCAGTCCTCTTCCTAGAGGTAAGGCTGAAACAAAACATGGACCCTTGAACCCGTCATCCAGCATGCCAGGTTAATTCAAGTTCCTGTTTGTTCACATTGGCCAATAGCTTAAAAAGACTGCATCTGAAGGCTTTACATTCACATCACATTTACATTATGTCATACAACAAATACTCTAACCCATTGCCACTTGCAGTAATGTAAAGATTTTCCAGCTTGTTTTATACCGGTCCCCCGTGAGAATTGAACCCACAACCCTGGCTTTGTAATCCCCCTGTTCTCCCGAATTGAGCTACATTTGCACTTAAAATGCATTATTATTTAGAAATGCCATCCTGACAATGAAATGAAGGCATTCTTTAATTTACGCCAGACTACATGTTGCATGTCGACTTATGAACGGAATGTTCCAGCAAATTCAGTTCACTGCACAGCAGCCATTCTGACCTCAAGATGACCCATGCTGTAGCCGACTATCTCAGTCAATTTATTTTCTGACCAAACCAGAGATATCACTGAGCCAGACAAAATGTTGAGTCTGAAGTATGATGTCAGACAAAAGCATGCATGCAGGCAGGCACACAGTGTTATAACAACTGTGTTCTGTTGAATTTAGAGATATTAGTTCAGGCCTGATTCCACCTGCAGACAGTCCCCAGTAATGAACAGTGGGACATGGTCGTTATGTTCTGACCGTAGTCCGACCCCAATCATACAACATATTAACACACATTATACCCTGTTAACAGAAGTCAACAGTGACATGGCAGAGGAACAAGGGACGAGACACTCCGACTCCTCAATGTCAACGTAAGGCCCTGGTCAAAAGCAGTGTCCTATACCAGGGATTAGGGTGTGATTTGGGAGGCAGGGCAGATGATTGTATCTTGACTCTACTCTGACCCCAATCATACTACACAGTTTCAGATATTAAATCCCATTTAAAGAAATCACAACCACTATTGTAGCTTAACGGGCAATTATAACACGATCAAACTAAACAACGAGGAATGACATGAGAGAAAAATAACCATCCTAAAATAGCCTTGTAGATGATGCCATAGGAAACTACACTAGCCAGGTTTCCATCCAACTAACCAAATATTTTAAGTGTTCTAACATTTGCATAAAGAAAAAACATTTTCCCACCAATAAATTTCACAAAGTGGAATTATTATAAACCAGTGCGTTGAGGACATTTTGATGCGTTTCCATTTCATGTCCAATACTTTGTTTCTGTGTCTGTAACGCCAGCTGACAAGAGTCAGGGAAGCCTCATTGGCAATGCAAAGAGTCCAGCATGGCCCGGGGAGGGGGAGGCATTGTCAGCAGGGATTCCTGGTTTCATAGTTCTCTAGCAACCCCCTCAGGCAGCTTAAGGAATTGCCTAGCAACAATGGCTTTGGAAAGTATTCAAACACCTTCACATGTATGGATAATGTATTAAATTAATAGTTTTTCCATCAATCTACACACAACAGTCCAAAATGACAAAGCAAAATTTGCTTTTAGAAATATTTGCTTTTTTTTTTTCATGTACACAAGTATTCAGAATACTTTGTAGAAGCCTTACATTTTCTTGGGTATCCTTCTACCAGCTTTGCAGACCTGGATTAGGACTAATTTTCCCGTTCTTCCTCTCAGATTGTCTAAAGCCATGTCACACTGAATGGGGAGTCCCGGTGAACAGTGATCTTCAGATCTCCCCACAGAAGTTAAATGGGGTCTTGAGCCCAGGCTTTGGCTGGGCCACTCAATGACATGTCACAATGCCACTCCAGTGTTTTCCAGTGTTTCATGTCATGTCATAATCCTGATGAAAGATTAATCTTGAGGTCTCAGGAGAATTCCTTGGACTTCATGGCTGTTTTTCTGCTCTGACGTGAACTTTGAAGTGTGGGACATTATATAGACAGGTGTGGGCCTTTCAGAGTCATGTAAAACGAATAGAATTTGCCTAGGGTAGTCCATCGGTCCAAGGAGCTACCACCAGGTCACACAAAACGCTGGAGCATGGGTTCATATCTGGTCTAGCCAATACTTTTTGTCCAAATAAAGCATAAAGATGCTTGAAAAATTTATTTGAAATAAAAATGTCCTAAAATGAGAAATATACCGACTCAGACACCACCAGATGATCGACAAGTCGTAAGACACCCACAGTTACATGATGAGATTGTTATGTGCTACATGATGATATCATTACGAATAACAGTAAGATTATTTGTGAAATGGCTGCCATGCATCAATCATTACGTCCCCAGAATAAGACCCTAGATAGCATAAATATTCAGAGGAGCATTCAGCTCATCCCTGCGCGCTTTCACCAGTCTGTGAAGGTCATCGTAACTTATTTCATCTGTAGCTTAATAACCAGCATCATAGTGGGAGGACTGAAGAACATATTCATTGCAAAACTAAATTTACTTTGATATGGCGGTTATTCTATATTCTATTTGCACATCATACATTTCCACCGCCATTTTTCACCTAATTAATTTCCCAGGCAAAAACGTCCCACACTCTCGAACGAACAAAGTCTGTGATGTTAATATGGTACCCTCGCGTCACGATTCCACTACACTTGTAGCGATTTGTTTTATACAACATGACTTCACCCGCACGGAAACCGTGGCTGAAAACGCAGGTTCAGTCACTCAAACCACGAGCGATAACAAAAAACAAGCACTATTACCGGTCAGAGGGCTGTACAATTAGATTCTGCCCATTATGGTAAATTCCCACTTCCCAGTTGTTGACAAAGGCTAAATGATTACTTTGTTGTTTATTTATTTTGGTAATATACGAAGTAATCTCTCATTGGTCAGAAATCTAGCGTGTTCGTCACAATAAGAGTATGACTGAGCCGAGTGACATGGGAGAGGAGATCAGAGGATCAACAGCAAGGTATCGGATTAAAAGCAACCGCAAGCTTATTCAGATGGAAGTGCACAGGTTGTTCTATCAGAC
Organism: Esox lucius; assembly: GCF_011004845.1. Lineage (NCBI taxonomy): Eukaryota > Metazoa > Chordata > Actinopteri > Esociformes > Esocidae > Esox > Esox lucius. The sequence continues at coordinate 37,359,355 of NC_047575.1, forward strand.
AGAAGGAGAAGATTAGAGACAAGGCCGTTAATACGGCCTAGCTCAGTGGGTCCTGGGGGGCTGAAGAAGTGCTGGTTTTCATCCTCACCTACTAATCAGGGACTAACTCTGAGCTGACACAACGGGGGAGTGTAACATCCTAGCAAGTAGGAACAAAAACCTGAAGTGTTTTAGGCCCTCCAGGACCGGGGTTAAAGTGTCCCGTCTAGTGAGAGTAACTGAGCTATACCAGGCACTTTCTAGCTATACCTTTCATTTATATGAATAACTGATATCTTGAACTGAGCAATGTACGTGTATTTTGACATAACATTTTCACCATTTCGCACCTTCCCTGCTACACAGCCAATCAAGGAACCACTGCTGTATTCTGGTGTAACAAGTAGTTATCTACTAATTTATAACGGAGACAGTTCTGTCAAGCAGGTTTGCAGAAGAGCGAACTAAGGTCTTTACCCACCAGCAGAGGTTGAAGGGGGCGTTGCCGTATGCAAATATCATACCACGCCTGCTTCGCCATAACACGCTTGTAGGTGTTCTCATTGGTCAGAAATATTTTGCAACTCCACCACCACATCATACCGAGGAGAAAACGTTGCATAGTTTCCTTAGACCCTGTATCATTTAACAATGTCTGCTTCAATAAATATATTGCTTTCAAGTTATTAGACAGTGAAAAACAAATGCATCGCAAAGCAAGAAACGAACGCCACAGCAAGCTGTGCGCTGTAGAAATTCTGCCGTCACCTTCCCCATTTCCTTAATGTCAAATGTAGCATTTGTACATTTCCCTGAAAGTCGTAATACGACATGACTACATTTGGGTGAGTCTAATTACGGCATAACACACAAATCACTCACCCGACTGGCCATGACGTTTATTTATTTGAAACTATCCTGACAGTGACTACGCGGGAGTGCACAGCAAACTTTCCAAAATGAGTTGACAATGAAGCAGGGTGTCATGTGAATCCCATGAAATGTACACAACCGTCCAGTGTGTGACGTTACCTTCGACACAAGTCTTGTTGGTATGGTGCTAGGTAGGGGTCCTCTCCGAGAAAGTCGCTAAGGTCTGGCAGCTCCGTGAATTCTTCGTGTTTCGAATGGTCCGCCATCTTCCGTTGCGTGACTTGAATCAGGAGCTCTAGTTTACAACAACATACACTATGTGGACAAAGATCAGAAGTTCAGATGCATGGGATACTGCAGCCAGAGTTGCTACACGGTCCTGTCAAACATTTAGAACATACACACGTGGTGGGTGAGTGTGAGTGTGTCAGGGGGCCGGGTGACAAACACGCAAGGCGGATTCGTTTAGGTTGAGCAGAGGGGCACCGGTCTGTACTCGGTGAATTCGGGTGCGGCGTGGGACACTAGATTGTTGCAATCACTTATGTGTGTGAAAACACAGTCCTGCTCTTTAATCGGCTACATTTGCTTAATTGGGTTGACGTCATTTTAGTTTTGAAGCAGAACTCGCCTTAGGCCTTGAACGGGCACCAGGTTCTCGCCCGGCGTTCCAACATTAAATTAAATCAACTGTCACCGATTAGAAACACGTCCATGGCCGTCTGGGAAAGATAATACATCTCCCTCTCACACGTCTTTCAGTGGTGGAGGTCTATTTAAACGAACGGTTACCGGGTTACCGTCCGCAATGTCATTGGTTGAAAACAGGGAATAATACCTTTGCTTGAAAGGAAAACAAATATTTAGCCTATTATTTTCCCAGCGAAAGGCAGCTTGTGCAGAACGTCTATTTCCACAGTTACAATGCGGTTTATCAATCGCTGCTTTAAGTCGATACCGCAGCCAGGCGGCAGTTAAAATGAGGATCCGATTTTCGCTGAGAAAATAATATATTATCATAAAACAATTATAGCTGACTAAAATGCATCTGATACCATGGTTATTTGAAATACACTGGCAATAATATGCATTTATACAATTAAATGTTTCAATTGTATTATTTGGCGAGAGTAAAGTTAGCCATATCATTGGAATCATGATTAGTTAACAAGCACGTGCTCACTGACAGTTTTGTGTTTGTCCCAGTTGCCCGTCATATCAACGCGGGTTATTCAAACGCCCGTCCTACAAATCGAGTTTGATCAACGACCACCCGCTTCAGCCGGGCTATGCCCGGTGCGTTAACAGAACTCCCAGTCATTCCCCATTCGAAACGCCCCTTTGAACTGCCGCTATTGCGCAATAGAAGTCAGGAGACTCGAGCACTGCTCAGTGCTCATTCAATCGCAGTCTACAGCGGGTAACGGACGTGCATTTCGTAGCTCATTCTGACTCAACGCGTAGTCTTTTAATAGATTCTCTGGTGTTATTGGTAGTATACGTGCTGGCCTACTTTCGAAATAGACTGCTGTATTTTCTATATTCTAGTTTACTCTGCAAAAAAACAAACATATTTTCCAATGAGCCAATCCCTTTTTATGGACATTTAAATGAAAGCCTACATTATTTTATTCACGCTTGTTCTACATAATCTACTGTAGGCGAAGCCTACGTGTAATCGCTCTTCATTCTTCATCTTTTCATGCTTTAGCCTAGTATTCACGAGGGGCGCCGCGGCTGACAGTCATACGAACAATTCAGAGCGCAGTATAGGACAGCGGTGGTTTTTTCATTGTAACCGTGTCCTTATATCCGTGTCCAGTGTATCCTGCCTTAGGCTGCGTTTCCAAGCCCAAACCCTGGACTGTTAACCGTGTACCCTAAGTGGTGCGGTTATTTTTTGATAGCCAAATACCAACACCAAATGGATTTCACTGACCTGTGCACGGCTGCTCCGGACTCCTCGCTGGCATTAATGCGGTAGATCAGTGAAGGACGGTTGTATTTTGCTCCACTGGGGCATGCTGTTGAGAGACCATAATACAACTGCAGGATATTAGGTTTTTATCCTTACAAACTATTTCAGATTGTTTACCACCATGTTTGTGACTGGACTGTATACTTCATGCATTAGATCTCAAAAGGTCTTTATGATTTATATTATCAGAATATTTAGTGGTCAGATAGATGAAGGTCAGATAGGGGTCACATTGGTAGAAAATATACTGCTAAGGGCTGGATTTGTCTAAAAATACAAATCTAAAAATACAAAACATTACACCAGGGAAAATATAAATCATTGAATAACAGTAGATGAATGCCCACATATACAGATAGAAAGTGTAGCTGTGAGGTGGGATGTGTCATGTTTATCTGTCTTTTGCAATTTGTTCATATCAGAGGTCGTGGAGAACTGAAATTAAGTAATGTCTAAAGACATCCACCCCAATGTAAGTAACTAGTGGGGGCAGTAGGTGTTGAGGAATGATCTGAGCTGATATTTTACTGTTATTTTACCAGGCATGCTGATTAAGAACCAATACTTACTCTCAGCAATTACCTTGGGGGAATGTTCCAGGGGGAGGAGGGGCCGTTAGGGTTAAATGTCATGCTCAGGGACAGAACGACATCCTTCTTCTTGGCGGTTGGGGGATTAGAACCATGGACCTCTCAGACACTAACATCTAGGTCTGATTGGTGCTGCTAAGGTGGACTTGGCGTAGTTAAAGGGAGAATGTACTAAGAGGGACTTGTTAATATGTTGTTAGCAGTGAGTCTGAAATCTTACATGGAAATTGAGTCAGTTGAACAGAGGGCAAAGGTCAGTGCTGAGTGTTGATGGGGGTCAGAGTGTAAAGGTTACAGTGCTGAATGTTAACGGGGGTCAGAGTGTAAAGGTAAGTGTTGTGAAGGTGATGCTGGATGACAGTGTGCTTAATTCCACCAAATGTGTTGAGCTTTTTTGCTGTCAGGCCTGTACAAATGTTGCCCTGGTCAGTGATTGGGAGGGTGGTAATTTCTACAAAGGTATATTTGACAGTGTGAATAAAAAAATAATATTATGAAACAAGAAACCAATTCTGGATTTAACTTCAGACTGGAGGTGGGTGGTATGGGTACTGAATGAGAGTATGCAGTCAAGCCATATGCCAAGGTATTTTTAGACGTTGAAATACACTAAATCAGACCCATTTCACACCCATGTTGAAATAGGTTCAGATTGATGAGAATACATGTAACTCTTTTGCTACTAAGGAGTAGATCGAGGTCAATAAAGACATTTTGGATGTTATTAAAGCCATACTGTAGGGAGGTTGGCACAGTGTTGCGGTGTGGGGCCAGATGTATACAGGACGATGTTATCAATATAAAGGTGGATGAGTGCAGCATGATTAATATACACAGAGGATAGGGTCGGCCCAAGAGTCGAACCTCCAGAAACCACAGTGTATGCAGTCAGAAGTGGACGGCAGCAGGCCCTGTCACACTGTAAACGTCAGATGAAGCTTTCAAACCAAGCTACAGTAGACAATCTTCTGGGAACACATTGTCTGCAGTGCGCATTAGAGTTAATACCATGCTTTAGGCTGTGAAAAGTGTATGTATGTGTTAGTTACGTAAATTGCAGTAACACAAGCATTTGTTTGTTTATTTACATTCTTACCAACCCTAAGCAATTGAGTTGACAAGTATGTGATGGAGTTGACAAGTATGTGATGGAGTTGACAAGTATGTGATGTAGTTGACAAGCCACTAGCGGAGGTAACAGTGGATCCTCAAAACTTACATGTTAATAAAGCCTTAATGAAAACATTTCTAAAATGATCAACCCAGAAAACTCTAGCCTCAATTCCAGCAACCTGACAGTTTATATTTTACAGAGTTGACAAAACATTTAATTTGTCTTCTTTTAAGGTTGTATACAAAAGTAGCCATTTAGTTATTCCTTTAGTTTCTGTTTGATGTTGGGAAGTCATGAAGTTTGGGTCCTTATGGTTCGGCTAACCCTGGTTTTCCCTTATTAATTTAGGATTTCATTGTATCCGTCTCCTTAACCAGTGTATCCTGCCTCAGGCTGCGTTTCCAAGCCCAAACCCCGGACTGTTAACCGTGTACCCAAAGTGGTGCGGTTCTTTTTTGATAGCCAAATACCACCACCAAATGGATTTCACTGACCTGTGCACGGCTGCTCCGGACTCCTCGCTGGCATTAATGCGGTAGATCAGTGAAGGACGGTTGTATTTTGCTCCACTGGGGAATGCTGTTGAGGGGCTGTAATAAAACTGTTGGATCAAAAACGAATGTTTTATACAGTGGATATAAAAAGTCTACACACCCCTACACACGCCAGGTTTTTGTGATGTAAAAGAATGAGACAAAGAGAAATCATGTCAGTGTGTTTTCCACCTTGTGACCTATAACCTGAACAATTCAATTGAAAAACAAACTGAAATCTTTGAGGGGGAAAAATAAAAAACTCACAATAACCTGGTTGCATAAGTTTGCACACCCTCTCGTAACTGGGGATGTGGCTGTGTTCAGAATTAAACAATCATATTCGTAACTCATGTTAAATAGAAGTCATTACATTACACACATACAATTATTTAAAGTGACTCTGATTAATCACAAATAAAGTTCAGCTGTTCTTGTAGGATTTTCCAGAAATGTTCTTAGTTGCATCTCAGAGCAAAAGCCATGGTCCGCAGAGAGATTCCAAAGCATCAGAGGGGATCTCATTGTTGAAAGATATCAGTCAGGAGAAGGGTACAAAGAATTTCAAAAGCATTAGATATACCATGGAACACAGTGAAGACAGTCATCATCAAGTGGTGAAAATATGGCACAACAGAGACATTACCAAGAACTGGACGTCCCTCCAAAATTGATGAAAAGATGAGAAGAATACTGGTCAGGGAGGCTTCCAAGAGGCCTACAGCAACATTAAAGGAACTGCATGAATTTCTGGCAAGTACTCGCTGTGTGCTACATGTGACAACAATCTCCCGTATTCTTCATATGAATGGGCTATGGGGTAGGGTGGCAAGACAGAAGCCTTTTCTTACAAAGAAAAACATCCAAGCCTGGCTAAAGTTTGCAAAAACAAACATCAAGTATCCCAAAAGCACGTGGGAAAATGTTTTATGGTCTGATGAAACCAAGGTTGAACTTTTTGGCCATAATTCCAAAAGGTATGTTTGGCGCAAAAACAACACTGCACATCACCCAAAGAACACCATACCCACAGTGAAGCATGGTGGTGGCAGCATCATGCTTTGGGGCATTTTTTCTTCACCTGGAACTGGGGCCTTAGTCAGGATGGAGGGAATTATGAACAGTTCCAAATACCAGGCAATTTTGGCACAAAACCTTCAGGCGTCCGTTAGAAAGCTGAAGATTAAGAGGAAGTTCACCTTTCAGCACGACAACGACCCTAAGCACACATCCAAATCCACAATAGCATGGCTTCACCAGAAGAAGATAAACATTTTGGAATGGCCCAAGCCAGAGCCCAGACCTGAATCCAATTGAACATCTGTGGGGTGATCTAAAGAGGGCTGTGCACAGGAGATGTCCTCGCAATCTGACAGATTTTGAGCGCTTTTGTAAAGAAGAGTGAGCAAATATTGCCACATCAAAATGTGCCATGCTAATAGACTTCTATCCAACAAGACTGAGTGCTGTATTTAAATCAGAAGGTGCTTCAACAAAGTATTAGTTTAATGGTGTGCACACTTATGCAAACAGGTTATTGTTAGTTTTTTATTTTTCCCCCTCAAAGATTTCAGTTTGTTTTTCAATTGAATTATTCACGTTATAGGTCACATTAAAGGTGGAAAACGTTCTGACATGATTTATCTTTGTCTCATTCTTTTACATCACAAAAACCTAGCATTTTAACAGGGGTGTGTAGACTTTTTATATCCACTGTATTTACAGTGGCTTCAGAAAGTGTTCATCCCCCTTCCCTTTCTTCACTTCTTGTTCTGTTGTTGGACTTAATTTACAATAGGTAACATTCCACTCTGCCAACCACCTACACCCTATACATCGTAATGCTTTTTGGATTGTGTGCTAATTTATTGAAAATGTAAAATCTCACATACATGTATTACAAATTTCTCTAAAATTCACTCTAAAATATGATGGTTGACCAACACATTTTATGACTTACTTGTTTTGCAGAATTTGATTTTCAGGTCAAGGATAATTGGTGCATAGAAATGAAGACAATGACCTTGCAGAATGAACCCTACTGTTAAACCTTACTGTAGGACTCCATGCTTAAACCTTATTGGTAAACCCTACTGTTAAACCTTACTGTAGAAATCTGTGCTTAACCTCAGTGTTTAACCCTACTGTTAAACCCCACTGTAGAAATCTGTGCTCAAAGCTTATTGTTAAACCCTACTGTCAAATCTTACTGTAGAAATCTGTGCTTAACCTTAGTGTTAAACCCTACTGTTAAACCCCACTGTAGAAATCTGTGCTCAAAGCTTATTGTTAAACCCTACTGTTAAACCTTACTGTAGAAATCTGTGCTTAAACCTTAGTGTTAAACCCTACTGTTAAACCTTACTGTCGAAATCTGCTCAAAGCTTATTGTTAAACCCTACTGTTAAACCTTACTGTAGAAATCTGTGCTTAAATCTTAGTGTTAAACCCTACTGTTAAACATTTCCATATAACTCCATCCTTAAAACTTACTGTTATCCCCTACTGTGAAACCTTCTTGTAGAACTACAGGCTTAAATCTTAGTGTTACACCCCACTGTTAAAACATATTGTAAAACTTCATGGCTAAACCACAACTTTAAACCTTGCTGTAGAACATTATGGTTAAACCAAATGTTAGACTTTACTTTTGAACCTTCCTGTTAATTCTGCTTACCTTGCGATGCCACAGTCTAGTTCTTGTGTAGGGTCATCACAGGTTCAAATCAGCTTATACTGGTCAGGAAAACACCATTAACAGTTGTAATACCTAAATCATTTAGGCTGGACTAGACTAATGAGGCCAGAAGAAGAGTAGATCTTTTTGGTTTTGCACTGTTCTATGGTATAGTACAGAATACTGTATATTGTGCACTTTTCTTTTAAAATCAAGCCCTATGGAGTGGACATAGGGAACAGAGGGCCATTTGGAACCCAACCCACATAATCTGTTATTCCAACTCAGGAAGTCAGTTTTACACCCTGGTTTATGGACTTTAGAGTCTGATTGTTTGGAGTTTTTTTTTTTTATTGTGACAAACGGTTTGTGTGAAAAGGGCTATATAGTTTAAATAACATGTGATTGATGATCTCCTTCACTGTGCAAACTCCCCCGGGAGTAAATCATGAAGTGTTATGAAAAAACTATATCATCTTTCTTGTCTTTCTCTTCTGCTTTCACCCTCTGACTGTCTCCTTTTGTCTCCCACTCCGTCTCTCCCCTTCCCTCCTCATCTCCCCCCTCCTTGTCTCTCTCCTCCCTCCCTGTCTCTCTCCATCTCCCTCCTGTGTCTTCCTCCCATCCTCTCCCTGTCCCCTTCCTATATATTTATAATGAGGAACTCTCATTACTGCCCTGGGCTAAGACAAGACAGAGCAGAGCGGAGAATGAATGAATAGTGAATTATGACATTATAATGCCCAGACAGAACACAGAACCTGCTGATGATATGTCTTCAGACGGAGGCTTTACCTGCACCCTATTGCCTATTTAGTGCACTACTCTTCACTAAAGCTGTAGGGCCCTCTTTCAAAGTAGTGTACTGCTTAAGGAACCAGGTTCCTTTCAGGCCTGTATAATTTAAGCATAGTTCCATAGTTACTACTGGGGAGAATATCTACTGAATGAATCTGGTTGAAGTTGGCCGATTAGTGATTATTGTGGGAATGTGTGTTGTGTGTTTTTTTCCCTCATTTTTTTCTCTATACTTTATGTCTAAATACTGTATATTTACAGTGCCCTTTGTCAGCGTTGAGACTATGGAGAATGTTTGAATCATTTTGCTATTTACTCCAAAAGTTTGAAACTCATGAGGTAAAAGTGCCTTAGCTGTGTGTACATACTGGCAGCACCATTTAGAAATGACAACACTTGGTTGATCTGTATCTAAATACTGTATATTTAAGATATATATTTGGAATTCTTTGCAACTGCAAGGTTCATTTTACGATATGTGTATGTTTTTAGGTATGTTTGGTGTATTTGTGTACTGTACATTTACATTGGTTATTTAAATATCAGCATATCACTGTTTTGTTGTATGTTTTGTAGGTTTGTGTGTGTGTTATGTGTGGGTGGGTGTTTGTTTGTTGTGTGTGCAAGTGCTGCTTCAGCAAAAGCTCATGGAAATCTAAATAAATAAATCCATTTAGTAGAAAAACCTTTTCCAGATCGCTGTTAGACTGTATCTTTTCCAGAGCGCCTCACTGTTAGACTATCTTTTCCAGATCGCCTCACTATTAGACTGTATCTTTTCCAGAGCGCCTCACTGTTAGACTGTTTCTTTTCCAGAGTGCCTCACTGTTAGACTCTTTATTTTCCAGAGCGCCTCACTGTTACCTGACATTGGAGAAGGTCAACGACGTAACCCTGAAGAGTTCATTATAGTTGGGGGCTGAAGTGATGTGTTCCAAATGCCCCTCTATTCCATAAAATAGCCTTTGTCACTAGGTTCTAAATAAATAGGATGCCGGTGGGACTGTATACCAAACCCTTGGGACATTTGGAGAACGTAGATCTCTGTTCCAAAGCCCTGGGACATTGGGTGAACATAGATCTCAGTTCCAAAGCCCTGGAACATTGGGAGAACATAGATTTCAGTTCCAAAGCCCTGGGACAGATTGTAGTACCAAACCACTGGGAAAGAGGGAGAATGTAGATTTTAAAACCAAAGCCCTGGGACACTGGGAAAGCGTAGATCTCAGTGGCATTCTGCTCTCATCTCTTTCTCCTGTCTCCTTATCTCCTTTTGGCTGTCTCATGGATTTTTTTTGGATCTTCTACTTCCGTGGAAGGCAGAATGGAGAGAGGCGGGAGGTGAGCTCTTTCCACAGAGTGGGAGAAATAATAGAGTGCGTACCCCTTCCCCCCCACCAGAGGGGGCAGTCTCTGACTGTGTTCATCTCAGAAGTGCAGTCTACTATGAAGTCATCAACACACATCATGTGAACCAGAGGGAGTGGATTTGTCAATATTCACACACAAATATGATTTGTAATGTAAAAATGGGAATCACACTGTGTGTGCACATAAGACCTCTGTATGCATGTGTTTGTAGTAGTGCGTGCGTATGGAACAGATAAGTGAGTGGGTGAGTGGATTTGTGTGTGTGTGTATCTTTGTATCCTAGCCCGTGGCACTCACAGAGGGGGTTAGTGGTGAGCATTCATCACACACATCAGGTATGAAATAACCACCAAACACACACACACACACACACACACACACACATCTCATAGAGATCCCCTATGGGGCTAAGAGGAGCAAACATTAGTAGTTTTTAACTCTGCATGTCTTCGGGGAACCCCAGACTTTTCATCATGTTATGGTACTAGCTTCGAACTGGTTTAAAGGATTCACTTAGGCTCGGGCCTGATGACTAGATGACAAGTCTAATCAGTTGTGCTAGCTCTGGAATACATCCAGTAGATGGAATGGCCGGGGTTCCCTGAAGAGATGGTTGAGGACCATGTTGACAGAACAATGGACCGGATGAAACAGTACAGGAGTGTGTAGCAAGCAGACACACACACACATTTAACATGTCATACATATGTATGTAAAATGTATGTGTGTGTGTGTGTGTATCCGTGCATATTTATGACATGCGAAACGCATGTGTGTATGTTTGGATGTCTTAATGGATGCATGGTTTCACACTACAGACATCCGTGGTGATTCGTTGTGAGCATTAGCATCTGTCAGTAGGGTTAGTGTGTGTTTATCAGACAGATACAGGTTACAGGTACTACCAACAAGGTACCATCTAGCTCCCTGCGACCCGGCAGATCACGATCTGAATTAAATATCATGGAATCTGTCTATCACGTAGTTAATTGTTTCCGGGCGTGACCATCGCCAGGCGCGACCTTGGTGACCAGATAGCCAGCGGGGCGACGCTGACAGCACGGACTCTTTCGCGCGTGAGAATGAGCTGGTTTCATATGGCCGCCGTGCGGGTAGGGTCCCGGTGAAGTCTGGCTCTTTGTTTGATCTCTAGGTGGAGCAGACCTCTGTTGACAAGGTGCTGGAATACTAGCCCCGCTGCCACAGCCGCCGCCTGATTCGTCGGAACAGCCCCTGCTATTGTTGCAGGCTTGCTGAGTTGATATTCGTGCACCACCTGGCTTTCAGACTTCATTACCTATTTACAACCTAATCTATATTCTTCTTTAATTGCTGAGGAATCCGTGTCTCTGTAATTGCCCGTTTGTCGAGGATGCTGTTCCTCTCCGGGAGGCCAGAGTAACTGTCTCTGAAACCCTTACCTACATTTTTGTATTATGACAGTCTCCGCTAGGGAGTAGTCTGCCGCAGTCACCGTAGTCTCTGTCAGGATGATTAATGCAACCTACACTGACTGAAGAGTGATAGTATTGACTTGTTGCAAGACGTTATTTTCTGATGTATCTCACCAACTTGTGCTCTTCTGTGAGAAGGGGTGGTCTTTCAGTGACTTAGAGAAACTTGGATGAACCTGTTTAAGTTCACTGCAAAAGGCTAGTGGAGAGCAGCTTCGTGCCACGCTCATGGGCAGCCCTGCGGCACGGAGAAAGGCACTACTTCTTATCCTTCCATTTAGATTCACGTAACAAACCTCTAGTAATGTTTAAATCATATTTAAATGTAAATACGTTTTGCGGATTCAAATAAATCAATGAAAATGTGCGCGTGCGTTTATGCATTTCCCTATACGACCAACAGCACCATCAATATGAATGTTGAGAAAAGACTACATATGCAGTGCATATTGTAGCGGGAAGAAGCACAAGGAATGGACACAGAACAAGCGTTCAGGGCCCTGCAGGGCGTTTTATTACTGGAAACAGAGGAGGAAATGGGAGACTCCTGAGTTTAATTCAAGCCCCCGGTGCTGGATGAGACCAGCCATACGTCTTTGAGCAACAGGGGAACTTGGAAATGGCTAGTGATAATATTTGACAAATGTGTGTTTTAAGTAGGGATTTCAGTGAAAATAAATCTGTTCTGATAGTATACAGTGTTAGTCTTAGAGTATAGAGCGTTGTTCATAGAGTATACAGTGTTATTCATAGAGTATACAGTGTTGTTCATAGAGTATACAGTGTTGTTCATAGAGTATACAGTGTTGTTCATAGAGTATACAGTGTTACTCATAGCGTATACAGTGTTGTTCTGAGAGTATACAATGTTATCCTGAGTGTATACAGTGTTATTCATAGTGTATACAGTGTTTTTTCTGAGAGTATACAGTATTATTCTGGTTACCAGGTTCATTAGCTTGTCACAGTGTGACAAGATCTGTCAATTAACCTGTCTGAATCTTAATAATTCAGTACACAACATCATGTTTATCTATCAGCTGTAGGGTGCAAGTGGAGCAGCAAGCCAGACATACATCAGCTATGAAACAAAAGGGGCATTGCTAGCTTTTGCTGCTCTCATATAGTTAATTTATCCATCACAACAGCTTATTGTAGCTTAGCTGTTAGCTAGTTGATATTATTATGACATTTTGAGAATAAGCTCGCTGCTTCTGTGAGCCAGCGCAAAAACGTATTTCAACATCTTCAGGGTCAATTTAAAACACTAAACAATCCCTTTCCATCATAAGACATATGGCCAGTTTGTTTTTAAGCTAACATTAGCTTAATGTTGACACTAAGACCTGGTCAGGTCATGTAACCACTTCATTTTTCTTCCCTTGTAGTTGCACATCTGGAGAGAGCTTTCTAGCCAGCTAGCCAGTCTGCAAGTGTACTTTGTTTCTGAATATTTGCCTAGTTACATTTCCTCATTTGTCAACTGCAACAAATCCTAATATTCTAATAGTGTGTGTATGTGTATATGTATATGTATGTAAGTGTGTGTATGTGTGTCACACATTGAGCGCCTGCCATACCATTGGTTTGGACCCCAGGAAGAACAGTTGCTAATGGGGATCCATTTTAAATAAACAAATAAATGAATAAATGATGTCCCCAGACAGAGCACGTGTTCAGAGACAGACAAGAAGCTGGTGAGATGGGACTGGTAGAAAATTGCTTTTAAAAGACACACACACACACACACACACAGTCGGAGACAGGAGTGGTAGAAAATTGTGGAAAATAGCCGTTAAAAGCTTGGGGTCTGGTAAGGGTGAGTGCAGGGGAATTTAGGATATGGAGCGGTGAGGATAGTGGAGGGGGAGAGAGAGAGAGAAAAATAGGGTGAAAGGCAAGACTGATAGAGATGGACAGAGAGAGAGTGGGAAAATGTGAGAAAGATGGACAAAGAAACTTAGAGAAAAGGAGAGAGAAGGGCAGAGAGATGGATGAAGATAAAGAGATAAAGACTGGGAGAGGAAGAGAGTGATGGAGGGGGAAAATGAAGAAGGAAAGAGATTTAGAAAAATAGAGAGGGAGGGGAAGCAAAGAAGAGAGAGTCAAAAACAGAAGGTAAAACATAGTGAGAAGCCTTAGGGTGTATGCTAATGTGGTATGGATCAGACCTAACCCACTCCATTAAATGTATCAAAACAGGAATGGTTTGCATTTGGTTCTAAATAAATAATCTAAACAGAGAAAAATGTCCTCCTATGTTCTTCCTATATCCCCTCACAAGCATACCCATACTTCAGTGAAGACAGTTTTTCCACCCTAGAGGTGGCGGTTAATCATTTCCAGGGCCATGGATAGAGGCTACAGTACAGAGACCTAAACAGCAGAACGCTAACCACACAGGGACTGACCTGGAGGGGGCAGCATTCCGTCCCCAATTGAATTACAAATAAACACAATATATTGTAGGAACTTACCATAATACAGTCCACCTAAAATGAATCCAATTAATGTCATAGAAAGGAAGGCGAATAATCAATACAGTTGTAGTGCTGATAGTGAGGATGAAGAATAGTTTTATAGTTTTTATAGTGATGATGGTGGATGGTGTTGTAATGTTGATAGTGAGGATAGTGAATAGTTCTTTATTGTTGATAGTGAGGATGGTGAATTGTGTTGTAATGTTACTAGTGAGGATGATGAATAATGTTGTAATGTTACTCGTGAGGATGATGAATAGTGTTGTAATGTTATTAGTGAGAATGGGGAATAGTGTTGTAATGTTACTAGTGAGGATGGTGAATAGTGTTGTAATGCAGATAGTGAGGATGGTGAATAGTGTTGTAATGTTACTAGTGAAAATGGTGAATAGTGTTGTAATGTTACTAGTGAGGATGGTAAATTGTGTTGTAATGCTGATAGTGAGGATGGTGAATGGTGTTGTAAATGTTCTTAGTGAGGATGGTGAATAGCGTTGTAATGTTATTAGTGAGAAGGGTGAATAGTGTTGTAATGTTATTAGTGAGGATGGTGAATAGTGTTGTAGTGGTATTAGTGAGGATGGTGAATTGTGTTGTAATGTTACTAGTGAGGATAGTGAATAGTGTTGTAGTGTTGATAGTGAGGATGGTGAATAGTGTTGTAATGTTATTAGTGAGGATGGTGAATAGTGTTGTAGTGGTATTAGTGAGGACGGTGAATTGTGTTGTAATGTTACTAGTGAGGATGGTGAATTGTGTTGTAATGCTGATGGTGAGGATGGTGAATAGTGTTTTAGTGCTGAGGATGATAGTGAGGATGGTGAATAGTGTTTTTGGGCTGATAGTGATGATGGTGAAAAAAAATTTGTGTCTAATGTGTGTCTAAAGTCCCAGCTGGTGAGTCATGAGGAGAAAGGAGTTTACAAAGACTGGCTCCACTTGGGCTCCTTTGAGCAACTGAAAAGTTTTGAGAGGCTATGCTGTGGTTTATAACTGTCTGTGAACACAATAATGCACAGATGATTAATAATGTAAAAACCTAACAAAGAGATTGGAAAAGCCATCCTAACAAACAAAGGGACTGAAAAACAGAACTCGCTACTTTACTATGGGGAAATACTAAAACAGAACATGCAACTTTACTATGGGAAACACAAATACAGAACATGCAACTTTACTATGGGAAACACAAATACAGAACATGCAACTTTACTATGGGAAACTCTAAAACAACAGAAATCACTAAGAAAAAGAAGAAACAACATGTCAGTAAACAGCTTAATGGGAATCCTTATGATCAAATCACTTCTGGTAAAATTGGAACACACTACACAAAGAACACAACCATTGTTTTAAACTAGTTTCAGAACAGAGATGTATGGACAAACTACTTGTTCAACCTCTTCTGGCATTTTGCAACTTATGTATTCAACTTGCATACAGCAATTGAAGGGAAACTCGCTAACCCAACTTCTGAATTTGCCCTGTCCCTTTATATTAAAAAAAATCCATTTTGGTGAAAGACGTGGGAGATTGTTCATAAATATTAATTTGGAGGACGTATTTATATTTTGAGTGCTACAGCGATTGGCAGTGAGTGAGTTATTTTCATCTAACCCAGGGTCATTGCGTCAAACCAGGGAGGGATGGGAGCTCCCTGCTCAAATGGATCAGTAATCTGTACTGCTGGGTCGTGTTGTCAACAAGGCAACATGGCTTCTATCCAAACACCTTTTTTTGTTGCAATGCACATACCACAATTGGAAGTTGCCTTTCTGAAAACGACACCCCACTAACATCAATGCCAATTCATTTGATGGAGGCAGCTAACAATGTGTTTTATTTACCAACCTGATAACCTTTTATTTGAACTACTTTAATAATTTCTTGAACCGCATCAGTCAGTTCTGCCAGGAAAACATTACTGTAATGGAATGTTTGGTCAAATATATAATCTATAAAACCTCATATAACGTTGCAATGTTTGATGTAAGTTACATATGTTATTTTCTTTGTTTCATATCCATGGAGTACTTAAAATGCTGTTTCTGATTTAGAGGCAGTGATGTTTTAAAGACAGGCTTGATTATATACTCTAAATAAGCTGATGGTAGCCGATGTTTGGAAATGATAATGCATTTTAGCAGTTTATTTGTAAAGTGGTGGGCCTGATGATAAATGTCATGAATGTCAGGTTCTAATGTAAAAACCTTTAATTGAATGTAAGCTTGCATCGAACACCAAAGAAGTGCTGTAGGTACATAAAAATCAAAGGTTATTTCTATGTAGGATTTGCTCCACTGTTTGTTTATAGGGCACTCTTACGGTCCTGAACTATGCTCAAATAGCCACAATAGCCCATTAGCTACTGTCTGAAACTGTATGTTAAAGTGGATTCAGCCTCAGTGTTTAATGTAATTGTGTGCGGAAAGTCACACAGAATCTTTACAATTTATACAAAAAAGTCCAGACAAATAGAGGGAACATTAGAAACATCAGAATCCAATTCATTAACCTGAAGCAACAACCAGAGGAACCCACTGTTTTAGACTAAAATATACCAGAACCTATTTCTTACTGATATGTCTGATCCCTGTTTACAAAAAGAACATGTAGAAAAAACACTGAACCACAGGAAAGGAACCAGACACATTAACAAAAGCAGTCCCAGTTCACAGTGAGATGGTTTTGTATCAGACATTTGAACTGCCTTTTAGGCACCAGTGTTTCTAACCTAAGGTATTCCATGACATCAAAAGCAGTCCAACCAAACTCAGTGTAGGCCCTCAATATCTCTAGTACCAGGCACTAGTCTTCAGAGTGCATCTGATAACTGCTGTTTGGAGGTTTCTACAAGAGAGCCCTATGTAGAAACACCAACCAATGTCTGGCCCTTCTAGAAGTCAGGGAGTCTTTACTTAAAATAACCGACTTTACAGTTTTTGCCGAGTGCTTACCCACTGAAAGTGAATGTTGAGACAAAAGCATAAAAAACGTTACTTTTGTAACCATACCTTAAACAAAGGCAGCAAAATGATTAACATATTTTCTGCTTTACACTTTATTTGCAATTCTGCAACACACTTTGCAAAACACTACACACCATGTCTTACATCAGACACTTCATTAAAGAATGAAATCTCTTGCATTGATAGGGAAAATGAAAAACATACCCGAAATTGGCAAAACCCATACACACACACACACACACAAAACACTTATACAGTAAGTGAACACCAACTAGACTGAGCCTAACACTACAAACAGACCTCAGGTACGCTCACCTCTTTTGTGAGACCTTGGCAAACATGGAGGCAGCGAGAGGAAGAGGAAGATAGAGGAGGAGCAGTAGGACAAGATCAAAGAAGGGGACCAGGCAATAGACAGAGACATATTTCCGACGACATTAGGGCCACTTTAGTGAACCATGACATAAATCATAACTTGACGAGGAGGGAGGCACAGAGTCTTTGGTGAACCACGTCATAAATCACAACGTGACAATTAGAGAGGAAGAGTGTCTTTGGTGAACCACGTCATAAATCACAACCTGATGATGAGGGAGGAAGAGTGTCTTTGGTGAACCACGTCATAAATCACAACCAGACAATGAGAGAGGAAGAGTGTCTTTGGTGAACCATGTCATAAATCACAACCTGATGATGAGGGAGGAAGAGTGTCTTTGGTGAACCACGTCATAAATCACAACCTGACGAAGAGGGAGGAAGAGTGTCTTTGGTGAACCATGTCATAAATCACAACCTGATGATGAGGGAGGAACTGTCTTTGGTGAACCATGTCATAAATCACAACCAGACAATGAGAGAGGAAGAGTGTCTTTGGTGAACCGTGTCATAAATCACAACCTGACGATAAGAGTGGCAGAGAGTCCCAACCGGAGTCGCTACAAGGTAGCATCCATCATACGGACGTTTTGACTGGAGAACAGGGAGGTCCTCAACTTTCTATACTAGACTGCACCTATGTAATTGTTGCATTGTCTGCATCACTGAATCATACAATACAATTTAGATCTACAATATTAAGTCTATGCTCCTAAGTGAAAAAAAAAAATAGGTGTAGTGCTGTGAAGTACAGTGTTGATGTTACTGTGTACACTATGACAGTACAGTATGTAAAAAGAACCAATCAACATCATATTCTGGCATTTTCTACAGAACTGCCAGACAACCTCCTGAGGGTAAAAGGCAACATCTGCTCACCCATGAATTGGAACGGTCTACTGTCAATGGTTCACCAACCACAATAACTTCAGTTGTATACTTGCCCCCTTACTCCCTATTTCTCAATCCGATTGAGGAATTATTTTGGGCTTGGCATTGGAGAGTGTCTGACCACCAACAACATGTCCTCCTGGCTCTTCTACAAGCAATGGAAGAGGTGGAGACATTGAGATGGGGTCACTCCAGGGTTGGATAAGGAACCCAAGGCGACATTTTCCCTGTTGCTTAGCCAGGGATGACATTGCCTGTTATGTGGATGAGGTGATGTGGCCAGACCCTAACAGAAGGCAGGATCCATGAACCATTCACCCCATCCCTTACAATATAATTTTTTGTTTACCATTGCACTGTAAGTTTACTGTAAATATTTTTGTGTTTACAGTAACATTTTGTATAGATCACTGTACTGTTATTCTACCTTTCGTTGTGTGTTTTTGTTGTTGTAAAAACCTGCAATGGTTAAAAAATAAGCTGCATATATACACTCATATTGTGTTTGACCCCCTTTCGCCTTCAGAACTGCCTTAATTCTACGTGGCATTGATTCAACAAGGTGCTGAAAGCATTCTTTAGAAATGTTGGCCCATATTGATAGGATAGCATCTTGCAGTTGATGGAGATTTGTGGGATGCACATCCAGGGCACGAAGCTCCCGTTCCACCACATCCCAAAGATGCTCTATTGGGTTGAGATCTGGTGACTGTGGGGGCCATTTCAGTACAGTGAACTCATTGTCATGTTCAAGAAACGAGCTTTGTGACATGGTTGGCATTATACTGCTGGAAGTAGCCATCAAAGGATGGGTACATGGTGGTCATAAAGGGATGGACATGGTCAGAAACAATGCTCAGGTAGGCCGTGGCATTTAAACAATGCCCAATTGGCAGTAAGGGGCCTAAAGTGTGCCAAGAAAACATCCCCCACACCATTACTACACCACCACCAGCCTACACAGTGGTAACAAGGCATGATGGATCCATGTTCTCATTTGGTTTACGCCAAATTCTGACTCTACCATCTGAATGTCTCAACAGAAATCGAGACTCATCAGACCAGGCAACATTCTTCCAGTCTTCAACTGTCCAATTTTGGTGAGCTTGTGTAAATTGTAGCCTCTTTTTCCTATTTGTAGTGGAGATGAGTAGTACCCGGTGGGGTCTTCTGCTGTTGTAGCCCATCCGCCTCAAGGTTGTGCGTGTTGTGGCTTCACAAATGCTTTGCTGCATACCTCGGTTGTAACGAGTGGTTATTTCAGTCAAAGTTGCTCTTCTATCAGCTTGAACCAGCCGGCCCATTCTCCTCTGACCTCTAGCATCAACAAGGCAATTTCGCCCACAGGACTGCCGCATACTGGATGTTTTTCCCTTTTCACACCATTCTTTGTAAACCCTAGAAATGGTTGTGCGTGAAAATCCCAGTAACTGAGCAGTTAGTGAAATACTCAGACTGGCCCGTCTGGCACCAACAACCATGCCACGCTCAAAATTGCTTAAATCATTTCTTTCCCATTCTGACATTCAGTTTGGAGTTCAGGAGATTGTCTTGACCAGGACCACACCCCTAAATGCATTGAAGCAACTGCCATGTGATTGGTTGATTAGATAATTGCATTCATGAGAAATTGAACAGGTGTTCCTAATAATCCTTTAGGTGAGTGTATGTTTCAAATGTTTATTTCTTTTAATTATGATGATTATAACTGACAACTAATGAAAATCCCAAATTCAGTATCTCAGAAAATTTTAATATTACTTAAGACCAATACAAAAAAAAGATTTTTTGAAATGTTGACCAACTGAAAAGTATGAACATGAAAAGTATGAGCATGTACAGCACTCAATACTTAGTTAGGGCTCCTTTTGCCTAAATTACTGCAGCAATGCGGCGTGGCATGGAGTCGATCAGTCTGTGGCACTGCTCAGGTGTTATAAGAGCCCATGTGGCTCTGATAGTGGCCTTCAGCTCTTCTGCATTCTATAGGGTTAAGGTCAGGAGAGTTTGCTGGCCAATTAAGAACAGGGATACCATGGTCCTTAAACCAGGTATTGGTAGCTTTGGCACTGTGTGCAGGTGCCAAGTCCTGTTGGAAAATGAAATCTGCATCTCCATAAAGTTGGTCAGCAGCAGGAAGCATGAAGTGCTCTCAAACTTCCTGGTAGACAGCTACGTTGACCTTGGACCTCAGAAAACACAGTGGACCAACACCAGCAGATGACATGGCACCCCAAACCATCACTGACTGTGGAAACTTTACACTGGACTTCAAGCAACGTGGATTCTGTGCCTCTCCTCTCTTCCTCCAGACTCTGGGACCTTGATTTCCAAAGGAAATGCAAAATGTACTTTCATTAGAGAACATAACTCAGCAGCAGTCCAGTCCTTTTTGTCTTTAAACCAGGCGAGACGCTTCTGACGCTGTGTCTTGTTCAAGAGTGGCTTGACACAAGGAAAGCTACAACTGAAACCCATGTCTTGCATATGTCTGTGCGTGGTGGTTCTTGAAGCACTGACTCCAGCTGCAGTCCACTCTTTGTGAATCTCCCCCACATTTCTGAATGGGTTTTGTTTCACAATCCTCTCCAGGGTGCGGTTATCCCTATTGCTTGTACACTTTTTTCTACCACATCTTTTCCTTCCCTTCGCCTCTCTATTTATGTGCTTGGACACACAGCTCTGTGAACAGCCTCTTTAGCTATGACCTTTTGTGTCTTGCCCTCCTTGTGCAAGGTGTCAATGGTCGTCTTTTGGACAGCTGTCAAGTCAGCAGTCTTCCCCATGAATGTGTTGCCTACAGAACTAGACTGAGAGACCATTTAAAGGCCTTTGCAGGTGTTTTGGGTTAATTAGCTGATTAGAGTGTGACACCAGGTGTCTTCAATATTGAACCTTTTCACAATATTCAAATTTTCTGGAGATACTGAATTTGGGGTTTTCATTAGTTGTCAGTTATAATCATCAGAATTAAAAGAAATAAACACTTGAAATATATCAGTCTGTGTGGAATGAATGTATACATTATACAAGTTTCTCTTTTTGAATAGAATTACTGAAATGAATCAACTTTTTGATGATATTCTAATTTTGTGACTAGCACCTGTATATATATATATATATTTTTTTGTATATATAAATTTTTTAATTGTTATTATTGTTCATTGAAATGTGAGTAGATGTACTGTACTGGAACAATCTTTCACAAAAGCCTTTATGAGAACATTAAGAAGGTATACAAAGTACTGAAGACAGCAGTGTTTTTTATAAAGTACATCAGTATGTAGTTGCTGCTTTGAAAGACTAATTAAAATGTTGTATGTGTGTATCATTCTCTTGCAAAAATTACATATTGAAAAAGCATTGTCAGGTTTTGATTGCAGTTTCATTTTGACATAGAAGTGAGGTTTTTATCTCCAAGCTTGTATGTAGAGCTTGGACACAAAGAGCCAAATTCCACAACAAATGTGTAAGCAATCGCAAAATACTGTAATTAAAATAATAAAAATATCAAATAAAAACAAATGTTATTTATAACTCTTCAATATTTTAACTGAAATGCACTGCAGTAATGGGCACAACCAGCCCCAGAATCAGTTGTTTTCATAAAGTAATTACTGTAAGAAAGTATAAGGTTAGACAAAGGCCAAATTATTTTGTGGGCAGATTCTTAACTCACACAACACATGTACATTCCAATAAAACTACTTCATGAAGTCCACTCACCTGTAGCAACACTCATGCATCTAGCAAACACACTTTCTGGGTAGAATGCATTGGGGCTGACTCACTCTCGGACGGAGACAGTTAGGTTTCTAACTGAATAACCACGAAATCAAGAATGGCTTTGTAAAAATATATTTTCAGGTTCCAACAAAATTAAAACACTAGGTAATTAGCTTCTAATATAGCCAATGTATACACAAGACATTAGATGTACATTTGTGTAAGAAACGTTGGGTAGTTTTCAGAGGTCTAGAGTCCATTTGACCAAGAATATTTAATAGAGGACAAACGCCTCAAGTCCTCAAAGAACAACACAAAACTCATACTAATGCATGCAGAACAGAAAAAGGACAGTACACACTAAATCCATAACAAAGAGAGATGAGCCCCCGAATAAGCCAGCTGGTTTTGGGCCTCTGTTCTCAAACACAAACAGACCCCACAGAGCCCCAGGACCGCAACCAAAATAATGATAAAACAAAAAGAGAACTGTTAGGCACACAAGAAACAAACAACCAAATCATGTCTAGCTTGGAAAGCAACCTTAAAACAGAGCAAAAAGAGGCAAAATACCTGACCACTGTGACTGACCCAAAATTAAAGAAAAACTCTGACTGTGTACAGACTCAGTGAGTATGGCATTCCAATCGGAAGAACTGGCTTCTGAGAGATGTCAGGCTAAGTTCATCCTGCCCGAAGAATTATCGGTAACAAGAAACCAGGCAAGCCTAGTTCAGCAGGCCCGCAATAGAAAGAGTTGCCACCTCGAGATTCGAACCCAGTTTGTTTTAACCGCTTATTAACCAGTACTACACTTACTAGAATCTACTAACTTCCTAGGAATAATCATAAGAATTGAGCAATTTCTAGCGAGACTGAAGATGAACTTTTCCATGCCAGAAACAGTCGCAATATAACCTTAAACTGTTTCAGTCAAGGCTTACTATAACGTAACTACTGTATGTTGTAGCCAGCAAATGTGTTTGTATATCCCGACTCAAAACACATGCACAGATGCATACTTCGAAAATCCACCAGAAACAGTTGCAATATAACTGCAAACTGTTTTATTTCAGGCTTACCATAATGTAGATACTGACGGTTTTAGCCAACAAAGTTTTCGTCTGTATTCACAATGCGTACTTTGAATCGCCTGCGAGGAGATACAACCTACAGAGACAACAGGTTAAAGGTGAGTATGAATGTATCCTCTTTCTCACCCAGACACACACACACACACACACACACACACACGCATCTACAAATGAACACACTAGCAGACACACACACACACACACATATGTACCTACAAATGAACACTCAAGCTGAAAGACAAAAACACACACACACACACACACACACACAGTTTGAGATTGCGTTAAAAGCTAGGGTTATAGTAAGGGTCAGTGGAGGGGCCTAAATCAAACTCAACCAGCTCTACCTGCTCTGGCAGGCCTGACAGAGAAGTGCCAGGGAGGTTAAGGATGTAGAGAGGAAGTGAGGGAGCGGTGGAGACTACAAGAGACAGGACCTCGGTGGATGTTGGCATGGAATCCTCCTCTGACTGATCCTCCCTTCAAACCTGGTATCCTCTGAAAACAAATTAATTGCATACTCTTTATTACAAGGTGTTCTCTTTCCTTTAGGGAGTATCATGTCTCTGTTTTCAGAATGCCTGCTGAAGGAAGTGTACTCATGTCTCTCTAGAGAATGCCACCCATTCCGGTGTGATGTGTTCTCTTTGCGCTGAATGCTTTTTTCTGAAATATATGTTGAGTTGATTTCAATCTGTTGAGGCTCAACTGATAATCACAACATCTATAATACTTGCAGATGTGTAGCTGCTTGCTAAAGTTAGGAAAAGGGTTAGGATAAGGGTTTATAGCAAATAGTTGAAATGTTACCGACAGTTTGTTGAAAGGACTCTCCAAATAAAATTTTACCAAAAAAAACTATAGCAAAAGTGCCAGACAGCAATTTTTAACGCAATGCTTAATGGTATCTAGCTAATTATTCAGACTTGGCATGATGTTAATGCACAAGAAAATGATGTAATTTTGAGATGCAATTTTATGACAATGAGGTAGTAGGGTGGCTTAGGGTTAAACGCCTCCCTGGGTTAAACGCTCCCCCCGTAATTCTCCACCAAACCACCAAATGACAGCAAATTTTATTTACACACGTTCCTTGGGTGCCACTATTCTTGTTCATCTAGAAAATGTTGTTGAATCATCTCAACTGAGCAAAAACTTTTGACATAAGTTTGACCTTATTTTTTTTTCATTTAGAAAACACTGTCATGAGATGTGATGAAGTTAGACCTCTAAACAGATTTTTGATATTTCAATAGGAAGGCCTTAGGCTAAACGCTCTTTTTGGGGTGAAATACCCCTGAGAATATATTGGTAAAAAATAACAAAATTATAACATAAAATGAGCTGAAATATAACAAATGTTTAAGATATAGCCTAATATAAGTAGTTTTTAGTTCAACAGCTAATTTGCTGAGCATATACAGTTGTGCTCATAAGTTTGCATACCCTGGCCGAAATTGTGAAATTTTGGCATTGATTTCAAAAATATGACTGATAATGCAAAACAAACTGTCTTTTATTTAAGGATAGTGATCATATGAAGCCATTCATTATCACATAGTTGTTTGGCTCCTTTTTAAATAATAATGATAACAGAAATCACCCAAATGGCCCTGTTTAAAAGTTTACATACCCTTGAATGTTTGGCCTTGTTACAGACGAAAATGGCAATTAAAGGTGAATTTCCCACACCTGTGGCATTTTAAATATGCAATTAGTGTCTGTGTATAAATAGTCAATGAGTTTGTTAGCTTTCACGTGGAAGCAATGAGCAGGCTAGATACTGAGCCATGGTGAGCAGAAAAGAACTGTCAAAAAACCTGCATAACAAGGTAATGGAACATTATAAAGATGGAAAAGGATATAAAAATATATCCAAAGCCTTGCAAATGCCAGTCAGTACTGTCCAATCACCTATTAAGAAGTGGAAAATTCAGGGATCTCTTGATACCAAGCCAAGTTCAAGAAGACCAAGAAAGATTTCAGCCAAAACTGCCAGAAGAATTGTTCGGGATACAAAGAAAAACCCACAGGTAACCTCAGGAGAAATACAGGCTGCCCTGGAAAAACACGGTGTTGTTGTTTAAAGGAGCACAATACGACGATACTTGAACAAAAATGAGCTGCATGGTCGAGTTGCCAGAAAAAGCCTGGTTATAATATGCCCAACAACACCTTGACAAGCCTCACAGCCTCTGGTACACTGTAATTTGGAGTAACGAGACCAAAATAGAGCTTTATGGTCACAACCATAAGCGCTATGTTTGGAGAGGGGTCAACAAGGCCTTTAGTGAACAGAATACCATCCCCACTGTGAAGCATGGTGGTGGCTCACTGATGTTTTGGGGGGTGTGTGAGCTCTAAAGGCTATAGGGGAATCTTGTGAAAATTGTAGAAGAATGCAGCATGTAATCACAAAATACTGCTAGACAATTTGCATTCTTCTGCACAAAAGCTATGCATGGGACGCTCTTGGACTTTCAAACACGACAATGACTCTAAGCGCAAGGCCAATTTGACCCTCCAGTGGTTACAACAGAAAAATGTGAAGGTTCTGGAGTGGCCATCACAGTCTCCTAAACTTAAAATCATCAAGCCACTCTGGAGAAATCTCAAATGTTCAGTCCATGCAAGACAACCAAAGACTTTGTATGACCTGGAGGCAAGACGAATGGACAGCTATACCACCTGCACAGCAAATTTGCATCAATAAAGATAATAATCTTTCAGTGTTAAGTGTTTAAGCGTATTTCCCACAATCCTCTTTTCAGTTTGGAAATCAACTGAGGAGATTAGTGTCCATTTCAATGGTACGTTTGTATTGTCTTTTAAAGAATTGTGTGATAGGTAAGCAACTATTTGATTTAAAATTATATTTAGAAAATAGTTTTAATATTGCAAAGTGGCAGCGCATATTCTGAGCCAGTTAATTTGAGCACCACGTGTATCTCAGGTAAGCATATGTGAATTGGCACATGGATTGGCTTCAAACATCAATTAATTTGTATTTACACACAACTATATATTTGATTAATTATATTATATAAATGTATGAACACTATAGGGCCTATTAGAGATTTCTGGCACAAAATATGTTGAATGTGGACTGCAAACGTACAATACGCAAAATATCGCTAGATTTGTTGGTTTAACCTCATTTTTTAACCTAAAAAATATTTAAGGTGTATTTATTTAATTAACCAGTATTTCCTATTAATATAGTTTAGTCATCTCACCACGGGAATTTTGTTAATGTATTTAAAGACTAAGTGGCTAGCACAGCACCGCAGTCTTTCACTGTCTTTTGGCCGAAGACTCGACCTTTTCCCACCGAAAGTGCAACATGAGAACAGATATTCGTTCTCACAGAAAGCGTCCTGAGAATTTAAAGTTGAACGTTCAAACACATCTCGAACCACCTGCATTTTCTATTCTGTAGTGATACGTGTAGCTTATTATTTTAAACTGAAGTGTACTAAATGGACGGCAATTTTCACAGCAAACAAGAATCAAACTAAATTATATTTCGTCGTGGAATAAGTTCTGAGGGTACCACGTGAAAAATATTATTTGAACCTTAAAACTTTTCAAAAGTTATTTGAAATTTGAGGGTTTTTGTTTTTTATTCTCTAGTAACGCAATGCTCTTCAAAGTAGTATATGGAGGAAAGAAGAAATTGGTAAAATTTACAGAGCAGATTACAACAGTTTGATGACAGAGTGTACAGTATGTTCTTCAATTTAATCTTATACACTTTTCGCTAAAGTAGTTATCGTTGCTGTATTGAGTTTGAATGTGCTGTAATGTACTGTATTGGCTGGATATGGAGTAAAAACTCTCTTTTCCACCATAAAGTCAAGAAGAAATTTTCAATCCATGAGAAAAATCTAATTCTACAAGATGACACTGGTGTGGAGGTAGATGAGAATGTATTCACTGACCTGCTGGAGGAGAGATCACATGATATACTTTGGAGAGATGTTGACCAAGATTTAGGCAAGTATTGTATCTGTGATACACAAATACTAACCTTGCACACTTGATTAAATTCATTAAAGGAATACTTTACACACACACACATTTGCACTTCCATGTCAGTCCACTTGGACGGTTTGCAGTGTGAAGCGGTGGGGATGAAAATCAGTACCTCCAAATCCGAGGCCATGGTCCTCAGTCGGAAAAGTGTGGCTTGCCCACTTCAGGTTGGTGGAGAGTGCCTGCCTCAAGTGGAGGAGTTTAAGTATCTAGGGGTCCTGTTCACGAGTGAGGGAAGGATGGAACGGGAGATTGACAGACGGATCGGTGCAGCTTCTGCAGTAATGTGGTCGATGTATCGGTCTGTTGTGGTGAAGAAAGAGCTGAGCCGCAAGGCGAAGCTCTCGATTTACCGGTCAATCTACGTTCCTACTCTCACCTATGGTCATGAGCTTTGGGTCATGACCGAAAGGACAAGATCCCGGATACAGGTGGCTGAAATGAGCTTTCTCCGCAGGGTGGCTGGGTGATCCCTTAGAGATAGGGTGAGAAGCTCGGTCACCCAGGAGGAGCTCAGAGTAGAGCCGCTGCTCCTCCACATCGAGAAGGGTCAGCTGAGGTGGCTTAGGCATCTGTTTCGGATGCCTCCGGAACGCCTTCCGGAGGCATCCGGAAGGCGTAAGGCGTTCCGGTCCCGTCCCACCGGGTCCCGTCCCACCGGGAGGAGACCCCTGGGAAGACCTAGGACACGCTGGAGGGACTATGTCTCCCAGCTGGCCTGGGAACACCTCGGTGTCCCCCCGGAAGAGCTGGAGGAAGTGTCTGGGGAGAGGGAAGTCTGGGCATCCCTGCTTAGACTGCTGCCCCCGCGACCCGGCCCCGGATAAGCGGAAGATGATGGATGATGGATGTCAGTCCAAATCTATTATTTGTCTGTGGAACACAGACTGGAATGCTGCTCATTTACAAACAATGTCTTCCATGAAGTAGTCCACATCCAGTTATATTCAGAGTATTTCAAAGCTGCAGGATAGCATTATGTGAGGAAAACACTGAACTTTAAGTCGCTATATGCTGAAAATGTTTCACTCTGCCATAGCTCTTGGGTATAAAACAATATGATAGTAAGTAATTGAAGGTTTTTTCCATTTAAGAATTTTCAATTTTGGGGAAATGTCCTTAAGCAATATAGCCACTATAGTGCAGAATTAACAAAGTAAGTTTTGTAAATATTTTATAATTTTATAAATAGTATAATTTGATTATATTAAATACACTGCTCAAAAAAATTAAGCTGACATGTAATCATCACAGTATAACACCAAATCAAGTAAACATCAGGGATATCAATCTGTCCAGTTAGGAAGCATTAGCAATTGTGAATCTGTCACCGGTTTTGTGACTACAAGTGCACTGGAGAGGCAACAGCAAGACCTCCAACAAAAGGGGAATGGTTTTACAGGTGGTGGCCACAGGAAGTTGCTCTCTCCTTATCCTTTCTGATTAATTCTTAGTTTTGGGTTTTGCTGGTGTCCTTGTCACTACTGGTAGCATGAGGCAGTACCTGCAGCCCATTCAGGTTGCACAGGAAGTCCAGCTCCTCCAGGATGGAACATCCATACATGCCGTTGCAAAAAGGTTTGCTGTGTCTCCCAGTACAGTCTCAAGAGAATGGAGGAGATACCAGGAGTCGGGCTGTTACATGAGGAAGGCTGTAGAAGGGCATCAACCCAGCAGCAGGACCGGTATCTGCTCCTTTGTGTGAGGAGAAATAGGAGCTGCACTGCCAGAGCCCTAAAATGTACTATGATGATTACGTGTTCCCATAATATTTGTATAATATACAATAATCTACCACGTCTAACCTATCCAAATTTGGCTCAGGACCAACAATGATTTTAAAATCAATTTCTTCATAAATGCCATGCAGCTCATTCCAGAATGCCCAGTCCTCGATTCCTCTTGTAGCTCTCAAACTGACACACTATCACTGTTCTCTGAGACTGATGACAGCGCTGGACCAAGCTCCAAGAGACCTCCATTTGAGGAGACTTTTGAGGCAAAACAGGTGACTCTGTTAAAATTTGTAATTTACCAGCTGGGTTGTTTCTGTATAGATATTCCAATTTTTGTATTATGAGGCATTACAACACATTTTTTTTTATTTATTAGTTTGTCAATGGAATTTTGGAGGAAAGGCAGGTGGACCAGTGATTTTGGCTGAATATAAAGAACATGGAAAACTCACAGACTCAACACAGCAACACTTAGTCAATATTGTAGTTGCATACATAACTGACAAAGAAAGGTAAGCCACAGTTAAAGGAGTAGTTCACCCAAAAATTGAAATTTGCTGATCATTTACTCACCCTTTCTTCATGAAAACAGAATTTAAGATTTTGAGGATTTTATTTCATGCGCTCCTTTAAACAATGCAAGTAAATGTACTCCTAAATAATTTTTAGGCCTGAGGGTGAGTAAAGTATCATCAAATGTCCATGTTTGGGTGAATTACTCCTTTAAATGTAAGTTACATTTCTGTAATTTAATTGAATATGTTGTAACTTCTCCCACATGTTCGTTTCAAAGCTGTGTCCCTTCCAAAGAAACCAACATTTGTTGTGCTTTGGGAATTGTAACACTATTCCCATCACTGAAGGATCCATACTCAAGAACTGGCTATGTAAGTACTGAAAGCTTTTATGAATGTGCTAAAATACTTAATGGAAGATTTTAAAATGGAGTTGAAGATTATTTCAGGCTATGAGCAACCAGCCAGGACTCTTGTCACTGTGGCTATAAGTCTATATTCTGTGCAAGCATTTGCTCACTAATGCCTACTGTATAGAAAGGTTTATTTTTTTTAAATGTTTGGATTGATTTCAACTACAATCTTTTTGTTTTTTGTAAAGGAACATTTCTATGAGCAATCAAGGATACATATCTTGGCGGCTGAAAACGGTTTCACGAAAAAGCAAACACCACAGCAAACAGGATGACTGGTCAAGTGGAACATCAGAAACTGAGGGCAGTGGAGGGCCCACAGCTCATAGAGCCACTTGGAACCACTTGGAGCAGCAGTTGGAGGGTGACCAACGCAAGGAAGCGATATCTTTTATGAATCATTGTACAGACAAGGACCAGATTTTTGAGAAGATGAAAGTAACATTCATGTCTGCACAGGCAGCAGCTTACTCATGATGCAGTAAAGTCCAACATAGTGCTTTCAGATTTCTTGACAAAGGATTGGTAAGACATAGTTAATAGCATAATATGAAGAGAAAAGAAGATATGGGAAGGACATGGTGTACAGGATCAATAATGTTTTGTAATGTTGATTTGTGTTTTTTACAGGTACTTCAAGACTTTAACATCAACTTTGGCACAGAAACAGCTTTTTTGAACAAGGGGACGGTCTAAAGCCCAAGGTCATCTCCGAGGCAAAAGCACTTACTTCCACCTTGCATCTCGACAGCCTGCAATACAACGAGTCTGAATGGCAAGGTAACAGATTTTTTGTTACTTGTAAAGATGTGAAAAGAATGTCTGTTACTTGGAATGTTGCTATTTGCTGTTGATCTACATGCCTGTTTTTCATGCTTTTTCGCAGGATGGGACAAAAGCATGAAGCTGAAGGTGGCCTACGTTTTGCCACCTTTAGCTGGTGGTAGGAACAAATCCACCAAAATAAGTATCCGGGAGGCTATGGACTAAATCGTGCAGTTTCACAAGGTTTGCATTCAAGCACTAGTAAGCTGTTATGTAGCATGTGTTGTATTACTTTTTGCAAAAAATAAATCTCCCATTTCAGTCCTGCCGCAGTCTAACTGAACACATTGGGAAGACTGAGGGCCTTCAACCACACCTCCTTGCAGTAAAGAACAACATCCAGCAAAGAACAACATCCACGACTTATACAGGAGCTGTTCATAAAATTACAATATCATCAAAAAGTTGATTTATTTCAGTAATTCCATTCAAAAAGTGAAACTTGTAAATAAAAAGTGTTTTTTTCTTTTAATTTTGATGATTATAACTGACAACTAATGAAAATCCCAAATTCAGTATATCCAAAAATTTGAATATTACTTAAGACTAATACAAAAAAAGATTTTTAGAAATGTTGGCCAACTGAAAAGTATGAACATGAAAAGTATGAGCATGTACAGCACTCAATACTTAGTTGGGGCTCCTTTTGCCTGAATTACTGCAGTAATGTGGCGTGGCATGGAGTCGATCAGTCTGTGGCACTGCTCAGGTGTTATGAGAGCCCAGGTTGCTCTGATAGTGGCTTTCAGCTCTTCTGCATTGTGGGGTCTGGTGTATTGCATCTTCCTCTTCACAATACCCCATAGATTTTCTATAGGGTTAAGGTCAGGCGAGTTTGCTGGCCAATTAAGAACAGGGATACCATGGTCCATAAACCAGGTACTGGTAGCTTTGGCACTGTGTGCAGGTGCCAAGTCCTGTTGGAAAATGAAATCTGCATCTCCATGAAGTTGGTCAGCAGCAGGAAGCATGAAGTGCTCTAAAACTTCCTGGTAGATTGATGCATTGACCTTGGACCTCAGAAAACACAGTGGACCAACACCAGCAGATGACATGGCACCCCAAACCATCACTGACTGTGGAAACTTTACACTGGACTTCAAGCAACGTGGATTCTGTACCTCTCCTCTCTTCCTCCAGACTCTGGGGCCTTGATTTCCAAAGGAAATGCAAAATGTACTTTCATTAGAGAACATAACTCAGCAGCAGTCCAGTCCTTTTTGTCTTTAAACCAGGCGAGACGCTTCTGACGCTGTGTCTTGTTCAAGAGTTGCTTGACACAAGGAATCTCACAGCTGAAACCCATGTCTTGCATATGTCTGTGCGTGGTGGTTCTTCAAGCACTGACTCCAGCTACAGTTCACTCTTTGTGAATCTCCCCCATATTTTTTAATGGGTTTTGTTTCACAATCCTCTCCAGGGTGCGGTTATCCCTATTGCTTGTACACTTTTTGACGATATTCTAATTTTATGACCAGCACCTGTATACTTCCTGCAGATGATTTTGCAACAGCATCCAAAATAGATGACTGTTTCAATAACCTTGATAATCCGTTCACAAACCTGAGTACAGAAAACAAATTGAAAAAATAATTCTAAGAGAAATGTGCTGTTGTTGACCCTACAGAGATGAAGTTAGGGGTAAGATTTGATATTAGATTGAACCGGGTGACGCGCACATACGATCAAGTCCCTGTAAATGACAAATTCATTTACATTCCCCTGATGAACACTTTGCATTTTATATTCAAGAATTCAGAGATATGTAAACATATGTCAAATCCATGTGAGAGTAGCACTGTCTATAAGGATTTTTGTGATGGAAGTTATTATAAAAGCCACCCACTATTCAGTAAAAAAACAAAATGCACTTTAAATACAGTTATTTTATGATGAATTTGAATCTGCTAATCCCCTGGGGCTTAAGCAAGGCATCCACAAAATCGGAGCCATTTACTTCATTCTTAGGAACTTTCCACCAAAGATGAATGCAAGTTTAAAGAATATTCATTTACTGTCATTATTCCATGCACAAGATATAACAAATTATGGATTTGATGCAATTTTGCAGCCCCTTGTTGAAGATTTGAAAGTGCTTGAATGTTCAGGAATTCAAGTTCCTTTCTCCAAAGAGCCATTGTTTGGCACAACTGCCCAGGTTACAGGGCATAACTTAGGGATGCACACACTCCTTGGATTCATGGAATCTTTCAGTGCCCATTACTTCTGTCGGTTCTGTTTAGTAGACAAGAAAACATGGCAGTTAGTTTTCAGTGAAGATGACACTAAGATTATAATACGAAACAAAGCTTTACAAGAACAGCACTATGAAGATTTGTTAGCTGATCCTACCATCACCGCATCTTTCGGCGTTAAATGCACGTCTGCTCAATGACTTGCAATATTTTCATATTTGTGACAATTATGCTCCAGATATAATGTATGATATCCTTGAGGGGGTTGGACAATATGAGATAGTTACAATATGAGATAGTTACTTCTTGAATATCTCTCTGGCATTATATCGAGACAAGATTTGTAACTGAATTTATTCTTTCAATTATGGCTACTTGGAAAGAAAAGAAAAATTGGCCTACTAGATTAAATCTAGAGCAGGCAGGGAATGGTATTGGACTGATTGCCATTCAGACATTCTGTTTAATTCGGAATATTCCTCTGATATTTGGAGACATTGTTAATGAGGGAAACAAAGACTGGCACTTACAACTTTTGTTATTGCAGATCATTTACATAGTGTTTTTTCCAGTAGTAACAGGAGGTATGACCCACCATCTCAAACACCTTATTGTAGATCATCATAGTCTCTTCAAAGAGTTATATCCACACAAGAATATGATTCCAAAACCCCATTACATGTTACATTATCCACACTGCATAAGCAAGATTGGTCCATTAGGACATGTATGGGCAATGCGCTTCGAAGCAAAACAATTAAAAAACTTCAGAAACATCAGTCTCTTGCATTAAAACACCAGTATGCAATTGCATATCATTGGGAAAGTGTGCCGGTTAAAAATGTTGAATATGGGGCCTTGAAAACTCTAGAGGTTGAGCATTTGCCGTGACATTATTCTTGAAAAGTATCCATATTTTTGTCATGGTGACATCACAGCTTCATGGTTAAGACATTCTGGAACTGAATATCATCATGACCAACTGATTTGCAATAAAATGGAGAATGATCATCCTGAACACAAATTCCAAATGGTCTGATGTCTTTCGATGTACATTTAATGTACATTAGAATATTATTTTGCATGTACCATTCATAGGTATATTACACTCATATTTATAATATTCAATACTTCTACCCATATTGTTCATATTTCACATACTCTCTTTAAAATTGCTGCTTGTTTGAATTTTTTATGTATATTCATGCTATATTTTTGCTTTGTATATTTCTTAATTCTTACTACGTAGATATGTGCCATGCCGCAAGAATGTCAGTGTTATTCAGAGCATTTGATTATTAAACTCTGAACTTGATATCACACGCACACATTATATACTTGTTTAATGAGTGGAAGACTCGAGATGCGAATCTTTCAGTTAATACTCATGCATTGTCTCGGTCAGCAATTTTCTGCCACGCTAACTCGCGTTCTTTTGCTGCTGATACTGTATAGCTTTTTTCTTGAATATTTGCTCATATTCTGCATGTGCACTCATTAATATATCTAACTCCACTGGGAAGAAGTACGGGTCCGAGATCCTTTCTCCTGTTGCCATGATGAATTACGTTATCTACGTTCCTTTGATGAGGGCTTTTAATCTCCTCGTGCACGTGCTTTACTCAGGGTTAACTTAACTCAGAATTGACTGAACTAACGGAGTTTGCCAGCTCAGAGTCAGTCAACCCATAGTTGTGGTTTCAACTCAGAGTATGTTTACCCTGCTTTCTGAAATACCACCAACATGGACACATTATGCTCTGAAAAATAAACACAGATGAGTTTGTCATAGATAGCTGTGCACTTGAATGCAAAATTTACTCGAACAAATAACAGACTTCCTGGATGGTTGTTATAGCGAGGTGGGATTTCGGGCGCCCACGTGCTTGGGCTTGGCAGAACGTGAGCACTAAAATGTGATTGGAACATAGTCTGTAAAAAACAAGGACCAATCAAAAAACACGACCAAGTGAAAATACGGGACAAAACATGATTAATTTCCAAAAAAGTCGGCATGACTGAAAACGGACTGAGTACGGGACGTACGGTCACCCTAGTCCTGTCTTAATCGAGACAGACAAATATGATATTGGTGCGTCTTTAACCATTGAGATGGGACAAACTAACATGCATTACCCACTGGACGCGCCGTCGCCCGCAAGCAATTATTTTTCAGTCCACACCGGATCCGATCAATTTGAATATCAAAACAAACTTTGTAATTGTTAAATAAAATGTGACTGTATGTTTACTTTTTACCATTAATAAATTAGTTTTCTATCAAATTACTCACTACTTTACAACCTGCATTTCACCATTATGCCAACAACCAAAAAACATGGTCAGTTTTTTACGGTGGCCGAGA
Organism: Esox lucius; assembly: GCF_011004845.1. Classification (NCBI taxonomy): domain Eukaryota; kingdom Metazoa; phylum Chordata; class Actinopteri; order Esociformes; family Esocidae; genus Esox; species Esox lucius. The sequence goes on from NC_047575.1 coordinate 37,394,341, forward strand.
AGTGCAAAGCAACATTACAAGAATGAAACACTTTTACAAAGCCCGACACAAAATTACATTTTGGAAAACCTTTTTACCTACCATAAAACACAAATACATGGGCTAAACAAATTGACATTTTAGAAAACAAATTAACATTTTAGAAACCAAATTAACAAGATGCAAAACACTTTTACCAGTCCCGAATCAAATTTACAAATGATAGATTCTTCACGGAAAGGGAATGTACCACATACCGGAAGTGACTAGGTGAAAGCGGGTGATAGGTGTTGCTGGTGAGCGCGGTCAATTCGTGTTGTCGTATGAAGTTGAATGAAGTTTGTGGTGACCGAACATGGACTCCGGCCGAGGAATGTTTTGCCCGTTTGTGGCAAACACATAACGCGATTCTGCTTTGCGTGTGGACGTTGTTTGGAGTTTTTAAAGGACGTGGACCAGACGGAAACATTGGAGAAACCGGAGTCACTTGTTAAGTGTAGCAAAAGGCTACCTACCTGAGGACATGTGAATAAAAGTCAGTAGTTATGCTATTGATTTTTCAAGAGGCTACAGTATATATATTATAATTTTTTAAAGAAAATGACAGATCGGTTCGCTAGATAAGACCCTCTTCTTCAGCTGGGGTAGTGCACAGCCCGTCAAAGCTCTTCAAAGACCTTTAGAACGGCATTGATTTGGACTGCAAATCTAGCGAACCGATCTGTCATTTTCTTTAAAAAATTATAATATATATACTCAATCTGAACAATTGCAGTTAAAAAGTATAGGAATTATAATTGTTTTTAGAAAATGATCGATCGTTTTGCTAGATCAGCTGGGATCGTTCACCAGCCCTTTGAAGCTCTTCAAAGACCTTTGGAACGGCATTGATTTGGACTGCAAAAAGTTTGAGTCCATTGAAGTCCACTATTCGAAGAAACATCCAGACATGTTTTCCTCAAAAAACATAATTTCTCTTCCACTGAGGAAAGAAACACATGGATATCTTGGATGGCATTGGGATGAGTAAATTATTAGGACATTTTCATTTTGAGGTGAACTAATCCTGAAAAAGTTGTTAAAGATGCACTTTAAAGTGCAGTTGCTTAATTTGTTTCTATCTTACAGTATACATGTATACTGTATACTATATATGTTATATTATATGTTTTATATTATGAATATAGTGTTCATGTTCACTTTGTGAATTGCTGTTTTAGATAAAGAAACAATAACTTTTGTTTTCTATACTAGAAAGTGTAATAAATACTTTTTACTATGATTCATTTACTTCACACTTAAATTTAATATTTATATTAAATGTAATACACTGCTGCCTGTCTGAACACAATTCAGTGTTTCACCACTAAAGAAAAAAACGTTTTGATAATTTCATAGATGAGCCATTTCTTTTAGTCTCATGTACAGTTCTGATGCAGACTCCCAGTTCTCAGGCTTCTGTAACTGATTGTGTTCCATGGCAGAGTCCAGGTACTCCTGCATGTTTGGGTCCCCACAAGGAGTCATTGACAGGCTAGCCTCAGTAAGGGCATCCAGTTCAGCCTGTTCAATTTGAAATCCACAGTCTCTGGAGCCAAACCTATGTTAAATAGAATACATAATTTAAGTTAATGTTATATTAATACTTTGATCTGTTTATCACCAATGTATCACCTGTGTGGTAAGTAGTAGAGTTCATGGGGCACTCCTCCTGGACATGCTGCTGTTCTGGAAGGGCGAATCCTGTGACTGTTCCACAATTTCACACACTCATCCAGGTCCTTCTGAAGAACGTCACCGAAGCAATACCTCAATAGGCACTGATGCTCATGGCTCCCGTTGAAGTATCCAGCATCTCTAAGGTCTGCAAATAACCAGAACTGAGACCTATAGAAATGGATAAAATGTTCAGTTATACTTTCAAGTATATACATGTTTGAATAATAAAATCAAAGTTTAGTTGTAATGATATTTATGGTCTGTGCATCTTTTGGTCATTCAATTTTCTTTTTCAGAAACAATTACTTTTCCTGAAGGGAAGGATTTGTTTTACATTTTGTATTGATCTTTATTGTGCTCATTTTTCATCACTCATTCCTGAGAAGAAAAATCGAATGACTAAAGATACAATGACCCTTTATGAAGACAACCTTCCCTTTCTAAATATAGACCACCAGGACTCAATACACTGGTTATTCATAGAGGAGCTGTACATGTGGCTGGACGCTCCAGAGTAGTAGTCACTGTGATGGTGGCGTAGGGTACATTGAATTGCAGCCATTATGCCATTCTCAGTGCCGCAATCAGTCCTCAGTCTCATGGGGATGACAAGAGGTTTCGCACACATGACATGAAATAGTGAGCAATCACTGTTGGGTTGTTATTTGTTGGTCCACATTTTAGCCACAATACTTTACGTGAAAATCCATCTATGCATCCCGAAATGGCCAAACCGAATGGCTTAAGTTTGTCATAACCATCTGCGTGCCACATATAGTTAGGTCCCATTGAGTGATAGGTTCTTCTTGTAAACCTTCTAAGTGCTCTGTTCTCACACCCTCGAGGATTAAGCTCCCGGAGGAAATTCATCACATCATCTCTCTTCACTCGAAGATTGTATTTTTGTTTAAGTACTTGCCACATCAAGCGGTAACCAAACAGTTGTCCAGGTCCACGAAGTTCAGATCTGATAGCGTTACGCATGGCGTTTGGAGAGGAATAATCCTACCTGCGGTACAACCCTGCTTCGTTCAGTTTACTTTTAAGAGTCCTCAAGCTGATGTTTACACCATGTAGACTTGACATCATGTCCAGGATTACAGCGTACGAGTGGCCCTCGTTAAAATAGTGAACGCAATGATGCAGTATGTTTGGTGTTTCCGTCTGGTCCACGTCCTTTAAAAACTCCAAACAACGACCACACGCAAAGCAGAACCGCGTTATGCTGTTCATGTGTTTGCCACAAAAAGGGCAATACATTCCTCGGCCGGAGTCCATGTTCGGTCACCACAAACTTCATTCAACTTCATACGACAACACGAATTGACCGCGCTCACCAGCAACACCTATCACCCGCTTTCACCTAGTCACTTCCGGTATGTGGTACATTCCCTTTCCGTGAAGAATCTATTATTTGTAAATTTGTTTCGGGACTGGTAAAAGTGTTTTGCGTCTTGTTAATTTGGTTTCTAAAATGATAATTTGTTTTCTTAAATGTCAATTTGTTTTGTCCTTGGTAAAAGTGTTTAGCCCATGTATTTGTGTTTTATGGTAGGTAAAAATGTTTTCCAAAATGTAATTTTGTGTCGGGCTTTGTAAAAGTGTTTTATTCTTGTAATGTTGCTTTGCACTTCTCGGCCACCGTAGGTTTTTTATGAAAAACTATAATGTAATTTGATACAGAAACCAATTAACGAAAGGCAGGCCAAGTTGATGGGATTTATGGACCTTTAGCAGAATGTTGACTTTGATGCATACAAAATAATGTTTCTGTGCTACAATGATTAAAACCACAGATAAAAAGGGAAACCGATATTGTAAATAACTAGCTAATTCCTATTCGTTCATATTTTAGTGTCCTACGTGGGGTCAACCAATAAGAGTGGGACTTGCGCGTTGAGAGTCACAAATAGAACCAAATTACACTCACCTAAAGGATTATTAGGAACACCTGTTCAATTTCTCATGAATGCAATTATCTAATCAACCAATCACATGGCAGTTGCTTCAATGCATTTAGGGGTGTGGTCCTGGTCAAGACAATCTTCTGAACTCCAAACTGAATGTCAGAATGGGAAAGAAAGGTTATTTAAGCAATTTTGAGCGTGACATGGTCGGTCTGAGTGTTTCACAATCTGCTCAGTTACTGGGATTTTTATGCACAACCATTTCTAGGGTTTACAAAAAATGGTGTGAAAAGGGAAAAACATCCAGTATGCGGCAGTCCTGTGGGCGAAAATGCCTTGTTGATGCTAGAGGTCAGAGGAGAATGGGCCGACTGATTCAAGCTGATAGAAGAGCAACTTGGACTGAAATAACCACTCGTTACAACCGAGGTATGCAGCAAAGCATTTGTGAAGCCACAACACGCAAAACCTTGAGGCGGATGGGCTACAACAGCAGAAGACCCACCAGGTACCACTCATCTCCACTACAAATAGGAAAAAGAGGCTACAATTTACACGAGCTCACCAAAATTGGACAGTTGAAGACTGGAAGAATGTTGTCTGGTCTGATGAGTCTCGATTTCTGTTGAGACATTCAGATGGTTAACATGGATCCATCATGCCTTGTTACCACTGTGCAGGCTGGTGGTGGTGGTGTAATGGTGTGGGGGATGTTTTCTTGGCACACTTTAGGCCCCTTAGTGCCAATTGGGCATCGTTTAAATGCCACGGCCTACCTGAGCATTGTTTCTGACCATGTCCTTCCCTTTATGACCACCATGTACCCATCCTCTGATGGCTACTTCCAGCAGGATAATGCACCATGTCACAAAGCTCGAATCATTTCAAATTGGTTTCCTGAACATGACAATGAGTTCACTGTACTGAAATGGCCCCCACAGTCACCAGATCTCAACCCAATAGAGCATCTTTGGGATGTGGTGGAACGGGAGCTTCGTGCCCTGGATGTGCATCCCACAAATCTCCATCAACTTCAAGATGCTATCCTATCAATATGGGCCAACATTCCTAAAGAATGCTTTCAGCACCTTGTTGAATCAATGCCACGTAGAATTAAGGCAGTTCTGAAGGCGAAAGGGGGTCAAACACAGTATTAGTATGGTGTTCCTAATAATCCTTTAGGTGAGTGTATATTTGAGCGCAGGACATCGCAGACGCTTGTTGACGCGCGCGAGCTGAGATACAATAATTGAATAAAATTGATGTTTACATGTATTGTGCAACAATCACGTACGCAACGCGCTCAGTGGGGAATGCATGTAACTCCTTACTCTTTCTCTGTCTCTGTCAGATTGACTGCGTGACTCGCTCAAATTGACAAAACCTTTTGTCTTTTTTATTCGTGTTGAAAAGCAGTGCTGTTTACCTCTGCAGACGCAAACCAGGAAAGAGATTATTTATTTACCAGGTGGGCAAGATTGAAAGATTTCAGGGTTCCTGACCCCGCAGTATTACAGAGAGGTTAATTTGACCACAGAAAATAGTGAAAATTCCAGGATCCATTGACCCTGACCCCCGAATATGCAACTCAAACCTATGACCTTGCAGAAGGGTGTATGTATTGTGTGAGAAAGCGATTTTTGTAGTTTTAATGTCCATCTGTTGATGCTGCACTGATAATCCTACAAACAACAAACTATCTTTGATTAGTAACTTATTTCTAGGGTTAAGATAAGGTTTATTTGGTGATTTAAATGTTAAGGGCATTTTGTAGGACATCGAAAAGGTGGACAATCAGGATTCTCCAAATGTAACTGATTAAAAGTAAAAGCCAATTTAGCCACTGTAGCTGGAAGTATAAATTATGTAACAGCATCCTGGGATTCCATAACTTAACAACAAGAAAAAAAACAAAATACCACAACTCCAGATTTATTAAATGACAGAATGTATCAAAGAGAATCACTTTAAACTGTATACAGGGCCTACTATCTGAGTTTTTGAAAAGGAAATGAAAATGTTGAAAGAAATATGTTGTCATCTAATATGAATTCCCGATTATATTTTTGGTCCAACAGGAAATCCAAGTGACATCAACTTCATAACTTTAATGATCACTCATCAATATTTAGCTATAATTACTCAATACCTTATCACTACAGCTGAAATGCTTTTAGGAAGGAGCAGGGAGTCAGGGGGAATGTGTGAGGGAAAGATAGGAGAGTAGGTTTACACTGTAATTCATGTTTGTCCCACCTAGAGGTCTTAATATAATCATACATCAATTTGGATATTATATATGCTAAAGGACTCAAATTTAAAGTTAATGTAATCAGAATGCAGGAGGAACAGAAAAAAGAGTGAGAATAGAGAAGAATTTCTGGTGACTCTTCTGATCTACATGTTGTTGTTGTCAGTCCATTCTTTCATTCCGTGGTAGGCATCTCTCTGCTGCTTGGTGTTGGCCCCCGAGGCCCCCTTCAGATTGTTCTACAACTGGCCCTGGTCCCGGCCTATTCTCAGGTAATCACCTAACATCTGGTCAGCCCTGCATGCAGAGGAGGCAAAGCAAGAGAGTGCTGAGCAGGTTGGCATCATCCCGTTCGTTTTGTATGAGGTACCTATGACTGTCTGAGTTCCTGGCTAAACTAATGTTAGCAGGCTAGGGAAATCATGCTAGTTTACATGACTTTGTCAGACTTCATGAAAACTGATCATTGGTGCATTAAACACATTAGCCTGATAAAACTAAATTGTTGTAGATTTGTTCATCTTCTGCCTGTGTTAATCAATGGACCTATTCAAACCTGCGTTAGTCAATGGACCTTTTCCTACCTGTGTTAGTCAATGGACCTATTCCTACCTGTGTTAGTCAATGGACCTATTCCTACCTGTGTTAGTCAATGGACCTATTCCTACCTGTGTTAGTCAATGGACCTATTTCTACCTGTGTTAGTCAATATACCTATCCCTACCTGTGTTAGTAAAAAAACTATTATTACAAGAGGACCATATGAACATTGATTTTGATAATGTTTCACACAATATCAATTGTTTCATGCCAAAACAGTATCTTTATGTCTGATGAATTGTGACATTTTGCAGGAATATTCCCTACCTTACACATGCACCTATCCAGAGCAACTGACATTCGTGACATCCCTCACAGAACGGTTCCCCATGGGCTCAGACACAGTAATGGTGCTTCGGGAGGTGGTGGGGTTGAAGGATCCTGTTTGGAGATAAAAGGTCAACATTGCTGTCACTCATCTTTCATGGCATTTGTTTATTGGTTTTCTTTTAGCATGTAATACATTTTACATCTACCTAATGTAAAGCTACCCGAGACACTAGCAGTCATTTTGAATAACACACAAATGACCAAAATGAGAGACTACTGTGGTTCCCTTTAAACACTGCACAATTCTGACCTTTTGCTGAAGTTATTTGTTGACATTGGACGGTAAACAGAGATACTTGACAAACAAAATGGTCACAAAAAATGACATCCAGCCACTTGGACTGTTTATGGTTTAAGGACAATCCATTACAGAATTATTACAATATTAAATAGAGATAAAACATAGTCGATTAGCTGGTGATTTCATTAAATGCCTACCAGTAACCCAGGATCTCCAGTAACCCAGGATCTCTGGGATCTCAGTTGGTCCTTAACCTAATGATATGTCATTACGCTCATTAAACCTGTCACAATGTTGTCATCTGATTGCCAATCATCATTCACTTGAATGGGTGTGTCCAAACCTTTGATTTGTACTGGCAATATACAGTATACCTCTTTCGTATCAAGCTTCTGGCCACTACAATTAGTTAACAAATCATTCTTAACTTCCTAAGTTTAAGTGATGTCTAGCCAAAGCTGCACTGTCTTATGTAGAAGCTACATTAGAGCCATCCAGCATCCAGTGTTGCCATCAATGATAAACCGTTAAGGAATGCCTCCTTTAAAATGAATACAGTTGCTACACACCTGCTTGAAGTTGGCCTCCCACCCAAAACAAAACTTCGGCAATGTAGGCTTAATCGTTTATACTTAGTTTGTACCGCTTTGTGCCGTTAACATTTTAGTTTTTGCTGCTGTCATTTTTTAGATGTTGAAGAATGTGCTCAAAATTCAACCAAAATAGTCTTGTTGGTTTGTGCTCCGTTTATGCCGTTTAAAGTTTAGTTTGTGCTGCTGTTGTGATTTATATATTAGACATTTAATTTTAGGTGATGACATTTCCAGACCCCAACCTGTTCCAAAAGTACTCAAAATAGGCTCAATTGTTTGTGCTCCGTTTGTGCCGGTGTTACTAATAAGTATTTTCTTTGTGTTGTTGTTTCCCTCTATCAACATGAGCTTCATGAAAGGGAATTAATAAAAAAAGTGGAGTCAGTGGAGTCAGAGAGAGGCGTGACGGTGAGCTGTTTCGTGTTGGCCCCTTGTTTTCTCTTCTTCCTCGTTCCTCTTTCACCCCTCTTACCGATACTCTAGCAAGGAGAAATGTCTCCGGCTCCAACCAATGGACCTGTGAGGCTCGTCTTACCCCATGATTTTACAGAGTGGTGAACCCCTCCCCATCTTTACTTCTGAAAGACTCATCCTCTCTGGGATGATCGTTTTACATACCCTGTCGTGTTACTGACCTGTTGCCAATTAACCTAATTAGTTGTGAGATGTTCCACCATGTTTTTTGAATTGTGTTGCTGGCATCAAATTCAAAGTGGGCATATATTATTCATGAAACAATAACATTTCTCTGTTTCAACATTTGAATTGATCATTTCTATTGAGAATATGGTTTAAAAGATGTGCACATCATTGCATTCTGTTTCTCTTTGCATTTTACACAGTGTCCCAACTTTTTTGGAAACAGAGTTGTATAATGTCATGACCAAGCCTTCCTTATCCGAGATTGTAAACATTATTTAAATGTTGATAATTTCTGCCTGTCTCATACAATGAACCTAATGGTTCTAAAGATGACTTCCAGTCTGTTTGAAGTCAATGTGCTTATTTCCATGCAATTAAAATGCAGTAATTTTAAATAATGTAGTAATTGCCATTACGTTTGTCATTACATATGTCATTACGTTTTCATTGTACTTTCTGTAATTGTCTTTTTCAGATAATGTTTATATATCTGCCACTCAAAAATCTGATGTTATTTTGCCATAACTATATCCACTATATAACTATATATTTTTGTTTTGTCAAGCATGCTAGATTATATTGGTTAATCAGCTGATTTGATGTTCATCTTAGGGTTTTATACAGTGGGGAGAACAAGTATTTGATACACTGCCGATTTTGCAGGTTTTCCCACTTACAAAGCATGTAGAAGTCTGTAATTTTTATCATAGCTACTCTTCAACTGTGAGTGACGGAATCTAATACAAAAATCCAGAAAATCACATTGTATGATTTTTAAGTAATTCATTTGCATTTTATTGCATGACATAAGTATTTGATACATCTGAAAAGCAGAACTTCATATTTGGTATAGAAACCTTTGTTTGCAATTACAGACATCATACGTTTCCTGTAGTTCTTGACCAGGTTTGCACACACTGCAGCAGGGATTTTGGCCCACTCCTCCATACAGACCTTCTCCAGATCCTTCAGGTTTCAGGGCTGTCTCTGGGCAATATGGACTTTCAGCTCCCTCCAAAGATTTTATATTGGGTTCAGGCCTGGAGACTGGCTAGGCCACTCCAGGACCTTGAGATGTTTCTTACGGAGCCACTCCTTAGTTGCCCTGGCTGTGTGTTTCGGGTCGTTGTCATGCTGGAAGACCCAGTCACGACCCATCTTCAATGCTCTTACTGAGGGAAGGAGGTTGTTGGCCAAGATCTCGCGATACATGGTCCCATCCATCTTCACCTCAATATGGTGCAGTCATCCTGTCCCCTTTGCAGAGAAGCATCCCCAAAGAATGATGTTTCCACCTCCATGCTTCACGCTTGGGATAGTGTTCTTGGGGTTGTACTCATCCTTCTTCCTCCAAACACGGCGAGTGGAGTTTAGACCAAAAAGCTCTATTTTTGTCTCATCAGACCACATGACCTTCTCCGATTCCTCCTCTGGATCATCCAGATGGACATTGGCAAACTTCAGACAGGCCTGGACATGCGCTGGCATGAGCAGGGGGACCTTGCGTGTGCTACATGATTTTAATCCATGACGGCGTAGTGTGTTACTAATGGTTTTCTTTGAGACTGTGGTCCCAGCTCTCTTCAGGTCATTGACCAGGTCCTGCCATGTAGTTCTGGGCTGATCCCTCACTTCCTCATGATCATTGATGCCCAATGAGGTGAGATCTTGCATGGAGCCCCAGACCGAGGGAGATTGACCATCATCTTGAACGTCTTCCATTTTCTAATAATGGCGCCAACAGTTGTTGCCTTCTCACCAAGCTGCTTGCCTATTGTCCTGTAGCCCATCCCAGCCTTGTGCAGGTCTACAATTTTATCCCTGATATTCTTACACAGCTCTCTGGTCTTGGCCATTGTGGAGAGGTTGGAGTCTGTTTGATTGAGTGTGTGTACAGGTGTCTTTTATACAGGTAACAATTTCAAACAGGTGCAGTTAACACAGGTAATGAGTGGAGAACAGGAGGGCTTCTTAAACAAAAACTGACAGGTCTGTGAGAGCCGGAATTCTTACTGGTTGGTAGTTGATCAAATACTTATGTCATGCAATAAAATGCTAATTAATTATTTAAAAATCATACATAAGTACATAAATACATACATACATGCAGGGGTTTTCCATGCTCAAAATTAGGCGAAGGTGGTACCCCACTCTACCAGACACCCCTCTGTGAAATACTTCATATAACTTGGGTAAACACTTGAAAAAGACAACTATTATAGTATTAAATCTGCCCTGTTGTCCATGTCCACTTGAGCAGCTAATGCACACAATGTCCTCCCTAATTATAATCAAAATATGCAAGCAATATATTTATTCTTAACATAAACTAGAACTGTTAACATGTTATCTAAAAAGAAATATGAAATCACTCATCAGCTTTATAATTAAAGCAGTCAATATTATTGTTGTCTATTTTTGTTATGCTATGTTCTTGTTAATATTGACTTGGATAAAAAACGAAACAGAGCTGTATTTATTACAGCTTTGTCAAGTTATTTTTTCCCCATCCTTGCATTGACGCCACATCGTTAACCTCTATAACTTCCTTCAGCTGTGCTAGGCTCTGCTGCTGTCGCTGATAAATATGTTAATTATATATATTTTTACTCTATATATTGCCTATATAACCTAATGTTTTTGGTGATAGTACATACCCTAAGAAGCTAATCTTTTCACCAGTCATCTTCGTTTATCTCGCGATCTCTCTTTAAAAACAAATCTGTAATTCTAGGCTACTAAAGTCACCTGAAAAGTAAAAAAAAAAATGTTTTATGCGGATTAGATGTAGTTAGAAGTAATTACGTTTAATTGAATATTTTGACATGCTTGGGTGTAAAAGAAAACTAATATCCAATTGTTTTTCCGACTTTACTCAACTCCGCGATGTCTGGACCCGTGTGGTCCTGTATGCAAGATTGCCAGATTTCATTGACCGTAAACTATTCGGCAACAGACTCCAGAAAATAATCGACCCGCCCAAAGCCCATTAAAAATTTACCAATTAGGAAATACACCCCACCTGGCAACACATATGGAAAAAGTTTCCTCCTACCGTCAGTGTTTCGCTGGTATTTTATATATGAGAGCAAAATCTTGTTTTACCATGCCAGGCGGTGTCAGATTTTGGGAAGGCTATCATCTTTGAGCTTTGAATGCAGGAAAAACCCTGTGTATAAATATGTAGAATGCCACCTGACTGCGTTACACCCCACAGCCGAATTCTACCTGCATTTTGCGGGTGGGCGGGAGCCAATGGTAACAGTACATTAGCAAAGCAATTTTAGCTAGCTTTCTAAAGTACGCTAATGTTAGTGAGTTATCTCTAGTTATTAACCGGCTGTCTAACTAGTTTGGAGTTGGGTGCTGGAAAAACCAGCATTTATCAGCATTAGCCTGTCTTCACTCACAGAATAAGCCAAACAAGAATACATTAAACAATATTAAATGTTAAACCTGTTCTTTAGCTGACATGTTTCAGTTAGCCAAAATATGAGTCTTAGCTCTAAGCACAGCTATTGTTGTCATCATAACAGTATCCACTTTGGTCTTAAATCCCTTAATCTGTGTCCATCGAGATGATAAAATCTTTACAGCACAGACTGCTGTGGAATTTGTAGGCAAAGGAATGATTACTAACCTTTTCCCATTTTGTTATTTTCATCTCACCTTTCAAAAGTTTTAACACTAACTTGAATACAATATGTTCCAGTTCACCTCCTGGTGTCCTAGTAACAGATTGCATTGTTCTCTTTAGATGCTTAACGCAGGAGTGGCCAGCAACATGCAGACGATGAGAACGGGAACCCTTTACCAGGGCACCTCATTTAGGTGACGACTGTGAAAGGGAGCCTCTTACACCTGGAAACAATCTCACATCACCCAGTGCAATATGTAGACCATACCTTGTTTTTGATAATGCTTACATTCAATTCTACATTACAAACAATAAACCTAATAGTCAAATCACCAAACACATTGTCTATACTCCGCCCAACACAACCGCTTTCTCTGCTGGTGTTGTAAAGCCTATAAGCACAACCTGGCTTGTACTTTACTAATCTTGATAATGTATCATTTGCAGATGAATCACAATCCAGAGCTTCGGGCCTACTGCAGCCACATTTAAAGGTATTTCCAAGAACTATGCTAGGTAACAGGAAGAGGGCATTCAATGACTCTAGGTACAAATACCATCCATATATTGAGTATGACTCCAAAACTCACCCATGACTTCCTGTTTTCAAAAGAATGGTGCATACATAAAAACAGGGTCCGAAGTATTTCTATTGACGAGTACAGTATGCAAAAGTCTTGGGCACAGGTTAAGAAAATATAAATAATCCTCTGTAACCAATTATATACATCAGTCAAATGTAGACACATTTTCCCAATCATTTTTGGTGTGTCCAATCAATTGAATGGGTAAATGTGTCCAATCATTTGAATGAGTAAGTGTGTCCAATCATTTGAATGGGTAAATGTGTCCAATCAATTGAATGGGTGAATGTGTCCAAACCTTTGACCGGTACTCTATTTATATATGAAGAATGTTTGGTCAAATACTTTTTTTATTTCAATTGCATATTTTAAATTGCCTGACAACTGTACACTACCTAATTCAGTCTGAAAATGATATTATTTGGCTAGATTAAGAGGTTTGGGTAGGCAGGCAGTTTTTAGAACCACATTTGTCATCAATCAATATACAAAGTGGTTGGGTCATGGAATTTGTTTTATTTGCTGATTGTATTTCAGCTTGAAGCCTAAAAACCTATGAGCAGACTAGAATTTGATTATTACAGTTTTACCTGTATTTAATAAATAAATACTAATAAATACTTTGCTGACCCTAATACAATTATTTCAAAGGATGAACCTAAAAAAAGGCAAGGTGACCTGCAAAGAGATGTAAGCAATACTTACTAGCAGGGAAACAGACATTGTAACATCTGGCCAGACATTGTAACATCTAGTGCAGATCAGGAATAGACCTGCTTGAATACCTTAATGCAGTGGTTATCAAATCTCTCCTGGGAACCCTATTCCATTCATTAGATGTTGATAGAGGTGCTCTAGCTCTGGAATACTTGTCAACCAATTGGCTGCTTGATTCAGGTAAGCTACTTCAGGGTAACAGCAAAATTTTCAGATGGAGGGGTATTCACAGAAAGATTTGAGTACCACTGACTTAATGCAGCGTTCCTTTCATACAATTATAATGGGTGAAAAGTAGAATGTTGCACCTTGAGTTGAGTTATCTTCAAATGGCTGATTTGGTAGTGATAACCTGAACTAATACGGTACAGTATATGGTACAGTGATATACAATTTTGACCTTGAATGCAAACCCTAACAAAACATTTGGAATTGTTTCATTTGAACTGGGAAAGGATCAAGTTCTTATGGCCCCCCTAAATGGGGTCTGTGCCCCACCTTGGCCACCACAGTCAAAATGTTCTAGACACGCCCCTGATCACTTGCTAAGTGCGTTGACACTCACACAGAATTGTACTTGTTGTAATGGTGCTGCTAATGGAAAACAAGATGTAGCGACAGATTAAATCTAGCCTACACAACACTGATGGAAAGTAACTATCAGATGCAGTGCAGACCAAGATGACTGTGTTGATTTCACAGTTCTCAAATATGCAAGTGCTATTGATACATCCTATCTGGGTTGTTTTAAAGATACATTTTCAGGCATTTTATTCTTTATTGGTATGTGGTAAAAGATAAGAGGTTTTTTTTCAGAAAGAGCTGGTAACACGCCAGGGAAGGCCAGGGGTTACGGGTAGGGTTAAAAAATATAAATATTGCGAGTCTCTTGTGATTCAAACTCAATGTTTGACACTCGCCCCCTCTAACCCTCGCCACTAACTGCTTGCAAATGTTATGCTAACTGTATATCTGCAGGCCATATAATCAAAGGCTTTATAAAATGTACTCTCAAATCTAGGTTATACATTTCAAATTCAAGATAATTAACAACAAAAAACATGTACTTATTCCAAATGACTTGTGCAACCCCAATCCAGTTGATTGAGGCTGATTGGTGAGTGTTTCTGGAAGTAGGCAGCGTCTAGTATTGCCCAGAGATGCTTAGCTGCAGGTTTCAAAACTGTGGTTTAGTGCTTCAGCTTCAGGAAGGGACATAATAGTTTGTAATATACAGTACCTTCGGAAAGCATTCTCAGCATTTGGTTGCATTATTGACAGACACTGTGATTGGTTTACAATTAATTGAAAGGCTGGCGCTACGGATAAACAACTTTTGATTATGAAGATAATAGTAAATGTAGTTATACTGCATTTCAGCTAATGTCAAATAATTAAACCGCCTAGTTTTGGTATAATCACCTTCAGGCAAACAAATATGTTGGTTAATTAACATTAAGAATCAGAAACTTTTTATCAAAAACTGATGCAGAAAAACGAATCCATGCTTTTGTTATTTCTAGATTAGATTACTGCAATGCTCTTCTTTCCGGTTACCCTGATTAATCAACAAATAAACTTCTATTAGTGCTGCGCTCGGCTGCTAGAATCCTAACTAGAACAAAAGAATTTGAACACATTACCCCAGTACTAGCCTCTTTACACTGGCTGCCTGTTAGGGTTAGGGCTGATTTTAAGGTTTTATTGTTATCCTATAAATCAATACATGGACTTGCTCCTACTTACCTTGCTGAAATAATCCAGCCATTCATACCTACAAGTAACCTTAGATGGCAAAATGCAGGCCTTCTAATTGTACCTAGAATTTCTAACCAATCAGCTGGAGGCAGGGCCTTTTCTCATAGAGCTCCACTACTGTGGAATGACCTGCCAACTAAGGTTCGATGTGCAGACTCGGTGCAAACTTCCAAGTGTCTACTAAAGACTGATCTCTTCAGCACGGTCTGTCATTAAGTCCAGTCTGCCCCAGGGGTGTGAAGGTGACTGGAAAGGCTTGATACTGTCCACCTTTGCTGTCTTGCCCCGTGGGGTCTCTGTATATGAAGTAACAATTACAGACTCCAGTGTATATGAGGTTACACTCACAGACTCCCGTGTATATTATGTAACACTTACAGACTCCACTGTGCATGAGGTTACCCTCACAGATTTTATTTGGCAACCCTCAAATTTCAATGTTGGGCCATATTACTGTTTACAGTGTAAATGTTTATCGGACAATCAAAAAGCTTTGAGTGTCATCTAGCTCGTATTGCAATGTTAAGGCAAAAAAGGCCAATAAGGGAAACTTACAGATCATTGTTATCCTCTATACTTAGGTTTCACCTACCAGGCTTAAAACTTCAGTCTGATTTTAGACTCTGACATTAATATTGTTTTTACCAGAACTCAAATGTGACAAAATCTGCCTTTTATCCTTTTGGAATCAATCAATCAACCAAGGTTATATTATAAAGTCCTTTGTACATCAGTAGTTGTCACTTTGCTTTTGCAGATACCCAGCCTAAATCCCAAAGAGCAAGTCAGAGTTGATGTTCACTGTCAAAGAAACATTTTCAAATTTTCTGACAGGCTAATGCTGAGATAGATTACCAAGCCTTTATCACTGGCAACAATGATTATGGAAATGTCCACTTGTCTAGTCTCCTGATACATCCCCCTTGAATATTACCTAGTTACTAAATGTAGTTGGGAATGGGACTATCTATTTTGGAATGGGATTATCTAGTGGATGTGTAGATTTGGGAATGCATTCTTGGATATGATCTCTCTCTGTGTTTATGTGAGTGTTATTTGTCATTCATCGCTCAGGTCTGGTGCGTCGTCTGCATTATATGTTTGTACCTTCAGTGTTCTAAAGGTCTACAGAAGAGAAATGAAAATGCTTCATTCAAACCGAAACCCCTATGCTGCATGGGTTCATGGCCTTCACTTTAGGCCTGTATGTGTGTCTGTGTGTGTGTGTGTGTCTATATGTGTGAGTGCATACCACATAAAATAATTCTCTGTGTATGTTTATGGTATGGCATTCAAGTTTTAATCATTACATGGTCAACCATTAAAATATGGACCCAGTCCTCTGAAAAAAAGGTCTCAATGAGCAACTCGTAATGCCCATGACCTCCTAAAGACATTGAACACATCAGATGGACACTGCCCGGTAGTTCTGGCAGATTGGTGCTATTCCAGGGTTTAGTTTCTGGTCCCAAAACAACCCGGGCTCTGCACCCTCGCACCAAGGTTCCTCTTCACGCCTCTCCTCCCTCCCCTCTATTTCTCCTCTCTTCTTCTCTTCCGTCCCCTCTCCTCCGCTCCTCCATCACTCCAGCCCACCATTCCTCACGCCTCCCTTCTCCTTTACCATACCTCTCGACTTTCGCCCCCCAGCGTTAACTACCATATAAACTCTAAATATAAACGGGATCATTTTAAAAGTTATTAATGTGTCTTTAGTCATTATCTCTGCATCCACCTCACCGCAGTACTGTGGTGGCATTTATAATCCTGACATACACACACACACACACACACACCAAGGTGTAAGATAGCAGAAGTTACTTTTTCCCCAGGCTAACTCCCTGTAATAACTAATCTTGACTTGCAGAAGGATTTACAGTGGGACTACCCTATTTACCTGCTAAAATTAGTCTGTTATTATCCCTCTACGGAATATATTTAATTAAACATTGATTTATTTACCTTTTAGACTTTATTAGTATGGCATGTGAGAGTTTGAAGGGTGGGACTTTCATAAAGGGATCATTACAGGTCTTATGATGGAACAGTAAGTGCTTTGGAGTTGTCACCTTACCCCGAGGGCACTGGCGGGAGGTAGAGTACAGTACGTGGAGAAAAGGGTGCCATTTGGGACTCATGGTGAGTCTGAATCATTACACTGTGAAACATTAAGGCCTCTTCATCCTTCGCTGCCGCAGGGTCTCCCTGGTCGGGGGGTCTCAGCGCCAGCCAAACCCCCCACCAACCGGCTTGCTCCTCCGGAGGCCGGTCGAGGAAACCCTCTGGTGGCCGCCGATCCTCTGGGGTTGGGTGCCGTAGTGTGCCCCGGTCCTCCTCCCTCCTCTGGTCCCCGTTCTGAGGAGCCCCCACGAGTTGGGAGACAGGAGCACCTCGTCTTCCTTCTCCAGGTGATTCTGCTCCCAGGGCTGCTGGTTCTACCCAACGAGCCCCCATGAGAGGGGCGGCAGGGCTTTTGGGCTTTTTGCCCAAAAAAAACATATGGAGGGGTCTTCTGTGCTTTTGCTTTGGGACGTCCTAGATGCCGGACTGGATCCTGGTCCTGATCGGGTGGACAAGACGCGAGGCACAGGGCGAGTACTGGGAAAATCCTTTTATTACTTCTTCAAACCAACAAAAGAAACAACCTTTAATTGGGGACAACCAAAACAGCCCCCCTGCAGTCAGGTCCTGAGATGGCACATAGAGATGCCTAGAGGCCCCCAGCCAGGACCTGACACTGGCATTAATCTTATACAAGAAAGATGTCAGCAATAAATATTGTTTAATCAAGTACTGCCAGACCGATTTGCAAAAAGTTGGGACCCTGCGTTATATATACCAATAAAAACAGAATGCAATGATGTGCAAATCAATTATCCCTATATTTAATTGAAAATAGTACAAAGACAACCTGTCAATTGTTGAAACTAAGAAGTTGAATTGTTTTTGGATAAATACATTTTGAATTTGATGCCGGCAACACGTTTAAAAAAAGCTGGGACATTGGATACATAGATTACTCCAGATTACCTGAATCTTTTAATGATTTTATGTACCGTAGACGTTATTTTTAAAGTTATTGCACTGTTTGCCCGCTTATTCTTTCTCAGAGTGGTGAACCCCTACCCTTCCTCACTTCTGACAGACCCATCCTCTCTGGAATGATCTTTTAATACCCAATCATGTTACTGACCTGTTGCCAATTGACCTAATTAGCTGTGTGATGTTCCACCAGGATTAGTTTTTTTTTAATTATACAACGTTTCCAGTCTTTTTTGCCTCTACAAGGGGTTGTTGACCTCTACTAGGGTGAAGAGGTGTGGTCCATGTTGACCTCTACTAGGGGGAAGAGATGTGGTCCATGTTGATCTCTACTAGGGTGAAGCGGTGTGGTCCATGTTGATCTCTAGCAGGGTGAAGAGGTGTGGTCCATGTTGACCTCTTCCAGGGTGAAGAGGTGTGGTCCAAGTTGACCTCGTCCATGTTGACCTCTCTCAGGATGATGATGTATTCATTTATTTATAAAAAGCCCTTAAAAATTAAAGAGAGAGGGAGAGATTGGGAAAGAGATGTTAATGTGAAACCCCCTCTTCAAAAAAACAACTTTGGCCTCACCCAGGACACGGAAATCAAATGTGTTCTGTCTGCAGAAGCTCCCAGATCTTCAGTGTATCACCTGATAGGTCCTACAGAAGCACCCAGATCTTTAGTCTCCCACCTGGTAGGTCCTGTAAAAGAACCCAGATCTTCAGGCTCCCACCTGGTAGGTCCTACAGAAGAACCCAGATCTTCAGGCTCCCACCTGGTAGGTCCTACAGAAGAACCCAGATCTTCAGGCTCCCACCTGGTAGGTCCTACAGAAGCACCCAGATCTTCTGTAGAAGTTCTGTCAGAGCTGGACCCTGAAAAATCATCTCAGTAATGGGAGCTGCACTTCTTAACCTCCTGGCAAATGTATGACCACATTAGAGACACGTACAGTATTTCCCTCAGATCATGCAAACCCACAAATAACTTTGAATAAAATCAAACATTGATAAACCTCCATATCTGATGGTGAAATAACACAATGTGCAGTCTCAACAGTACGATTTCTGACCCACTGTCATGATAAATTGGCAAAATGTTTTTTATTTTGCATTTTTATTTCATCTTAATTTTCCACTTAATTTGGCAATGTATACGAATGATTTCCATGCCAACATTGCCCTTTAATTTAAAAAAAGAAGAATGAAATGAGAGATAAAGAGTGAACGATCGAAAGGAAGAATATTGTCTGATATTCAACATGAAAACGAGAAACAGAAAAAAAAGATGTTTATGTTGCTGTCTATTAAGCTCTGGGAATGATTGCTTCTTTCACATCCAAATGAAACCATTCTCATAAAACTCCAGATAAAATCAGTTTCGTATCATTGAGGATAATGACACTAATTATTTGGGCCTTACAACCAGATTTGTCTAAAGTGCATTCTAAAAGGCAACCTACTCCCTAAACAGTACATTGGACTAGTGCACAAGCCTGTAGGGAATATAATGTAATTTGGGACTCTGCTTAAATAACCACATTACTCTGGTAAATGAATGGCCTCTCTCTCTCTCTTCCTTAGTCTATAATTGTCTGTTCATCTGAAGATCATCATTAGTCAGTAAGCGAGTGTGTGTCTCTGTGGGTGTGTGTGTGTGAGTGTGTCTGTGTTTGTGTCTCTGTGTGAGTGTCTATCTGTGTGTGTGTCCACATCTGTTTGTACGAGTGGGGTCCAGACGAGACCCCCCAAAAATAATAAAAGCAGACAAATGTCATTTTGCAAGTCCCCTTCCTACTTAGGGGTTCATGTGGATGATAAAACCTAAAACAGGGGTTACGGTGAGCATTTGGTCTATTTTCAGGTTTATGCATTAGGGGTTAGTATTAGGTGTTAGGGTTAAGTTTAGGTTATTGAGATTAAGGTTAGGGTATGGTTTAGGGAAAAATAGGGAATGATTCATCTGGTTCCCAGATCGGATAGGAAAACAAACTTGTTTGTGTGTGTTACAAAGCATAGGTGAAACAAACTATCTTAAAACGTATTAACTGTTAAAAGTGGTTCAGTTTGATCTCTCCTAGAGGTGAAGAGGTGTGGTCCATGTTGACCTCTACTAGGGTGAAGAGGTGTGGTCCATGTTGACCTCTACTAGGGTGAAGAGGTGTGGTCCATGTTGATCTCTACTAGGTTGAAGCAGGGTGGTCCATGTTGATTTCTACCAGGGTGAAGAGGTGTGGTCCATGTTGACCTCTACTAGGGTGGAGAGGTGTGGTCCATGTTGACCTCTACTAGGGTGAAGAGGTGTGGTCCATGTTGACCTCTACTAGGGTGAAGAGGTGTGGTCCATGTTGACCTCTACTAGGGTGGAGAGGTGTGGTCCATGTTGACCTCTACTAGGGTGAAGAGGTGTGGTCCATGTTGACCTCTACTAGAGTGAAGAGGTGTTGGCCATGTTGACCTCTACTAGGGTGGAGAGGTGTGGTCCATGTTGACCTCTACTAGGGTGAAGAGGTGTGGTCCATGTTGACCTCTACTAGAGTGAAGAGGTGTGGTCCATGTTGACCTCTACTAGAGTGAAGAGGTGTGGTCCATGTTGATCTCTACTAGGTTGAAGCAGGGTGGTCCATGTTGATTTCTACCAGGGTGAAGAGGTGTGGTCCATGTTGACCTCCACTAGGGTGAAGCGGTGTGGTCAATGTTGATCTCTACCAGGGTGACGAGGTGTGGTCCATGTTGACCTCGTCCATGTTGACCTCTCTCAGGATGATGATGTATTCATTTATTTGGGGTTGACCTTTCTCTGGGTAAATCATAGTTTAGTTTTTGGTTTTTGTTTTCTGTCACTTTCAGTGTCCAGTTTTGGCAGTGGCCATCTCTCTATCTCTCGCCTCCTCTCGTCCTCTGTCTCCCCTAATCCCTTCCCCTCTCGCTCTCTGTCCCCTCTCTTTCTATTTCTCCTGATCCTCTCTCTCCCTCCGTCTGCTCCACACTCTTTACATCTAAAGTTCAGACTGTGTAAAGTTTCCCTGTAGTGTGGTCTCATTAAGGCCTGCTGGACTGCAGGGGGCATAAGGAGTGTGTGTGTTTGTGTGTGTGAGTGTGTATGTGTGAGTGTGTGTGTACACTAGGGCTTATATGCATGCATGTGTATCATTAGCTGTGGGTGTGTGTTAAGCAGGAACAAGAGGACAAGAACCCAGAGATGACACTCACATACTTTTAATGATTTGCCTTTTGACCTCTCTCTGGTCTCTACTCCTCACTTCGCCACCGGGCCCAGAGAGACAGGGGGAGGGAAGGGTTACAGCATATAACCACCCCCTGAGGAGAGAAAGAAGGGAACAGACAGAGAGAGAGCAAGGATAGAGAGGAGAGGGAAGGTGAGATGGAAGATGAATGACGGTTGTACTTTGAGAGGAATTGATATTTGAACCTTTGAAAACATTTTGCCATTAAAACATGTCAAGAAGTCAAGAAAGGCAGAAGCAAAAGCCTGCACCACACCAGTCAGTCCCCAGAACCTGACTTCAGGCAGTTCTGTTAAACTCTTCTTTAACTTTTTCCAACATGATTTGATAAAACTAGGTCTTGTCTGATATATCTGTATAGCAGAGCTCTGGCAAAGCCAGGATGGTGTGTTCGATTCCCACCATAGACCCCTACACTTGAGAAAATTGGAAACATTTAATGATCATCCCAGAACTGGGATTTCAAATGTGAAAAATCCTGATAGTGGTAGTAAAACAAATAGAAACTATGTAGAAAAATAAAGTGTAATTTAAAAAAAATAATTTAAAAGAAGGAAAAGAAAGGTAAGAAATGGCTGAAAATCTCATAACAGGCAGCTTAGAAAAATAGCCAAAAAACAGCCTGAAGTACACAGAAAACATCATGTATTTTGACTGCAGTTTCTATGACACTCAAGGACTAACCTATTGAATCATTATAATCTGGGCAATGTTTACATAGCTTTCTCCCCGTTGAGCCAACTCCACATGCACAATTAGCCAACCTGTTTTAGTGTTCTACGCCGACCGTTACGTTAATTCACTGCTCAAAAAAACATTTTTCACTTCAATGCATAACTTACGGCCAATCTAACATGGATCGATTATAAAAAGCAGTCAGAATAGGTTAACAGTTGACGACTGTAACAATATGATTTTTCCTGCTCCATGTAGAACCAACTAATCGATAATTAAATCCTTTGTTAAATATTTTTGTTATCGACGTTAGCAATTTCAATCGATTAGTTGTTGAAGCCCCTGGACTAAAATAAATTCTGGTGGTCTGAGGGACCAGTCAAAAAAGAACCAGGCACAACAAATGATTGAAAGAGTCAACCTGTTTAATGTGATGTAACATGTTAACATTACAGACTCATCACAGGGACATGTGTATAACATGTTAATCGCATTCAGCACACATATCCTCCCAACACTGCACACATCCCATGACATTAACACCTACAAACATCCTATTAAATATGTCAACTGTCTTTCAGCGTTTCTGTTCCAGGTGTCTGCTAAACTATGGGTTGCATACATTCCTCTGCTGGGGACACAGTCCAAACTGACAAAATGTCCGGGATTGTCCCAGAGGATCAATAAAAATGGGTAGAATATGTGTCAGTACAAACACCCATCTTTATGGAGTGGCACTCAAGGTTCACCTGTTCCCCATCAATCTCCATGTAAACATGGTGTCTTCATGTAAATGAAACCCTTAGGTCTCTTTTGAGAAGGAGTTTCCAGACTGGTGATGGTGACAATCACTCGCAGTAGCCTCATCGAATCAGTGAACAATTAGTGAACAATTATATATTGAATTAGAAAAACACCTCTAAACATCGGAGGCCCTAACATCACTGTTGACCCAAACAACTTCTGCAGTCATTGTCCACTTCTGACAGACAATCTTGGGCTTGCTTCTCTCGGCTTGTCCTTGAAGATCAAGATCCAATCCAAGTTCAAAAACACAGCAAACTGAAAATAATGAATATCTAATGTTTTTGTCTATGTTTTAACCCACCATGCCTGGAGTTCTCAGACTGTCTTGGACTCTCATCTCTCTCCATCCTGGTTCACTAGTTGTTCTCCAGCCACTCGGTAAGATAGACCGGATTTAAAAAGGAACACCTCCTCCCTTACAAAAGCTGCACAGATTAATAATTTTTAACTACAGTTGTAATGTGCTGTTTTACTGTAGTCTTATAGGATTGTGTCCTACAAAAATCCTGTAAGAAAACCCCAGAGAAAATCGGAGTAGGATTGGTTGCTATAAAAAATGCTCAGTAAAACCTCCAAGATGAAAACTCCAGTAGAAATCTTATAGGATTGTTCCAAATCGCGATGATCCTAAAGGATTTTTTGGGCCTGGTGAAATGAAGGCCAGACTATGGTCCTGTATTTATGTAACTAGAAATAACTCTTGATTCTTGGAGACCTGACTATTAGTCATGGATGACAATGTGAAAGACGTATAGGCTCTCAGGGTTTCCTTAATCCTGACCAGTCTCCCAGGACCTGACGCAGAGAAGCATCTCCACTGCATGCTGCTGCCACCACTATGCTCCACTGTGTTTTCAGGATGATGTGAGGTGTTAGGCTTGTGCCAAATATAGAACTTAGCATCATGACCATAGTCTTCTGCTTGGTCTCAAACATGCCGTCTGGCAAACTTTAGCCAAGTTTGATTTCTTTCTGCCTCTCTTCCGTGATCTTGTAATTGCAAATGATATGCCTGTTTTAGATTTTGGGGTTCCACAACCCTGTTTCCAAAAAATTGGGGACGATGTGTAAAATGGAAATAAAAGCAGAATGAAAGATGTGCATATAATTTAAACCCTAATAGAAAATAGTACAAAGACAACATATCTAATTTTGAAACTGAAAAATGATATTATTCCATGAAAAATATATGGCCACTTTGAATTTGATGCCAGGATCACATTTTAAAAAAGCTGGGACAGGGGCAACAAAAGACAGGAAAAAAAAAACCTGTTGGAACATTTCACAACAAAATAGGGTAATTGGTGTCAGGTAAGTAACATGATTGGGTACATAATATCATTAAAAGATTCTGATAATCCAGAGAAATCTCTGTACACAAGGGACAAGGCCGAAAACCAATATTGGATGGCCTTGATCTTCAGGTCCTCAGACGGCACTGCATTGAAAACAGATACAATTCTGTAGTGGACATCATTGCATGGGTTCAGGAACACTTCCCAAACCCATTGCCTGTGAACACAGTTTGTATCCACAAATGCAAGTTAAAACTCTACCATGTAAAGAAGAAACCAGATATTAACAAGATCCAGAAACGCAGCCGCGGTCTCTGGACCCAAGCTCATTTAAGGATTGAGACGAAGTGGAAAAATGTCCTGTAGTCTGATGAATCAAAATTATTTGGGAAACTTGTACGTTGAATCCTCTAGGCTAAAAAAGAAAGGGAAAAAAGTTGGGACACTGCATAAATTGCAAATAGAAACCAATTGTAATGATGTGCAAATCATTTATCCCTATATTTAATTGAAAATAGTACAAAGACAAGATATCAAATGTTGAAACTGAGAAATGTTCTTGTTTTTGGAAATATACAAATCCATATTGAATTTGATGCCAGCAACACATTTTAAAAAAAGTTGGAACGGGGCATGTTTACCCCTGTGTTGCATCACCTCTTCTTTTAACAATAGTCTGTAAGCGTTTGAGACCAATTGCTGTAGTTTTGAAAGTGAAATGTTTTCCCACTCTTGTTTGATACAGGAGATCAGCTGCTCAACAGTTTGGGGTGTCCTTTGTTGTATTTTTCGTTTCATAATGCGCCAAATGTTTTCAATGGGTGAAGGTCTGGACTGCAGGCAGGCCAGTTTAGCACCTGGACTCTATTACTACAGATACATGCTGTTGTAATACATGCCGAATGTGGTTTGGCCTTAATAATAATAATACATTAAATGTATATAGCCATTTTCAAAGGCCCAAAGACGCTTTAAAATACATACATAAACAACTACATATAGAGCAATGAGACAAACAGTAGCTAAAAAAACTAAAATGGGGGGTGGGTCAAACAACATCGGGCTGGGGCTAGGGATAGTAATTGTCTTGTTGAAATAAGCAAGACCTTCTTTGAAAAAGATGACAGGTATACACTCACCTAAAGGATTATTAGGAACACCATACTAATACTGTGTTTGACCCCCTTTCGCCTTCAGAACTGCCTTAATTCTACGTGGCATTGATTCAACAAGGTGCTGAAAGCATTCTTTAGAAATGTTGGCCCATATTGATAGGATAGCATCTTGCAGTTGATGGAGATTTGTGGGATGCACATCCAGGGCACGAAGCTCCCGTTCCACCACATCCCAAAGATGCTCTATTGGGTTGAGATCTGGTGACTGTGGGGGCCATTTCAGTACAGTGAACTCATTGTCATGTTCAGGAAACCAATTTGAAATGATTCGAGCTTTGTGACATGGTGCATTATCCTGCTGGAAGTAGCCATCAGAGGATGGGTACATGGTGGTCATAAAGGGAAGGACATGGTCAGAAACAATGCTCAGGTAGGCCGTGGCATTTAAACGATGCCCAATTGGCACTAAGGGGCCTAAAGTGTGCCAAGAAAACATCCCCCACACCATTACACCACCACCAGCTGCCTGCACAGTGGTAACAAGGCATGATGGATCCATGTTAACCATCTGAATGTCTCAACAGAAATCGAGACTCATCAGACCAGACAACATTCTTCCAGTCTTCAACTGTCCAATTTTGGTGAGCTCATGTAAATTGTAGCCTCTTTTTCCTATTTGTAGTGGAGATGAGTGATACCCGGTGGGGTCTTCTGCTGTTGTAGCCCATCCGCCTCAAGGTTGTGCGTGTTGTGGCTTCACAAATGCTTTGCTGCATACCTCGGTTGTAACAAGTGGTTATTTCAGTCAAAGTTGCTCTTCTATCAGCTTGAATGAGTCGGTCCATTCTCCTTTGACCTCTAGCATCAACAAGGCATTTTCGCCCACAGGACTGCCACATACTGGATGTTTTTCCCTTTTCACACCATTCTTTGTAAACCCTAGAAATGGTTGCGCGTAAAAATCCCAGTAACTGAGCAGATTGTGAAGTACTCAGACCGGCCCGTCTGGCACCAAGAACCATGTGTCATGACTCCCGGGACTCAGGACAGAGGTAGGATCCAGAAGCAGATACAGACACCGGGGTAAAAGGACAATGATGATGATTATTGTAGTAGTCTGAGATGACAGTGGCGATACGTAAGAATTACGTAGACGGGTATGAATGTATTTTTGGAGGGTGGATAGTGGGTAGCAGAGGTACGAAGTCCGGGAGGCAAGAATGGTCGAATGGTCAGGCAGGGTTCAGTTAACCGAGCGGGGAGTCAATGCAGGGGAAGGTCGATAACGGGAAGGCAGATAGGTGATTCAGGTAGCTGGAAGGGAGGTGCAGGATGGGTCTCGGAACCAGGGTCTGGAAACGACAGAAAAAACACGGTGAGCAGAAGATAACAAAAAAACAGGATACTAGGGGAATTCGGATAGCTTGCTTGATTAAGTAGAGAACACTGTAATAATTACGTGGCTGTACAATAATCCGGCAGGGACTGAAAGTAGACCTCTCCCATTTATAGGGAGAGTGGCAATCAGCCCCCCAGGTGTGTAGACTGGTGCAGGTGCTCAGGATCAGTGGTGATTACGGGTGCTCTGGTGCAGGGGTGCCTTCGTGGTGTGCTGGGAACAAGGAGACTGGTACTCGGGGAGATGTAATGACAGACAGACAGACAAACAGCTCAGGAGGGCTGAGTCCTGACACCATACCACGCTCAAAATTGCTTAAATCACCTTTCTTTCCCATTCTGACATTCAATTTGGAGTTCAGGAGGTTGTCTTGACCAGGACCACACCCCTAAATGCATTGAAACAACTTCCATGTGATTGGTTGATTAGATAATTGCATTAATGAGAAATTGAACAGGTGTTCCTAATAATCATTTAGGTGAGTGTATGTTGCTCAAAAACCTGTATATATTGTTTAGCATTAATGGTGCCGTCACAGAAGTGCAAGTCACCGATGCCATGTGCACTATTGCACCCCCATGCATCATGGATGCTGGCTTTTGCACTGATAACAAGATGATGGTCCCTCTCCACTTTAGCCCAGAGGACACAGCATTCATAATTCCCGAAAATAATCTCAAATTTTGATTTGTTAGACCACAGGACATTTTTCCACTTTGCCTCAGTCCATCTTTAATGAGCTCTTGCCCAGAGAAGGTGGCAGCGTTTCTGGATCTTGTTTAAATATGGTTACTTCTTTGCATGATAGAGCTTTAACTTGCATTTGTGGATGCAGCGGCGTACTGTGTTCACAGACAATGGTTTTCGGATGTGTTCCTGATCGCATGCAGTAATTTCTACTACTTGTCCCTTGCATACAGCAATGTCTCCGGATTCTCTGAATATTTTAATGATAATATTTACCATAGATGATGAGATCCCCAAAACCTTTGTAATTTTACACAGAGAAACATTATTCTTAAATTGTTGCACTATTTGCCTGTGCAGTCTTTCACAGAGTGGTGAACCCCTACCCATTTTTATTTCTGACAGACCCACCCTCTCTGGAATCATCTTTTAATACCCAATCATATTACTGACCTGTTGCCAGTTGACCTAATTAGTTGTGTGATATGTCACCCGGTTTAGTTTTTTTAGGATCACACAACTTTTCCAGTCTTTTGTTGCCGCTGTCCCAACTTTTTTGAAACATGTTGCTGTTATCAGATAAGAATTGGGTAACAAGTCCTCCCCCAAGTTTCTCAGTTTACATTTTACTTAGCCTCACAACTTTTTTTGGAAAGAGGGTTGTAGATCAATTGTTGATTTTGTTTTCAGTTTGGCATTATTGACTTAAGCTCCTAATTAAATTCCTTTTGATTTCCTGTCCAACGAGGGTGTCCACTGTCACGTCTTTGTTCCTTTCATAAACATCTACTGACCTCAACTACTGTCCTTAACTACATTACACACTTGCCTGACTGAATAATGTTGTTGTTGTTTCTATGGTACACAAACACACACACACACACACACACAAACAAACAAACACACCATCTGTCTGTAATGCCCGAATCAAAGCATCCGGCGCATCTCATCAGCACCATATTCGGTGTGTGTGTGCGTGGGTGTGTGTGTGTGTATTGCGAGGGCCTGAATATGTGTGTCTGTTGGGGGAGGTGGGCGGTGCTTTGGAACACTTGCATATGCCAGACCGATGTGTTGATCCTAATCACAGGATTTATGGTTCCCAGATGACGGTCGCAGATTCTTCCACTCTGCAGAGGAGAGATGGAAATCTCCCTGAGATATCTGTGGTCACCAAGCTCATCTTCCCTTACTGAACCACAGCAGTTTAGTGTTAGTTAGGCCAGAGTGTTTTAGGGTGGGACGGAGAATACTGTGTCTATGACGAGGGTAAGGTACGAGTCACTGCAAACTGATAGATGGGCCGCTCTGAATGTGTGAATCTCAGACATTCTGATCCATTTCGTAGAAAATAGCAATTGAAACACCAACTTAAAACATAGACTGATGTCTTCTGATCATGTTTGCTCGTATTCATGCTAAGTAGTAAAACATGTACATTGCCCCTTTAAGCTCTTTTGTGCCTACATTCACACGTTCTTTATCCACAAGGATTCCGAAGACACGGGACCACCGATCATTACTGACCTATTGTTATTGATCACTGATCTATATACTTCTTCATGTATCAACGTGTACCATTATCGGTTTTATTTCTGTTTAGTATGTATACACTGTATAATAGTCATTTTGAGTAATGAACTGTTGTACGGTTGTACGGGGTACTTGTTGATTAATAATGTGTCAGCTGCAAATGTATTTCAGTGAGCTGTAAATGATATACCCTAACTCAATTTCTATTTCTGGAAAGTTGACTGAGAGCACATTCTGTTAAACAGCAATGACCTTGGGAGCAATTAGGGTTAACTGCCTTGCTCATGGACAGAATAACAGATTTCTCGTGTTGTCTGTTCAAGTATTCAATCCAGGAACATTTTGGTAACTGGATGCTCTAACCAGTAGTTTGCCTTCTGGCCCCATACTTCTGTTTGGATAGTGTAGATAAACAGCATGGTATTATCCTTGATAGCAGGTTAATGGACAAAAGCATTTAGAAAGGCATGATCCTGTCTTCTCTGCAACAAGCCTGTTATTACACGGTGGGTCGAAGAAGGCTACAGTTCTAAAGTCACCATATCTTGTACACATATTAATGCAGTGTTTCCCAAACCTGGTCCTGGGGACCCCTAGCGGTGCACGTTTCTGTTCTAGCACTCACACACCTCGTCCAAATGTTGTCCTGCCACCTACACACTTGATTGATGTGATCAACCGATCATAAAGCCTTTCGTTTGAATCAGGCGTGTGAGTGCTAGGGCAAAAACAAACACGTGCACCACTTGATTGATGTGATCAACCGATCATAAAGCCTTTCATTTGAATCAGGTGTGTGAGTGCTAGGGCTAAAACGAACACGTGCACCACTTGGGGGAGGACTTGTTACCTTGGTGACGTCAGAGGAACCTGGTCAAGATTTACTGCTAATTATGTTTAAAGAAGAGTGAAAGTGATGGTGAAGTTAGAGAGGACAGGAAAAAGGTAAGAAAGAGAAATGGTTGGTGGAGGGACGCAGGAGAGCTGGATGAGGGTGGAGAAGAGAGAACATGTTGGTGCAGAGAGAGAGGGAGGCAAAGGAGAGCTGGGAAGAGGAGAGAGACTGTAGAGAGACATAAGAAAGATAATCATTCTGAAATACCGATAAAGAGAGTGAGACATTTACATAAGGACAGAACAAAATAACAGCTTGACATACTGAAAAGATGTAACCAAAACGTTTTAAAAATGTAAAGCTACTTTGCTTTAAAGTGGCAGAATACCTCACCTATGTGACTGATCTAAAACTAAGAAATGCCTTTAGTATGCATACAGTAACTGAGCACGGCCTTGCTTGAGAGAGAAGCCTCAAAAAGGCCACTAACCATAAAATGAAGTGGAAAGGAGCTGCACTTCCTAACATCCTGACAAACGTATGACCACATTAGAGACACGTATTTCCCTCAGATCATGCAAACCCACAAAGAATTGGACATGAAACACTGATAAATCCCGATATTTGCCAGGCAGAATACGCAGTCATGCAATCAAAACGGCGATTTATGAAAAAGAGCAATAGACACCATTAGATGGGGGTAGGGAGAGAAAGACTTGCCGTCCAACGATGAACACACACACACACGGGCAGACATTAATTATACCTACTATTAGACACAGGGAGGGAGGGTGCTTTAGAAGCAGGAGAGAGACAAAGGAGAATAGTTTTAAGTCAGGGTCAGCCGTAACACATTCTAATGGCCTGATTCTCTAATAAAAGGTTCACTACTGAAGTGTTGAACTATTGATGTGTCACATCAGTGATTGAGCATCTCATCAATCAGCCACACCACTGTGAAATAGCCGGGGGTATGTCCCAAATGCCAACACAGTGGATACATAGTGCACTACCTTTGGCCAGAGTGGTGCTGTAGGGAATAGGGTGACATTTAGGGCGTACCCCGACACAGTATTTTCCCTTTTGCTCAGGAAATGTAAAGAGCCGGTAAGACGGTCGTAAGTAAATTTATCAGGTCAGATTTAATTCGACAGCCTCAGTGTGGGTCGGGGGAGGGGCGGGGTATATCGTAGTCAGGTCAGATTTGATTCGACAGCCTCGGTGTGGGTCGGGGGAGGGGCGGGGTATGTCGTAGTCAGGTCAGATTTAATTCGACAGCCTCTGTGTGGGTGGGAGAGGGGTGGGGTCTATCATAGTCAGGTCAGATTTAATTCGACAGCATCGGTGTGGGTCCGGGGAGGGGTGGGGTCTATTGTAGTCAGGTCAGATTTAATTTGACAGCCTTGGTGTGGGTCGGGGGAGGGGTGGGGTCTATTGTAGTCAGGTCAGATTTAAATCGACAGCCTCAGTGTGAGGCGGGGGGGGGCGGGGTCTGTCGTAGTTTGACAAATTTCAAATGCTCCATAGCGAAAGGAGGAAACATTTGAACACGAATAAAAGAGACAAAATGTTTTGTCAGTTTGAGTGTGCAGGGCGGTCAATCTGACATGGAAGGAGGTATAGTGGTATGGAGAGTATGTGTGTGTGCGTGCGTGTTACTAACGTCTCAGATTAAATTGTATTAAACATAATGTGAGGATTCACTGTTTCTGTCTCACAGCTGTCATAGATTAAACAACCCTTTTCATCAATGAAAACTTAGAAATTCTCTTTAACATTCATTTCTGTTTCTGGGTGGAGCAGGAGGTGTGAGGGTGGAGTAGCCTACCTGGCTTAGACCAATAGAAACTCTCTTTTTCTTGTGAGAAATGTTTTCTTACAACTTACTGTTGTTCAAACTAAAGAACACACCTTGAGTCTTGAATCTTGCAGGATTCTAGTCCACAGCCTGCAGACTGAGAGACACCTCAACATCCTGACCATGTTAAATTGAGCTGAATTCTCCATCTCCACCCAAATCGTGTCTGGAAACAACAATGGAATAGTTTTATTATTTTCCGTCAAGATAAGACAACTTTGAATGGAAAGCTAGCAAGACTGGATTGATATATAACTGTATAACTGTTTTTTTTTTTTTTTCCTATTTTAACACCACTCAACTTGGCTACATATAATTATGGCTACAATATGTGGAAACGTATTGGAAAAAAAAATTGGGTTAACTAACAAATACAAATTTGCCTTAGATCAACAATTCTTTTATGAAACAGGTTTTGCAGGTTTTCCTATTTACAAAGTTTGCCAATGACCATCTGGATGATCCAGAAGAGGAATGGGAGAAGGTTATGTGGTCTGATGAGACAAAATTTGAGCTTTTTGGTCTAAACTCCACTCGTGTTTGGAGGAAGAAGAAGGATGAGTACAACCCCAAGAACACCATCCCAACTGTGAAGCATGGAGGTGGAAACATCATTCTTTGGGGATGCTTTTCTGCAAAGGGGATTGAGGGGAGGATGGATGGGGCCATGTATCGTGAGATCTTGGCCAACAACCTCCTTCCCTCAGTAAGAGCATTGAAGATGGGTCATGGCTGGGTCTTCCATTATGACAACGACCCGAAACACAAAGCCAGGGCAACTAAGGAGTGGCTCCGTAAGAAGCATCTCAAGATCCTGGAGTGGCCTAGCCAGTCTCCAGACCTGAACCCAATAGAAAATCTTTGGAGGGAGCTGAAAGTCTGTATTGCCCAGCGACAGCCCCGAAACCTGAAGGATCTGGAGAAGGTCTGTATGGAGGAGTGGGCCAAAATCCCTGGTGCAGTGTGTGCAAACCTGGTCAAGAACTACAGGAAACGTATGATCTCTGTAATTGCAAACAAAGGTTTCTGTACCAAGTATTAAGTTTTGCTTTTCTGATGTATCAAATACTTATGTCATGCAATAAAATGCAAATTAATTACTTCAAAATCATACAATGTGATTTTCTGGATTTTTGTTTTATAATTAAAATTTCAGACTTCTACATGCTTTGTAAGTGGGAAAACCTGCAAAATCGGCAGTGTATCAAATACTTGTTCTCCCCACTGTACAGACATATATATACGCACATAAAACTCCCATGAGCACCAAGCAGTGTTTGAATTTGTTCCATTTGTTTTAGGCCTATTGCCTTGTGCGCCAGTGACCGAATGAGTGAAATATGACAGGCTAATATGTAGCACACCATAGTAAAATTTTATCAAATAAAATGTAATTTCCCAACAACAAAGTGGTGGCTCGTGAAAATGCTGAGTGGCTAGTAACTTTGGAAAACCACTAGCCACAGAGCAAAAAAAGTTAATGTCAAGCGCTGACCATTACCGAAGCAACATATAATATTTCTGAAAAACTATGATCATGCCAAACGAGTTGCAAGCTCAACTTTAAGTCAACTGGTTATCATTATTTGTTAAAACACCAAAATGATACAGCTAAAGGTTAAGGTGAAAAGTAATCCATTCTAGTCAAGTAAAAGCTTGATGGTCTAGTTAAATTAGACGCTGTTGCTACCGAACATCCAGGGACGCCTTGCGTGTCTAGAAGGTGGCTGTACCGGAACTGGATTAAACGTTCCAGGATGCTACATGAGAAAGGTTTAATACTGACATCAGATCAGCTCTTACTTAGTTGCACAATGGCCAAGGGGCCTGCATTATTGAGTTGATCTACTTGAGTAATGGCCTATCAGACCACAGAGTTTTTAGGGTTGTGGCCATTGCCACTCCAGGCCGCCTTCTGGACACGCCCTGCAAGTGATTCTGATAGCCATTGACTTGACTTGTCAGTGTGTGGAGAGGATGTTTGATAGCTGATAAATTCCATTAAATATGTGTCACGAATTACAGGAGATTATATGAACAAAAGTTATGAAAAAATTAAGAAATAGACTTTTAAGTTAATATGCTTCAGATGAAATCTGTTACTTATGTTCATGTGGCTAATCATTGCTCTGTTTGTCTCAAACACTCTGTCGCTCTGAAATATTGCCTTAAAATACTTCTAGTGCATCATCAGATTTAGTCTTCCAACCGTATCAGACCCAGCTCAGAGCAAAGCTGATGATTCCGTGAACCCACATTGTTAGTTCAACAGTAATCACTGTGTGTCTGTATGTCTGTGTGTGTGTATGTACATATATATATATACATATATATCTGTGTGTGTGCAAGTCTGTGTGTGTTCAACTGTAATCACTAACTAATGTCTCTATGCTTCAATGCTTCCTTTAGCTACAAAGGATGATAATTGACTTCCTGCCTCTTCTAAATACACAAGTGTGTTAGCTGAAGTGTGTTTCCAATTAGTGATCTTAAGCGTGATCTGTGTTGGCGCTGCCAGTCCTACCTGCACAATCAGGTGATTACCGTAGAGATGGTGCCTAGTTACTTGTCAAATTCATCTCACTCCACCTCTCTCTAGCTCACTCTTGCCTGACTGTTTGTTCTCCCCCTCCTTCCCTTGTCTTCTCTCCCTTTTTCCCTCTATCTTTCTTTCCATCCCCCACTTCTTTCCCCACCCTCTCTTCTTCACTCTTTCTTGTCTCACCCTTTTATCTCCTCTTATTCCCACTCTTATCCCTCTTTCCTTCGCCTCATATTTAGCCTTTTCTCCATCTAGAATGTTCCCTCTTCCATAGCCCCAATTTTCGACATCCTATTATTTCGCAGTATTCTTCACCCCACATTGGTGTGTAATGGTGGAGCATAGTGTTGATTCAATACTCTTGGAAATATTATAATACTCTCCTGTTCAATCTCAACAGTCAAACAAAGACTTTCATTAGCGAGGAACGGAGAAAACATCAACTCAGAATAACGAATTGAGAAACAGTCTCTACAAACACAGGCTCATTCTCATTATCTTTCTGTGTGTGTGTGTGTGTGTGAGAATTTCAACCTCTTGTGCAAAGCAATACCAAAATATACAGAACTACAGGAATATGTCCCACAAACTAAATTTAATAGGAGTTGGAAATCATCCAGATTCATTTCCACACCTCTTTCCAACTAGCTCCTTGGCCTGACTCCCTGACCCCAACCCTACATGACCTCAAACCCTCTTCCAACTAGCTCTCTGACTAGACCCCCTGACCCCAACCCTACATGACCTCAATAACCTCTTCCGACTAGTTCCCATGACCTCTAACCCTCTTCCTCATTGTTGGACAGTCCTCTTCAGACGACTGGTCCCATTACACCTTCTTGTCACAGGGAAGTCATTGACATTCAAGCGTCCATTTCCTCCAGACAGACACCACTTATATCTCATTGTATGGATGACTAGCCAAAGACCTATTGATTAGGGGGTCAAACTGCCGACTCCTCAAATGGCACACTATTCCCTTTGTAGTGAGCTGCCATTGGTGTCCAGAAGTTGGACCGATATTCCCAGAAGGGCCGTGGTCAAAAGTGGAACATTATATTGGGGATGGGAAGGGATTTGGGAGTCGCCCGAGCTGAGCCACAACATCATGTCCTTGTGGGCATCCTTCAACTCTGTTAACTCTGCTTTAAATTGAGAAAAATCCAATCTGAGACCGTTTGTTTTTTAAATTGCGTTAATCAATCGTCCGTGTGTGTGTGTGTGTGTGTGTCTGTTTGTCACCCTCTCGTCGTCGTTCTTCTGAGATTGGTTTGTGTTCATTAGTCGGGCTAATACATTATTAATTAGTCTATCAAGGTGGTCCTTTGAAGCTGCACTAACAAACGATTTCACATTCAACTGACTGAATCCAGAGGCCTTTAAGGAAATCACTAACTTCTCGCATAGTTCGATCAGCAACAGCTAGCTCCACGAGTCTGCACAGAAAACTGCAATTGCCATGAAACAGAGAGACTGCAAAACAATTCAATAATAAATGCAATAAAATATATAGGAACTCTCTAAGGAGATGCGTTGAGAGATGTAGGAAATGTACAGTCTTTCTTCAAATAGACACAATGAAAGAATAGGGGCTCAGTTGCATGAAACCTGTATTGCAGTATTTACTTCACCGCCCTCCTACCCTTTCGAAAGAGAACACAAAACCGGAAATCAACACCTTCATTTTAAATGGTGCGTCTTTTTTTGTCCCACAGAAGAGTTGTCAGTGCGATTGACAGAACTGACCTGCCAGTGCGATTTAACTTTAGTTAGTTGTCATTGGGACATTGGTGTCCGAGAGTCTGTATTTAGTGTGTTTGCGCTATGTTTTATCGCGACTGAGATTCCTATTAAACGGATAACATTAATATTAATAAATGTATTTACTTACACCCCCTTTGAAATACAATAAAGACGATCTCTGTTCTATATACAAATATATATGTATATATATATATATATATATATATATATATATATATATATATATGTATATATATATATATATATATATGTATATATATATTTGTGTATAAATGTATATAAAAACCATTAAAGGTTGATCAAAGAGTCGTTCATTGTAGAGTGTAGAGTACAATCACAGCTGGGTTCCTCTGTGTTTCCATACAACCAGACATTCATTTCATCCAGCACACAAATACACTTCAACATTAGGATGCAATGTAGGGAGTTGTGGGAATACCTGTTCTCTGTCTCCCTCTCAAAACCCACTGAACGGGAAAGCCAAAGATCCATCCCTGTTACACCCCCCCCCCCGCCCCCCTGACTTAACGGGTCTCAAAAAAGAGAAGAGGATTAAGTGTGTGTGTCTGTCTGTGTGTGTCAGTGTGACTGGGCTGTTGTTTGAGGGAGAAGAGAGGCAGGTTTTCAGCAGCAGGTTTAACCTTCACCAGTGGCTTTCAACCTGTGTTGCTGCACAGTTGTTTTAACAGGCGTGCTCTTAACTGTGACTCCAAACATTTACCAATCTAGATAGATTCTTCACTTAAAACATTTCTCAACTGAAATACATTCTACACTTCAAACATTTACCAATCTAAATACATTCTCCTCTTCAAACATTTCCCAATGGAAATACAATCTAAATACATTCTACACGTAAAACATTTCCCAATCTAAATACATTCTTGGAAAATTCTTGGAATTTTGATGCCAGTTTCACTCTAAATTTCAGACTAAATAATTAATGTGAATACCAGATTGTTGTAGAAGTCAAACTGTTAACAGATCGCTCTTATCTTTTTCATCCCTGGTTAAGCACAGATTATTAAATATTATATTTTTGTTGCATATTTCTGAAGAAAATAATCCCAAACTACAATATTTTGATACATTCAACATGAACCCTCCTGTTGTGTTCATTTCATGTTAATTAAGTTCCTGGTCCAAAATTACCCAATTTTAGCTGATTATTAATACATAATAATACATATATTATCACCTTATGTGATAATATCAACTTAAGTTCCACCTTTTTTGGATAACAACAGGCCAACTTTCCTCTCAGGTGGGGATGAGGACCAGGACAAATTCCCATTCTTTAAATGGAATGTAACAACAACCCTAACAGGGCCTCTTCCTCATCACTAGGTCCTCTTCCTCATCACTGGGTCCTCTTCCTCATCACTGGGCCCTCTTCCTCATCACTGGGCCCTTTTCCTCATCACTGGGTCCTCTTCCACATCACTGGGCCCTCTTCCTCATCACTGGGCCCTCTTCCTCATCACTGGGCCCTCTTCCACATCACTGGGCCCTCTTCCTCATCACTGGGCCCTCTTCCTCATCACTGGGCCCTCTTCCACATCACTGGGCCCTCTTCCTCATCACTGGGCCCTCTTCCTCATCACTGGGCCCTCTTTCTCAACACTGGGCCCTCTTTCTCAACACTGGGCCCTCTTTCTCATCACTGGATTTTTCCACATCGGTTGCATCTTGGTCTGGATTATATTCTGTGTTGTTTTGGAAGAGTATGTGTTGGAGGTGGTGGACAAGGAGGAAGAGTATGTGTCGGAGGTGGTGGACAAGGAGGAAGAGTATGTGTCGGAGGTGGTGGACAAGGAGGAAGAGTATGTGTCGGAGGTGGTGGACAAGGAGGAAGAGTATGTGTCGGAGGTGGTGGACAAGGAGGAAGAGTATGTGTCGGAGGTGGTGGACAAGGAGGAAGAGTATGTGTCGGAGGTGGTGGACAAGGACTCAGTACACTCCTCTGTCTAGACGTGATTCTGTGATAGAATGAATCTCTCACTGACCTTGATTTTGCAGTTACACAACATTTGTGAGTTTATGGAAATGTGCTTTTAATTTAGAGTTTTCTTTGATCGTTGGGCTTTTGCAGTGGACTACTGTATGCCACTGCTGAATAAACAGACATTCAATACTGCATTACTTGCAGTACTTACAGTATTCAATATATTCACTGAATGAATTAAATTTGGATTATTATACTATATTATACAAAATAAGTTTACTATATAAAAGATACTACTGTAACTACATGCCCTGGGTGCATGTATCTGTATTTTAATGTATTGTCCTCTGTACTGTTAATATATTGACTGGCTGTGTGTTTGATCTGAAAGCATTGTTTGATTTTGAGAACAGATTAAATGGTTTTTGAGGTGAGTGTTTGATTTTGACAGAAGAGTCAGGGGTTATGTTAATGTAGTTTGAAGATTTGGATCTGTGTTTAAAGTTTTGAGAAATGTGTCTTAGGAATTGTGAAAAATCATAGAGAAAACTTGTAAATCGGTCCAATTCGACCGGAACAAACATGAGGGTTAAAGACCCACTATGATGTTGACAAAATCCACTGATGGCTTCCTTATTGAGCAGGACGTTAATGTCCACATAGAAAACAAATAGACACCTGGATCATGTTGAAAACTCCTTTACAAACCAAATTTAATGGCAGTTGCAGATGATCCAAACACAGACATATCAAACAAATAACAGTTTTCATAAATTGCATTTCTTAAACCTACAAACTGTTGCAGCTAAAAGCTTCTCCTGTCAATGTTCATCAGGATTCAGACACATGGTCATTCATTCACAACAAGTCGCTACTCACGGCAAGCCTCAGAGCAGACTGAGGAGATAATTCTGATTCCCACTGTGAAGCCACTGGCAAGACCTACAGGGATGGAGAGAGGGATAGAGGGAGAGAGGGATGGAGAGAGGGGGAGAAAGATACACAGAAAGACAGGGATACAGGGATGGAGAGTGGAAGGGTGGAAGAGAGAAAGAGAGTGATGGGGAGGGAGAAAGAGTGAGAGCAAGAGGGGAGGGAAGTGAGAGCGAGGGGGAGTGAAAGGGGGAGGGAGATGAGCGTGAGAGGGGGATGGAGGTGAGAGCGAGAGGGGGAGGGAAGTGAGAGCGAGAGGGGGAGGGAGGTGAGACCGAGAGGGGGAGGGAGGTGAGACCGAGAAGGGGAGGGAGGTGAGAGCGAGAGGGGGAAGGAAGTTAGAGGGGGAGGGAAGTGAGAGCCAGGGGGAGGCACAGAAGGTGGAAAGTAGGATACATGGGGTTCTAACATGGAGGACTGCAGAGCCGGAGAGAGGAGTGTGTGTGTAGAACTGGGTGTGGTATTGTGTGTGTGTGAGTGTGTGTGTATGTGTGTGGTGTCGTGAGTGTGTGTTGTGTCTTCCAGGCAGGCCACTCTACCATCTGGCCCCTGCTAGGTCCAGGGCTGAGGACCAGGGCACCAGGGGTGATGGCCGGGTCCTTCCCCCAGACAGAGGGCCTGTGGCTGGGCAACCATCTGTGGCTGGAGGCTGGATGCTGGATGCTGGTGGGGCTCAGTGGGGCACAGAAGCTCAGGGAGATCTTCCTGTATACACAAACACACACACACACACACACACACACACATTTTGTCCAACACCCTTTGGTTAGGAGTAATGCCAGAATAGAGGACACTGAGCATTAAACAAACAAGTATGTCTGTGATCTACAGTGGATATAAGAAGTCTACACACCCCTGTGAAAATGCCAGGTTTTGGTGATATAAAAAAGAATGAGACAAAGTGAAATCATGTCAGAACTTTTTCCACTTTTAATGTGACCTATAATGTGAACATTTCAATTGAAAAACAAACTGAAATCTTCGAGGGGGAAAAATGTAAAATAAAATCCTTACAATAACCTGGTTGCATAAGTGTGCACACCCTCTTATAAATGCGGATGTGGCTGTGTTCAGATTTAACCAATCACATTCAAACTCATTTTAGATAGAAGTCATTAAAAACTTGCCATCATTTAAAGTGACCGATTAATCACAAATAAAGTTCAGCTGTTCTTTTCCTGACATTTTCTTGCATCTCAGAGCAAAAGCCATGGTTCGCAGACAGCTTCCAAAGCATCAGAGGGATCTCATTGTTGAAAGATATCAGTCGGGAAAAGGGTGCAAATAATTTCAAAAGCATTAGATATACCATGGAACACAGTGAAGACAGTCATCATCAAGTGGAAAATATGGCACAACAGAGACATTACCAAGAACTGGACGTCCCTCCAAAATTGATGAAAAGACAAGAAGAAAACTGGTCAGGGAGGCTTCCAAGAGGCCTACAGCAACATTAAAGGAACTGCAGGAAATTCTGTACTGGCTGTGTGCTACATATGACAACAATCTCCCATATTCTTCATATGAATGGGCTATGGGGTAGGGTGGCAAGACAGAAGCCTTTTCTTACAAAGAAAAACATCCAAGCCTGGCTGAAAAATCACGTGGGAAAATGTTTTATGGTCTGATGAAACCAAGGTTGAACTTTTTCTAAAAGGTATGTTTGGCGCAAAAACAACACTGCACATCCCCGAAAGATCACCATACCCACAGTGAAGCATGGTGGTGGCAGCATCATGCTTTGGGGCGTTTTTTCTTCAGCTAGAACCGGGGCCTTAGTGAGGGTGGATGGAATTATGAACAGTTCCAAATACCAGGCAATTTATGCACAAAACCTTCAGGCATCCGTTAGAAAGCTGAAGATGAAGAGAAAGTTCACCTTTCAGCACGACAATGACCCAAAGCACACATCCAAATCCACAAAAGCATTGCTTCACCAGAAGATTAACATTTTGGAATGGCCCAACCAGAGCCCAGACCTGAATCCAAATAAAAATCTGTGGGGTGATCTGAAGAGGGCTGTGCACAGGAGAAGTCCTTGCAATCTGACAGATTTGGAGCAATTTTGCAAAGAAAACTGGGCAAATATTGACATGTCAAGATGTGCCATGCTAATAGACTCCTGTTAGAAATCGGCGGTTTCGTATAGTGGTCAAATAATGTAGAACCTGTATCAAATTGAGGGAGAAGTTTGCTCACGTTTATTGGAAAATTGCAGCACAGATGTCATTCGGTGAACGTTCTATCTTCTTCTCACTGTAATGTTGGTTGCCAGCTAGCCTATACATTAAGGGCGTTTCTACATAGCAAAGTTCAGGTTTCCAAGACAGTAAAAATAAAAATATGGTCCTATGTTCATTAGAGCACAACCTAAAGAGAGATAATCTAAACAGAGATGTTACTGTTGTTCTCATTATTTAGACCCATTCACTTACAATGAAAAGTACATTCATATTGTAATTGTTAATGCTCAGATTCCACACTCCTATCCAAAAAGACTGAGTGCTGTAATAAAATCAAAAGGTACTTCAACAAAGTATTAGTTTAAGGGTGTGCACACTTATGCAACCAGGTTATTGTGAGTTTTTTGGGTTTCTTTCTCAAAGATTAAAGATTTATTTTCAATTGAATTGTTCATGTTATAGGTTACATTAAAGGTGGAAAAAGTTCTGACATGATTTATCTTTGTCTCATTCTTTTACATCACAAGAACCTGGCATTTTAACAGGGGTGTGTAGACATTTTATATCCACTGTATATGATTCAGAATTCTGAACTGCCCTTCCGGGGGGAAAGAGGCAACATGTCTAAGAGTGAAAACACTGTGTTTAAATCCTTTTAAACACTGTGCAGAGGGATTGGATTTTCATATGGGTCCCCTATGGGAATTGAACCCAGAAATTGAAAGTTTCAAGCACCATGTGAGCTACATGTGTTTTTGTGCATTCTCTCTTTTGTAAGTGTGTTTGCGCATGTGTGTGCATGTGTGTATTTATGTTACTGAGCCATCCACTACGGTCAGTCTACATGTCTCCAGTACTTTGGCTTAGTGCCATTTCACAACTCATCTTTTGGAAGAGTGGTTACGGTGGAGGGAAACAACTTTCATCTCACACGTTTTTGCCTTCCGAACAACAGTGTTGTTTTGATAATTGCTTGAATGGTTGCTAAAATTATATTTGGCTGTGTTTTTTTTCCCAAGTACCCATTGTGGATGCAGTAGTTGTTAGCTAAGATGTGAATGCTTATTGAGTTGAATTGATAAAGATTATATTAAGCAGGACATTCAAACAAGCCTTAAAATCCACAAAGTTGTGTGAAATGGGCTCATAAGCAAAATATAAATGGAGGCTTTATTTGCTCCCGGTTTGTTATAAGTCCCTTGTGTTTTTCCTCACTGGGGGATCATCTGAATACTGAATCTGAGAGGGAGGAATGCTGAGGAGAGGGACGGAGTAATGCTGACGAGAGGGACGGAGTAATGCTGAGGAGAGAGAGGGAGTAATTCTGAGGAGGGAGTAATTCTGAAGAGAGAGACAGAGTAATGCTGACGAGAGGGATGGAGTAATGCTGACGAGAGGGACGGAGTAATGCTGAGGAGAGGGACGGAGTAATGCTGAGGAGAGAAAGGGAGTAATTCTGAGGAGGGAGTTATTCTGAGGAGAGAGACGGAGTAATGCTGACGAGAGGGACGGTGTAATGCTGAGGAGAGAGAGGGAGTAATTCTGAGGAGAGAGACAGAGTAATGCTGAGGAGAGAGAGGGAGTAATTCTGAGGAGAGAGACAGAGTAATGCTGAGGAGAGAGAGGGAGTAATGCTGAGGAGAGAGAGGGAGGAATGCTGAGGAGAGAGGGGAAGGAATGTGGGGAGGGAGAGGGAGGAATGCCTAGGAGAGAGGGGAAGGAATGTGGGGAGGGAGAGGGAGGAATGCTGAGGAGAGAGGGTGGAATGCTGAGGAGAAAGGTGGAGGAATGCTGAGGTTGGAGAGGGAGGAATACTGAGGAGGGAGAGGGAGTAATGCTGAGGAGAGAGAGGGAGGAATGCTGAGGAGAAAGGGGGAGGAATGTTGAGGAGGGAGAGGGAGGAATGCT
The DNA here is from genome assembly GCF_011004845.1 of Esox lucius. Taxonomy (NCBI): domain Eukaryota; kingdom Metazoa; phylum Chordata; class Actinopteri; order Esociformes; family Esocidae; genus Esox; species Esox lucius. The sequence continues at coordinate 37,437,052 of NC_047575.1, forward strand.
GAGGAGAGAGAGGGAGGAATGCTGAGGAGAGACAGGGAGTAATGCTGAGGAGAGACAGGGAGTAATGCTGAGGAGAGAGAGGGAAGGAAAGAGGCAGAGAAATGGAGAGGGTGGGAAATAAATGAAAAGATACAGAGAGGGAGACAGAGAGGGAGATAAATAGACAGAAAAGAGAGGGGGGTTAAAGAAAGAGCATTCTTAAAATACAGAGAAAAAGCCCCACATATTATAATGTATTGTATAGAGGGCAGCTTTCAGCCAATATCTCTTATTTTTATTTTTATCCAAAGAACTAGACATCTAATGGTATAATCACCTAAAAGCAACCTATCGGGAACACGTTTCTAAATCTCCAAATAAACCTAAGTGTCATTTTGCCCTCAACAGACCCTGTGATCGATGAAAACCTGAGCCGATGTATTGGACAATGAACAGCCTTACTGCAGGCACACTGAGGTGCTCTTCATGACACCCCGATGCACAACAACACAAAAGACACAAATTAATTAAAAAAGCAATCAAAATAATGACATTTCCCTCTTGTATTGAATGTTTTTGGTGTTTTCTGTTTAACGATTATTTGTGGTTTTTCAGCTGACTAGCTTCAGCAATGATAACACATTTCCTATGCTGAGAAAGCCCCTGTGAATTGAGAGTTAAAGACAAATCGAGGAAAAGACCACACAGACCCAAGAAACGTCTGAATACTAATCAAACATTGATAAACTCCCATGTCAGATAGAGAAATACTGAAATATTCGATCACAGTAGCAAGATCTGTGAACCTTCACCGTGAGTAAAGGACAACCAGCAAAGCAGTGCAAAACCAATCTTTATCTGTTAATTTTCTTTCATACCAGCTACAACTACTAGCTATATATCTATGACACATAGCTTGTAATGTAACTTTTGAAATGTACTTATCCTTTTGAGACTTTTGTATGTTTGCAATTTGTCAGTAACATGGCTTTGGCAATATAACATATTTCCCATGCCAATAAATCCCTTTTGAATTGACGGAAAGAGGAGGATGACGAGTGAGAGAAGAGAGGAAGGGCGGTGAGGGACAGGGAAAAGGACGGAGAGAGAGAAGAAGAGAGAGGAAAAAGAGAAGGAGAGTGAGGAGAGGACAGAGACGTGGAGGAAGAATATCTGTAATTTCACGGTGTCTTGTGGGGAATGTGATATTGTAACACTGACAGGCTGATAATAGGAAGTGTTTCTGGTGAAGCATCTCTAAGCTGGGAAGGACTGAGAGGAATACTACAGGCTTTTAGACACACACACTCACACACACTCACACACACACACACACACACACACACACGCACACACACACACACATAGTTCTCTCACTCTCTGACTCCCGTATCCCACCATACAACCAACCAAGCAATTGCCTATCCAGATTAAAACCAACACACTTGAATAAAACCAATACAGACACAACGTCTTTATTAATATTTAACAAAGGAATCAGACCCTATTAATCTAACAAAGACTGTATAATTCAGGATGGAGCAGTTATGCAGCTCTGCCCATCATTTTACACTCATCTATTCTTCATATAATTCTCACAAAGCACAGAGAACAGACAAAAAGAGAGAAACAGAGAGACAGAGAAAGAAACAGGGAGAGAAACAGAGAAAGTGAAAAAGAGTGGGAAACATAAAGAGAAACGGAGAGATAAACAGGCTTAATGGTTTCACTGTATGTATTTATGTACTGTATCACTATTACTACACAAACATGCTTGCTTTGGCAACAGTGGCAACCATCATGTCAATAAAGCACCTATTAAATTGAACTGAGAGATAAACAGAGAATGAAACAGAATGAAACAGAGAATGAAACAGAGAGATAAACAGAGATAAACAAAGAGAGGTGTGGGGTAGATAGACTAAAAAACAGAGTGAGGCGTGGGGTAGATAGACAGTTAAACAGAGTGAGGTGTGGGGTAGATAGACAGGTAAACAGAGTGAGGTGTGGGGTAGATAGATTAATAAACAGAGTGAGGCATGGGGTAGATAGACTAATAAACAAAGTGAGGCGTGGGGTAGATAGACAGATAAACAGAGTGAGGCGTGGAGTAGATAGACAGATAAACAGAGTGAGGCGTGGGGTAGATAGACAGATAAACAGAGTGAGGCGTGGGGTAGATAGATAAACAGAGAGAGGCGTGGGGTAGATAGACAGATAAACAGAGTGAGGCGTGGGTTAGATAGACAGATAAACAGAGTGAGGCGTGGGGTAGATAGATAAACAGAGAGAGGCATGGGGTAGATAGACAGATAAACAGAGTGAGGCGTGGGTTAGATAGACAGATAAACAGAGTGAGGCATGGGGTAGATAGACAGATAAACAGAGTGAGGCATGGGGTAGATAGACAGATAAACAGAGAGAGGTGTGGGGTAGATAGACAGATAAACAGAGTGAGGCGTGGGGTAGATAGATAAATAGAGAGAGGCGTGGGGTAGATAGATAAACAGAGAGAGGCGTGGGGTAGATAGATAAACAGAGTGAGGCGTGGGGTAGATAGACAGATAAACAGAGTGAGGTGTGGGGTAGATAGACAGATAAACAGAGAGAGGCGTGGGGTAGATAGACAGATAAACAGAGAGAGGTGTGGGGTAGATAGACAGATAAACAGAGTGAGGCGTGGGGTAGATAGATAAATAGAGAGAGGCGTGGGGTAGATAGATAAACAGAGAGAGGCGTGGGGTAGATAGATAAACAGAGTGAGGTGTGGGGTAGATAGACAGATAAACAGAGTGAGGTGTGGGGTAGATAGACAGATAAACAGAGAGAGGCGTGGGGTAGATAGACAGATAAACAGAGAGAGGTGTGGGGTAGATAGACAGATAAACAGAGTGAGGCGTGGGGTAGATAGATAAATAGAGAGAGGCGTGGGGTAGATAGACAGATAAACAGAGTGAGGTGTGGGGTAGATAGACAGTTAAACAGAGTGTGGTGTGGGGTAGATAGACAGATAAACAGAGTGAGGTGTGGGGTAGATAGACAGTTAAACAGAGTGAGGTGTGGGGTAGATAGACAGATAAGCAGAGAGAGGTGTGGGGTAGATAGACAGATAAACAGAGTGAGGCGTGGGGTAGATAGACAGATAAACAGGGTGTGGGGTAGATAGACTAATAAACAGAGTGAGGTGTGGGGTAGATAGACAGATAAACAGAGTGAAGCGTGGGCAGATAAACAGCACTATAGCTTCACTCCTACCAGAGATATATCCCTCATGCCCTCTCTCTTTCTCCTCCTATTTATCCCTCTTTTCCCCGACCCATGTCTCTCACATTCATTCAATATACATTAATGACATCAATGACCAGTCAAAGTAAGCATAACCCCCTGCCATGCCTTTTGAACTGCTTCCTCCCCTTCGCTTTACACCAGTACTACACAGAGTTTCTAACTGAATGAATATTCTAAAACGTCCCCTTCAACACGAACAAATGTTTATCCCATTCCTGGTTGGCCATTTTATTCAGACATTGCTATGGACTGGAATTGCGGGAGGGGCTTATCACTGTCTTTTCAGTGATGTAACAAAACATTTGGAGTTCTACGAGACCATCAACACAAGTAGAAATAACAAGATCACTAACATGGAATCTGTGAATAATGTTGATTTTCTGCAATCAGTCATCATTTCTGGTGTAGTTTTTCTGTAAATGTTTAAACCCAGGATGGGTATTTTGACTATTACAGCTGACGCCGTATTTCATTGCCATTCAGGAGAAGTGGTTACATGATAGAGTGGTATTTTGAGGAGGCAGATAGGAGGTACCCTATTGCTGTCTCTGCCAGTGTTTGAATTACAACATGAAACCGCCCTGGACCTGATGTTAAGGGGTAGAACATTTATAGCTATAGGGGAGAGAGGGGGGAGATGAGGGTGAGACAAGGGGGACATATGGGAGACGAGAGTTGGTCAAGGACGATAGTTGTTCAATTATGTAAAGGATATTAGAGGTGAGATTGGGTAGATGAAGATAGAGGTGAGATTGAGTAGAGAAAGATAGAGGTGAGATTGGGCAGAGGAAGATAGAGGTGAGATTGGGCAGAGGAAGATAGAGGTGAGATTGGGTAGAGGAAGTTAGAGTGAGATTGGGCAGAGGAAGATAGAGATGAGATTGGGCAGAGGAATATAGAGGTGTGATTGGGTAGAGGAAGATTGAGGTGAGATTGGGTAGAGGAAGATAGAGGTGAGATTGGGTAGAGGAAGATAGAGGTGAGATTGGGTAGAATAAGATAGAGGTGAGATTGGGTAGAGGAAGGTAGAGGTGAGATTGGGTAGAGGAAGATAGAGGTGAGATTGGGCAGAGGAAGATTGAGGTGAGATTGGGTAGAGGAAGATAGAGGTGTGATTGGGTAGAGGAAGATAGAGGTGAGATTGGGCAGAGGAAGATAGAGGTGAGATTGGGTAGAGGAAGTTAGAGTGAGATTGGGCAGAGGAAGATAGAGATGAGATTGGGCAGAGGAATATAGAGGTGTGATTGGGTAGAGGAAGATTGAGGTGAGATTGGGTAGAGGAAGATAGAGGTGAGATTGGGTAGAGGAAGATAGAGGTGAGATTGGGTAGAATAAGATAGAGGTGAGATTGGGTAGAGGAAGATTGAGGTGAGATTGGGTAGAGGAAGATAGAGGTGAGATTGGGTAGAGGAAGATAGAGGTGAGATTGGGTAGAATAAGATAGAGGTGAGATTGGGTAGAGGAAGGTAGAGGTGAGATTGGGTAGAGGAAGATAGAGGTGAGATTGGGCAGAGGAAGATTGAGGTGAGATTGGGTAGAGGAAGATAGAGGTGTGATTGGGTAGAGGAAGATAGAGGTGAGATTGGGCAGAGGAAGATAGAGGTGAGATTGGGTAGAGGAAGTTAGAGTGAGATTGGGCAGAGGAAGATAGAGATGAGATTGGGCAGAGGAATATAGAGGTGTGATTGGGTAGAGGAAGATTGAGGTGAGATTGGGTAGAGGAAGATAGAGGTGAGATTGGGTAGAGGAAGATAGAGGTGAGATTGGGTAGAATAAGATAGAGGTGAGATTGGGTAGAGGAAGGTAGAGGTGAGATTGGGTAGAGGAAGATAGAGGTGAGATTGGGCAGAGGAAGATTGAGGTGAGATTGGGTAGAGGAAGATAGAGGTGTGATTGGGTAGAGGAAGATAGAGGTGAGATTGGGTAGAGGAAGATAGAGGTGAGATTGGGCAGAGGAAGATTGAGGTGAGATTGGGTAGAGGAAGATAGAGGTGAGATTGGGTAGAGGAAGATTGAGGTGAGATTGGGTAGAGGAAGATAGAGGTGTGATTGGGTAGAGGAAGATAGAGGTGAGATTGGGTAGAGGAAGATAGAGGTGAGATTGGGCAGAGGAAGATTGAGGTGAGATTGGGTAGAGGAAGATAGAGGTGAGATTGGGCAGAGGAAGATAGAGGTGAGATTGGGCAGAGGAATATAGAGGTGTGATTGGGTAGAGGAAGATAGAGGTGAGATTGGGTAGAGGAAGATCGAGATGAGATTGGGTAGAGGAAGATAGAGGTGAGATTGGCCAGAGGAAGATAGAGGTGAGATTGGGTAGAGGAAGATAAAGGTAAGATTGGGTAGAGGAAGATAGAGGTGAGATTGGGTAGAGGAAGTTAGAGGTGAGATTGGGCAGAGGAAGATAGAGATGAGATTGGGCAGAGGAATATAGAGGTGTGATTGGGTAGAGGAATATAGAGGTGAGATTGGGTAGAGGAAGATAGAGGTGAGATTGGGTAGAGGAAGATAGAGGTGAGATTGGGTAGAATAAGATAGAGGTGAGATTGGGTAGAGGAAGATAGAGGTGAGATTGGGTAGAGGAAGATAGAGGTGAGATTGGGCAGAGGAAGATTGAGGTGAGATTGGGTAGAGGAAGATAGAGGTGAGATTGGGCAGAGGAAGATAGAGGTGAGATTGGGCAGAGGAATATAGAGGTGTGATTGGGTAGAGGAAGATAGAGGTGAGATTGGGCAGAGGAAGATTGAGGTGAGATTGGGTAGAGGAAGATAGAGGTGAGATTGGGCAGAGGAAGATAGAGGTGAGATTGGGTAGAGGAAGATAAAGGTGAGATTGGGTAGAGGAATATAGAGGTGAGATTGGGTAGAGGAAGATAGAGGTGAGATTGGGTAGAGGAATATAGAGGTGTGATTGGGTAGAGGAAGATAGAGGTGAGATTGGGTAGAGGAAGATAGAGGTGAGATTGGGTAGAATAAGATAGAGGTGAGATTGGGTAGAGGAAGGTAGAGGTGAGATTGGGTAGAGGAAGATAGAGGTGAGATTGGGCAGAGGAAGATAGAGGTGAGATTGGGTAGAGGAAGATAAAGGTAAGATTGGGTAGAGGAAGATAGAGGTGAGATTGGGTAGAATAAGATAGAGGTGAGATTGGGTAGAGGAAGGTAGAGGTGAGATTGGGTAGAGGAAGATAGAGGTGAGATTGGGCAGAGGAAGATAGAGGTGAGATTGGGTAGAGGAAGATAAAGGTGAGATTGGGTAGAGGAATATAGAGGTGAGATTGGGTAGAGGAAGATAGAGGTGAGATTGGGTAGAGGAATATAGAGGTGTGATTGGGTAGAGGAAGATAGAGGTGAGATTGGGTAGAGGAAGATAGAGGTGAGATTGGGTAGAGGAAGATAAAGGTAAGATTGGGTAGAGGAAGATAGAGGTGAGATTGGGTAGAGGAAGTTAGAGGTGAGATTGGGCAGAGGAAGATAGAGATGAGATTGGGCAGAGGAATATAGAGGTGTGATTGGGTAGAGGAATATAGAGGTGAGATTGGGTAGAGGAAGGTAGAGGTGAGATTGGGTAGAATAAGATAGAGGTGAGATTGGGTAGAGGAAGATAGAGGTGAGATTGGGTAGAGGAAGATAGAGGTGAGATTGGGCAGAGGAAGATTGAGGTGAGATTGGGTAGAGGAAGATAGAGGTGTGATTGGGTAGAGGAAGATAGAGGTGAGATTGGGTAGAGGAAGATAGAGGTGAGATTGGGTAGAGGAAGTTAGAGGTGAGATTGGGCAGAGGAATATAGAGGTGTGATTGGGTAGAGGAATATAGAGGTGAGATTGTGTAGAGGAAGATAGAGGTGAGATTGGGTAGAGGAAGATAGAGGTGAGATTGGGTAGAATAAGATAGAGGTGAGATTGGGTAGAGGAAGGTAGAGGTGAGATTGGGTAGAATAAGATAGAGGTGAGATTGGGTAGAGGAAGTTAGAGGTGAGATTGGGCAGAGGAATATAGAGGTGTGATTGGGTAGAGGAATATAGAGGTGAGATTGTGTAGAGGAAGATAGAGGTGAGATTGGGTAGAGGAAGATAGAGGTGAGATTGGGTAGAATAAGATAGAGGTGAGATTGGGTAGAGGAAGATAGAGGTGAGATTGGGTAGAGGAAGATAGAGGTGAGATTGGGCAGAGGAAGATTGAGGTGAGATTGGGTAGAGGAAGATAGAGGTGAGATTGGGCAGAGGAAGATAGAGGTGAGATTGGGCAGAGGAATATAGAGGTGTGATTGGGTAGAGGAAGATAGAGGTGAGATTGGGCAGAGGAAGATTGAGGTGAGATTGGGTAGAGGAAGATAAAGGTAAGATTGGGTAGAGGTGAGATTGGGCAGAGGAAGATAGAGGTGAGATTGGGTGAGAAAGACAGAGGTGAGGAAGAGGTGTGGAAGAGATGAGACTGAGTGGAGGAAGATAGAGGTGAGATTGGGTCAAAGAAGATAGAGGTGAAATTGGGTAGAGAAAGATATAGGTGAGATTGGGTACAGAAAGATAGAGATGAGATTAGATAGGTAGAGAAACATGGAGATCGGGGAGATCTTAAGAGACCAGTATTTGGCAACATGAGCACTACAAATGTTGTCAAGTGTAAAAGTTGTAAACAAATTCACATGTTTCTTGGGTGTGTATGTTAGTCCAAACCCTCCCAAGATGGCATCCATGCATGACTTAAGGTACCCTGTCAGAGGTGAAAATAGTTTGAATGGAAGAATGGAATGATCAAAGGTAGATTTAAAAACGTCAAAATTACGCCTGCAATATACATGAGCATGCATTATTGAACACACGCAGCACACACACACAGACAGGCAGATACATACAAACACACACACACACAGACATAAAACGTATACACACACACACAAACACACACACACACACACACATGCACATACACACTCCATACATTATTGAACATACCATACAACTTTTATAGAGGAAACAAGACCAGAGAAATCCCTAACACAGGGATAGCCCAACTTCAAAGTTGAACACAACGTGTGTTTGTGTATGCGTTTGTGTGAGTGTGTGTGTGAGTGATTTTCCATCTAAAGTGACTCTAATAAGGGATTGAAGCAGGAACAATTTTGGGTTAATATTCTTAGAAATCACTACAAGGGAGACATAACCTAAAATAGTCTGGAACTGGATCAACAGAATGAACAGGGATACCAAGTCCAATATAAAGATGTATTAAATAATACAGAAAAGAGGGTTAGGCTTGTTTCCAATTAACAATCTCTGAAAACAGAAAATAGGCAAAATGATCCAAAACTGTGGGTAAAGCATGAAAATGTGGATAATGGGCTATTTCCCTCTAGGGTTAGGATTAGTAGTAGTCAGATTATTAATGGGACTCAGTGTCAGTGTTGGCATTTATATAGAAAACTAAAATGCCTGAGAGTGTGGACTCTGATTTTTGCAGATGAAGGGCCTGTATATGATTTTGCGGGTGATTTCCCAAACACAGATTAAGCCAAATCCAGGACTATTTTCCCATGGGGATTTTCCATTTAGCATGATTTTATGTCAAGGACTGAGCTTAACAGAGACAGGTTGTGTTTGTCTGTCTGTGGGGAGTGAGTGAGATAGGCTGTGTCTGTCTGTTTGTCTGTAGGGAGTGATAGAGACAGGCTGCGTCTGTCTGTTTGTCTGTCTGTGGGGAGTGGGAGAGACCGGCTGTGTCTGTCTGTTTGTATGTCTGTGGAAAGTGGGAGAGACAGGCTGTGTCTGTCTGTCAGTCTGTCTGTGGAGAGTGGGAGAGACAGGCTGTGTCTGTCTGTGGGGAGTGAGAGAGACAGGCTGTGTCTGTCTGTGTCTGTGGGGAGTGATAGAGACAGGCTGTGTTTGTCTGTGTGGAGTGATAGAGACACTCTGTGACTGTCTGTCTGTCTGTCTGTCTGTCTGTGGGGAGTGATAGAGACAGGCTGTGTCTGTCTGTCTGTCTGTCTGTCTGTCTGTCTGTGGGGAGTGAGAGAGACAGGCTGTGTCTGTCTGTCTGTCTGTCTGTGGGGAGTGGGAGAGACAGGCTGTCCGTCTGTCTGTCTGTCTGTCTGTCTGTCTGTGGGGAGTGGGAGAGACATGCTGTGTCTGTCTGTTTGTCTGTCTATGGGGAGTGGGAGAGAGGCTGTGTCTGTCTGTCAGTTTGTCTGTCTGTGGAGAGTGGGAGAGACAGGCTGTGTCCGTCTGTCTGTCTGTGAAAAGTGGGAGAGACAGGTTGTGTCTGTCTGTCTGTCTGTGGAGAGTGGGAGAGACAGGCTGCGTCTGTCTGTCTGTCTGTGGGGCGTGATAGAGACAAGCTGTGTCTGTCTGTGGGGAGTGAGAAAGACAGGCTGTGTTTGTCTGTGGGGAGTGAGAGAGACAGGCTGTGTTTATCTGTGGGGAGTGAGAGAGACAGGCTGTGTCTGTCTTTCCTCGCCTCTCTTCACTTTTCTTCCATCCTCCTTTTCTCCTCTCTCTTCTGTTCTTCTCTATCACCCAAACAGAAATGAAGGCTGTTTGTTTCTGGGTTAGGGGTTAGCGTTAGTTACTGTAGATCTGGTTTTTCATACACACAGACACTTGCCAGCCCTCGCGGCTCTTCTGAGACCCCCTGGGTATTTCCTGTCCATCTGTAGTGACAGAATGGCCACCCTGGCTTAGACACACACACACACACACACTTGAGTTAGCACCATTTAATCTTGTGTTTTAGTGTAATTAACAGTAATTAACAGGGAGGGCCAGCAGGGCTCTGTGAACCCAGTGACATGTCTCACCAAATGACCGTCACTCATTGAAACATAATCAGTTTGTTTCAGTGAGTGACGGGCAGCTTTTCTGTTTGTAGTTTTTATGTCTCAATGTGGAAACAATGGGAAAGTAGAAAAAGAAAGAGCAGAAGAAGAAGTAGAAGAAAAATTACAGTACAAGGATGAGAAGGAGAACAACAAATAGAAGCACCTGTTGATGACACTAATCGTCATGGTGATTCCAGGCAGTAATCCCAGGGGGCCGTGCAGTTGTTTTCCACTGATGTCCTCAAGACAACTTGTCACTAATGAGCTCTTATTGGTTGATTTGTGTCTTATTCATCTAATTGGTTAATTGGCTTGTAATTAGTGTGATGTAAAGGCCAGAGGAGCTAGCTGGTTATTAATTAAGTGGTGTTTGTATGTTTGTGTGTCTGTCTCTGTGTCTTTTTTTGTGTGTTTGAGTGTGTGTGTTTGTGTATATATATGTCTCTGTTTATTTGTGTGTGAGTGTGTGTGTTTATTTGTCTATGTGTGTGTGTGTCGGTTTATGTTTGTTTGTGTGTACACTTTTTACTTACATTCCCAAGAATAAAATGTTCCATGAAAACATGAAACCTAGTTTGGATTGAAAATCAATTGCTATAAGACTTGAGTACAAATTCCCATATTTTATTTGAGATTATGTTTGTACATATTGGTTTCTCCATTTACAATCCCACATTTAAAGACAGAGAGTCTATCTCACTGTAATAGCTTGGCGTTGTAAAATTAACTAAATATACAGTAACTCACAAAAGTGAGTATACACCTCACATTTTTGCTAATATTTGATTATATCTGTTACAACACTGAGGAAATGACACTTTACTACAATGTAAAGTAGTGAGTGTACAGGTTGTATAACAGTGTAAATTTGCTGTCCCCCCAAAATAACTCAACACACAGCCATTAATGTCTAAACCGCTGGCAACAAAAGTGAGTACACCCCTAAGTGAAAATGTCCAAATTGGGCCCAATTAGACATTTTTCTTCCCCGGTGTCATGTGACTCGTTAGTGTTACAAGGTCTCAGGTGTGAATGGGGAGCAGGTGTGTTAACTTTGGTGTAATCGCTCTCACACTCCCTCAAACTGGTTACTGGAAGTTCAACATGGCACTTCATGGCAAAGAACTCTCTGAGGATCTGAAAAAAATAATTGTTGCTCTACATAAAGATGGCCTAGGCTATAAGAAGATTGCCAAGACCCTGAAACGGAGCTGCAGCACGGTGGCCAGGACCATACAGCGGTTTAACAGGACAGGTTCCACTCAGAACAGGCCTCGTTATGGTTGACCAAAGAAGTTGAGTGCACGTGCTCAGCGTCAAATCAAGAGGTTGTCTTTGGGAAATAGACGTATTAGTGCTGCCAGCATTGCTGCAGAGGTTGAAGGGGTGGGGGGTCAGCCTGTCAGTGCTCAGACCATACGCCGCACACTGCATTAAATTGGTCTGCATGGCTGTCGTCCCAGAAGGAAGCTTCTTCTAAAGATAATGCACATGAAAGCCCACAAACAGTTTGCTGAAGACAAGCAGACTAAGGACATCGATTACTGGAACCATGTCCTGTGGTCTGATGAGACCAAGATAAACTTATTTGGTTCAGATGGTGTCAAGCGTGTGTGGCGGCAACCAAGTGAGGAGTACAAAGACAAGTGTGTCTTGCCTACAGTCAAGCATGGTGGTGGGAGTGTCATGGTCTGGGGCTGCATCAGTGCTGCACTGGTGGCTACAGTTCATTGAGGGAACCATGAATGCCAACTTGTACTATGACATACTGAAGCAGAGCATGATCCCCTCCTTTTGGAGACTGGGCCGCAGGGTAGTATTCCAACATGATAACGACCCCAAACACACCTCCAAGACAACCACTGCCTTGCTAAAGAAGCTGAGGGTAAAGGGGATGGACTGGCCAAGAATGTCTCCAGACCTAAACCCTATCGAGCATCTGTGGGGCATCCTCAAATGGAAGGTGGAGGATCGCAAGGTCTCTAACATCCACCAGCGCCGTGATGTCATCAACCTGTGAAGCTCTGGTGAACTCCATGCCCAAGAGGATTAAGGCAGTTTTGGAAATTGATGGTGACCACACAAAATATTGGGCCCAATTTGGACATTTTCACTTAGGGGTGTACTCACTTTTTTTGTCAGCGGTTTAGACATTAATGGCAGTGTGTTGTAATATTTTGAGGGGACAGCAAATGTACACTTATACAAGCTGTACACTCACTACTTTACATTGCAGCAAAGTTTAATTTCTTCTGTGTTGTCACATGAAAAGATATAATCAAATATTTACAAAAATGAGAGGGGTGTACTCACTTTTGTGAGATATTGTATATCAATCTCAGGTTTGACAATGTGCAGAAGTCCAAGCTGCCGTCCAATCTAACTGTTACGTTCCCTATTTTCAGTGAGGGTAAATGTTACAGAGTAGTCCTGGACCTATATATTACAGAATGGGTCTGGACCTGTATCATACAGACTGGGTCTGGACCTGTTTGTTACAGAGTGGGTCTGGACCTGTATCTTACAGACTGGGTCTGGACCTGTTTGTTACAGAGTGGGTCTGGATCTCAATCCAAAATTCATCCACTGTGACACTGAGACAATCTCAGGTTTCAAACCCTGTTTAGGATGAGACTGACTTCATGACCAGACATACCCTATTTACTATTTTTTCAGTCACTCTTGACACTAGAATACTCTTGAGTCTTTGTCTCTCAGCACCCTAACCAATCATGCCCTTATCCCTCATTTAATCTACACCAATTACCACTCCTCTCTGATGTAGTTTACTACTCCTCTCTGGTCTAGTTTATTAATCCTCTCTGATGTAGATTACTCCTCCTCTCTGGTGTGGATTACTAATCCTCTATGGTGTAGATTACTTCTCCTCTCTGATGTAGATTACTCCTCCTCTCTGGTGTGGATTACTACTCCTCTCTGGTTTGGATTACTCCTCCTCTCTGATGTAGATTACTACTCCTCTCTGGTGTAGATTACTCCTCCTCTCTGGTGTGGATTACTCCTCCCTGGTGTGGATTACTACTCCTCTCTGGTGTAGATTATTACTCTTCTCTGGTATAGATTACTCCTCCTCGCTGGTGTAGATTACTACTCCTCTCTGGTATAGATTACTCCTCCTCTGTGGTGTAGATTACTACTCCTCTCTGGTATAGATTACTCCTCCTCTGTGGTGTAGATTACTACTCCTCTCTGGTGTCATCACTGATGATGCAGATGAATGGTGGAGAGGTTGTCCAGCAGGTGATCTGGTGCATCCAGACAACCTTCTACTAAACACAGACAAAACAGGAAATCACCTGTAAGTAACAAATCTGCAGCCAACATAAAGTTGATTTCAAGTGATTTTGAGATATATTTAATTTAAACTTGAATGCTTCGTCAATCTGATTACTTTCAATGATGTTTGGCAAGTAATTGCTAAAATTATCTGAAGTTGGTAACAGCTGTTTAGGGAGAACTGATCCGTGGATTGATAAAAAAATTTATCAATAGATTCACTGTAAAACTCATCCATAGATTCGCTGTAAAACTCATCCATAGATTCACTGTAAAACTCATCCATAGATTGACTGTAAAACGGATCCATAGATTGACTTTAAAACTCATCCATAGATTGACTGTAAAACGGATCCATAGATTGACTGTAAAACGGATCCATAGAATGACTGTAAAACGGATCCATAGATTGACTGTAAAATGGATCCATAGATTGACTGTAAAATGGATCCATAGATTGACTTTAAAACTCATCCATAGATTGACTGTAAAATGGATCCATAGATTGACTGTAAAACGGATCCATAGATTGACTGTAAAACTCATCCATAGATTGACTGTAAAACTGGTCCATGGCTTCATCGTAAAAATTATTCAAGGATTGAACAAAAAAAGATCCATAGTTTGACTGTAAAATTCCTAAGTCTAAACATCATCACTGATTTCTTAATTGTAATTCTCAGTTTTTTCCAAAGTTTTCTCTCTACCTAACATGTTATTTCCCCATGAAGGTCATATATACTCTACCTTTTATTATTTTTGCGTGGATTTGTGGTCTAACAAGTATTGTAAAACACACACACACACACATACGTACCCAAATCTAAACAAGTTTATTCATAAAGTTATTTTACATCAACACATTAGCATGATTGTTTGGGTGAAACAGTAAATGGGAAATCATGTAAATGTGTATTTTGAGTGAAGTGTTTCTTTAATAATTGCTTTAGTAATGTTTTCAACTGAAAGGTACTCACAGGGTTTAGTAATGTGTGTGTGTGTGTGACAGAGAGAGAAGGGGGTACTTACAGGGTTTATTATGTGTCTGTCAGTGGTGATTTAGAGGCATTAGTGTTGATTAATATATTCATGAAGAAACACAAACAGCTAGCCTAGTTGACCTGAATGAGAAATGAGTCAAACATTTTAGCATGTTTGATTTGAAAACGTTTCCCTCAACATCGGTGCTGTCAGTCATTACCACACTAAACTGTCACTCAGATTTAAATCATTTCAGGGAATTACCATGTTGTTGACAATAATATTTCATTACAGGTTTTCTCTGTTTTGGAGAACTTTGAGTCAACCTTCATCAATATGTTGCTGGATACGCCTTGAGGTCACACAGTATTCAATGTTTGTCTGTGTCAGTTAACTACTTGTCATTATACAGAAAGAGTTTTATTTGCCCGCCCTCCAGAGAAACGTTGACTACTGAAGTGAGATTGTGTGATCTTGTTGGGTAATGTACCAAAAGCTTTATCAACTCACTGAAAAAGCTGGCTGAGATGAATAGTAGATTTTGAAGTAAGGTCTGGCTTCATGAATCTCGACTCTCAAGAGTGTTCTGAACCCCACCTCTTGGACTGGCAGAGATGGAGATTAAAGGATCAGAGCCACCCACAGAGAGGGAGAGATTAAAGACTCAGAGTTTATATCACTTTTGTTTATTTTGTTTATTTTAAATTTTTAATTTTCCACTTGCTTTGGCAGTGTAAACAAATTCTTCCCATGCCAATAAAGCCCCTTTGAATTGAAATAGAGTGGTAGAGAGCTAGGGAGAGGTAGAGATATACAGAGAGAGGTAAAGATAGTGGTTGAGCAATGAAAAGAGAAATAAAGGTGAAGACGTAAATAGAGAAAGACGCAGATAGAGAGTTGAGAGAGACTTCTTTTCTAAGAAAACATAGATTGAATTAGTTTGAATGATAAATATAGTAAAACTAATAGGAAATATTGTCATTGACAATGTTAGGAATAATGATTTTTAATTGAAACAATAATGGTGTCCTTCAAACCCTGCTTCTATTAAATAATTCTCTATTTGCAGCAATGACAACTTGGCAGACCTTTCATTCTAGCTGTGAATTTGTTGAGGTAATTTGAAGAGATTTCCAACATCATCTTATTAGTCTGCATCTCAAAAATGTTCTTCTTTGTGATCCGAACACCTCAAACCTTTGTCTGATCAGACTTTATTTGTCTGTTCATAACACTTTTTTCCAATCATCTTCTGTCCAGTGTCTGTGTTTTTTTGCCCACTTTAATCTTCTCTTTTTATTGGCCAGTCTGAGATATATGGCTTTTTCTTTGCAACTCTGCCTCGAAGGCCAGCATCCCGGAATCACCTCTTCACTGTTGACATTGAGACTGGTATTTTGTGGGTACTATTTAATGCAGCTGCCAGTGTAGGACCTGTGAGGTGTCTGTTTCTCAAACTCTAATGTATTTGTCCTCTTGCTCATTGGTGCACTGGGGCCTCCCACTCCTCTTCATTCTGGTTAGAGCCAGTTTGTACTGTTCTATGAAGCGAGTAGTACACGTTGTTGTACAAGATCTTTTAAATTTCACATGGAATGGCCTTCATTTCTCAGAACAAGAATAGACTGACAAGTTTCATAAGAATTTTCTTTGTTTCTGGACATTTTGAGCCTGTAATTGAACCCACAATTGCTGATGCTCCATATACTCAACTAGTCTAAAGAGTTTCAGCTGTGCTAACATGCACAAGGGTTTTCTAATGATGAATTAGCCTTTCAAAATGATAAACTTAGAAACACTGGAACACAGAACTAATGTCTGCTGATAATGTGCCTCTATATGCCTTTATAGATTAAATATTTAATACATTTAAATAAAATTCCAACTTTAACAATGTCTACACCGTATTTCTGATCAATATGAAATTTCTTTCCTTATTATTTAAATTAGGAAGTTTCTAAGTGGCCACAAACTTTTGAACGGTGTTGTATAGGATAAAAGACAAAGAGAACCTCATTTAGTTATATAACAATTAACTATTGTCCTCAAGAAATTAATTAATAAAACTGTAAACAATGCAATGTAAAAAATGCAAATATACAATCTAGGAAGACATTCATACAATTACAAATGACATTAAAGAGAAATAGAAGAATTAGGTAGAAAATAAAAAATGAAACTACAGTAAAATATTAAATATCAGAATAATGCAGAAGGAGATGAGGGGATAACAGACAGAGAAAAAAGAGTGTGAGCGGAAAAGGGACTGAGAGAGAGAAGGGAGCGACAATGCAAAGAGTGAAAAAAAAGTCAGAGAGGAAGAAGAAATTAGAGCGAGAGAAATAGGGCTGAAGGTAGAAGAAATAGAGTGAGAGGAACGAGAGGGAGAGAGAGAGAGAGTGCGAGGGACTGCAAGGAAATTGCAAAAGAAATACACAAATAAACCACCACATTCTGTCAAAAAAAACTGCATTACTGTCTGTTTACACTGGTGCTGTTCTAGTAGTCTTTAACATCCATGGAGTTCAGTTATAAAACATTTACACGCTTAGCCTGGCCTGTCAGTACTATGGGGCAACATGAATAAATTACTGTAACAAAAACTAAACTGTAAAAAACCTCTGATGGCTGTATCCCAAATGGCTAAGTATTTCATGTGTGGTATATTAGTTCTGCCAATCGTCATATGAGCCCGGGTTGAAAGTAGTGGACTACTGCATGTAGGGAATAGGGTGTCATTTGCTGTTGGTATATATTTCCCTATACTTATTCTAATGAGTATTCCAGTATGTCTTACAGTCAACGAGATGATGAGAGCGTGTGTGTTTCTGTGTGCGAGTGTGTGTTTGTGTATGTGAGCTTGTGTTTATGTGAGAGAAAGAGAGAGATTCCCTTTATCTATTCTTGGACTGTATAATTGCCTGTCCCGAGGTTGGCACTGCAGGCTACTGAGAAAAGAGAAAATCAAGGAGAAGTGAGAAAGGTGAGGGAGAGGATGAAGAAATGAAAGATGAGAGGATTGAAATGGAAAGGAGGGGAGAAGAAGGAGAAAAGAGAAGAGAGGAGAGAAGAGGGTAGAGATGGGACGAGTTGAAAAGCGAAGGGAGGAGAGGAAAGGAGAGGAGGAGAAGAGAGGAGAAAAGAGGAGAGGAAAGGAGAGGGAAGAATAAGAGGGGAGAAAAGAGGAGAGGGCAGAAGGGGACAGAGGAAATTAGGAGGTGAGGGGGAAAGAGGAGATCGGAGAAGAGTAGATTGGGGAGGAGGAGAGGAGGGGAGAGGAGGCAAGACTGTCCCGGAGGAGTAGATTTGGATGAGAGGAAAGAGCAGTCTTTCCAGGATAATCCCCAGAGAAGTGTATTTTTTTTGTGGATGTGAAGTGTGTGCTGATTGAACCTGATGGAGAAGTAAGGAATCAACCCAGAGAATTCTGCTCCTGTACTCTGAAATCAAATGTTTTACAGCAAGTAAACTTTTGGAAACCTGATCACTATGACTGACCCTTGACTGAGCAGAGCCTTACTACTGAGAGGTTGTTGTTGGCAGACTTGGCAGACGATGTCCTCACTGTCCACAAAATAAAGGGGAAACACAGCTGCACTTCCTAAATTCCTAACCAATGCACGACAATAGCGGAACAAACTAAGAGACCACGGCACCTTTTTCTTTCCTTTCCAAAAAAGTTGAAAAGAAAAGTTTTGAGTGAGGAACAGAAGCGTTCAATTTGCAGTGGTCTCTTAATTTTAATCCTTAATCCTCACTTAAAACCTTCCTTTTCAACTTTTTGGGAAAGAAAAGGTACAGTGCTCTCTTAATTTTTTCTGGAGCTGTAGTTCCCTCAGATCATATGGACCACAAAGAATTCCAAATCATATTTAACATGATGAAAAAAACCCGTGTCTGTCAGTCAAAATACTGCAATGTGCAATCACAGCAGCAAGATTTCCCATGAAATCTAACCAAGCAGTAGAAAAAAAACAATGTTGTAAACGTAACTGATATTCATACATTTATTTTCCATTTTCATACTCATTACTATTTTAATGTTTTTACTTCACTGATAACAAGACAATCAAAATGCCTTGTGTGTGACATTACATAATTTTTTACTGTTCTTTGGTAAACCTTTTTTTTTTATAGCAAAAAGACATCTCTGGAATGCATTGTACCTCAGACGAGCACTTAGTTGATGTTCATTGGCCCAATGCCACACCTCCTCGTGTCTTTTTTCCTAATTGTAATGTACCCAGTATTAAGAAAATCACAGTTTGCCATTGTGCGAAGCGATCTAAGATGCTCTTTCATTTCATCCAGCTGACCACTCTGGGTACGACCCTGCTAGTTACATATACATTTAAGTAATTTAGCTGTCAGTCATATTAAAGTAATTTAGCTGTCACTCATATCCAGAGCCATTTCCAGTAATGAGTGTACATTTCCATAACGGCCCTCTATGGAAGGGCCTTTCTCCACCAACGGAAGTACAAATGGCACCCTACCTTGAAAATAGGGTAACGTCTTAGGCCATTGTGATAATGTATGATATGTGGGGAGGTTTCTGATGTGATAATGTGTTATCTGTTGGGTAGTTACTGATGTGATAATGTATGATCTGTGTAGTCTCTGATGTGATAATGTGTGACCTGTGGAGATGTCTCTGATGTGATAATGTGTGATCTGTTGGCAGTTTCTGATGTGAGAATGTATGATCTGTGGAGAGGTTTCTGATGTGATAATTTTTGACCCTTGAACAGGTTTCTGATGTGATAATGTATGATCTTTTGGTCAGTTCCTGATGTGATAATGTGTGATCTGTGGATAGGTTTCTGATGAGACAATGTATGATCCGTTGGGCGGTTTCTGATGGGATAATGTATGATCCGTCGGCCGGTTTCTGATGGGATAATGTATGATCTGTTGGGCGGTTTCTGATGGGATAATGTATGATTCCGTCGGGCGGTTTCTGGTGGGATAATGTATGATCCGTCGGGCAGTTTCTGATGGGATAATGTATGATCTGTGGAGAGGTTTTGGATAGGAGGATGGAGAGAGAAAGTGGAGAAGAGGGTGGAGAATAAGAAGAGGGGGGAGAGAGGGGAGGGTGGAAGGAGAGAGGGGTGAGGAGGGTGTAGAGCGAGACGAGAGAGTGTTTATGTTGGCTAATTGAACCAGTAAATAATGTCCATTCTCCGGGCAGCGGGGCGCAAGAACAACAGCTGTCATACGACTGTGTATTAGTGTGTGTGTCTGTGTGTATGTGTGTGCCAGTGTGAGTTTGTGTGTCAGTGTGTATTAACGTTTGTGTCAGTGTGTATGTGTGTGCCAGTGTGAGTTTGTGTGTCAGTGAGTAATAATGTGTGTGTCAGTGTGTATGTGTGTGCCAGTATGTGTTTGTGTGACAGTGTGTATTAGTGTGTGTGTCTGTGTGTATGTGTATGTCAGTGTGTATTAAAGTGTGTGCCAGTGTGTATGTGTGTGCCAGTGTGTGTTTGTGTGTCAGTGTGTATATTAATGTGTGTGTCAGTGTGTACTAGTGTGTGTATCAGTGTGTATGTGTGTGCCAGTGTGCGTTTCGTGTGTCAGTGTGTATATTAATGTGCGCGTCAGTGTGTATGTGTGTGTGTTAGTGTGTGTATAAGTGTGTGTGTCAGTGTGTGTATGAGCATGTGTGTCAGTGCGTGTATGAGTGTGTGTGTCAGTGTGTGTATGAGCGTGTGTCGGCGGGTGTATAAGTGTGTTTGTCAGCGTGTGTATAAGTGTGTGTGTCAGCAGGTGTATGACTCAGTGTGTACCCGTGTGTGTATGAGCCAGTGTGTGTATGAGCGTGTGTATGACTGAGTGTGTGTGTAAACAACAAATCCCAGTTCATTAGTCCAGAGATAATTCCTTTCCACATGTAACCTTGGTTTCCAAATAGAGGCCTGCCAGAGCTGCACAGTACAACCACCTCACCACTGTTTCAGAGGTCTTCACAGGCCACCACAACCCCAGGGACCTCCTGAGGCCATGGTCCTTCAACACAGCTTGGGTGTGTGTTTCAGAGGCTCAGGGGGGGTGGTCGCAGGGTGGTGCCAGGGTGGGGTGGGGAAGGCTCAGGTGTGGAGGTGCCAGGGTGGGGCTGGCGAAGGCTCAGGTGTGGAGGTGCCAGGGCGGGGCGGGCGAAGGCTCAGGTGTGGAGGTGCCAGGGCGGGGCGGGGAAGGCTCAGGAGCGGATGTGCCAGGGCGGGGAGGGGAACTATTTACCACTGCAACATACAGGGGCCCTTCTTCATGTTTTTAACTATGTGGCTAAAGCAAAACAAATCTTTGGCTCTAGGTTGTAGCAGTCATAAAATGTGGCTGTGCTGGTAAAAATAAAACAGCAAAGGCCAGGTCCAAATTAATTAATGAAGCAATCACATGGAACATTTTCAAAGGACTCTTTTGTTGAATATGTTAAAAAAAAAGGTTTAGGGAGACTTGTGGGAGAGAGGCCAGATGCCTAACTGGAAGTGTTAAATTATTCATCTGTTAAGAAACTGTTTGAACTGTTGGGGTAGTTAGAGCCCTTGTATTGATGATGAAAAAGCGTACGGTTCAAAGAAATTACGCACAAATGTGGCAAACATGTCAGGATGCTCAGCTGATCGGTTGACATACTGTTAACTGAGATATTCTGTTAAACTAACTTTGGCATGGCCTACATGAACTCCCTGGCGTTCATTGAATTTGCTGGGTAATTCATTCGAAAAATTCTTAGAAAAGCTCATGGATACTGCCAAAGACTATTTCACTGGTAAAGTGAAAAGACATGGAAGTGAACTGACAACACTGAAAAAAGAACTGTCATATTCTTGTATAAAACATCAAAAAAGAACATGAGTTGCTTTTATGAATTTGCGTAGAGTTGAAAAACTATTGTTAATTAGTATGGGCAAGTGCAAAAAAAGACCTAGGAATGCTGCAGCTTGGCTGAATACAAAGCAGCACACATTGCTTTTAGCCGCATGTACAGATCAAACCTCAACAACATAAGATGACATGCTCAGATAACACACAGCTGAGACGTGTATACTATACATCCCACAGCTGAAACGTGTATACTACACATCCAAAAGCTGGGACGTCTATACTATACATCCCACAGCTGAAACGTGTATATTATAAATCCCACAACTGAGACATGTATACTATACATCCCACAGCTGAAACGTGTATACTACACATCCAAAAGCTGAGACGTCTATACTATACATCCCACAGCTGAAACGTGTATATTATACATCCCACAACTGAGACGTGTATACTATACATCCCACAGCTGAAACATATATATTATACATCCCACAACTGAGACATGTAAACTATACATCCCACAGCTGAAACGTGTATATTGCACATCCAAAAGCTGAGACGTGTTTACTGGACATCCCACAGCTCAGACGTATATACTATAAATCCCATAGCTGAGACTTGTAGACTACACATCCCACAGGTAATTTCACGAGGGGTCTCTTTATGGTCCCACAGGTCCCAAATCAAATTCACAGCAACACAATACTAAACATATTATGATCGCGTGGAACTTTCTTCCATCTGTTATTACCAAAGATATCAGCAAGATCATCTTCAGAAATCTATAGAAATGTATTCTGCAGATAATTTTCTTTACATTGTCATGTTTTGTCTTTTTATGGACCCGAGGTAAATGGTCTTGCAGAAAGCAATGGGGATCATGAATTCATTCCAAACCCTGAGAAACGTGACAGCCAAGCTTTGGCTATCAAAATGGAGACTGTGCCGGCTCGCTGAACAGTCTGAGCTTGTTCATAAGAACTGGATTTTTAGAGAAACGTGTTGACTCAAATTGTTATGTTTGTTAAACAGTTCAAAAGGAAACATATGAATGTCTTTCTAGGTGCTAAAGGGGGCTCAAGGGGGCGCTAATGGTGGTGGTAGGGGGTGTTAAAGTGGTTCTGGAGCAGTGTTTCTCAACCCTGGACCTGGACGCCCCCCCCCTACCCTGCATGTTTTAGATCTCTCTCCGCCCTAACATATCTGATGTAGCTCATGAAAGACTTGATAATGAACGGATCATTTCAATCAGGTGTGACAGAGCGGGGAGAGATGTAAAACATGCAGGGCAGGGGGGCGCCCAGGACCAGGGTTGAGAAACATTGTTCTAGAGGGCAGGGGGGCTAAAGAGGGTAGGGGGGCTAAAGTACTTCCAGAGTGCACTAAATGGAGTTGTAGGGGGGCTAAAGTGCTTCTAGAGTGCACTAAATGGAGTTGTAGGGGGGCTAAAGTGCTTCTAGAGTGCACTAAATGGAGTTGTAGGGGGGCTAAAGTGCTTCTAGACTGCACTAAATGGAGTTGTAGGGGGGCTAAAGTGCTTCTAGAGTGCACTAAATGGAGTTGTATGGGGGCTAAAGTGGTTCTAGGGGGCAATACATTGAGTTGCAGGGGGCTAAAGTGGTTGTAGAGGGTGCTTAAGTAGTTGTATGGGGTGCTAATGTGGTTTTTCAGGGTTCTGAATGGGATTGTAGGGGGACTTAAGGGTTTTTTGAGGGTGCTAAACGGGTTTCTAAGCTTATTTCTATCAATGTTTAAGCTCAATCTCAAGCAGGCCTGTAGGTGACAGCTGTACATAACATTTACGCTAAAATCACAAGTGCAACAGACAGTGTTGAGAAGAACACTGAATCGTTGCCAAGGCGATGTTTGAGCCAAGACACCCTGGTGGAAGCACTAATCATTAATTCAGGCTACAAGTGAACTGGGCCTATTGACAGTACGTTGCTAGAAAAACATATTACCAGAACTGGGTCCCCTCACTGTCTTTGAAGTGATGTGTTTGTTAGTAAACATCAGGTCTATGCTCACTCAGTCCATTCAAACCCCAGGTCTCTGCTCACTAGGTCCATTCATACCCCAGGTCCCAGCATTCAAAACCCAGATCTCTGCTCACCTGGACCATTCAAACCCCATGTCTCTGCTCACCAGGTCCATTTATACCTCCAGGTCTCTGCATTCAAACCACAGATCTCTGCTCATCTGGTCCATTCATTCCCCAGGTCTCTGCATTCAAACCTCAGGGATCTGCTTACTCTGCCTATACTTTGTCGAGGCATTTAAAGGACGAGGAGTTTTTTGTGGCAGAATGTTCATCTTTGTGTCTCTGGCAACTCCGCTCTCCTCCTCATCTCCAGCCTCCCTCCTGATCTCCCTCTCTCCCACCCTCCTTCCCTCTGGAATGACAGAAGAATAATAATATGAGGACGAGAGAGGGTGGAACTGGATATGAGAGAAGAAAGAGGTGCAGAGAGAAAGAGAATGTGATATGGAGCACCTGCTGTGTTTTGTCTTTCAATTAGGGTCTTTTAGGACTGTGGTTGAAACAGGTTAATTAGTATCTATAATTAGTCAAACTCTCTGTCTTACTGATGTGTGTCTGGGTGTGTGTTTCTTAGAGGTGGACTAATTTATCTATTTACCCAGAATGCAATTCTGCAGTGGGACGATGCAAACGATCAGGCAATTCACACACTGCTATCTGTCTTTGTTAGCACACACACACACACACACACACACTTTACTATACTTGTGAGGACTCTTTTGAACAAAAATGCATTCCCATTCAGAATCCTATTTTAGATAAACCCTGACCCAAAAATAGGCTACATATATGACCAGTCCAATATCTAGATTTTCAGTAGGTTTTTACTTGTGTTTGGGCTTTTGGTCCTCACATATAAAGTATACAGACACACACACATGAATACATGAATAATATTATATTGAAATTCACACAAAGAATCTGATCACATGAAGGAAGAGATAGATTTGGGGGGGCAGGGGAATGGGAAAATGTTTTAATCCATATAAACTGACAACAAGTTGAGCTCATGTATATCTTTACCATGAAGGCTCTTCTTCAGTTCTATCTCTGTCTCTCTATATCTCTCCAGATCTCTTTTCCTATTTTTCTCTTTCTATTTCTCTTAACCCCCCCATTCTTTCTCGTTCTCTCTCTAATCCAGTTTGTGTTACTGCCAGGCTTTCAAAAAGATATTGCCAAAACGCCATGTCTACATACATATAGATATTGATCATTTTTAAGTATCTGTATAGGATTGATAATAATTACAGGACAATAACATGTTCAATAAGTTTCTGACACGTTTTATAAGGATTCTCATTTTCATTTGTGCCTTCATAGCTTTGAATAGCTTGCATGCGTTCTCACTCCGCTCATTTAGTCCAGTTGAGCTCATTTTACAACCTAAATACCTACATGGGTGCAGTTTTGTACGATCTTCTCTTTCTCTCCCTGTCATCACTTCCCACACACAGTCTCCCTCTTTCTCCCTCTCTTTCTCCCTCTCTCTCCCTCTCTCTCTCCCTCTCTCTCTCTCTCCCTCTCCCTCTCTCTCTCTCTCTCTCTCCCTCTCCCTCTCCCTCTCTCCCTCTCTCTCTCTCTCTCCATTCCCTTCCCTCTCTTCAAGCCTCTTACTCGCGTCTCTTCCGTTAGTGGTGTTCTTAATATTGATTTCTTGAAGCCCTTGCTCATGGAGTTCACTGAACTGTTTACACACATCCACACACACAAAACAACTACGCGTACGCACACATATCCACACACACACACACAGTTGCAGGTTTTGGGATTCAAATAGAAATACCAGAGGTTTAAATTGGGCTGGAGACGTTTAACGTCAGACACCACTAGTGCTGCTTTCTGACCTATAACCCTGTGATTACACTTACTGTTTCTACACCCCATCCTGTCTGTGGATTAATTATACCCATGCAAACAAAAGCTTTCTGTGTACCGGGCTACTGGCCTGGAAAGAGTCGTAGGGGTAGATTACTAGTGGCTATCTTAGATGTAGACAGAGAGCTGACCTAACGTCAAGAGATCAGCTCGCTTTTCAGGTTCATATCTGCTAGTGTATTCCGCCATTGGTTTGAAGGGTATACATTTATTTTTGATTTGTCTCCCAGGCAGTGTTGGGGGTAAAGTGTTACTAAGTAACACACTACACTAGTCAGATTACTTTTTAAAGGTAACGAGTTACATAACGAGTTAGTTATCTATTTTAAGTAATCCTGTACTATTTATCTTTTCAAATAAATTACGCGTTACTCAATTTCGCTCAGTGCAACCTACGAAGATTTACATAGCACTACTTTTTTCTAGAGGCAAGTGGCAACAAAGGATGCAAGGATACACATACCAAAGCCACTCGATATTTAGCGTCGACTGGCGATTTGTGCAGCGGAAGGCTGAGCCCCACTGAACTTCAACATTCTGGTTTGGGAAGCAGTTCACTATTTTGACTACATTGTTATTATCCTTACATTATAACCAATTACCACGGTTTCTGTTATGTTTTGCTGAGATCAACTTGCCTGTTGGGAACCCACCTGTTGGACAACCAAAGTTTGATCACAAATCATCCTCTGTTGGACAACCAAAGTTGATCCTAAAACATCCTCCATTATTTCCAGGCAAACGATTGTTTAATCTGAATGAACACATAGCTGCCACTTCAGAGCTATAATATTAACCACAAATGATTAAGGAGGACACTTAAATAAATGTAATAGCAGCGGGGCTTGTTTGGGATTCACAAGAGTACGCTTTCATTCCGTTATTAAAAGTTATGTAACCCACATTGTATTTGTATATGGGACGTGTTAATAGTGGTTAAATAGTGGTTGTTAACATAAGCAGAGAAATTGCAGTTTTCTTTTTGAGAAGCTGTTTATCAGTGTACAATGCTACAGTTGTTAATTTTGTTCTTCATTGTTTAACCACAATGTATCTATCTAGTATTGAAGTCTACACATATAGGCTGTATAATAAGCCTGGCCTGAAAATGTGGAGGCACTTGCCATACAAAATAATTAATTTATTTAAGAGCTTCTTGATTAAAGAACTAAACAGAAATATGATTTGGCAATATGGTATATGATTACTTGAGATAATAGGATTGGTCACTCTTGCTGTATAATGATTGATAGGCTGATGTTATATGCTGTTGTGTGACACTGACTAAACAATACCTGACTACGTAATGATATGACGTCCCATTAAATCTGTGCCTTTTGGGCATAAGTATGGAAAGTGATGGGTCTCAGAGTTCACCGGGGTTACAGTAGATGGGAAGAAACTGTTCCTGAGCCTGCTGGTGCAGGAATGAAGAGACCTGTACCGCCTGCCTGATGGTAGGAGGGCAAGGGTCTCTGATGATCCCGCACGCCATGCGCAGACACCATTTGCGCTGGAGATCAACGATGGCAGGAAGTCGGGGCACAAGTTGATGTGCTGGTCAGTTTTCCCCACCCGTTGCAGGGCCTTCCAGTCGGCTATGTAGCAGCTGCTAAACAGCACTGTGGCGCAGTCTGTCAAAATGCTCTCATTTGTGCAACGGTAGAAGTTCACAAGGATCTTGGTGGACAGGTGAGCTTTCTTTAGCCCCCTCAAAAAGAACAGGCGCTGCTTGACACACACTCCATCTCAGCACCCTCGATGAGGACTGGGGCATGGCTCAGACCACGTCTAAGTGGCAAACACGGGAATATAGAAGTAACAAAGTAACTGAATGTCTTACTTTGTACAGCAAGTAACTAAGTAACATAACTAGTTATTTTATGGAAACTGTGACCAGTATCTGTAATTAGTTACTTTGAAAAGTAACATTCCCCAACACTGCTCCCAGGTAAATGATATTCATCCATTTATTCTAATCTCCCAAGGTGAATGCTATAGTAT
This sequence comes from Esox lucius, assembly GCF_011004845.1. Classification (NCBI taxonomy): domain Eukaryota; kingdom Metazoa; phylum Chordata; class Actinopteri; order Esociformes; family Esocidae; genus Esox; species Esox lucius. The sequence continues at coordinate 37,464,157 of NC_047575.1, forward strand.
GTTGTTCTGTACCTGAGCAAGACAATTAACTGCAGGTCTTTGTTTTTTTTTCTATACATTGGTTCCCAGTTCACACCTTGAAAAAACCAGGTGAGGGTTGAAACTGACCAATTAGTGACCTAATTAATAAATCAAGTACAGTGAGTGAAAACCTGCAGACACTTGGCCCTCCACGGAACCGGTTTGACACCTGTGCTCTACAGGCTCCTCCTCCCCCATAACATTCCCCTCAAGATGTTGCTCTAAATGAATTGCCCTAACTTGCCCTGTTAAATAAAGGTAAAATATAAATAAAATAAAATATTATAGAACTTATGAATGCCTATGTGGTACCCCAAAGACCCCCAAAATATCAGCTAGTTTCACTTTAATGTTAGAAAACAAAGTACATGTTACTAGCTAACACAACAGCCTCTAAACAGCCTTTACATACAATAGAACTACTGTTATGGCTGGTGTAATATATCATAGAAAAACAGATGTTATAGCAGTTGTACGGTATCATAGATAAACTGGTGTTTGTAGTCAAGGCACTGCTATATATGTAAATTTGTGTCTAAATGCCTTGAAGTCCATAAAAAATATGTTAAGATAAGATTGTGATTTGTGTCTAGGCAATGTAAATGAGTAGGTGTCAGTGTGTGTCTGTTATGGAGGACTAAATGTGCCATATTGTCAAATAAAGAAATAAATACACATTGAAAATGCAGCAGGGAGGTGGGTCTTTTAGTATTTGTATTTGCATGGGGTATGGACATCGCATTGAATATGCAAAAAAGAGACGGGTCGTTTAGTACTTGTATTTGCTTGGGGCATGGACATCACATTGAAAACGCAGTATGGTGGGTCTTTTAGTTAATGATATTTTCAAAACCAATGCCATGACATGATGTAACTCTGAAGCAACCCAAACATTTTTACCCAATATTAGTAACAATATAGTGGACAACATCGCATTTACTGATTGGCAGCTCACATCTGAACTGCATTGTTAGTAAGTGTCCAATCAGTGTTCTCAGCCTACAACGCTGCAGTCCATATTCAATGCCAAACCCATACACCATGCAAATGCAAATGTGTTGTTTGTTTAACAACATGGCAAATTTAGTCCTCCATAGTCTCTGTGTTGAGGGATCTAAATAACATTGTTTTATGTCACATAAGAGTGACTCTGAAATAAAGACAAAGTCATTACTGTAAACCCAACAACCATGGGGACCTGACATGTTGCTATAACCTATCTTTGTACAGTGCTGTGTGTGTGTGAGTTTGACTGTGTGTACGTCCGTTTTACTGTGTGTGCATGTGTACATGTCAGGTTGTGTGTGTGTGTGTGTGTGTGGGTGTGTGTGTGTGTGTTCGTGTGTTCGTCTTTCCAATATTCCCTGAGGGCAGTGTAAGTTAATAGAAAAGTTAATTACGTCTACCCAATGCGTATTTGTTCTTACACGCAGACAAACGCGCACACACACACACATGCACACACACACACACATGCACACACACACACACACGCACACATGCACGCACACACACACAGCATTAGAAGCACTACAGTAACACTTCTCCTATTTATTTTTTGGTAATGATTTTATTCACTGTTCTGCACCATGTTGCTCTTTTATGGTTAATTACAGGAAATGGTTGTTGTTGTGCGTGGTCTAACTGAGAGGTATTTGTTGAGGATCAGTGTGGTAGTCCATACAAACACACACACATGCACACTGGTACACACCTACACACACGTTTATTATTCCATCCTTATGCAGACCTAACCCTGACCCAGAAATCCATGTCCCTCACCCATATCAACCAATTATCTCTGTCACACCACATATTCTCTCAACCCTAACCCTCCTTCAGCCAGGTGTACCTCACCCACAATTATCTCTGTCACACCACATATTGTATTGTTTCATCTCGCCCGTAGTCATTTATCTCCTTCAATTCACCCGTAGATGTTTGGACAGACATGAAATACTGACGTGAGACTGTGAGACCTTGTTTCAACGCGTCACACACACACACGTACAGAAGTCACTGTCTCCCATGGGAGTGATTTAACCTGAAAGTCTCTCTGTTCCTGATGTCTGTGATTGTGATGACGCACCAGGTTTTACTGATCAAGGACACACACAGGATTACAGCAGAGGTGAATGGCATAGGCACAAACACCCACAAACTGACACCCACATACACACATGCACGCGCGCACACACACACACACACACACACACGCACACACACTGAAACACACACACTGGAACACAGGCTGAAATACACACACACCCTGAAAAACACACAATTACACACCCCACACACTGAAGCACACAAACAATAAAACACATGTTTATACACAAAAACTCACACGCACAAAGGCAATGAAACACACATACAAACCATATTCCCTCCTTCAGGACACCAGAGTTATGGAAGTGATTGTCCATCATTTCTTTTAAGTGCGGTGTGACACCTTCAATGGACAACACACCCTGAACAAGCATAGCGGGGCCCTGACAGTAACATGTGGTTCCCTAAGGAGAATATGGAAATCTCGTGGTCATCCTCTCCTTTCCAGGGGCATCAATGGGAGACATTGAGGGGAAACAACCAAGGGACACAACGAGGGGACACAACGTGGGGACACAACGAGGGGATACAACATGGGGACACAACGTGGGGACACAACAAGGGGAAAAAACAAGGGGACACAATGAGGGGATACAACGTGGGGACACATTGAGGGAATAGACCGTGGGGACACAACGAGGGGACACAACGAGGGGATACAACGTGGGGACACAACGAGGGGACACAACGAGGGGACACAATGTGGGGACACAACGTGGGGACACAACGAGGGGACACAACATGGGGACACAACGTGGGGACACAACAAGGGGAAAAAACAAGGGGACACAACGAGGGGATACAACATGGGGACACAACGTGGGGACACAACAAGGGGAAAAAACAAGGGGACACATTGAGGGGATACAACGTGGGGACACAACGAGGGGACACAACGAGGGGATACAATGTGGGGACACAATGTGGGGACACAACGAGGGGACACAACATGGGGACTCATAACTGGGCAAAACTGCAGTAAAAACTGGGACAAGGGCAGCAAAAGCTTGGACACAACAGCTGAATAATTGGTGGGAGAAACTTACATTTACATTTTAGCCATTTGGCAGAGTTAGTGCATATATTTTAAAATACCCAGGTAGAACGACCCTTTCCTTCTAATTTTTTTCAATATTCATATGGAAAACTCCAATGATCCTCTTCAAAAAGCCTTTGAAGCCATAATTGACTCAATGGGTTTCATCCAACATGTCTCAGGTCCAACACATTGCCAAAATCATACCTTAGATTTAGTCCTGTCACGAGAAATAGATATTGTAGATCTATTAATTTACCCCCAAAATCCTGGATTATCGGATCACTGTCTTATTACATTTACCGTAAAAACAAGAAATCCACTTGCCCCCCAAACAATGAGTTTCAAAAGCCGTACTATAAATTCTCGGACTACAAATAAATTCCTTGATATTCTTACTAGTTCGCTCATTAACGACAGAGTAAATAAATCTGTAAACGATCAAATCGAGGATCTAAACTCAATACTGCGAAATACATTAGACACAGTTGCACCACTAAAAACTAAAGAAATACGCAACAAGAAACTTGCTCCCTGGTACACAGACAATACTAGAGCACTTAAGCAAGCCTCCAGAAAATTGGAGCGAAAGTGGCGCTCCACCAAGTTGGAAGTATTTAGACTAGCCTGGATAGACAGTACACTACAATACCGAAAATCACTCACGTCTGCTCGATCAGCTTATTTCTCCAACCTGATTGGGGCGAACAAAAACAATCCAAAATGTCTCTTTGATACAGTTGCAAAGTTAACAAAAAAGCAAAGCTTAGCAAGTGAAGTGGGTCTTCACTTTAGTTGTAATGAATACATGAACTACTTTGATGAAAAGATCGTCACCATTAGAAAACAAATAACTGACTCCTTAAATAGTTATGGTCCTCAAAATCTCAGTTGTCCAAAACATTTCCTGAACCTCCCTGACCAGGTGTCAATGGGGACACTTGAATTTTTTTATACCGTATCGCTCGACACATTTACAAAATTTGTAATGAGTTCTAAACCCACAAACTCTCAGCGAGACCTGATTCCAACAAAATTACTTAAGGAGTTATTTCCTGTGCTAGGTCAGCCAATGCTGAACATAATAAATTGCTCCCTTTCCTCCGGATGCGTACCAAACTCACTAAAAATTGCGGAAATTAAGCCTCTTCTAAAAAAATCTAATCTAGATCCCGACATATTAAACAATTATAGGCCAATATCGAACCTCCCGTTCCCCTCAAAAATCTTAGAAAAATGTGTTTCCCAACAACTGAATGCCTTTCTAAAGACAAAAAACATTTATGAAATATTCCAGTCCCATCATAGTATTGAGACTGCACTCGTGAAGGTAACAAATTACCTTCTAATGGCCTCAGACAAAGGTTCCGCATCCGTCCTGTTGCTTCTTGATCTTAGTGCTGCTTTTGACACTATTGATCACTCCCTTCTCTTAGAGAGATTGGAAACCAATATTGGGCTACGTGTACATGTTCTAGCCTGGTTTAAATCTTATTTATCTGAAAGATATCAGTTCGTCAGTGTGGATGGCATATCCTCTGACAAGTCAAAGGTATGCTTTGGAGTTCCTCAAGGCTCGGTTCTGGGCCCATTATTGTTCTCACTATACATGCTCCCTCTGGGCAATGTAATCCGAAATCACAATATTAACTTTCACTGTTATGCTGATGACACACAGTTATATATTTCAATGAAGCATGGAGAAGCCCCTAAATTAGCTATTTTGGAAGCATGTGTTTCAGATATTAGGAAGTGGATGACCGAGAATTTCTTGCTCTTAAACTCAAATAAAACAGAAATGCTCCTTTTAGAACCCAAAAAACAAAGAGCGTTGCTAGCAGATCTCACTGTGAACCTCGACGGCTGCATGGTCGTATCCCAAAAAACTGTAAAAACCCTTGACCCTGACCTCTCCTTTGAAGAACATATAAAATATGTCTCAAGAGTTGCTTATTTTCATCTTTGAAACATCACAAAAATTTGAAACTTTCTATCAAAAACTGATGCAGAAGAATTAATCCATGCTTTCGTTACTTCTAGATTAGATTACTGCGATGCTCTTCTCTCTGGTTATCCAGACAAATTAATAAATAAACTTCAATTAGTGCTGCACACGGCTGCTAGAATCCTAACTAGAACAAAAAAATTTGAACACATTACTCCTGTCCTAGCATCCTTACACTGGCTGCCTGTTAGGGTTAGGGCTGATTTTAAGGTTTTACTCTTAACCTATAAATCAATACATGGACTTGCTCCTACTTACCTGGCTGAAATGATCCAGCCATACATACCTACACGTAACCTTAGATCGCAAGATGCAGGCCTTTTAATTGTACCTAGAATTTCTAAACAAACAGTTGGCGCCAGGGCCTTTTCTCATAGAGCTCCACTCCTGTGGAATGATCTGCCAATTAAGGTTAGAAATGCAAACTCAGTGCAAACTTTCAAGTGTCTACTAAAAACTCATCTCTACAGCACGGTTTATAATTAGGTGTAGCCTGGCCCGGGGGCGTGAAGGTGACCAGTAGGCTTGATACTGTCCACCCTTGCTGTCTTGCTAGGTGGGTTCTCGTCGCCACTGGGATGCCCTCCCTCCAATGCCTTTCGGGGGAAGAGTCACTGGCTTGTTGTTGACTCTCTGTTGCCCACTTGTGCAATTGGGCTGTACGCCGCTTGCAATACTCGGCCCTCATTCAGGGGGGTTGCGGTTGGTGGGTGTCCCTTTGGTTGATGCCTGGCAATGTGGTTGGATTGATTTCCTGCCTGTTGGGCCCTGTCCGGGGCCTCCCCCGGGTAGGGCCGCAGTGTCACCGGACCCCCCCGTCTCAGTTCCAAGGTGTTACGCTGCTATATTATTGTGCTGGGGGATATGAGGGATGTACTACTAACTTTTCTCAGTTTCCTCCAGTTTTACATTTTAGAAGGAGATGAGGTCCTGGTCCACACCTGCTTTGGGGGGCCCGTTGCTGTCCCTGTCCTTGTCCACCTGGTCATACTTCTGACCTAGTCTAAAATCAAATAGACTCTGGATTTAGCCCAGAGAAATGTATTTATTATTCCAATTGGACTCTTAATATCTCACCCGGCACAGCCAGAAGAGGACTGGTCACCCCTCTGAGCCTGGGTCCTCTCTAGGTTTCTTCCTAAAATTCGACCGTAGGGAGTTTTTCCTAGCCACTGAAATTCAACACTACTGTTGTTTGCTCCTTGGGGTTTAAGGCCGGGTGTCTGTGTAAAGCACTTTGTGACAACTGCTGTTGTAAAAAGGGCTTTATAAATACATTTGATTGATTGAGAGTTACCCAGGTAGAACGACCACAGAGTTACCCAGGTAGAACCACAGAGTTACCCAGGTAGAACCACAGAGTTACCCAGGTAGAACGACCACAGAGTTACCCAGGTAGAAAGACCACAGAGTTACCCAGGTAGAACAACCACAGAGTTACCCAGGTAGAACCACAGAGTTACCCAGGTAGAACCACAGAGTTACCCAGGTAGAACGACCACAGAGTTACCCAGGTAGAACAACCACAAACTCAGCTGGAGAAATTGTCAAAGCCCCTTGGCAAAGGTGGCCAATCAGACAAAAAGTACCAGCAGTGCTTAGCAGGATACATTACCGTATTACTTCAACTAAGACCAGTTGGAGAAGTACTCTTACCCTATAGTAAAGAGTTATTTCCATCATATTGCTACACTGTTAAAGCAGGTAATAACATAATCCCCAAAATGTTTTAGTTTTTTATAGTATGAGAACTTCTGTTCAGTGACATAAAAATCAGAGGATCAGAAAACAAGGGCCCAGTGGTGATTATATCACATGGAATGTGAGTATTCTGACCTGCTTGTTCTCTAATTTGCCTTGCAAAAGTGGATTTTATACTGTGTTCAGGTGTGAAAGCAATAATGGACTGGAAGCAGTGTTTGTAAGAGTGTTGTGTCCATTGGACAGGCGAGCTGCACAAGTCCTGTCTGACTCCTGTATGTCAGCACCGTGTTATGCACTTCATTGAATACCTTTTTTGTAGAAGCAATGAGTTGCTTTTCATTCTTTTTCTATATAGTTTTCTTTTGCTTTTTAAGTTCCGTCTGTGTGTATTTTTTTCACCATTTAAGTATTTAGAGAATGTGGTTGTGATGGGGGTTGTGGTCAGAGATGCTGGATGGTGGTTTGATGGGGTATTGTGGTGAGTGATGTTGAATGGTGGTTTGATGGGGGATTGTGGTCAGACATGATGAAAGGTGGTTTGATGCAGGGTTGTGGTAAGATAAGTTGATTTGTGGTTCGATGGGGTGTCATGGTCAGAGATGTTGAATGGTGGTTTGATGGGATGTTGTGGTCAGAGATGTTGAATTTTTAAATTTTGAAATGACGCTGTGGTCAAGGATGGTGGATGATGGTTTGGAATGACGCTATGGTAACGGATGTTGGATGATGGTTTGAAATGATGCTGTGGCAACGGATGATGGTTTGAAATGAAGCTGTGGTAACAGGTAGTGGATGATGGTTTAAAATGATGCTGTGGTCAAGCATGTTGGATGGTGGTTTGAAACAGTATTGTTGTCAGGCAGTTTAAGAATTGGGGTTACTTTCAGTTTTAGGAATTCCCAGTCAGGTCTAGGGTTAGGAATTATTGCTAGGTAAATTTTAGGCATAAAAGTTCACTGCTGTATCACTGACTGGACAGGAGGTTCTGGAATGGTGAATTATTATATTATGCATAAATATAAATCCACTGCATATATCAAGAGGACTGGCAGCATTTTGCGTTGTAATATTCAGCTAAATATTACGAAAATACAAGCAGTGTTTTGATTGAACAGTCAATGTTCATTTTGTTAAGCCTTGTTAAACTTCAAAGTAAACATCTGTCACCTATTTTCTCAATACGTTACACCAGGCTATAAGTTATGTAGGCTAGCTGGCTCTTGTCTGGGGCCTTTTCTGCTTATAACAACTTGTATATACTGTAATTGGCCTAAAGAATGAAGCTTCTCCTCATTTAAAATGTTTCTATTTTAACAGATGTACTTTCCAGATGAGTGAGTACACGTGTTTCTGCAGGCCCCGCGTGGGAGATGAGCCCACAGGCCCAGTGTTGCAGGAGCCGGGTTCTCGCACCAGATGAAGTACACAGAACCTCTCCGGTCACAACACCGTGCACAAACACAAAATAATGTCAGCAGAACAATGTCATACATTGCTTGAAGGAACACGTCACTAGGCTGACCTAGTAGACACCTGTAAAGTTCCCTGTATTTATTCAGCTTCTAAAGTGGGAGCAGGACATTTAGGGACCCGGGAGAAAATGAACAATGAGAAATCCAACATAGAGGAGAATTGTTCCACAACAACCAGCGCTGTCATCACATCAGTTGGTTTTATAAAAGCCTAATGCATGTTAGATGACTATGTGAAAGCCTCTGTAGAAACCTATAAAGAAACTTACAGTACTGTATGTAGAAACCTATGTAGAAACCTACAGTACTGTATGTAGAAACCTATGTAGAAACCAACAGTACTGTATGTAGAAACCTATGTAGAAACCAACAGTACTGTATGTAGAAACCTATGTAGAAACCTACAGTACTGTATGTAGAAACCTATGTAGAAACCTATGTAGAAACCTATGTGGAAACCTACAGTACTGTATGTAGAAACCTATGTAGAAACTTACAGTACTGTATGTAGAAACCTATGTAGAAACCTACAGTACTGTATGTAGAAACCTATGTAGAAACCTAAAGTACTGTATGTTGAAGCCTATGTAGAAACCTATGTAGAAACCTATGTAGAAACCTATGTAGAAACCTACAGTACTGTATGTAGAAACCTATGTAGAAACCTATGTAGAAACCTACAGTACTGTATGTAGAAACCTATGTAGAAACCTACAGTAATGTATGTAGAAACCTATGTAGAAACCTACAGTACTGTATGTAGAAACCTATGTAGAAACCTACAGTACTGTATGTAGAAACCTATGTAGAAACCTACAGTACTGTATGTAGAAACCTATGTAGAAACCTACAGTACTATATGTTGAAGCCTATGTAGAAACCAACAGTACTGTATGTAGAAACCTATGTAGAAACCTATGTAGAAACCTACAGTACTATATGTTGAAGCCTATGTAGAAACCTATGTAGAAACCTATGTAGAAACCTACAGTACTGTATGTAGAAGCCTTTGTAGAAGACTATGCTGTAGACTATATTGGAAACTATGTGGTTAAAATAGTGTACAGGCCTGCCTACAGGCAGCTATCTCTCCACTATGGTTCAAGGAGAACAAATGAAAAATGTGTTTAAGTCAACTGAAAACATAATTTTGCTGGAGTTAATATTAAGGCTGCAATTTCAAACCCTTCGAATTTTAAAAGCTTGGGGTTGGGTAGCTGGTGGAGGGTGGAGGGGGGGCATGCAGGGCACCTGTCATCTCAATAATTGATTTTTTTTTCTTGCACAGTGGATTTTGCTGCCAATGCTTACTGTTTTTAAAAACACCTCACGGCTTGTCCTCTTGTCTCTCCAGAGGCCTTTCCGCTCTGAGAGTTACAGTGAGCAGCTGTTCTGGAGCATACTGCTTCAGTTCCAGTTTAAGGTTAAAATTAGGGTTAGGTATTACGTTAGAGGGTTAGAGTCAGGTATAAAGGTTAGGGTTAGAATATTGAGTTTAGGATCACTGTTAAAGTTAAGTATTCAAATTAATGTTAGGTAACATTAACACATTGTTAAGGTAAGGATGACCTTTTGGGAAAGGCTTCAAACATATAAACGTCAATTTTTTGGTGATGTTGGATGTGGGTAAATATTATATAGGGCTAGGTCACAGGGAACCAACCCTGAGCAGGTTTTTAGGGAGCTGGTGGCTGATTCTATTAAAGTAGGTGGCAGAAGAGAAGAGGGGAAATCCAAAGCAAACAAACTGCTTTCCGGTGTTGTTTTGGGAGGAGCGGGTTTGGGCAGTCATAGTCGTGGAACCTGAGCATTAATAATTAAGTATTTGCACAGTATTAAGACAATATGAATGTACGTTTCATTGGAAGTGAATATGCCTAGATGATAAGAACAACAGAAACATCTCTCTGTAGGTTTAGAATATCTCTCTGTAGGTTGTGCTCTGATAACCACAGGAATGTTTCCATTGACGATTTGGCATGGGGGTTACTGTCTTGTAAACATGATCTTCGCTAGGTAGACGCCCCCTTAAATGTATATATCAGCTTGTTACAGTGAGAAGATTTTGGACATTCATTGAAATAGGACAACTCTGCTGCATTAATCCAATAAACAAAGAAAGCATTTTCTCCCTTGATTTGTTCAGGTTCTCTATTATTTAACCACTATACATAACCGCTAAATTCTAACATAGTCTTGGCTTCACCTCAGTATCCCGACTTGCTGGGGAACTACGACATCAAGGGCTGCGTAGCTGGGTGTAGTGCTCTTCTCTCCCCAGGGCCTTTTCTGCATCTGCTCGATCCAGTTGCTGCTTAAGAGTCCTTAAATACCTCCACTGATGAGTCAGCCCTGCTGACTGGCCCTGGAAGGTTCCGGGACCTGGCATCTCTCCTTGGGGGCTTTGGTACAAAGATGATGTTGCAGAAGGGAGTGTCTTTGTGTCTTTATCTTGAAGGCAACGCCATGTTACAGCTACCTAACAAATAGTTACCTAATCTTCTAAAAAATTCCTGTCTGAAAAAGATATAACACCAGGTAGGCCGATCGCCCATCATTGTGCTCAGAAAGCGTCAATAGTAGACAACTAAACCACATTTTATATGGGTTGGCAACAGTGACGTCGATACAACCTGTGAATAACAGTTTATTATTCTGTTTACATGTACACATTTAGCCTAGCTTACATACACACTTTGTTAAACTTCTCGCCACTGGCTGCTTTGGGAAAGCAGTGCACAGAAAAGCTCAAATCGAGAATTCAATGCCCAGATAAAGCCCCCACCTCCACACCAATAGAGTCTCAAAACTTGGTTTTGAGAAAAGGTGACTCAAACGAAGGAGGGAAGAAATTGTACTTGCAAAAAAAAACGTGTTTGAACAAAGACATTTTGAAATCGGACACAAACATTTGTTTAATGATTTTAGCATACACTTTTACCACATTTTAATCTATTTTTTATACGATTTAATTAAGTTTTTTCATATTATAAAATATTTCAGATAAGTTTTTTTTTTCTTACAGTCAATACATTTGAGCTCAATTTGGCTCCATATTGTCCATCCGTAAAGTGAAGCGTCGTCCAATCAACTTCTCAGAATTTAAATCTGAGCCGACAATACAGCTCCAGGAAAAATTAAAGAGACCACTGCACCTTTTACTTTGATTTCCCAAAAAGTCGAAAAGGAAGGGTTTGAGTGAGGAACAGAACATTTAAAATTAGGAGAACACTGCAAATTGAACACTTCTGTTCCTCACTCAAAACTTTAATTTTCAACTTTTTTGGAAAGGAAAGAAAAAGGTTCAATGTTCTCAATTTGTTCCGGAGCTGTATATCCCAGTACGCTTCAGAATTCATCAGGCTGCTTCTGTCTTCTATCACATCATCAATAAACACTAGGGACCCAGTGACATTGGAAGCCATGCATGCTCATGACATTACATTATATTTGATTAGATTAGAATACACTTTGTCATGAAACAGCTTTTGAGTCAATTGACCAATTACTTTTGGTCCCTTGAAAAAGAGGGGGAGACATATTAAATAGCTGTAATTCCTAAACCTTTCCTCCAATTCAGATGTGAATACCCTCTAATTAAAGCTGAGAGATTGCACTTTAAGCCCATTATTTAACTTTAACTTGGATATATTTTGGTTAACAGACAAAATAACAAGACTTGTGTCAGTTTCCAAATATTTCTGGACCTAACTGTAAATGCAGGTATACAGTGAAGAAGGCATCAATCTAGCAGGAAACATCAACAATATATTTAGAGAAACAGCACCGGCATCACTAAAATTGAAAAACACTTGACCATATATATCAAACCAAAAGCATAGAGGCACAAATAAGAGTAAATTACTCCTTTTATACATCAAGATTTTGAAACTATACAACTATAAGCCAAAAAGGCATAATATGTCTACATAGAAATTGTTGCGCAAATGCCAATGCATTTATATTTTAATATTTTAGTTAGTTAGCTGACGCTCTTATCCAGCACAACTTACAATAAGTGCATTCTTCTTAAGGTGTCTTTGACACCTTAAGAAGAACATCTGAAAATCATAATACTGTTGTGCTCATATGTTTGCATACCCTGGAAGAGATTGTGAAATGTGGGCAATGATTTAGAAAATATGACTGATCATGCAAAAAAAACAGCCTTTAGTGATCATATGAAGCCATTTATTATCACATAGTTGTTTGGCTCCTTTTTAAATCACAATGATAACAGAAATCACCCAAATGGCCCTGATCAAAAGTTTACATACCCTTGAATGTTTGGCCTTGTTACAGACACACAAGGTGACACACAGGTGAAAATGGCAATTAAAGGTGAATTTCCCACACCAGTGGCTTTTTAAATTGCAATTAGTGTCTGTGTATTAATAGTCAATGAGTTTGTTAGCTCTCATGTGGATGCATTGAGCAGGCTAGATACTGAGCCATGGGGAGCAGAAAAGAACTGTGAAAAGAACTGGGTAACAAGGTAATTAAACTTTATAAAGATGGAAAAGGATATAAAAATATATCCAAAGCCTTGCAAATGCCAGTCAGTATTGTTCAATCACTTATTAAGAAGTGTAAAATTCCAAAGACTTTGCATGACCTGGAGGCATTTTGCCAAGACAAATGAGCTGCAAGAATTACCACCTGCAAGAGATTGAAGGGCAGCATAGGCTGAGATGTAGTCTGCTTTGTTTACAGCAGTTTGGCAATTCCAGAGGCTGCCAGAAACCAGGGATTCCACATGGGTTGTACATGGAGGATACAGTAGGTTAGAAAGGTTTGCATGACAGGGAGGGCAGCACCCCAGACACCAACAAGGTGAGGAAAGAACAGGACTAGAAAACAAACACATACTTATCAAAGCTACAGCAAAAAGGTAGAGAAAAGCTTAAAAAACTAGTTAACAACAAAGATACTCAAGTGGGAGAGGCCTTCCCCTCAATCCTTCCTCGACTAACTCCCACAGAACAAGTTGGCAGAATGTCTTTGTTCAGATTAGATTCTTTATTGTCAATGAAGTACAGTTTAACTAAATGTAGTTAGCATCTAACCAGAAGTACAAATAGAAGAGTGCAGAAAATTGTGAATCAATTAAGAACAATATATATTATACTGTAGTTGGGATATATAAATGTGCAATCAAGGCAAAGGCAAGTACAAATGGTAATTCTAAATGTGCAATCAAGGCAAATTGAAGGTAGTATGTGCAACTGAAATGCAGGGATAGCAGCAATGAAGTTCCCGAGGTAGACATGTACATGTAACAACTGAAAATGTCCTTATTAGACTCAGCAGGTCTTCATTTCAGTAACAACACAGCTGCTTACAAGATGGCCGCTCTCAGCTGCTGGTGAAAACCACAGGCACTGAAATACTAAGAACGATTGCACACACTCCATGAATCAGACTTGTGCCAATACCCCCAAGAGAAAACGGTATCAGCCAACCTGGTATCAATCAACCAAATGTATTTCATAAAGTCCTTTCAACATCAGCAGTTGTCAAAATGTGCTTTTACAGATACCCAACCTGTAACCCCAAAGAGCAAGCAACAAGAGTTAATTCATAGTTGCTAGGAAAATCACTAGCAGAGTCAGGAATTTGGAAGACACCTGGAGAGGAACCAGACTTGGAGGGGTGGCCAGTCCTCCTCTGGCTGTTCTGGGTGCAGACTGAGTACATGACCTTATGGGCTACGTCAATGTTTTTGCATGTTTGGAAGACTAGCAGGTCAGTAAATGCAAGGGGGCTATGTCCAGAGTCCTTAAAGAGAATCCAAGTCCGCTGCATAACCAGGTGGGCAGGACAGGGGACAGGGACAGTCAGTAGCTTCTGGAAGCCCCGTACAGAACGGCCACCTATTGGTGCCTCATCAGGGGGGTTATTTAAGGGCTCCCAGGGAGCAGTTTGGGGCCAATTCCAGGGGCAAATAGGCGATGGGGAAGATATCCAGGAGATGGAGGCTGCAGAAGCTGCCGAACATGCTGCCTCCAGCACCCATTCCTCCCAAACCCCCACCCAGAGGCCGCCCCAGGGATGACACTCCCTTTCCTGAACACTTGCTCTGTGTTCTTTCTCTATGTTCCTCCCAGTTACAATATAAAAAGATAGGTACAAATCACAAGACACATGCAGATATATAGATAGACATGGTCAGTGTTCGACATGTGCTTCTCTAGGAAAAATAAATTATGTGAAGTGAGTGCTTTTTTATATCCTACGTTTTATACTAATGATTTAAACATCTGCCTATGTGTAAATAAAAAGGACAGCGTCTAGACATATCCGTGCTGAGAGGATTCCAACTGAGCGAATCAGGAAATGCAGTACCTAGTTCACTGTTTCAACACCCAAACTGAAATCTGAAGTAATTGTGTCCAACATCCTGTCATCTGTAGCCGAAAAATGGATCTGATGTGCACTGCTCATATCGGCAGGCTTGGGGCATATAAGATGTCTATTGTGATTTGCTCAAATAATAACGACGAGCAGATCTTCCCCAACGGAACCCTTGTGGCCACATGCGTGACAAACGTTGGTGAGATGTTCTCACGCCATCAGCGCACACTGCTGATGATCCTGTGGGTGATTTTGAAAGGAATGTTGTTGTTTTTTTTTAACTACTCCCTGTCTTTCTATACCTTTACCCGGTTATATTAAAGACCTGAGGTCTTTAATCTAAGAATATCATCCGTCAGGTTTGGGTTATATTCCCTTGATTCCTCAGAGGGAACATGCCACATCCTTGCAGGCCCAGGTACACTAGCTGATCTAGGTGAGTGAGCTACGGGAGCACTATAAAATAACAACAATAAAATGGAAAGGACCTGCAGCAGCCCCGTCGAAGTTTGAGGCTGTAATTTGTCAATGGTGGGTTATGGGGGGGCTCTTTGTGGTGATTCACCTTTTGCAACGGAACTGTAGACTTTAAGATTGCGGAGCACTTTCTCTCTCAGCTCATTCACTGAGCACACACTAACACCTCTGTCGGATCACAGCCAAATTACGCTGATCCTCAGACGATCAGACGCAGAAATAACCACAAATTCACAGCCCACTAAGCTGTACCACATCAACAATTCATACAGATGGGCCCGGAAAAGCCCAGAAGAATAACAGAAAGCAATCAGAAACCCAAAAATCCAATCACTCCTAGAAAACTTTCTGCTGCATGCACTCTCAGTAAAGAAGGCATCAATCTAGCAGGAAATAACATCAACAATATATTTAGGCAAACAGCGCCAGCAGCACAACTGAAATTGGAAAAAAATGACTACAGATATCAAACCAAAAGCACAGAGATCCAAATAACGGCAAATTACTCCTTCAACATGGCAAGACAAAAAAAGCACCATACAGCAAAAACTAACTGACACTAAAGAAGACCTCAAGTTTGGGGAAAACAACAGGAATTAGTGATACAAAACACATATGGACAGCTATTTTTGGAGATGAGATGAATGAATGGATGTGGATGGAAGAGATAATGGGGTGGAGGGATGAAGGGATGGAGATGTGGACAGAATGAGTGAAGGGAAGGAGGGATGAATGGGTGGAGATGCGGAGAGGAGGGGTGAAGGAATGGAGGGATGAATGGGTGCAGATGTGGAGAGGAGGGTGGAAGGAATGGAGATGTGGAACAGAGGGATGTAGAGATGAAGGGATGAAGTGGTGGAGATGTGGAGGGGAGGGGTGAAGAGATAGAGGGATGAAAGGGTGGCGATATGGACATGAGGGGTGAAGGGATGGAGGGATATAAGGGTGGAGATGTTAAGGGCTGATGGTTGGATGATTGTGTATGCATGTGAATGCATGTTTTTGCTTTATTGGCCAAACAAATAACCAGTCAAAATATGTAAAAGGTTGAGGTAAAAATACTTCAGTGTCACCACATTTGCCCTCTACACAATTTTCATTGGGAAAAAAAACTTATTTTCATGAAATTAATATGGAATACTTTGTTACACACACACACACACACACATGCACATACACACACACGCACATTGTCAGTGTCGCCAGAGGCTAATGAATGGCTCAAAGTTGCCAGAGGATGAATAGAAGGTCCCATTCTTCAAGATGGTAGTTTGAGCTGACCCCGATCAAAGCTAAGCTCACCATATAACAGCCAGGCAACAATGGAAATCCACTCACTTCTTCCCTTCTCACTGTCAATTTGTTCTGTTGTTCTGTTCAATAGACACCCTCTTTTATGCTCCTCTCCTCTTTCCATCTTCCTGTTGACATTGCTCAGGCAGTCACATTCATTCGATTCGCCAGTGTGTTAATGGTGACTTTGTTGGCCCTGAAGGATTGAAGCCCACCAATGCTTCATAAGAGGATGTAGTATCCTGTGGTCCTCCTGTACTCCTCCTGTACTCAACAACTAAGGCCTGTGCTCTGAGCATAGAGATGGTTAAAGGACCTTAGAGAGAAAAAAAGTGATTCTATGTACATCGCCATTGAAGGAATCCATCACTTTCATGTGTTCAACTTGTCGGAACGTCCAATGGGCTGACACTCGAGAAGTTTAACAGATAAATATTTTAGAGGTACAGTACATGTGTTGGCATAGAATATAGAGAGGAAATGTAACCTACTGTGCTAAGCCAAAAATTGTCTAGAATGGGTTTCCCCTTCATTATGTGTTGGTCAGCAAGTCAGTGATCCACGGACAGGTAGAGACAGATATTGTTGACAGATATTGTTGGATTATTGAGTTTGTCGATGTGTGTGGGTGAAAAGGTCAACAGCGTATTTGTGTGCAGGAGAAGGTTGTGGTCTCTTGAAGAGAAAGTCTAAGTGGGAAAGTGCAAGGGAAGTTGCATAAAGGGACCCTCTGCTAACCAAGGTAACTATTATAAATAACTATATATAGATCCACCTACCTCTCCATCTGACAACTGGTCCATCTGTGTCTATTATCTAACAGCATCATCACCTGGGAGAGACGTTGTAGTCCGGGGATGATGTTGTAAAAGACGGAGGTGATGATGAAGTCTCAGCTGAAACACTTGGGTTGGTGGTGTCCATGCTAAAACACCTCCCTGAACTGCTTTGAGCAAGCTGAATGGGCACGCTGGCTTGTTTGTCATGTTGGGCATGGGCTGTAAGATAAAGATAAAACGTGTTTCTACAACAGATGTGACTCTTGGTAAAGCACGAAGCATGCGATGCAAAGGTTCTGGGTTCGAGTTCCATAGGAACAAGTACCAAGAAACATGCACTCCACATCAGAGTGTCTGCTGAATTTAGATGTAAATGAAATGTTAACGTCAAAGCCCACATTAAGCTGGCTGAGAAGACAGAACTACATAACAAGGTTGTTGTGTCTGGCAGTCTGGAAGATTCCACCAAAACTCAAAGACATATGTTGTTTAGAATTTAATTCTTATTGTTATAAAATCATCAGACCAGAGTTCAGATTGAGGCTGGCAACATTAATAATCATCTTCACCACAGAGATGACACGGGAAAACATCCCGTATGATTTCCATTATGTTGTGTATAAGCCAACAGACAGCACCACTGATGCAATCTGGTACTCATATGTAGTCATTTTCTTGAGGACTCTTACTTATCCTTCCTAATGGTCACATGACTCCAGCTGGGTCATCAGAACAGATGGTACATCATAAGTTCTGCACTGAATACTTTAAAATCATGGAAGCCTTCAACCGGTGCTGTCCATTATCTAATGCCCTACATCCAGACCTCTATCCATCTCTGCGGTATCCTTTAACGTCAAACAGTGAAAGACAGTGACTGATAAAGCCGAAGGCCAGTAAAAGGGTCCTGGCCTTCCTGACACACTCAGGTTTGTTGGCGTGTTTGTGTGAAAGGGAAGTGGTGTAAACTAGCCACGTCCGTGTGTGTGTGTGTGTGTGTGTGTGTGTGTCTGTGTGTGTGTGTGTGACTGATGGCTGAAGTGTGATTGGGTTTTAATGAGATGGGAGCCTTCCTGTCAGCAGACAGCCTCTTCCCAAGGTCACCTACTGATATAACGATTCCCCATAGTGATCCGAAGTGTGTGTATTTGATATATGACCGGGCTGACATTCACCCCGACCGCTAAGTCAGGTAGAGCCTGGACTGGATCAGTGCATGCCAGAGTCATCTACATACAAGCAAGAACGACAACCATGAAACCTTGCTTCCTGTTGAATTATTGACCAATGGAGACTCGCTCTGCTGCTTTAGGTGTCTGGAAAGATTACCTATCCCACCGGCATCACCGATGATCCGCCACCTTCTTCTTAACCAAACAGTGTCTTACACGGTTCCCGTACCCTGCGCACACCTCTCTATGGACTACACTTCGACAGTAGAGCAGAACAATGCAAGACTCTGATTTGACAGACTTTTCTAGACTTTTATGTTAGACCTCTTTACATTGTAGCCTTAAAGGACATTAGCGCTTAATAAATTGTCCGTAGGTAAAAGCTTTTTTAAGTTTTTCTATTGATCACCAGTTGCAGTGTTGGTGTGTGTGGATGGCATTTATAAACCATTCACTAAGTTAAGTTGAAGACACAAAAAGCTGTCTGCATATGATGAACAATAATCAAGGACCACATTCTTGAGGGATGTAAGGAAATCATCTCATATCAACTGGCAAAGTCATCATGCACAGAGTTTCTGGATTGCCAGAACTTGTGTTAGTTTTGGCTTTTTTTGAAACTACAGTGGATAAATAGTAGATTGAAGCCTTCTGTATCTAATAGTAACCCTTCTGATCTATGTGTTTGACAGTTTGTGCTGGAAGATTACGTGTTCAGAATTATTTTCCAAGAATGTATCATAAAGATGTCCAAGCTATTGTTGGATCGCCAATGACCAGTTGAGGATGCTGCCGAAGTTTACAGATGGAAAATGTGGGACACACATACACATTCAAGTGTATTTCTTTATTTGTTACTGTTTTCCACATTTTAGAATAATAATGAAGAAACCCAACCTTTGAAGTAACACATGTGGAATCATGGGTTAGAGTTTACCAAATAAAGGGCTACCAAAATCAAAACACATTTATATTTTAGGTCCTTAAAATTAGCCATCCTTTGCCTTAATGATAGCTTTGCACCCTCTTGGTATTCTCTCAACCAGCTTCATGAGGCAGTCACCTGGAATGCTGAGCAGCTGTTGGCTGGATTTTCCTATATTTATACAAAAGAGTCAGATTGAGACCTGGGTTTGCACACATTTGAAAACAAACCACACATAATACATATTTGAAACACTTAAAATGCCAATAAAATACATAAAAAACGATTATGTATAACAATTACACTTAACAGCAACTCGACCATTTATCACTGCTTTTTATTTTCTGCTGGAAACCAGAACATCCAGCCTAATACCTTTCTACGGTTCAGTCCAAGCATGAGGGGCATGGAATTCAAAGTCTGTTTTTCCTATATCAGTATAAACTCCCAGAATCTCCAATACTAACCACTCTTGGGATTGTGTTTGATAACCGCCAGACCTCCAAATTAATTTAAATGCAAGATAACTGGGCAGTTTACGCACTATAGCCTCATAGACAAACATTATTCAGGGTCTGGACCTCCTGGAGCTCAAGAAGTTCCAGCCAACTAGAGAGTACAGGAGACATTGATCTGTGCTAAACTTGGCACCAGTAAAAAAGCACAAGGCGGCATAATAAACTGCACCAATAATGCAGATGCATACATAGGATATCGCCATAGTCAAGCACGGACAAAAAAGTAGTGCTGACAATATCAAGTCTATCCTGGTAAGTCACACGATTTGTTCCTATGCAAGTAACCCACTTGAATTCTTAGCATTTTCACCAACTCAGTAATATGGGTTTTAAAAGAAATAAGTTAATCTAGCCAAGGGTATTTGTTAGAGGGGAACTCAATACACAGCACCGGAAAACATTAAGAGACAACTGCACCTTTTTCTTTCCTTTCCAAAAAAGTTGAGTGAGAAACAGTGTTAAATTTGCAGTGGTCTCCTAATTCTTTCCGAAGCTGTATATCAGGTCCGTTCAGGGTACAAATCTTGAAATAATTTACATTATTCATTCTACGTTTCCTTCCCTCTGTAGTCCAACTCATCCCAAACCATCTCAATTGGCTTGAGGTCGGGTGATTGGTCAAATAGCCCTTACACAGCCATGTGGATTTAGTGGCCTTTTGACTGGTACCTTATAAGCATGTTCACCCTGCACCTTAGCCTAGGGCTAAGGGCCTCCAAAGCCCTGGGCTAAGCAGGTTTTTATGCTTGTATATTTTGAAGGGCCTCCTTAGCCTGGGGCTAGCTGGCCCTGCTCTGGAGCAAGACTAACACTGACTTTTCAGGGCTAGCCCCAGAAACACGGTGACAAAATATCTAGTGTAAAACAGGGTCATGAAAAAAATATCAGAATGTTTATTGTCCAATCACAAAACCTGCCCTTTCACCTAATTTACATATGCTCTTGATGTGTGCTGAGCTCTGGGTTTCTGTTTCGGTCCTTTCACTCTGTAAACTTTTGTTGTTTCATTATACCTGCGAAGTAGTTATTGCAGCTTGCTGTGGATGTAAATCTAGCACATACATCGAAAGAATGAAGGTTGTCTAATGTTTTTCTCTTTCTAGTTTTAACCAAGTTGTCAAAGCAAATACAGGGTTGGCATCTTGATCAACCGATGTCATGAAGTCATTAAATGAATAATGGTAGCGTATCACTGATCGCGTGTTAGTGATGTACTCTAACATTATTTGCATGCCAGAGAGAACATAACATTCGTAGCTTATCTTAGAATGTAAAATGGTATCGTATATTGTCCGTTAGCCCAGGGCCTTAGCCTAGGGTTAAATCTTTGACCAGTGTTAACAAATTCATGTGGGTTAACAAACTTGTGTGAACACAGACTAAGCTAACCCAGGGCCAGTCTTAAGCCTAGGGCTAAGATAGCCCAGGGCTTAGAACAATGCAGTGTGAAAAGGCCTTCTGTGGATTTGGTGGCCTTTTGACCGGTACCTTCTGTGGATTTAGTGGCCTTTTGACTGGTACCTTATGTGGATTTAGTGGCCTTTTGACTGGTGCTTTATGTGGATTTGGTGGCCTTTTAACTGGTACTTTATGTGGATTTGGTGGCCTTTTGACTGGTACTTTATGTGGATTTGGTGGCCTTTTGACTGGTACTTTATGTGGATTTGGTGGCCTTTTGGCTGGTGCTTTATGTGGATTTAGTGGCCTTTTGACCGATACCTTCTGTGGATTTAGTGGCTTTTTCACTGGTACCTTATGTGGATTTGGTGGCCTTTTGACTGGTACTTTATGTGGATTTGGTGGCCTTTTGACTGGTACTTTATGTGGATTTGGTGGCCTTTTGACTGGTGCTTTATGTGGATTTAGTGGCCTTTTGACCAGTACCTTCTGTGGATTTAGTGGCCTTTTGACTGGTACCTTATGTGGATTTGGTGGCCTTTTGACTGGTACTTTATGTGGATTTGGTGGCCTTTTGACTGGTGCTTTATGTGGATTTGGTGGCCTTTTGACTGGTGCTTTATGTGGATTTGGTGGCCTTTTGACTGGTGCTTTATGTGGATTTGGTGGCCTTTTGACTGGTACTTTATGTGGATTTGGTGGCCTTTTTACTGGTACTTAATGTGGATTTGGTGGCCTTTTGACTGGTGCTTTATGTGGATTTGGTGGCCTTTTTACTGGTACTTTATGTGGATTTGGTGGCCTTTTGACTGGTACTTAATGTGGATTTGGTGGCCTTTTTACTGGTACTTAATTTGGATTTGGTGGCCTTTTGACTGGTGCTTTATGTGGATTTGGTGGCCTTTTGACTGGTACTTTATGTGGATTTGGTGGCCTTTTTACTGGTACTTAATGTGGATTTGGTGGCCTTTTTACTGGTACTTTATGTGGATTTGGTGGCTTTTTGACTGGTACTTTATGTGGATTTGGTGGCCTTTTTACTGGTACTTAATGTGGATTTGGTGGCCTTTTGACTGGTGCTTTATGTGGATTTGGTGGCCTTTTGACTGGTGCTTTATGTGGATTTGGTGGCCTTTTGACTGGTACTTTATGTGGATTTGGTGGCCTTTTTACTGGTACTTAATGTGGATTTGGTGGCCTTTTGACTGGTACTTTATGTGGATATAGTGGCCTGCAGCGGTGGTCTATGCTGCTGCCTCTGGTTCACATGTTCTGCTGCATCATGGGATTGAATTTAGCCCACTGCTCTTTCAGCAAAAAACTCACTCCTCCAAATGTCCGCTTATTTGTAAATTACAGCATAAAAATGCTTAAAAAAAAAAAGACAAGTTGAATTGCAATAATTTCTCTTTCGACTAAATGTCTTGCATGAGAAAGGGTGACATATTGCTATGTCATTTATTGTCATTTACCTGATACATTACTGGTCGTGCTGTGATATACGGAGGGAACAAGATCTTTTTCCTGGTAATGTGAAGGGCTCTAGACAAATGCCAAGACAGCTCAACTTCCTGTGGATTTGGGACTGTCCTGGTCATGAATGGGTTCAACCCCTTTGAGGAACATGAAATGATGGTTGAAGGTGAACGTTCACAAAGCCCGGGGCTCTCTTCAATGTATCTTCCCCTCTCATCCTTTCATCCCCACCAACCCTGTCCTCTCTTCATTCGCCGATATCCCCCTGGTAGTGTGACACAATGGGAAATATTCCTCTCTGCAATATCAAACTGTTTCCTGACTCAGCAAGGAGCTTCTGCTTTTCTTTTCCCCATTGCTGTCTTTCTCTCGTTCCCTTTCTCTTTTTGTCCATCCACCTTTATTCTGCTGAATGCTCCACGTTCAATGATTTCAGTAAAGGGTGTCTTTTCACCAATGTTCATGGTCCCCCTTCTCTCGTTCCCCTTTCGCTCCCCTTGCCCTTCGATGTGATGCGAGCAGGGTCGATGGATCTGGCCCATGGAGAATCATTTATCTGTAGGGAGGGAGGATGAGAGAGGGAGAGAGAGTGGAGAGAAAGACAGGGGCGGGGAGGGAAAAGGGGAGACAGAGAGAAAGGATTAGAGCGGGGGCGCAAAACGTAGAAGTTCAGAGAATAGATGGACAGAATACTCCCCTGTCAGAATGGAGAGAGGGATGGACAGAATACTAATGTCAGAATGGAGCAAAAGATGGACGGAATACTGATCTGTCAGAGTGGAGAGATGGTCAAAATACTCATCTGCCACAAGACCACTGTCTCCATATTCTCATGGTATTTATTCTGCATTCTGACTAGACCCCTGGATCCATATTCTCCTGGTATCTATTCTGTATAATGACTACACCCCTGTCTCCATACTCTCCTGGTATCAATTCTGTATAATGATTAGACCACTGTCTCCATATTCTCCTGGTATTTATTTTGCATTCTGACTAGACCACTGTCTCTACAGTCTCCTAGTCTCAGTGGCAGCTGCTGGTCTTTCAAAGAGGGGAAGCTCATATTCGGCCTACATTATAACCCTCTGATGGTCTTCATTTGTAGTGACACTCGGGGTCTTTGGGGTCTTTTGGACCCCAGACAATAACATTTAATATTGTTACAGAACAATATATATATATATATATATATATTTTTTTTTTTACAAATATAATTTTACTCTGTTTATTAATGGATTCGTTAAAATCAGGTCGACAATATTAGCACTGTCTGCCATCGTGCGCAGTTTCACCCGCGTACGACGCTAGCCTAGCCTACTACTGTATATGAATGAATGAATGAACTATCTAAAAAATATATATTCAACTTTGTTAAACTGAAACAAGGATTATGGTGTAGCCTATAATTAGCGGCTAGCAATTTCGCAAACAAATATCAAGAAATATTGTAGCAGTTTATTGTCTTTCAAATACACTTTTGAAATCTGTGATGGGACTGGAACTTCTTATAGTACAGACCGCTGTCAGTCAAAAGGAAATGCAGTTTGACAGATCGTTAGATCCTCCAGTCATCATGCGGAAGCCCGGAGTCCGGGCCAGCCCACTCCTCATTCACCCCCAGAGACATAATCGCAGCATTTATCCAATCACTGTCTACTTTCAGAGCACTGAAAAAAACTGTCCTAAGCAGCCCCATTGAAGTCAATAGACGCTCGGCTTCAACAGGGAAACGCACTGTGACGCTGCGGGATTGTATGAGAAGAAAATCGAGTCAGCCGACCTGTAGCTAATTCTCAACTGACTAGTTTTAGAGAAGAACTTGTTTTAACGCATTTTTAGTCAATAAAATGTTTACACAATAGTACATATTTGACCATTATTTTTTTTGACATTATAGGGGAAGCCGAGCTTCCCTTGCAGTCTTAAAGAAATCCCCACTGCCTAGTATCTTTTCTGTCTTCTGACTAGACCACTGTCTCTACAGTCTCCTGGTATCTATTCTGTCTTTTAACTAGACCACTGTCTCTACACTTTCCTAGTGTCTAGAGAACATACATAGAACCAGAAAATTATACATTATATATTACAGTAAAAGTATGTGTATGCGCTTCAATCTGGTAGGGAATCCCTGCAAGGAAAGGAAAACAAGGCTAGTTTAACCTTGCTAACCCTTTGGGGAAAACGCATATTTTTTGCTTGAAACGTGATTTGGGTTTGGGTTTAAGTGTTTTAGGGTTAAATTTGTTGTTTTTGTGGTTAGGGAAAGTGTCATGTTGAACAGGGAGGATAGTGAGCCGTAGAATGCATGGGAATGTGTGAGGGAGAGTGTGTGTTTGTATGTGTGTGTGTGTGTTTGTTAGAGTATGTGTGTGTGTGTTTCTGTGTCTAAATGGTCTGGATGATTGTCCACTAGGGTTGGCTGCAGGGCGCTACATTGTCTCTAATTGGGACCCCTACCGCCACACAGCCTCCTGGTTTTATTAATACACACAGAGACACTCTCTCACACACACACACACACACAGCCCCTTCTCCAGCCTTTGGCAACAGCACTTAACTCTGCACTCATCTGTTCTTTCTTCCATTTATGTATTTTTCTATCAAGCTATTGTCCATCCCTTTTAAAACAGATACAACACCCCAGATAGATGTCAGTATTAGACGTTTGTCCAGGTGGGGACAAAATGTGTATCAATAACTATGCAAAGCCAGTGACTGCATTGTGGTGGTTTGTTGGGGTGTTGTGGACAGGGATGGGCATTGGGCATGTTTGGCATCCCACTCCAACAGTGGCAAGTTACAAATTCAGCCAGTTTTATGTTCCCAAACACAATCCTTAACCTAACCAGTAGAATGTATTACCTAACTTACATTTACCAGTAGTAGGTAGTACCTGTGCCTTAACTAGCTACTGCAGATCTACATGCTCTTCTTTGGGAAGATTATTCAAGAGCATTGACCATATTTATACTGACAAAGCTAAAGAATACATAACAAAATATTACACCTTCTTTGTCTGGACCCATTAGCAGAACTGCCTTTACACAGATAGTGTACGGATCCATTCTTTTTAACTGCAGGAAAACTGCAGAAGTGAAGTGTAATTGGTTCAGAAACCCTCCTCTACTAAACCACTGACTCCATTAGACCTGTGAGGAGGCCACAGTCAATGCCTCCATTGGGCCCGTGAGGAGGCCACAGTCAATGCCTCCATTGGACCTGTGAGGAGGGCACAGTCAGTGCCTCCATTGTCACGGACTCACTGTCACTGCTAACCCACATTAACAACAGCAGATGGCCGTCTTACTTCAATCCAAACGGTGCTGCCAGATGTCGCCCATTTCTCTGCACCACCGATGCCCAAAGATAATTATTGCAATAGTCTCCCCTTCCGGCTAGTTAACAGACACCAACATGTTCGAAACACAGCTGTCTTCCTCTTCATATCAACACCTTCCTGTCCTAGCATCAACCCCATCCTGTCACGACATCACCCCTGTCCTGTCATGACATCACCCTGTCCTGTCACAACATCAAACCCATCCTGTCACGACATCACCCCTGTCCTGTCATGACATCACCCTGTCCTGTCACAACATCACCCCCATCCTGTCACAACATCACTCGCGTCCTGTCATGACATCACCCCTGTCCTGTCACAACATCACCCCCATCCTGTCACAACATCACTCCCATCCTGTCACAACATCAACCCCATCCTGTCACAACATCACCCCTGTCCTGTCATGACATCACCCCCATCCTGTCACGACATCATCCCTGTCCTGTCACAACATCACCTCCGTCATGTCACAATATCACCCCTGTCCTGTCTTGACATCACTCCCATCCTTTCATGACATCACCCCTGTCCTGTCCTGACATCACCCTCGTCCTTTCGCGACATCACCCCTGTCCTGTCCTGACATCACCCCAATCCTTTCATGGCATCGGTGCCGAGAGTGGAAGGAAGACCCATGGGGCTTCTAAGTGTGGGCAGAGTTCTGGATCTGTCAGATCTGTCATGGGCCTCTTTTGTCTGTTTGTGGTGATTGGATTTTATGCATATTGTTTCGCTTTAATATGTGAATTGTGGTTTTTGAAAAGTGTGCTGCAGGTGTAATGTGTTATAATCCTCATGATAATTCTGATTGTGATTAAAATTTTAACTTAATATGTGGGAATTAATACGTAATATCAATGACCCCAATATGTTAACATTGAACCCTCCTCCAGGGGATGTCTGAGGAAAATGTCATTCATAGACTTTAACCCCAACCATAAAATCAACTCACTCTGAAGTGAATTAAAACATCTCATTCTGAACTTCACTTAGACGTCTGCTTCGGATTTCCAGTGAAACTTCTGATTCTGAAGTGAATTGAAACATCTGATATTGAGGTTAATTCCTGCATACCTTGTTGCTCTTTTGCCAATGGCAGAATCTCCATGGTGACTAAAACACGGTGACTAACACTGTCATCGTGGGTACAAGTTTAGACATGCACACACACACACACACACACAGATAGTGTGATAAACAGAGACAGACACAAGGACAGACATGCAGGCAGACAGATAGACAGAGACAGGCAGACATGCAGACATACAGAGACAGGCAGACAGACAGGCAGACATGCAGACATACAGAGACAGGCAGACAGACAGGCAGACATGCAGACATACAGAGACAGGCAGACAGACAGACAGACAGTCTGACAGATGGACAGTCAGACAGAGACAGGCAGACAGGCAGACAGACAGAGACAGGCAGACAGACAGGAAGACAGACAGACAGGTAGGCATGCAGACAGACAGGCTGGCAGAGACAGACAGGCAGACATAAAGACTGCTAAAAGAGTTTTGTTAAGTGTCAGCAGGACTTAGGCACTTCACAAGCCAGAGAGTAGGAGCGGGTGAGAGTTGACGCGTTTTACCCGCTGTGAGCTGTAAAGTGTATGTCGAGTGTGTGTGTGTGTGTGTGTGTGAGAGAGCATCTGCGAGTGTGTGTTTTAAACATGGGGGGTAAGCATTACCATGGCAACCCAGTGGGTAGATGACGCCTCCTGCCACTGTTCCAGACCTCCGTCTCTTCTCATCTCTCTTTTCCACCCCTTTATTTCTCCTGCCTTAACGGACCAAGCAGCGGGAAGGAGAAAGATAATCTGCTTCATCTAAGGAAGCTAAAGAAATGTGCGTCCCTGCCTGGAGAGGTGGATGTAGGGGAGGGAAGTGAGCAGCAGAACAGAGCATCTGACATTTTTTAACAGCTGAATCTGAATCATAGAACAATTACTTCCGATGTTTTAGAACGGGACAATCTGCTATTCAATAATTGTGAAATTAGATATTCTAGGACCATGAAATAAGGTATTCTACAGCTGCAAAATCACTCCACAATACCAAAAGCTGTTACTCTAGAACACTGAAAACTGATATTCTCAAACAGTAAACTGTTTAATATTCTATGAAAATGACCCCGTTCCCCCAAAAACAGCCTGACTAAATGGGACATGTTGCTACAAGGCTGGAAATAACAGACTGACCAGAAAGGGTTTTCTGACAAATGTTCTCACAGGGGTTTCCAACTGCTCCCAAATAAACAAGCTGGGATCAGTTGTAGCTCAGCTTGTAGACGAAGGCACTTACCACGGCAGGGTGGTGGGTTCAATTCCCACACGGGGCCAGTACGGAAAACCAATAAAACAAAATGTCATCCTTCACTATGGGAAGTCACTCTGGATAGGAGCGTTTGTTAAGTTTAAATCTGCCGTTTGGCCTGTGTGTCATGATCATTTCCCAGTGGAAAGAAACCAAATCAACTTGCTTGTGGATGGTGCCCGGGTGTGACCGGTTTGGTCAGGGTGCTAAAAGGCCTGTTATTGAGTCGGGGATAGGATCTTCCCATGTCTGTTGTTTCCAAAGATTCTTCCATTTCAGTTCCTTCGCGGGCACTCTGATCCAGAGCAACATATAGGAGGTGGTGTGGTTTAGTGGCTTGCTCCCAGGATCACAACACAATCTTTGCCCTTTTGTAACATCAGGGATTTGAGCAACCTTTTGGTTAGCGGCCTTTACCACTCTGACTACTGGGTTATCTGCCCCATTCCCCTCTTTATCTTTAGTTCTCTCCCCCTCTCGTACCTCCATGACACATTCACTGTTTAGAGGCTGTTGACGCAAATACGCTTTCATCGGCTGAGGAGTGAAAGGCGCTGGAGAGAAACGGAGAGAGGGAGACAAACAGAGAAGGGGGAAACAGAGTCTCACACAAATCTAAATATGGAGGTTGAGTGAAACACTGCGATGGGGAGGGATTTGGAAGTGTCTGTCTTCTAAGTAGTTGACGTGTTTCTCAGCAGAACATAAGGGAGCGTAGCTGGTGCCTCGGAGAGAGGAGCGGAGCGAGGCTTCTATCCATAATGTATGAGTATGTTTACTCTTTAGCTTTAATCTTCAGCCAGGCTGCACTCTGATCTTTCAGATGGTGTATTGCAGAACATTTACACCATTTACAATGTGTATCACACTATTTTCACTGATCAAACACTCTGGTTATGCCTAAATGCCGATGTTGCTTTACCTTGGAAATAATAGACGACCCACCTGGACAAGACAGAACCCAGAGTTCCGACACAAAGGAAGGTGATGTGGAGAACAGAGACATTCATCACACATACACTACAGATGCCTTCAAACCACAAAACTAACAAACACTTACCAGTAGAAATAATGTGTCTCAGTTACCAGCTGGAGGTGTCATTTTGGTGAAAGTGGGTGCATGTGCCCCAGTCCATCCTTTTCCAGCTCAACAACAGAGCTGGAGGTAGCTTGCAGGCACGTCTGTTCTCATCACTAACACTGTACAGTGCTCTTGTTCCCATTAATAACACCGTACAGTGCTCTTTTTCCCATCATTAACAATGTACAGTGCTCTTGTTCCCATCACTAACAACGTATACTGTCCTTGTTCCCACCACTAACACCGTACACTGTTCTTGTTCCCACCACTAACACTGTTCAGTGCTCTTGTTCCCATCAATAACACCGTACAGTGCTCTTGTTCCCATCACTAACAATGTACACTGTTCTTGTTCCCATCACAAACACAGTACAGTGCTCTTGTTCCTCTCACTAACATGTACAATGCTCTTGTTCACATCACTAACACTGTACAGTGCTCTTGTCTAAATTATTTGCATTGCTTGCCAATGTGAGTATTCCTCTGAATGCAGCACCTCATCATACCTGAACATATTTTGTAATGTGGCATAAATCCTAACCCTCAACTTAACCCCTCAGGGTAAATGCCTGAACTCCAGCCTCGAGGTGCATATGTTTCCTTTCTGTTTTTGTGCAGTTCGGAGGCCGGGCAGTCGACAGTAACAAGACTGACGTTATTCTCTGTTGCACACAGTTACAACATCATCCTCTGACTTCCTTGGAGGTGGTGATGTCTCTGTAAAGCTATTGGTCAGCTGCAGTTTACTTTCATGTGAATTCAAATGAGACATTAGTCTCTCTCACAAACCCAGCCTTATAACATAAAAACACATACAAAAATGGAAATATTAAACACCACAACATATTCAAAAAAATGACATTTATTAATTTAATTTGTCAGACATTTAAAACCAGAAAAGGAACCAGGCAAGCCTAGTTCAGCCGGGCCGCAATTAAAAGTGATATACATTGTGGCCCTCATTGGATTCAAATTCAGCTCTCCCACATGAGTGGCTGTGTCTTTAGCCACTATGCCATGGTCATGCCCTGTGTCAGTATAGCATCTCGACTTTACACATGGTGCTAAGTTTGTCATTCACATACTTAGAATGACATTTATGCAATAACTATTAATAAAGGCGACGATAACTAACTTTTTCATCAAGTGAAAAGACGAGAGAATCGTGGAACCTACCAGAAATAATAAATGTAATTGTTCTCAATAGATTCAAACATAAGTCTTCCACATAAGAGACACTGTCTTTAACCACTAAGCCACTATACGTTTCAGCAGTCGCTAGACTCTATTGAGGCTTGTGTTAAACTGACTAACGTTTCTTATTAAGTTTACCTCCACCACAAATAGCATCTATAAGGTGTATGCCTTTTGCCACTGGCATCTATGAAGTATTAGCCAGTAATAGGCTTACTACTATCTACTAACTTACTACTTGGAATAGTTATAAGATTTGAGCAATTGGTAGCGAGCCTGAATATGAACTTTACACAGCTACAAAGCTATTTCATGGAGAAAAAATGTTTGTTTTTCTTTCATTTGTCAATGACATTGATACAATAACTATCAATATAGGTGAGGATAACTGACTTTTTCGTCAAATGAAAAAACAATAGGATAGATAGAACCCCTACTCTTTTACTGCCCATTGGGTTTTGAACTACCCTACATTATCCAAAAAAGAATGCACGGAAGTGTACTTTGAAAATCCACCGGAAATAGTTGCAATGGCCCTCATTTGTCAAAAGTGCGTACACCAAATT
The DNA here is from genome assembly GCF_011004845.1 of Esox lucius. Classification (NCBI taxonomy): domain Eukaryota; kingdom Metazoa; phylum Chordata; class Actinopteri; order Esociformes; family Esocidae; genus Esox; species Esox lucius. The sequence continues at coordinate 37,495,401 of NC_047575.1, forward strand.
TCTAGGGTACACCTGGCGTACATCCAAAACCACGGTGACTTTGAGATTTATCAATATGGACGTTGGCGTACGGCACTCTCAAATCCTACGCCAGCTCAGGAGGTGGTGTACGCACGTTTTGAGTTAGTGCGGAAATGCGCATGTTGAGTTATATGTTCTCATCATTTATGTTATATTATGTTGTTTAATTATGACACTGACTGTTGTATACCCAAAATTGTGCAAGAGTTGATTGTGCGCATGTGTGAGACGGGACTTTTATTTTGACCTGTCTCAAGTAAAAAATGTGTAGCCGTATACTCAGCCCCTGCTGCAGTTCCCTCGTGCACTGATGTTATGCCAGTGCAGAGATGTAAACTGAAAATAAAACAGTATTAATAGTTATATTTGGAGTGATCTTTGGTGGATGGATGACAACAAGATATTGCACATGGACATGGCGGAGAGAAATGAAACCTTAACAGCGCAGAAAAGAAAATCCTAACGCACTGACAAACTAAAAGATGTGATATATTATGACCTACTGTAAAAAAAAAACAACAACATAATTACAAACTTCAGTGTTTATTTTTGTGCAACATGGACTTCAAGGTTTCATTTGTGTGACTTTACCAAAGCATTTGACTTATATGTATTCCTTCAGATGCGAGTCTGTGCGTTTCAGGGTTAGGCCCGGCAGTTGCGCATGGACTGGGTTCAGTAATAAAAGGCTTTGAATTACCAAAATATAATTCAGACTGACAAAATAATAAAAATGACATTCTTCTTCTTTTAGACAATAATAGAAATAATAATAATAACGACATTCTTCTTCTAAATAACAATAAACGTCATTGATAAATATCATGAAATAATAAGACGAATATTACAAATTGTCATGCAGTTATTAATGTGAATGAATGGTACTCCACATAACATCATCATCTTTTATTAAAGTGCCAAATGAAACAATTTTATTTCTTTCTACCTCCCTGGTGATCGTCTCAATCTCCACGTCAGAGAAGTTTCTCTTTTTTGCCGTCTTCCGTGTGTCCATGGCGTAAAATGAGGGCGTGGGGGAAGCGGAGACTTGAATATATAGGGGCGTGTTATTCTAATGACGATTGTTTTCATCCGCGGCATTTATCAAGGGAAGGTATTGCGTACACCTGGATTTTAAAGGTACGAACAGTTTCATAAATCAGGCGATGAGAGGAGTGTAAGCAAAATCTTACGCCAACATATACGCCCGTTTCTACGCAAGAATGATAAATGAGGGCCAATATAACCATGTTTTGTTTTAGGCTTACTTTAACACAGCTACTGAAGGTTGTAGCCAGCAAAGTTTTTGTCTATCCAAATCCTAATACATTGTTTTGACTGTGATTAGATTTGAATGTAGGACCTATTGGTTGCAGGTCCACGTTCCGCTATGCTATTTAACTAGGGTCAGTTGGTCACTCAGTCAGTCAGTCAGTTAGAGACATTTGCTCTTCTTGGCTCTGCTTACGCGGCCCGGCAAGAATATATATATACATCAAATTGTCAAGCTTAAGCTTGCTCTACACTCATTGGCCTTCATTTATCATTCTTGTGTAGAAACGGGCGTATATGTTGGCGTAAGATTTTGCTTACACTCCTCTCATCGCCTGATTTATGAAACTGTGCGTACCTTTAAAATCCAGGTGTACGCAACACCTTCCCTTGATAAATGCCGCGGCTGAAAACGATCGTCATTAGAATAACACGCCCCTATATATTCAAGTCTCCGCTTCCCCCACGCCCTCATTTTACGCCATGGACACACGGAAGACGGCAAAAAAGAGAAACTTCTCTGACGTGGAGATTGAGACGATCACCAGGGAGGTAGAAAGAAATAAAATTGTTTCATTTGGCACTTTAATAAAAGATGATGATGTTATGTGGAGTACCATTCATTCACATTAATAACTGCATGACAATTTGTAATATTCGTCTTATTATTTCATGATATTTATCAATGACGTTTATTGTTATTTAGAAGAAGAATGTCGTTATTATTATTATTTCTATTATTGTCTAAAAGAAGAAGAATGTCATTTTTATTATTTTGTCAGTCTGAATTATATTTTGGTAATTCAAAGCCTTTTATTACTGAACCCAGTCCATGCGCAACTGCCGGGCCTAACCCTGAAACGCACAGACTCGCATCTGAAGGAATACATATAAGTCAAATGCTTTGGTAAAGTCACACAAATGAAACCTTGAAGTCCATGTTGCACAAAAATAAACACTGAAGTTTGTAATTATGTTGTTGTTTTTTTTTACAGTAGGTCATAATATATCACATCTTTTAGTTTGTCAGTGCGTTAGGATTTTCTTTTCTGCGCTGTTAAGGTTTCATTTCTCTCCGCCATGTCCATGTGCAATATTTTGTTGTCATCCATCCACCAAAGATCACTCCAAATATAACTATTAATACTGTTTTATTTTCAGTTTACATCTCTGCACTGGCATAACATCAGTGCACGAGGGAACTGCAGCAGGGGCTGAGTATACGGCTACACATTTTTTACTTGAGACAGGTCAAAATAAAAGTCCCGTCTCACACATGCGCACAATCAACTCTTGCACAATTTTGGGTATACAACAGTCAGTGTCATAATTAAACAACATAATATAACATAAATGATGAGAACATATAACTCAACATGCGCATTTCCGCACTAACTCAAAACGTGCGTACACCACCTCCTGAGCTGGCGTAGGATTTGAGAGTGCCGTACGCCAACGTCCATATTGATAAATCTCAAAGTCACCGTGGTTTTGGGTGTACGCCAGGTGTACGCTGGAAATTTGGTGTACGCACTTTTGATAAATGAGGGCCTATGAGTGTGGGGCATACTGTTCTAACTACGTTTTCCAAAATATTGTACTGTTTTCTAACATATTGACCACCAGACCACATCCTTGTATCATGGTTTATCCTTGTTTTTGTAATATAACCATAAAGACTAATCAAGCAATTCGGCCATCAACATTATAGCCGAGATTGCCTTGCTAGTTATGTACAGCCAGGATGTCAATTTTAACTGTGCACAGTCTTTAAATTTAACGTACAGTCAGGGTTATTTTCCCTTTATCTGTAGTTTTTCCTGTCAGGATTATTTTTCCCTTTCACTGTAATCTGTACTGTCGGGGGTATATTTTCCCCTTTAACTTTAGTCTGTACTGTCAGAAATATTTGCCCATTTAATTGTAGTTTGTGCTGTCAGGGATATTTTCCACTTTAACTGTGGTCTGTACTGTGATGGTTGCCCCACATTGAGCGGTGTGCTCTCTACCTCTCCGGCACTCCACCTCGCCTACGTACTAACTGACGGCAGGAGAAGATGGTAACAGCACACCCCATGGACACGCCCCAAGGACACACCCCAATGGACACGCCCCATGGACACGCCCCAAGGACACACCCCATGGACAAAGCCCATGGACACACCCCATGGACACTCCCCAAGGACACACCTCATGGACACACCCCATGGACAAAGCCCATGGACACGCCCCATGGACACACCCCAAGGAAACACCCCATGGACACACCCCATGGACACACCCCATGGACACACCCCATGCACATTCCTGCTCCTCATCACCCATTACATTGTGTAAGTATGGCTTGTCATCACCAGCACCTCACATATTATTGTGTCCTGTTGTTCGTTGACCATGTGGTGCTGTCATTTGCCTTTCAATTAATCAATCAAATTCGTTTATAATATAATTTTTACATCTGCAACACAACCAGGAGGACTTTGAAGCCTCGAGTCTTTCAAGCCTGGTACTCTGGAGGTGTGGGCCAAGACCTCATGTCCTTCTAAGTTTAAACAGGGCAGGAAACAGGGCCTTTGACTGAATATATAAGATCAGTGAATCATATCGAAGTGTTGTTGTCTTGTTGTTTTAGATTTTTGCCTTTCTTTTACGCACACACTACCCTCTCACCTCACATGTACTGTCAGGAATAATTTACCCTTAACATTTAGTCTGCACTGTCAGGGATATTTCCCCCTTTAAATGTAGTCTGTACTGTCAGGGATAATTTCCCCTTTAAATGTAGTCTTTAGTGTCATGGATATTTTATTATTAAGAAAGAAGTCTAGTAAAAGAAAGAAATAACAGTAATCCCTGCAACAGTAAGGTGTGTGAGTGTCTGTAAATAAAGGCATCCTGTATAGCATGGTGGTACACTGCCTCCATTTATTTCCAATCCACAACCCTGAACCCCACACGTGATGTGAGTCTGATCACACGGGAACACATTTCAAGCCTCCAACAAAGTTTCAAAGTTACTAAAGAAAGTAGGATGCATGGAAACAAAGCCATTTGATGCTTCCATAACCCTTACTGATGAATGACAGCTGGGAACCCAGAGTGATTAAAAAGTCAAAGAGAACTACGTGGAAGGACACGAATTCAAGGCCACGTACTGACAGTGTGAACACGATGTCTTTGCTGCTTCGTTCATCTGCAAATCTCCCAGGCGGACTCCCCAATGGCCCCTTACTCCCAACGCCTCCTGGCCCAGCAGAGTGTACTAAAAAGGGAAGGAGGGGTCATTTTGGAGGAAACCTTATGTCTTTGTTGAAGCTCGCTCAGCATCTGCCGTTTTGTTTGTGCATAACTAACAATAGACGTTTTCATTTTCATCCACAGAAGGTGTGATTTTGTTTGTGTACATGTGTGTATGTGTGTGAGTGTGTGTGTGTGTGTGTGTGTATGTGTGTGAGTGTGTGCGTAGCCTACATTATTATCAACAAATGTTTTATGTGGGCAAAGGCATTAATTTAATTGCTTATTTATTCATTAAAAATAAATACATGTTGAAGTGAGAGTTGCAATGTTAATAAAGGTTAAACTATATTAGAATGATTTAAAAAATATATATTTTTGCTTTTATTCAACTTTATTCATACAGAAGAATCAACTGAGACCAAGGTCTCTTTTACAGCTGACCCTGTATTACAACAAGAAAAATGCATACAAAATAGAAATAAAACATATACCAAGAAAAACACAATTGACAGTAAAAATATCATCTATTAGAAATGTTATGGCCGTGTGTTTTGTAAAAGAACTTTGTGACAACTGCTGATGTAAAAAGGGCTTTCTAAATAAATTTGATTTTGAGTTGATTTAAACATCTTATAGGCACAAAAATATTTAACTTAAGATGGCTTTGAATGTTAGTCCATGACAGTGTGTTTGGTCTCTGCTGGTTTTCTGTATCAGATAGTCAGGATGTTTTTGCACAACTGCCTTATATAAACAAAACTGGCAAGCCTAGTTCAGCTGGCCCGCAATAGAAAGTGTTGCCATCTCGAGATTCAAACCCAGGTCACCCACATGAAAGGCTGTGTTGTTACCACTACAATACGGAGCTGTACATCTGCCGGGTGTCAGTATAGCCTCTTGTCTCTATCCTGAACAAATCCTCTTTTGCCACTGGCCGTTTTAATGGTTAATTGGCCATTCCTGAAGGACACTGATACAGTTAAACTGACTAACGTTTCTTACTAAGTTTACCTCCACCACAAATAGCGCCTATGTATTGCATTTGCCACTGGCCGTTTTAACAGCGTATTAGCCAGTAATAAGGTTTTCCTGCTATCTACTAACTTACCGGAATAGTCATAAGAATTGAGCAATTGCTAGTGAGTCTGCCAAAACTATTTAATTTCATGGCATGTGAACGTATCTTTTTCTTTCATGGAAAAACCACATACTTTGTGAATGACACTTATACAATAACTATTAATAAAGGCAACGATAACTAACTTTTTCCTCAAGTGAAAAGACGAGAAAATCGTGGAATGTCATTGTTCTCAATAGATTAAAACTTAAGTCTTTCAAATGAGAGACACTGTCTTTAACCACTAAACCACCATATGTTTCAGCAGTCGCTAGACTATTGAGGCTTGTGTTAAACTGACTAACGTTTCTTATTAAATTTACCTCCACCACAAAAAGCATCTATGAACTGTATTGCTTTTGCCACTGGCCGTTTTAACAGCTTATTATCCAGTAATAGGCTTACTAGTATCTACTAACTTCAAAGGAATAATCATAAGAATTGAGCAATTGCTAGCAAGACTGAAGATGAACTAGTCACAATATGACCGTATGCAGTTTCAGGTTTCAGCCAGCGAAGTTTTCGTCTATACGGAATAATTCATACTTCGCTTCGCGAAGAGAAAAGAACTCGGGACCTATAGTTCACAAGTCCGCTTCTCTAACCACTATGTTATTTAACAAAGGGTATTCAATCAGTCAGTCACTCACTCACTCAGTAAGAGACATTCGCTCTTCTTAGCCGGCTCCACTAACACGGTCGAGCAAAAATCATGCTAAATTCCTCTTCTTGAAATCAGAAAGTAAAACAATCAAATATATTCCAGTGTTCTTATATGGATTACCTTAATGGTGTGTGGTTCATCCATGATGAGAGTGAAAGGAAAACCACAGAGCTGGATTATCTGTTTCATAGAGGTTTCAATCACAAACACTAAAACAAGATTGTATTGTAATATTTTGGATAGACCATCGATTAACATAACAACATTATTTACTTTACATGGAACATATCTATGTGTGATGGAGATGTATAGCTGGGATGTATAGCTTGTTCCTCTGTATTGGAACATTCTCTAACGCAAAAATAAATTCCTTCTCTCCCTACATTTCATCTTGTATGAGCCATCCTCCATGATAATTTAGCTTGGAGGAATGATATATTAATATAAAATAGCATGATTTTTCATTTAAAAACTTTATTTAAACAGGAAGATCAGTTGAGAACCTGTTGTGGTTTACAATGATTGCTCATTGAGACACACGTTCTGCAGTGGGAATGGGGGTTTGGGATAAAATAATTAAAGTATAAAGTATATACAGTAAAGGAGGCGCAGTATGAAGTATATACAGTACAGTGAAATAGTAAGAACAGTCCCTGGGAAGTTGTCTTTCAACAACGTATTTGTACTGTGGAATTAGTACGCTTATTTACCAAAGGCAATGCAATAGTGGAATCGAATGACAACTAAAAATATCTACCTCAACAGCCTGTTCATCTCTTAACTTTTAAAGTACTCAAGAAGCAATACCTGTAGAGTTTTAGCCAGGAATGCAAAAACCACAACAGTGAGTCCGATTCTGATTAGTCATTAAATGAAGTCAAGAAACTTTCTGTAGTCAAGATGGAAGCTTACATATAAATCATTCAAACAAGTCATGGCATTGTTTGAATTTTAACTAATGCCATGACTTGTCTCCTCTCCTTCTCTTCCTGAATGAGACTGTAATTGTACTAGCTTGTCCACCTGGAAAATGATTGGATTTAGGGGGGGGGGGTTATTACTGTAAGTGTTTAAAGACAGTATGAGGAGACTACAAGTTGATACAAACTGATAGACAGAGACAAAAAATACAATACAAAGAAATATTTATATTAGCATAAAACATTTCGAACCTTACAGATAAACAAGTCTTGTTGCCAGATTCGCATCAGATGTCACGTGTCACCTTCGTGGGAACGTGGGACACTTTCCCAACAGATTTGGCAATCCTTGAAGTTACTTTGGCCAAAGGACTTGTATTTAAGTGAAAGGAACGGTGACTACGAAGTCTGGTTTTGAAATCCCTCTGTGTGTAAACAGAATCAAGATAAAGGTTATTAGGTCATTTGGAAGCAACTGAAAACATCTCACTTTGACACTTTAAACATTCTTAGTTGTACCTCTGGTAGTGTGAATAGAAAACTGTGTTTGCATTAGTATGTAAATGTTAATTTAATTAAATTGTTGTCACAACTAATGTAGTAGTCCAAATAGGCTCGGAGATGAAATTAAACTCAATCAGCTTACTCAGTTACCCGACAAGGTTCTCTGCATGAGTGTTGAAGCTCAATTTGTCATCCACAAGGACTTCCAGAAATGTCTCTTCCACCAGGAGTCCAAGATATTTCTCATCCACCAGGATTCCAAGATATTTCTCATCCACCAAGAATCCCAGGAATTTCCTAATCACCAAGCCTCACAGATATTTGTACGCTGTAACATAATATGTTTAATTTAAATTCAACCTAAGAAGATAACTATAAACTGTAGAATGTTGAATGATGTTAAAAGCTGTTTGAGCTTTATTTTCAAAAAATTAAGTCAAACTGCTACCACATGGGTAGAATGTTTGGAAAGCTATGAAATGCACTTACATATTTTTTTACATTTGAACTTTTTTGGGAAAAAATTTAAATGCCATTTTTCGGTCCCAAGAAACATACAGATTTCCAGTCTCACAGTGAACCTTGATGGTTGTACAGTCATCACCGAAAAAACTGTCATGGACCTCAATGTTATTCTGGACACTCTCTTTTTCACTGAACATTTAAAACATGTTTAAAGAGCAGATTTTTTTTCCACTTCCAGAACGTTGCAAAATGTTGTCAAAACATGTGGTAGAAAAGCTAATCCATGCTTTTATTACCTCAAGATTAGAATATTGCAGTGCTGCTCTCCCCAGCTAACCTGATTATACTGAATACACTTCAATGAATGCTAAATACAGCTGTCAGAATCTTATCTAGAACAACACAAATCACATTACTCCAGTACCTGCCTCTCTACACTGGCTGCCTGTTTAGGCCAATAATTCCATTATTGTGGAATTTTCAGGCAATTAAAGCGAGAGACACCAGACACTTAAAGGTTGAGACGCCCAGTCCGTTTGAGAGTGTCTGTGTGTGTGTCTGTACTTCTTAGTCACTATGGAGTGTCTGTGTCACTGTGCTCTTTGGGGAGGAAGGAAGACCTGACAAGTTCATTGTTTTGGACACGGATGCAGCAGATGTGCCTTGTCACTACCTAAAGTCAGCTTTCAAAGCTGCCCAGTCTAGAAAAAGAAAATACATATCTAAGATCCAACCCCAGTCCGTCTGGCCGACAGAGATTCAGGGCAGATTTTGTAGAGTATGTCTGTCAGCTGTTACAACATGAAGGGAAGCAGTTCCAGGCTCACAAGAGAGTCTTCATAAGAAAAGACCCAGACAGTATACTGCTCCTGGAGGAAACAAGCTTGACCTCTTCCTGGAACCTGTGAAAATGTAATGCAGTGGTGACTTTTCTGATATCTACCAGAATAGCATTTGTCCTACAAACCTTGTTACCAGAGATTAATGTACATTTTTACATGTGACATTTGAATCATTTAGCTGACGCTCTCTCCAAAGCAACATACATCCATATTGATTGCGGAAATGAGGTACCTTTAGAATATTTATATTTATTAATTTTTACATTGGGAGAAGGGATCAATGAGCCAGTTGGAAGCTGGAGATGATAAGGGGGGCGTGGTAATATGAGGGACAAAGGATCCTGGCCCTACTATCAAAATAAGAGCCATGGGATCTTTAGAGATTCATAACAACCATCTAATTTCTTCTCTGAAAGATGACACCCTGCATAGGAGGAATGTGCCCTTCACTCCCCTGTATCGTTCCACAACAACACTTATGCAACCAGGTTATTGTAAGGGTTTTATTTTAATATTTTCCCCCTTGAAGATTTCAGTTTGTTTTTCAATTGAATTGTTCACATTATAGGTCACATTAAAAGTCAAAAAAAGTTCTAATAAATGTATCTTTGTCTCATTCTTTTACATCACAAGAACCTGGCATTTTACCAGGGGTGTGTAGACTTTTTATATCCACTGTATATAAACATATACACACCCTTAATGTTACTGATGAGTGCGGGGAATCAGTTAAGGAGCGTATCCATGAGTATTGAACCAGGCCTGATATTATTGACATTTCCCCTCTGCCTGTGGTCATGAAGCCAGAGGCTGTGAGAGAGGTGGCCCTAGCAAACATCCATCATCTGCTTGCCAATAAGCCATCTAACAAAATGTTCTGAGGGAAAGTGGCAATGTTTAACCACACAAACACGCATGACGTCATCATCCATGAGATGAAAAAAAGGGTGTTTGCGTTTCCCTGGAAGCTGCAGGGGTTTTCATTGCTTCTACACAGACACACTGGTAGAAAACGCTGAATCAATCAATCAAATGTATTTTAAAAAGCCCTTTTTGCATCAGCAGTTGTCACAAAGTGCTTTTGCAGATACCCAGCCTGAAGGTCCAAAGAGCAAGCAACAATAGCTAATGCACAGAGCAAGCAACAAGTGTTAAAAACTGTCCCCATCTACTCAACACTGTCCACCTTAAAACAAATACCTGGTAGGGTACGAGCCATTCCCACCCAGTTAAATCAAATGCAGTTCTTAAAATGGCTTGTTAACCTGGTAGCTACTGAAGAGAGACTGGTGGTCTCACCATCAACATGTATTCACAGACACTCTGTCGACAGAGGATGTCTGTTGGATTTTAATGGCATTCTTTCCAAAAAAGCTGTATGTTGTTAGGGTGGAAGTAGGCTGAAAAGTGCCTGTGGATCTTGAAAACAGCCCCTCACATCACTCCTGGACAGTTTGGTGTACTGGTGGTTCTGGCTGGTGGCCCAACCATATTTTGCGGTCCACGTTAGTTACTCCATGCAGCATGTGGCTTCCAGATTGCAGAACTGTCTGGTAGTGGAGCAAGGCAAGATGGCTGGGTACTGCTCTGTTTCGGCCATTATGGAAAACCTGGCTGTGCGATGGAGAAGTTGCCTTCTACATTTAGTTAATTACGTTTACCTGGAATTTGGTTTGCTGACCCCAAACTATTTACATTATGAGTGTTTAGTGCTATACTAGTGAGCAACATATTTACTCAAATGTCTTTACCACAGGTATGAAGATACGAACAGGCAAATACCTTTTTGTAAGGGCTGGATTTGCATATGTGTTTTTAATTTGTATTTCGTAACATAGTTTCAGTATTGGTTTGAATGTAGCCTTCTTCCCTGTGTTAGTCCTAATGAGCTTCACCTGTGCTCCTGTTCACTTGCTCCCAACCAGTTCCTATATCGTTCAGTCCTGTTTGTAGCTTCTTTGTGAGGTATTGTTTTTAATGCCACTATACTGTCTTTTCTTGTCAATTCCAGTGTTAACCAGTGAACCAGACCATTGCCTGTCTGTTTTGTATTTTGACCTCGAATCTGCTTTAGTCCTTCTGAACCTCTGCCTCTGCCTGAGTATTTTGGATTCAGGATTTGGGTTGTTATTAAAACATAGCACTCTGCGCTTGGATCCACTCCCTTGCCCGTATATTCATGACACTTTTGTCCTGTCCTTAGTTTGAGAAAGGCTATTTTTTGGTAAGAGAGTTAGGGTCAGATTTTAGGATAAGGTTTGGGATTTGAGGAATTGGGTTTAAGGTTTAGAGGTAAATGTATTATTTATTCATGTAAACAGTTTCCTGCTCCATAAATGGTCCTGATAAATGCAGCACCTCTAGTCTGTGTGTGATTGTGTGTTCTTCCAAACCATTGATAGTAAATATACACATAGAAAGAAACCTAGAGAGGAGCTAGGCTTTGCTGGGTGGAGAACGTGAGTACTTCACCTTTTAAGGCCAATACATTTTTAAGATATCGCCAAATGTGTAGATGACCAGTGGATTGAAAATGAGTCCCACTCACTATAATTAAAAGTGCCATTTGGCTTAATAGCCCAAGCATAAACATTTAACAAAACAGTTATTCAAGGTCAGAAGGTCAAATTAAAATGTCAGTCCGCTTTTCATAGGCAGTGTTAAGAAGAAGTGACAGGGAGAATATAGATCACCTTTCTTCTAGGTGGAATTCGGACTGGGGCAGCTAACGGTCGGTAGTGAATCTTGGTCTAGGGCTTCAGAACTACCAGGGCCTTGCAGGGCTTAGAAATTTCAGGCACCACATATAGTCCTGAGTCTCAGGAAATAACACGTGTATGTTCAATTTGCAATGTAGTAACAATTCAAAAACAACAGGAACAAATTTGGAAAGGGAAGCACTTCAATCGACCATGATGGAGGACAGGTGGCAGCCAATGACCATTCCTGGAGATAGTTTGCATTTATTGCACATCTATACATCCCACTTGTAACATACATTATACTTATACTTAAAAATGTCTCTGAGTCTGACATGGCTTTGCAAAGTCGGATGAGGACGTTTTCAGTTGCTACATATACACATCTATCTCAGGAACCTCATCGCTGCTACAGGATCTCTGCATTTCAGTTGCACATGCACCTTCATTTTGCCTTTTAGAATATCCATTTGTACTTGCTTTTGCCTTCAGTGCACATCCCACTTGTAACATACGTTATACTTATTACTGGTCAATTTTCTGCCCTCTTGTATTTGCACTTCTGGTTAGATTCTAACTGGATTTTGTTGTACTTTACTTGTACTGTTCAATTACAATAAAGTTGAATCTAACCCAATCTATTTAGCTCCAAGTAGATTAGATTGGGTTAGATTGGGGTTTCACCATCTGTAAAAATGCACAATCTCAACTCATCCAACTGAACTCCAATACCTGATTAAATAAGATAAAAATAATATGGTATGTTGGTACAGACAAGTGTGGATACATAGGTACATGAAGCCCAACCACATAGAAAAGCAACAAAATCAAATTGCAATCAATAAATGTTTTCAGTTCCTCATTGAGAACTGACATTTTATCTTTCTGATTTCGAAAATGTATTTGAACCTGCAGATTGATTGAGTGATTGTGTTAAGATTGTGTTAAGTGTGTTCAGTGAAATGTGTAGTTTTTGTTTGTGTGTTGTTGATGGAGGGGGGTGCTAGTTGGTAACGGTGAGATGTTAGTGTGTTGTCGTAGCCTCTGTAACATTTTCACTCATTATTAGATTAGATTAGATTCAATTTATTGTCATTGAACAGTACGAGTACAGTACAACGAAATGCAGTTACCATCTCACCAGAAATGCAAATAGAAAAGGACAGGAAAGTATTAAAAACAACAAACAAGTATTGTTACAAGTGGAATGTATAGATGAGCATGGAAGGCAAATACAGTGCAAATAACAATTCTAAATGAGCAATGAAGGCAAATAGGGGAGGGATGAACATTTACAAATATTCAGTATATGTATGTAGGAAGTGGGAAATGCAGGGTGTGAGATGAGCACAAATAGCAATTCTGACTGTGCAATCGGACAAGTGCAATTATTCATGAAACCTTCATGAGTTTTTTTAATCGAGGTACTATCAGGATTCATTTAAAGTGTTCAGAAACATCTTATCTACTCACTCAAAAAGAAAATTACTACAGACACCATTCAATGTGATTGGGTTACTGTCGGGCAGAAACATACAGCACTGATCAAAAGTGTTGGGCACCTGAAAGTCAAACTAAGGACATTTATTTGGATAATAATTGTTTTAATAATATATGTGCCTAAGGTGCCTTAGGCTTTTGTACAATAGAGTGTATTTTATTTTGTGTTTTTTTTTCTAAAATGTGCGTTCTGTTATAGCCCAGCAATAACACAGCTGATTCAACGAATCATCCATACTACAGTGGGTGTTGAGGAGACTCATGAGACCGTTGGCTTACTGGTGAACTTAACATGATGAGGCACTTCAGTCCCCACCACCTAAACACTTTCCCCACTTTCTTACCACTGTCCCCACCTCCTAAACCCTGTCCCCACCTCCTTCACCCTCTCCCCACCTCCTAAACACAGTCCCCACCTCCTCAACTGTGTGCCCACTTTCTCAATATTGTCCCCACCTTCTTAACACTGTCCCTACCTCCTAAACACTGTCCCCATCTCCTCAACACTGTACCCACCTTCTTAAAGCTGTTCCCACATCCTCAACACCGTCCCCAAATTCTTAACACTGGCCCCACCTCCTCAACACTGTCCCCAACTTCTTAACACTGTCCCCAATTCCAAAACACTGTTCTCACCTTTTCAACATTGTTCCCACCTCATGAACTCTACCCCTACCTCATCAACACGGTCCCTACCTCCTCAAAACTTTTCAACACCGGGTTAGGGTTACTGTCCCTACCTCCTCATCACTTTTCAACACTGTTCCCACCACCTCAACACTGTCCCCAATTCCTTAACATTGTTTCCCACCTCATAAACTCTATCCCTACCTCCTCAACACTGTCCCTACCTCCTCAACACTGTCCCTACCTCCTCAACACTATCCCTACCTCCTCAACACTGTCCCTACCTCCTCAACACTATCCCTACCTCCTCAACACTGTCCCTACCTCCTCAACACTATCCCTACCTCCTCAACACTGTCCCTACCTCCTCAACACTATCCCTACCTCCTCAACACTATCCCTACCTCCTCAACACTGTCCCTACCTCCTCAACACTGTCCCCATCTTGTCAACATTGCACCTACCTCCTCAACACAGTGTCTACATCCTCAACACAGTGCCTACCTCCTCAACAACGTGCCTACCTCCTCAACAACATGCCTACCTCCTCAACACATTGTCTACCTCCTCAACACTGTAATGGAGTATGCCTGACATTCTCCCGGCCTCTCAGCGATGAGTGTGAAACTATTCTTACTGCCTCGGACACTGTTTAATCCAGACATGGAAAGGAATGATTAGATTTAAAAGACAGCGAGAACGATGTTCCACTGATCTGATGTACAGGATCATCTGTAACAATTACCTCCATTCAGCTCAATTTAGTCTCTGTGATAATGACTCTTTCTCTCACTCTCCATCTTTCTCCCTCTTTTTATCTCCCTCCCTCACTCTCTGTCTCACTCTGCATGCTGGGAGATTGGGTGTGTGAGGGTGGTGTGGGTTGGAGTGGTGAGAGCTTTCTGTTTCCCCATTTCTTATTATAATGTTTTCGTCTCCTTGTTATTTCTCCCTTGCAGGACATGGTTAGTTGTGTTAGCTAATTTGATTACTTTCCTTTCATTGTGAAGATTGGCAGTATTTCTAGTCAGTGCGTGTTTGTTTGGTAGCGGGGATGGCATCTCCTGTGGAGAGGTCATCCCTGTCGCGGAGAGGTTTCAGGTGTGTGCCTGAGCCGAGTGTGACAGTGGAACATGTTCTCCTCGCTGTGGGTGAACTGATTGGTTATGAGAACCTTTCCACTGCATCGCAAATGAATAGAGCAGTGGTTGTGTTTGTGGAAGAGGAGCGACTTGTCCACCGGCTGGTTGAGTCAGGTGTGGTTGTTAATAATGAATCTTTACAAACTACGCCACCGCTGTTCCCGGCATCGAAGGTTACCATATCTAATGCGCCTCCGTTCATACCTGATGGTGATCTGATGTGTGATCTCGCTCGTTACGGTAGATTCGCTAGTCTGATGCGAGAGTTGTTACATGGATGTAAAATTCTGTTGTTAAAGCACGTTACAGGAGGCAGGTATTCATGTTTGCAAAAACGTTAGATATTTCGTATCAGGTTAAGTACGAGGGGGAAACTTATATGGTCTATGCAACCATGGGTATTTTAAAATGTTTTGATTGTGGGGAGATCAGTCATAAGCGGCAGGCTCAAGGACAAGGGTGAGAGTGGCTGTGTGGGAGTCGGGGAGCACAACTTCAAGTGTGGAGAGGCCTGGGCGTTGTTCATGATGCTGACAGCCTAGATGTGGTCGCAACGGCGGCTGTTGTGAACGGTTGTTCCGGAGCGGAGGCGCTGGGGGCTGGGCCATTGGTGGTCGGAGTAGCTACAATTGGCAAGGTGGATTCTGTGGATACAGTACCTGTCTAGTCAGAGGAGGCGCTTGAATAATCATGTGGCTGTAGTGAGAAAGAGGAGAATGTCTATTAGAGGGAAGTCACTGGCTGTGAAGAAACGCAGATAGGTGATTATGGATTTTGTCCTGTATCACAAGGTGTTTTCCTTCTATTATCTGTTATCTATTGTGGCTTTCTTACTTTCAAACTCTAATTTTCCCATGGAGTCCTTGAAAATGGGTTCTTTAAATATTGATGGTGGTAGAGATTCGGAGAGCTGTGGTTTATTAAACCGTTTGGTTTTCTTACAGGAGCCCCATAGTGATGATGATAATGAGATGGCTTGGGGTATGGAGTGGGGGGGGGCAGTGTTTTCTTAGTCATGAAGGGTGGAGGGTAGGGTGTTGGTGGTTCTGGCGGAGATAGGTGATTTTTCTTTCCTGTTTGATAATGTCTATGCTCCCTGTAGAAGGGCTGAATGGGTACAGCTGTTTGAGAAACTGAGACAGGACCTGCTGCAGTATGACAGGGATTCTTGTTTTGATTGGAACTGTACTATAACACATTTGTTGGAGCAGCATTATTTGGTTGATGTGTGGAGGGATAGGAATCAGGGTGGTCAGAGCTACGCGTGGTGTATAGTTTGTGGAAGGTAGGGTCAATGTTGCTAGGCTAGATAGGATGTATGTCGGTAGGAGGTGCTGTAACAGAGTTCTGGGTTCTCAGAACTGCCCCAGTTCTGTCGGATCTACCTTGTCTGAGGTCTTACTGGTGCTTTAACGCCAAGTTGGTCCATGATGTGAACTTTTGTGAGGGGTTTAGTGTTTTCTGGGATTGTTGGAGGGGTAGGAAGAGTGATTTTGAGAGCTTAAGGCATTGGTGGGAGGTGGGTAAGATTCAGGTTAGAGTGTTTCGTCATCAGTACTCTGTCAATAGTAGTGCCAGAATCAGGACGGTGATTAAGATATTGGAGTTGGATATTCTGGCTATTGAAAAAACTCTCATTGGCCAGCAAGTGTTAGCCAAGGAGTTGAAGGGTAAGCGGACACGAGTGGGGGCCTTTTTACAAGACCAGGTGAAGGGGGTGCTCATTAGGTCTCGGTTCATAACCTGAAGTACATGGATACCCCAACTGCCTTTTTCTTCAATCTGGAGCGTAAAACGGCACAGCTGAAGCAAATGCTCCATCTGCGTCGTCCTTGGTCGCTCACTTCGGTCCCGGCGGAGATCAAGGCACTGACTGTAGATTTCTATGAGGAACTTTATGGTGACAGCAATACTGACCCTCAGTTTGTTCAGGAGATTCTACAGGGGCTTCCTAAGCTCCGGTCTGTGCAGTGTGCTGGGATGGATGGTAATCTGTCACTTGTGGAATTGACAGATGGACTGATGGACAAGTTTTATAAGAGTTTCTGGGGCATATTGGGGAGGGACCTTTTGGAGGTCTTTGAAGAATCCTATGAGGACCTAATGTTGAGGCTGGTTTCACTGCTCTGCTTGGATTATAAGATACTGTCCGAGGTTTTGGTAAATCATCTTAAAGACTGCTTGGAGACTGTCGTTCATAGGGACCAGGCGTATTGTATACATGGACTGACAATAATGGACAATTTGTTTCTTTTAAGAGATGTATTGAATATTGCCAAGATGAATGATCTGGATCTGGGGTTGCTGTCGATTGATCAGGAAAAGGCTTTTGATCGAGTGTGTCAATATTATCTGTTTGAGACCATGGAAGCTTTTGGTCTGGGCTGTAGATTTAGGTCATGGGTCAAGACGCCGTACACCGGGGCTTCTGTAATTGAAAAGGTGTGGGGGGGCTGAGAAAACCTGGGGATTTGGCAGGGTTGTCCACTCTTGGGGCTCCTCTACTCGTTAGCCATAGAACCTGTATTGTGCAGTTTGAGGGGGAGGCTGCAGGGGCTGTCAGTTCCAGGGGTTGTCAGTCCCAGGTCAGTTCCAGGGGTTGTCAGTCCCAGGTCAGTTCCAGGGGTTGTCAGTCCCAGGTCAGTTCCAGGGGTTGTCAGTCCCAGGTCAGTTCCAGGGGTTGTCAGTCCCAGGTCAGTTCCAGGGGTTGTAGGTCGTGGGTCTGTTGAGTTGTCGGCTTATGCTGATAACGGCACTGTGTTTGTCAAGGGGCAGAGTGAGGTGGACAAGTTGAGTCGTGTGTTGGGGCTGTTTGAGAGGGCAGCATCAGCAAAGGTGAACTGGGAGAAAAGTGATTGTTTGATTATGGGGAAGTGGGTTGATGTGGGTCCCCCAGACCTTCCTGGGGGGTTGGAGCGGGTAGGTGTTTTCTTAGGGAGCGCAGCTTTTCAGGTGAGAAATTGGAATGGTTTGGTGGACAAGGTTGCGGCTAAGTTGTCTAAATGGTGGTGTTATCTCTTTCCGGGGGAGGGGCCTGGTCTGTAATAACTTGGCTGCCTCCATGCTCTGGCACTGATCTGGCCCTTACTACCGAGCTATGCTTGTAGCGTGGAGACTGACTGCGTGTTCGCAGAGACATTTTGAGACCTGGACCATGAATAATGGAGCAGCCCTTGTTCCATAACCCACTTAGTTGGGCTTGACTGCTGAATTCTTCCAGTCTGAGGGACAGGTTAGTGGCTGGGGCTTTCACTGGACTGTGTGATCTGCGAGACAGAGATGGGTGGAAGTCCGCCTGTGACATGGCGAGAGAGTTGTCTGTGAAATCCTCCCGGCTGTTGCAGCAAGTCCTGGACGGAGCCGTTTCTGGGATATCGGGCTCCTTCAGGGCACTGCTGGGGAGCAGACAAAGACTGACCTCTCCATCACTGAGGCGGAATGATCTACCCCCCGTTAACGTCACGGCTGGGCTGGCTGACCAACTGGAGAAGGAGGGGTTGCTCCTGTCTTTCCAGACACCACAGCTTGAGGGTTTCTGCACCGCTGGCAAGAAGGCTCTGTATGTGGTTGATGGAATGGTGGCTCAAAGAGAACATCTTCATGGGCTGGTAGCAACGGCGTGGCCGGGTGTTTTGGGCCCAGGTTTTCCTCTGAGAGGCTGTCCCTGTATAAGCCTCCCATAGAGAAGCATATTGCCGACCTACAGTGGAGGATATTTCACAGGGCTATCGCTACAAACAGACACATGTCGCACCTTGATCCATTTGTGGGGAAGGAGTGTCTGTTCTGTGGGGAGGAGGAGACAGTTCAGCATTTGTTTTTCTATTGTTCTAGGTTGGTTGGGCTGTTCTCTGTGCTGGAGGAGTGGTGTAGGGGGTTAGGGTTGGAGCTGACCGTACACCTGTTTGTTGGTGAAACCAAGTACAGTGTGGTGAATAGGAAAAGGGATTGCCTAGTGAATTATCAAGTGGGGCAGGCCAAGCTGGAAAACAAGGAATGGATCCCAGGGCTACATTGGTGGGGTTAGTGAGGGTGGGTGTATGGACCCCAGGGCTGTGTTGATGGGGTTAGTGAGGGATCGCTTGACATTGGACATTGGACATTGGATGTTGGACATTGGATGTATGGGGTGTCATGTCTGAATTATGCACTGTGGATGGGGAGGGGCATTGTTTCTGACTTTTTAAGGAATTGTGTTTTCATAACTGCATGACTTACGGTATAGTATACCAAATAATATTGGCATTTTTACAGAAAATAAACGTGAATAAATAAAAATAACTACGATTTCAATAATATTACAGTTTTTCTGAATTGCTAAAACACTAAATCCCATTGTAAAAACTAAACTGGCTACTGCCAAAACTCTTTTATCAAATCAATCACACTGTTGTCACAACCTTAAACACTATTCATCTGTTTAGGACACAATTTGCGAATCTGAATCGCCCATTTACCAAAACTCTAAACACATTCTCAAACACAGAACACAACTTTGCAGTGTCATACACTTGTACCCAGAATGGTGCACACAGGCTACAGAAGTTAAACACAACTAACACACTGTTCTCATCCTTTACACACTACCACTCAAAATTGAAAACACATGTGTCCAATCAGTGCACACAATTAGAAAACAGTATTTCAGCCTGGTCAAATGCAAATGGCATGAGTTGATCCAACAATGGAGCAGAACAGAGGAAGAGGTGGAAGAGGTGGAAGAGGTGGAAGAGGAAGAGGAGTCTGTGTCAGAGGTGGTGGGCGAGGACAAAGACCAAGCAGATCAATAATTTCAAATGACATTCGAGCAACTGTCATAGATCATGTTCTGGTGCATGGCATGACTATGAGGGAGGCAGGGCAACGTGTGCAACCAAACCTAAGCAGGTTCACAGTGGCTTCTATAATCCGGACCTTCAGAGAAGAAAACAGGTAAAGTATACTTGTCTCAGAAAGGGGACAATGAGACAGAACTTTTCCATGGCACTGTGTTTTTAAAACATTTACTGAATAAAATGTGTGTGTATGTGTATACTTCTAACTGAATGGGGTTCTTTTTACAGAATTGAAAGACGGCCTCATGAGGGTGGAAGGACACACATGTTCTCACAACACCAGGAGACACTTGTTGTGGATATGGTCCGTCAGAACAATGCAATTCCACTGCATGAAATACAGCAGCGGATTGTAGAAGACAACGTAGATTTCGAGGGAATAAATAGTGTGAGTCTGTCAACAATTGATCGTCTCCTGCAACGCAACAAGATAAGGATGAAACAAGTTTATCGGGTACCATTTGAGCGAAACAGTGAGAGAGTGAAAGAGCTACGATGTCAATATGTGCACGTAAGTAAACTCAGTACTAGAAAGTACTGTGTAGTTTGGGAAGCAACACATGTATACATCTTACTGTGTCATTTATGGAACTAAATGTAGTTTTCACTGTGTACAGAGAATCTTAGAGCTTGACTCAATGGCTATGCCTCATGAATACATTTTCATGGATGAAGCTGGATTCAATCTAGCCAAAAGGAGAAGAGGTCGCAACGTGATAGGTCAACGTGCCATTATTGAACTGCCTGGCCAGCGTGGTGGAAATGTAACCATCTGTGCTGCCATCAGCAGCTATGGGGTTCTCAACAGTCATGTTAATGTTGGGTCATACAACACCGAAACTGCTACTAACATTCCTGGATGGTCTACGGGGTGCTCTGCTCGAGCAGAGGGAGCGCGTGGAATCTTGCCAGGGCTGGTTTCGGCATGCTAAAGGTTTCTTTCCCCGTTGCCTTGCAAGGGAGAACATAGCATGTGACGTGGATGAAGTCCTGTGGCCTCACCCAGCAGAGAGGCGTGATCCTGAGGCAGAATAAATGCTGTAAACATGTCTTTTTTTTTTTTCTCTTTACTTAACTTTTGTTTCTCTTTTCTGCTGCAGTTTTTATAAAAGCTTTATTTTATTTCTTTTTGTTTAAATCTGAGTACAAGCATAAAATGTTTCCCGCTATCCCACAGTGTTTTGCATTTATTTATGTAGTGTGTAATGGTTGCTAAGTTATGTTTGCACATTAGCTGGTTTTGTGTGGTTTTTGACGGTAGTGAGTGATTTTGATTAAAGTTAAAATGGTTTTGGGTCAAATGTTTGGTTTTGCAAGAGGAGTCAGAGGTTTTGTGAATGTAGCTTGAAAATTGGGTTTTGTGTTCACAGTATAGAGAAAAGGAGAACAGGTTTCAAGAAATGTGTCTTAGCAATTCAGAAAAACTGTAATAGCAAGCAATGAAAGCACTTGTGCTGGATATAGAGACTTAATAGCAAATTTTTAAGTTTAAAATGATTGCGACCCACCGCCCTTTGCCTCACAATAGTTTGATCCAGTGCTCAGCAGTGACACATCATGCAGCTATAACTACAGTTCATGTGTGTGAATCTGAGGGAGTCTGTTGTTGGTGGCAGATTTTCAGTAACTAGTTCAAACAAAGTATATGTTAGAATTTTTTTTTACTTCTACAGCTCAATACAATAAGACACATTTAGAACCGTCACCAATCTTCATTTTCGCTGCACTGAATTACAGGTCACACTTTGTTAGCTAGCGGTTAGCTGATGTTTGCTAGCTAGCTACAGTTACACATCAACCAGCTTTTGTAGCTCTTTGATGAGTGAAGCTTGCAATGCAATGTATTTAGTGTTCCTTACCTGGCAAGGCCACTGTTCATGTCAACCATCTGAACAGCACTCAATGCACGTAGTTAAAGTGGGGTTATTTCTGTTGGTTATGTTGGTTGGGTTCTAGTAGCGAATTGATGGCGCAAACTAAAACAGTATTACAGCACTATTTTTATTGAGAAAAAAGCTAAACGTAATCTTCAAAAATAATTTTTTCACTGATCATATTTGTCAATTATTAAATGCAAGAATCAGAATTAATAATTTGTCTAACTTATGAGAGCTTCTGAATAATTACGTAAATAAATGATTTACACACCACCTATTGTCTGATAGTTAGCGTATGTTTTATTGATACAACAATGGAGCGTGTCAGTATCTTTTGTGCTGCGATCTTTAGAAAAAGGACAACATTTTTAAGATTATTCAATAATTATTCAATAATTATTCAACCGGTAGAGGTTTGCTAATATAATTTAAGTAAAATATGTCATGCATAACTAGTAAGCAGCGTGGGGTTTTTGGAAAGCTGCAGATTAAATGTATTGTGACATCATAACCAAATTCTGGAATTCTGAGTGAGTACTGAACTCCTGCGCAAAAAAACTCATGCTAGGGGGCCATTAAGGCTTATTTGAAACGCATGCGTGAAAAGGTTAAATGATATATGATTGAATACGGATTCAGTTAAAATAACAGTTCTGGTTCTATTAGATCTCAGTGCTGCATTTGACACTGTACAGTAGATCACAGAATACTTCTAGACAGGTGGGATTGAGTAGGACCCCCCCCGGCAAAGTCTTTAATTGGTTCAGGTCTTATTCATGATTATGTTGTCACCCAATCATGAACCTGATAGGGTGGCTATGCAGGCGGAGTTCCCCAAGGATCAGTTCTTTGTCCGCTTCTGTTCAATCTCTATATGCTACCTCCAAATTCTACAAAATAACAACATTAACTTCTTCCGGATCTTAAATATTTGCACTGGCTTCCAGTCAGTTACAGGATAGATTTTAAAGTTATACTTTTAATCTATAAATTACAGAATGGTTTAGGCCCTGAATACATTTCTGATATGTTTGAAGATTATTAACCGAGCAGAGCTCTTAAATCCATGAACTCAGGTCAGCTAGTAGAGCCCAGAAGCCAAACTAAACAATGCAAAGCTGCATTTAGCAGTTATGCTGCAAAAACTGGAATAATCTACCAGAAGAACTTAGACGTGCCCCAAACATATCAATTTTAAATCCAGGTTAAAAACACATCTCTTTTAACATGCGTATGACTGAGCGCTTAAACTTCATCACAACTTACTGCTTTTACAGCTTCCTCATGGAATCTACTACAGAATTGATGGTAACACTTTATATGAAGGGGTGTGCGTAAGAGTGACATGACACTGTCATGATATTGTCATAACCATGACATGACACATGTAGGAATCATTTTGAATGTTTATGCATGTTGTCATTAGGTGTCATTCGGTTGATTATGTCATTTGTTATGCAAGGTTGACATTGTTTGGGATGTCTTTGTTATGCCAACTTGACATTAACTGAGACAACATAACCAGTCAATGTTTTTGTTATGACAAATTGACATTAACTGAGACAACATAAACTGTCAGTGTCTTTTTTTATGACAATATGACAGTAACCAAGACAACATAACCTGTCATAAATATGGTCCTAATTATCAAACTTGTAAAAACTATTTAGCCAGTATTCTGTCTTCCAAAAAAGGAACGTTGCTTATCCTGAGACTCAGCCTATTGAGCATGCATGGAAGAAATACAAATTGAAAATATTGAGTCATAGTGGTAATTGCTCGCATGAGTCACTGAAGATTCACCTCAAAATGATGGAGTGGCACCACTGGTTAGCCATACGCCATTATAATGGTGTCTTGGGCAGACCTTTCCATGATGTGAAGAAATAAGTCTAGTTAAGTTTTTTGCAGGAACATAGTTTGTACTGTAATTTTGTTAATGTTGATGCAGGACATACATTCATGTAACTAATGGTTTGCATGAACAATAGGCTAAGTAATATAAATTATTCAAGAGATAATATACATAATCCAATTTGTTAATAGTGTTTTATTTAGTTTTTCTTCTATTTCTATTTTCATTTTCGATGTTTTACCAATCGTTGAATCATTTTTCTGTAATGCAAGTTCTGATATTCAGAGGAATAACCTCTGTGTAAATGTAACAATCTACTGATGACATATAATACAGGTTCTTGTGTTGCTGCTGTAATTTAGATATCAATGCAGGGTATTATCTCACAAAAGAACTCATGAGTTTATCCAAGAGCTGGAGCGCGAGGATTGAGATAACGGGTTGTTCAGTAAAAAGTTTTGGGAACTGTAATTCATCAAGGATGAATATTAAATGCATGTACAGACATGGCAGAAATGTCCTCCTGGAGACAGCCAGGTAAGACATCGATGCAGAGATTATCTCACAAAGGGATAATAGCCAGGCTATGGTCACTGAGTGTATACATTGTTAGTATCTTTATTTTTTATATTCTTTGATGTATACATGGTAGTGTGCTAACTTGATATCATCATTTTGAATTTGGTAACATTGCAGTTTTTGATTACAATATATACTATATGTATATACACTCACCTAAAGGATTATTGGGAACACCATATTAATATTGTGTTTGACCCCCTTTCGCCTTCAGAACCGCCTTAATTCTATGTGACATTGATTCAACAAGGTGCTGAAAGCATTCTTTAGAAATGTTGGCCCATATTGATAGGATAGCATCTTGCAGTTGATGGAGATTTGAATGATTCGAACTTTGTGACATGGTGCATTATCCTGCTGGAAGTAGCCATCAGAGGATGGGTACATGGTGGTCATAAAGGGATGGACATGGTCAGAAACAATGCTCAGGTAGGCCGTGGCATTTAAACCATGACCAATTGGCAATAAGGGACCTAAAGTGTGCCAGGAAAACATCCCCCACACCATTACACCACCACCACCAGCCTGCACAGTGGTAACAAGGCATGACGGATCCATGCTCTCATTCTGTTTACGCCAAATTCTGACTCTACCATCTGAATGTCTCAACAGAAATTGAGACTCATCAGACCAGGCAACATTCTTCCAGTCTTCAACTGTCCAATTTTGGTGAGCTTGTGCAAATTGTAGCCTCTTTTTCCTATTTGTAGTGGAGATGAGTGGTACCCGGTGGGGTCTTCTGCTGTTGTAGCCCATCCGCGTCAAGGTTGTTCGTGTTGTGGCTTCACAAATGCTTTGCTGCATACCTCGGTTGTAACGAGTGTTTTTTTCAGTCAAAGTTGCTCTTCTATCAGCTTGAATCAGTTGGCCCATTCTCCTCTGACCTCTAGCATGAACAAGGCATTTTCGCCCACAGGACTGCCGCATACTGGATGTTTTTCCCTTTTCACACCATTCTTTGTAAACCCTAGAAATGAGCAGATTGTGAAATACTCAGACCGGCCCGTCTGGCACCAACAACCATGCCACGCTCAAAATTGCTTAAATCACCTTTCTTTCCCATTCTGACATTCAGTTTGGAGTTCAGGAGATTGTCTTGACCAGGACCCCACCCCTAAATGCATTGAAGCAACTTATTTTCATTTGTTTTCTTCATGCATCACATCATAAACCTTGCCTCCTACACCACTTTGAAGGAGTTTTAAGAACATACCTTCATGCTTTTTCAAAGTCTATGAAACAGGCATGGACAGGTAGATTCATAGACATGTGTGAAGCGTATATACACCAAACAGCCATAACATTATGACCACCTGCCTAATATTGTGTAGGTCCCCCTTTTGCCGCTAAAACAGCCCTGACCCGTCGAGTCCACTAGACCTCTGAAGGTGTGCTGTGGTATCTGGGACCAAGACGTTAGCAGCATATCCTTTAAATCCTGTAAGTTGCAAGGTGGGGCCTCCATGGATCGGTCCTGTTTGTCCAGCACATCCCAAAGATGCTCGACTGGATTGAGATCTGGGGAATTTGGAGGCCAAGTAAACACTTTGAACTCACTGATGTGTTCATCAAACCATTCCTGAACCATTTTTGCTCTGTGGCAGTGCGCATTATCCTGCTGAAAGAGGCCAATGATATCAGGGAATATCGTTGCCATGAAAGGGTACACATGGTCTGCAACAATGCTCAGGTAGGTGGTACGTGTCAAAGTAACATCCACATGAATAGCAGGACCCATGGTTTCCCAGTAGAACATTGCCCAAAGCATCACACTGCCTCCGCCGGCTTGCCTTCTTCGCATAGTGCATCCTGGTGCCATGTGTTCTCTAGGTAAGCCAGGCACACGCAACCGGCCATCCACGTGATGTAAAAGGAAACATGATTCATCAGACCAGGCCACCTTCTTCCATTGCTCCGTGGTCCAGTTCAGATGCTCACGTTCCCATTGTAGGTGCTGTTGTCAGTTGACACGGGTCAGCATGGGCACCCTGACTGGTCTGGGACTACACAGCCCAATACGCAACAAACTGTGATGCAATGTGTGTTCTGACACCTTTCTATCAGTACCAGCATGAACCTTTTCAGCAATTTGAGCTACAGTAGCTGTTGGATCAAACCACACAGGCCAGCTTTTGCTCCTCACGTTTATCAATGAGCCTTGGAAGCCCATGACCCTCTTGTTGGTTCACTGGACCACTTTTAATAGGTATTGATCACTGTAGACCAGGAACACCCCACAAGGGCTGCAGTCTCTAACCCAGTCTTCTAGCCATCACAATTTGGCCCTTGTCAAAGTGGCTCAGTTTCGTACACTTGCCTATTTTTCCTTCTTCTGGCACATCAACTTTGAGGAAAGAATGTTCACTTGCTGCCTAATACATCCCACCCACTGACAGGTGCCATGAGAACGGGATTATCATTGTAATTCACTTCATAATGTTATGGCAATTCATAATGTTATGGCTGATCGGTGTACATGGTATGTTGTTCAGGTTATGGGAAGTAATCCAATTTGACATTTAGTCTTTTTCTTCTTTTAAGAAAGCCAGGATTGTGTCATTAATTATGCTACAAAAAAAACTTTCCCAAGTTACTACGAACAGATATGCCTCTACAGTTATTTGGATCAAACTTGTCACCATTATTTAGCATAGGTGTATTAAACCTTGGTTCCAGATCTCAGGAAAGTAGCCTACCTCCATCATCAGCATTTCTGCACTAATACTGTCTGGTCCATAGGTTTTTACTTCTTTTGAGTCCTTTCTGGTTGTTATTTAGTTTGGAAAATGTAATGCCACCGTCCAGTTTCTTCCGTTAGTCTTTGTTTGTACATTCTAAATCTTTTAATTGATTGATGACCAGTTTTCAGTTTGGGAAAGGTTGTTTTTCTATGAATATGTTTTCAAAAAGTATTTTCCAAGTGTTACCATCATTTACAGGTCTTGTGTTTTTCCAGAATTCTCCAATTTCCTCCATAGTTCCCAAAAATATTTTTGATTGATTGACTCCTCTATTTTGTTAAGCTGATTTGTCATGTAAAGTGATTTTTTCCTTTAATTATGTTCTATATTTGTTTCGATTTTGTTGGTATGTGATAAGTTTTTTTCTGGTTTACAGGGTCTCTGTATTTTTGGGGTGATGAAAGTCTTAACTGTTTTCTGGCATTTGAATATTCATTTTTTGTGATCTCTGTGATTTTCTAGCCAATTAAATTAATTTGTCATTCACTTCATTAGTGGCTATATTATGACCATCTCTGTCTTCTTGAAATTTAATAAAAAGAAAACTGTAAATTGTGCTTTCAATATCAGTGCTATCTAATTATGTTTGATAATCTACATAGCTTGTCCTTGTCCACTTGTGGTAGGGGGTAGAGTTTAGGCTTTAGTTTTACATTCTGTCTTGGCTCTGTCTCTGTCTGCCCAGCAGGAATTGATAAACAGACATACTATCATAAAAATGATCTATGTGGACTGGTTCTTTACCAGTCCTACCATTAATACCCCCCATTACCAAAACTGTGCCTACAGACAAAAACATTATAACAGAATAAAGAAGTAAAACGCAATCTGCATTAAAATATGGCAATTCAGATGGTGGTATATTGAACACGTAAATATCTCTATCTGAGTTGACAATTTTGACAGTGTCAGGGTTGGGGAGGGCGGTGACAAGGGTGGGGAGGGCAGTGATATGGGTGGGGAGGGCAGTGACATGGGCGGGGAGGGCGGTGACATGGGTGGGGAGGGCAGTGACATGGGTGGGGAGGGCAGTGACATGGGTGGGGAGGGCAGTGACATGGGTGGGGAGGACAGTGACATGGGTGGGGAAGGCAGTGACATGGGTGGGGAGGGCAGTGACATGGGTGGGGAGGACAGTGACATGGGTGGGGAGGGCAGTGACATGGGTGGGGAGGGCAGTGACATGGGTGGGGAGGACAGTGACATGGATGGTTGGAGAGGTACTCCTCTGTCTGTATGGGGGATGAGGGGGGAAAGTGGGAGGGGCATTCCTCTGTCTGTATGGGGGAGGAGGGGGGAGAGTGGGAGGGGCATTCCTCTGTCTGTATGGGAGAGTGGGAGCGGCATTCCTCTGTCTGTATGGGAGAGTGGGAGGGGCATTCCTCTGTCTGTATGGGGGAGGAGGGGGGAAGTGGGAGGGGCATTCCTCTGTCTGTATGGGGAAGGAGGGTGGAAAGTGGGAGGGGCATTCCTCTGTCTGTATGGGGATGGAGGGTGGAAGTGGGAGGGGCATTCCTCTGTCTGTATGGGGAAGGAGGGTGGAAAGTGGGAGGGCATTCCTGTCTGAATGGGAGGTGAGTGTTGTGGGAACCAGCAGGGTGGCTCATAACAGGACAGGAACCAGGAATTGTGTTGTCCTGGGTAAATGGTGTGTATTGCAGGCCTATTACTTATTACTATTCTGGTGTTTGCAGGCCAGTATGTGGGGTTGCTGTCTCTCTCTCTCTCTCTCTGTGTTGCATGCTGGGAGGTTGGGGTGTGAGGAGTTTTGGAGGTGGCTGTGTGGTGAGAGGGCCTAGTTTCTCTTTTAAGGTTGTTTTATATGATTTTTTTCCAACTTGTAAGGTGCCTTAAAATTCTTCTTCATACCAGATTAGCGGGTAGCTTTTGGAGGGGAAGGGGGAAGTTTGTTTGGGTCTTGACGGTATGGCAGCCGCTATGGCTGCCTTGCCAGCTGGGGAGGAGGCGATGTCGCTTAGGCACGGTTTCAGGTGTGTACCGGTGGATGGAGTTAGAGTTGAGGAGGTGTTGCTGGCCGTTGGCGAACAGGTAGGTGCTGAACATATTCACTCGGAATCTAGAATGAACAAAGCAGTTGTTGTGTTTATGAAGAAAGCAGCCTTGGTAGGTATGCTTATTGCTAGTGGGCTTTTTGTTAGAAATTAATTGTTGTTTGTTTCGCCTCTTTCTACACCTTCGACTAGGGTTGTTGTGGCGAATTTGCCGCCGTTCATTACGGATGAGCAGATCCGAAAGGAGCTGGTTTGGTTTGGTAAAGTAGCTAGCGATTTTCGCGTCCTGTCGGCGGTGTTTCGGGCAGAATCAGTGAAGCATGTTGTCTTGTTTCGTAGGCAGGTGTTTATGTTTCTTAATAATGCAGATCAGCAGCTCAATGTCTCTTTTAAAATCCGTCACGGGGATGGCGTGTACGCAGGTTTTGCTAGTACAGATTGTGTTGTTTTGAATGTGGTGATCTGGGACATAAAAAGTTTGCGTGTCCGCACAGGACTCCGGGACAGGGAGAGCAGCCGGCCGTGGCTGCCTACGGTAGGTAGGGAGGGGGATCTCCCTGTTGTGGCCGGTTGTAGCTCCGGTTTGGGACAGCAGACCGGGAGGGGTAGTGGTACCCGGGAGAGTGTGGCTGGGTTGAGTGATGGTGTGCATCCCACTGTGTTAGTTGGTGTTGTTGATGATACAGAGGTTGTGGTATCGGTGGATAGTGCTGTTGCAGTGGAGAAGGTTGTGGTGGGAGATTCTCCTGTGAGGATGGTTGGGAATGAAAGGGAGTGGTGTGATGCTGATGCTGTGTTAGTGGAGGGTGTGAGTGAGTGTGGCCTTCACAAGCCAGTTGGTGGTGTTGTGGAGCGCATTGCTCCAAGGAGGAAAAAGGGTGTGAAGAAAGGTGTGGTGGAGGAGGTGTTGGCGTCCCTGGGTATTTCACCTGGCGTTGGGGAGCAGGGCCTGGGTAAGAAAAGGGTGCAGGTCAGTACAGTGTTGGGTCAGGGAGAAGAGGAGGTAGGAGAATCTGATGAAGGGGAGTGTGAGGAGATGTCCTTCTCTGACTGCTCTCTGAGTTCAGTGCTACCAGCCAGTCAGATTGAAGGCCCTACTTACACGGTAAGGGAGCTGTCTGAGTTTTTGGATGATACTAAGGGTAAGAATAAGGTAGTTCTGGAGTCCCATTTTCCTGACTCTGTGAGATTTGTGAGGTCAGTGCAAAAGGCTATGAGGACTGAGGGCCTGGGTGTCCTCTCACCTAAGAAACGTTTCCGGTTGAAGAAATGGGTCACGGCGGTGCGAAAGGGCTTGCCTTCAGGTTGGATTTTCTGACCATCATATTACCATGGCTCAGCTCTCTGTTACACCGGGGCTCCGGCATGCGTCCTACTGGAAATGTAATGTAAAGCTCTTACAAGATTTTGCTTTTTGCTCTAGTTTTCTTACATTTTGGGGGAGTTGGGGCAGCAGAAGGAGGATTATGAGTCTCTTAGTCTGTGGTGGGATGTTGGGAAGGCACAGATTCTGCTTTTTTGTCAACAATTTACAGCTTTTTCCTCAGCTGAATCTAGGAGTGTGTTTGGGAAGCTTGAACAGAACCTAAGTGAGGCGGAGGCTGAGTTGCCCGGGCAAAACGGGGAGGGGGGGGGGGGGTGGGGGCTGGTTCTGAACCTGCCTGAATTGCATAGGGATCTGGGTGCATTTTTTCAGTTGAAAGCAAAGGGGGCACTTCTAAGAGCTAGGTGTTCTATGTTGAATGAGATGGATGCTCCCAGCTCCTTTTTTGGCTTGGAAAACAGAGTGAAGAAAGGAAGCGTATGCACTGTTTACGTATGGCTGATGGTCGGGTGTCTTCTGTTGTGGGGGAGATGCAGGAGCGACCTGTGGAGTTCTATTCTGATTTATATAGGGTTGAAATGTGTGATCCTGCATGTTCCCAAGAATTGCTTACGGACCTTCCCACACTGTCGCTGTCACGGAGGACTGACATGGATGTTCCTCTGACATTGGGTGAACTCGAGGCAGCTGTCAGCCAGATGAACTCTGGCTGTGCTCCAGGACTGGATGGATTGCCAATTTAAGTTTATAAGTCATTCTGGGGCCTCATTGGTCGAGATGTATGTTGTGTTTTACATGAGTGTGTCAGGGTTGGGGAGTTGCCATTGAGCTGCTGTAGGGCAGTTTTGACTCTCCTCCCAAAGAAAGGGGACTTGAGCGACCTGAAGAACTGGCGACCTGTAGCCTTGCTTTGTGCGGACTATAAAGTCCTTGCTAAGGTCCTCGCCAATCGGCTTAAATCCCTACTGGACTCTGTTGTACATGTGGACCAAACGTACTGTGTGCCAGGTCGCACTATCACAGACAATCTGTTTTTGATCAGGGATATGTTGGATTTGTCAGGGTCTTCGAAGATGGCCTTTGGACTGGTTTCTTTGGACCAGGAAAAGGCGTTTGACAGGGTGGATCACATATATTTGTTTAGGTTGTTGTCTGCATTTGGGTGTGGGGAGCGGTTTTTGTCCTGGGTTAAAATGTTGTATGCTGGGGCTTCTTGTCTGGTGAAGGTGGGATGGGGCTCAGTAGGCCAGTCCAGGTGGGGAGGGGCATACGTCAGGGTTGTCCTCTATCTGGGCAGTTATACACTCTTGCTATTGAGCCCTTTTTGGGTGTGTTACACAGGAAACTGCAGGGGGTGGCCTTGCCAGGTATGGGGTTGAGGGCAGGTTTAACGGTGTCTGTCTACGCTGATGATGTCTCAGTCCTGTTGAAAGATGACCAGGATGTCCTGGCATTGGAGTCATGTTTAAGGGTATATGAGGGGGCATCTTCTGCCAAGTTGAACTGGGGCAAGAGTGGAGCATTGCTGTGTGGGGCATGGGGGGACAGGGTACCTCCTGGGCTTCCTGGGGGGTTGGAATGGGATAAGGAAGGGCTTAAGATTTTAGGGGTGTATTTGGGATCAGAGTGTTGGGTTACAAAGAACTGGGAGGGGGTGGCTCAGGCGGTGGTGTCTAGGCTGACGAGGTGGAGGTGGCTCCTCTCCCAGGTGTCATACAGAGGACGGGTGCTGATCATTAACAATTTGGTGGCGTCCTCCCTCTGGCATCGAGTTGTTGTTCTTAACCCCCCGGCCGGGCTGCTGGTGGACTTACAGCATCGGCTGGTGGACTTCTTCTGTTCTGGACATTATTGGCTGAGGGCGGCTGTTTTGTTTTAACCGGCCTGGGAGGGAGGTCAGGGCCTGGTGGACCTTGAGAGCAGGGTGGCAGCCTTTCGACTTAAAGCGGCACAGAGACTGTTATATCACCCAGGTGTCAGTTGGAGGGGACCGGCTTGTGCTCTTCTGAGGAGGGCCGGTGGTCTAGGGCTGGATCTGCAGCTCTTCCTCACGAGACTGCAGGGGCTGAAGCTATCCGGGATCTCAGACTTCTATTATGCAGTTCTAAAGGCCTGGGGATTGCTGAAGTTTGTGCGTGAGGACGGAGTGATACCTGGACCTTGGGTGTGGAAGGAACCCATTTTTCACAACCCGCTGATCCCTTTGGTTTCTGTCCATTCTGCAACCCTGCTTGGATGGTTACTAGCAGCAGGTATAAGGACACTGGCGGATTTACGGCAGCCCAGGGGTGGAGGCTGGAAGACCCCGCAAGAGCTGGCACGGCAGTCTGGGATTACGTCACACCGGGTGCTGGAAAGGTTCATGGGTGAGGTACAGGATGCGCTGCCGGAACCGGTGAGGGGAGTCTTCGAGTGGGCACAAGGGGAGGGGCCACCACCGTTTCCACCACTACCGCTGACGGCAGAGAAGGGAGACTGGCAGGGTGGTCGGGGGGACATATTGTCTTTTAGTTCTCCTGAACTGGATGAATTTGCAGAGGTGGGAAGCAAGTGTTTGTACTCCCTCTGTGTGAAGGTCAGGCACATTAGGGAGTTGGAGGGTGTTAGGGGCCACCACTGGCAGGGGGTTCTGGGCTCTAATGGCATGGCTGGGTATAGGTGGAGGTTGCTCTATAAACTCCCAGCTCCCAAACGGTCTGGTGACCTCCAGTGGAGGGTTTTACATGGGGCCCTGGGATTGGGGAAGGCTGTCCTTTTTGTATGATGGCTGAGACTGTCCAACATGTTTTCTCTGTATGTGCTAGATTGATGCCGTTGATGTCATTGTTGGAATCTGTGTGTGTGAGGTTGGGGGGAGTTGTTTTGTTTAGAGATGTTTGTGATGGGACCTCGATGTTCAAGGGAGAGGAATTGTGTTTTGTTGAATTTTTTGTTTGCCCAAGCTAAGTTGTCTGTTTGGTTGACAAGGAGGAACCGGGTCAGGGGGTTAGGGGTTACGGACCCAGTGTTGTTATTTAGGGGGATGGTCTCTGCACGCCTTAGGGTCGAGTTTGAATTTTACAAACTTATAGACAGTGTTGAACTATTTGAGGTTTGGGGACTTGGGGGGGCTGTTTTTGAGGTATTTGTGGGAGGTGTAGCAGCACACCATGTGTTTTTATGGGGGTTGGGTTGTGTGTGTGCTGGGGGTGGGTGGGGATTTCTTAATGTAATGTAGTCTTATTAAAGAAGGATAAAAAAATCAAAAGAAAATCTCTCTGCATTCCTCTCTTTCTGTATATATATTCCTCTCACTCTCTCATTCTCTCTGTGTCTGTATTCCTCTCTCTCTCTCATTCTCTCTGTGTCTGTATTCCTCTCTCTCATTCTGTGTCTGTATTCCTCTCTCTCATTTTCTCTGTGTCTGTATTTCTCGCTCTCATTTTCTCTGTGTCTGTATTCCTCGCTCTCATTCTCTCTGTGTCTGTATTCCTCTCTCTCTTTCTCTCTGTGTCTGTATTCCTCGCTCTCATTCTCTCTGTGTCTGTATTCCTCGCTCTCATTCTCTCTGTGTCTGTATTCCTCGCTCTCATTCTCTCTGTGTCTGTATTCCTCGCTCTCATTCTCTCTGGGTCTGTATTCCTCACTCTCATTCTCTCTGTGTCTGTATTCCTCGCTCTCATTTTCTCTGTGTCTGTATTCCTCTCTCCCATTCTCTCTGTGTCTGTATTCCTCTCTCTCATTCTCTCTGTGTCTGTATTCCTCAATCTCATTCTCTCTGTGTCTGTATACCTCTCTCATTCTCTCTGTGTCTGTATTCCTCTTTCTCATTCTCTCTGTGTCTGTATTCCTCTCTCTCATTCTCTCTGTGTCTGTATTCCTCGCTCTCATTCTCTCTGTGTCTGTATTCCTCGCTCTCATTCTCTCTGTGTCTGTATTCCTCGCTCTCATTCTCTCTGTGTCTGTATTCCTCGCTCTCATTCTCTCTGTGTCTGTATTCCTCTCTCTCATTCTCTCTGTGTCTGTATTCCTCGCTGTCATTCTCTCTGTGTCTGTATTCCTCTCTCTCATTCTCTGTGTCAGTATTCCTCTTTCTCATTCTCTCTGTCAGTATTCCTCTCTCTCATTCTCTCTGTGTCTGTATTCCTCGCTCTCATTCTCTCTGTGTCTGTATTCCTCTATCTCATTCTCTGTGTCAGTATTCCTCTTTCTCATTCTCTCTGTGTCTGTATTCCTCTCTCTCATTCTCTCTGTGTCTGTATTCCTCGCTCTCATTTTCTCTGTGTCTGTATTCCTCGCTCTCATTCTCTCTGTGTCTGTATTCCTCGCTCTCATTCTCTCTGTGTCTGTATTCCTCTCTCTCATTCTCTCTGTGTCTGTATTCCTCTCTCTCATTCTCTCTGTGTCTGTATTCCTCGCTCTCATTCTCTCTGTGTCTGTATTCCTCGCTCTCATTCTCTCTGTGTCTGTATTCCTCGCTCTAATTCTCTCTGTGTCTGTATTCCTCTCTCTTGGTCTCTCCTCAGTATTCTTTGCCTCAGTCACCTAACAGATCTCATGTGGTGACTCGGAGGACTTAAAATGTAAAAAAAAGTATTGCCCCCTGTGGTGTCTTTTTACTTCACTGAATCACCCCTTCAACCACATCCCCGGAGGCACTCGCACACACACACACACAGGCAGCCATACTCACACACACACATTCACACACACACACACACACACACACAGGCAACCATACTCACACACACGCGCAAACACACGCACATACACGCACACACACCCTGTAGATATGGCATTAATTGGTTGAGAGATGAAAGTCATTATCTCAGGTAATTAATACCCTGGGTGGAGAAGAGTGGAGAAGGGAGAAAGAGAGAAAAGAAAGGGTGTGTAGAGAGAAAAAGTGAGGAAAAAGAATGAGAGAGAAAGAGAGAGAACACAATAATTCATCTCTTTAATGTGTTTTAATTGGAGGGGCAGGGTTTTTAAGGCTACAGGCTCATAAAACCTTCCTGGCAATGCACACATAGTTTCACTTGTAAGTTCCCTGTTGATCCAGGAGGATCAATCATTGGATAATCATTCATGGTTGAAGTGGTCTTCCATGGTTTAAATGTTTTCGACTGTTACATGTTTGCCTAGTTAGCTAGTTAACTGGGTAAATGTTAAAACAGAATGTCACTTTTTCAACACATCTTTCAAGTTAAGATAATACTTCAGGGTGGTTGGGTTAAATGCTAAAATTAGTTAGTACTTCAGGGTGGTTGGGTTAAATGCTACGATGAGGTAATACTTCAGGGTGGTTGGGTTAAACGCTAAGATGAGGAAATACTTCAGGGTGGTTGGGTTAAACGCTAAATGAGGAAATACTTCAGGGTGGTTGGGTTAAACGCTAAGATTAGGTAATAATTTAGGGTGGTTGAGTTAAATACTAAGATGAGGTAATACTTCAGAGCGGTTGAGTAAATACTAAGATGAGGTAATCCATTCAAAGTGGTTGAGTTAAAAGCTAATTTTAGAGGTTGGTGCATAGCTGAATTTAAGATTAGATTAGATTCAACTTTATTGTCATTAAACAAGTACAGTACAACAAAATGCAGTTAGCATCTAACCAGAAGCACAAATAGAAGAGGGCAGAAATGTACAAGTGTTAAGTATATATATATATATATTTATTAAGTGGGATGTATAGATGTGCAATGAAGGCAAATGCAGTACAAATGGCAACACTAAATGTGCAATTAAGGCAAATAGAGGAGGGCAAAAAAATGTACAAGTATTTAATATGGTGTACGTTACAAGTGGGGAAAATAGTTGTGCCGGTACAAATGGAAGCGGGGCACCCGTGAGGTGCTGGGTGGGTTTCAGCACCCGTCACAGGGCCTTCTGATTGGCAACAGAGCAACTGCTAAACCACACTGTGGTGCAGTTAGTCAGAATGCTCTCAATTGTGCAGCGATAAAAGTTCACAAGTATCTTTGAGGAGGCCTTCTTCAGCCTCCTCAAAACGTATAGGTGCTGGTGTGCCTTTTTGACCAGGGCTGAGGTGTTGAGGGTCCAGGAGAGGTCCTCGGCGATGTGGACACCCAGGAATTTGAAGCTGGATACACACTCCACCTCAGTGCCATCAATGAGAACGTGACTGCAGCTTAAAGACTGCAGCTTAAAGACCTGTGAAAATGCTAACTTTGGGTCAAAGATTAGGTGTTACTTCAGAGAGGTTGAGTTAGGAAAGGTAGGTTTTGTTTAAAACACAAACTACTCCATATGAACACGTTGAGGAAACAACGCCTTTATGTCCCAGGAAGAATCCATCCCACTTGATTTTATAGTGCTCACCACTGCCCCTAATGGCAGGTTGTCATGGTGATGGCCAATGTCCTAGGGATCGGTGCAGACACACTGGAAATGCGGTCTCCTTGCTGCACACACACGCACACACACACATACACACGCAGCAAAGAAACACACAAACACACCCTAGGTTGACAAACTCATTAGTGATAGTAAGGATATTCAAAGTAGCTATCAGCAAAAATTAAATGAAGTAGCTTTTAGAAAAGATTCAGTGAAGTAGCTATCAGAAATAACTAGATGAAGTAGTTTTTAGAAAAGATTCAGTGAAGTAGCTTTCAGAAATAACTAAATGAAGTAGCTTTCAGAAAATATTCAGTGAAGTAGCTTTCAGAAATAACTAAATGAAGTGGCTTTTAGAAAATATTTAATGAAGTAGCTATTAGAAATAACTAAATTAAGTAGCATTTAGAAAATATGTAATGAAGTAGCTATCAGAAATAACTAAATTAAGTAGCTTTTAGAAAAGATTCAGTGAAGTAGCTATCAGAAATAAATAAATGGAGTAGCTTTTAGAAAGGATTCCGTGAGGTAGCTATCAGAAATAACTGAATGAAGTAGCTTTTAGAAAAAATATATGAAGTATCTATTAGCAAAGATTCAATGAGGTAGCTATCAGCAAAGACGCAATTAAATAGCTATCAGAAATAACTTGTAGAAGTAGCTATCATCGAAGTCAGAGCAAGCATTCGTTCACAAAGGTAGGATGGCCAAGACACCAGAGGGGGTAGAATAACTTTGGCAGAGATGCAGGGTTTGAGCATTGCCTCAAGGTAGGGAGGGGTGGTTCCCCTACTCTTCAACCTGCACCGTGGTCTTGTAGTGGCTGCGAGCCTTAACTGGAGTGGAATGAAAAAGGCGGAGGGAAATTAATCAAAGGCAGATGTCAGAAGGTTGAAGTCGGCCGTAATAAGTGGTGAGACATCGCCAAGAAATTAGCTTATCAAGGTGTCAAGTTCATTGAGGAAGTTTCCAAAGGCATCTGGCAGATGATGAATGACATAAAAGGTTGAGCTTCAATGGACAAGCGACACTGACAGCATGGAGGACCAAATTAAAACAGTCAAAATGTAACTCCGTTAATAAGATAACAATAATTGTATACAAAAGGGCAGAGACCATCTCCGCTGCGCTGTGAGAAAAAGCCTCACTGATGGACCCATTTGAAAAAAAGGACCCAATATGGGGGAGTGGGGAAGCCTTTTGAGATGCATATAATTGAAAACTAACAGCGTTGTGCACTGTTACATCCCAAGAGAAAGGAACTGAGAGCTGACGCCTGTTACAATGATCATTCAGTCACGTATGCATTAAATCGTCAGATGATGACTGACACCATAGTCACTTTAAACTGGTTCTAACATCTGTCTTTCGTCTTGATCTTGTCTGAATTTTTACTGTGGCCACATGTTCAAAGGAGACACACTGTCCTCGGATCGGACTAACAAGATCATGACAAAGACACTGAGACGCCATTCGTTTTTAATGTGTTTGAAACCTATCTGAAAGTAATAGGGCATTCATCGTACTGTACCCCCTTTAGCAGAGCCATTGTAAAGTTTTCTCTCATAGTGCATCAACGTTTTCCACAAATAGTCCATGTTATTCACCGTGTTATTCAAGAAATGCAAAGGAAATTACAGTCAATGCAAAATAAACATGAAATAAAGTGTGAGTTTGGATTCTGTTTTGCTTCAGGTGAACTGCGTCCTCAGTGTTGGTTTAATCACTTTTCCATACTAACTATTAACCCTCAGGGTGAGATGGGGTCTCTTGCCCCCCTTAAGTACAATGTCTACTTGCAAACACAACAATGAAAATGTTGGGGAAGAAATGGTATGTGGATGATTAGGCTTAGGCGAATGAACTATAAGGGAACCAAA
Organism: Esox lucius; assembly: GCF_011004845.1. Classification (NCBI taxonomy): domain Eukaryota; kingdom Metazoa; phylum Chordata; class Actinopteri; order Esociformes; family Esocidae; genus Esox; species Esox lucius. Next base: position 37,533,856 of record NC_047575.1, read on the forward strand.
TGGATGCGATTTATACTTTTTTTGATATTTGATGACATTTTGTTTTTAGAAAATAGTTTGGGGTAACCAATGAGTGTAGTTACCCCAATAGGGTTTTACACATGTTTTACAAATAATTTAATCTGTTTTATGCATATTTTATTTGTAATTAATACATATTACAGTTAGCAAGCACAAATTAAGCTCATGATTGTACAAATGACATGCATAACCATAAAATATGGTCACACAGATTTTTGTGAATTACATGGGGGGGAGTTACCCCAGGGGACTAGTTACACCCTACTACCAGGTTCAAATGTCCCTTTGAATTTGTGTAAGTCATGATGAGGCACATTTGAAACAGTTTCTAACAAATCTTGAAATGTGTTTTCCCCTACGACCAGCTATGACCCTATCGCTATAAGTCATTACACCCAGCAACCCATGTGTCTTCTGTTCCCACCGAAGACACAAGCTGTTAATGATTCATTATAGAACAGTGATTAATCTGCACAGAAAAACTATGGAGAATTAATTGATTCTCCACAAACAATCATGGCCAGAATGAGATGCCTTACTGAGCTGCTTATTATCTTTTTGAAGGGATTCCATCGCTCCCCAGCATAAGGCCTTCATAAAGGAATTTGATGGGTTTCCATCACTCCCTGGCATAAGGCCTTCACAGTATAATTTGATGGGATTCCATCACTCCCCAGCATAAGGCCTTCACAGAGGAATTTGATGGGTTTGCATCATTCCCCAGCATAAGGCCTTCACAGTGGAACTTGATGGGATTCCATCACTCGCCAACATAAGGCCTCCTCAGTGGAATTTGATGGGTTTCCAATAATGATATGAGGTATAAATTCATTAAATAAAGTGTAATCTATATTGAATACATTTCAACTGGTTTCCCTCTAGTTCTCATTCTCTGATATGTATGGCAGTTGCCTTTTACAAAAGTCTCCTTCAGAAAAAATATCTAACACCCACACAATCAAGACTGTATTTCACGGCCAAAGGAGGGCTAAGGCTGCATTCCACGACCAAAGGAGGGCTCAGGTTAATAAATAATAATAAAATACAGTATAGAGTGTCTCTCAATAGTACCCTTGGATTTTTCCACATATGCATGCATGTTTCTCAACCCTGCTCCTAGACGTCTGCATGTTTTAGATCTCTCCCTGCCTTAACATACCTGATTTAGCTAATGAAGGACTTGATAATGAACTGATCATTTGAATCAGGTGCGACAGAGCAGGGAGAGGTCTAAAACATGCAGGGCATGGGGGTGCCCAGGAGCAGGGTTGAAAAACATTGTGTTACAGCATGAAATTAAAATGGATCTAATTAGAATTTGCATCTATAATGTCAAAGTGAAAAATAAAATCTGCAAATTGTTCTAAATTAAGTACATATATAATACAGAAAATAATGTATTATTTAAATATTCACTCCCATTCCTATGACACACCTGGCTGGGCTGGGGTGCAACCAACTGTCTTTAGAAGCAAAATAGTTAGTTGAATATGGGAGCGAACTATGTGCATTTAAGGTGTTTCACATGATGTCAGGTAAAATACAACTGTCCCTGGGAGGTACCACAGTTGGTTATTAATTATTAAAACAGTTGGATATTTACGCCAGCCTTACACTGCTATAACCCCATTCCTACTGTGAAGCATGGTGGTGGCAGCATCATGCTGTGGGGATTTTCTACAGCATCAGTGCCTGAAAAGCTTGTGAATATAGAGGTGGATATGAATGCAGCAAAATACAGAGGAATCCTGGAAGGAAACATGTTGAAGTCTGCAAGAGACCAGGGACTTGAGAACATATGGCCAAAGACACAGTGGAGATTTTTTTAAATAAAAAGATCCATGTCCCGGATTGGCCCAGTCAAAGCCCAGACCCCAATTAAATTGAGAATATGTGAAAACAGTTGAAAATTGCTGTTTACCAAAGGTCTCTATCCAACTTGACAAAGCTTGAGTCATTTTGCACAGAAGAATGGGTAAAAACTGCTGTGTCCAGGTACAAAGCTGGTAGAGACTTACTCAAATAGACTCACGGCTATAACTGCTGCCAACATTGCCTCTAACATATTTTGACTGAAAGGGGTGAATACATATGTAATTTTCTGTTTTGTATATGTAATTCATTTAGAGCAATTTGTACATTTTATTTTTCACATTTTATTTTAATAAACAAATGTTATCTTGTGTTTATTAGTGTCAAAACCCCAAATTTAATCAAATTTGACTAAATGTTGTAACAATACATTTGGAAATGTCAAAGGTTTGTGAATACTTTTGATTGGCACTGTATTTCAGTTAATAAACATGATTTATTAGACAAACATTTAAAATTGCTAAATACACCTACAAAGACCCCTCAAACACATTTTGATATCCTTTTACTCTCTTCCCTAACTTGCCAACGACCTCAAACAGATATGATATTGTGTTGTCATGGAGATAGCCAGACTGTCAATCACACACTCTACACTATGGTGTTGCCATGGAGATAGTCAACTGGAAGGCTGCCTGAGCACGTTAGTGAAACTACTAACTACCAGATGGCTCTCTGAACATGTTAGTGAAACTAGTAAACTACCTGATGGCTCTCTGAACACGTTAGTGAAACTAGTAAACTACCAGATGGCTCTCTGAACACATTAGTGGAACTAATAAACTACCAGATGGCTCTCTGAACACATTAGTCAAACTAGTAAACTATCAGACAGCTCTCTGAACACGTTAAACCTTTGACGCATACGATCACACCAGTGTGATCAGTCTAGAGTGGTCCCTGAAGTGTACGATCACACTGGTGTGATTACAACGTATTGTTTAGTACGCACTATTAGCACACCTAGGTACAAGTAACATAACAATGGCTGGTCAGACCGCGCTGTTATTTACTCACATTTAGCTCAAACAGTGTTTATAACTTTATTTCCTAATTGTAATTGTTTCAAGACCACACTATGATATTAACCAGGTAGAAAGCATTCAAATCTGTTGGTACTTACGTACCAACAGACAGCCAACACTAATACATAAAAACAAATGATATTAGCGACTACTATAGAGCATCTTAACATTTCCTGGAAGAGCTGACAACCGATAAAAACCTTCTAGAAGTTACTTTACCCGTTGTGGGCGCCGCTTTGCTTTTTATATAGTTTATTGACCTGAATTACAGGTCACGCTTTGTTAGCTAGCGGTTAGCTGACATTTGCTAGCGGTTAGCTGGCGTTTGCTAGCTAGCTACAGTTATACATCAACCAGCTTTTGCAGCTCTTAGAATTAGAGTCAACGAGAGAAGCTTGCAATGCAATATATGTAGTGTTCCTTACCTGGCAAGGTGACTGTTCAAATGCTGGAACTCTGAGTGAGTACTGAAGTCACGAGCAAAAAAACTCACGCTGGGGGGTCGTTAAGGAATATTTGAAACTCACGCGTGAAAAGGTCAATGATCTATTTTGTATTAGTGGTTGTCACAGTAAGATGTCCAGTATACAAGGATACAAATGTTTTGCAATTCTATTGAAATCGATTATAGTTTTAATGAGTGTTTGTTTGTGATTACCCCTTCCTGTTGATCGATTTTAGTGGTTACGTATAGTTGTTAAATAATAGAGAATCCACACAAATCAAGGGAGAAAATACATTCTGTATTTATTGGAATAATGCAGCAGAGTTGTCCACTGAAGAATCAAAACTCCCCTTGTCCGTATCATGATCTATGCTACAATATTATACAAAAGACTCACATATATCCTTTGTACCTGTGAAAAATTATATGTTTAAATAGGGAAAGATTCACTATCCAAACATATCAGGATAGCCGTCATAATGTAGATCATTAGGCATCATCACAAAATATGTCAAAGTCCAATATTGGGATTGTCATCGTACAGAGTTTCCCACCTGTCTTGCAAGAAAGAAACCTTCATACATATGAAATCACCATATCAGTTCATTTAGGAAAATCTTAGATTGTAAGGAATGAAGTTAGTTTCCAATCAAGTGTCCTTTAGTTCTTCTCTTCAGTCTTCTCTGTCTTTTATCAGTGATGTAAAGTTCCAATATCAGTTATTGCAGTCAGTGTGATGTGGACTCAGCAAATTGCCGGGTTGTTCGAGAAAGTTGAGAAAGCGTAGGTGTGTAGTGGAGTAGTGAGTTTCCAACACTTCACTAATTCAAGATTAACACCACAACAGTGTCTTCCACTGTGTGTGGACCATGTCTAGTCAACTGGCCCATGGTACTCTGACCTGTAGTATGTGGAGTCCTTCAGGTGGATTGTCCTTTCATCTCGATGTTGATGATTCATCCAGAAATGGAGTGTGAAGCCATGTGAGTGGTCAGGAGGATTTAAAACAGATTCGACCAGTGTGGTTGTAGAAATCCTTCTTGAACATGTCGCTGGTACTCACACTCTGTTGTCTGTATCCAGTTGGTGATGTGATGTATCATCAGAAAAGGGGTTGTGATGTCCTGATCTGTTGAACCTATAACTGCAAAACAACGATTAGTGTTGTTCAACAGACCAAACTACCATCCGCTGGGTATTGTTCCGTCAACTCCCAACAATGAAGACAATAGATCAGTCCTGAAAACTCTTGAGGATCCATCATTAGAGTGAAGCTTACACCCCATTAAGATAAGTTTCCATAAAAGTCTATGTATTCCATAATAGTCTAGGGTATTTTCTCACAAAAGGACTGACAGGTTTATCCAAGCGCTGTAGCGCGAGGATTGAGATACCGGGGTGGTTCAGTAAACAGTTTTTGGAACTGTAATTCATTGAGGATGAATATTAAATGCATGTACAGACATGGCATAAATGTCCCGCTGGAGAGAGACCAGTAAGACATTGACGCAACGATTATCTCACAAAGGGACTGATGGGTTCATCCTAGCGCTGGAATGTGAGGATTGAGATACCGGAATGTTGAAGTTCATGCAGTCCCCCTGGAGACAGCTGAGTTAGAGAATTGTAACAATCTGACTGTTTTCATTCCGTTGCATTCTGTATTTTTTATTTTCATTGTAAAGCACATTGAATCGCTTCTATGTATGAATTGTGCTATATAAATAAACGTTCTTGCTTGCTATGTCAAATTTCCTTTTCCATCAAGAACTGACTTGGTTGATGTTTGATTCTTCATGCTGTATTTATGCCCAATAGCAACTAGCAGTGGAATAAGATTGTCCGACTTGACTTTGCTTAGCCAAATCCGAAATGGTTAGATCTATTCTATTCAACCATAAAAAAAATTGACCTTACCTCAAACAAACAATTTCCAAATAAACAAATTAAAAACAAATCCTGTGAACGGAAGATGTGAAACATAACAGATCCCAATGCTCTGTTATAACTGGAAACTGGAACAACTCAATTTATCATGTAACTCTTTATAAGCTCTAAGCTCAACTCTTTCCAATCATAATCAATTATCATATCATACATCCACCCTGCTTTCACTTCATTAATTCACAGGAGGCGCCATCCTGAACCCGCACTGGCCATCCTTTTGGGACGGACAAGAAAAATTGGTAATAGGTATGGATCTAGAATTCATTCAATGAGGAGTTGCATACTGTATATTCATCAAAAAACAAGGTGGAAATGTTAAAAACACGAATATTCATGAACACAATCAAAGACATCAATATGACAGTCACTTCTGTGAAAGGAAACCATATAACCTATTGACAAATTTGTCTTACAAATTTGGTCCACACCTACGGATTACCTGGTTTGGGGGGCCCATTGCTGTCCCTGTCCTTGTCCACCCGGTCATACTTCTGACCTAGTCTAAAACCAAATAGCCTCTGGATTTAGCCCAGAGAAATGTATTCATTATTCCAATTGGACTCTTAATATCTCACCCGGCACAGCCAGAAGAGGACTGGTCACCCCTCTGAGCCTGGGTCCTCTCTAGGTTTCTTCCTAAAATTCAGCCTTCTAAGGGAGTTTTTCCTAGCCACTGAAATTCAACACTACTGTTGTTTGCTCCTTGGGGTTTAAGGCCGGGTGTCTCTGTAAAGCACTTTGTGACAACTGCTGTTGTAAAAAGGGCTTTATAAATAAATTGGATTGATTGATTGATATAGCAAAACAGCTCTCAAATTTGACTCTTCCTCAGTACCTTCCCACAGGTCTGTGAAATTAGCTATCATTCATTCATAAACTCCTGTAGTTTCTTGACACATTCCTAACTTAATTGATTTGCCCTCAAGGGGATAAAATGCTCAGCTAAATTGTAGGAGAGAAAAAACTCCAGCCCAAGTTGCAGTGGTTTACCTGCTGCAACCACCAGGGTGATTCTATTAGCATATCTACAGCGCCCAAATTTAGCAATGGCCAAACAACCAAATTTAGCAATGGCCAAACAACCTTGTGACAATGTCTTAATTAACCTTCTACATTTAAGGGACATTTTCCAACTTTGATACATTTTTATTTTAAATAGTGACGGTCATCCAAATGCTAAATCATATTTTGACCCTAAAATGGTTCTGACATCAACAGTGGGGGATGTCTTTAGGTCTCTACCCTCACTTCAGTTGGTTTCAATATGATTAATTTCAATGTTAAAGCAATTGAGAAGAAAATAAATTTAGTTTTCACTTAATGTTTGATTATCCCAAAACTGAACATGCTTGTGTTGTGGACTTACCACAGGTGAAACCTAACTGAAATTAAACCCTTTGTAATAGGCTACCCTGATTTAATGGGAAACAATGGTAGGGGCCATCCCAGGTGGTCTACCCCCCTTCCTGGAGCCTGTGTCTTTACCCAGTTATGGTGAGCCAGAAATAAAGGCCAAATGCATTGTTTAATATATATTACATTTAAATTTCCACACATTAAAATCGAACACAGTCCTCAGACTGTCTGTATTCTTTCAACTAAGCCGATATCCTTTGCTAAATGAAGGTTCTGATTTATTGTCCTATCCTAGTACAGTAGCAGTCTGTAACAATGTGTGTGTCATAGCTACACAGCAACTCAACATTAGGGTGGAAATTAAGAAAACTCATAAGAATGGTGATGTTTACAGAACACAGATGTATGATACCACTAAAATCAAGGTACGGTGAGTAATCCAAAGGACACTCAATGTAGGCCTTAAACACTGTTACATCAATACCCTATTTGTTTATTAGTCAATTTATCATTTTAGAATTTAAACTCCATTAACAATTATCAGGCAATGGTTTTAAAATACCAGTATTATCTCAGTTATCATTGGTGAACACAAACAAAGATAAACTATATTATTTAACCAAACTCAGTTCAGCATTTAAAATATTATCTAATTTAATTGTGGGGAATAAACTCGCTTTGGCTGTTTTACCCTCTTTCATAGGCTATGACTATAGTGGATTCAAATTTAGTCCTCGGAGGACACAGAGCGTTTTCTTAAGACTATCACCATGTGGATTCTGCATTCTACTACTTTATAGAGAGAAAACATTATTTATATTACACAATATTTTACCTTTTTTAAGAAAAGCATGAGACTATTTTACTCGATTAGAAAATCATAATTGTACACATTTCTAATTTATCACTCGGTTTAGATTTCCCTATGTGTACTAGATAGCAACTCAGCACACGGCAGCAGATTACCATGCCCAACCACATTGTCAATAAATGCGTTTGGCTCAAAATTACATAGTGAATATGACAAAGCACAACAAAACAGGCTATTCCTTGAATACCCATCAAACAAGCTTTAAACCATCAAAGTGCTTTTCAAAGTACATGTAATATTCAATTAAATAAACCTGGCTATTAACAAAGAATGTGATCAGGTTTCCTTGATTAGTTCCAGCTTCATTTAATATTTAGGTACGATACATTTTTGGAAATAAACATTTAAGAACTCTGAATCAATGATTATGAAAGCTCACATCAGTTCCTTGTATCGTCCATGATTCATCTGGTGACTACTGTTGGTTGGCCATTTTGATTGTCTCCTTATTTGTCTCTTTTCCCGCCTTTCGACTGTTGTCCTTTCTCGGCCATCTTAACTTTCCTTTGTCTTTTCTCTTCATATGTACCACACTCTCCATCAGGCCACACACAACTTCCTCTGAGTCCATCTGGTTTTGCTGGAAAACTATTTTTTTCTTTCTGTCGATATCGATTCCTTACATCGTTGTTAATTATCCTTTTTCCTTCTTGGTGGTCTTCTATTCGCGCCATTATATTTAAATGTGAACGCTTCAAGCACGTTAGAGGATGCAGTCCTCCTTCTCCCGTTGTATTTGTACAACTGGACAGCATTATATTTTACTTGTACAAGTCACTGTATGATCGCTGAAAACAGAATATTGCATAATGGTCTCGCACAATTAACAACAATCAAGCTTCTGCTCACTATTCCACTAGTGTGGCCTCTCCTAATTTGTTCAACCGCTGGAGTGGTTCTACACGTGATCATACGTGGCCTAGATGACAGGGTTAAACTGGGTCTAGGTTTGGCTACCAAATTCTATAGTGATTAAGTATCACAGTAAGTGTTTTCTCTGCTCTCAGATTTGTCCACCCCTAGAGAGTTGCACGATAGAACTATTCGTCGTGCCCTAGACACAGACTAACTAGGTGTTCGTGGACTACCTAAGATACAGCATTACTTGATTTGGTCGATAAATGGTGTAGGCTTTTCGACTCCCCAACTGGTCAACTGTTCACGGGAACCAGGAACAGAAAAGCCAACGTCCTTGCGGAAGTGTGCAGTCAGCTTCAGCGTGTCAGGATCTCCAGCAAAAGACTGTTTTGAATCGAAAGTCCAACCAATGCGGCTCACAGCACCAACTGATAGATTTTAGCAGTTATGTATAGTGGTTAAATAATAGAGAACCCACACAAATCAAGGGAGAAAATAATCTTCTCACTGTAATGCTGGTTACAAGCTGATATATTCATTTAAGGGGGCGTCTACCTAGCGAAGATTATGTTTACAAGACAGTAACCCCCCCCCCCCTGCCAGATATTCACAACCCTGTTCACAACCTGGACCATCCAGGGCCCTTAGAATGGAAACCTTTGATTTGATTCTCAGCTGTTGATACTGGTCCCAGGTCTGGCTGTGCTATTTTGGTAATCAAGGCGTCCTCTTCTGTCTCCACCTCCACTCATTCCTCACCCTTCCACTGTTCTCCCTCTCACTCTTGAGCTACTCTCTTGTTTCTCTCATACTTTCTCTCACTCTCCTTTCTCACTCCCATCTCTTCCTCCTCACGTCTGCTGTCATAGTAACCTCTAGGTGATCCAACTGCTGAACATTCTGCTGTATGTCCAGAAACAAAAACAAACTTGTGTATGTGTAGGTGTGTGTTTGTGCGTGAGTCCTAAGAGCTGTCCATAGCATCTGCTATTGGGCCTCCTCTCAAACACAGATGCCAGCATCCTACCAAGAAGCATTGTGTAAGAATGAACCAACTACTTTTTCCCCCTGTATTTCTCTGTCTTTCTCTCTCTCTCTTGCTTTTTATGGGGGAGTTTTCTTCTACATACAAGTTTAATTTTCTGTTACTGTGGGAATCCATGTTTTCTATCTCCTAACCTTAAACCTAATCTTAACCTTAATAGCTATGGACCCAACATGTATTGTGTTGTACCTGGATCAAACATATTTTATTATCTCTTAATGTGAATGATAAGAGTGGATTTCCCCCCAGCCTCCTGTATCTCTTCCTGGTAGGATTCCTCGTTTGAAAGGGAATGCTTTTCTCTGTGACACTGTTGGGGGCAGGGCGCTTTTCTCTGTGACACTGCTGGGGGGAGGGATCTTTTCAGTGTGACACTGCTGGACCAGATGGGGGTGCGGGGTTTTGGGGCATCTGACATTTACAATGGCCCTCCCTTGTCAGCATACTAATGACAAGGTTTTTTTGAAAGCCATATAAAATATGCCTCTTGATCGCAGCACTTGCACGTGAGGCAGAGAGAAAAAAGGGAGGGTAAAAAAGAGAAAAAGAGAGAATGAGAATGAGTGAATAATAGAACTTCATTTTTACTAATCCTATCCCTCTGATGGACACAATTTGAGTGTATACTTTGATGCTCTTCGTGCAGTTACACTCCTGGCCAGAAGGGGCAGACAAACACTGAGTTTAAAAACATTAGTTTGAACCTGATGGTGTGTATCTGAGTTGGGGTAGCTCACAGTTCATACCACAGGTAATGCAACACAAATGAATACAAGAGCACATGATTCATTTACCCAAAACAATAATAGAACTCCTACCCTTCGAAGTCTAGAGTCTGCTAACATAGCTTTCCAACTGGTTAGGTTAAAGGTTTCGGTTAGGGTAAATGCTAGGCATTACAATTTTTCACAGTTGCAAACACACTAAACCTGGTTCTATGAACAAAGCATTTTTTTTTCATGAACCCCAAGAGGCCGTGTACCACAACCCATAAGCACTATTCAGCTGTTTTCACACATATCTCAGTTCCATTCACACTGTTTTGCCAAACTCTACATACAGCTCTCTTCATAAAGCACACTTGTCACCAAGATGTCATGTAGAAAAACACTGCCTTTCTATAACCAAACTCAAATCATCACAACTCTATCACTCTCAACAAACAGTTGTCATGATGTAAACACTAACAAGTATAATTAGGCAACAAGCAGTCAGGGTGTTGGCTTGAGTAAAAGAAGGCCACAGGTCAACTCCCCTGTGTTTTGGACAACATCAGACAGATACACAGGAAGTGTAATAAAGAGAGGAGGTGGACGATTGTCAGGAAAAAGATCAAAGAGCTCTAAAACATTTGTGATGCCGTGCTTGACCATGTCCTTGTACATGGTTTGACAGTGAGAGAAGCTGCTCTGAGAGCCTTTCCCCTGTTGCATCAATCAGGACTTTCAAAGATGACAGTAGGTGAGCTTATCTGCCTACTGTGCTGACCGCCCTGTTTTCTGACCTCTGAACCTGTGTATTAGCAATTGCTTTTGTGTGACGTTAGAGCCACATTTTTCATTTATATGCCTGATAATGCGGTTTTGAGTATATATTTAGTTTGGGGTGAGAATTCTGCTGTTGTTGTCGATGTGGTGAGTTTCAGAAGGTGTAAATATAGATTTGAGAAAATATAGAAACACATTCAGGCCATGTGCGTTTGCAGTCGAGACACTTACTGTTATATTCCTCTCTGAGTAAACTGCGTTTCAGCACAGTTTTGCTGTTATTAGAGAGACATTTACAGTTATATTTCTCTAACCATAAATTTGCTGTCATCAAAAAGTTTTTCTCGTATTTTCTTTTTAGCGATGGAATCAATTTATATTTACTGCCAGTCCTATGTGTTTAACTTCCACAAAAGCACACACACTTTTGAACACCCCCAAGCGCCTGTGTGTGTATGAGTCTGTGTGTGTGTCTGTGTGAGTTTGGGTGTGTGTGTGTGTGTGAGTGTGTGTGTGTGTGTGTGTCTGTGTGTGTGTGTGTGTGTGTGTGTGTGCCTCAAGGGTAAAGCAGCGTAAGTGTGTCTAATTAGCAGAAAGCTCTCACTCAGCGATTCTCCCGACTTTAAAGTCTGATTCATCTCACTTTAAAGCAACTTCTTTACATCTATTACACAACCGCTATGTGAAGTTACGGGAGTTGAAAGGGGCAATCTGCAGTTTAAAGCCTAGAGTACGGGGCAGAGAAACGGGTGAGTTGGGAGGGTCACCTTTTCCCTTGTGAAGGTAAACCTTGGAACAAATCTCCCAGCATCCCCAACCAGAGTTACACTGTGTTTACCCTCTGGGCGTTTTGTATATTATATCACACTACATTTCCACCACTCGCATACAGGCCCAGGTGGACAGTCGGGAACCACATAGGGAATAAGGCCCCTGGTTGGGACTCGTTGCTGATTTCCTGTCATGACAGACTGAGAGAAAGGCTGGCAGATGATCCGACATGTTACAGTAGGGGCCGCTCACACTTTACATGATCTATGGACGTGCTAATGTTCCTCCTTCTCCCATTGTAGACTGTTTTCTGGGCCAGTGTGGTATGTGGTGTGTGTGTGTGTGTGTGTGTACTCTATGTATGTGTCTGTGTGCACTGTATGTATAGTGCGTGTGTTTGTGTGTGAGTACTGTATGAATGCGTGTGTTCTGGTCCAGTGTGGTATTTGGTGTGTATGTTTATGTGTGTGCGTGTGGCTGTGTGTGCGTGTGGCTGTGTGTGTGTGTGGCTGTGTGTGCGTGTGGCTGTGTGTGTGTGTGTGTGTGTGGCTGTTGGTGTGTGTGTGTGGCTGTGTGTGTGTGTGTGTGTGTGTGTGTGTGTGTGTATGGGTATGGGTGTGTCTCCTGCAGTTTCAGCCACATTGTTTGTTGACTCCACGGGAAGAGAGACCCAGAGCATCTCCAATTAAATTACAGCTCTACCGCTGTCCCAGAACACACACACCCATACACATCCTCACACACACACACACAAATAGACACATACACATCCACACACACACACACACACGTTTGTATGGCTATCCTCATGGGGACCAGAAAATAGAAATTGCATGCATCCCTTGCCCTAATCTTAACCCTAAACCTAACCCTTACCCTAACCATGACCTCAATGAAATAAAATGTATGCCTAAACTTTACCTAGATGTAATGCCTAATCTTAACCCTAAATTTAACCAACAACGCCTGGACCTTAAAGAAACCCCATTTCTAACTGAATTGTAAGTTTGACCCTAAACCTTATCCCTGAGCCGGAAATTGACTTTTGCCTCATGGGGACCGGCAAAAGGTCCCCACGAGTCAAATGTTTTCTGGTTTTGCTATACTCATGGGGACATTTGGTCCCCATGAGTATAGTTAGACCTAAAACACCCATACACACATACACTTACACACATACACCCGTACACACACACACACATACACATACACATCCATCCACATACACACACATACACACACATACATCCACATACACACCCATACACACACACACATCAATACACATACACCCATACACATACACATACACATCCATCCACATACACACCCATACACACACACACATCCATACACATACACCCACACACATAAACATACACACATCCATCCACATCGACACAAATACCCATACACATACACACTCGTAGACATGGAAGCAAATAAGCACCGTATAGTTAATCTCCAAGGGATCACCATTATTGTGTTATTATATTGCCTTTTCCCTCTGTTTCTGTGTGTGTCTGTGTTGGTTCTGTGTATGTGTTTGAGTGTGGTGTGTTTTGTGTGTGTGTGTTTGGCTGCGTCCCTACATACAGACACCTTAAAAATATTTGAAGAATTACATTTGATTTGTGTGATTATATACACATAAGGCAGGCGAGATGTGCATGGATCTTGTGAACAACCCGAGATGGAGTGGAAGGAATGGATTGGGACACAATGAAACCAAGTGTATGAGGTGTTTTCACTCCGTTCCAGTCATTCCAGTCATCCATAATTGTCAGCCTGTCCTCCCCAAGTAAGATGCCAATGGCCACCTGAGGTGTGCTTGATAAATCAATGACTTGGCACCAGGCCTCCATTCTTAGTTCACACCAAAATGACAGACCATGTTTACTCTAGAGCAGTGTTTCCCAATCCTGTTCCCGGGGACCCCAAGTGGTGCATGTCTTTTGTTGTTGCCCTAGCACTTGCATGCCTGTTTCAAATTAAAGACTTGATGATTGGTTGATCACATCAATCAAGTGTCTAGGCTACATTTGAATCAGGTGTGTGAGTGCTAGGACAAAAACAAAAACATGCACCTCTTGGGGTTCCCAGGACCAGGATTGGGAAAATGCTGCTCTAGGGTGCCGATCACAACGTTCTGTCCATAACTCACCAAAAGTACACACATTCCATTACAGCAGAGACTCTCCATCTTAGCTCCTCCTCCACATGGCCAGGATTGGCGGAACGGTTCAGGACAGAATCTCCCTAGACAGGTTGTTGTTATGACCGGTCTGTGTGGAATCTAGTTTCAGGCAAACTGGAGGGGAACATTGCACGACAACATGACTGTAGTTGCTGAGATGACAAAAGGTGGAGAGAGATTAGTGACGGAAATTAACACGCAACGCTTTTCACTTTCACCATCCACGTCATTTTGCTGAGTCTGGCTTTAAGTAAATAACATAGAAAATGGTAATAATCACTCCACAGTAAGTCCCTACAGTCTGCCTGGGGTATTAATATGCAAGTAAGTGTTGCTCCGGGAACAATTTAACATGTGCTGACGGAGCGGGAATTACTCATTAACAACAATTAACTTCCTGGATAACTTCAATCGGCATGTTTAGTTTCAGAGTGGGCTTTTGAAGTATTTGCCTCACAATCAGAGGCATCCACAGTGGCTGCTGAACCCAGAAAGTCCTCCAGTGTCATGAAATTATAATGTAGCATGTGTGTAGTGTGTTCATTGAGATTTCTGTCAAATGTGGTCTCATTGAAGACAGATGCTGCAATGACAGAACTCAGCTGACCTCAGGCTGCAGGGAAACTCACTGTTCTGGACTGACCTCAGACTGCAGGGAAACTTACTGTTCTGGATTGACCTCAGACTGCAGGGAAAATCACTGTTCTGGGCTTACATCAGACTACAGGGAAACCCACTTATCTGGATTGATTTCAGATTGCAGGGAAACACTGTTCTGGACTGACCTCCCCACGTCGCAACACAATGAAAGTCCCAGTCAGATAAGTGTTACATGTTGATAAAATCATCACATTTCAACAGGTGAAGGCAAAATAAGGTCAGTCCTAGATGTTAACAAATTCATATTGTTCCCACAGGATGTAGGTAAGAATAGCGGTAAGTACTAAATCTTTAAATTTAGGTAGTCTAAGGTTGAGAAAGGAAATGTTGGTTTTCTATTTGCAGAGCGGGCTTGCAAGAGGAGAGACAGAGGACTCCATATTGTACCTGCTCAGGAAATGTAGCATGGTCGCCCAATGCCAATAAAACCTCTCTGCTAATGTTTGGACTGCTTAACACCTAGCTCCAAATGGAATACAAAACAGAAGAGTGAGAGAGAAACAGAGTGTAAAAGGAAAAGAATGACAGATGAGAGAGACAGTGTGGCTCCTAGTTTGGTTGTAGTTTGGTTGTAGTTGCGTTGTAGTTGCGTTGTAGTTAGGTTACAGTTTGGTTGTCGTTGGTCCCTGGATGAGAAACCAGATCCTGCTAGAAGTCGTCTTTCAAGGCACGTAAGGTGCACTTTTTTCACTGGTCTTAATATCAAATCCCAGGGCAGGGAATAGGACAGTGACCTGTGTTGGGTGACATATTTTGTTAAGGAAGGCTCTATTTTGTTACTATGGACAATGGCATTTATTATAAGATTAGGGGTGTTAATGCTGGTGCCCTGGTTAAGATAAGGGGTGTTAATGCTGGTGTCCTGGCTAAGATTAGGTGTGTTAATGCTTGCGTCAGAGCTCAGATTAGAGGTGTTAATGCCGGTGTCCTAGTTAAGATTAGGGGTGTCAATGTTGGTGTCTTGGTTAAGATTAGGGGTTTTAATGCTTGTGTCAGGGTTAAGATTAGGGGTTTTAATGCTGGTGTCCTGGTTAAGATCAGGTGTGTTAATGCCAGTGTCCTGGCTAAATTAACAATCATATGGCCACCTAATCATCCCAAATTTTCTGATTCATGCTTTCTCCTCCTGCTGTGACTAATTCCTCAGGTCATTCCAGTAAAAGAGAATATCCTCTGCAAATGTTTTCTGTGGTATAAGGAGCTCCTGAGGTTGAAGCCATAAATATATTATAGAAAAAACTGTGCTTACCTTTTTGCCTTTGCATTAAAACCACATCCAAACACTCGGATGGGCAGCCTTAATGTACAGGATACACTCTCATATTCCTACATCCCATATGCTCACCACTTAGCATTCTGTAAAGACATTTTTACTTAAGTCAATTTAGTGTGGTCTGTCCCTATATGATTACCAATAGCAGCTCCTTTGCAGCAAATAACATTTGGGACATGTGAATGTGTGTGTGTGTGTGTGTGTGTGAGAGAGAGAGATGGGGTTAGAGAGAGGAAATGACATCCATTACAGTGGGGAAGGGACAGACAGACAGACAGATAGACAAAAACAACGTTTCTTTTCTGGGGGAGAACCCAAAAATGGTGTAGGAATTTGAATTGGTCAAGTCAAAGGTATTTGAATTGGTCACACACCAGCAGAAGCAGAATTGTAATTTAATTTAAATGTTTTCATGTTTCAGTGTAATTAAATTAAATTACATTCATATCGTATATCTGTCCTGAAATTGTGTTACTAATGCCATTAACGTTTGTACAATTTACTTTCATAATTGCAAAAAAGAAAATGAATGAGTCTGGAAATATTACTAGATCTTGCCCTTCTTACATCATGTAATGCTGAAGGTATCAGGCAGGACACTGGTGCAGGGAGAAAGCAGGACATTTAATAACAAAACTAAGAAGTAACAATAACAGAAACTACAAAGACAGAATCAATAAACCAATCAATCAAATGTTATTTATAAAGTTCTATTTACAACAGCAGTTGTCACAAAGTGCTTTTACAGATACCCAACCTGAAACCCCAAAGGGCAGACAACAAGAGTTGCACAGTAGCTAGGAAAACACCTGTGTATGGTCCAATCTTAGGAAGAAACCAATTGAGGAACCAGACTCCGAGGGGTGGCCAGTCCTCTTCTATGTTTTTGCATGAAACAACAGGTACTTACAAAGATACTTAAAAAGGGCAAGATACACTATGGGAAGGAGGAACTTGAATAGGGACAGTGATCAGGAACACAGGTGAGGGCAATACTGACAAATAGGTGTGCCTGATCCAAACCAGGGAGAGAGGTGTAACACCCCAGCAGTTTTCACAAAGTGCAAAAGAGCTTCACATAGAAAACACAAATTTTTCTATGGCATCACTATCTTAGAACACTTTTGCAGAAACTGTTTGCTGGTCCCCATTAGCACCCCCTAAGAATGATTCAGGAACACGTCAGTTATGCGACGGCCATCCGTCAATCGACTGTCTGTAAAGGAAACATGTGGCTGTTGAGTCCAAACTGCAATATGCAAGTAACCGGCACCCCCGGTGATCAGCACCCTCTGGCCTAGACCTAGCCCTGTCTTGGCACCCCCTGGTCTAGACCTATCCCTGTCTTAGCACACCCTGGCCTAAACCTAGCCCTGTCTTAGCACCCCCTGGTCTAGACCTAGCCCTGTTTTAGCACACCCTGGCCTAAACCTAGCCCTGTCTTAGCACACTTTGGCCTAAATCTAGCCCTGTCATTGCACCCCCGGTCTAGACCTAGCCCTGTCTTGGCACCCCCTGGTCTAGACCTATCCCTGTCTTAGCACACCCTGGCCTAAATCTAGCCCTGTCTTAGCACCCCCTGGTCTAGACCTAGCCCTGTTTTAGCACACCCTGGCCTAAACCTAGCCCTGTCTTAGCACACCCTGGCCTAAACCTACCCCTGTTTTAGCACACCCTGGCCTAAACCTAGCCCAGTCAAAGCACACCCTGGCCTAGACCTAGCCCATCTTAGCGCCCCCTCGTCTAAACCTAACCACGTCTTAGCATACCCTGGCCTAGACCTAGCCCCGCTTAGCGCCACCTGACCTAGACCTAGCCCCGTCTTCCTGGTGCTGCTAGTAAGAACAAGGAAAAATTTCATCAGCAAAGAGGAACATTGGTTGCAAGTCAAAGCTGACCAACAGGGATAGACGGACACTTAAGAGGAGCCCTGAATAGCACAGTCTCATAAACCACACAGAATTGAATCAGCAACTCTGTTACCCAGTCTTAACAAAAACTGTAACATGAGCTTCACAAAGCAAGAATTTTGGAAGTTGCTTGTACTGAAGGTCTGCTTACAACCATCCCTCTCTCCCTCATCCCTCTCTCTCCCTCATCCCTCTCTCTCCCTCATCCCTTGATGTAAGGAATAAAATACCTGGACACCTGAGCAACAGAAAGTTGACTAATTTGGTCTGATGAGTCATCTTTCACCCTGTTTCCTACATGAGAAAGTCAAAGGACGCCTTCAGCCCACAATGTCTCCTGCCAACTGTAAAACATGGTGGAGGATCCATAATGGTATGGGCAGCCATCTCCTGGGAATCATTGGATCCGATGGTTGCTCTGCATGGTCATATCAATGCCCAGGAATGTGAGGCCATGTTCCAGGACCAGACACACTCTATGGTGCTAACACTTCTCCCTCATGATTCATGTTCCAGTATTCCACAATATTCCACAATGCTTTTCTTTTTGAAGAAGCATTATCCCACAACACACAGTTCAGGACTGGTATGACAGCATTCCAAAATGTATTGGAGCTGTTCTGAAGACAAAAGGTGTCCCTGCTCCAGATTAGGACCTTGGTAGAAATATATTGTCAGGTGTTTCGGTTATTTTCTCCACCCCATTATGTAGTTAGTTGCTAAGTCTGTAATTGTGAATTACATTACTTCTGCTATTCCCTTGTAGAGTGTAGAGGGAGGAGCATATCCATTTCTCCTTTCAATTACATTTCTAACTGACACCAACTCTGCTACAAACGCATAGTGATTCCAAGTTTTGTCCAAATGTAAACACATTCATAATAACTTTAAAATTCTGGGAATTTTTAAACCTCCCATTTCATGCTGAATGTGTGATATGTTGTGCATAATCAACAAGTAGAATCACGAAAATATTTTTGATGACATGGCTCCACAGTATTGGAACATAATGCATAGTACACATACAGCATTTTTGGGGGCCCATTTTGGTGCCACCATGCCCCCCTTACAACCACTGGCACAGAATGCATCTTTAATCCCACAGCTTTTAGATTTCCATGTTTGTTCTGTGTTTATATGTCTCTTTGTTGGTTGGTTACAAAATAAGTAACTAGATGGTTTATGGCCCAGTGGTTCCTGCCACACTCATTGGCCCTCATTTATCATTCTTGCTAGAAACGGGCGTATATTTTGGCGTAAGATTTTGCTTACACTCCTCTCACCGCCTGATTTATGAAGCTGTGCGTACCTTTAAAATCCAGGTGTACGCAATACCTTCCCTTGATAAATGCCGCGGCTGAAAACGATCGTCATTAGAATAACACGCCCCTATATATTCAAGTCTCCGCTTCCCCCACGCCCTCATTTTACGCCATGGACACACGGAAGACGGCAAAAAAGAGAAACTTATCTGACGTGGAGATTGAGACGATCATCAGGGAGTTAGAAAGAAATAAAATTGTTTCATTTGGCAGTTTAAAAAGCGGAATAAAAGATGATGATGTGATGTGGAGTACCATTCATTCACATTAATAATTGCATGACAATTTGTAATATTCGTCTTATTATTTCATGATATTTATTATTAATGACGTTTATTGTTATTTAGAAGAAGAATGTTGTTATTATTATTATTTCTATTATTATTTAAAAGAAGAAGAATGTTATTTTTATTATTTTGTCAGTCTGAATTATATTTTGGTAATTTAAAGCCTTTTATTACTGAACCCAGTCCATGCGCAACTGCCGGGCCTAACCCTGAAATGTCATGTAAAGCGCACAGGCTCGCATCTGAAGGAATACATATAAGTCAAATGCTTTGGTAAAGTCACACAAATGAAACCTTGAAGTCCATGTTGCACAAAAATAAACACTGAAGTTTGTAATTATTATGTTGTTTGTTTTACAGTGGGTCATAATATATCATATCTTTTATGTTTGTCAGTGCGTTAGGATTTTTTTTTCTGCGCATTTCCGCACTAACTCAAAACGTGCGTACACCACCTCTTGAGCTGGCGTAGGATTTGAGAGTGCCGTACGCCAACGTCCATATTGATAAATCTCAAAGTCACCGTGGTTTTGGGTGTACGCCAGGTGTACGCTGGAAATTTGGTGTACGCACTTTTGATAAATGAGGGCCATTATGTCTATGTGTGTGATTCGTTTCCTAGAGGTTGAGGGCGGAGCTTAAATTTCAAACCAAATGCCTGCTCTGAATGCACTGACCAAGGTTAGTGCTTGTTTCTCTGACTTCTCCGCAAAGACTTTAGAGCGCAATTATTTCAGCGATGGATGCATGTTCCACTCTCAACACTGAGCCAAGCAATTGCAGCATTTCTGAGTTTTTTTTCATGTGGTATTTTTCTAATAGGCCACTGATCCTTTGCAACATACCCCTAAAATGACCCAGTACTCCTGAGTGTGTGTGTGTGTGTTTGTGTAGGTCTGTGTGTGTCTGTGTGTGTCTGTGTGTGTCTGTGTGTGTCTGTGTGTGTCTGTGTGTGTGTGGTTGTACAGATGTTGCAGAGAGCCTTCAATGTTTTAGCAACAGTCTGTTAGAGTGGTTATGAACACTTTTCACATGGATATAAACCACACACACACACACACACACACACAGACATGCACACACACACAGATACTGTACAAGTACAAAGCCATCAGCAGAAGAAGAGAGGGATTAAGAAAAAAGAGAGGTTGGGGCCTGAGAGAGGTTGTTTGGGACAGAGACAGGTTGTGGGTAAGAGAGTTTATGTAGAGAGGTGAGAGAGGTTGTGTAGAGAGGTGAGAGAGGTTGTGTAGAGAGGTGAGAGAGGTTGTGTAGAGAGGTGAGAGAGGTTGTGTAGAGAGGTGAGAGAGGTTGTGTAGAGATGTGAGAGAGGTTGTGTAGAGAGGTGAGAGAGGTTGTGTAGAGAGGTGAGAGAGGTGAGAGAGGTTGTGTAGAGAGGTGAGAGAGGTGAGAGAGGTTGTGGGTGAGAGGTGAGAGAGGTTGTGTAGAGAGGTGAGAGAGGTGAGAGAGGTTGTGGGTGAGAGGTGAGAGAGGTTGTGTAGAGAGGTGAGAGAGGTTGTGGGTGAGAGGTGAGAGAGGTTGTGGGTTGAGAGAGGTGGGGGGTGAGAGAAATAGAGGGGTGAGAGAGAGCTTTTTGGGTGCAGAGGGAGGTTGTGGGTGAGAGAGGTTGTATAGAAAGGTGAGAGAGGTACTGCCAATTTATTGATAGAAATGTTGAAAAGAACAGTGGAGCTTACGCTAAGTCCTAGTCTTGGTAAGACGTGAAGTGGTTTTTATTGCTAATTTGAACTGCACGTTTTGTTTGTGCACATTGACTATATAATGTTGCAGTCAATTTAAAAGTATTTTTCCTCCCAACATAGCGCTTCATCTTATGGCAAGCAATCGGAGGCCATGCTACTAGACCACATGCCGCTAACACTGCTCCCTGTCATGTGGTGAAAATCGAGTTAGACATTTGCTCAGGATATGGTTTTAATTTAGGATATTTTGAGTCTGTACGACTCATCATCTCATTGCATTTTTGTGCTTTAGGGCTGAAAACAATGGGATCATTCAAACATCTAGATTTTGGATATTTAGCTCTATATGTTGTTTGCTTTGTCGTTATATATTTTTACGAAATGTATTTGATTGATCATGACACCAAGTCTTATCTGGACATCTCATACTAACTATGAATGCTCTGAGAGACGTTGGGTGGAGGTCAGTAATACAGTAGGCTACAGTATTAACAGTGAATGCTCTGAGAGATGCTGGGTGGAGGTCAGTAATACAGTAGTCTACAGGACTAACTATGAATGCTCTGAGAGACGCTGGGTGGAGGTCAGTAATACAGTAGGCTACAGTACTATCAGTGAATGCTCTGAGAGATGCTGGGTGGAGGTAGTAATACAATAGTCTACAGTACTGACTGTAAATGCTCTGAGAGAGGTTGGGTGGAGGTCAGTAATACAGTAGTCTACAGTACTATCAGTGAATGCTCTGAGAGAGGTTGGGTGGAGGTCAGTAATACAGTAGTCTACAGTACTATCAGTGAATGCTCTGAGAGACGTTGGGTGGAGGTCAGTAATACAGTAGTCTACAGTACTATCAGTGAATGCTCTGAGAGACGCTGGGTGGAGGTCAGTAATACGGTAGTCTACAGTACTGACTGTGGAGGGGTGAGGATAGGGGTACCTTTGAACTCACAGACCACGACTGTAGTTGCAACTTGATGTTGTGTCTAGGGGGGCATTTTGGGGAGGAAATGCTGCCCCCTCCAGGTCAGTGGTTGTACAATTGTGCTGAAGGTTTATTTTTCTGGTCAAATTTTGATGTTTAGGTCACCAGAAACTAGTGATGTCCCGGAAACAATTGACTACTCTCCCCAGAATGGAGTAACTGTCCTCATTAATGATTTCTTTGTTGTGGGGTGGAGGGGTGGGGTGTTGGTGGCATACTGGAGACCATTTTCTTGTTTATTTCTAACCAGTTGTAAAATTCATAGAGTTAGTTAGTGCAGATCTTGCTAAATTAGCAAACCTCCTGAATGTAACTCCTGGTGAAACTACCAGGTCTCTGTTATCTAGAAGTCAACGAGTGGGTCCATCTCTTTCATATTATGCCTCCTGTAGAATAATGATCTCAGTGTTTCCAATCATATTGGTAATGTCTGGGGATATCCTCATTAGCCCAAATACAGAGGTCATCAGATCCTGTTGAACGTTCTCCCTCTTTCGTTCTCTCTCTTTCTCTCCATCTCTGTGTCTCTTCCTCTGTCTCTTTTTATCCATCTCTCTGTCTCTCTCAATCTCTCTCTTTCCCTCCATATTCTCCATAGTCTTTTTTTCCCTAACTCACTCTGTCCTTTTCCATGTTCTCGTCCTCTCCATGTTCTCTCTCTCCTCCCTCTCCGTTCAGAGTGCTGTAGTTAGGAACTTACATTAGCCAGTAGCACAGTAACAAAGGGAACTATTTGAGACAGGTGGTGCTTTCTGACTTCAGTGGAAGAGAGGGCGACCGAGAGAGAGAGAGAGATTGTGTGGTGTGTGTATGTCCTTGTGTGTGTGTGTGTGTGTGTGTGTGTGTACCTGTGTGTGAGAAAGCCTTGCTGAGTGCTGGTGTGGGACAATGTGTTACTACAGCAACAGTACTTTTAGTAAAGTACTGACTGAATGGAGACAATCTCACACATACTGAATGGATAGACTGGGCGTATGAATGATGTGCTGCTGTTTTCTTGCTGAGGGAGATTCCCTCTGATTCAATTATATTCTATGGACTCATGTTTTATCACATGTTTCCTCCAAATTTTACCAACTTGTTTTTTGTTTTTTTAACAAAGTAACTTTTAACAATTGTTCTTTGTTTAATCGGATGAATTTGCCATATGTGCCTCATTGTGGATCAGCAGGTGAAATGTTCGATAGAAGCATCCTCCCTGTCCCTGAAATATAACCTCAATTAATTTACTCAACAGAGAATGGTCTTAACTTTTCAAAGACAGTAAAATACTGAACCTCCACAAGCAATATCACAGTGTGAAGGACAGTGAGGTGGCTCTTCCCGCTTTGTAAATATTCTGGTGTTTTCATACTGAGAATAACTCACATTAAACCTTACTACCCCAAATTTGGAAAGCTTGCATTCCTTCACCACTTCCTGTTTCACTCATCAAGCTTTCATTGCCACTGTCACAAGGTTATTTATGGCCCGTTTAAGATTAAATTGTCAAACCTGTTACAGTAAAATGTGTTCTTTTATTGAGGTCTAAATAGCCATTTCTGTTCATGATGTCAAACACGTGTTCTATGACAGAATAATAAAGTAGATCAAATATATTACTACCTACTATTTTGTGTAGTTTTGTCTGAGTTATATTTATATAGCCTATCTAAGTGTTTTCAAAGGTTTGATGCGAAGGTTTAGTGTTTTATTAAACCCAACAGGTGGCAGGATGGATCCAACAGCCAATGTACTGTAGGGTCCTGTAGGGAACAAATACGGGTTGTTTTGAATAAATGAAATTGAATTTCAATAAAACCCACTGTCAGTGCCATGTCAATGCTCCTTTCTCTCTCTATTGAACTGCAACAGGGGGCGTGTTCAGTTTCACAACGTCCCTGAACGTTGCATAAGTTAACAGGATAGTTTCTCAAGTTAGGGATCAACCAAACTACTGATTTGAAATTACGGCTTGTGGGAAACTCTAGACAAATCAATGAAAAAAAACCAAGAAACCAGGCAAGCCTAGTTCAGCCGGCCCGCAATAGAAATATTGCCACTTCGAGATTCGAACCCGGGGCACCTACGTGAAAGGCTGTGTCGTTAAACAGTACATCTCGGAGCTGTACAGTTGCAGGCCGTTTTAATAGTTAATTTGCCATTCGTGAATGTCATTGATACAGTTAAACTGACTAATGTTTCTTACTATGTATGGCGTTTGCCAATGGCCGTTTGAACAGCGTATTAGCCAATAATAAGCTTTACCGGTATCTACTTAAGAATTCAGCAATTGCTAGCGAGTCTCCCAAAGCTAATTCATTTCATGGCATAAGAACGTATATCTTTTTTTCTTTAATGGCAAAACAACGTACTTTTCAGACGAGACAATCGTGGAAACTACCAGAAATAATGTATAGAATCAATAGATTGGAACGTATGGTCTTCCGTATGAGAGACACGGTCTTTAACCACGACGCCACTACACGTTCCTACTGACGCTAAACTCCATTGAAGATTCTGTTAAATGGGTTTACTATATCTACTAAATTCCTCGGAATAATCATAAAAATGTAGCAACTTCTAGTGAGACTTAAGATGAACTATTCCATGCCAGAAACAGTCACAATATAACCGTATACAGTTTCAGCCAGTGAAGTTTTCGCCTGTACGGAATAATTCACAATGCGTACGATCACACCGCCTGCGAGGAGATACGAGCTCGGCAACAACAAATCCGCTTCTCTAACTACTCGATCTAACAAGGGTCAGTCTGCTAGAGACCGCGTTCGCGCACCGGCAATCATTTGGAATAAAAATGCTTTCTGTTTTCTTCCTGGCGTGGCTCTTGGAAGATGAGACTCTCGTTTGGAAGATGAGACGGAGAGTGGACAAAACCAGATTGTAAATCAGATTCAGGAAAACAGGACTACATATAGGCTAAGACACTAAGCCCACTACTTGAGCAACAATCAAATATTATATATTTTTACATAATTTATCACAAAATTTACGGGATAATTGATTGATCTTGAGAGAACTACTCAGTGGAACTACTCACTCAACATTCTCTCAAAAATACGTTGTACATTTCAAAACCACCTGCGGGATGACATGGCATTCTCTGAGCCAGACAAAGTCGCAGTCCATTTGAACTTATAACAAAACAGTTCAAATAAGTCACATTGAATTGTCAGTTACACAGAGGCACATTCATGTGTGGAACACGAAAAATCATTACTGTTCACTGCTACAATGTCTAATGATATTGTAAATCACTATGACCCCTCCTCCGTCCAAGCCTTTGGTAGCTACAGTTGATGGCAGCTGGGCGATTTATAATCTAGGTGGGCCGACACCCAACACTGCTATCACACTGAAATGCATTATCAATAGGAGATGTATGTTGGTGGAAAGCAAAGACGAGGCATGTCTTTGTTGACTGACAGACAGAGTACGTTAGTCAACGTTACCCTTACGTTACCCTTTTTGCAAAAAGCCGAATACACTCCGACCAATCAAAACAGAACAGCACGCGCATGGACAGCGATTCATCTGTTTTCATGTTTTTTCTGTGATGTTGATTTTGCCATTGTGGCCTGGTCGTAACTCCACAGCAGGTGCGAGAAGCTGGAGTCTTAGACGTCTCCACCAATGCACCTCTCGCCAAGCTGTCCTGCTTCTTATCGCACTGTTCCCTCAACCAGGAAGGTTTCCTGCAACCCCCACAATTGAGTTCGCAGGCAGCCAAGCAACCCCAACGAGTCGCTAGAGTGCGACGAGACAAGGCAGCCCAGTTTCATTTACATTTAAGGCTTATCCAGAGCAACGTACCTACTGAATGCATACATGTTCAGACTTTTTTATTCGGCCTGAGAAACGACCACGTTGGCCTACAGTTAGCGTTCAAATTACTGTATAAAGTGTGTGAATACGGAATATTGTTTCCTATTTTATCTTTGTAATAAATTTTGAACAATGTGCAGATTTTTTCACTTTGACATGATGGACTTTTTGTCCATTTTTATTTCATGTTGTAACACAATAATAAGTGATAGCCTAATTGTTAATTCAAAATAGAAAATGAAAATGATTTGTTGGGTGGATGGGTGGTGTGAGGATTTAAGATGGAGTGTCTCCTTGTTTTGAACCGTTCTACCAATTATTCAAATCAAGAGGATATAAGATTGAGTCAATACGGAGTGTCTCCTTGTTAACATACAACATCACCAGTCTTACAGTCTCTCTCATTCCATTTCCCTTAAAAATCTGAACCCCCAGTCGTCGTCAACCAGGCAGGTATGTAACGACAAACACCACGGTAGACACATCGACTAATTTGTTGTTAGCGATGAGGTGGGAATCAATGTATTGTAGGAACAGGTCTTTTTATCCCATTGAGACTTACTAAGTGTACATAAAGGTTAAATAAATAATTAATTTGTTCATTGTGTGCCATCTGTAGTCAAACTTTCTGGATGTTAATTAGGGCTGTCATAAATAGATGAAAAATGTTTACTCTGAGGATTTGCTGTGATTAATTGTGATCATTCCTTGCTGTAACTAATTGCAATAACCAGATTTGCTGTGAGCCGAAGGCCTAATTTAAGAATTTTCATATGAAATATATATTATGAATATTATTTAGATTGTATAGGACATTTTATACGTATTCTTTTTGAACTGACGGGTAATAAAAAGAGGGGTCGGACTCAGTGCTGGGTGCTACAGACCCCCCCCCCCCCAGATTACGAAATTCTCTCCGTCACGTATGCGTGCAGGTAATCTGTTTATCGGACCACGAGATACACGTAATTTCGTTGCTTGAGGTTCACGTGCGTCATTATGTCCGACGTGCACCCCATAATAAAAAGATCTGGTAACAATAGCCTAGTATGCGCATCTTCACCTCAAAAGGAGAGGCGGGCAAGTGTGTAGTGCGGTGGTAAATGAGAGTTACATTTAGCCCAGATGACGAGGTTTTACAAGGAGTGTTGCGAGAAGTGTAATGATACTGCAAGTGTAATGCACGTGATATCCCAGGAACTTTGAGGAAGAAAAAACACTTTGTACTGGAGTTGTCTGAAATTCGAGATATTAGGCCTATGCATAGTTTACAATTGATCAATAGGAGCAGTTGACGTCGACGCCCCTTATCGAATAGGCTACTGAATATGTGGGAGCTTGACATTGTGCATTTGGAGTCTGACATTATGGCAATACAATTTCCTTTCTGCTCTGGAAAACAATCCGAGTGTTATCTCGACATTATATCCAAGACCTCTGCTCTCTCCCACATTATCAATTAAATTCAAGTAAATGGTGCCTTAAAGGAATCGGACACCTATGCCACATTTCCAGAGCAGCCAGAATAAACCATATAGAGTACAATACATTATCTCAGTCTCTCCTCTCGCTCGCTTGGCGAATAGCAAACCAGCGTTTCCTCTCACAACCCCAGGCTACACACACACACACACACAGACACACATGCACACACACGCACGCAGAGAGAAAGAGAGAGGGAGCGCTCAAACATGGGTGGCCCTGATTGGTTAATCAGCCCTGTCAGACAAATGTTTATGGGCGGGATTTAGACTCGCTCGAGCCTTTTCCTGCTCTGAGTTGCACTTTACCAATTCTGTGCGCGAGAGCAGAGCGAGGCAGAGCGGACTACGGCGGCATCCCTTCTTCTTACCGGACGAAACATACACCGACTTTTATTCTCACAGCTATTCCGAGCAGTTGCATCTTTACTGTGCGCTGACATCTTCTACCCAACGGGACTGGACCGAAAAACGTTTTTAAAAGGTGAAAACCTTATTACCGATCAGCAAGCGCGAGAAACGATCTCACAGCAATTACAAACGACTGACTTGGGTACATCATCTGGATAACAAACCGGTTCACGTAAAACGGAGAGGTTTCGTGAGGACGTAGGATACACACGAGGAAAGCAAGAGGGATAAAGGAGAGAGAAGACAGGATGATTCTCAAGCATCATCTGATTCTGACGCTGTGCGCCGTCTACGGGATCCTGATTAAAGGTATGGGGCTGTTAGTTTTAACTTTTGCTGAGAATTTGTGTGTGTGTGTGTGTGTGGGGGGGGGGGGGGGGGGGGTCTCGGGGATAGAGTAGGTTGATTGTAGAGAAAGAGAGATGAAGAGAGTGCGTGATGATAGTCAGTGTCTCATGGGTCATTTGCGGGTGTTATTTTCACGCTGTGCCCGCGAGGCATTGCTCTTTCACGCAAAGGGTCTCGCATGCGTCGGAACGTGTGTGTCTCACCGGATTGCCCTGTCACGCACTAAGGTCTCTGATACGTGCTAAAGCATTGGAATGAACGCGGTTCAATTAGCATAATTTGTTGGTTGTGATTTGAGCGCCTACGGGCTTTTTTTTTACATGCACACTTGCTGTGTGTGTGTGTGTGTCTGTCTGTATTTATGTATGTCTGTGGGTGTTTTCAACGCTGAAATGAACAGTAAAGAGGGTGGGCATCCACCCTGGTGCGCACGCACACGCACGCACACATTCTCACACACACGCACATACAAACAAACATACACAACGTGATATTTCATTATGGATTGTAGGAAGGAGAATGGGGGAAACTGCGTAGTTGTCTCTGACACGGTTGTAGCTAATATCCGTGCTTATAACTTCAAAGTTACTCTATAGCCTGCTGTAGCGTATAACGAAGCGTAGCCAAATGTTTACTTTCGGGGCGTCAGACGCGGTGATTGTAAACCACTAGTGCTGTTCTTCAACTGCCAAATGGGATGTTATTTTTCCCGCTAGAATAGATAGCGCGTGGACAGAACGGGAGCATGATAAGAGAGCATGGGGGGGCGGGGGGAGGGGGGGGGGTAGTTCGCCCTGGAGGATTGATAGAGAAGAGGGGAGAATAATGTTGAAGGAATACGGCAGCGCTTAAACAATGGATTCAATCTGTCCCGGTGGAGGGACGAAGGGATGAGAGGAAGGAAGTGGGGTTCTAGGGGAGAGAGAAGGAGAGTGGATTACATATATTGCTGAGTTGTATTCCTACTGTATCTATTGAAGAACCACTGTAATATATCTAATTTCTGTCAGGGTGGGGGGTATTCAGCCTGTAATAATAGGCCACTTAGACCACTGACACGGTATTAGTAGACTGGCAGAAAGCCCGTAATCTCCCTCACCTGTTTCGTGGAGGATGGGAATTATATATTCGTCTGTGTGCGCCTGATGATGTTGATATTCAACTTGCTCTGGTTTTGCTCTACAGCAAGCCGGACGGCGGTGGGAGGGATGGTCTTTTGTCAGAAGTAGTCGCGGTGCGGTTAATGACGGGGAATCGTTTCCGCACCACATAACCTCAGTTGCTGAGTGCTGTCTGTTCCGCAGGCATCGTCTTTGTGCGCCCTGTTCCGGTGTGTGTGTTTAGAGGATTTTTCGTCACCTGGCATTCACACTTAAACAGTGTTTAGATTAAAGGGATCTTTTTTGGCTAAAGACAGCCAGGAGTGTGCCATGCTATCAATATTTAGGCTTTTCTGTTTTCATTACCAGCTGTTTGTTGGGCAATGGATTTATGATTGTAGTTGAAACCCTATAAACTACCACATGATATGCCAACGTATCCCTGGCATACCTCTGTCCTTTAACTATACCTCTGTCCTTTAACTAACATTCAGTTTATGAGAGTATTTATTATGCATATGACCGCTTGAGCATACCCTTGTTTTCATTGGAATTGTATCCAGGCCTGTGTGGTCGTTTCATGCTTGGCCATTCTATTCCGCCAATGGACTGTGAGCACAGTGTCAGGGTGTGTGTCTGTGTGTATATGTGTGTGTTTTCAGTTTTCAGGCTTTGGGCAAAACTATGAACAAAAGAGCAGCGAGAAAGGTCACTGTGGCAGTTTGTGTGTTTGTGTGTGTGGCTACATATATCTGTGTGTGTGTGTGTGTGTGTATGTGTTTGACAAGGTCAAGGAGAGGCGACTAGGGCTGTGACATGAATATTACATCAGAGAAACGTGCCTTGACACGTAAAGGGAAAGATAGGAGACAGAGGAAAAGAGAAAGGAATAGAGGGATGGGGACTATGGAGAGAGAGCCAGAGTAGAGGGAGAGAGGCAGAGGAGGGGAGAGAGCAATGGAAGAGAGAAGACAGAGGAGAGGGAGAGGGGGAGAGGAGGGGAGAGAGCAATGGAAGAGAGAAGACAGAGGAGAGGGAGAGGGGGAGAGGAGGGGAGAGAGGGGAGAGGGCGTGGGAAGAGAAGGAGGAAGGGAAGAGAGAGAGGACAGAGGGAGAGGGCGAGAGAGAGCTGGAAAGAAAGAACAGATATTGTATGGATAGAGTGGAAGGGAGACAGAAAGAAAGTGGATGATCGGGAGGGATGGAGTTTCTGGAAAGAGAAAGAAGAGGGAGGCACTGGTGTAGATGGAAGGAAAGAGAGAGAGATAGAAGGACAGATTGAGAGAGAGGGAGAGGGGCATAGAGAGATGACGAACAGGATCGGTCTGAAGGCAGTCAGTGACTATAACCACTCTCTCCCTCACATCTTCTGCTGTATTCAACACACACACTCACACACACTCAAATACACACAGACACGCACACACACTCAAATACACACACACACACACGCACACACAGTCCTTTGTAATGCCCTCTAATACTCTAATTCCGTACATGCAGAGGTCCAAGGCTCTAATCAATCCCAACTCATTTGATTCCATGCTGGTGTTGTGGAGGCAATGTAGGCTTGGGTCATGTTACACTCTTTACTCCAACAATGAAGACTTGATGAATTCATCTGTGATGCATTCAGGCTAATTAACAGAAGACGTGCCCCTGTTTCAGGAAACCCTGTAGTAGACTCACTCCCATGCCAATTAGGACACAAGGCAATCGAAACAAGCTACTACTGGTAAAAGCTACATACATCCGGTCTCTTCTGTCCCTGTGGACTGCGGGTTAGTTGGAGAGACTCTGTCCCAAATCAATGGGGGGGCGTGTCGACAGGCAGAGGAGAGTATCAAGGCGTTAACTTATCATGTGAATGTTTAAGTGGTGTGTCAACTCCATATTATGACAGAATGGGCTGCTTCCTTTATGTTGGTCGGGCTGTCTGTTTGTAGTCTGACCCTTAGTGCACAGTCTAGAACCAAAGAGAAAGCCGGCAGACCAGAGACATTGCCAGGACATTGGCCGGTGTTTGCATCACGTTTCTGTTAAAGTACAACAAACCACAGTCACACGATGGGCCACCTGAAAACCCCATGCAGCTGCAAATCCCAGGTAGTATAGGAATCATTGGTTTAGAAGACAAAAGAGCCACAACCGATTCTAGATCATTGAACATTTATTTTATACCAACATTGTTTAATGACCACTTTGTAGCGTTATTAGAACGTATTCGTTGCTTTCAAGAATGTCGGTTTGCTGGCTAGACTGCAGTTCAATAGCCAGACACAAGACTTACCCCACTGTTATTATCAGGAGCATATTCCACAGACAAGACAGAACACACGCTGATGATCACACTGTCTCTCTGTCGCGCGTTCTGTCTGCCCGTCTCTCTTTCTGTGTCTGCCTGTCACTTTTTCTATTTGACCATGTTTCTCTCTCTGTATGTCCTTCTCTCTTTCTGTCTCTTTCTCTGCCTCTTCCTGGTTGAGATACTGTTTTTAGTGCGTCTTCTTTTGACATATCAGACAATCAGTGCACTGTCTCTGATTGTGCTCCTGCTCTTTTGACACTGCCGCTGAATTCACAGCAGATAAAGGATTGTGTGTATAGCAATAAGCCTTGGGGCCAGCTGAAATGTTGCTGGTTCAAATCCCCATGCTAACAAGTTAAGAAATATCAATGTGACCCCAAGTGGGGCACTTAACCCCAATGTGTTCTGTCAGTGTCTGTGGAAAAGAGAATCTGCTAAATGACTAACATGTTTATGTTGGTCTGAAGGGCCTGATGTAATGGCTTGGCATTAAAGGTACTATTGATTAAAAGACTGTTATTCCTCAGACTGTTGACACACTGACACACACACACGCACACACACATACACCGACACTTAATCACATAGGTGTACACACACCCACACAAACACACACAACTTTGTCTGTTGTTTTTTTGAAGGGGTCTTCTTTTTTACTGTTCTTGCTGCTGCCACACAACACAAACATTAGCAACACGTGTGTGTGGTACATTATTGATTAAATATTCATTGTATATATATACTGTATTTAGGGCTGTCGCAATTGTTACATAATTGCCTGATCGCGATTACTTGAGCTAGATCACAATTATTTTTATGACAACCATCTTTTTGCACAATAGTTTCCAATCTGAATAAGGGAGTTTTATGCCGATGTTAGAGACGTCTCAATAAATAACATGTGAATGATGTCCGTTTCAATCAGTTAGGATGTCTAGCCCAGGCGTGCAGGAGAGTGTTATAGGTGCAGATAATTCACTGAAAATAATTTGCTTCTTAATTTCAGTATGTTTAAACATAGTTTAGAATTGTTTTGCAATGCAACGTTATGTAATTTACAATAATACATGCATCAAAGAGGAGAAATGTTACCATGTGCAGGAAAATCTCCGGATCCTCAGGTGCATTATTACAATCGTATTAGCCTTACACTATAATAATGGCATTACATTAACAATATAGACAATAAAATCGTTAAACGCAATTATTTGTGAGACAATTAATCTTTATTTTAAATGTCATAATCGTGAGAGCCCTAACTTTGTGTGTCTGTGTGCATGCAGTACCTTTGCAAAACTATTCCGATCCCATTTTACTGTAGTACAAATGGTAAATTGACATTTTGTTCTGTTACACAAAATAAGTCATTGATTGGTAACGTTGTTTTTATGATCTGAAATCTTTGTAGGAAAATATAAACATGAGTATTTAACCCCTGTGCTGTGGAGCTCACAGTTTACAAAGAGGAAATGAATGAACATAATGAGGACACAGTTACCATTGGCCTCCACCTGTGAACCATTAAAGTTGCTGTCAAATGTTCTGTATAAAACCCCCACTCTAGAAGGGTCTTTGGTCAGGTTGTGAATCTGAAGTAAAATTAAGACCAAATAGCATTTGCAGTGCAGTGCATTGCTTTGTGTTTGGATATTTCAATTAGTGCAGTTGGATAATAATCAGGAACTGGAATAATCAGGAACTGGAAGCAGCATCACACCACCCAGGCCCTGCCAAGAAAAGACTGACCCTAAAATCTCAATGCTCAATCAAGAACAAGACTTGTGAGAGAAGTCACAGAGAGGCCAAGAGTTCTGTGGCTGGGAGTGGAGTAATGGTGCACGAGTCAACCATATCAAGAGGTCAGTATAAAACTGTCCTGGATTGTAGGGTGGCAAGAAAGAAGCCATTTCTCAAAATGTATGATTTGAAAGCAGGTTCATTGTGAGAAAAAAGGTTTAGTGGTCTGAAGATAACAAGATAGAGATTTGTAGTCAAAAAGTTTGGTGTGTGGCACAAACCCAACACTGTCCATGTCTCAAGACACACCATACCTATGGTGAAGTATGGTGGTGGCAGCAACATGCTGTGTGGATGCTTATTCTCTGCAGGGACTGGGCATTTTGTTTAAACTGTAGAGAGAATGCATGGAGCAAAATACAGAGAAATTATGAAGCAGAACCTGCTTCAGTCCGCTAATAACTGAAGCATGATCCCAAGGGCATGGACAAAGAAACATTGAAGTGGCTCCAAGAACTAAAATGTGAATGTCAAAGTACTGATTATAATCCCATTGACAATCGTAAATAGTATTTGAACATTTCGGGTCCACAAGCGTTGGTCAACCAACCTTAACAACCTGGACCAAATTTCCCAAGAAGAATGGGCAAAATCCTTCTGACACTGTGTGCAAAGCTGTTACATACCTAACAAAAGACTTAGAGCAGCTGCATTTATGTAATCCAAATGTTTAGCAGTTCAGTACTCAGTGCATTTGCAAGGCCTTGTCGTCCTGTCGAAAGCGGCAGTGTTGATCTTCTTCACCTGCAGCTTAAAAGAAGTTGCTATCCAAAGTTTGGGCCCTGTCTGTTAGACATGTAGCAGGCCCTATGAAATACATTTTTACTCTTTCCCAATTCCCTTTTTTGTTCTTTCTAACAGCTTACTTGGTAGACCATGGCGATTTCAACCCCAGTGGTTGTAGATTCGGATCCTCCGTGGTACCAATATGGAAATGGATGCACTCACTACTGTTCTGATCTTAAGGTCTCTGGTTCCGTTTGAATAGGTTCTTCAAATACTTTCTTTGGTTTTCACATTCCTCACTAAACCTTTTGTGATGTTTGTTAATGTTACTAGGCTTCCTGCTTGTTTTAATATACCAGCTCCCACCCCCTCATATTATACAATGTATTGTCTTACAGTATATTCTTACAATCCATGGTACATACTGTATACATACTGTATACATGGTTCAACTGTATATTTTGTGTATTCTGTCTCTGTATGGTGTCTGTCTCTAGCCGCACTACTACACCAAGTGAAATCCCTCCCTCCCTCCCTCTTTCTGTTTTAACTTTCTTTAACACCTGAAAGAACAAAAGTCTGTCTTTGATCTCAGTAAATTCCTCCCTTTGCTCAGCAGGGAATCAGCAGCGTTGCACAGTGTGTCTGTGTAGCAATGTTTGATTTTGTGTGTGTGTGTGTGCAGCATGCATGTATATTTCTCCATATATCACAGGGATTCACAGATGCTCTGAGGATAGATGGTGAGTTCTAAGACAGCCAGTCAGTCTGTTATTACACCAGTAAGAGAAAGACAAGTGTGTGTGTCAATCAGAATTGAACATGTTGGTTCATCCATCTAAACATACAGATCACATACAAGCAAGATTTGAGCAGTCCCATCCTCTGGTTATCAGGGGACAGGAAGCTAGTTTGAGGATACTAATTATCATGTGTTCCTATGGGGCCCAGTAAATCCCCTTCAGTTCATTCACCTAATTCTGTTTAGTTTCTCAAGCTTTCAGGTTTCTCTCTTTTTTTTTTTTTTTTTAGGTTTTTGTTCTTAATAACATACTGTTTTAATAGATAAACAACATTGTGTGTGTGTGTGTGTCTGGGTGTGTGTGTGTGTGTGTGGAGAGGGGTGTCTGTGTTCCTGCAGATGTTGATACCTGTTCCAGCAGTGTTCTTCCTTTGTAAGAGACGGATAAAGACATGTAGAACTGGATCACCAGTATCTCAACACTGCTAGACAACACTCATATTGTTTGGGGACCTTGCGTCCGCTCTTGACAGAAATGAATTCAACACTCACACACACACACACACACAAAATAAACACTCTTATGCACTAACACACACGCTGGCAAAGAGAAATATTGTTTGGAAAACGTATGAGAAATGAGATTCCATCGCTGTCATGACTGAAGCCTGACTGTAGAGTAAATTGAGATTGTTTGTGTATGTGTGTGTGATGGTATATGCTCGTAGTGAAGGTAACTGAGTGTGTTTTGGTGTGTACTGTACGTATGAATGTATGTTGTTGTTTGTGATTCATCAGATTTCACAGATAATTATTCATCATGTTGCAGATTATTAGTTTTGTTTTATTTCCCCTGAGGAAGCGTGCATGCCTGGTACACTGTGCTGTGTTTTCACTTCTCAGGACTACATTTCCTGTTCCCTTAACCTAGAAACTATTTTTCCAAACCCCTAACCGAAACCTTAACCCAACTTAACTCTTGAAGGAGACGCTTACAACCAACATTCAGTCAGACACTATTGGGGGCTGATCAATCCGAAGTATAGATGAAGTGAAGGTGAGAGAAGAAGGGAGGCGTGAGAGAGAGGAGAAAATAGAAGGATAAACAAGAGCAGGAAGGTGGAGGAGAGAGGAGTAGAGAAGGAAAGGTAAAAGAGGAGGAGAAAGATGAGAGGGATGGTTAGAGAGGAAGAGAGAGGGCTAAGGAGAGGATGGAGTTAGATGATGGAGGGATGGAGAGGAGGAGGGTGAGCAGAGAGATGGAGAGAGTGGAGGAGAGAGGGATGGATAGAGCGGAGGAGAGAGGGATGAAGAGGGAAGGATGAGATAGATTATGAGAGGAGAGAGGGATGAAGAGGAAAGGTTGAGATAGATTATGAGAGGAGCGAGGGATGAAGAGGGAAGGATGAGATAGATTATGAGAGGAGAGAGGGATAGATTATGAGAGGAGCGAGAGGGATAAAGAAGGAAGGCTGAGGTAGAGTATGAGAGGAGGAGAGAGGTAAAGAAATGCCATTATGGTATTTTCTTACACTGATAACAGTGTAAGGTGGATCTGTAAAACCCTTTTATATTACTATGTTTAAATCAATGATAATTACATTGGTTGTTTAGTGGCTGCAGTATTTTCTTTGTGTGTGCATACTTGTGTGTGCGTGTGAGTGTCCAGGCGAATGTATGATTAATTGATTGAGTGTGAGCTGCAGGTGTGAAATTCCATCCCACATGGCACAGATGGAATGAACCAATCCTCCAATACAACAATAGACATTGCGTGCAAGTCACTGTGTGTGTGTGTGTGTGTGTGTGTGTGTGTGTGTGGGTGTGGGTGTGTGTGCGCGTGTCTGTGTGAGTGAGTGAGCCTGTGTACCATGTTGTTGTTTGTGTATGTGGATCTTTCTCGGTGTGTGTGTAGGTGTGTGTGTAGGTGTGTGTGTCACTAACCTCCAGGGTGGTTGTAGACTGGACTGGAACAATTCATTACACTTATTCAGCTAATGAAGTGCAACCTTTTAGCTGGAGGTGGAAGGGAACACACACAACCTGCCTTAGGGAGTTACCCTGGTTCACAGGGCTGTGTGTGTGTGTGTGTGTGTAGCTCAGAAACACACTATGCCATTTCTTTTTCCCTGCCACATTACAAATCCATTAGACATTAGGACACACACACACACAGTGATGTGAAACCTGTTCACTCCTCTCTCCTCTGTTCACTTTTCTCCACTTTTCACTCCTCCTCTCTTTTCCCTCCGCTCCACTCTTTTCATTCCTCTCCCCTCTTTTTATCTCCCTCTCCTCTGTTGTTCCTGCATCTCCTCTGTCCACTCACTCTCATTCACTCCTCACATCTCTTTTCTTTGTTCATCTGTAATTTCTCTTCTCTCGTCTGTTGACTCTTTTCTCCTCTGTTCATCTCTGTTCACCCCTCCCTCTCTGTTCACTTCTCTTTCCTCTTTTCATCTCTCTGTTATTTTTTCCCTCTGTTCACTTCTCTGTTCATTTCTCGCTCCTCTGATCACTTCTCTCTCCTCTGTTCATTTGTTTCCCTTTTTCTGTTGAAAGAGCGAGATCCCAAAATGTTACACAGTCAGACACAACGCCTGCTCCGTTGCAGGTTTTATTCTCAATACTACAGCATGATCGCCAATGGACCAAAACAGAAATGGAGTTTAGCATTTCAATCCACTCTTTGCTATTTGTTGCAGGAATGTTGTTACTACGCTGTTACTAGGCCTAGGTCTTCAACCTTCTCCTCAGGGACCCCCAGACATTTCACAGGAACACCTCATTCACTAATCAAGGGCTTGGTGATTAACTGATAAGTCTGATAAGTGCTGGAATATATCAAGTACATGGAATGGCTGGGGGTTCCCTGAAGAGAGAGGTGAATACCTCTGATTTAATCTGCCTTCAAACCAGTCTCTTTATAGGAGGCATTGTCCTCCCATCACTACTCTGTAAGGACCCCATCAGTGACATTATATCCCATGTAATCCAGTCACCTCTGACTTCTGACCTCTAGCCATATGGTGTTATTGACGGTTGGTGACACACAGGTGGTAGAAGACAGTTTTCTCAGTAGGGGATGTTCAGATGCTAAATACATACATTATCAGCATACCCAGCATTATCATAATGTACACAATGTATGCATGTCATTTGCTTTGCCCTGAGGGCATTGAAGCTTCTTCAATGCAACATTTGATTAATTGAAATATCTGACGTTTTAACCTGACTCAAAATAGAAAATACATCAGTAGGAGCCCAGTTCCCTTACAAGCAGAAACATTTTTATGGGGATTGATGAGGATTGAACCCTGGATTCTGGCAGTGGGCTTGGAGTGTTGCCACTGTACAATGGCTCTGAATTTACATGCTCTATTTACATTTATGTTCTTTTCTAATGATCTGTCGCTCATGCTTAGTTCACGTCATGATGACAGATTGAAAAACGATGAATAGGAAGGATAGCTGAAGAATGCTCAACTCCACTGAGTTTATTAGATAAATCAATACATTGAACAGAAGCCGCTTACCAAACAATGGCAGGTGAACAAAGATGGCATCTGAATAGTCAACATAAAATATAACTAGATTGATAGCTGGAACAAAAGTGTTTAGCTGGGATTCACAAATTCCACTTGGACTGGATACAGAAGGGCTGAGTTGTTCTCTGACATGCGTGTGGTGGCTCCTGTAGCCAGGATTCGGGTTATGTCAGGGGAATTGAGAAGGGATGGAGAGTAGCTATAATCCAATAATGTCTTAATTGATCCCCAACCTGTTTCTCTACAGACAGCACACCTTAGCTAGCAGCAGACAATTAGCCAATTTCTTTCCAATCACAGGTAATTAAAACAATAAATAGGTTACTTCACCCCACGCAGCCTTCAGAAAATGAAATATTTTATGACCCTAAACCCGTCTGCCCCACAGATGGGGGAAGGCACCTCTTATCTGTGCCTCAACACCTGTGGGATGAAGGATTGTACAAGCGTTCCTGGAAAGGGTTGAACAAAGGCATATTGAAAAAATGCATTCAGTAAACATTTGCACCTCACTATTAAAGCGTCCAAAAAGGTGCAGTGAAAACAAACTGAAATCTTTGAGCAAAATAAAATACAAATAAAATCACAATAACCTGGTGTGGAGACCCTTAAACTAATACTTTGTTGAAGCACCTTTTGATTTTATTACACCACTCAGTCTTTTTGGGTAGGAGTCTATTAGCAGGGCACATCTTGATGTTGCAATATATGCCCACTCATCTTTGCAAAAGCGCTCCAAATCTGTCAGATTGCGAGGACATCTCCTGTGCACAGCCCTCTTCAGATCACCCCACCGATGTTCAATTGGATTCAGGTGTGGGTTCTGGCTGGGCCATTCCAAAATGTTAATCTTCTGGTGAAGCTTTTGTGGATTTGGATGTGTGCTTTGGGTCGTTGTCGTGTTGAAAGGTGAACTTCATCTTCATCTTCAGCTGTCTAACGGACGCCTGAAGGTTTTGTGCCAAAATTGTCTCGTATTTGGAACTGTTCATAATTCCCTCCACCCTGACTAAGGCCCCAGTTCCAGCTGAAGAAAAAACGCCCCAAAGCATGATGCTGCCACCACCATGCTTCACTGTGGGTATGGTGTTCTTTGGGTGATGTGCAGTGTTGTTTTTGCGCCAAACATACCTTTTGGAATTATCCAGTTATCCAGTTCTTGCCTATGTCTCGGTTGTGCCATATTTTCTCCACTTGATGATGA
The DNA here is from genome assembly GCF_011004845.1 of Esox lucius. Taxonomy (NCBI): domain Eukaryota; kingdom Metazoa; phylum Chordata; class Actinopteri; order Esociformes; family Esocidae; genus Esox; species Esox lucius. The sequence goes on from NC_047575.1 coordinate 37,573,378, forward strand.
CTGTCTTCACTGTGTTCCATGGTCTATCTAAAGCTTTGGAAATTATTTTGTACCCTTATATTTTGTATATCTTTTAACAATGAGATCCCTCTGATGCTTTGGAATCTCTCTGCGGACCATGGCTTTTGCTCTGAGATGCAACTAAGAAAATGTCAGGAAACAGATGAACAGCTGAACTTTATTTGTGATTAATCAGAGTCACTTTAAATGATGGCAGGTGTGTTCACATTATAGGTCAAATTAAAAGTGGAAAAAGTTCTGACATGATTTTTCTTGGTCTCATTCTTTTACATCACAAAAACCTGGCATTTTAACAGGGGTGTGTAGACTTTTTATATGCACTGTATGTACAGTGGTGCATGTTTAAACCAATTAATACATACAAATACCTTCTCTTGAATCTATGAGTGTAATTCTGGCTTCACCTCCAAAACCGTCACTCTGCCTTGGAGATCTGAAATCTCAACGGTGAGAAAACCAAGAACTGAGTCAGCTGGTCAGCACTGGAGATATAACTGTAAAGAATGAGACCACTGGACATGTAACTGGAAAGAATGAGAGCCCTGGAGGTGTAACTGGAAAGAATGAGAGCCCTGGAGGTGTAACTGGAAAGAATGAGACCACTGGACCTGTAATTGGAAAGAACGAGAGCCCTGGAGGTGTAACTGGAAAGAATGAGAGCCCTGGAGGTGTAACTGGAAAGAATGAGAGCACTGCAATTACTTAACCATGTCTGAAGATCAGTAACCTACAGACCAGTGTAACGAATACGACGCAGGCAGGTAGTGTAGTTCCAAACGCATAGTTTAATTTGCAGGACCAGAGACAGGCAAAACTCATGGTAAGGCAGTCAGGGTTGGGGAAACTGGAGAACTGAGCAGTACGGTACAAATCCCCAAAAAACAGAAGGCAGAAACCAGGGGCAGGCAGGAGTCAAAAACGAAGGTCAGGTGAGCAAAGGTTACAGGCTAAAGACAGAGTCAATGGATAATACAAAACTGGTCGGAACACTAGAGAGACAAGAACAGCAAGAAACAGGCTCAGTATGTCGTAGAAAACAAACAATGCCTCACAAAGACATGTGGGAAACAAACCAAACAAAATAGTGGACACTAATGACGATGAGGTGGGGAAGACAGGTGTTCAGAATGTAGGTGATTGGGACCTGGGGAGTGTGCTGAGTTCAGGGTGAGAAGGAAATGCGCTGTTTCCTGGAGCGGAGAGACGACCTCACAACCAGGGGATGTCCAAACTTTGGGTCTTGGGCAGAAATAACATTTTAGTAATCTGTTTTGTCCACACATAGGTCATCCCTGTCCGAAACAAATGACAGCTTTCCAGACACCTATGAAAACACAGACAAATAGTTCCTCTCAGATAGGATGAATTTGGAATGAATAAACGCTGTGTTTGTTTAGTGTAAGTTGGTAAAACTGTTCCCTAGCAGTTGTAATAATGATAAAACTGGCATGCATAACACCACAACACTTGTGCCCTTACTCCTCCATTAAACTAAACCAGCATACACATAATAATGTTAAAACTGGCATGCATAACACCATGACAATTGTGCCCGTACTCCTCCATTAAACTATACCAGCCTACACATAAGGAAAACATCTTTCTTGCAAGCCTCTTCACAACATCACAGTAAATCACAGTGTTCACTTGAAGGTGTATTTCTTTAGAATTTTGACGGATACTGTATCTCCGAAATTGGTTTGCTGGATGCAAAGGACAGTGTGTCGGAAGTCTGATAATCAGCCAAAATGCTTGGGACCTTCTTTGAAAAGTCCGGCATCAGCCAGCACTCCACCAACCTCCGACTGATGATCAACTGGAATGGAATTGCTTGACTTCCAGCTCCCGGCTTGAAAACATAAAATATCTACGAGATATTTTTTCTGTGAGAAAAACGATGACAGAGTTCTTCGTAAAATAACTATAATCAAAAGCAAATACAATAAGAATCCACATAGAGAGAGAGACACAGGAGACAACATCATAGTGATGCGTTGGACAACTCAATAAACCATTTGATTCTGTGTCTGTTGTCTGTGTGGAATATTTGAAATTCTTCAAAATCTTTGACGTCTTTGTCGGAGTATGCATGAATAACTTCTTTAAAGAACTTCAAAAAATCTGCCTAAATCTACGGTTCAAGGTACTTTAGAGTTTCTTGCATGTATTATTTCAGTGGCATTGCAGAGTTGAAATATCTTCTTGCAGATCTCTCAGCAATCCTGAAATGTTATCACCAGGATCTTGAATGATGCCTCTGCCATTTTGCTAAGTAAAAAAATGAATATACAGTATCTCGCAGAAGTGAGTACACCCCTCACATTTTTGTAAATATTTGATTTTATCTTTTCATGTGACAACACTGAAGATAGGACACTTTGCTGCAATGTAATGAGTGTACAGCTTGTATAAGTGTTGCTGTCTCCTAAAAATAACACAACACAGCCATTATTGTCTAAACCAATGGCAACAAAAGTGAGTACACCCCTAAGTGAAAATGTCCAAATTGGGCCCAAATTGGGCCCATGACGACATCATGGAGCTGGTGGATGTTAGAGACCTTGCACTCCTCCACCTTCCGTTTGAGGATGCCCCACAGATGCTCAATAGGGTTTAGGTCTGGAGACATGCTTGGCCAGTCCATCACCTCAGCTTCTTTAGCAAGGCAGTGGTCGTCTTGGAGGTGTGTTTGGGGTCGTTATCATGTTGGAATACTGCCCTGCGGCCCAGTCTCCGAAGGGAGGGGATCATGCTCTGCTTCAGTATGTCACAGTACAAGTTGGCATTCATGGTTCCCTCAATGAACTGTAGCTCCCCAGTGCCGGCAGCACTGATGCAGCCCCAGACTATGACACTCCCACCACCATGCTTGACTGTAGGCAAGACACACTTGTTTTTGTACTCCTCACCTGGTTGCCAGTTTATCTTGGTCTCATCAGACCAAAGGACATGATTCCAGTAATCCATGTCCTTAGTCTGCTTGTCTTCAGCAAACTGTTTGCAGGCTTTCTTGTGCATCATCTTTAGAAGAGGCTTCCTTCTGGGAAGACAGCCATGCAGACCAATTTCATGCAGTGTGTGGCATATGGTCTGAACACTGACAGGCTGACCACCCACCCCTTCAACCTCTGCAGCAATGCTGGCAGCACTCATACGTCTATTTCCTCAAAGACAACCTCTGGATATGACGCTGAGCACGTGCACTCAACTTCTTTGGTCGACCATGGCCAAAGAAGTTGGAACCTGTCCTGTCCTGAGTGGAACCTGTCCTGTTAAACCGCTGTATGGTCTTGGCCACCGTGCTGCAGCTCAGTTTCAGGGTCTTGGCAATCTTCTTATAGCCTAAGCCATATATAGGCTTTATGTAGAGCAACAATTCTTTTTTTCAGATCCTCAGAGAGTTCTTTGCCATGAGGTGCCATGTTGAACTTCCAGTGACCAGTATGAGGGAGTGTGAGAGCGATAAAACCAAATTTAACACACCTGCTTCCCATTCCCACCTGAAACCTTGTGACACTGATGAGTCACATGACACCGGGGAGGGAACATTGCTAATTGGGTCCAATTTGGACATTTTCACTTAGGGGTGTACTCACTTTTGTTGCCAGCGGTTTAGATATTAATGGCTGTGTGTTGAGTTATTTTGAGGGGACAGCACATTTACGCTGTTATACAACTTGTACACCCACTACTTTACATTGTAGCAAAGTGTCATTTCTTCAGTGTTGTCACATGAAAATATATATTTAAATATTTACAAAAATGTGAGGTGTGTACTCACTTATGTGAGATACTGTATGTGGATGAAAATCACATATTGCCAAAAGCATCTCTGACATTAACTTCAGGCTAATTAGAGCCTACATTGTCATTAGAGACCAAATTGTAATTCTAAACAAGGCTAGCCTCATGGACAATTACATGTGTGTTAAAGTTTCTATTTTCATTTTAGGTTTATGTTTATTCATAGTTTATGCTAATGTGTTATTATCATTAAAAGGTTCCAAAACACGGCACTATTGAGCACTCACTTTTAGCATAGATTGTGTAGCTGGCTTCATTAAAATTGCACTTCCATAAAATGGTAAATACAGGAATGGAGGGGCTCAAGATGGATGGTCATCGCAATGTCTTATGGCTGGACAGCACACTCGTTCACTACTTAAGGTAAAGCTAGTGAAAGAGTGTGAACTATTTTCTGAATTACTCTAAAGGGTTTGCCTGACATACCCTTACCGTAGGCATATTGCAAAAGCATGTTAAATTAACAGTTCCCCCCTTCCCCAGCTTCTGCACAGCTACTTAAATTAAAATAAATAGGAAGCAATGTAGTAATTTTGCTAATCATCACAAATGATGTGTAACCAGCTAAGCTAGTTAGGTAATGATAATACATTTAGCACATGGGAAAACTTTGGTAACAATATTAGCCAACTTGTCGGCGGCGAGCTAATGTCAGGTTAACATGTGCAGCTCATTTTTAAATGGAGTTGAAGCACCTTTGTAGCTTTCCCAAATGGAAAATGATTTGATGTGACAATGAAAGTGTCTTTAGTGTTGTTATGCATAGAAGATGATACTAAAAAAGTTATTTACTTCTGATATCTATTGATACTATACTCCAGATGTACTCTACTGATATTATATTCCAGATGTACTCTACTGATATTATATTCCAGATGTACTCTACTGATATTATACTCCAGATGTCCTCTACTGATACTTTACTACAGATTTACTCTACTGATACTGGAATGTAGAGAATTGGGTCCATAGAGCAAAAGTAGTGCCCTTTGGAGGGACCAGGGTCAATAGAGCAATAGGACCATACTACAACAGGAGTGTAGTATGGAGTTAAGAGTTTCCATAGAGCAATAGGACCACACTACAACAGGAGTGTAGTATGGAGTTAAGAGTTTCCATAGAGCTCCAGTTAAAAGAGGTGTATTATGTAGAGCATAGGGTGCCAGTTGGTACAAGATGGGTTATGTGCTCCTAATTTCTCCAACCCACACCCCCACCTCAACCCCCCCCCCTTAGTTCATCACTTCATCAAAAGAAAGAGAGAAAGGAAGACAGTATCAAGCCCTCTGTGAAATGAAGTGTTATTGGAGTGTATGTAGACCTTAAAAACTCTGCCCATCTCTCATTGGGAGTCCCACACTAGGAAAGCTTACTGATTGTTGAGACTGTATGAGAAATCAACAAAATTAGGTTTCCCAATATTCACATGTGAATGTGAAAGTGTGTAAACAGTGTGTGTGTGTTTTGGTTTAACGAATTTGGACCAGAAGTCCTCACGAGGATTGTAAAACATGAAAGAACTGCCCTTATATGGACATTACGCCAGTCATGTCATTGCCCATTTCTGGGCCTTGGGGTTAAGTTAAGGGTCAAACTTAAAGTTGTGGATAGAATTATGGAATGTTATGGTGACATTCAGGTTTAAGCTGGTTAAGGTTGGAGTTAGGGTCTCTCTCTTCTATCTTTATAGATTTGCCAAAACTTAGCCAAAAAGACTATTCAGAAAATACATTCCAAAACGTGTTAATCCTTAATTAAAAACACAAATCAACTCCAATGAATCCGTCCAGATTCTCACCGACTTTGTCTGATTCAACATTCAAACACATGAGCGTATTGCTTGGCTGGTTGGCAAGCGTTGGCTCAAAATCTATCGGTATTTTGCTTAACAAGTGGTATTGCGGAGAGCGGTTACAGCTACCAGAAACATTTTGCTTTCTTTCTAGCTAGATTGACGGCAGAACTGTGGTGGCATATTGCCCGGAATGAAAAGGCTAGTAATGGTAAAAGTAACATCAGACAAAGAATACTAACCCTGTCAAAGCAAAGAAGACATTTTCTTTAATGTGGCGACAGGACGACACCGGAAAGATATATAGGGCAGCACAATATTGAATCACAATTTCTTTGACAAATATTGCAATTGCGGTTATGATTTGTGATTTTCAAATATGGATGTCAACAGCGTAGATAATGTCACTTATAAATAGAGATCATTGCCTACATAATGTGATATTATACTGAATAAAAAAAATAGTTAAAGTTCACTTATTCCAATGAAGCTGATACTCTTAATAACCATGCTGTGGTGTAGGCTATGTGGGACAATATATCTTGGTGCCACTCGTTTGCTGGAAGCAGACGACTTCGCTAGCAGTTTTAACTCAAACAAACATTTAAAAAACAAAAGTATTTAAACAAAATGAGTCCAGGTATTTAAACAATCTACAAAAATACCCACAGCAGCTGCAAGAAAAACCATTACGGATGTCAATATTGCAATTTTGATTATAATTGGATAAATTGTGCAGCCCTACCTGGCTGCTTACCCGGAGCAGAGCCCGGTTTACCGTGGTGGTAGTGGTGGAAATCGGCGACGAGGGTTGGGTCCAGGATGTCTTGAGCAGGGACCTAGCACCTCTCCTCTGGACCTTACCCTTTGCAGTCAACCAGGTCCTGTCCAGCATAGGGCTCTGGGGTAGGTCAACAGGGTTCATTTAACCCTGACACATAATCAGGTGTTGTGGATAGGGATGTGTGATAGGAGTGTTTATTGTTGATTCTTCTTTTTTTGTTTGGGTGATCTGGGAATATGTATTGTTGTGTTTTTGTGTTTTTATTGTATTTTTTATTGTGTATATATGTGTACATTTGTTTTTATGGAGGTTTTATTAGTTAGCTTGGTGTATAGTCGGGCCAATAAACGATTGATACAATTCTAAATTCTTTCTTTGTCTCATTCTCTCGTTTCTCTCTTGCTCTCTCTCTTTCTCCCATCTCTCTCAATTTAAATGTAAATGCTTTATTGGCATTGTAAACATTTGTTCAAATTTCCAAAGGGAAGAAAGCAAGATGTAATAAATAACAGAGGCCATTTAAATTCTGAAGTAAACATTACACACATCTTTAAATGGATGAAGGCATTTCAAATGACTTAATAATATCTTTGTCTCCAACTCTCCGTCTTTCTCTATCGCTCTGTCTCTCAATTTCAATTTAAAGAGCCTTATTGGCATGGGAAACTTTTGTTTACATTGTTACAAGAAGAAAACAAGAAGTAATATGAATAACAATAACAAATAAACAAGTAAACAATCTGAAGTGCTGAGTAAACATTACACATAAGGCATTTTGAGTGTTATATTATAATGTACAATGTCTCTCTGTTTGTCTGTCTCTCTGATGTCCCTGTTTCTGCTGTAGTCTACTTGAAAGTCTAAAACAGAGTAGGCAGGGATCAAACGCTCTGTTTCCCGCTCTTTTTCCCTTTATGATAAACAGACGGAGAGAAGAGAAACTGAGAGAGGGGAGGAGGGGGAGGAGGGGAGGAGGGGGAGGAGGGGAGGAGGGGTGGAGGGGAGTGAAGGGGTCAGGACAAGAGGGGACAGGATGGTGACAGGATGGAGAGTGAAGGATTCGTAGGGGAGGAGAGGGGAGAGTGGGGGAGAGGAGAGGGAAAGGAGTCTCCTATCACACAGCTGCTCCACTGTCAGGGGGACCACGAGAGAGTGACAGAAGGAGAGGTGGAGAAAGAGGGAAAGAGGGAGAGAGGGAGAGAAAGAAAGGGATGAGAGACAGACAGCCAGAGTGAGAATGTGGTTCAAATAATTTTTTTTCATAAAGGAACGAGAGAAAAACAGAAGAGAGGGAAAAAGGAGAGAGCCAAAATAAGATCAGCAGCCATCCGTGAGACATCCAGGAAATGAGGCTTGACACACACACACACACCACACACAGAGGTTGAGTTGACCCAGCTCCTGTGACTTCGTCTCAGCCTTCCGATCCCCCACTGAGTCAGTGCTTTTAGGCTGTCTGCTAAATAAAACACAGGCACACACACACGCACACACCCACATACACACACGCGCACGCGCAGACACACCCACCTACACACACACACACACACACACACACACACACACACACATACATCCTGCTCAACCACTCTATCAGAGTATTCCAGTAAAAGAATTAAACATCCAGTGAGATGTATCTTCTCTCTCTCCCTCTCTCTCTCCTCTCTCTTCCTCTCTCTCCCTCCCCTCTCTCTCTCCCTCTCTCCCTCTCTCTCTCCTCTCTCTTCCTCTCTCTTCCTCTCTCTCCCTCCCTCTCTCCCTCCCTCTCTCTCTCTCTCTCTCTCCTCTCTCTTCCTCTCTGTCCCTCTCTCTGTCCCTGTCTCTCCCTGTGTCTAGGTCTTGAAAGGTCTAAACAGTGTGGTCATGTTTTAAGGGGTTAGGGTGCTCGTTGGGCTGTGTGTATGACAGGAGAGGAGGGTTTGGTACTGGATTGTATTTGACAGTGTTGTTGTGCCCTTTGTCATGAGTTTCTGTGGAGGTTGTGGTGTCACACTACATTTCTATGGGGAGGGGAAATGTTTTGTTTCAGGGTGTCTTTATGCATAGAGAGCTGCCGGTGACCATAGCAACGAAATACACAAACGTTATCAACGTTATCTGAACATCACAAGCCTAGGCATGAACATATTCACTTTTTAACAGGAATGATCAGTCTGGAAACCAAGTTTGGTATTGTTACATTTGGTATTGGTATTATTTGAATATTCTGATTGGTTTGAGCCTGGCTGAATGTCACCTCTGACCACTGAATGGCACCGCTGACCACCTCAGCTGGGTGGAGGCTTAGGAGCACCATCACCAGTCAGGTTCTGCATTTGAGCCGCATTAATCTCCTAAAGCATTGTTTTCTGTTTGAATGAGGGTGGAGTGACTTCCTGCCTAGTGGGCCCTGTCCGGGGTTACCCTCAGATAGGGACAGTGTCACTGGACCCCTTTGTTTCAGCCCCAAGGTCTTACGCTGCTATATTATTGTGCCAGGGGAATAGGGTCAGTTGTCATTCTCTATTTTAATTCCTTGTTAATCTAAGGAATGGGCTCTGTAAATCTTCCTTGTCTCCTGCTCCTTTTATACTTAAGAGGACATGAGGTCTTGGCCCACACCTGCAGAGTACCAGGCTTGAAAGACTCTTTGCTGTCCCTGTCCAAAGTCCTCCTGGTTGTGTTGCAGATCAAGATGATACCTGATGATTCCACCTGTCACTCAGCAGACCATTCCACCCTGATTGTGCCTGTCCTTGTCCATGTTGTCGTCATCCTTGTTTAGGCAAGCCTTATTAACATACATTTTCATGAACATGTGCGATTTGTCCGTTCCTGTCACTTCGCTTGTTTTATCCCAAGTCAAACGCTGCTGATCATCCTTCTGACCTGGATTCGGTTTTAGAGACTCTAAACACAGCCCACATGCGTTTATTAATTACTACCATTTGTACTCTTAATATATCCACCTGGCACATCCAGAAGAGCACTGGTAACCCCTCTGAGCCTGGTTCATATCTTGGTTCCTTCCTATGTTCTGGCCCATTTTAGGGGTGTTTTTCCTAGCCACTGTGCATCAATACTGTTGTTGCTTGCTCCTTGGGGTTTCAGGCTGGGTCATCATCATCTTCTTCCGCTTATCCGGGGCCGGGTCGCGGGGGCAGCAGTCTAAGCAGGGATGCCCAGACTTCCCTCTCCCCAGACACTTCCTCCAGCTCTTCCGGGGGGACACCGAGGAGTTCCCAGGCCAGCCGGGAGACATAGTCCCTCCAGCGTGTCCTAGGTCTTCCCCGGGGTCTCCTCTCGTGGGACGGGACCGGAACACCTTCCCAGGAAGGTGTTCCGGAGGCATCCGAAACAGATGCCCAAGCCACCTCAGCTGACCCCTCTCGATGAGGAGGAGCAGCGGCTCTACTCTGAGCTCCTCCCGGGTGACCGAGCTTCTCACCCTATTTCTAAGGGATCGCCCAGCCACCCTGCGGAGAAAGCTCATTTCGGCCACCTGTATCCGGGATCTTGTCCTTTCGGTCATGACCCAAAGCTCATGACCATAGGTGAGAGTAGGAACGTAGATTGACCGGTAAATCGAGAGCTTCGCCTTGCGGCTCAGCTCTTTCTTCACCACAACAGACCGATACATCGACCGCATTACTGCAGAAGCTGCACCGATCTGTCTGTCAATCTCCCGTTCCATCCTTCCCTCACTCGTGAACAGGACCCCTAGATACTTAAACTCCTCCACTCCTCCTAGGGGTTCAGGCAGGGTGTTTTTTGTAAAAGCACTTTGTGACAACTGCTGATGTAAAAAGGGCTTTATAAATAAATTGAATAAGGTTGCAGGTCTCCCACCTGTTCTGGACTTGGTACCAGTAGAATCTATGCCTGGTACCAGTGGGGCTTTGACTGGTACCAGTGGAGTGTCTGGACCTAGTATCTGTAGTCTGGACCTTGTACCAGAAGAATCCGGACCTGGTACCTGTAGATTGTGAACTTGGTGCAAGTAGTGTGAACCTGGTATCTGTAGAGTCTAGGCTTGGTCTAGGCTTAGTCTAAGCCTGGACCTATTAAAGGTCTATGTTGCCTTTGGGTCCTTTTGGCAGGTCTTGGAAATGAGGGTAAGGACGGTGTACCTCCCTTGCCGTCTGGGCAAACAGCACTGTACACTTAGCCACAAGGACACTGTCTCCTTAACTCTATAAAGTGACAAGATTTATAGAGCGTGACATAGTCTTATACTATACTGTTTCAAACATACCGCTATCAGAATTCACCCAGCCTGCACTGATGAAAATGTTACGCTAGCTAGCTACATACTCTTTCCCTCCCTCTGTCTGTCTGTCTGTCTTTATTTCTCTCTCCTCTCTCTTTGTCAGTGGATGGCTACTCTAGAGCAGGGTCATTTATTTTGAGGTCAGTGCTGTTCCTCAAGGCGTAATGCAATCAAGGTGACTTCTTTAAGCGTCTATGTTTTAGTTTTGTTTTACAGCACGTTGCTATGCTCTTTCGGATGCAGGTGTTTGCGGATGTTTTGAGAGATACAGAGAGAGAAAGAGAGAGAAAGACGGAGAAAGAGAGAGGTGAATAGAGAAAAAGAGGGAAGAATAGAGAAAGATAGCTACTTTGACAAAGTAAAACTTTTCATGTTAATAAAGTCTATTGAATTTAATTTTAACCAGAGAGGAAGATAGATTTATAGACATACAGGACTCTATGTTATGTACATAGGGATAGAGATAAAAGAGAGAGAGAAAGAGAGAGAGAGAGAGAGAGGAAGAAAGAGAGAGACTAAGGTGGAGGAAGAAAGAGAGATAGGTAGAGAGATGTGCTGCTAGGATATGTATATCTGGATGATGATGATGTTGTGTGTGGAAGAGAGAGACAGGGAGTGAGAGACAGTGGGAGAGAGACAGTGGGAGAGAGACAGTGGGAGAGAGACAGTGGGAGAAAGACAGTGGGAGAGAGACAGTGGGAGAAAGACAGTGGGAGAAAGACAGTGGGAGAGAGACAGTGGGAGAAAGACAGTGGGTGAGAGACAGTGGGAGAGAGACAGTGGGAGAGAGACAGTGGGAGAGAGACAGTGGGAGAAAGACAGTGGGAGAGAGACAGTGGGAGAAAGACAGTGGGTAAGAGACAGTGGGAGAGAGACAGTGGGAGAGAGACAGTGGGAGAGAAGACAGTGGGAGAGAGACAGTGGGAGAGAGACAGTGGGAGAGAGACAGTGGGAGAGAGAAAGTGACGTGTGTTATTTCTTGTGCATCTATGTCTTGGTTTTTAATGACCTACTGTGACAAAGTACTTAACTATGTTTTCACCTTTGACCTGTCTAGCTGCCATTAGCAAATGTCTGCCGGCGTTTTGTTGCTTAAACTTTGATGGCAGACTGGTAGTTTGACCCAGTTCTGCTGGGGCGTGTTCTGGAGCGGGCCAGTGTGATTAATATACAGGCCTTATCAGGGAGGACCAAGGAACCTCTCTCACTGCTTCTGTGTTGGCAACCAGGATTCAACTAGATAGACTTCTCTTTTTAAAGTCTCTTTCTCTAATTCTCTGGCTCCTTATCTCACACGTACACGCGCTCACAAGCACATACGTATGTGCACACACACTCTTCGAATGGACCGTGTTCTGGTGCACAGTCAGTCAGGGAAGATGTCCTCAGTTGTAATAACAATATTGGACTTATAGGAACAGGACTTTCTGAATGACTGTGAGCTTTCCTCTCATTCATCTGAATGGTGCGTGTGGAAAGGTTTTTCTGTGTGTGTGTGTGTGTGTGTGTGTGTGTGTGTGTGTCAGTTCTTTCCCTCCTCCTGGATGTTGAATAGAGGGTAGAGGGGGGGGGGTGATGATGTTCCCGCGGTCTTGGCAAATCCTCCGTCCCAATACTTTTCTCAGTGTGTCCGTTGTCAGGCCGACCAAGTGTGTCAGGAGTTCATTGTAGCTCATTCACACGTGAGTAACGACAGAGGCCTTCTGCTGTGTGTGTGTGTGTTTGTCTTAGTGTGTCTGCGTGTGTGTTTGTTGTGTTTGTTTTAGTGTGTCTCTCTGTGTGTGTGTGTGTGTTTTTGTCTTTGTCTTAATGTGTGTGTGTGGTGTTTGTTTTAGTGTTTCTGTTTGTGTGTCTTAGTGTGTGTGTGTGTGTATGTGTGTGTTTGTATGTCTTTGTCCTAGTGTGTGTGTGTGTTTGCGTCTGTTTGTGTGTACCATGGAGGGCAGTTCCCACTCGGCCCGTCAAAGCATTTCTCTGTTCTGGCACTGAGGGCTGGAAGCAGCTTCTCCTTGATGGGACAGCAGAGTCTCCGGACATTTTCAGGAAACTTCAGAAACGGCTCTTTTTGGTAGAATACCTAAAATAACCCCACAGACCTCCCTCCCCAACAACCTCCTCCTACCGCCCCCACAACCTCCTCCCACCTCCTCCACATCCTCCTCCCACATCCCTCCATACCCTCCGCCCACCTCCCCCAATACTCTCTTCCCTCACATCCTGCTCCCACCTCCCTCCAGACCCTCCTCCCACTTCTCCCACACCCCTGTTTCTCTGTTCCTTTGCTGTAAAGTCACACACACAGACACACACAAAGACGCACATTACTCCTGCTGTTCACTATGGAAACCCCGCCCATCCACTCAATTACTCACACTCAATTGCCCTTGCCCCCAATCCTGGTGCCCCGCCCACTGTACTGCTGCTTCTCTGTACTCCTTCACATGCATGGTCCTCTCCCAAACCTCCCCCTTTTCCTTCCCCTTGACAACCACCTTCCTCTCTACCACCATATATTTTCCAATATCTCCACCATATAAGATTACTTTTACCTACCTCCACTATATAACAATATGTTCTCCACTTCCACCATATAACATGACTTTTCCCACCTCCACCATATAACATGACTTTCCCCACCTCCACCATATAACATGACTTTCCCCACCTCCACCATATAACATGACTTTCCCCACCTCCACCATATAACATGACTTTCCCCACCTCCACCATATAACATGACTTTCCCCACCTCCACCATATAACATGACTTTCCCCACCTCCACCATATAACATGACTTTCCCCACCTCCACCATATAACATTACTTTTCTATACCTCTACCTTTAAACATGACCTTTCCCCATGCTACCATATAACATGAATTTTCCCAACTCCACCATATAACATGACTTTTCTACACTTACACCTTAAAACCTAACTTTTTCCCTACTTCGACCATATAACATGACTTTTCCCCACCTCTACCATTTTACTGTGTGTGTGTGTGTGTGTGTGTGTGTGTGTGTGTGTGTGTGTGTGTGTGTGTACTTCAGGCCTATGTCTGCTCGTATGCGTTTTATCAGACAGGAAGTGATTACAGGAGACTTCAACCTACTTAATTGGACTGTTATCATTCACTCAACTCAATCAATTACAGCTAACGAGTTTACATGTGTAGTTCTCCCACCCCCAAGGTACAGACAGCACTCTATCTCCGCGCGCGCGCGCGTGTGTGTGATGGTGTCCTCTGCACATGATTAATTAGTCGGGTTCGGAGTACACCGATAGCATGTATTTCCGGATAAAAGAACGTAATGGATCGACAGCAGCACCAAAGGTAGCAATGAAAGATGAATAGTCCGTGGCTATCTCATGTTTAGCCATCCCATGCATCGTCCATTACATTTTCATATTCAGCGCTAACAAGACTTGGTCTCCAATCAGACATTTGTAAGGTTGTGTGGTTGTGCGCGTGAGCGTGTGTGTGAGTGTCATCTGTCTTTTTGTGCATCTCTGTTTTCTGTGTGTGTTTGCGCCCATATCGCGTCCTATTTGTTCTGATTTGTTTTGGCAAGCGTCCTGTGGATGTTCTCCTTGTATAGTCTCAGTTTGGCACAGATGAAAAGCTTTTTATTTTTCGTTTGTTTTTCCGTGCGTCGTCTGTGTCGTCCCGTAGAGACTCGCTGTCTGGCGAACAGCGAGGTCACTGTCATCTTTGAGGTTGGGATGTCGTAATACTGCATTTAACATAGAGATGCAGAAACTTAATTCGAGACAGTTTCATCCAGCGGGCGACTGATGCTGTGACAGGACACGTGAATTTCAAAGTGCATTGTAAATGATGGAGATGTTTTTAAGAGTTCACTCCTTTTTGTTTTTTTTTAGGTTAAACATTTTAAAGGGGAAATTACAAACAAATATTATGGATCTTTTTCCAACCCTTAGTACACTGTACATGTCCTGCTGTAGAGCAACAGCATGAAGAAACAACATGGGAAGGAGCGTCCTAACAGTAGAACACTGGGAATCCAAGCTAGGGTCTCTAACATAGGGGCCATGTCCCAACTATTGGGTTGCTAGGTTTCATGGGGGCTTGGGACCCATATGAGGGATTTGAGGAATACACAATTAATGTATAAAGATGTAGAGTACTCTGCAAAGGGCTAAGGCCAGCTGACTAAATAATATAAAGCTATTTAGCTAGGCAGTAAGCGTTTATTTGCTTGTAATAAATACTTGATAATATTACTTGATAACAGTGCATACAAATAAACATTATTACAATTGAACCCCTTTACCACATGTCAGATTTACCACATAGAGAGTCTCTCATTCCAATAATCCAGAAAAATATAAATAGAAATATGTATTTGTTTCGCCACAGCCTGAAAATTTTCTCAAAACTCCTTTGCGCCCAGTTTAATTACCCCTGACATCCCTAGTCCAACGTAATTGGCTTAGCCCTTCTAAAAAAAGATTCTGATTGGCTGATTATGTATCTCAATAACAAACATTTTATCTCTTTTGATGTTTGCACATTGGAGTGGAAAGTGCTTGCTTAGCACTGCAAGTTCAACTGACACCAAAGGACAGGTTTTGGCAAAATGAAATGTTTTAAACCTTTTTGATGCTTTATTGTTACACTCAAAATATGACAGAAATCTCACTTTTAATTTAGTTAAACATTTGCTAAATATGAAATCCTAATTCATATATGAAAATGATTACCAAATGCAGATGGGTCATAATTGTTGGGACTAATACAAATGCTTATTAAGCAAATCAAACAGTTTCTTCCCATTAATATACAGCTCCGGAAAAAATTAAGAGACCACTGCACCTTTTTCTTTGCTTTTCAAAAAAGTTGAAAAGGAAAGTTTTGAGTGAGGAACAGAAGCGTTCAATTGGCAGTGGTCTCTTAATTTGAACCCTTCTGTTCCTCACTCAAAACCTTCCTTTTTGACTTTAAGTCATTAGAAACTCTGATGTAGTCATTCACAACTTCCTTTTTAACTGTTTCATACATGTGAGGTGACAAACAGGCCAGATTCTCCAGCAAAATGGGTAAGAAACATTTAACTTTGATTGGAAATGGCTTCTATGCTCAAATGAAACAAAAAGTCCACATTTTGACACAAAGACTAAGGGTTGGTTTACCATTAAAAAAAGGGATGGCCATGCAGAAATAACAAACCCAACTCTGTGAAGGTAATTTCTTGTTTCCAAAGGCCCTGGGACCTTGGTCAAAATACACGGCATCATGGACTTCAGACCAAAATCTGTCAGCCTCTGTCAGCAGAGGCTGACACTGGGATGCCTAAAAACTGGGATGCCTCTGGATCTGTCAGCAGGACAGTGATACAATGCTTCCGCCCAGTCCTGGACCTAAAGCCCATTTAAACCGGTGGGTTGAGGTGAAGAAGAGAGTTCCCA
The DNA here is from genome assembly GCF_011004845.1 of Esox lucius. Lineage (NCBI taxonomy): Eukaryota > Metazoa > Chordata > Actinopteri > Esociformes > Esocidae > Esox > Esox lucius. The sequence goes on from NC_047575.1 coordinate 37,589,460, forward strand.
TGTGGACAGTGGACTCTGAAGGATCTGGAGAGATTATGCCTCCCTTTTTAATATCTCTTTAACCTCGTCAAACATTTCAGGAAACTATTTTACAACCCTGTTTCCAAAAAAGTTGGATTCTGTGTAAAATGTAAAGACATACGGAATGCAGTAATGTGAACAATTATTTAAACACTATTTTCAGGAGAAAATGGTACAAAGTCAACATATCAAATGTTGAAACTGTTGGAAATCAGATGTTTCGTATAGTGGTTGAAATAATGATCGTGTCCACGGTCATCAAGGGAGAGAGTCATTCAATTCTTTATTTCATTATTTGATAGTCTATTACTTGGTCTTACAAACTCGATCTCATCTCACTCAGTCTCAAAGAACTTCCGGTCGTACCTCTTCTTTATAGATAGTGCAACCTGGAATACACATCACTGTACTCTAAGCCCATTGGCTGATTTCTGTCGCGCTTTGGCTAAACGTGACGTCCTGTGTATGGGTAAACCGATGTTCTGTTGAAAAACTAATCATACACTTAAACAAAATGGAGAAATGTTATTGTTTCTTGAAAAGGACCACTGCACCTAAAATTAGAAAATGTCCCAAAAATGTGGAAAGGAAAGTTTTGAGTGAGGAACAGAAGCGTTCAATTTGCAGTGGTCTCTTAATTTTAACCCTTCTGGTCCAAACTCAAAACCTTCCTTTTATATTTTTTTGGAAAGGAAAGAAAAAGGTGCTGTGGTCTCTTACTTTCCAGAGCTGTATATGCCCACTTTGAATTTAAAGCCAGCAACGCATATCAAAAAATCTGGGACAGGGGCAACAAAAAACTGGAAAAGTTGTGTAAGGCTAAAAAAAACTGGTGGAACATCTCACAACTAATTAGGTTAATTGGCAACAGGTCAGTAACTTATGAAAAGAGCAACCCAGAGATGACGAGTCAGAAGCGAATATGGGGAGAGGCTCACCACTCTGTGAAAGACTGCGCAGGCAAATAGTGCAACAACTTAAGAATACGTTTTCTCCACGTAACATTTTTGGGATGTTTTGGGATCTCATCGTCTATGATACATAATATCATTAAAAGATTCAGAGAATCCGGAGAAATCTCTGTACACAAGGGACAATGCCGAAAACCAATATTGGATGGCCTTGATCTTCAGGTCCTCAGGCGGCACTGCATTAAAAACGGACACAATTCTGTAGTGGAAATCACTGCATGGGCTCAAGAACGCTTCCAAATCCATTGTCTGTGAACACAGTATGTTGCTGCAACCACAAATGCAAGTTAAAACTCTACCATGCAAAGAAGACACCAGATATAAACAAGATCCAGAAATGCTGCCGCCTTTTCTGGGCCTCATTTAGAATGGACTGAGGTGAGTTGGAAAACTGTACTCTAGTCTGACGAATAAAAATATGAAAATCTGGAGTTTAGAATAATAATAAAAGAGTTCGGGTCCTAAACTGGCCTGCCTGCAGTCCAGACCTGTCACCCATTGAAAACATTTGCCGCATTCTGAAAATAAAATACAACAAAGGAGACTCCGAACTGTTGAGCAGCTGAAATCCTATATCAAGCAAGAATGGGAAAACATTTCACTTTCAAAACTATAGCAATTAATCTCCTGAGTTCCCAAACGCTTACAGAGTTTTGTTAAAAGAAGAAGTAATGCAACCAGGGTTTTGGTTAGCCATCAAATGGCAGCTTTTTGCCGGCATCACATGTAGTTGTCCGGCAGATGAAAATATCAACGGCCAAAATGTTCGGTGAGAAATATGCCAAATTAATAGATGAATAGCATATTAAATAACCTTATATTGTGTGACCTATATGATCTGTTGCCATGAAAACAGTGAGCCTCCGCTGTTTCAGTAAGACTTTACCGAGTCTTTGGTCATGTGACTAACCGTGGCACGAGATTCAAAAGCATCACCCTTTGGCAGCAACTCCAGCATGTGACTCCGAAATGTCAAAGGTCCAGCAGAAATCCCCGGGCCGGTTTGAAAAAAACAACAAGTGATGGTGAAGCTGAGGTCATCAAAACTACAGAAAAGCGTGGCTTTTTGAAATAGCCTTCCTTACATAGCAAAACGTGTTTCAACATTTAATATGCAATGGGACAACATGTATTTGTATCCATACATTTTAATGTGCATTATGTAATTAGGAAATATGGTTGAGAATGACAAAATATGACTTACAATATTAGTCAAAATATTTTACACAGTTGAGTGTTTTTTTTTCTGTTGTTGATCAGAGTTGATGCGACAAATAATCCACGGAAATATGTTTGTCTATTCAATAATAATGTTGTGAAATTAGTATGGTGCGTTGAAAAACAACTCTAAACTAGGTATAGACACACTGAACTTTAGAAGCAAACACGTTTAAGTATAACTTTCCACAGAGCTGTCAAATGCTCTGACACCCTATGGAAACATCATTTTCATAGTATTTGTTGAGTCGTTTCCAACATTAGCCTCCAAATCCCTTATTTAGATTGGAAACATGATTTTGGAATCAACATATTGTGAAAAAAGATTGTTGTCTATAAAAATTATTGTGATTTGGCTCAAATTATGTAGATCAGCCAATTATATTATGAATGTGACAGCCCTAGCTGTAGCTCTGCAACGATTGTGAAGAGTTCAATCCGCTGACTGATTTAAATAAAAACATTTGTTGGTTCATAGTGTTTGTGTTTTATTGCTCTTTAAATGTAGGCTAATATATGGCTATTTAAAATGTGTCTGGTAGCTGTTCTATATGGCTGGAATTTTAGAATTTTAACGGCCATATTGTCTGTCAAAAAAACAAATCTTTTGTAAACGCTGGATGCAACACAGTGGTAAACATGCCCCTGTCCCAACTTTTTTGAAACGTGTTGCTGGCATCAAGTTCAAAATGTCTTTGTTCTATTTTCAATTAAATGTAGGGATAATTTGTTTTTACATTGTTGCATTCTATTTTTATTTGCATTTTATGCAGCATCCAAGCATTTTTGGAAACAGGATTATAGATCTACCAACTTCTGGCTTTTTGGCTCAGATTCTGTAAGATGGTCAAAGTTTCACGTATGGTTGTCTAATGGTTCATTTAACCAATTCTGTCTTTTACCTGTAGACATCTTTCTGTTTTGAAGGAAGTTAAGGGACCTCATTGCTTCTGTATAAAGTACTACTGCTCAGTCTGATACGTTTTGATTTACCTTACATTTAGAGGCCACAGTGACCTCCCACGATGTGTTTAAAGTTACCTTTCAGTTAGAGTCCACAGTGACCTCCCATGGTGTTTAAATTTACCTTTCAGTTAGAGTCCACAGTCACCTCCCATGATGAGTTCAGGGCTGATATTTAGAGGCCACAGTGACCTCCCATGATGTGTTTAAAGTTACCTTTCAGTTAGAGTCCACAGTGACCTCCCATGGTGTTTAAATTTACCTTTCAGTTAGAGTCCACAGTCACCTCCCATGATGAGTTCAGGGCTGATATTTAGAGGCCACAGTGATCTCCCATAATTAATTTAGATCTTACATTTAGAGGTCACTAACATCTCCAGTGATGAGTTTTGTGCTGACATTTAGAGGCCACAGTGATCTGTGATTAGATCAGTTTAAAATAGATGGTACATTATTTCTCTTTCTCTATTTCATTTTCTATTTTCCACATACTTTATCTTTCTCTCTTTCATCTCTCTATTCCTTCAACTCTCTTCTCTTCTACATTTCTCTCCTTTCCACCATTTCTCCTTTCTCCCATCTCCCACTCCTCTCCTCTCCCCCATCTCGCTTTTCTCTCCTCCCTCCATCTCTCTCCCCATCTCGCTTTTCTCTCCCCCCTCCATCTCTCTCCCCATCTCGCTTTTCTCTCCCCCCTCCATCTCTCTCCCCATCTTGCTTTTCTCTCCCCCCTTCATCTCTCTCCTCCATCTCTCTGTATTATCATCCTTCCATTTCTCCCCTCTGTTTTTTCTTTCCTGCATTTGTCCTCCATCTCTCTGTTAACTCTTCCAACTCTCTGTTTTCGCCATCCTCCATCTCTCCTCCATCTCTCTCCTCCCTCTCTGTTTTATCCTCCCTCCATCTCTCTTCCTCTCCCCCTCCATCTCACTCCTCTGTCTTTCTTTGCTCCTCCCACTCTCTCCCCTCCATCTCTGTTCTGCCTCACTGTAATCTGATAGACTAATCTAATCTGAAGTCATAACCCCATTTCCTTCAAGCCTTTGTCAAACATGCTCTAGCCACCACATACACACACATACACGCGCGCACACACACACACACACACACACACACATACTCGCATACACGCATACACATACACCCTCACACACACTCACACTCGCGCATACACACTAACACACACACACACAACCGTATACACACACACATACATACACATAGAGTATCTCACAAAAGATTTTTGCAAATATTTGATTGTATATTTTCATGTGACAACACTGAAGAAATTACACTTTGCTTCAATGTAAAGTAATGCGTGTACAGCTTGTATAACAGTGTACATTTACTGTCCCCTCAAAATAACTCAACACACAGCCATTAATGTCTAAACCGCTGGCAACAAAAGTTAGTACACCCCTAAGTGAAAATTTCCAAATTGGGCCCAATTGGCCATTTTCCTTCCCCGGTGTCATGTGACTCGTTAGTGTTACAAGGTCTCAGGTGTGAATGGGGAGCAGGTGTGTTAAATTTGGTTTTATCGCTCTCACACTCCCTCATACTGGTCATTGGAAGTTCAACATGGCACCTCATAGCAAAGAACTCTCTGAGGATCTGAAAAAAATATCAAATATTTGCAAAAATGTGAGGGGTGTACTAATTTTTGTGAGATACTGTACACACACACACATGCATACCCACACAAACGCACACACACACATACAATATCATCATCCCTCTCTCTCATCTTTTTAGGATGACATCATCCCTCTCCCTCATCTCTTAAGGATGTCATCATCCCTCTCCCTCATCTCTTTAGGATGTTGTCATCCCACTCCCTCATCTCCTTAGGATGTCATCATCCCTCTCCCTCATCCCTTTAGGATGTTGTCATCCCACTCCCTCATCTCCTTAGGATGTCATCATCCCTCTCCCTCATATCTTTAGGATGTCATCATCCCTCTCCCTCCTCTCTTTAGGATGTCGTCATCTCATTAGGATGTCATCATCCCTCTCCCTCATCTCTTTAGGATGTCGTCATCTCATTAGGATGTCATCATCCCTCTCCCTCATCTCTTTAGGATGTCGTCATCTCTTTAGGATGTCGTCATCCCTCTCCCTCATCTCTTTAGGATGTCTTCATCCCTCTCTCCGTTTTCTTTCCCATTCATCATCCTTATTTTCCTTATCTTTCTCATCTCTTCTGGCTATCATCACCCCCCATCATCTCTCATCCTAATCCACTCTCCCCTCCTCTGCTGAAATATGCTCCTAGAGATTGATGGATGGGTGGAGGGATGAGGGAGGGAAGAGATGAGTTGACGGAGGAAGGGAGGAGCAAAGGAAATGAGGTAGATAGAGAAGGAGAGGTTGAAGGCGGAAAAGGACAGACAGAACGAGGAGGAAGGAGAGGGAGACACAGAGGGTAACAGAGCTCTAGAGGGAACAAGGCTTTCTGTCTCTCATCATCTAGTGGCAGCTTTTCCTAGCCTCCAGTGTGCAACTACAGACAGTGCACAGCCATCCCGGCTCAAAATGTCTCCTCAGGGTCAGCTTTGGCAGTGGGACAGGCTGACGAGCTGAGTGCCTGTCACGGACCAGGGCTATTAAACGATCAGAGAGCTGCTGAGTTCCCTAGACACTGCTGTCTCTCTCTGACTGATACACACACACACACACACACTGCTCCCACTGAGCTGACCGAGCAGAGCACTGCTTGACTCCCAGCTGAAGCAGGGCCCACAGGGTGGTGTGTGTGTGTGTGTGTGTGTGTGATTGTGTCTTCATATGTAGTTCCAAAGAGCAGCTGGTATGTGAGCCAGAGAAAGAGACGTCACCTTGCACCTGCTGAGTGTGATGTTGAAGAGACTGTTTGTCCTGAAGTGTGTGTGTGTGTGTGTTAGTTTTTTTTCCCAAGGGTTTACTGTTTCTCCCTTTTGTTTCTCTTTTCCTTTTGTTTCTCTGTTAATCTCTCTGTTTTCTCTGGCAGCTAGACAGGCACACAGACAGGCAGACAATCTGACAGACAGACTGACAGGCAGACAGACAGGCTGACAAACAGACAGGAAAATAAGCAGACGAACTGACAGACAGACAGACAGGCAGACAGACAGATAGGCAGAGAGACAGACAAACAGGCAGACAGGAAGTAAGACAGACAGTTAATTAGGAATCAGAAAACACTAGTAGAACACCGCAGGGCTGCTAATGTCTTTTCCATGGGAGGGCTGAAAGTGTGTGTGAGTGTGTGTGTGTTTTTTTGTGCATGTATTTATGTGTGTATTTGTTGGTGTCTGTGTGTACATGTGTTGGTGTGTATGTGTGGAAAGCCATTAATCAAACAGAGTATTATTGCGAATCCCAACTCTCTACATTACCATATTAATTACATTAGTTTTCTATTAATCTGCTTACTACGCATTTACTATCTCACAAACACACACGCATATGCACACACACACACACACACACACACATTTACTTAACCATCTAAATGGGGACACCAAAGTTGGTTGCCCTTATAAAATTCAACTTTTAGTAATACTAACCCTGAATCTTATCGTAATGTTAACCCTAACCCTAACCTCAGTAACCTAACATTTATACTTTCACCCTAAACCTGCCACTTGAGCCAGAAAATTAGCTTTTTCAAAACCGGGAGTGGAAAATTGTCTTTGTCTCTGATCTATGTTTGGGGGATGTTTTTGTCTCTGTTTTTGTCGTACTTATGATAGAAACACACAGTCTGTGGTAGTTTTAGTTGTGGCTTTCACTTAGGAGTGTGTGTGTGTCTGGACTCATAACATAAAAACAAGGCCATAAAACCATACAGAGAGGTAATTAAAAAGCTCTTTTAATGAAAAGTCAAGTCATAAACAAAAGAAGAGAAGCGTTTTAGCAATACTGAAATGGAAAGAAGGAAAGTAAGAAGATATACAGAGACAGAGAGGAGAGAGAGGAAGAAAGGAGGAGAAGAGAGTGAGGAGAGAGGGGAAGAGAGGAGGTCAATAGAGGAGGAGAGAAGGGAAGAGAGGTGGGCAAGAGAGGAGGAGAGAGGGGAAGAGAGGAGGAGAAGAGAGTGAGGAGAGAGGGGAAGAGAGGAGGTCAATAGAGGAGGAGAGAAGGGAAGAGAGGTGGGCAAGAGAGGAGGAGAGAGGGGAAGAGAGGAGGAGAAGAGAGTGAGGAGAGAGGGGAAGAGAGGAGGTCAATAGAGGAGGAGAGAAGGAGGAGAGAGGGGAAGAGAGGGGAAGAGAGGAGGAGAAGAGAGCGAGGAGAGAGGGGAAGAGAGGAGGCCAAGGGAGGAGGAGAGAGGGGAAGAGAGGAGGAGAAGAGAGCGAGGAGAGAGGGGAAGAGAGGAGGCCAAGGGAGGAGGAGAGAGGGGAAGAGAGGAGGAGAAGAGACCGAGGAGAGAGGGGAAGAGAGGAGAAGAGAGTGAGGAGAGAGGGGAAGAGAGGAGAAGAGAGTGAGGAGAGAGGAAGATAGAGAGAAAACGAGAGCATATATATCCTTTCTAAAGTTCCTCCTGTAGTCCTCTTAGTAAAGCAACCCAAACCTCTTTTTCTTACTTTTTTCTCTCCTTTTCTCTTTATTTGTCTTTATCTTTTGTCATCCCTCTTTTCCCAGCTGTCCAATCTAAACACAGATCCATACAGAACCTCTATCTATCCCAGATAGGAACCAGATAGCATCAGGGACTTTATTCTCTTCTGCCCAAGCGGGGAATTAAGGGACAGACAGCTCCCTCTCTGGGAGAGAATTGGACTTAATTGAGGGAGGGACAGTGTCCTGTCAGACAGAAAAGCTATGGAAAAAGGTCAGTTGAGAGAAGAGACCTCTGAGACCTTTCTGATGGCAGAACAAGGGCTTGTTGAGGTGAACCAGGGGGCATCTCTGCATGCTGAACCAACAGCTAGTCTCCAACACACAACAACAGCAAGCATTAGTAGCTGTTTTGCTGGAGGCTAGCCTAGCGGTTAGGGTAACCAGAAGGTTGCTAGATCCACTCCCAGCGCCTGCCAGGGAAACAGTGGAGAAAAGACAACTATACGAAGATAACCTACTTTATTTGTTTATTATTTAATACAGCATTTCAAATGTATCTCATTGTATTTCTATTATTTGTCTTTTCATTTGTTTTGGCAAAATAAACATTTGTTTGCTATGCCAGTAAAGCTCTTTTGAATTGAATTTAATTGAGAGAGAGGGAGAGAATCAGAGAGGCATAAAAGTCTGTGCCATCAGTCTGTGGCAACTACATATGCTGCTTTGGCCAGAAAAACCGACCAATCAGAACAGTCTATGTAATGAACACATGAAGCCTCTTGTGTCTCAACCAGCAGGCCAGCTGACAGCTTTGGCCGGTCCTGCTTTCTATTTCCTGTTAAAGTCAGAGGAGATCCGGATAAACCAAAATGTTTGAAGCTGAAAGGATTTGTTCCAAAACGTCTCAGCATTGTTTCAATACTATGGAAGGAGGACCTAAGACTTATTTATGCATGTAAAATACAGGATACCATGCTTAGCAATACACACTCATACATCCTAATCCTTTCACTACAGTTGGACATCCCAAATCTTCCCTGCTGAATCAGCATCATTATTTCATACCATGCTGGAGGAGAGAGGAGAGAGGAGGAGAGAGGAGAAGTTGAGGGGCGGAGAGAGGAGAGAGAAGAACAGAGGAGGAGGAAGGAGTGCTGAGAGAATAGTAGAGGGAGGATGACAGATGAGAAAGGAGGAGGGGAGACAGGAGGGAGGAGGAAGAGAGTTGAGAGCGGAGGAAGAGAGGAGAGAGGCGGCGGGGGGAGGAGGAGGAGGGAAGTGGAGGAGACAGAAGGAGAGAGGAGGACGAGAGAGGAGAGAGCTTTGTGTCTGTGTCTTTTTGTGTACATGTAGCTTATGCATTTGTTGCTGTGAATGTGGGTGTGTGTGTGTGAGAAAGAGCGAGAAAGACACAGTTATAGTTATTTTCAAACAAAAGAAATGTCTGTTTATTAGAATGGTGTCTAGAGGACAAGTAGCTTACTGTCTCCTATCATGTCATTAGTCTGTCTGTCTCTCCTATCATGTCATTAGTCTGTCTGTCTGTCTGTCTCTCCTATCATGTCATTTGTCTGTCTGTCTGTCTGTCTATGCTATTATGTCATTAGTCTGTCTGTCTGTCTGTCTGTCTCTGCTTTCATGTCATTAGTCTGTCCGTCTGTCTGTCTCTGCTATCATGTCGTTAGTCTTTCTGTCTGTCTGTCTCTCCTATCATGTCATTAGTCTGTCTGTCTGTCCTATCATGTCATTAGTCTGTCTCACTGTCTGTTGGTCTGTCTATGTCTGTCTCTGCTATCATGTCATCTGTCTTTCTGCCTGTCTGTCTCTCCTATCATGTCATTTTACCTGTCTGTCTGTCTTTCTACCTATCTCTTCTACTGTCTAATTATCATGTGTGTATCTGTTCTACTGTCTAATTATCATGTGTGTCTCTCTCTTCTACTGTCTTTTTAACCTGTCTGCCTACATGTCAATAAACAGTCTGTCTGTTTGTCATATTTTATTAACCTGTCTGTGTGTCTGTTTGTGTGTGTGTGAGAGAGAGAGAGACGTCTATTATTGTCACTAATCCTTAGATTTCTTTAATCCTTATATTTCCATATCAAAGCCATGGCTGAGTGCCTGGACATGAAAGCATCACATTACAACACTCACACACACACTCTCTCACACACACACACACACACACACACACACACACAAACACACGTTGACTTGAAAGTGTTATATTTCTTCAGGTACATGATATATGGTTAGAGAGACATTGACAGCTGGTAATGGTGTTGATATACCAGCTGTCACTGTTGTTTTAGTCAGAGACTCCCATTAAACTGATATAATGGTGTTTAAGTCAGATACTCCTATTAAACTGATATAATGGTTTTTAAGTCAAATACTCCTATTAAACTGATATAATGGAGTTTTAGTCAGATTCTCCTATTAAACTGATATACTGGTTTTTAAGTCAGATACTCCCATTAAACTGATATAATGGAGTTTAAGTCAGATACTCCTATTAAACTGATATAATGGAGTTTAAGTCAAATACTCCTATTAAACTGGTATGATGGTGTTTTAGTCAGATACTCCTATTAAACTGATATACTGGTTTTTAAGTCAGATACTCCCATTAAACTGATATAATGGAGTTTAAGTCAGATACTCCTATTAAACTGATATAATGGAGTTTTAGTCAGATACTCGTATTAAACTGATATAATGGAGTTTAAGTCAGATACTCCCATTAAACTGATATAATGGAGTTTAAGTCAGATACTCCTATTAAACTGATATAATGGAGTTTAAGTCAAATACTCCTATTAAACTGGTATGATGGTGTTTTAGTCAGATACTCCTATTATACTGATATACTGGTTTTTAAGTCAGATACTCCCATTAAACTGATATAATGGAGTTTAAGTCAGATACTCCTATTAAACTGATATACTGGTTTTTAAGTCAGATACTCCCATTAAACTGATATAATGGAGTTTAAGTCAGATACTCCTATTAAACTGATATAATGGAGTTTTAGTCAGATACTCGTATTAAACTGATATAATGGAGTTTAAGTCAAATACTCGTATTAAACTGATATAATGGAGTTTAAGTCAAATACTCGTATTAAACTGATATAATGGAGTTTAAGTCAAATACTCCCATTAAACTGATATGATGGTGTTTTAGTCAGATACTCCTATTAAACTGATATAATGGTTTTTAAGTCAAATACTCGTATTAAACTGATATGATGGTGTTTTAGTCAGATACTCCTATTAAACTGATATACTGGTTTTTAAGTCAGATACTCCCATTAAACTGATATAATGGAGTTTAAGTCAAATACTCCTATTAAACTGATATAATGGAGTTTAAGTCAAATACTCCTATTAAACTGGTATGATGGTGTTTTAGTCAGATACTCCTATTAAACTGATATACTGGTTTTTAAGTCAGATACTCCCATTAAACTGATATAATGGAGTTTTAGTCAAATACTCCTATTAAACTGGTATGATGGTGTTTTAGTCAGATACTCGTATTAAACTGATATAATGGAGTTTTAGTCAGATACTCATATTAAACTGATATAATGGAGGTTTAAGTCAAATACTCCTATTAAACTGATATAATGGAGATTTAGTCAAATACTCCCATTAAACTGATATGATGGTGTTTTAGTCAAATACTCCTATTAAACTGATATAATGTTTTTTAAGTAAAATACTCCTATTTAACTGATATAATGGTGTTTTAGTCAGATACTCCTATTAAACTGATATAATGGAGTTTAAGTCAAATACTCCCATTAAACTGATATGATGGTGTTTTAGTCAAATACTCCTATTAAACTGATATAATGTTTTTTATGTAAAATACTCCTATTTAACTGATATAATGGTGTTTTAGTAAGATAATCCTATTAAACTGATATAATGGAGTTTAAGTCAAATACTCCTATTAAACTGATATAATGGTTTTTAAGTCAGATACTCCTATTAAACTGATATAATGGAGTTTTAAGTCAAATACTCCTATTAAACTGATATAATGGAGTTTAAGTCAAATACTCCCATTAAACTGATATGATGGTGATTTAGTCAAATACTCCTATTAAACTGATATAATGTTTTTTAAGTAAAATACTCCTATTTAACTGATATAATGGTGTTTTAGTCAGATACTCCTATTAAACTGATATAATGGAGTTTAAGTCAAATACTCCTATTAAACTGATATAAAGGAGTTTAAGTCAAATACTCCCATTAAACTGATATGATGGTGTTTTAGTCAAATACTCCTATTAAACTGATATAATGGTTTTTAAGTAAAATACTCCTATTTAACTGATATAATGGTGTTTTAGTCAGATACTCCTATTAAACTGATATAATGGAGTTTAAGTCAAATACTCCTATTAAACTGATATAATGGTTTTTAAGTCAGATACTCCTATTAAACTGATATAATGGAGTTTTAGTCAGATACTCGTATAAAACTGATATAATGGAGTTTTAGTCAGATACTCGTATTAAACTGATATAATGGAGTTTTAGTCAGATACTCCTTTTTAACTGTATATAATGGTGTTTAATCATAAACTCCTTATACAGTCGATCCACTTTTGGGAATGTTTACGAATTCAGATCAGTTACAAAATGAGTAGGCTACAGCTTAAAAGGCAAATTAGATTTCTTTTTTTATACTATCTTTAGTGTTCTATGGGCAATTTTTTCCACTTGGCATATGCCTTAGGTCTATCTATATTTAAGGATAGCGTATAGGCTATTCTAATTATGTTTTTCAGCCTTTATTTTATTTACAACTGATTAAATATTTTCATCAGTTGCAAATGTCTCTGACCTGCTTTTTCTAGACGGATGATTCGCTTTTGTCAATGTTTATAGCCTGTAGGCAACGGTTTTCTTAAGCATAAAGGATCATTTTGTTAGGCCATTTTCTTTTGTGTACTATAGGCTATTTTTCCACTTTTGCTACAGACTATTAAATAAAAAATGACCTGTTGTTGATCGATTCATCATATACTGGTATGACTATGCATATTTAGTTAAGTTACGTCTTTTCTAATATGCCCATTTAAATAGGAAATCTCTCAACCCCCGTCATAAACAGTTCCTGCGCCTCTGATTATTCATGATTGTTTGGCTGGTCTGGGCTGGGTTTGCGGTGTAACTTTGGTTTTGTCAAGAGACTTCCCTATGGCGCTGTCTCAGGTGTTGAAATACGTTTGTTGTGGTGCCACATGTTGTTCCAACCACTACAGGTTTTGCATACGAGCGTTTCATGTTTTAAAATCTTTACCGTCCTGCTCTTGTCTAGTTTAGCAGGCTGTGATTGAGTAAGCTACCTAAAGTCTTTTGGGCTGCCGCCGTGAGAAACAATATGGGACAGACCATTTGAGCAAGACAGCGGGGTTAAATAATGTATTAGAAGGAATTATTTAATTTGAGTGTTGTTTTGAGTAACACGATCAGATCTTAGGACAACATAAAAAAAAAAATAGTGATTTTCAGTTTGTATTTTCACGGGGCCCTAGGCCTTCTGGGACATAGCAGCTGCGTACCTTGCCTAATGGTTGCGAACACCACTGCTCGGGGTTCGTCTTCTTCATCGATCCTCTTCCTCTTCCTAGCGGCACGCCCTGCTCCGCACTACTCTTTCTCAGTAAGCTCTACGCCACATCTTCCATGTTTCTGACTGGTTAGAATTAGCTGTTCAATTTGAAGGCACAGCTAATATAGTATCTCTCCAATCCACGTGTGTTGTTATTTTATAGGGTTGTGGCTATTGCTTTTGTTAGTTATAGGGCCATCACAGAATTGGGATATTTTTTATATTACTTTAACACAAAAACGTTTAATTTATTGGGACGAGTGAGAGACGTGATCAGAACTATGTATAGTTTGATTGACTGATTCGAGACATACAGCTGGACATTTGTAATGTAAACGTTTATTGTGTTAATATTGCAAAACAGGGGAAGACCCATTGTAAGAGCCCTTGTAAATATGTTCGCTGGCAAGGCTCCAACCTTTTTAGTAATAATCTGAATTATTATTTTTAAGTAGGCAAACGGATTCTAAATCCAAGTCCTAATAAATTATATACAAATAAATATATGATTATAGCGAGGATGGCAATAACTGTGAGACCTACAGTCAGGTCTCGGTCAATCCCTGTTCCAGCACCTTTTTGACGCAGCACGGCCTTGCCTTCCCATGCCCCTGCACCCATCTTCCGCTCTGAACCCCATTTTCCCAATCCCGCAAACGCATCTCACTTTCCCAGTTTAGGGTTCCAGTTTAACTGTAGAACATTGACTCCATTGAAAAGGGTTCCAGTTCAACTACATAGCATTGTGACGTCCCTCTGTTGTAAAGGGTTCCAGTTCAACTACATAGCATTGTGACTTCCCTCTGTTGTAAAGGGTTCCAGTTTAACTGTAGAACATTATGACTTCACTTGGCTAATTTGAATGACTGGCCAAGGATAGGGGAGTTGGGCTGGGGCTATGTTACCAAGGCAACCTGATGAGGTCAGCGTGTCAGGGGCTGTTTGGTTGGCTGATCGTGCCACCATATGCAAATGACCAGACCCCCATCCAGCCTTATCACATTAGCATGACAGCCTGTCTGTCTGTTTGCATCTCTTTCTACCAAGATGGAGTGAAAGAGACGAGGAGGAGAGAGAGGGGTTAGAGAGGGAGAGGAAGAGAGAGAGAGCAGGGGAGTACTGTAGTATGTGAGAGAGAAGAGATACGGAGTGAGAGATTATTGGTGGAGAGTATTTGTGGGGTTTACTGATAACAGGGCCATGTAGGTCTAGTAAAACAACAGGAGTCGAAGAGATACTGTAGGTAGGAGAGATACTGTATGTATGACAGATACTGCAGTTATTAGAGATACTGTAGGTATGACAGATACTACAGTTAGAGATACTGTAGGTATGAGAGATACTGCAGTTATTAGAGATACTGTAGGTATGACAGATACTGTAGTTATTTGAGATACTGTAGGTATGACAGATACTGTAGTTATTAGAGATACTGTAGGTAGGAGAGAGATGCTGTAGGTATGAGAGAGCTACTGTAGTTATGAGAGACACTAGGTAGGAGGGATACTGTAGTTATGAGAGATACTGTAGGTTTGAGAGACTATAGGTATGAGAGAGATACTGTAGCTAGGAGAGATAATGTAGGTAAGAGAGAGATACTGTAGCTAGGAGAGATACTGTAGGTATGAGAGAGATATTGTAGGTATAAGAGAGATACTGTAGTTATGAGAGACACTGTAATTATGAGAGATATTGTAGGCAAAAGAGAGAGATACTGTACTTATGAGAAAGATACTGTAGGTATGAGAGAGGTACGGTAGCTAGGAGAGAGACACTGTAGGTATGAGAGATAATCTAGCTAAGAGAGAGATACTGCTGGTACAATAGGAGAGATATTGTAGGTAAGAGAGATACTGTATGTAGTAGTAACTGTAGGTAAGAGAGGTACTGTAGGTAAGAGCGAGATACTGTAGGTATAAGAGAGATATTGTAGGTAAGAGAGAGATACTGCAGTTAGGAGAGAGATACTGTAGTTAGAAGATAGATCCTGTAGGTAGGAGATACTATAGGTATGACAGAGAATTACAGAACAGAGCAATATATTTTGAGGGAGGCTTGCATATATGGTGTTGCCATGGAATGTGGTGTGGTGTAATTGCAAAAACCTCAATGTCCAATAAGTGTAAATATAAGACGCTGGTGGTTGGTGAGCTGGTTAGCACCTTTACTACAATGTTACATATATCACTAACTACTACTGTAAATGTAAGTGGTTCTGGAACAACTGCTAAATGGCCAGATTGTGGAAATCTAAATATGTAGACCAGCTGGAGAGGTGCTTAATAAGAAATGCATGATTTCTCTGTTTGTTATCAGTATAGTACATTTAAAGGGGCTTTATTGGCATGGAATCATACAGTACATTTACATTGCCAAAGCAACAGCTATAAAATAATTTAATTAAATCTTTCACAAAAAGCAATAAACTATAGCAATATGTTTAATTAAGAGAGAGATTTAGCTCTTGGAACCCCGTAGAGGGTTTACTTCCTGGGACCACCCATTTGTAAAATGTGTTCACATGACTCTCAAGTTGGTTTGGATAAAAGTGCCTGCTGTTTGTGAATGAATCCGTGAACTGTGAGCATTAACACACTGTTTTTCTCTCTCTCTGTCTGTCCGTCCTTCTCTAGGTGAGTACGTATCTAAAGAAGATACACCTACCCTGGGCTTTGTGAAGGTTCCCTTCCCGCCTGATGCCGCCTAAACACATCTGTTGACTGGTGAATGAAGACAGACAAACCAATGTGCTACAGTCAGTGGTCCAGCTTGAACCTGCAGGCTATACATATGACTAGAACCTTCAGCAATCCTGTTATACTTGTTTGGGAGAGCACTCAAATTATGAATCTTTTTTTCATTTTAATTCAGTTATAATGTACATTTTATGTCTTACACTGGATAGCCAACGGCCACTCCATCTCTCTACATGTTTATCCTTACTACAGGACAACAGTGTCTAGATACTCCCTCTCTGTACTACAGGACAACAGTGTCTAGATACTCCCTCTCTGTACTACAGGACAACAGTGTCTAGATACTCCCTCTCTGTACTACAGGACAACTGTGTCTAGATACTCCCTCTCTGTACTACAGGACAACAGTGTCTAGATACTCCCTCTCTGTACTACAGGACAACAGTGTCTAGATACTCCCTCTCTGTACTACAGGACAACAGTGTCTAGATACTCCCTCTCTGTACTACAGGACAACTGTGTCTAGACACTCCCTCTCTGTACTACAGGACAACAGTGTCTAGATACTCCCTCTCTGTACTACAGGACAACTGTGTCTAGACACTCCCTCTCTGTACTACAGGACAACAGTGTCTAGATACTCCCTCTCTGTACTACAGGACAACAGTGTCTAGATACTCCCTCTCTGTACTACAGGACAACAGTGTCTAGATACTCCCTCTCTGTACTACAGGACAACAGTGTTTATATACAGTGTAGATATACTCCCACTCCTTACTACAGGATTACAGTAATGCACACCAGCTTGTCGTTAGGTTAGCTGATGTCATGGTGTCATCCAGACGGTGATCAACACTACGACACAGACCAAGGCTTAGTTACTTATCCCTCGCCCATAGACCTTTAACTATCACCATTTTACTGTAGCCAGCTAGAAAGCATATCAGCCAGCTAGCTGGAAAGGCTGATCAGAACTGCCTGACTCAATCCATTTGATCCCCAGTCAACTCCGAGGGACAAGCTTTGTCAGTGTGTTGAAGGCGTGGCCTCTCACTATCCACATATTAACATCAGGTTGTCTCCAGACATTCCCAACATCTAAGACCTTATGGATAACGATCTCTGGGGTCATGTGCATTAGCAAGCTGTGTGTGTGTGTGTGTGTGTGTTGTGTCTGTTCCTTTATGTGAGTGAACTGATGGGGAACCCATCCATCCCAGTCTGTTTCCAGAGGGATTATCTTCAGCCCGGTGCTAATCTCTAGCTGTCCTGTTCTGAAGAGAGAGTGTGGGTATATGAGTGTGTCCTGGGGAGGTTTAGAGACATCCATTAGACAGTTTCATGTTTGATGTTCTGCGGAGAATAGGAAGGTTGGGCTTTGATTCAGAGGAGCTTTTCTGTTAATGACAGGGATGTCATGTATACAGAGAGGTCATGCACACACACACCACACACACACACACACACACACACACAAACACACATACACACCACACACACACACACACAAACACACTTACACACCACACACACACTCACCACACACACCCACACACACACACACCACACACACACACACACACATACACACATACACACCACACACACACACACCACACACACACACACCACACAAACACACACACATGAACACAACACACACACACACACACACTCACGAACACACATACACACACAAACACATTTACACACCACACACATACACACACACACACACACACACCACACACACACTCACCACACACACACACACACACACATACACACCACACACACACTCACAAACACACACACACACACCACACACACACACCACACACACACACACACATGTACACACCACACACACACACACACACACACACAAAACACACACACACATACATACACACATTCATACACACATCCATACACAGAATATAATTGATTGCATAAGTATTAATTCCTTTTGCTATGTCAC
Organism: Esox lucius; assembly: GCF_011004845.1. Taxonomy (NCBI): domain Eukaryota; kingdom Metazoa; phylum Chordata; class Actinopteri; order Esociformes; family Esocidae; genus Esox; species Esox lucius. Next base: position 37,607,486 of record NC_047575.1, read on the forward strand.
ACCTGAATGAGTTGTCTTTAGAAGTCACGTTAGTTGAAGGGAGCCCACCTGTGTGCAATCAAGGTGTTTTACATGATTTTAGATTAAACACACCTGTCTCTGGGAGGTACCACAGTCGTTTGCTAACAAAAAAGACCTAATTGGAACAGTTAATGCAAATCTGAAATAACATTCTTTAAAAGCACCAATCAGGGGTAGGATACAAGAACACTGAATATGAATTAAGAAATGGAGAAAATAATGCACAACTGTGAATCAGACCAGAACAGGGCGTCGCATGTCACTACTTTTCAGGAAAGCCATTATATGTAAGACGAAAAACGTGTCCTGGGACGTTTTGTCTTTTTTGCAGAAATTCTTTCTTGAAGTTGTGAACTTGAATGTGACTTAATAACAAACTAGTATTTAAAGTGTAAATACAAATAAAATGTAAAACTCAAACCGTTGTTTAACCAGCGGAAAATACACAACTTTTCCTGTATTGGCTGAAATGATGAAGGGGCTGGACATGCTGACATACTGAGTTCTGATGGGTCTATTGAGTCACTGGCTTATAACGTGACTAATTGGTCTGTATCATTGCGATCCTGGGAATTTCAAACATGGCCAAGTGCAAACACGTTGCTTGAGCTTTCAATCACTTCCCTGAATTTAGCTGCCATTGTTAACAAATCTGAGTGGGAACAAGTTGTGAGAGAATACTTTCTGGAGGACAATGATGCGATTACCCTCTCAGACTCTGAAGATGAATCAGACAACGATGAGGAAACCCCAGACCTGGATACTGTTCAAAACGTTGTCAGAGAACGAGAGATATACAGTGTTGTCACAGATGTTGACCATGTGATGGAATCAGTGGAATATCTTGCAGGGTATGAGAAGGAAATTGACAAAATACAAGCATTTCTTTGCAAATGCAGAGATGGACGAATAGAAAATGCTTGCTCGTCTTGTATAAATCAACTGTCCACAGATTACTTTTACAAAGGGCAAGCATGGCATCCATGACAGAGACAATGGAAGTCATCAGAAAAAACGTAAACAACAAAGGACTTTATATGTAATCAGACGATTATTCTGTCTGCCGCGAAGCATTTCTACATGTGTACGGGTAAGTCTAGTGTTTGCTAACTAGCTATTGAATTCCTTTTCAGAAAGTTGTCAAAGTCCTTTGCATTGCTAGTTATCTAGCCATAGCTACTGACGTTACTGTTAACGTTAGCTAGCTAGGTAATAAGGTTAACTTTCCAGCTAGCTAACATTTTCTGGTGTCTAGCTTGTTCGTTGGGTAGCTAGGTTTGCTTGATGATAAGCTATACTTTAGTAAATCATTTTGTAACATTTCTTGTATGTTGGCTTTCTAGCTGAACCATCAATGCAGACAGCGAGGTGTGTTTTAGGGGAGGGGGGATTATGCTGAGATATTATATTTCCATTGTCTTCACCAAAGTGTGCAAGTAACTTATTTCTGTAATTTGCTACCTGATTGACCAGTCATTCATCCAGGTGTGTGTGTGTGACTGTGACCAGCTATTATGAGTACACAAAAAACGTGATGTGGACAACCCAGTCCATCAGTACAGTAAGACTGCTAAACGACTCAGTGACTGTCCACCTGCACTCTGCACTTACATTGCTGCTACTATTTATTATGAACCCTGCTGCCAAGCCACTTTACCTTTCACTGTACTGTTTATACCTGATGTATAAAGTGCATGTGAAATATTTTATTTTTATTTGATATAGTATGTGTTTATTAGGGACCAACCAGACCAGTTTTGCACAAGGCCAGAGTGTCCCCATTTGAATACATAAATAGCTGGGTGGAGTTAAGGCCTAAGAGGGTGTGAACTACGCTGAATGGACGTAAACAAAGACCAGCTCTCTGGCAAGTGTGTATCTTTCAAGGCTTTTTTCTCAGAATTAAGTAGAACAGGTTACCAATTTTTTAAGCAGCATATCTTTCCCATAACTTGATCGAACAGTATTGTATTATATACTATTACAAAGCTTTGAATGTGGACCTTTATAAAGTGTAAAGAAAAAGCAAAACTAAATTTTTGCGATAGGACCCTATTCCTGAATTCTGTCACAAATGAGTGGCTGAATCTCAAATCGCATACTATATACTATGTACTACAAGTATGTACTTCGCGGATTATGGTAAAGTACGTACTGTTTAGTACATAGTAAGCTAGTATGCCAGTATTGGGACAGACTACCTTGTCATAAAATTGCGTCTCAACATTAGCTTTTGTTAGTATTTAGGTAGACACCATTAAGCATTGTGTTAAACTGAAGTTTCTTATGAAATTTACTTCCACCACAAATACCATAAATGAACTGTATGGCCTTTGCCACTGGCCATTTTAAAAGCGTATAAACCACTAATGATAGTATTTTACTACTTGGAATATTCATAAGAACTGAGCAATCGCTAGCGAGACTGAAGACATACTTTACACTGCCAATGCTATTTAATTTCATGGCACAACAACATTTGTTTTTCTTTTATTTGTGAATTAGATTGATTGGAATATGTATCAATGTAGGTGACGATAGCTGAATTTATCTTTAAGTGAAAAGACGAGAGAATTGTGGAATTGTACCCTGACTGCTGTTAGGTACCGGGATTAAATCCTCAGACCCATCGTCAGACCTTACGCTGGTGCAGTGGGCATTGGGTTTCTCCTGGTGCAGGACAATGCCCGGCCTCATGTGGCCAAAGTGTGTAGGCAGTTCCTGGATGACGAAGGCATTGATATCATTGACTGGCCCTCACGTTCCCCAGTCCTGATTCCACTTGAGAACCTCTGGGACGTTCTGTATTAGTGCGTCCAACACTGCCAAGTAGCGCCACAGACTGTCCAAGAGCTCCCTGATGCTCTGATGCAGTTCTGGGTGCAGATCCTCCAGGACACATCAGCAGCATGCCCAGACGTTGTCGGGAGTGCATACAAGCACATGGGGGCCATACACACTACTAAGTCACATTATGAGTTGCCGTGATGAAATTCATGCAAGTTGATTTCAATTGTTTACATTGATTTTTAGTGTGAGTTTGCATACAGCCCTCAATTGGTTGGTGATTTGGTTTCCATTGACCATTGTTACGTCATTTTGTTCTCAATTAATTACACAATGTACAGTAAAGATTTTGATCTTTAATATATTTTTAAAATTGAGACCATGGCAAACATTGGTGAGTCAGAACTAGAAGACGGCCAGTATCATTCAGGTCTGCCATCTGGGAACATTTCAGTCTCCCTATAAACTATAATGGTGATTGCCAACAAGTGGTAAATAAATGTTCTACAACAGGCTCTGTTCATTGATGATATACTATTCGAGTGGCAATACAAAATACATGAGTACTCATTTATTTATTGTTATACACAGAGAATAGAAAATACATTTTCTCAGGTACAAATTATCTTTTTTCTTATTCTTTGGAAGTAACGTTTCAAGTGGTCCTATTTTGTTTAAGGCGCTGCTATGTGATTTACTTTTGATATATGCTGCTGGACTCTGCAGTCTTCTTGAAGTTCTGTTTTAAATTACTATTTTATTTAATGTTATAAGGCAGGCACTGCTGTCTTTTGTTGTTCCTTTGTTTCCATATGCTTCTGGGAATTCAACCTATCCATGTTTTTAGTATTTTAATAAATGGAAAATCTAAATACAAATTAGATATTTCTCAGGCATTTATTTTTGTCAATGTATGGAAACTATACCACTGTACCATATTGTGCCTCATATTGTGAGCCATTTCACCCCTAATCTAAATCAATTTTTATCACATATTGTACCACATCAAAAAGTGGAAATGTCCAAGGAGGGTGAAAACTTTTGAGGGTGACTGTACATGAAGAAGTATACTCCTGTGTTAGGCCTCTTCATCCAGCATTGACATCTGACTGGATGTAGTCCAAGCAGTTAAAGAACCAAAACCAAGAAAATGTGTGTCCCTGTTATTTTCTGTGTGTGTTTGTGTGTGGGTCTGTGTGTGAGTGTGAACACCAGAGAGCAGGTGTGGTAAATGTCAACCCAAGTCGTTTAAAAGCACAACCACCAATTTTACACTTTGTTGCCATGGTTTCCAAGGAACAAAAGAAACAAGTTAAGATCGAGACATTTTTATTCAAAGGTTCTCTCAGATTTAACTTTTTCGCACACACACACACACACACACACACACACACACACACACACACACACACACACACACACACACACACACACACACACTGAGAGACAGAGACACACACAGACACACACATACACAGCAGTTGCATTGAAGTCAGGAAAATACTGGCAGTTTAAACCTTTCTTTGACAGCTCAACTCTATGTGCCTGAAAGCTTTTCTGAAAGAATAGCCTTTTACAACCTGGATTTTACATCCAATATAAATACATCCACTATACTGTATAGGAAATAGTGTCCTTCTCGTTATCCTCTTCCTCCAACTCTTTTCCTCCACCTTTCTTCTTCTCTCCCTTTTCCTCCACTTCTTTCCGTCTCTTCCTCTACATTTGTCCTTTTCTTCCTGTTCGTCTAGCTTTCTCCCCCTGTTCCTCTTCCTCCATCTACTTTCTTTTCTTTTCATCCCCTTCCTCAACCTTTCTCTTCCTCCAGCTCTTTCTTCCTATTGCCACTGATGGTTTGAAAAAAGAATCCAAGCATGAGAGGTCCAAAGAAACTATCCCTGAATGTTTTGTATTCCTTGTTGAACTTTCAAGCGCAGTACATTTCAGGGTTGGGAAGGTGAGTATTGTCTTCTGAGAATCCTGCTTCCCTCTGACCTTTTATTGAAAACTATATTATTATGATTGTCCTAACATGTTAAACAAACTATCTAGGAAAAATACATGTTAATTTCACCCTTGTTGGTGAATTCCTTAGCAGGCGTATCATTTACAGTGAAAACCCTACTGAAGTAAACATCATCCTTCCACTAGACCTCCAAGATCTGGAATTATGGAGAGGTAGGGGTGGAGACATGGGCAAAGTCACAGAGAAAAAGAGAAGTCCTGAAGACTGGTGGTCACAGTCAACACCTGTTTCCCAGAGAGGACAGGCTGAGCTCACACTTCTCCCAGAGAGGACAGGCTGAACTCACACTGCTCATAGGGACAGGTGGAGACAAGGCTGCATTTCCTGTTACGCCATGACAAACACCAAGGCCTGAGAGAAAAATTATGTGTTGGATTTTAAAACTTAATGTGTATATTTGGCAGTCAGTTATGTGGCCCCTTGCCACAATTTGAGGGACAGCCAATAATACAATTTGTTTTTGTTTTGTCGCTGCGACTATTGTTGATAATGAAAAGAGAGTCATATTATTGTCATTATAATTGCATGCTTTGCCATTGGCCCAACTGCAGTTATTTCATGTAAACCTTCTCGATGGCAGTAACCTGGCTTACCGTGTCAATAAAATCTATGACATTTTATTTAATTGGGAGGAAGAGAGAAGAACGAGAGAGAGACGTATAAATAAAGCTAGAGAGAGAGCGAGAGAGAGAGAGACAAAAGAGAGAGCGAGAGAAAGAGAGGAGGTGAATCAAAGCTAACGTGTAGTAGAAAGCTTGTGATGTTGGGTTTCAGATCTGGTTCCAATGTAGGGTTTGCCTGTTTCTTCTCTGTGAGCTGGCTATTGTCAGGGATCACCCATGCATGCAAATTCATTACACCCTACCTTTCTCTCCTCTATCCCACGTTTTCATTTACATTCCTTTTACATACAAAATGCATCTAATAACATTTCACTTAACCGATAGTAATGCAGGCAGTTTTCTCTCTCCAGGATATACGTTTATACCCAATCACAAATCTTTACTTATACGTGACCATTTAGAATGACCGCTTAGACGCCACCGTCGGAACTCATAGTGGGTTAACCGATGAGGAATGGCGTGGTCACACTAGCTATGGATTGACATTGTGTGCATGTATCGTTATTGGCTGTTCTTTATCGGACCATTGTTCTCTCACGGCCAGTCACAGAAGAGCCTGATCTCTGCAGATGAAGTTCGTTATTGACGTTAATCCCAGGCTGGTCCAGTGCTCTAAGTCGCCCCTGTTGGACGCATACTGCTTCAGCATGGGTTTATATCTTTCAGCAATAAACTGCCTTGTTTGCCCACTTTTTTCTTTCTAATATTGCCATTATTTGTTTTTGGTTTTCTGCCTGTTATGGTTTTCTGCTGTATTCCAGCATTTGGGATTACAAATGCTATAATTCTACTTAAAGTTTCCAGTTTCAAGTATTCCAAATGTTTTCGGATGGATTAATGTAGTGTCCAAATTAAGAAAAGCCTGTTTAGTTATTGGTCTGCTGTGTGTGACCCCCTGCCGTGTACTGCAGCCACCCTCGGTTGTTTATTTCAAGGTCTTTCCACTGTAAGTCTCATCTTCAGTAAATGAAAATCATGTTGAATTGACTTGGCAGTCAAGAACCTTTCACATTTTGCCCTGAAAAACTCATTAGTTTCTGTGGCACTATGACTTGCTGTATAATGAAGCCCCGTCCAATGAGTTTGGAGGCGTTTGTTGTACTTTAGCAGACAAGATGTTTCTGTACTCTTTAGAATTCATTTATGTGTGGCCTCGGGAGGTCCACTGGTCAAAGACTGTGCCTCCATTGCACACGTTCTGCTGCGGTGTGGGTTTGAGTCCGATCTGCTGCTCTTTCAGCAAAAACACTTTCCTGTCCAATAAAGCATAAGGTGCCCAAAACACATCTATTTGTGCACATTTATATCTTTCTTTTGCTTACAGTATGTCACCACTTACATCATCACCAAATGCTGTTGAGCATCTGTGGTTTCGTTTTTGACGTTTATTTGTGGATTTTAGTGGTTAACATAGCCAATCCTACCTCCTACAGAGTGGACCTAATCTGTTGTATACGTTTTTGATTGTTTTTTTAGGTCAACTTTGCCTTAGTTTTTTTTTTGCCTACCAGGAATTTTGCAATATTTGAATTCAACAGCGCTCTACTTTGTTTTCAATGATGTTCCAGTCTTTTGCTTTGGTCAGCCTTATGTTTGATGTGTGTTCCTGATTTTTTGCAATGGCTTTCTTGACTGACATTGTCACCACTTTGGTCTTCATGTTTGCAGACACCAACAGCAGACTCCAAAGGCAAACTCAAACCCTAGAATGAATGTTAGAAATGGACAACATTGCAATGCATGGAAAACCCATCCGACTAACCAGAAACACCTGTAAAGCCAATTGTCCCAATATGTCTGCTGCCCTCTTTACTGGAAGCTGCTGTGGATTTGAGTGTCTGCTAAATTACTTCCAGTAGAGGTAATGTAGCTTATCGTTTTCACCCACAGCTCCTTGAAAACAACTTAAAACACAAATTTGCGACTGTAAGTTCATGTTGCTCACATACTTTGGCAACCAGACACACACACAAACACACCTACACACACACACACACACACACACACACATACACACACACACACACACACACACACACATACACACACGCACACACACAAACTAACACACGACAAGCAGTATGTGTTATTCAGGATGCATGGAGCACATTGACTATCTGCCACCTGCCTTGGGCTCTGCTCTGGAGAGATGTTCACACCTAGCCACTCTGTTGCTGCAGGCTAACACAAGACACACACACACACACAGAGAGACACACACACACACACAGAAGCTACCTCGCTGACTGAGCCAGGTGTCTGTGCATGTTTGTATATGGCCTTGCATGCTAACTAAAAGAGGCTAGCTGACACCTCCTCAGGCAGAACATGTCACTGTGTCAAAGAAAACAAGAGATTCATGGAGAGAGGGAGGGAAGGATAGGAAGAGAGAGATGTATATAGTTGGTTGTGTAGCTTGTTAAAAAGTTGGTTATATAGCTCGTTAAACTGTATAGTTGGTTATATAGCTGGTTATATAGTTGGTTATACATATGGTTATACAGTTGGTAATATACACTCACCGAAAGGATTATTAGGAACACCTGTTCAATTTCTCATGAATGCAATTATCTAATCAACCAATCACATGGCAGTTGCTTCAATGCATTTAGGGGTGTGGTCCTGGTCAAGACAATCTCCTGAACTCCAAACTGAATGTCAGAATGGGAAAGAAAGGTGATTTAAGCAATTTTGAGCGTGGCATGGTTGTTGGTGCCAGACGGGCCTGTCTGAGTATTTCACAATCTGCTCAGTCACTGGGATTTTCACGCACAACCATTTCTAGGGTTTACAAAGAATTGTTTGAAAAGGGAAAAACATCCAGTATGCGGCAGTCCTGTGGGCGAAAATGCCTTGTTGATGCTAGAGGTCAGAGGAGAATGGGCGGACTGATCCAAGCTGATAGAAGAGCAACTTTGACTGAAATAACCACTCGTTACAACTGAGGTATGCAGCAAAGCATTTGTGAAGCCACAACACGCACAACCTTGAGGCGGATGGGCTACAACAGCAGAAGACCCCACCGGGTACCACTCATCTCCACTACAAATAGGAAAAAGAGGCTACAATTTGCACGAGCTCACCAAAATTGGACAGTTGAACACTGGAAGAATGTTGCCTGGTCTGATGAGTCTTGATTTCTGTTGAGACATTCAGATGGTAGAGTCAGAATTTGGCGTAAACAGAATGAGAACATGGATCCATCATGCCTTGTTACCACTGTGCAGGCTGGTGGTGGTGGTGTAATGGTGTGGGGGATGTTTTCTTGGCACACTTTAGGCCCCTTAGTGCCAATTAGGCATTGTTTAAAGGCCACGGCCTACCTGAGCATTGTTTCTGACCATGTCCATCCCTTTATGACCACCATGTGATCATCTGATGGCTACTTCCAGCAGGATAATGCACCATGTCACAAAGCTCGAATCATTTCAAATTGGTTTCTTGAACATGACAATGAGTTCACTGTACTGAAATGGCCCCCACAGTCACCAGATCTCAACCCAATAGAGCATCTTTGGGATGTGGTAGAACGGGAGCTTTGTGCCCTGGATGTGCATCCCTCAAATCTCCATCAACTGCAAGATGCTATCCTATCAATATGGGCCAACATTTCTATAGAATGCATTCAGCACCTTGTTGAATCAATGCCACGTAGAATTAAAGCAGTTCTGAAGGTGAAAGGGGGTCAAACACAGTATTAGTATGGTGTTCCTAATAATCCTTTAGGTGAGTGTAGTTTGATATGTAGTTGGTTATATAGCTGATGGTATATTTGATAACATGTGTATGGTTATATAGTTGGGTATATAGTTGATTGTATAGCTGGCTATATAGCTAGTTATATAGTTGGGTATATACTGTATTTGATAATATTGCTGGTTATATAGTTGGTTATATAGCTGGCTATATCGTTGGTTACATAGCTGGTCAAATAGCTGGTTATAATGCTGGATATGTAGTTGGTTTAATATTTTATTTTATTTTTGGTTACCTAGTTGGTTTTATGTTTGGTTATTTAGCTGGTTGCATAGTTGTTTATATATCTTGTCATATATCTAGATATATAGCTGATCATATAGCTGGTTATATTGTTGATTTTATATTTGGTTATATAGCTGGTTAAATAGCTTATAGTTTGTCAGCTCTAATAATGTTGACAGTTTTTTTATTTCTTTAATTGCTTTGCTTCTACTTTAATACATGTGTTGTAAACTCACAGTACAAACCTCCCAAATGGTCTGACTTGGAGGGTTGCCAGTGCTGTAATCATTTTTACATTTAAGTCATTTAGCAGACACTGTTATCCAGAGCGACTTACAGTAATGAGTGCATACATTTCCATACTGGCCCTCTGTGGGGCTTGCCCTGTCATTGGAAGTGCCATTTTCCTCCAATTGAGCTAAGCAGAGGCACTGTAAAACCAACCATTCATTTTGCATGTAGACATCTTTTAACACACAGCCATTGATTTAAGATACACATTTAGTGTAAGTCCCGATCGACAAGGGCGATGCCTTTTGAGGCAGCATTTGCAGGCAGGACATCAACATGAGCATGTTCCTAAACCAAGCTACCGCAGGGATTATCTAGGAAGCCTGTCAGGTCCTCATATGGAAGCACACATTTTGAATGAACATCACAGCACTGTTTAATAGATTAGTGTTCTCGCCAGGTGTGTTTAGATCTCGATGTTTCTCTCTTTCATGTTCTCCCTCTGTCTTTCTCTCTCTCTACTTCTCGTTCTCAGGCTCTCCTTCACTTTCTCCCTCCTCTCTTTCTCTGTCTGTCCCTCTATCTCTCGTCAGGTAATTGTAATTCATTGTGAGTATTTGGTCACTTTCTCTCCATTAGTTCTCCCTTTCCAACTGGCTTCCTTTTCTAAATAGCCTTCATTCTCCCCATATAAAAAAACATATGCTCAGAGAATATCAATGTCGCACTTGCAGCTAATTTTGATGGGTTGAATACAACACTGTGTGTGTTGCAGGTTGTGAATATGAATCCCATTGCTATTAATCTAACAGTGTTATTAATCTAACAGTGTTATTTCCAGCCAGATTCATCAGTTAAAGGTTGAATGCAGTGTTCTGTCATTACAGTGTATTGATGCCTGATGTAACATGACGACCCCACCACATCATGTCACTGTGCTTAATATACTTAAAAACATTTATGACAGACAGTGCTTCTTACCAGTATAGATGTACTGTGATTTTTACCATTACATATTTAATATGATTCTTACCAGTCTAGATGTACTGTGATTCTTACCATTCCAGATTTAATATGATTCTTACCAGTACAGATGTACTGTGATTCTTACAATTCCAGATTTAATATGATTCTTACCAGTCCAGATGTACTGTGATTTGTACCAGTTTAGATCTACTGTGATTCTTACCAGTTTAGATTTAATGTGATTATTACCAGTCTAGATGTACAGTGTGTTGTACCAGTTTAGATCTACTGTGATTCTTACCAGTTTAGATTTAATGTGATTATTACCAGTCTAGATGTACAGTGAGTTGTACCAGTTTAGATCTACTGTGATTGTTGACAGTCTAGATTTAATATGATTCATACCAGTCTAGATTTACTTTGCTTCTTACCATTTTAGATTTACTGTTATTCTTACCAGTCAACATTTATGATTTTTACTAGACTAGATTTACTATGATTTTTACCAGTCAAGATCTACTATGATTCTCACCAGTCCAGATTCACTGTGACTTTCACCAGTCTAGATTTACTGTGATTCTTACCATTCTAGATGTACTGTGATTTGATACTGCAATTTTATTGTGAATAGATGTTCCAGACACACTGCTCACCATGTTCGTTGCAGTGAGACAAGCAAGAGCTGTGAGAAAATTTGTTTTGATCAGTCAGGGATGTAAAAGTGCTGAAAACAAATTGGCTCCTTATTTAAAAAGATACAGAACAAGCTACTCTATGAAAGAAAAAATACTTATTTTCCTGTTTGTGTGTGTGTGTTTGGTCACAGCTACATAAAAGGATTAAAGCTGCAGTCACTGGTTGTCTGTTGTCATGTATCCCCCCATTGCCCTGTAGCTATGTGTGTGTGTGTGTGTGTGTGTGTGTGTGCTGAACATAAATATAATTGTAACATGTAAAGTGTTTGTCCCATAGATCTCAGAAATGTTTCGCACTAAAAGCTAGTTTTTCTCAAGTGTTATCAACAATAATTTTTCCATCACTGTGAGTAAGCACTTTTCTGTTGCAAAGATAATCCATCAACCTGACAAAATCTTTGAAGTTGTGACATTTCTCATTGTTCAGTTAGTATGTGGGAATGTGTATTTGTGTTTGAGTGGGTATGTGTTTGTGTGTGTGTGTTATTTGACTTTTGAGGTTAAAGCTCTTAACTATGACAGATTGTTACAATGTCAGAATATAACTATGTCAGGGTGTAACTTTATCAGAGTGTTACTATGTCAGAATATAACTATGTCAGGGTGTAACTTTATCAGAGTGTTACTATGTCAGAATATAACTATGTCAGGGTGTAACTTGGTCAGAGTGTTACTATGTCAGAATATAACTATGTCAGGGTGTTACGAACCCTGTGGCTCTAGCAGTCTAAGGTGGGTGGTACATGGACCCATAACATAAAAATGCAAAGTGGTGTAGTGTACATGAACATTGGGAACAAATGACACAGAAAACCAAAGCTACCGTCAAGCAAAAGTGTCTCTCTGGGAGAACCAACTGACTGGGTTTTTATATCAGGGGATGTGTAATGTGATTGGGTACAGGAAAAAGAAACAGGTGGTGCAATTAGGAGTGGTGTCCACTGATTGGTCCACCTCAGCAGTCAGGCGATGCACTCATGACTGCCAGGTGGGAAACACCAACGACCACAATCAGGAAAATAAAGAACAAATGGGGAAAAGTCAGGAGGGGAAAAACACAAACGCACATACAGGGTACCTGCATGCGTAACACTCCCACCCTTAAAAGAGCAAACCTACTATGGTTTGCGACACAAGACATAAAACGTATACAGAACACTATTCAACATGCAAAGGCATCCACACAGGATAGAAAATAAAACATACATCTCTAAAAACAAGAAAACGCATCTGCCAGTACATTATCAGAACCCCTTTTTGTGGCGGATCTCCAAATTATAATTTTGCACAATAAGTGCCCAACACATAAGGCGTTGGTTCTGGTTGTACATATGGTGGAGAAAAACTAAGGGGTTATGGTCTGTATACACTATCACTGGCAGTGCACTGGAACCAACATAGACTTCGAAGTACTGCAGAGCTAACAACAAAGCAACAACAAAGCAATGGTTGAATAGTTAGTCTGACACTTGTTAAATTTCAGAGAAAAATAACAGGATGGTCCACTCCACTTTGGTCTGCCTGCAGCAGAAGAGCACCAGCACCTCTGGCACTAGCATCTACCTCTAGTTTAAAAGGTTGCTCGAAATCCCAAGCAGCAAGAACTGGGGTACTACACAGGTGTGCTTTGGCAGTCAGCGGAGTGACTACTCCAAATACGTTTTTATAGAAACTACAGTAGTAGCCAACTATGGTAGTATCATCGTTATCTGACAGGGAAACAAATCCCTCAAGTATGAATGGTTAATAACTGCGATCTGGGACTGGGACCTTCAAGCCACATTTATCATGAGGCACCTGTCGTTTCTCTGACCTAACAACAGTACGAATTAGCCCAACACCTGTTGGTTGCATGGAGAGTCCCTTGTTTGCGTTTCCACAGGAAGCACTCAATAACCATAAGTCCTGGCTGATGACAATAAAAGCATTGATGTACATCTTTCAGCCGAGTCTGATGTCCTGTTGGTCGAGAATACGCTCTTGTGAGTCAACACAAATTTGTCTGCCAATGCAGAAGCCTCCGACAATGAGTGCACTTTCTGTTAGTTCAGGTAAACAACAATGCGTTCAGTTAAGGAATTTTTTAACTCCTCCAACAAGTGTAACTCCCGAAGAGAATTAAAATCAGTCACCTTATTAACAGTGAGCCATTTGTCAAACAGATTTTCCTTGTCTCTAGCAAACTCCACGTAAGTCTGGGTAGATTACTTTTTATGAGGCCTAAATCTCTGTCGATATGCCTCAGGAACAAGCTCGTAGGCAAGAAGAACAGTTGCTTTGATCATGTCATAATTCAAACTGTCATAAAGAGGTAGCGCTGACAAAACCTCTTGGGCTTTGCCTGTCAATTTACACTGGAGCAGTAAGCACCATACTTCTTCAGGCCATTTCAATGCTACCGCTATACGCTCAAACACACTAAAATAAGAGTCAACCACTGACTCTCTGAACACTGGTACCAAGGCAATCTGTCTGCTAATATCAAAAGTAGTAGAAGACCCCGCTGGTGAAAATGCCTCACTAGCAGGCACAGCACGAGCAGAGGCTAACCTCGCTGTCTCTGCCTCCAGTTCCATCTTACGCAACTCTTGGTCAAGCTTACGCATCTCCAGTTCTTGATCAAGTCTACGTGTCTCCTGCTCTGCCTCAGGTTTACGCGACTCTTGTTCTGCCTCAAGTCTGTGTGACCCCTGTTCTGCCTCGAGTCTGCGTGACCCCTGTTCTGCCTCGAGTCTGCGTGACTCCTGTTCTGCCTCAAGTCTGCGCGACTCCTGTTCTGCCTCGAGTCTGCGCGACTCCTGTTCTGTCTCGAGTCTGCGCGACTCTTGTTCTAGCCAACTGGAGAGTTTCTCATCTGATCTGTGCTCTCTCTTCCGCCTCCACTTGGAGCCGTGTCGAATGGACATCCCTTCTGGCATCACTGTCTGACAGCGGGGAGAGTGGGTCAAAACGGGGCAGTGTGGCTGGACACATATCCCGAACAGGAGCAGCAGGCTCAGGCTGCGGCAACACAAGCACCTGCTCCTCCAACAGGACATCTAACACAATTTTTCTGACCTCCATTTTAACCAAACTCTTCGGTATGGTTAAAGAAAAATAGTCAACCAAAGCCAGTAAATCCACTTTACGGTCATTCAAATCAAAACGCAGCCATCGTAAGCCAGCAACACGAGCCAACAAATACCGAACACTATACCAGCCAATCACACAATTGCTGCACAGTTCAACACTGAACTAGACACTTAAACCAAGGTGCCTGAGTGGCATGGGTATCAATGAGATATCCTGGATGAGCCCCCACATTTTAGAGTGGCCTTTTATTCTGGCCAGCCTAAGGCACACCTGTGCAATAATCATGCTTTCTAATCAGCATCTTGATATTCCACATCTGTGAGGTGGATGGATTATCTCCGCAAAGGAGAAGTGCTCACTAACACAGATTTAGACAGATTTGTGAACAATATTTGAGAGAAATAGGCCTTTTGTGTACATAGAGGAAGTCTTAGATCTTTGAGTTCAGCCCATGATATATGGGGGCAAAAACAAAAGTGTGGCGTTTATAATTTTGTTCCGTGTATGTCAGGTTGTTACAATGTCAGAATATAACTATGTCAGGGTGTAACTTTATTAGATTGTTACTATGTCAGAATTTAACTATGCCAGGTTGTTACTATGTAAGAATATAACAATGCCAGGTTGTTACTATGTAAGAATATAACTATGTCAGGGTCTAACTATGTTCATCTGTTACTATGCCTGAATATAACTCTGTCAAGTTATGAATATGTCAGTGTTACTATGTCAGGTTTTTACTGTGTAAGAATATAACAATGTTATGTTGTTACTATGTCAGGGTCTATCTATGTTAGATTGTTACTGTGTCAGAATGTAACTATGTCAGGTTGTTACTATGTAAGAGTTTTACTATGTCAGGTTTTTATTATGTCAGAATATAACTATGCCAGGGTGTAACTATGTCATGGTCTATGTTAGGGTGTTACTCAGGGCTGTGCACAGACCTTTCGAAGGGCATCGTCAAAAATTACAAAATAGGTCTCCCTAGATATATGCATGCAGCGAACTTTAGGTGCAGTTCTTTAAAACAAATTAATTATTGATATGTAGACTAATGTATGTCATTTGTCAGAGAGATGGTGTAACTATGTCAGGATATAAATATTTGTCAGAGTGTAGGTATATCATTAGGGATATCTAGGCTAATGTATGTTGTTTGTCAGCATATTGGTGTAACTACGTCAGGATATGAATACGTCGGATTGTAGGTATATCATTAGGGATATGTAGGCTAATGTATGTTGTTTGTCAGAGTGATGTTGTAGCTACGTCAGGATATTAATATGTGAGAGTATATCTTTTGGGATATCTTCACTAATGTATGTTGTTTGGTATTGTTCCCAGTCCTCTTTGTTCTATGAGTATGTTCAGTCATACTCTATTAAGTACATTCCGTCATACTGGGTTCTATGTGCGCGAACACACACACACACACACAAACAGGTTTAATGAATGCACCAACAGTTCAGAGTTAGGGTGGGTTTGGTGCATCTCTTTGTTGTTGTTTGGGGACCCCTTGGGACTGGCTGTTGCAGTGTTTTGTTCCAGATCTGTTTTTAAAGTTAATCGATGGTGATGTCTCCAAACATCTTTAACAGTGAAGTACAGTGGAGTGAATCAGAATGGCTTTGTTCCCGTGTACATTTAGTCACAGCCAGAGATACCCCTAGAGACATGGCGTATCTGGTGGTGACAGAGCGCACACAGATAAAACGACACAATGTTTACGTCGGTGATAGTGTGCATGAGAGAACAAGACAGTTGTAGTGTGTAATTGTAAATGGCTGTGGTCTGAGTATAGTGTGGTTCCCTGTTTGCAAGGCTTCTCTGATCTATGTAGCAACCATCACGTCATGGCCATGCGTCTGTGTGCGTGTGTTTGGTCACAGCTTCATAAGAGGATTAAAGCTGCAGTCAATATATCCCACTGTCGCCTGGTAGCTACAGCAGTATGTATGTGTGTGTGTGTGTGTGTGTGTGTGTTTTGGTGCACGTGCCTACATGTATGTACGTTTATGTGTGTAGATGTGTGTGGTCGACAGTAAACTAATCCATGGTTTATTCTACTATCCCTTTCCGCTGCTCTCTGTTAACGATGTTTGGAGACATCATTTCACCATCGATTAACTTTAAACACAGATCTGGAACAAAACACTGCAACAGCCAGTCCCAAGGGGTCCCCAAACAACAACAAAGAGATGCACCAAACCCACCTTAACTCTGAACTGTTAGTGCTTTCATTAAATTAGTTTGTTTGTGTACATGTGTGTCTTAAGGTGGACTGAAAAATCTTTTGGGCCAAAGGATAAACGGATACTGTATATAATGTTTTCTTAACGATGCAGTCTGGGACTTTGGCAAATAACAAGCTATAACAAGTTTATATTGTAATCTCTGTTAGCCATTAAACACCAAGTTCGCGAGTGAGTGGGTTTTGATGACATTGGGCATATAAATGACATTGCTGTACATGCAGTATATTTGGTTTGGCGTTGCCGCTTTTATAACCAATGGCCAATATCCAGTTGGTGAATTCATCTTTAATTTGTTTTGAAAAAATACATGCCCATTTTGAATTTGATGCCAGCAACACATTTGTTGGGACGGGGGCATGTCTACCACTGCGTTGCATCACCTTTTCTTTTAACAACACTTGGGAATTAAGGAGGCCAATTACTGTAGTTTTGAAAGTGAAATGTTTTCCCATTCTTGCTTGGTATAAGATTGCAACTGCTCTTCCCCGGCGTACTAACTGCCGGCAGAAGATGGTGGCAGCAGGGCATGCCACCAGCACTCCTGTTCCTCATTACTACAGACACAATGTTTGCTCTGTATGCCACCACAATGGACTTTAAATGAAACAACAGAGATGCAATTGAAGTGCAGAATTTCAGCTTTAATTCAAGAGTTAAACATAAATATTGTAAAAGTTTAGGAATTGCAACCATTTTCATGCAGGGTCCCCTTATTTCAGGGGCTCAAATGTTATTGGGCACAATAATTTTAGTGTTGATCCTTTAAACTTTGTCGTGAGTCCTTTGCAGGCAATGACTGCGCTTCGGATCATGAGCCGTTCCAAGCCTTCTCCATTTTTTCTTCTCATCATTCTGGTACAGGTTGATCTTTTATAAACCTGTTATCTGTCCAAAGAATGTTGTTCCACAACCGGGCTGTTTTTTTAGATGTTTTTTGCCAAATACTAATCTGGCCTTTCTTTTCTTGA
This sequence comes from Esox lucius, assembly GCF_011004845.1. Taxonomy (NCBI): domain Eukaryota; kingdom Metazoa; phylum Chordata; class Actinopteri; order Esociformes; family Esocidae; genus Esox; species Esox lucius. Next base: position 37,625,114 of record NC_047575.1, read on the forward strand.
GGATTATGAATTGTTTGCACCTTGTGGTGAACCCTCTGTATTTGCTATTGTGAAGTCTTTTCTTTATTGTAGACTTGGATAATGATATGCCTACCTCCTGGAGAGTGTTCTTCACTTGGCTGGATGATGTTAAGTGTTTTTTCTTTGCCATGGGAAGGATCCTCCAATCATCCACCACTGTTGTTTTCCGTAGACATCCAGGACTTTCACGTTGCAGAGCTCACCAGTGCTTTCTTTTTTTTCTCAGAATGTACCAAATTGTTGATATGCCCACTCCTAAAGTTCATGATGTCTCTGTGATGGATTTTTCTTTGCAGCCTTAGGATGGACTGTTTCACTTGCATTGAGAGCTCCATTCACTGCATGTTGTGGGTTCACAGCAACAGCTTCCAAATGCGAATACCAATTCTGGAATCAACTCCTGAACTTTTACCTGCTTAATTGATGAAGGGATAACAAAAGGAATAGTCCACACCCGTCCATGAAACAGCCTTTGAGTGAATTGTCTAGTTACATTTGGTCCCTTGTGGGGACAGCATATTAAAGAGATATAATTCCTAAACCTTTCTTCCAATCTGGATGTGATTACCCTCAAATTAATGCTGAGCAACTGCACCTTAAGCCCATATTCATTATTCAACTGTAACTTTAATATATTTTGGTAAACTTAACAAAAACTTTTGGTAAAATAACAAAACTTGTGTCAGTGTCCAATTATTTCAGACCTCACTGTAATTATGTTGTCTATTTCTGTTCCTTGTTTTCACCCAAACCTCATGGGTTATTGAGTCATGTTGGTGTCGTGACCATGTGGTGCTGTTGTTAAAAATAACATTGATGTTTGTGTTGTTGTCGTTTTCCTTTGTACCTCACTTTTACGCTGTCACTGCTCTCGCACTTCACAGATAGCAGCGTATGTTGCTCCAAAACCTGTATATATTGTTCAGCATTAATGGTGCCTTCACAGATGCATGTCACCCATGCCATGTGCACTAATGCACCACAAAACCATCACTGATCCTGACTTTTGAATGGTTTCTGCTTGTTTTGCTCAATGTCCCGCCCGCAGAATTTTCAGATTGGTTATACATCACAAGTAAATAGCCAATCAACAGTGTATGTCATATTTGTGAGGCAGAGAGATGCATGTCTGAAACGAGAGGTAAGAATGCTGACGTTGCTATCACAATAATCTAAACTGACTTTGCAACAAACGTTACCCTGATTGTGATCTGTTTCTATGATGATACCCAGTATAAATATCCAGTTATGCCTGAGCTAATGTTTTGGTGTAGCCTACTAGCAGAAAAACAGCCTTTGGAATGCGATTTTTCCTAACTAATACTTTTTGTTGCAGTAAAAGATAGCTAACGCTAATGTTTGAGTTTATTTATGCAGTGATATATTTGTGTAACAATGTCAGTGCAAATGCAATTAGATAGCTAACACTGTTAATATGTTAACATATAATATATAGCAGAATACTCGCTTCTATTTGTTTTTACATGATTGTATCCAGAGATAGGCAAAAACACACAAAATGTATTATAAAATGAAATACCAAATACCTTCATTTTAAATGTATCAAAAAAAACTACAGATTTACAGCAGCCACACCTCATGCTTCCTAACTGGACAGATTGACATCGCATGTTAAATATACTTGGTGTTATACTGTGATGATTATGTGTTCCCTTCATTTTTTTGAGCAGTGTATAATAATAAATTGTGTCAGGCATTCATTCATGCAATTGTACACAAAATCATGATCCTACTAAACAGCTACTTCAACTAGGCAGGGCCAGGACCAGGATGACATGACTAAGGGTGTATTTTGGTTAAAAAAGGGGGCATGTCTAATCACTGCGTAACCCCTCCCCCGAAGATGAAAAATGTAGAAACGTATATGCACATATAAAGCCGATCGATAAGCGTTGATCTGTGATGATCGAAAAGTGTTGTCTATGACCGGGTCATAGTCAACACCCAAACTTAACTTGAACTGCAATTTTTTTTAGCAACTTTGCATTATTTGAGGTCTGAAAACAATGCATATTTTTTGGGTTATTTTGACCAGTTGTTATTTTCTACAAATAAATACTCCAAATGACAATATTTTTATTTGGAATTTGGGAGTAATGTTGTCAGTAGTTTATAGAATAAAACAAAAAATGTTCGTTGTACTCAAACACATACCTATGAATAATAAAACCAGAGGAACTAATAATTTTGCAGTGGTTTCTTAATTTTTCCCAGAGCTGGACGTACAATTTGTAAGGAAAACATGAGTGAGCACGTCTTTTATTTCTTATGGGATTCATATTCAACTTTAGGTTATAACAGAATGGCACAATCATAAAACAAAACATGGCAACAAAGAAAAAAATTAAATGACCTCTGTTCAATAGTCTGCGTACACTTAGTTCTTAATACTGTGTATTGCCCCCTTTAGCATCAATGACAGCGTGCAGTCTTTTGTAATAGTTGTCTGTGAAGCCCCAATTTCTTGCAGGTGGTATAGCTTCCCATTCGTCAAGGGAAAATGCCTCCAGGTCATGCAAAGTCTTTGGTTGTCTTGCATCGACCACACATTTGAGATCTCCCCAGAGTGGCTCGATGATATTAAAGTCAGGAGACTGAGATGGCCACTACAGAACCTTCACCTTTTTCTGCTGTAAACACTTGTGGGTCAACTTGGCCTTGTGCTGGAAAGTCCAAGAGTGGCACATGCACAGTATTTTTTGATAACACGCTGCATTCATCTTGCCATCAATTTTCACTAGATTCCCCATGCCTTTAGAGCTCACCCCCCCCCCCCCCCCCCAAAAACATCAGTGACCCACCACCATGCTTCACAGTAGGGATGGTATTCTGTTCATTCTGTACAAGGTGTTGTCGGGCATATTGTAACCAGGCTTTTTTGTGGCACTGGCGCAATTTTCTTAATAAGTTATTGAACAGTACTGACTGGCTTTGGATATATTTTTATATCCCTTTCCATCTTTACAAAGTACCATTACCTTGTTACGCAGGTCTTTTGAAGTTATTTTCTGCTCCCCGTGGCTCAGTATCTAGCCTCGTCAGTGCATCCATGTGAGAACTAACAAACTCATTGACCTTTAATTGCCATTTTCAACTGTGTGTGTCACCTTGTGTGTCTGTAACAAGGCCAAACATTCAATGGTATGTAAACTTTTGCTCAGGGCCATTTGGGTGCTTTCTGTTATCATTATGATTTAAAAAGGAGCCAAACTACTATGAGATAATAAATGGCTTCATATGATAACTATCCTTAAATAAAAGTTTTTTTGCATGATCAGTCATATTTTCAAAACCAATGCCGTAATTTCACAATTATCTGCCAGGATATGCAGACTTATGGGCACAACTGTACCTGATTTGGGAAGCTATTTAGTTAATTATTTTAATATTTAAAAATTTGACAGTAAAAAAGTAAGTTTTACCAGAAATATAAATCAACCTGTAACGTCTCGGCGGTGTTGACTTGTTGCATTCCGTGACTTGTTTTGTTTTTCCATTGTAGTATATTGTATTTCTGTGCTTGGTTGTATTTCTGAGCTTGATTTGCTTCCCGTTACTCTTGATTGTTTCCACCTGTTCCCACCTTAGCACTCCATCTTTAGTTCTGTTCAAGTCTTTATTTTACTTTGTGAGGTATTGTTTGTTCGCACACATTACAGAGCCGGGTTTTCCACTGTACTTAATATAGAGACTGATAGTGTTTTTTGATTCTGCTTGATTAACTTGATTCTTGCCTACTCTGGTACTTATGCCTTTCTCTCTAGGGTTTTTAGAATTTTGTGGACTTATTGCTTGCCTTTGGACTTGATTCTGATCCTAGTGTCCCTCAGCCCTTCAATATACCTACTGCGTTCTGTGCTTGGACCATTTCCCTTGCCTGGAGTGCATTCGTTACACGGCCCCAAATATCTTTCTCCTTGATCACTAATAATCGGTATCGGAATTGGCCCCTGAAAAAAAACATACCAGTCGACCCCTAATGTCCACTACAGAATCATGTCTGTTTTTAATTCAGTTCCGCCTGAGGGCCCAAAGATCTCAGGCATCCAATATTGGTTTTTGGCCTTGTCCCTTGCATACAGAGATTTCTCCAGATTATCTGAATCTTTTAATGATATTATGTACTGTAGATGATGAGATACTCAAACACTTTGCAATTTTATGTCGTGAAACGTCGTTCTCCAATTGTTGTACTATTTTCCTGTGCAGTCTTTCACAGAGTGGTGAACCCCTCCCCATCCTCACTTCTGACAGTTATCCTTTTTGGAATTATATTTTAATATCCAATCATGTTACTGACCTGTTGCCAATTGACCTAATTAATTGTGTGATATTCCACCAGGTTTAGTTTTTTAGCATTACACAACTTTTCCAGTCTTTTGTTGCCTCTACCACAACTTTTTTGAATAAAATGTCTGTTTAAAAATTGTATGTGTTGTCTTCATACTATTTCTATTGAATATGGGGCTTAAATGATTTGCACATGTCATTCTGTATTCATTACCATTTTACGCAGCGTTTTTGGAAACAGCATTGTAAAAGCTTTTGGTTTACAGTAAGTGATCTAAATTGAGTCAGCTACATAGTCTGTAAATAAGAAAGTAAATACAACACACAGCTTTAAGATTATTTTGAGTTTGGCAGTCGTGATTTCAGTTTGACTCACAAGCACACTGGCCCAATAAGGGTAAATCTGAAAGGGCTTGTTTCCTTATGCATTGGTGCAGTAACATGCAGGTCTCTATATCACCACACCTGGTAATCGTTTGGGTTGCGTAGATGCCCTACAGTTCTTTAGAACAGTTGAAAGTTGTTTAAATGTGTCATGATAACTGTGCAGTGAGTGCATTACTCTAAGCTGTCTGTTATGACGATGAATGCATGATTAATCCTGGCATGCATTATACTCACGCGGACATCCCAACTCTCCCGGATGTTAATTTTTTTTTTAAAGCAAGCGAGAGAGAGTTAAGGGCAGAATCTCAAATCGCATACTGCATACTACGTACTAAAAGTATGTACTTCACGGGTGATGGTGAAGTACCTACTGTTTAGTATATAGTAGGTTAGAATGCCAATATTCGGGACCAAATGAGACGGATTAGATCAGATTCAACTGTACAAATGTACAAATGGCAATTCTAAATGACATACTACCTCGTCATAAAATTGCGTCCCGCAAATTGGAATGACGACATTTATACTGGGAACTGCATCCGATGGTGACTTATAATGGGATTGTGCCATTGACTTCTGTCACAGACATTCCTAATTTGGTAACGAACTGTAGCCCGCTAATTTTAACTTGTGTTTAATGCAAGCTCATGACCTAAATTATAGATCTGTGGAGGAATGGCACAGGGTAACTACTTAAATATGCCTACTGCAGCAACTGGCGTGGCACAGGGAGGCTGTTACATCAACCAACCAACCATTGTTTCTGTCTCCACTTAGCTGTACTGGCAGTTTAATAATCCATACAAGTCTATCATCACTCTGGCATGATTGAATATGTTCATGTCATTATGTGTCGCCTGATTCCGTTATGTTTGTTCTGGTCAGGTCATTTTCTTTTACTCTGTTCAGCAGAATATTGTGAACCAGGCAATATAAGCCATTTTGGGAAAGACATTTTTTCAAGCCATTACACAATTGTTAACACAAACGCGTGGGATGCTATATAATTCCTACAAGTCAATATAAAAAATGGTAAATGCTAAAACAGTTGCATATGTTAACTTTAAATTATGGACCTGAAAGTATTAAACTAAGCTAACTAGCTAGGTAGCTAAAATAAGTAATTAACTAACATATTGTTTTCTTGCTGGTTAGATGGCTACGTGCAGTCCCAAGGTGCTGGTTAGCTAACAAAGGACAAAATGAGAATGTGATGTTGACCGAGTTACTTTCTTTGTGTTAGTTGGAAGCTGAACTTGGGAAGTTAGTCAAAGTCAAACCACAATCTCTCACCTTAATTCATATTAAAATATTGTTCTGTAAGCACCTTGTAGAGTGTGTGGAATCTGAGCATTATAACAATTACAATATGAATGTATGTTTCAATGGAAGTGCATGTGCCTAATAAATAGAACAACAGAAACCTCTCTGTTTAGATTATCTCTCTGTAGGTTGTGCTCTAATGACCAAAGGAATGTTTACGATGGCCATTTGGCATGGGGGTTACTGTCTTGGAAACCTGGTCTTTGCTGTGTGGACACCACCTTCAATGTATATATATCAGCTTGTAACCAACATTACAGTGAGAAGATAATGGAACGTTCACCAAATGACATCTGTGCTGCAATTTTACAATAAACGTGAGCAAACTTCTCCCTCGATTTGATACAGATTCTACATTATTTTACCACTATACGTAACCGCCAATTTCTAACAAGTGCAACAAAACAGAAAATGCACAACAATGGTCAGACACATTCATTCATACTATGCCCACAATAGTATATCTGCACTTTGTGGAATAAAGGGAGGTACAGTATCCATATTTAATTAAAATACTAATATTGCCCGATTATTTGGGCAACCCAATAATCAGTTGATGTTAGGAGTATGGCCAAGATCAGAGTTAAGGCCAGTGCTGGGATTAGGGTTTTGGGCTTACTGTTATGGGTAAGGCCAGTGCTGGGATTAGAGTTTTGGGCTTACTGTTATGGGTAAGGCCAGTGCTGGGATTAGAGTTTTGGGCTTACTGTTATGGGTAAGGCCAGTGTTGGGATTAGGGTTTTGGGCTTACTGTTATGGGTAAGGCCAGTGCTGGGATTAGAGTTTTGGGTTTACTGTTATGGGTAAGGCCCATGTTGGGATTAGGGTTTTGGGCTTACTGTTATGGGTAAGGCCCGTGTTGGGATTAGGGTTTTGGGGTGAAGGTTCGGGTGGAGGTCAGTGTTCGCATTAGTTGTGGGGTTAAGGTTTAGGGACATTCCGTTTTCTAAGGGGAATACATATTTGTCCCCAAGCAGTCCCCATAGATATACACAAGTATTTCTGTGTTTCTGTTTGTAGATATCTGTGAACACTCAGCTCGTTAGCACTCATAACTCTGATTTATGTCAGCGTGGAGTTGTTAATTGTTGTTTTCTGTCAATTAGGAGGTGTTGCTAATGAACCAGTAATGTCTGTGTGTGTTTGTGTGTCTGCATGTTTGTGTGCGTTTGTTTTTGTGTGTGTGTGAGATTGTGTAGGGACTCAATGTTTACCTTTCAAACCACTGAACTATAAAAGCACAGCATTTTATATATATTTACACTCACCTAAAGGATCATTAGGAACACCATACTAATACTGTGTTTGACCCCCTTTCGCCTTCAGAACTGCCTTAATTCTACATGGCATTGATTCAATAAGGTGCTGAAAGCATTCTTTAGAAATGTTGGCCCATATTGATAGGATAGCATCTTGCAGTTGATGGAGATTTGTGGGATGCACATCCAGGGCACAAAGCTCCTGTTCCACCACATCCCAAAGATGCTCTATTGGGTTGAGATCTGGTGACTGTGGGGGCCATTTCAGTACAGTGAACTCATTGTCATGTTCAAGAAACCAATTTGAAATGATGGAAGTAGCCATCAGAGGATGGGTACATGGTGGTCATAAAGGGATGGACATGGTCAGAAACAATGCTCAGGTAGGCCGTGGCATTTAAACAATGCCCAATTGGCACTAAGGGGCCTAAAGTGTGCCAAGAAAACATCCCCCACACCATTACACCACCACCACCAGCCTGCACAGTGGTAACATGGCATGATGGATCCATGTTCTCATTCTGTTTACGCCAAATTCTGACTCTACCATCTGAATGACTCAACAGAAATCGAGACTCATCAGACCAGGCAACATTCTTCCAGTTTCTTCCAATTTTGGTGAGCTCGTGCAAATTGTAGCCTCTTTTTCCTATTTGTGGGGTCTTCTGCTGTTGTAGCCCATCTGCCTTAAGGTTGTGCATGTTGTGGCTTCACAAATGCTTTGCTGCATACCTCGGTTGTAACGAGTGGTTATTTCAGTCAAAGTTGCTCTTCTACCAGCTTGAATGAGTCGGTCCATTCACCTTTGACCTCTAGCATCAACAAGGCATTTTCGCCCACAGGACTGCCGCATACTGGATGTTTTTCCCTTTTCACACCATTCTTTGTAAACCCTAGAAATGGTTGTGCGTGAAAATCCCAGTAACTGAGCAGATTGTGAAATACTCAGACCGGCCCGTCTTGCACCAACAACCATGCCACGCTTAAAATTGCTTAAATCACCTTTTCTTTCCCATTCTGACATTCAGTTTGGAGTTCAGGAGATTGTCTTGTCCAGGACCACACCCCTAAATGCATTGAAGCAACTGCCATGTGATTGGTTGATTAGATAATTGCATTAATGAGAAATTGAACAAGTGTTCCTAATAATCCTTTAGGTGAGTGTATATACACACAGTGGGGAGAACAAGTATTTGATACACTGCAGATTTTACAGGTTTTCCTTCTTACAAAGCATGTAGAGGTCTGTCATTTTTATCATAGGTACACTTCAACTGTGAGGGACGAAATCTAAAAAACAAAATCCAGAAAATCACATTGTATGATTTTTAAGTAATTAATTTGCATTTTATTGCATGACATAAGTATTTGATCACCTAACAACCAGTAAGAATTCCGGCTTTCACAGACCTGTCAGTTTTTCTTTAAGAAGCCCTCCTGTTCTCCACTCATTACCTGTATTAACTGCACCTGTTTGAACTTGTTACCTGTATAAAAGACACCTGTCCACACACTCAATCAAACAGACTCCAACATCTCCAAAATGGCCAAGACCAGAGAGCTGTGTAAGGACACCAGGAATAAAATTGTAGACCTGCACATGGCTGGGATGGGCTACATGCAAGATCTCACCTCGTGGGGCATCAATGATCATGTGGATGGTGAGGGATCAGCCCGGAATTACACAGCAGGCCCTGGTCAATGACCTGAAGAGAGCTGGGACCACAGTCTCAAAGAAAACCATTAGTAACACACTACGCCGTCATGGATTAAAAACTTGCAGCGCACGCAAGGTCCCCCTGCTCAAGCCAGCGCATGTCCAGGCCCGTCTAAAGTTTGCCAATGACCATTCCTCCAGATGAGGAATGGGAGAAGGTGATGTGATATGATGAGTCTAAACTCCACTTGGCCATCAACCTCCTTCCCTCAGTAAGAGCATTGAAGATGGGTCGTGGCTGGGTCTTCCCGCATGACAACGACCCGAAACACAAAGCCAGGGCAACTAAGGAGTGGCTCCGTAAGAAGCTTCTCAAGGTCCTGGAGTGGCCTAGCCAGTTTCCAGTCCTGAACCCAATAGAAAATCTTTGGAGGGAGCTGAAAGTCCATATTGCCCAGAAACAGCCCTGAAACCTGAAGGATCTGGAGAAGGTCTGTATGGAGGAGTGGGCCAACAGGAAAACGTTTGATCTACAGGAAACGTATGATCTCTGTAATTGCAAACAAAGTTTTCTGTACCAAATATTAAGTTCTGCTTTTCTGATGTATCAAAGAGTTATGTCATGCAATAAAATGCAAAATAATTACTTAAAAATCATACAATGTGATTTTCTGGAATTTTTTTTTTAGATTCTGTCACACAGTTGAAGAGTACTTATGATAAAAATGACAGACTTCTACATGCTTTGTGAGTAGGAAAACCTGCAAAATTGGCAGTGTATCAAATACTTGTTCTCCCCACTGTATATCTATCTATCTATATCTATCTATCTATCTATCTATCTATCTATCTATCTATCTATCTATCTATCTATCTATATAAATAAATACTGTAATATTTGTTCCTTACACACCAATGCTGATACCAACACACACACTTGAACACACTCACACTGACACACACACACGCACACTTTCAGTAGCTTGTTTACTTGTCTGAAGTGAACTCTTGGCCTTGTCTCGTCTGTTTTACGTAACTTGTTTTTCTGTGAAGCACAACTAACAGTATTAGAGAGGAGAGGAAGAAGAGGAAAAAGAGAAGAGGAAAAGGAGAGGAAGGATGTTTGTATGTTTGGGGGTGTGTTTGGGGTGTGTGTGAGTGCCTGTGTGTGTGTGTGACCTGTGTGTTTGGGGTGGTTGTGTGTTCCTGGGTGTTTGGTGTGTGTGTGCCTGTGTGTTTGGGGTGTGCGTGTGTGTGACCTGTGTGTTTGGGGTGGTTGTGTGTTCCTGGGTGTTTGGTGTGTGTGTGCCAGTGTGTTTGGGGTGGTTGTGTGTTCCTGGGTGTTTGGTGTGTGTGTGCCTGTGTGTTTGGGGTGTGCGTGTGTGTGACCTGTGTGTTTGGGGTGGTTGTGTGTTCCTGGGTGTTTGGTGTGTGTGTGCCTGTGTGTTTGGGGTGTGTGTGTGTGACCTGTGTGTTTGGGGTGGTTGTGTGTTCCTGGGTGTTTGGTGTGTGTGTGCCTGTGTGTTTGGGGTGTGCGTGTGTGTGACCTGTGTGTTTGGGGTGGTTGTGTGTTCCTGGGTGTTTGGTGTGTGTGTGCCTGTGTGTTTGGGGTGTGTGTGTGTGACCTGTGTGTTTGGGGTGGTTGTGTGTTCCTGGGTGTTTGGTGTGTGTGTGCCTGTGTGTTTGGGGTGTGTGTGTGTGACCTGTGTGTTTGGGGTGGTTGTGTGTTCCTGGGTGTTTGGTGTGTGTGTGCCTGTGGGTTTGGGGTGTGCGTGTGTGTGTGTGTGTGTCCCTGTGTGGTTAGGGTATGTGTGTGTGTGTGTGTCCCTGTGTGGTTAGGGTATGTGTGTGTGTGTGTGTGTGTGTCCCTGTGTGGTTAGGGTATGTGTGTGTGTGTGTGTGTGTGTGTGTGTCCCTGTGTGGTTAGGGTATGTGTGTGTGTGATGTGTGCCTCTCTGTTTTCACCAAACCTACTGATGCGTAGCTGAATGTTCCGCTCTTTCTGGTACGTAGGAATGACAGTTCCTCTCCTCCATTCTGTTCATGGTCGGTATGGTAACTCTATCAGACAGCTGTGGTGCAGTAGTCTGGGGACATTCTGTCCACTCCCAAACCCACCCCCAGTTCCACCCCAAACCCCACTCCCACCCAACCCCGCACCTAAACCCCCTCCACAAACCCCACCTGAACCCCCCCAACACACACCTAAACCCCCTCCCCAACCCCCCACCTATAAACCCATCCCCAACCCCCCACCTATAAACCCATCCCCAACCCCCCACCTATAAACCCATCCCCAACCCCCCACCTATAAACCCATCCCCAACCCCCCACCTATAAACCCATCCCCAACCCCCCACCTATACCCCATCCCCCCAGGCACTAGACTGGAACAGTAAACAGCCTTATAGAACAGACATGCTTTACAAGGGATTTGTCCAATCAGCATCCAGGATGGATGGTCCAGTTTTATATCCTACTGCCTCGTGTTAAAGGGCCATACTGTACCCAACTACCTGGTGTTATAGGGCCATACTGTACCCAACTACCTGGTGTTATAGGGTCATACTGTACCCAACTACCTGGTGTTATAGGGCCATACTGTACCCAACTACCTGGTGTTATAGGGCCATACTGTACCCAACTACCTGGTGTTATAGGGCCATACTGTACCCAACTACCTGGTGTTATAGGGTCATACTGTACCCAACTACCTGCTGTTATAGGGTCATACTGTACCCAACTACCTGCTGTTATAGGGTCATACTCTACCCTACTACCTGGTGTTATAAGGTCATACTGTACCCAACTACCTGGTGTTATAAGGTCATACTGTACCCAACTACCTGGTGTTATGAGGTCATACTGTACCCAACTACCTGGTGTTATAAGGTCATACTGTACCCAACTACCTGGTGTTATAAGGTCATACTGTACCCAACTACCTGGTGTTATAAGGTCATACTGTACCCAACTACATTGTGTTATAGGGCCATACTGTACCCTACTACCTTGTGTTATAGGGTAATACTTTACCCTACTACCTCGTTTTACAAGGTCATACTGTACCCTACTGCCTGGTGTTATAAGGTCATATTGTACCCTACTATTAAACCATGGGCACAGATCTATGCATTCTGTAGTACACAACATTTCCACTTATTAAATAAAATGTCTATTGTGATCCGATCTGATAGATACTTGAAAAACAAGGCCCGTGACAAAGTATGATTGAGTTACTAGTATACTAGCAAATCTCTATCGTCTTCAGCGGATGATATAATCAGTTCTATTGTAATAGCATTGACAGTGTTGTATGATGTCACCATTTAAACAACAGACAATACTGCATGCCATTGACTCTTTATACAAGGTTGTCCCAGAGTAGCCATCTCTAACCATTTCATCATTCTTTTGTCAATAAACAGATCCTTTGTGCAGCCATCCTATTTTCTCTCTTTTCTTCTCTTCTTTCTCCTATTCTTGTCTTTTTTTTCAGTTCCCTCCTCGCTCTTCTTTTCCCCTCCCTTCTCCCCTCTCCCCTCATCCTGCCCTCAACCCTACCCAACCCTCTCAACATCAATTCTGTAATTGTCTTTTCATTCCAAAAATGCATGAAACCTTAATGAGATCTATATTATTTACTCAACTATACACATGCAAAAGTGTTTTATGAAATATGTTTTTTTTTCTAAGTAACACAGATCATATGTTTTGTGGCCAAAAATATGGACGTTGTGTGTCTAAACCTAACTGAAACCTGGCTTCAGCCTGTGGTTGACTCAGCCCTAACTGAAACCTGGCTTCAGCCTGTGGTTGACTCAGCCCTAACTGAAACCTGGCTTCAGCCTGTGGTTGACTGAGCCCTAACTGAAACCTTGCTTCAGCCTGTGGTTGACTCAGCCCTACCAACCTGGCTTTAGCATGATGGTAACAATAATATCACCATGGTAGCGGCTGCTTGAATATGTTGTCAGTCAGGTAACAGGGATATCACCATGGTAGTATCTGTTACAATATTTTGTCTCTTCATCTGCTCTTTGTTGCCTGTCTTACCCTCCTGAACCCACTTAAGAGCCCTCCACACACACAAACATGCACAGCCCCCCCCCCCACACACACATACACACACACACAAAACCAATTACGAATGCAGAAACGTGTACACTAACACATGACACATTGGTAGTAGATGAGGCATGTGTGTCTGGGTGTCTGGGAGCGTGATGAAAGCTGATGTGACTTGTTATTTAGACGACCTACTTCTGACCTGATTATGAATTAATATTGTATGTTGAACTCAAGCAAAAGAGAGGAGAGTGGAGTTACAGGGGGAAGAGAGAGCACGGTGGGAGCAGATAGGAGGGGGGGAATGGAGTGAGGGAGATGAGGGCGGAGGAATGAGGTGATAGCAATGGGGGAGGAAAGAGGAGGGTGGGACTGAGGGAGTGGGGGGGGGAGATGGTTAGGAGCAAAATTATTAATAGAGGAAAGGTTTCATTGAAAGGGCTAGGGTAGGCAGAGCTTTAGGGTTAAGAGATGTTCACTACACATAAACATATTCAGATAGACAGGAACTCAGAGAAACAGACAGACAGACAGACAGACATGCAGATAAGACAGGTACTCAGACAGACACATTCAGATAGACAGGTACTCAGACAGAAACATATCCAGATAGACAGGTACTCAAACAGACAGACATGCAGATAGACAGGTACTCAGGCTGACGCTTATCCAGATAGACAGGTACTCAGACAGACACATATCCAAACAGACAGGTACTCAGTTGTTCTTAGTTTTTCTTCTGGAACCTTCTACTCTAATGGTACTCTAATGTGTTGTGTGTTTCTGTATAACTATGTAACAGGGACAGAATTTCCCACATAGTTTTGTTAAACAATTTGACTAATTGGGACTTTTTTCCTGTGAGCAATTTGAAAAAAGCCAGTGTTAGGTTTTGGTCAAAGTTAACATTTGTGGTTATTGTTTAAGGTTAAGGTTAGGAATTACCAATTCGTTAGGGCAAGGCATTAGGGCTAGGTTAAGTTTAGGGATTAGGCACAAGGGCCGGGTTAAATTTAGGGTTAGGCATTAGGGGTAGGTTCAGTTTAGGGTTAGGCATTAGGGCTAGGTTAAGTTTAGGGTTAGGCATTAGGGGTAGGTTAAGTTTAGTGTTAGGAATTTGGGGTAGGTTATGTTTAGGGTTAGGCATCAGGGCTAGGTTAAGTTTAGGGTTAGGGATTAGGGGTAGTTTCAGTTTAGTCCAACATGTTAGGTTATTGATGTTGTCTCCATTTAGATAGCTAAGTAAACGTGTTTGTGTGAGTATGTGGGGGGGTTGGTCAGGCTGGTGGTGAATCTAAAACGGTTGAGCTGAGTGTGCACATTTAACCTGCTGAATCAGACACTGAGAGAGAAGTAGAGGAGAGGGAAAGATACAGGAGAGAGAGACTGAGGGAGAGATAGAGTTGATCAAAGAGGGAAAGAGAGACAGAGACAGAAGGAAAGAAAGAAATGAATTGAATGATAGAAAGGGGGTTAGAGAAAAATAGGAAAGAGAGATGGAGGTGACAGGAAGAGCGAGGTAGAGATGGTTAGTGAAAGATAGAAGGAGAATTAGGGAAGGAGAGAGATGGATGGAGAGAGAGAGTAGAGAGAGGGAAAGACTGAGGAGAAATGTGAATAGAAATGGATGGACAGATGCAATGTGAGGGGGTAGATGCAGATTCTTGTCATCATCCTGTTCCTTGTCTTCATCCTGTTCCTCCTCTTCATTCTGTTCCTCTTCTCTCTAGCTGTGAGGCAATAGTGCTGTCAGGCTCTGCCCTGTCTTTTCGAGGTTCTGGTTCCGGACTTTATCTCCATTTGTTCTCCATTTTGACGATGTTGTTGTAAAAAGTGCTTCCAAACAATGAGTAGGTAAAACAAATCTATGTTGGATACACAATCTCCATTAAAACAATAATAATGTGTTTTGTAACCATTTGAATTGATATGTTTGTACCAATCCAATGTTTGGGTGCATGTTAACCAGGTCTGATGTGGTGTTGTCTGATGGAAAGATGGGTGGCTCTTTCATTTTCTTCAACAATCGTGAGCCTGTTAACTAAGCAGTTAACTCAGAGAATAACAATGGCTGTCTGATAAACTCATATTCTCCGGCCTTCTTTTTCTCTCTTCATCACTTTTATTGTACTCGCCATTTTTCTCTTTCTCTCCCCATCACTCCCCAACTCTCTTAAAATCACTCTCTGAATCACTCTCTCAAAATCACTCTCTCAAAATCACTCTCTCCCTCTCCTTCTCTCCATTGCTCTTCATTTCTCTCTCCATCTCTCCATTGCTCTTCATTTCTTTCTCCATCTCCTCATTGTTCTCCATCTTTCACTCTCTTCATATCTCCATTGCTCTCCATCCCTCTCTCTCTCTCTCCATCTATCTCTCTTTTTCTCTTTAGTTGGGCATTAGTTTATTGTCTAGTTAATTTGTGTTGATCATGGTGAAATAGCATGTTGAAATTACCTGGTGTGAAACTGCATGCTACAAAGCCATGGTGAAATAGCATTTAGAAATTACTTGGTGTGAAATGGCTTGGTGAAATGGCGTGGCTGAAATTACATGGTGTAAAATGGCATGGTGAAATGGTATGGTGTGAAATGGCATGGGGAAAGGGCATGGTGTTAATTTAAATGGTTAAATGGCGTAATGTGAAAAGATTGCATGGTGTGAAATGATGGCTTGGTGTGAAATGCTGTGGTGAAATGGCATGGTGAAATGATGGCATTGCGTTCTGTTGTATGTTAATGGTTTCATGTTTAAAGGGTTTAAAGAAAATCTTTCCTTCTTCTTACCCACTCCATCTTTCTATCTCCATCCCTCTCTTACTCATGTGTTTTCTCTCCCTCTCTCTGCTGGTGACAGATCATATCCAGTTAACTTTGCTCCAGGAGATCTGATGTAATTCATCTACTATCGATTCACTTTCCTCTTTTCTGTTATTTTTTCTTGATCCTCTTTCTCTCCTCTCTCCCTTTTCTCCATCTCTCACCATTCTTTCCACAAAAATTATTTTCATCTTTCATCTCCAGCAAACAGATGAACAGAATTTCTATTAGCCATAAAAAAGAGAGAAGCAGAAAAGAGAGAATGAGAGGATAGAAGAAGAGAGAGGGAGAAACTGAGAGGGAGGGTGAAGAGGACAACAAGAAGATTGGCTTTTCCCTCAAAGCGAACACTGATAAAATGTCCACCAACAAATAGAAAAATAAAGAAAGTGGTGCTGGAGAAGAGAAGTAAACAAAAAGAAGAAAGGAAAATAGATAGCTAAAGAACAGAAAATCAATAAACACATCTAGCATGTGGTTACAGTTTAGCCATCACTCTTCCAAGAGCGTCATTTACCTGGCAACACTACCATGACACTGGGAAAGGCAAAATGTATTAGGCTATACTACCATGACACTGGGAAAGGCAAAATGTATTAGCCTATACTACCATGACACTGGGAAAGGCAAAATGTATTAGGCTATACTACCATGACACTGGGAAAGGCAAAATGTATTAGGCTATACTACCATGACACTGGGAAAGGCAAAATGTATAAGGCTATACTACCATGACACTGGGAAAGGTCAAATGTATTAGGCTATACTACCATGACACTGGGAAAGGCAAAATGTATTAGGCTATACAACCATGACACTGGGAAAGGCAAAATGTATTAGGCTATACTACCATGACACTGGGAAAGGCAAAATGAATTAGGCTATACTACCATTACACTGGGAAAGGCAAAATGTATTAGGCTATACTACCATGACACTGGGAAAGGCAAAATGTATTAGCCTATACTACCATGACACTGGGAAAGGCAAAATGTATTAGGCTATACTACCATGACACTGGGAAAGGCAAAATGTATTAGCCTATACTACCATGACACTGGGAAAGGCAAAATGTATTATGCTATACTACCATGATACTGGGAAAGGCAAAATGTATTAGGTTATACTACCATGATACTGGGAAAGGCATAATTTACCAGGCTATACTACCATGATGCTGGGATAATGCATTATTTACCAGGCTATAATACCATAATGCAGAGAGAAGACATCATTTACCAGGCTATAATACCATGGTACAGGGAGAAAGCATCATTTACCAGGCTATAATACCATGATGCAGGGAGAAGGCATCATTTACCAGGCTACAATACAGTTATACAATGGTCTGGCTGCAAATTACTTTAATTAATAATAAAGCAGTCAAATACCAAGTTCTATTTAACTTAAGTATTCTAAGTGTCAATAAATGATAACATATATCCACTGGGTACAACCAGCCCCACAATACATTTAATGTCATTATTTTATAATGCATGTAATGTTAAAAAATATGATCAAAGGAGTAATCAGAAATGGTTTTTAATTATTGAACTTGAAATGAACCCAGCACAAAAAATCCCTTATTCCTATTGGGACTGATGCTGACATTTTGGTGTGTCATTTCAACTTACATTTTGTTGGCAAGTAAAAATGAAATAGTCTGTAGAGATATAATGTCATAGGTTGTAATTTACAGTACAATTGTAATAATATGTGTGGGGTTACAATGGAGTGTTCCGAATCACTGTCATTTGAGAGAAATTTGTTGTTGTAACACACTGGAAAGGGAAAGCCTAGCTTCTCCTCACATAGAACCCATTACAGACACACATTAGTTTACCTGGTATAGACACACCATACTTAACCAGGTACAGACACACATTAGTTAACCTGGTATAGACACACCTTACTTAACCAGGTACAGACACACATTAGTTTATTTGGTATAAACACACCATACTTAACCAGGTAAAGACACACTTTAGTTAACCAGGTACAGACACACATTAGTTAACCAGGTACAGACACACATTACTTAACCAGGTACAGACACACCTTACTTAACCAGGTACAGACACACATTACTTAACCAGGTTCAGACACACCTTACTTAACCAGGTACAGACACACCTTACTTAACCAGGTACAGACACACATTACTTAACCAGGTACAGACACACATTACTTAATCAGGTACAGACACACATTACTTAACCAGGTTCAGACACACCTTACTTAACCAGGTACAGACACACATTACTTAACCAGGTTCAGACACACCTTACTTAACCAGGTACAGACACACATTACTTAACCAGGTATAGACACACCTTACTTAACCAGGTACAGACACCTTACTTAACCAGGTCCAGACACACATTACTTAACCAGGTACAGACACACATTACTTAACCAGGTTCAGACACACCTTACTTAACCAGGTACAGACACACATTACTTAACCAGGTACAGACACACATTACTTAACTAGGTATAGACACACCTTACTTAACCAGGTACAGACACCCCTTACTTAACCAGGTACAGACACACCTTACTTAACCAGGTACAGACACACATTACTTAACCAGGTACAGACACACATTAGTTAACCTGGTATAGACACACCTTACTTAACCAGGTACAGACACACCTTACTTAACCAGGTTCAGACACACCTTACTTAACCAGGTACAGACACACATTACTTTACCAGTTAAGACACATTAGAGAACCAGGTAACCAAGTACTGACACAGTTAGTGACAGGCACACATTATTTATCCGGCTATAGACACATGTTAGCTAGCCAAGTACAGACACACCTTAGTTAGTGACTGACACACATTCGTTATCCAGCCATAGACAAACGTTAGCTAGCCAGGTGAAGACACACCATAATTAGTGACTGACACGCATTAGCCAGCCAGGTACAGACACAGAACGTAGCCAGGTACAGACACATAGAACGTAGCCAGGTACAGACACATAGAACGTAGCCAGGTACAGACACATAGAACGTAGCCAGGTACAGACACATAGAACGTAGCCAGGTACAGACACATAGAACGCAGCCAGGTACAGACTCTATGCCAACAAAATTAAGAACATTGCTCCAGTTTTGCTTTTGAGATGAACAAGGCTTGAAATCTCTATTTTAAAGTCAACGTGCATAAACTACTAACACCTCCCCATTTTAAATGCTCCAGTAGGATCATTATATAGGCCACCCTTTTAGGCAGAATGCATTTATAAAACCCCAGGGAACACAAGTCTAGCTAGATATCTTGCAATTCCTGGCAGATAGGTGCCTTGTTAATGCAAGTCCAAAGGAGCCATATCTACTCGCTACCGGTGTGAATGTCCAATAGGTGAAGCACAAAGGCAAACACTGATTGCAACACATTTTTGGATCAAATAGCAGTTTAATTTAACCACTGGGGTCAGTGGTTGAACTCTCCCCAGCGTGAAAATAAAATGCCACCGTAATTCCACATTTTGTCTGAAACACATCTCAGTCAATTAGGTTGATCTATGGAGTCTGCAGAAACATCCCAAATATGTTTGAGTGGTTCATTTTCACTTCAATGTGTGTCAGTCTGTCTGTCTGTGGGTCTGTTGGTTTTTTGGAGATCCTATTCTGAAGGTTGTCTGGGTTTGCAGACAGTCTGGCTTCAGACAGGCCATTTAAGGCACACACGTCTCAAGTCTACTTAACCATGAAAGAACATGGCTGCTGCTCTCAAGGACAGTCATAGAAAATGTTACATATTCTCGCTGTTGAATGAAATCCGCTTTCTCCAAACACAGAAGCTTTTCAGGAGCTTGAAAATGGTGCCATATTTTACCATAAACGTAAGTATAACTTATAGTCTTTAGAAGCCATTTTGAATACATTTATTTGGTTCTAGAGTCATTTTCAGATAACATTGAGGAGAGTTAACATGGAAAGAAGAAAAAAATAGTTTAGACTGTTTTAATTTGACAGTGACAATATTATCAAACTTTATCAGTTCAATACTCTGTAGCTGAAGCAAAGCCTTTTGTAATGGTAGGTGGGGTTGGCCTACCCAGCGTCTCCTCAATCCCCTCCCTAGTCCTTCCCTGGCCCCTCCCCAGGCCTGCACAGACCCTCCATGGGCCTTCCCAGACCCCTCACCCAGATCCCGCCCTGACCTCCCAGGTTTTGCCCTACTCCACCTCTGTACTGTCTCACCAAGTCTCTGTACTGTCTCACCACCTCTCTCTCTTCTCTGTACTGTCTCACCACCTCTCTCTCTTCTCTGTACTGTTTCACCACCTCTCTCTCTTCTCTGTACTGTCTCACCACCTCTCTCTCTTCTCTGTACTGTCTCACCAAGTCTCTGTACTGTCTCACCACCTCTCTCTCTTTTCTGTACTGTCTCACCAAGTCTCTGTACTGTCTCACCACCTCTCTCTCTTCTCTGTACTGTCTCACCAAGTCTCTGTACTGTCTCACCACCTCTCTCTCTTCTCTGTACTGTCTCACCACCTCTCTCTCTTCTCTGTACTATCTCACCACCTCTCTCTCTTCTCTGTACTGTCTCACCAAGTCTCTGTACTGTCTCACCACCTCTCTCTCTTCTCTGTACTGTCTCACCACCTCTCTCTCTTCTCTGTACTGTCTCACCACCTCTCTCTCTTCTCTGTACTGTCTCACCAAGTACTTCTCTGTACTGTCTCACCAAGTCTCTGTACTGTCTCACCACCTCTCTCTCTTCTCTGTACTGTCTCACCAAGTCTCTGTACTGTCTCACCACCTCTCTCTCTTCTCTGTACTGTCTCACCACCTCTCTCTCTTCTCTGTACTATCTCACCACCTCTCTCTCTTCTCTGTACTGTCTCACCAAGTCTCTGTACTGTCTCACCACCTCTCTCTCTTCTCTGTACTGTCTCACCACCTCTCTCTCTTCTCTGTACTGTCTCACCACCTCTCTCTCTTCTCTGTACTGTCTCACCAAGTCTCTGTACTGTCTCACCACCTCTCTCTCTTCTCTGTACTGTCTCACCACCTCTCTCTCTTCTCTGTACTGTCTCACCACCTCTCTCTCTTCTCTGTACTGTCTCACCAAGTCTCTGTACTGTCTCACCACCTCTCTCTCTTCTCTGTACTGTCTCACCACCTCTCTCTCTTCTCTGTACTGTCTCACCACCTCTCTCTCTTCTCTGTACTGTCTCACCAAGTCTCTGTACTGTCTCACCACCTCTCTCTCTTCTCTGTTCTGTCTCATCACCTCCCTCTCTTCTCTGTACTGTCTCACCAACTCTCTGTACTGTCTCACCACCTCTCTCTCTTCTCTGTACTGTCTCATCACCTCTCTCTCTGTACTGTCTCACCACCTCTCTCTCTGTACTGTCTCACGACCTCTCTCTCTTCTCTGTACTGTCTTACCACCTCTTTTCTCTTTGTCTTCTCTTACTGAGAGACTCATTAGGAGCTTCATCTAGACATTATCACACTGTGTGTGTGTGTGTGTTCCTCTTTGTATCTAATGTGTGTGTGTGTGTGTGTGATTATGTAATCTGATTAATGCACTCACCCCAGGCTCACTAATTAGTCAAACTCTGTGATAGGAAACTGTGTGTGTGAGTGTGCATCTGTGTGCGTGTTTTCATTGTTCTAAAGCTAAACTGATAGATGATACAGCGTTCTGGTGTTTTTGGGTTGGGGTAAGTTTTCAGCAACTTCACTTATTTTAGCCTTTGTTTATATCGTCTCATTATGTTTATGTAGTTTTCCCTTAAATTTTTGTCTGTGTGTGTGTGTGTGTGTATGTGTCCGTCTGTTATCAGTCTGTTGACAGTCTGTGTGTGTGTGTGTGTGTGTGTGTGTGTGTGTGTGTGTGTGTCTGTGTGTGTATCCCTGTCTAGCCAGCTGAAAAGGCTAACATCCGAAATGCTGCATTCTCCTGACGGACTAAACCTCTAATTGGATTTGTGGAATTAAATAAATAAATAAACAAACAAATAAATATCACTGTTCATGAGGTCTTCTGGTGTTCCGATATTGATTACATATTTGTTTTTCAGAGATGACATTTTCAAAACTGCAGACAGAAATTAGAGTCCCAAATTGCATCCTATCCACTCCACAGTGCTCTTCCTTTGCCCAGAAACAGCAGACTCACTACAATAAGAATAAGGATCTCATTGGGGTCACACCCTAGGTATGTGACCCCAGACCTCTCAGGAGATGCCAAATTAGATTTTGTTGTTTTTAATAATTACGATAATGAATTGATCCATATCAACTAACAACCCAAGCCCATAGCTTTGTATCTAAATAGAATTGCCTTCAGAGGGGATATTTACATGGGATACTAACGTCATAGGAAAGTACATCACACATTAGATTTATTGTCTTGCAATCAAGAATTGTTTTGTATATTCTCTCTTTGTTCTGAAATATCTGGTTGTGAGTAATGAAACTCTCCAGAATATACACACTTTTTGTGTTATTTTTCTTTCCTCTCTACTTCTCCCACTCTCTCCTCTCTGTCTTGCTCTCCCCTCTCCCCTCTCCTCTCTCCTCTCTCCCCATCTCTTCGTTGGTCCCCTCTCTCTCTCTGCTGCTCTCACCCTTATACTCACTCATTTGCATATTGAATTGCTACATGTATGCATGATTTCCACACGGCTTTCAGAGAACCGACACTTTACGCAGACTAGACAATTACCTCTGTGTTGTTGATGATGTGGAGAGAGGAGAGACATGAGGAGAACCGGTAGAGCGCAAAGGGGAGGGAGAGGAGAAAGAGAGAATGACAACAGAAGGAGAGAGGAGAGTGGTACAGAGAAAGAGTGGAGAAAGTGATAGAAACCAGTGATGAGATATAATGTATATGTGTGTGTTTGTTTGTGTGTGTGTGTTTGTGTGGTCATAGTTGACAGATCAAACTGCCCACTACACAGCCCACAGGGGACTAGGTTTAGACAGGTCTACTGGTCAACCGTGACACACACACACACACACACCTGTGTGTCCCAGGTCCCGAGGGATAGCTCAAACCCAGACTGGGGTCATTTTAGCCTGCACACCTATTCTGTGAGGCGGGAGGCTGTTTAGAGCCAGACATGGCATTTGGATGTGTGTGTGTGTGTGTGGAGCTTGGTCTGAGCAGAAAGGTCCATTTTAGACCACAAGTCTAGACATAGAAACTAATGGCTGTAATTGCTGCTAAAGATGCTTCTACCAAATACTTACTGAAAGGGGTGAATACTTCTGCAATCAATTATTTTCTGTTTTATATTCATAATTAATTTAGAACAATTAAATTTTTCAGTTTGACATTATGGCATTTTTTTGTGTTGATCAGTGGGAAAAATTCCTAATTAAATAAAATAAAAATAAGAACATTAATTAACTAGACAATGTTGATTAAGAACCTTATTTACAGCAATGACCTCAGGGGAATGTGGGAATGTTACAGGGGAGGAGGAGCAATTAGGGTGAACAGTTTTGTTCAGGGACAGAAGCGACAAAGCTTTCACCTTGGCGCTAGGCTGATTAGAAGCAGGGTCCTTTTGGAAACAAGTCCGATGCCACAACCACTAGGCCACCATGCATGCCCAATGTTGTGATGTCATACTGTAATACAATAACATGAGTCCAGGCCACCGTGCATGCCCAATGTTGTGATGTCATTCTGTAATACAATAACATGAGTCCAGGCCACCGTGCATGCCCAATGTTGTGATGTCATTCTGTAATACAATAACATGAGTCCAGGCCATCGTGCATGCCCAATGTTGTGATGTCATACTGTAATACAATAACATGAGTCCAGGCCATCGTGCATGCCCAATGTTGTGACGTCATTCTGTAATACAATAACATGAGTCCAGGCCACCGTGCATGCCCAATGTTGTGATGTCATACTGTAATACAATAACATGAGTCCAGGCCATCGTGCATGCCCAATGTTGTGACGTCATTCTGTAATACAATAACATGAGTCCAGGCCACCGTGCATGCCCAATGTCGTGATGTCATACTGTAATACAATAATAACATGAGTCCAGGCCACTGTGCACACCCAATGTTGTGATGTCATTCTGTAAAACAATAACATGAGTCCATACCTGTTGAAAATAACTTACGGCATGTCTCAGAGAATCCCATGTAGAACAATTCAAGGCAATGCCAAAGGTGAACTTTGTGGTATCTATAGATAGCCATAAAGAATCGTCTGTAATGTAGATGAAAATGTGTGCTCTGATTCAGGTAGAAGACAGAATGCTGAGTCAGAAATATAATAATTTTTATGACTATAATATAACTTTTCACCGCAGACATTTATTTTGAATGCAAAATACAAAAACCAGAGGTCTTATTGCTGCTGCCGAATCTCTAATATTGCCTGCATGACGCTAATCCATTGTAGCTATCCAGTTATGACAGTTACCTACCTAGCTTCTTACCTTGGGTTGTCGCTCAGAAGATGGCCACCTTTATATCAATGTGACAGCCACTTACTGACAGTTCAACAAAAACGTGCTCATACACAGACAGTTACTTTTCTGTTGACTTCACTCACTAGCTTGATACTCTGAATGTTATTGCTCTGCTCTGATGCTCGTGCGATAGCGTACTGTGCGGGATGGGAAATGCACTAAACTTGGTAAAAAATAAATATGTACAGGTGCTGGTCATAAAATTAGAATATCATCAAAAAGTTGCTCTATTTCAGTAATTCCATTCAAAAAGGGAAACTTGTATAATGAATACATTCATTCCACACAGACTGATATATTTCAGGTGTTTATTTCTTTAAATTTTGATAATTATAACTGACAACTAATGAAAACCCCAAATTCAGTATCTCAGAAGATTTTAATATTGTGAAAAGGTTCAATATTGAAGACACCTGGTGCCACACTCTAATCAGCAAAACACCTGCAAAGGCCTTTAAATGGTCTCTCAGTCTAGATCTGTAGGCTACACAATCATGGGGAAGACTGCTGAATTGACAGGTGTCCAAAAGACGACCATTGACACCTTGCACAAGGAGGGCAAGAGACAAAAGGTCATTGCTAAAGAGGCTGGCTGTTCACAGAACTCTGTGTTCAAGCACACTAATAGAGAGGCGAAGGAAAGGAAAATATGTGGTAGAAAGAAGTGTACAAGCAATAGGGATAACCGCACCCTGGAAAGGATTGTGAAACAAAACCCATTTAAAAATGTGGGGGAGATTCACAAAGAGTGGACTGCAGCTGGAGTCAGTGCTTCAAGATCCACCACGCACAGACGTATGCAAGACATGGGTTTCAGCTGTCGCATTCCTTGTGTCAAGCCACTCTTGAACAAGACACAGCGTCAGAAGCGTCTCGCCTGGACTAAAGACAAAAAGGACTGGACTGCTGAGTTGTCCAAAGTTATGTTCTCTGATGAAAGTAAATTTAGGATTTCCTTTGGAAATCAAGGTCCCAGTGTCTGGAGGAAGAGAGGAGAGGCACAGAATCCACGTTGCTTGAAGTCCAGTGTAAAGTTTCCACAGTCAGTGATGGTTTGGGGTGCCATGTCATCTGCTGATTTTGGTCCACTGTGTTTTCTGAGGTCCACGGTCAACGTAGCTGTCTACCAGGAAGTTTTAGGGCACTTCATGCTTCCTGCTGCTGACCAACTTTATGGAGATGCAGATTTCATTTTCCAACAGGACTTGGCACCTGCACACAGTGCCAAAGCTACCAGTACCTGGTTTAAGGATCATGGTATCCCTGTTCTTAATTGGCCTGACCTTAACCCTATAGAAAATCTATGGGGTATTGTGAAGAGGAAGATGCAATACGCCAGACCCAACAGTGCAGAATAGCTGAAGGCCAATATCAGAAAAACCTGGGCTCTCATAACACCTGAGCAGTGCCACAGACTGATCGACTCCATGCCACGCCGCATTGCTGCAGAAATTCAAGCAAAAGGAGCCTAAGTATTGAGTGCTGTACATGCTCATACTTTTCATGTACATACTTTTCAGTTGGCCAACATTTCTAAAAATCCTGTTTTTGTATTGGTCTTAAGTAATACTCAAATTTTCAGAGATACTGAATTTGGGATTTTCATTAGTTGTCCGTTATAATCATCACAATTAAAATAAATACATATTTGAAATATATCAGTCTGTGTGTAATGAATTAATATAATATACAAGTTTCACTTTTTAAATGGAATTACTGACATAAATTAACTTTTTGATTATATTCTAATTATATGACCAGCACCTGTATGTCATAAAAATATTCTGGGTTTCTGTTGCATCACTACTTAGCAGTGCCTCTCTCCGCTGCTTTGATTACAATTATAGGCCACAAAGCCTTCTGAGATATACTTGCCAAACGTAAAATCTACACGCATTTGGCGCTTGGCTGGTATTAATTTCGGACACAGACTATAACCCAATACGTGCATAACAATGTACTTTCATTCTCCACATGCTCCTTGGGATATTTTTGTTTCCACATATTCTTATTTTTTCAATTAGTGTTTTATAAGGGGGTTTATTAGTTTTTCTCGATTGAGAAGTGTTTAATTCAGCCTTTTAGCATCTTCAAAGTGAATAGCAGAAACAACGTATGAATGACCGTGATAATTTTAGGAGCTAATTAGAAAACAGTTAGCTAGCATTCTAGCTAACATTTAACAAAGTTGCCATGTTATAGCCTAATAATGTTAAAACTATGACCAAGCTAACAGGCGTATTTGGTATATGTGTCCTAGACAGAGATATACTGTATGGGTAGCTTACAAGTAGATAGATGTTTACTTGGATGGATGCATACCAGTTGAGGAGAAATATTGCCAACAGCTAGATTTTCAGGTCCATTTCATCCTGTATATTCTTCTACTGCTTGGAGTTGATGAATATATTTATTTGACTTTTGTCCTGAGCTTTGCCCCAATTACAAAAAGACTGATAGTGCTGCACAATGACCGAAACAAAATAAACAAGAGAGAATCAGTGGGACGATGCCAATCTACTGAGAGTGAATGAGCCGACAAATAACAAACCATTCATCCTTTTCGAATAACATCTTTCCCGAATACCCTCTATGATATGTATTTTTTTGTGTTTGTGTGGTGGGATTCTTACAAAACACCCAACTGTCGCATCCCTGTACAGAGTCCCTACTAATTTGCCCTGTATTGTTCTTAAGTATAAGAGTTCATAATTACTAAAGTTTCTTGTTCACTTCACCCGCAGACAGTGATCTTCCCCGGACAAACGTCCAATGCTGATGTGAGAGTGTGATATTGAGTGGAAGTGTGTGTGGGTAGGTACCGTGATCAGGGAGGGAGAACTCGTTGCTATTGATAGGGATTCAGATATGATGCTGGTCACACTGCGATCAATGGAAATGAGATTGGCTGTTTGTCACACTTCAACACACACACACACACACACACACACACATATGCTGTGGTACATATGAAGATATTAACCTGCTGTTTTCTCATTCGATCTCTAGGTGAGTGCATAAATTAGAGGCATTCTGCTGGGGTACATCTATTTGTGAGTCACACCACAGACACACACACTCTCACGGTGCTGAGAAGAAACCACAGACGCACACACACACCACAGACACACACACAGACACACTCTGACACGGTGCTGAGAAGAAACCACAGACACACACACACAAACACTACAGAAACACACACACACGCACTCCCTCACGCTGCTGAGTAGACACCACAGACACACACAAACACTCCCTCACGGTGATGAGAAGAAACCACCCACACACACACACCTCACGGTGCTGAAGAGACCCCAGTGTCCATAATCTTCTGGACTTTTCTGTCTCACGCCATCCCACTCCTCATCATACTATGCTTTTCTCTCTCTGTCTGCTTGTCTGCCTATCTGTCGCCTTTCTGTCTCCAACCCACCCTGTGATTAATTAATCAGACGTTGGTGAAGAAGACAATGGTTTACTAGTCAAACCTTTAGCAGCTTGTCTACCAAAGTAACACCTTCTCTCAGCCTCAACAGACCTTCCTTGATTTGGCTCTCGCAGAACGTTTTAATTTCATATCGAGCTGTGCCGACACAGTTGCCTGGATGATCGACAGTGTTCAATCAGTTCACTGGTAGCTGGTCTATAAAATGGTAGTGCACCACTCGCCCATAGGCCCTGGTAAAAAGTAGTGCCATTCATAGGGAATAGGGTGTCAGACGGGATGTTTTAAGGGTGTTATTCTTTTGCGTTAAACATTTTGTTGGTTTCTGCAGGGACAGTAACGCATACGGTGTGACTGAATAAATGACGCACGGTAGCGGTGGACATGAACGTATCGTGATGGTTTTAGCAAAGCACTAAATTACAGTGGCTGTCCGTCCTGGAGGTTTATTAAACACTGAGCCATATATTTAAGTGTATGACGTCTAATGTCTTCTGACGCTGTGTAAAGTATTTAGTTTGACCAGAACAATATTTTCCACCACCTTAGACAGTTCTTTAAAACGGTAAACGTTTGGTAGTGTTTGTTTACCAGACGGTGAAGAGTTGATAAACGAACATGACATCACTGACACCTTTAACCCATGTGAGGTCCATGTACAAGTAGAAGCCGTTTTCCTTCCCCTGACCCTCACTCCCATTTAAGAGTAGTATTCGGTTAATTAAATATGTTTTTTAAAAACTACTGAGCGCTACATTACGCATTAAGGAGTGGGTATAGTTCACAAGCCGTTTGTGTGAGAAAAGAGCGTGCACGCATTTGCGCATTTGGAGAAAGCTGTATGATTGACACGCACAACTTGGCTACAGAACTAGAAGACAATATTTAAAAACACATACCATTGAGTTTATTGGATGGAAAAGTCTAGAGAAGCTAGTAATCTTAGCTAGCCATCTATGTGCTATTGCTTAAATCAGTGATTTCTGTACTCTCAAACACCTTTCGATTCCACAGCCGAACTTTATGTAGCGTTCTGTAGCCAAATATTTTTCCATAGTTAACATTATTTCAGTAAGTATATTCCATCTTCCCTTGGATTAGTTAACTTTCATCCACTTGCTAACAGTAGGCAATGCAGTATATTGTGTCATTCTGACTGACTGGACCCCACCACACTACACAGCTTTGACTGACGTTTGTAACCAACAAACACGTGTGCAGGAGTACATGTTATAAAATTAATAACGACCTAAACATATTTTTTAAATGTCGTGGTATATCGTGTTATGTAAACTTTTGAGATTGGAATTTCAATATTATTTAGCAAAATAATATCCAGGTCTATTTATTTCAGTCAAAATAAATACATATAGGAAAAGAATGTGGGGTAAAATTAAATACACACACAAGTACTTGAATATTAAATTAATTTGGGGTATTTGAATATTCGACTATCTGTGTCCGTCCCTACTCCCATCTTCCCTTTAATGTTTTCCTCCCCATTCAGGTTTCTCTCCTTCATCTCATCTCTATCCTTCCCCTCATAATTTCTTCCTTCCTTCCTCTCCTCTCTATACTCAATCTCTTTTATCTCCTTTTTCTACCTATTCCATCCTCCTCTAACACCAGTATTGTCAATCAGGGTCATGTCTTTGGGTGTGTATTGATTAGTGTAAGAGAATGGGTGGACAACTATGACCTTACACAGAGTTCTAATAGTTATTTATCTGAAACTGGAGTCTGTTTTGTCTATCTCTGCCCCATCTCTCTCTCTCACATTTCAATGGGGTTTTATTGGCGTGGAAAACATGAATCCCTCCCTCCCTCTGTGATGTAAATAACCCTATCAGACAAGTTGGCCCCTATAAAGACTGCCTCTGTCTGTCTCTGTTCCCCCGAGGCGATATGTTGTGTGTCTGTGTGTGTGTTCCGTGAGGTACCACCCTGACCCACTAACACTTCCTTTCATCCCTCTTTATCTTTCCTCCTTTGTTTTTTGTCTCTCGTTCTCTCCCTCATTCCTTCCCTCTCTTTCACCCCTATCTCAATCTTTCTCTTTCTATCTCAATCTCTCTCCTCTCTCAGTGTCTCTCTAACCTCTCACTATGTCTTTACTGAAGTCAGTTTAATTTACCAGGCTTTATTGGCACGGAAAACTGTTACTTCCACTGTAACAGCATGTGAACAATGAGAAAGATAAAATATGAATAATAAATAAAACATTAGCTTAGCTAGCTAGTGTCAGCTACTGTATGGTACATAACATCTTAATTAACCTGTGAAACCTCAATGATTTATTTCTTTATTATTGAGTCTCCGAATCAGTCCAGCATTTTGTGTTTTCTGGCAAAGTGTCACATTTTAATTCCATGTCAAATAGTTCTCTGTGGGCTCTTTTCGGGTCTCTCTTGCTCATATGGGGCTTTGTGGGCTCTGTTTAGGTCTGTTTTGCTCATATATGGGGTTCTGTTTGGGGTCTCTGTTGCTGAACATGGGCTCTGTGAGCTTTGTTTGGGTCTACGTTGCTCACCTGGGGCTCTGTGGGCTTTGTTTGGGTCTACGTTGCTCACCTGGGGCTCTGTGGGCTTTGTTTGGGTCTACATTGCTCACCTGAGGCTCTGTGGGCTTTGTTTGGGTGTACGTTGCTCACCTGGGGCTCTGTGGGCTTTGTTTGGGTCTACGTATCTCACCTGGGGCTCTGTGGGCTTTTTTTGGGTCTACGTTGCTCACCTGGGGCTCTGTGGGCTTTGTTTGGGTCTACGTTGCTCACCTGGGGCTCTGTGGGCCTTGTTTGGGTGTACGTTGCTCACCTGGGGCTCTGTGGGCTTTGTTTGGGTCTACGTTGCTCACCTGGGGCTCTGTGAGCAATTTTTTGGGTCTATAAACACAGACACCGGGCAGAGGAAGATGGGGGAAAAAGTGAATCTAAGTTTGAGATCAAGTTTGGATCACAAAGATGAACAAATTGCGGGACACAGACAAAAGGAAAAGATGCTGGAGGAGTGCTTGACGCCATCTGTCAATCATGATGGAGGCAATGTGTTGGTCTGGGGGTGCTTTGATGGTGGTAAAGTGGGAGATTTGTACAGGATAAAAGAGATCTTGAAGAAAGAAGGCAGTACATTTTGCAATGCCATGCCATACCCTGTGGGCAGAGCTTGATTGGAGCCAATTTCTGTCCCAAAAAAAAAAGTCCCAAAGCACAGATCCAGACTTTGCAAGAACTTTTTAGGGAAGAAGCAGTCAGCTTGGTATTCTGTCTATGATGGAGTGGCCAGCACAGTCACCGTATCTCAACCATATTGAGCTCTTGTGGGACCAGCTTGACCTTATGGTACATAAGAAGTGCCCATCAAGCCAATCCGACTTTTGAGAGGTGCTTTCGGAAGCTTGGTGTGAATTCTCTTTGATTACCTCAACAAATTGAAAACTAGAATGCCAAAGGTCTGCAGGGCTGTAATTGCTGCAAATGAATGATTTTTGAGAAAAGCAAAGTTTGTAGGACACAATTATTATTTAAATTAAATATAATTATTTCTAACCTTGTTAAAGACTATGTTTCCTATTCATTTTTCTGTATTTTCTATTTAAACTCATATATGTTTTCCTGGAAAACAAGGACATTTCTAAGTGACCCCAAACTTTTGAACGGTAGTGTATGTGTGTGTGTGTGTGTGTGTGTGTGTGTGTGGAAGTGTACTGTGTGTGTAAGTACAGTATGTGTGTGTGTGGCTTCTTGACAGTCTGGGCGTTGGTTCATTTCATAAATGCCATTAAAGCCTTTTGACATTGTTTACTGTGTAATTTATCTTTGCTGCCAAGCCTCCATTTTCCCAAAAAGATAAATCCTATTTAAATGGTAATTTTAAACTTCCATTAAGTTTGAACCTGTGTGGACACCATCCACAAGTTGTAAGCTGTATTCTTCCTCAATCGTGTAAGACACACACACAAACATGAAATATAACACACATGCACACACACACACAGAGATTTCGTTTGTGGTGGTAAATGAATGTTTCCATGCAGGCTGATATTCATCATGTAAGAGTGTTAGTTTATTTGATCTAGTGTCCATTTTACCAGAGAACACCTGATTAAGTACTGTAGGCTTGTGGTTGTGGGGTGTAAAGTAGTGGTGTAATGTGGTGCTGTAAAGGCTATAATGATGTAAAACTTCTTGGGATGTAAAGGTTGTATGGATGTGAATGTTGGAGTGATTTAAAGGTTGTAGTTACGTGAAGGTTGTGATGATGTAAATGTTGTGGTGATGTAATGGTTATAGTGATGTCAATGTTATAATAATGTACAGGGCTATAATAATGCCAATGTAAACATCATCACAACATTGACTTTAGTATTAGTCATTTTTAAAATGCACTCTAGTTACAGCATCATCTATCTGAAATATCTATCTAGCTGAAATGTCTCACCATGCAAACACACATGGTATAATTTACGTATGCTAGTTAGGACTATTGTATGTTCAGATATCGCTACCTTCTTAATGTCAAACTGATTGGAATAGTCATTGAACGCTTGAGTCCTATCAAAACACATAGAACTACATAATAAGTAGACATGTTGGTGAATACATTAACATTCACACTGTAGTCAAATGTTCCCCCTCCGATATCACTCCTATGCCCTTGTTTGTGGAAGAGATACAAATGGAGAGAGACTGAGAGGGTGGGAGTAAAAGAACAAATATTTGGGGAAAAAGAGAGAAAGAATTAAAGAGGGGGAGAGAGAGGTTCTGGGAGCAAGCAGAAGAGTGAGAAAAGAGGGGGCAGTAGAGGGAAGGAAAGAGAATAAGGGAGTGAGACGGAGTGATTGTGTTAGGGAAAGTGTGATAGACACTGTGAAAGCCTGACTGGTCTCTAAGCTGTCTAATTTAGCTTTGACTTATTCACTCTAACTTGAGTTCTACAGCGGAGAAAGATGCTGCTTTTTCACTATGCAGTTGTCCACACTGAACAACTGATCTTCTTTAATGGTATTTACTCCAGTTTGTCTCAATTGGGAAGTAAATTGCTGGAAAATAAACATTTAAATATATTTAATCGCTAGGTGAAGGTTTTTTATATGCAAATGGAGTCCGGAATAAAATTATAGATTTGCATCATCCATTAAAAAATGAAAAGGAAATGGTGAAATAGACTGTGTGTGTGTGTGTATGTATGTGTGTGTGCGTGTGTGCGTGCTCTTGCATGCGTCGGCTTTCATGCATGTGTGTTCACGTGTGTTTGCTGGCCAACATTGCGTAGCAGATATTATGTATTACTTGTTTGCTGATTAAGGCATTTACAGAACGTGTGCCTATGCTGCAAGATCACACACTAACACACGCACACGCCTACATACATACAAGCACATAATTTTTTGATTCATGGCCTGTACCAGATTCAGTTTTTGGCATGCTGTCTTTTTATTTATAAACAGATATCAGTCAAGATGTGGGCTTCAGAGACAGGTTCAATAGTTGAACTACCTGCAGAGTCATAACCATTTCTGTTTCTATATTTTAGGAAATCAACAGTCAACACCCAACATTCAAAATCCCATGTGTCAACCATATGTGTTTCAAAACCTGCAAGCGATTTACTCCGGGCTTTTAGCCGGTTTAGACCGATCAGAATGTCATCACAGCCATGATTCAAAATTGGTCACTGCTGAATATAATTCTGAATCACTGGTCCGTGGCGGAGCGTCGCAGATTCAGGATGTCAAATGACAATCTAGCTAGTGGCCACTGACGGGTGAGTGGAAAGCAAAATCTAAATACATTCTGCAAAGTATTAAACAGAATATGGACTAAAAATGTATTGATTTACAAAGCTAACAGACTGAATTTCAATATCTACCTTCCGCAAATTTATTCTGCTCCAGTTTTCCCTTTGAATAGCTTCAAAAATGGCCCAGGACATTGTAGATTGATTGCTGTTACAGGTATAGAAAGTCAAGCATCTGGGATAAAAATTATCAGGTTTTCCAACCAGCTGATACGTCCATTATTGGACACACTGCATGACAGCAAAGATGGAAGGGATACATCTCATAGCAGTGTGGTTTAAACTGGCAACAGTCACTACAAATCCATTACATTTCATCTAAACTCATAAAAAAATATGTAAATATTGTAGATGAAAAAATTATCTTACAAACACTAACAATTCTGTTATATATAATGAAAAGAGGGAAACAAAACACAATCTTCATATTTATTTAGTGGCACACTCAGATTTCACTCTTATATTGGTGCTGGTATCAACATCATGGTCCTCTTCAAACTGTCACCTCTGTCACCTTTTTCAATCGAGGTCAGTGGAGCAGAATGCTCTATTTTCTTAACCGTATTTGTCTGAATGGCGGTTTTTCCTTAAAAATATCAATATAATTATAATTTTTTTTGTCTAGCGACTGCTGAAACGTGTAATGCCGTGGCGTAGTGGTTAAAGACAGTTCCTCTCTAAGTTCCAATTTATTGAGAGCAACGACATTTATAAATTATTTCTGGTAGATTCCACGATTCTCTTGTCTTTTCACTTGATGAAAAAGTTTGTTATTGTCGCCTTTATTGATAGTTATTGTATGAATGTGATTCCAGAAAGAAAGAATAACCTATATTGTTTTGCCATGAAAAACTAAAATATGTTCTTATGCCATGAAATGAAATAGCTTTGGCAGACTCTCTAGCAATTGCTTAATTCTTATGATTATTCCAGTAAGTTACTGGATACCGGTAAAGCTTTTTACAGGCTAATACGCTATTAAAACGGCCAGTGCCAAACGCAATACATAGCCGCTATTTGTGGTGGAGGTAAACTTAGTAAGGAACGCTAGTCAGCTTAACTGTATCAGTGTAATTCAAGAATGGCCAATTAACTATTAATACGGCCAGTGGCAAAAGAGGATTTGTCCAGGATAGAGACAAGAGGTTATACTGACACCCTGCAAATGTGCAGTTCTGCGGTTTAGTGTTTAACCACACAGCTTTTCACGTAGGCGACCCGCATTCAAATCTCAAGGTGGTAACATTTTCTATTGCAGGCCGGCTGAACTAGGCTTGCCTGGTTTCTTGTTGACCTATGCATTTGTCAATCAATCAAACACGTGCCAATACAACTTTTTGTTTGTTCTTTATGTTTCACTTATTTGACAAGAAACAGTAAGTTATGTCATGGTGCCTTCATTATTTGGCCAACATACCAAATAAATACTGTACAATACATTGTACCACATGCATATTGTACAATATGTAATTCCAAATAAATCCTGTACAAAACATAATACAACATCCATACTGTATAAAACATAATTCCACATAAATACTTTACAATACATATTACCAAATAGTGTCTTTGTTTCTTTTTGCAGACCCTGTTTAGCTACAACATGTTGTTTTCACCATTGATGTAATCTGAATTTATTGTCAGTCTAAGTAACCTGGATTGATAGTTATGGCTATGATCCTCCCAGCCTCTGTTCTGGGATTGGATACTGTGATCCAACCAGTCTCTGTTCTGGGCCTAGAGACTGTGATCTTCCCAGCCTCTGATAGTTATGGCTGTGATCCTCCCAGCCTCTGTTCTGGGATTGAATACTGTGATCCAACCAGCCTCTGTTCTGGGCCTAGAGACTGTGATCTTCCCAGCCTCTGATAGTTATGGCTGTGATCCTCCCAGCCTCTGTTCTGGGATTGAATACTGTGATCCAACCAGCCTCTGTTCTGGGATTGAATACTGTGATCCAACCAGTCTCTGTTCTGGGATTGAATACTTTGGTCCAACAAGCCTCTGTTCTGGGATTGAATACTGTGATCCAACCAGCCTCTGTTCTGGGATTGAATACTGTGATCCAACCAGTCTCTGTTCTGGGATTGAATACTGTGATCTAACCAGCCTCTGTTCTGGGATTGAATACTTTGGTCCAACAAGCCTCTGTTCTGGGATTGAATACTTTGATCAAACCAGCCTCTGTTCTGGGATTGAATACTGTGATCCAACTAGCCTCTGTTCTGGGATTGGATACTGTGATACTCCCATTCTCTATTCCAGGCCTTGGTACTGTGAACAGAACTTTGGTGGAATGTCATGTTTGGTATTGATAAGCATATGAACTGTTCAAAATGACAATTCAGTTCCATTTACACATCAGCAGTTTTTTTTGTTTTTTTGCAGAAGCCCATAGTGCTTCCAATACCTGTAGAATAAATAACATAAACTGACCTCTCCTTTAATTCCTGTAGAAGAAACAAAATATAGAATCAGAATGATCACCTTATTACCTTTGGAGTAAACCACATAGAATCTCTTTGGTCAGAGTGTTATAACTGGTCTGGAGCTGGTCTCCCTTTAGTCAGGGTGTTATAACTGGTCTAGAGATGGTCTCCCTTTAATCAGGGTGTTATAACTGGTCTGGGGCTGATCTCTCTTTAGTCAGGGTGTTATAACTGGCCTGGAGCTGGTCTCCCTTTAGTCAGGGTGTTATAACTGGTCTGGAGCTGGTCTCCCTCTAGTCAGGGTGTTATAACTGTTCTGTTAGCCTCTCTCCGTTGAATTGTGACGACCACTGACTCTATCTTTAACCGGGCCATAAGACCATTTAAGACGACAAATGTTTCAGTAAAAACATACTGAACTCATAGTGGACACCCAGGCCTGTGTTCCCAGCCAGGGGCAGAGCACACAACACGTATGGGCAGATGGCAGCAGCTCCGGAGGGCCTTGTCCGCCCCTGGAACTGGGCTGAACACAGGCACCGTGTTGTTTGCGTTTTGTTTTGTCAGTTCTCTGAGACCTGTCTGTGGTGGTCCTCAGTTGCCTAATTAATGGCCTGCTGCTTTCAGATGTCGGTTAAATATGACCTATGATTACCATACGAGTGAAAGGATTAACCCTGTTTTGAAAATAAATGAATTATTAAGTATTTTGAAAAGCATTGCTACTGTTTTCATTAGAAATATTTAGAAGACCAAGGTGTAACGTATTATTTATTATGCTTTGGTCCCAAAAATGAATATAAGACTATTACCAGAATAACAAGATATTAACTTTTTATTACGAGTTTTAACTAAGAGTGTAAGAGCCATAGTTCAAGAAAAAAACATTTTCTTAAATACATTTTATTGTTTAGGTGTATACTGGTGAATGTTAAAAATACATCTATATTTAGATAAATTAGGAACCCCTTTTTAAATGCTCCATTAGTTTAGTCTGCCTGACGTCATATGCCTTGTTGATTTAGTCTGCCTGACGTCATATGCCTTGTTAGTTTAGTCTGCCTGACGTCATATGCCTTGTTAATTTAGTCTGCCTGACGTCATATGCCTTGTTAGTTTAGTCTGCCTGAAGTCATATGCCTTGCTAATTTAGTCTGCCTGAAGTCATATGCCTTGTTAATTTAGTCTGCTTGAAGATATATGCCTTGTTAATTTAGTCTACCTGACGTCATAGGCCTTGTTAATTTAGTCTGCCTGAAGATATATGCCTTGTTAGTTTAGTCTGCCTGACGTCATATGCATTGTTAATTTAGTCTGCCTGATGTCAAATGCCTTGTTAGTTTAGTCTGCCTGACATCATATGCCTTGTTAATTTAGTCTGCCTGATGTCATATGCCTTGTTAATTTAGTCTGCCTGAAGATATATGCCTTGTTAGTTTAGTCTGCCTGACGTCATATTCCTTGTTAATTTAGTCTGCCTGATGTCATATGCCTTGTTAGTTTAGTCTGCCTGAAGATATATGCCTTGTTAGTTTAGTCTGCTTGACGTCATATGCCTTGTTAGTTTAGTCTGCCTGAAGTCATATGCCTTGTTAGTCTGGTCTGCCTGAAGTCACTGTTGACGTTGAGACTGGTGTTTTGCAGGTATTATTGAATGAAGCTGCCAGTTGAGGACCTGTGAGGTGTCTGTTTCTCAAACTAGACATGTATGTATGTATTCCCGGGCCTCCAACTCCTGTTTCTATTCTGGTTAGAGCCATTTTACGCTGTTGGAATAGTACACAACTTTGTACAGGATCTTCAGTTTTTGGGCAATTTCTTTCATGGAATAGATTTTTCAGAACAAGAGTAGACTGACGAGTTTCAGAAGAAAGTAATTTTTTTGCTGCCATTTTGAGCCTGTTATCGAATACACAAATGCTGATGTTAAAGATACGGAACTAGCCTGGAGGAACAACAGTTTTTAGTGATGCTAAAATAATTACAAAAGGGTTCTCTATTGATCAATTAGCCTTTTAAATGGTGAACCTGGATTAGCAAACACAATGTGCCATGGGAACACGAGTGATGGTTGCTGACAATGGGCCTCTTCACGCCTATGTAGATGTTCCAGTGAAAATCAGCTGTTTCCCACTACAATAGTCAATTTCAACATGAAAATGTCTGCACTGTATTTGAAAGAAAAAATTGCTTTTCTTTCAAAAACAAGGACATAGAGTGGGGAGAACAAGTATTTGATACACTGCCGATTTTGCAGGTTTTCCCACTTACAAAGCATGTAGAAGTAATTTTTATAACTGTGAGTGACGGAATCTTAAACAAAAATCCTGAAAATCCCATTGTATGATTTTTAAGTAATTAATTTGCATTTTATTGCATGACATAAGTATTTGATACATCAGAAAAGCAGTACTTTATATTTGGTACAGAAACCTTTGTTTGCAATTACAGACATAATATGTTTCCTGTATTTCTTGACCAGGTTTGCACACACTGCAGCAGGGATTTTGGCCCACTCCTCCATACATACCTTCTCCAGATCCTTACGGTTTCGTGGCTGTCGCTGGGCAATAAGGACTTTAAGCTCCCTCCAAAGGTTTTCTATTGAGTTCAGGTCTGGAGACTGGCTAGGCTACTCCAGGACCTTGAGATGCTTCTTACAGAGCCACTCCTTAGTTGCCCTGGCTGTGTGTTTCGGGTTGTTGTCATGCTGGAAGACCCAGCCACGACCCATCTTCAATGCTCTTACTGAGGGAAGGAGGTCTTGTTGGCCAAGATATTGCAATACATGGCCCCATCCATCCTCCCCTCAATACGGTGCAGTCGTCCTGTCCCTTTTGCAGACAAGCATCCCCAAAGAATGATGTTTCCACCTCCATGCTTCATGGTTGGGATGGTGTTCTTTCGGTTGTACTCATCCTTCTTCTTCCTCCAAACACGGCGAGTGGAGTTTAGACCAAAAATCTCTATTTTTGTGTCATCAGACCACATGACCGTCTTGCATTCCTCCTCTGGATTATCCAGATGGTCAATGGCAAACTTCAGACGGGCCTGGACATGAGCTGGCTTGAGCAGGGGGTCCTTGCGTGCGCTACAGGTTTTTAATCCATGACGCCGTAATGTGTTACTAATGGTTTTCTTTGAGACTGTGGTCCCAGCTCTATTCAGGTCATTGACCAGGTCCTGCCGTGTAGTCCTGGGCTGATCCCTCACCTTCCTCATGATCATGGATGCCCCACGAGGTGAGATCTTGCATGGAGCCCCAGACCGAGGGAGATGACGTCATCTTGATCTTCTTCCATTTTCTAATAATTGCGCCAACAGTTGTTGTCTTCTCACCAAGCTGCTTGCTTATTGTCCTGTAGCCCATCCCAGCCTTGTGCAGGTCTACAATTTTATCCCTGATGTCCTTACACAGCTCTCTGGTCTTGGCCATTGTGGAGAGGTTGGAGTCTGTTTGTTTGATTGAGTGTGTGGACAGGTGTCTTTTATACAGGTAACGAGTTCAAACAGGTGCAGTTAATACAAGTAATGAGTGGAGAACAGGAGGGCTGTGAGAGCTGGAATTATTATTGGTTGGTAGGTCAAATACGTATGCAAGAAAATGCAAATTAATTATTTAAAAATCATACATTGTGATTTTCTGGATTTTTGTTACAGACCTCTATATGTTTTGTAAGTAGGAAAACCTGAAAAATTGGCAGTGTATCAAATACTTGTTCTCCCCACTGTAAGTCACCCCAAACATTTATATTGTAGTGTATCTAAAACCCATTTTACTGTTGGTATTTTGTCCAGTCATGCACATTCAGCATTCCACATGATGTTCTTCAGCCTGGTTCTGGTATCACCTGCTCAGTCCCTGGGAGCCGTATGCAGGGTACAAAGGAGTCAGCCTCATTGATCATATTTGGTGAAAGAAATAAAGTAATGAATGTATATACAATAATTATCTGGCCACGGTCATGACGATTCAGCTGTATGTTTTCTGTTGTTGTGTTTATATGACCATTGTTCTGAATAAGGCCAGAAATTTAAATTGCATTGAGTTTTCACAAGCATTTTATAGTTTAAATTACAGTGTATTTTTTGTTCAATGTCAGCATATGGTTTAGCTTATTTGGCAAAACAATGAACAAGAAGTTCATAGGTTTTTACATGGCCTATTTTTTACTTTCTCAGCTTGCAGTTGAACCCCCAAACAGTTTGTTAAATAATTTGTTTGGTTACAGAGAAAACAAGTTAAGTTGATTCACCAGTTCAATATGAAAATAGATTTTAGCATCTATAAAACGCTCCAATCCAACTTAATAGAGCAAATAACATTGCAAAAAATGCAAAATATAAGAAAGTCCAAAGAGAATGTGTGGTGTGGGAGCAAAAAAGCTGTTTATCCTTTGTCAGATTGTTCACTTACGCCAATACCTGATCTAAATGATGATGACATTGATATACACTGCAAACTTTAGGTGGAAAAAACTTTTGAACAATTTTGTTGATTTGATTGAATTTGTTTGCCTCTCATATTACATCAGAATATATTTCTGGTGAATGTCTTTTCACAGAAAAGTTTATTTGTTCAAACATGAAGGAACAGTATCACTTGTCAGTAGGAATTAGATGCACGGCGAAATTCGGTGGTGTTTGGGCGTATCCACAACATGCTTGAATAGTTGGAAATAGGCTGCGTATGTAGACATTGTAGCAGGCTCAGGAGTGTGGTATTTCCATATCACCAGGTTCAGTAACAACAACAGCACAGAACGCATGACTAGAATGCAGTCGGGGTATTTATTAGGGATGTTTCTACACAGTGGGTTGAGAAAATAAAGGGGAATTCATCAACCAGTTCACCGTCCTCACTCCATTCTTGTCGTTCGTTGTCCTTTATCCCATGGTAATCCAAAACCAGGGTCCTCGTCCAAACCAGTTTGGTACACAGATAGTAATCAGATAGTCCAGGTCATAAAAGACAGTCACACAGATAGGGTTATCGATACAGAAGCTCTCCATACCACACCTTGAAAAAATTATGTTTGTGTGTGTTTTTATCTATCTATCTATATTTATATATATATATATATATATATATATATATATATATACACTCACCTAAAGGATTATTAGTAACACCTTTTCAATTTCCCATTAATGCAATTATCTAATCAACCAATCACATGGCAGTTGCTTCAATGCATTTAGGGGTGTGGTCCTGGTCAAGACAATCTCCTGAACTCCAAACTGAATGTCAGAATGGGAAAGAAAGGTGATTTAAACAATTTTGAGCGTGGCATGGTTGTTGGTGCCAGACGGGCCGGTCTGAGTATTTCACAATCTGCTCAGTTACTGGGATTTCCACGCACAACCATTTCTCGGGTTTACAAAGAATGGTGTGAAAAGGGAAAAACATCCAGTATGCGGCAGTCCTGTGGGCGAAAATGCCTTGTTGATGCTAGAGGTCAAAGGAAAATGGGCCAACTGATTCAAGCTGATAGAAGAGCAACTTCGACTGAAGTAACCACTCGTTAAAACCGAGGTATGCAGCAAAGCATTTGTGAAGCCACAACTCGCATAACCTTGAGGCTGATGGGCTACAACAGCAGAAGACCCCACCGGGTACCACTCATCTCCACTACAAATAGGAAAAAGAGGCTACAATTTGCACGAGCTTACCAACATTGGACAGTTGAAGACTGGAAGAATGTTGCCTGGTCTGATGAGTCTCGATTTCTTTTGAGACATTCAGATAGTAGAGTCAGAATTTGGCGTAAACAGAATGAGAACATGGATCCATCATGCCTTGTTACCACTGTGCAGACTGGTGGTGGTGGTGTAATGGTGTGGGGGATGTTTTCCTGGCACACTTTAGGCCCCTTTTGCCAATAGGGCATCTTTTAAATGCCACGGCCTACCTGAGCATTGTTTCTGACCATGTCCATCCCTTTATGACCACCATGTACCCATCCTCTACTTCCAGCAGGATAATGCACCATGTCACAAAGCTCGAATCATTTCAAATTGGTTTCTTGAACATGACAATGAGTTCACTGTACTGAAATTGCCCCCACAGTCACCAGATCTCAACCCAATAGAGCATCTTTGGGATGTGGTGGAACGGGAGCTTCGTGCCCTGGATGTACATCCCACAAATCTTCATCAACTGCAAGATGCTATCCTATCAATATGGGCCAACATTTCTAAAGAATGCTTTCAGCACCTTGTTGAATCAATGCCACATATAATTAAGGCAGTTCTGAAGGCGAAAGGGGGTCAAACACAATATTAGTATGGTGTTCCTAATAATCCTTTAGGTGAGTGTATATATATATATATATATATATATATATATATATATATATATATATATACAGTGGGGAGAACAAATATTTGATACACTGCCAATTTTGCATGTAGAGGTCTGTATTTTTATCATAGGTACACTTCTACTGTGAGAGACGGAATCTAAAACAAAAATCCAGAAAATCACATTGTATGATTTTTTTATAATGAATTAGCATTTTATTGCATGACGTCCTGAAAATTTCAAAGACAGCTCTTCATAAGAACAAGGTCAAGCAAACAGACATTGGGGACAACAAATCTACAGACTGGCAGAGGGCGAATACGACTGTCCACCGTCAAGTCATTTGAATGTCACTCAACAACCGTAGGATGACATCAAGGGACCTACAAAAAGAATGGCAAACAGCAGCTGGGGTGAAGTGCACCTTGAGGACTGTTCGAAACAGGCTCCTAGGAGCAGGGCTGAAGTCATGCAAAGATAGAAAAAGCCCTTCATGAATGAGAAGC
This sequence comes from Esox lucius, assembly GCF_011004845.1. Classification (NCBI taxonomy): domain Eukaryota; kingdom Metazoa; phylum Chordata; class Actinopteri; order Esociformes; family Esocidae; genus Esox; species Esox lucius. Next base: position 37,667,915 of record NC_047575.1, read on the forward strand.
AAAGAAGAACCAGGCTGAAGTTTGCAAAAGACCATACGGATTGGACCGTCGAGTAATGGAGTTAGGAAATCTTGTCTGACGAGTCATATTTTCAGCTTTGCCCAACACCTGGTTGTCTAATGGTTAGACGGAGACCTGGAGAGGCCTACAAGCCACAGTGTCTCACACCCACTGTGAAATTATGTGGAGGATCGGTGATGATCTGAAGGATGCTTCAGCAAGGGTGGAATCGGGCAGATTTGTTTTTGTGAAGGATGCATGAATCAAGCCAAGTACAAGGTTATACCTGCTTCCTTCTGCTCTGACAATGTCCCCAACTTTTTCCAGCAGGACAATGCTCCATGCCACACAGCCAGGTCAATCAATGTGTGGATGGAAGACCACCAGTTTAAGAACCCGTCATGGCCAGCCCAATCCCCAGACCTGAACACCATTGAAAACCTCTGGAATTTGATCAAGAGGAAGATGGTTGGTCACAAGTCATCAAACAAAGCTGAGCTACTTGACCTGTCAGGAGTGGCTTGAAGTCACCCAACAGCAATGTGACAGACTGGTAGAGAGCATGCCAAAACGCATGAATGCTTTGATTCAAAATCAGGGTTATTCCACCAAATACTGATTTCTGAAGTCTTCCTAAGTTAAAACATTAGTATTCTGTTGTTGAAAAATGAGTATGAATTTATTTTCTTTGCATTATTTAAGTTCTGAAAACAATGTGTCTTTTTTGTTTATTTTGACCAGTTATTATTTTCTACAATTTTTATTTGGAATTTGGGAGTAATGTTGTCAGTAGTTTATAGAATAAAACCAACATTTTCATTTTACTGAAACACATACCTATGAATAGTAACACCAGAGGAACGGATACCTTTGCTGTGGTCTCTCAGTTATTTCCAGAGCTGTATGTGTAAAAAAGTTATGGATGGTTTAAGTTTTAAATGGGGGTTATTGATGGTTGAAGGTTAAAATGGGGTTATTGATGGTTGAAGGTTAAAATGGGGTTATGGATGGTTGAAGTTTTAAATGGGGTTATTGATGGTTGAAGGTTAAAATGGGGGTTATTGATGGTTGAAGGTTAAAATGGTGGTTATTGATGGTTGAAATTATAAATGGGGGTTATTGATGGTTGAATTTTTAAATGAGGATTATTGATGGTTGAAGTTTTTAATGGGGGTTATTGATGGTTGAAGGTTAAAATGGGGGTTATTGATGGTTGAAGTTTTAAAATGGGGTTATTGATGGTTGAAGGTTAAAATGGGGGTTATTGATGGTTGAAATTTTAAATGGGGGTTATTGATGGTTGCATTTTTAAATGGGGGTTATTGATGGTTGAAGTTTTTAATGGGGGTTATTGATGGTTAAAATTTTAAATGGGGTTATTGATGGTTGAAGGTTAAAATGGGGGTTATTGATGGTTGAAGGTTAAAATGGGGGTTATTGATGGTTGAAGTTTTAAATAGGGGTTATTGATGGTTGAAGGTTAAAATGGGGGTTATTGATGGTTGAAATTATAAATGGGGGTTATTGATGGTTGAATTTTTAAATGAGGATTATTGATGGTTGAAGTTTTTAATGGGGGTTATTGATGGTTGAAGGTTAAAATGGGGGTTATTGATGGTTGAAGTTTTAAAATGGGGTTATTGATGGTTGAAGGTTAAAATGGGGGTTATTGATGGTTGAAATTTTAAATGGGGGTTATTGATGGTTGGATTTTTAAATGGGGGTTATTGATGGTTAAAATTTTAAATGGGGTTATTGATGGTTGAAGATTAAAATGGGGGTTATTGATGGTTGATATTTTAAATGGGGGTTATTGATGGTTGAGTTTTTAAATGGGAATTATTGATGGTTGAAGGTTAAAATGGGGTTATGGATTATTGAAGGTTAAAATAGGGTTATGGATTTTGAAAAGTTCATACAGGGTTTTGGATGGTCAATTGTTCAGCTAATTCCAAATTCCAGGGGTTGACAGACTTGGAAGGCTCAATGTCACTATGTGCCTATGTCTTATTTATGAACCAATGCTTTGTGAATATCTAACCAAGTTATATACTTTGGTTTGTGTGCATGACTTTGGCACAGGAATCATCATCAGTGAAATGTATATCTATATCAGGTATCTTAAGAGTACTGACCTAAGATTAGGGCCTTCTAGTCCATATCATTTTGTTTATCATTATATAGTATTCAGGCAAACCTGGTTCTATATCAGCAGTCCTGAAGCGTGTGACAATCCAGTACATTCTTCATACGTCTCCATGTTCAACAGAATAGATAGTAAGAGGTAAGGGAAAGACGGAAATAAAGAACATTACTGTTTGGTTTGAGAATAAGTTCTGGACCTGTACCATTGTGTAAGGGAGTCCAACTAACACTTCACAATTTTAACCATATTCCATTTGTAAACCCCTAGGGTTGTAACAAAACAAAAAAAGTGACCTCTATAGGCAGGATGTTGTGCTTGTCTGACTAATTTGGAACTGGTCTCTTTAGTCATGATGTGGTGATGGTCTGACTGCTTTGTAACTGGTCTCTTTAGCCATGATGTTGTGCTGGCCTGACTGCTTTGTAACTGGTCTCTTTAGCCATGATGTTGTGCTGGCCTGACTGGTTTGTAACTTGTCTCTCTAGTCAGGATATGGTGCTGGTCTGACTGCTTTGTAACTGGTCTCTTTAGTCCTAATGCTGTGCTGGTCTGACTGGTTTGTAACTATTCTCTCTAGTCAGGATGTTGCGCTGGTCTGACTGGTCTGTAACTGGTCTCTTTAGTCAGGATTTGTTTCTGATCTGACTGGTCTGTAACTGGTCTCTTAGGTCAGGATGTTGCGCTGGTCTGACTGGTTTGTAACTGGTCTCTTTAGTCAGGATTTGTTTCTGATCTGATTGGTCTGTAACTGGTCTCTTTAGTCAGGATGTTTTTCTGGTCTGACTGGGCTGGTACTGTTCCGTTTAGTCAGGATGTTGTGCTGGTCTTACTGATTTGTAACTCGTCTGGTTTATGAGATGCACCGAGATAATGTCCCATACCAACAGCATGCCTATTTAGTGTTTCAGCTTCAATTTTGGTGCTTACAAACAGACATAGTATAATATGGGAGAAAATGTCCCTCAAGGCTCAAGAAAGTTTGCCTTACTAGCTACTGGCAAAAGTGCAAATGTAGCAAACTGCATTCCATTACAGGATCATATACTTGAATGTGTTGACACAGGCTGTACCTGCAAATCGGTAATAAGTGTTAAATGTTTCAAAAGCACTTAACTTTACAGAGTTTTTTCATTCAGTTTAATAGCACATTATGTAGGCAGTGATTTCTGTGATCTCATTTTTTAAGTGAAATTATCTACGCTGTTTACACCCAAGTGTTTGTAAATCACAAATCATAATTGGAATTGCTGTATTTGGCAAAACATTGCGATTCAGTAGTTTTTCCCAAATCATTCAGCCCTAATTACTAGTCTTGCTGCAGTCAGGGTGTTTTAACTGTTTCTCTCTGTTGTCTCTGGAAAGGTGATGTTTAGGAATGTTCCAGTGAGGGGGGTATCAAACAGAGGGAAAAAGAGTGGGGGATATACTTATATTAAGACCAGACCTGTGCAAGTTTCATTTGTTGTTTGCTAACTTTTTCCAATTAATGACAAAAATAAGTTAGAATGTGATTTAGTCTATAAGTCATATCGTAGTTAGGGATTTAGTGATGGACACAGTATTAATGGGGAGATAGAGGCTCTTGCTAAGCAGTTCACACCAGATCCACATTTGTATAACATTTACCAAGTGGGTGGTAAAGCTGCTATCTCCAAAATGAGTTCAATAGAAGTGGACAATAAACACACATGATGTGTAGAACTGGACAGTAAACACACATAATGTGTAGAAGTGGACAATAAACACACCTGATGTGTAGAAGTGGACAATAAACACGCATGTTGTGTAGAAGTGGACAATAAACACACCTGATGTGTAGAAGTGGACAATAAACACACGTGTTGTGTAGAAGTGGACAATAAACACACGTGATGTGTAGAAGTGGACAATAAACACACCTGATGTGTAGAAGTGGACAATAAACACACCTGATGTGTAGAAGTGGACAATAAACACACGTGTTGTGTAGAAGTGGACAATAAACACACGTGTTGTGTAGAAGTGGACAATAAACACACGTGTTGTGTAGAAGTGGACAATAAACACACCTGATGTGTAGAAGTGGACAATAAACACACCTGATGTGTAGAAGTGGACAATAAACACACGTGTTGTGTAGAAGTGGACAATAAACACATGTGTTTTGTAGAAGTGGACAATAAACACAAGTGTTTTGTAGAAGTGGACAATAAACATAAGTGTTGTGTAGAAGTGGACAATAAACACACGTGTTGTGTAGAAATGGACAATAAACACACCTGATGTGTAGAAGTGGACAATAAACACACGTGTTGTGTAGAAGTGGACAATAAACACACATGTTGTGTAGAAGTGGACAATAAACACACGTGTTGTGTAGAAATGGACAATAAACACACGTGTTGTGTAGAAATGGACAATAAACACACCTGATGTGTAGAAGTGGACAATAAACACGCGTGTTGTGTAGAAGTGGACAATAAACACACCTGATGTGTAGAAGTGGACAATAAACACACGTGTTGTGTAGAAGTGGACAATAAACACACCTGATGTGTAGAAGTGGACAATAAACACACGTGTTGTGTAGAAGTGGACAATAAACACACGTGTTGTGTAGAAGTGGACAATAAACACACGTGTTGTGTAGAAGTGGACAATAAACACACCTGATGTGTAGAAGTGGACAATAAACACACCTGATGTGTAGAAGTGGACAATAAACACACGTGTTGTGTAGAAGTGGACAATAAACACATGTGTTTTGTAGAAGTGGACAATAAACACAAGTGTTTTGTAGAAGTGGACAATAAACATAAGTGTTGTGTAGAAGTGGACAATAAACACACGTGTTGTGTAGAAATGGACAATAAACACACCTGATGTGTAGAAGTGGACAATAAACATAAGTGTTGTGTAGAAATGGACAATAAACACACGTGTTGTGTAGAAGTGGACAATAAACATAAGTGTTGTGTAGAAATGGACAATAAACACACGTGTTGTGTAGAAGTGGACAATAAACACACGTGTTGTGTAGAAGTGGACAATAAACACACGTGTTGTGTAGAAATGGACAATAAACACACATGTTGTGTAGAAGTGGACAATAAACACACATGTTGTGTAGAAGTGGACAATAAACACACGTGTTGTGTAGAAGTGGACAATAAACACATGTGTTGTGTAGAAGTGGACAATAAACACACGTGTTGTGTAGAAGTGGACAATAAACACAGGTGTTGTGTAGAAGTGGACAACAAACACACGTGTTGTGTAGAAGTGGACAATAAACACACGTGTCGTGTAGAAGTATTATCACTTCTCTCATCCTCAGGTGGTTAAACCAGTTATCCCCATGAACCTTCAATGATGATCTTATAGAATCAGACCAGATGTCTGTGTGTGTGTGTGTGTGTGTGTGTGTGTGTACGTGATGGTAGGACCATTACCAGTAATAGTAGCACTCCGCAAGTCATGTCTCTCAACATGATGTTACCATGGTAACTGACTAAGCATCTCTTTGACCTGGGATTTAGCATCTGCTAAATTCACTTAGGCCGGAATGGCACTGCTCACTATGTTGTGCGCTCTGGGGCCTGGTTTGAAGATAAACACCCATAGAAATAAAAATAAATGGCATTCCTGTTGCTGTCTGTCAAACCAATGATCTGGAGCTTCCTTATGTTTCTACACATTTGTGGCCAACATGACAGAGTAATTAAATAAAGAAATATAGTTTTACCGCAGCAATGTAATTTATATATACATAGTGTCTATCTATCTAATCTTCTGTATTTATGTATCTATCTATCCTGTGAATGTTATTGTAATTTTTCCAATCTGTGTAGTGAGTTTAGGAGGTGAGTCAACAAGCAAGGACAAAGGACTTTCAAGGATCTGAAGAGATTCTTCAATATACAAATGGTATCAGATCCCCGCTGATTTGTTCTCCCACCTCGAAAAAAGTTATATGGGAAGAATCAGTGCAGTTATGTTGCCAAGAAGGTGCTAAATCCAGGGGTGCCAATCATCTTGTGGTAGGTTTTTGAAGAAAAAACTGTCAGAATTTGTTTTTTCGTAGGTTCGTTTTCTCTCATATTTTCTGTTTAAGATCAAGCTGATCTTCGATATTTTTTGTGGAGTTTTATTATTTTTATTGACTCGACGGTAGGAAGGAGAAGCCAGGGAGACAGGAGAAAGAAAGGGCAAAGACAGTTGATCTGAAGGTCAAACCCCTGTAGCCTGGAGGCCTGTGTGTCCGACTTCGTCAGACTACAGCACATTATTTTCATCTTTACCAAGTGGGACAATATTAATCTCATATTTACCAAGTAGTACAATCATTCTGGAGGTCGTTGTCTATGGGAGAGTAACAGTTGGAAAGCAGTTGATGTGATGTAATATTGTTTATTCCATGTTTTAAGAGAGAAAGAGCATTTCAGAGATATTGGTATCCCCAGGAAAGATAACATCTCTGTAGTATTTTATTGATATCTGCAGGTGAGAGCTAATATATAGACCATACAATTTGATCATTTTTCAGTCTGTTTGTTTTGCAGCTATCTTCTAGTTATATTACCACATCACGGTCAGGAAAAAAAAGGGCTTTTGAGAGAAAATGCGTATGTGTTCATATGTGTGTGTGTGTGTGTGTGCGTGTGGGCGTGTGTGTGTGTGTAACACCAGTAACCTACTGATCACTCATTACTACAAGCAGCATCAAGCAAACCCCCCAACATGCATAAGCGCACGCACACTCCCACACACTCACACACACACACACACACACACATACAGACATGAACAGAAACAAATAAAATCCCACCTCCATCTCTAAAGTGCTAATGTCAGGAGCCTGAACACCTCCCTCTGTAACCGTGTCCTTGACTTCATTAAGTGAGTGTTGGGTTATGAGGGGAATTACCCTGACACCCCTAATACAGGTATGGGTCACAGTTAGCGTTGCCAAGGTCAGTGGACGCAGAGCTCTGAGATGTGATGATGGACATCACACGGGCATGCCTGTTGGCCAGGTGGGAGGGATGGTGAGGAAGTCAGCTGTGATGACATCATCCTGGTATTTGTTGAGGCGGTGTTCTAATTGGAGTGGGAATTGAGTGGCCCGGGGGGGATGTCGTTTACGTCAGCTCTGACCAGGTTCCATCTTTTAAATTTGTTTGTGTCTACAAATGTGACTGGATCATAATCATTTATAGATGTTTAGTTGTGTGCAAACGTTTAGTTGTCTGCATGGTTCGTAGGTAGCATGATTCTAACAACATTACGTAATTCTCAGGACAGTATGATTCTAACAAAATAATGTGATTCTCAGGACAATATTATTCTAACAACATAACGTGATTCTCAGGACAATATGATTCTAACAAAATAATGTGATTCTCAGGACAATATTATTCTAACAACATAACATGATTCTCTTCTCAGGACAATATGATTCTAACAACATTACGTAATTCTCAGGACAATATGATTCTAACAAAATAATGTGATTCTCAGGACAATATTATTCTAACAACATAACGTGATTCTCATGACAATATGATTCTAACAAAATAATGTGATTCTCAGGACAATATTATTCTAACAACATAAGGTGATTCTCAGGACAATATGATTCTAACAAAATAAAGTGATTCTCAGGACAATATTATTCTAACAACATAACGTGATTCTCTTCTCAGGACAATATGATTCTAACAACATAACGTGATTCTCAGGACAATATGATTCTAATAAAATAATATGATTCTCAGGACAATATTATTCTAACAACATAACATGATTCTCTTCTCAGGACAATATGATTCTAACAACATAACGTGATTCTCAGGAAAAAAATATTCTAACAACATAATGTGACTCTTAGGTCAGCATTATTCTATCAACATAATGTGATTCTCAGGTCAGTATTATTCTAACAACATACTGTGATTCTCAAGTCAGTGTGATTCTAACAACATCATGCAATTCTCAGGTCAGTATGATTCTATCAGCAATGCGATTCTCAGGTCAGTAGCACTATCATACCACATTCCTACCATAACTTTGAATATGGTGCCATTTTGGATAAACCAACCACATGTTTGGATTGGACTGCCCAGGAAATGTGCCCTTGAGACTCTGTCAGGGCTTTGACATTAGTTTGTTATCTTCATGGTGAGTGTTAGATTGAAGTTTTCTGCTGATTGTGGTATTGCTTCATCGTGGCAAATCAAATCATCACTACAGCAAAGTTTGAGAGATCCCAATCTTCCCTCTAACTCTCTTTCTCTCTTTTTTCTCTCTTTCTTTCTTCTCTCTGTTGTCTTTCTCTTCCACCCCTGGCATTTCTACAAGGTGAAGAGTTGTCGACATGTTGGTGGCAGGCATTCAGGTGTAGAACTTAATTTATAACTAACAACCATCTATATTCTCATACTCATTTCAATTGCAATGATGAAAACCCTCGGATAATTGATAATATATGTACCATTTGTAATGAAAACACGAGTGAGCAGGCAAAACACATGTTTTTTTATTTCTTATGGTATTCACATTTTACTGTAGGTCATAACAGAATGACACAATCATAAAACAAAACATGGCAACAAAGAAAAAAATGAACTGATCCAGGTCATGCAAAGTCTTTGGTCGTCTCACGTTTGAGTTCTCACCAGAGTGGCTCGATGATATTAAGGTCAGGAGACTGTGATGGCCACTCCAGAACCTTCCCCTTTTTCTGCTGTAACCACTGGATTGTCAACTTGGCCTTGTGCTTAGGGTCATTTTCGTGCTGGAAAGTCCAAGAGCATCCCATGCACAGCATTCGTGCAGAAGAATGCAAATAGTCTGCCAGTATTTTCTGATAACTTGCTGCATTCATCTTGCCATAAATTTTCACAAAACTCACTGTGCCTTTAGAGCTCACACACCCCCAAAACATCAGTGAGCCACCATCATGTTGGGATGGTATTCTGTTCACTATAGGCCTTGTTGACCCCTCTTCAAACATTACGCTTATGGTTGTGACCGTAAAGCTCTATTTTGGTCTCATCACTCCAAATTACAGTGTGCCAGAGGCTGTGACGCGTTTCAAGGTGTTGTTGGGCATATTTAAACCAGGCTTTTTTGCGGCATTGGTGCAGTAAAGGCTTCTTTCTGGCAACTCGACCGTGCACCAAATTATTTTTCATATATCATTGTATTGTGCTCCTTGAAACAACCACACCATCTTTTTCCAGAGCAGCCTGTATACCTCATGAGGTTACCTGTGGGTTTGCTTTGTATCCCGAACAATTCTTCTGGCAGTTTTGGTTGAAATCTTGGCTTGGTGTCAAGAGGTCCCCGAATATTTCCATTTCTTATGAAGTGATTGAACAGTACTGACTGGCGTTTGCAAGGCTTTGGATATGTTTTTTATATCCTTCTCCATCTTCATATAGTTCCATTACCTTGTTACGCAGGTCTTTTGACAGTTCCTTTCTGCTTCCCATGGCTCAGTATCTAGCCCGTCTCAGTACATCCACATGAGAGCTAACAAACTCATTGACTATTTATACACAGACACTAATTGCAATTTAAAAAGCCACAGGTGTGGGAAATTCCCCTTTGGTTGTAATTTTGGGTTTTCCAGCACCCTCCATCGCCTGGCTGTCCTCCTCTTCCCCTTCGTCCTCCTATTCCATTGTGCAGCCTTGCCTGATTCTAGATGTTCTCTTCTGGCGTCCACCCCGAGCTGCTCCCTGGTAAATACCTCCCCAGACAAGGTCTCAGTAGGAAGCAGGTGTGTAGGGGTGGGGATGACCCAGCTTCCAGAACCTTCCAACAGTCTTATGTTCAGGTATTATCCGTGACCTCGGTCTCTCTTATATTGAGGTATCATCCGTGACCTCAATCTGTCTTATGTTGAGGTATCATCCGTGACCTCAGTCCGTCTTATGTTGAGGTATTGTCCATGACCTCAGCCTGCCATTTGTTGAGGTATCGTCTGTGTTCTGAGCATTAGTCTTACAGGGTGTAAGGACTCAATTTTAAGAAAATACATCACCCTACACAGAGCAGTGTCCCCTTGACTACCCTAGGGAGTTGGATATGATCATTAGACCATAAAGAAGTGCTCTCTTTAGATCAGGACTAACATGGACTGACCAGGCCTAATCAGGACTAACCGAGACTGGCTGGGACTGACCAGGACTACCTTAGAGGCCAGCTAGCAATAGTATTCAGGGCGTTGTGTATTGCCTTCTGGTGTCTTTAACTGACAGCTCAGGTTTTACATGTGTTGGCTGATGTTTTCTGGTCCTGTTTGTTCACAAAGTTTCCTGAGGTAGAATGTAGTTATGGACTCCATATCAAACGCTCCTGTCATGGTTAAATTAATCATCTTGTAAAAGGCCCATTTTCAGGCTACATGATTTCTCTCACTGTGAAGTAATCTTAAGGAACTGACTGCATCAGAGTTTGTGATTTGCACATTAGAGAAAAGAGAAAACACATTGCACTCTGTGTGAAGCGTGCACTGATATCAGATCTGTTTTTTTTACATGCAAAAAGGCCAACGGGTTCAGTCAACCATTAATTGTGTGTCAATTCGGAAATGCGACAGTTCTCTCCAGTCTGGCGTTTCCTAATATGCGGACTAACAGGCTTTTCATAGGTGATCACATGCATTGATAATAATAATAATAATAATAATAATAATAATAATAATAATGAAATATGATGATAATGACCTGTAATGTATCTTTTCAAAAAGAGGCTGCGGCAGTTTTTTGTCAGATGTCCTGTACATTGGCCTGCCTAATGTACAACCTCAGATCGACCAAATCTATGTATGGTTGGGAGTGGTTTCTGTCTGGTCATTATGTTCTGTATGGTCCGGTACCAGTTCAGGTTTATATCTGGACCTGGGCCGGTATAGTTTTATATCTGGACCGGTATTGGTTTATATCTGGACCTGGACCGGTATTGGTTTTTATCTGGACCTGGACCGGTATTGGTTTATATCTGGACCTGGGCCGGTTTCATTTTATATCTGGACCTGTACCGGTATCGTTTTATATCTGGACCTGGACCAGTATTGGTTTTTATCTGGACCTCGACCGGTATTGGTTTATATCTGGACCTGGGCCGTTATTGGTTTATATCTGGACCTGGACTGGTATTGGTTTATATCTGGACCTGGACTGGTATTGGTTTATATCTGGACCTGGGCCTGTATCGGTTTATATCTGGACCTTGGCTGGTATTGGTTTATATCTGGTGCCTATTCTAGTAAATATCTGGATGAGTAGCAGTAGGTATCATAGGTAAAATAGCAGTAGGTATCCTTAGGTGTTGTCAGAATACAGGGTGGGTGTTCTCTCTGACTTCTCTTCCTCTCCAGCTCTATCTCTCACTCTGCATCGCTCTCTCTTCCTCCCCAGCGCTATCTCTCACTCTGCATCTCTCTCTCTTCCTCTCTCTCCCTGCCTCTCTGCTGGTCTTTCACCCCACCCTCCCACTCTCTCCCTCCTCCATCTTCCACCCTTTCTCCATTCCCGTCACATGGTGTGATGATTAATACTTATAGACACGCACACATGCACACGCACACACAAACACACAAAACCCACAAACACAAACACCCCGCATAGTCTTGGCATTGCCCATTGAAGGACGGAGTGTCAGAGGAGGGCAGACAGCCGTTTTGTCACCCCAACTCTACAGGAAGTGATGTGATTAATACCAGGATGTCATCAGGGAGGACGTGTGTCAGGGCAGGACGTGTCCCCGCGCCGCTCCTCAGCTCCTTCGGTGACCCGATGTTACCGCGTCCTGCTTTTTTGGCTGTGTGACATCATAACTCTTCCCCCTCCCTGATTGCCACCTCTCCCTTCAGTCGTAACCTCTGCCTCTTTAAAACACATCAAAACAAATGAATGATTCAGATGATCGGTTCAACTATTAAAACATGTAAAGAAAGGTGTTTTAAGTGTTTTAACTACTATGCAATGACTTGGACATGTCTGTTTCCGTCTCCATCCTTTTCCTCCTTGCCCAGTGTAACTGATGTAATGGGCCCAGACAGCCGTCGGGTTCACACCTGTGCTGCTGGCAGTGTGTCTGGTAGTTCATTCATTACCACACAGGTGGAGAGATGGGAGACGGGAAAGGGGAGAGAGGGATGGGAGACGGGGAAGAGGGAGCAGAGAAAGGGATGGGAGACGGAAAGAGGGAGAGGAGAGAGGGATTGGAGACAAGGATGAGGGAGAGGAGAGTGATTGGAGACAAGGAAGAGGGAGAGGACAGTGGGATGGGAGATGGGAAAGAGGGAGAGGACAGAGGGATGAGAGATGGGAAAGAGGGAGAGGACAGAGGGATTGGAGACAAGGAAGAGGGATGGGAGATGGAAGAGAGGGAAAGGAGAGCAATACTGAGGGAAAGAGAGTGAAAGAAAAAGATAGAGAGGGGTCACAACTCAGATGGTGTGTTCCAGAGAGGGAGGGGTCAAAACTCAGATGGTGTGTTCCAGAGAGGGAGGGGTCAAAACCCAGATGGTGTGTTCCAGAGAAGGAGGGGTCAAAACTCAGATGGTGTGTTCCAGAGAGGGAGGGGTCAAAACTCAGATGGTGTGTTCCAGAGAGGGAGGGGTCAAAACCCAGATGGTGTGTTCCAGAGAAGGAGGGGTCAAAACTCAGATGGTGTGTTCCAGAGAGGGAGGGGTCAAAACTCAGATGGTGTGTTCCAGAGAGGGAGGGGACAAAACTCAGACGGTGTGCTCCAGAGAGGGAGGGGTCAAAACTCAGATGGTGTGTTCCAGATTGGGAGGGGTCAAAACTTAGACGGTGTGTTCCAGAGTGGGAGGGGTCAAAACTCAGATGGTGTGTTCCAGAGTGGGAGGGGTCAAAACTCAGATGGTGTGTTCCAGAGTGGGAGGGGTCAAAACTCAGATGATGTCTTCCAGAAAGGAGTGGTTAAAACTTATGTATTTCATGTTACACATTTTCATAATAATAGCAGGACATTCAAATAAGTAATTTTCACACAGATAAATGTCAGACACAGTTCAGCAATACATTTAGTATGTATTTTGTCTTTTATGTGTCAAGTTTTGACATCAGGGAGGAACAAATACATGTGTCATATAATTAGGCACGCCGCTTGATTCTCTGGTATGAATTTGTGCAAACAAAATAAAGTGGTGCCTTATGGGATTCAACTTGTCAGCTATGAAGCTGACAGGTGTTGCTGACACATTTGAGGGTCCAATTAGCCCCTACTACTTCAATCATATTCACTTCCTTAGGGTTGGGACGATTTTGCAGCTTGAAGAAGGGCTTGTGGATATGTAAATGGTGAGGTGAGGGGTGTGGGGTGAGGAGTAATGATGTTAGGGGTATGGGGCCCTGGGTTGAAGGGTGTGGGGTGAGGAGTAGTGATGTTAGGGGTATGGGGCCCTGGGTTGAAGGGTGTGGGTTGAGGAGTAGTGATGTTAGGGGTATGGGGCCCTGGGTTGAAGGGTGTGGGTTGAGGAGTAGTGATGTTAGGGGTATGGGGCCCTGGGTTGAAGGGTGTGGGTTGAGGAGTAGTGATGTTAGGGGTATGGGGCCCTGGGTTGAAGGGTGTGGGTTGAGGAGTAGTGATGTTAGGGGTATGGGGCCCTGGGTTGAAGGGTGTGGGGTGAGGAGTAGTGATGTTAGGGGTATGGGGCCCTGGGTTGAAGGGTGTGGGGTGAGGAGTAGTGATGTTAGGGGTATGGGGCCCTGGGTTGAAGGGTGTGGGTTGAGGAGTAGTGATGTTAGGGGTATGGGGCCCTGGGTTGAAGGGTGTGGGGTGAGGAGTAGTGATGTTAGGGGTATGGGGCCCTGGGTTGAAGGGTGTGGGGTGAGGAGTAGTGATGTTAGGGGTATGGGGTCCTGGGTTGAAGGGTGTGGGGTGAGGAGTAGTGATGTTAGGGGTATGGGGCCCTGGGTTGAAGGGTGTGGGGTGAGGAGTAGTGATGTGGGGTAAGGAGTAGTGATTAAGTGTAGTCTGGCCCAGGGGTGAGAAGTTGACCAGAAAGGCTTGATACTGTCCACCCTTGCTGTCTTGCCAAGTGGGCTCTCAGCGCCACTGGGAAGCCCTCCCTGCAATGCCATTCGGGGGTGGAGTCACTGGCTTGTTGTTGCCTCTCTGTTGCACACTTGTGCAATTGGGCTGTTCTCTGCTGGCAATACTCGGCCTCTTATTCAGGGTGGTTGTGGTTGGTGTCCTTTTGGTTGATGCTTGGCAATGTGGGTGGATTGATTTCCTGCCTGTTGGGCCCAGTCCGGGGCCTCCCCCAGATAGTGCCACAGTGTCACCGGAAATGTTCTAAATTGTCCCTGTCTCCTGCCGTTTTAAACTTAGGAGGACATGAGGTCCTGGCCCACACCTGAGGAGTTCCTGGCTTGAAAGTACCTGGTTGTTTTGCAGATCAAGACGATACCTGATGATTTCGGCTGCCACTGTGCTGACAGCTCCCACCTCCCCCTCCCCTCATCTTTGAACTGTGTAGAAAATACGTTGTTCCTCTCAGTGTCATTATCAGAAAGATTGAACACAAAGCACACACACACACACTTGCTCTTTTGTTGTGGCTGTCATTCTTTGTTGTTTGTTGAAAACATCAAACAAGGTTTTAGGGATGCAATTATTTTTTATATCATCTGGGCTAGTGGTATTGGGGATGACCACGTTGAGGTGGGCAGTGTGTAGACACATGCATACACAGAGATGCACATACACAAAGACACAGACAAATCCGCACAGCTCTCCAAGCAACATTCTGGGTCCCTGTGTATCCATCATCACACTGAATTACACTCATATGGTTGGTTTCCTAGACACAAAGGACACTCATATGGCAGGTTTCATACAGACAGATGACCCTCATATGGCAGGTTTCATACAGACAGATGACCCTCATATGGCAGGTTTCATACAGACAGATGACCCTCATATGGCAGGTTTCATACAGACAGATGACCCTCATATGCCAGGTTTCATACAGACAGATGACCCTCATATGGCAGGTTTCATTCAGACAGATGACCCTCATATGGCAGGTTTCATACAGACAGATGACCCTCATATGGCAGGCTTCATACAGACAGATGACACTCATTTGGCATGTTTCATACAGACAGATGACCCTCATATGGCAGGCTTCATACTGAGAGATGACAGTCATATGGCAGATTTCATACAGAAAGATTGCCCTCATATGGCAGGTTTCATACAGACAGGTTACCTTCATATGGCAGGTTTCATACAAACAGATGGCACTCATATGGCAGGTTTCTTATAGACAGATGACCCTCATATGGCAGGTTTCATACAGACAGATTACCCTCATATGGCAGGTTTCATACAGACAGATGACCCTCATATGGCAGGTTTCATACAGACAGATTACCCTCATATGGCAGGTTTCATACAGACAGATGACCCTCATATGGCAGGTTTCATACAGACAGATTTCCCTCAAGTTCTCACAAAACTACCTCAAACTGTTCATGATCCATGTCAAAAAGTTAAGACATTTCAGAAGTGGTTGCATTAGTGGGAGAATAAAAACCAATCTTGTTTAACTGAAGAAGCAGCGTTTCAGTCAGGTCATAGGGGGATTGGGGAAGAGGAGAGCAATGGCACTCATATCCACTAACTAAACTGACCTGCTGCTTGTTATTAATCGTCTCTTCTGATTACATACCAGCTCTCTTGAATAAATCATGCCCAGAAAAGCCAATTAAAATAGCTAGCTCACGTTAGCTAGGATAATTGAGAATACATTAATTTTAACTGTTCACTTTCCATCTCAATTCAGATCATTAGCTAAATAGCAAGCCCACCTGTTCAGTGCTATAACCTGTCCTTTTCATGTTAACTTCTAGTCCAGTTATTTTATCTCCATCTTTCATTGATTAGCCAAATACAAATTTGATGGGATGTCAGGAACAAACACGTGCCAGTATCCTGGAAGAGCAGGCAACAGCAGCAGCATGATGGAGAAATGTTGCCTTGCAAATTAATGTGGTATCTTTTCACAATTTTAATGTAAAAGTAATAAATATAAATCCAGTAAATGGCAGGTAAAAAATATTAATTATCACATCTTTGGTGTTTACCATTTTGAACACAGTGGTTGATGACTACTGCAGGACTTACATGTAGTGTGTGTGTCTGTGTGTGTGTGTGTGTGGGCCCTGGCTTGCCAGTAGGAAGATGGAACAGGTGCCAGAAGCTGAGTGGAGGGTGGACAGACTGACAGAGAGAAAGAGATGGTTCTAGATTGTAAGAGAGAATCAGAGATGGAAGGTGAGATACAGAGATAGAGGGAGCGATAGAGAGAGATGGAAAAGATGGAGGGAGAGAATTGGACAGGGACAGATGGACAGAGAGAGTGAAATACAGAGGGTGTGCAAATGGAGGGGTAACGAAGCTTGGTGAAAGGTAACGGACACGCTCCATCTTCTTTGAGAGAGACAAATGACTCAAAGAGAGTGCATGTGTGTTTTTCCTGAATTGTGCAAGACCCTGCATTAGCGCTTGTGCTAACACTAAGTAGTAGCATGGGTCATTCTCCTCACGCCTTAAATTAGCAGTAGCGTAGAACATTAGCATTAGTGTAGCACATTAACCACAAATTGCCGCACATTTCTTAACCACTAAAGCACTTTACTGTCCACTTTCATTTAACTTCTAAACTTACCCAGAGATCAGTAAATAAACAACACATTAACCTAGGTACAAGGATCACGCTAGCATTCACACATACACACAAACATACACACCCAAGCACTCACTTGTAGAGTAGAATTGATCGACAATGGCTGCTGGTTTATTGACATGTGTAAAGGAGTGTTCTAATGTACTAATGACTCTGTGTGTCTGCATGTGTGAGTGTTTGTGTGTACACTAGGCATAAACAGATTTTTTTTTTGTCTGACTAAAAGGCTAATGTGATGATAGCTCTACTGCAACAGTGTGTCTGTGTGTTTGTGCGTGTATGTGTGTCTCTGTGTCTGTCTGTGTGTGTGTCTATGTGTGTGTGTGCATGTGTGTCTGTGTGTGTGTGTCTGTCTGTGTGTGTGTGTGTGTGTGTCTATGTGTGACTGTGTGTGTCTTTGTATGTGTGAGTGTGTCTGTGTGTGTCTTTCTGTGTGTGAGTGTGTGTGTGTCTTTCTGTGTGTGTCTGTGTCTGTGTGTGTCTTTCTGTGTGTGTCTGTGTCCTTATGTGTGTGTCTTTGTGTGTGTGTCTGTCTGTGTGTGTGTGTGTTTTTCTGTGTGTGTTTGTGTTGTCTTTCTGTGTGTGTGTTTGTGTGTGTGTGTGTGTGTGTGTGTGTGTGTCTGTCTGTGTGTCTTTCTGTGTTTGTGTCTTTCTGTGTGTGTGTCTGTGTGTGTGTGGTTTCTTGAAGTTTTTGACTGAAATATGACTTAGTTATTGTATTAACACCCAGACTCTGCCTCTTTCTCTCCTAGGTGAGTTGGTAGTAAATGAAGACATGTCCTTGATGCTTTTGGGGGATCGTGGGTTTGTGAGTAACACCGAAATACTGGTTCACCTGACCACCCCTGTCATGACCTCACAATGGACCTAACGATCAGCTGACCACCCCTGTCATGACCTCACAATGGACCTAACAATCAGCTGATCACCCCTGTCATGACCTCACAATGGACCTAACAATCAGCTGACCACCCCTGTCATGACCTCACAATGGGCCTAACAATCAGCTGACCACCCCTGTCATGACCTCACAATGGACCTAACGATCAGTTGACCACCCCTGTCATGACCTCACAGTGGACCTAACGATCAGCTGACCACCCCTGTCATGACCTCACAATGGACCTAACGGTCACATGACCACCCCTGTCATGACCTCACAATGGACCTACCAATCACCAGACCACCCCGATTATGACCTCATAACACACGTCTTAGAGGACATGACCACACTTTATCTTATGGTCTTAACACGCATCTTAAAGAACACTACCTTTCTCCCCTGGGGTGATGGTGTGTGTAGTTTAATATCTATCTGTTTGTGGAGGACTGCAGCATGGTTTGTGTCTGTACATGTGTGTCTGAGGGAGCGAGAAAGAGAGGGAGAAAGAGAAAGAGAGAGAGAGAGAGGATGGGTGAGCTTGACTGTGAAAGAAATAATAAAAATAATAAAAATAAAGAAAGCTAAAAATACAGAGTACATTCCAGCATAAAACATCTGATAGTTTATATTTGTATGTACTGGATGAACGAGATGACCTGGAGAAGTAGTCAGCAAATTATTTCAGAGTGTGTGTGTATGTGTGTATCTGTATGCGTGTGTGTGTGTGTGTGTGTGTGTGTGTGTCTGTGTGTGTTAACCCAAGGTCCTCTGTGTGGGATTGAGGTAGTAATGGAACTGAAGTGGAGATAATCCTTATCAGAGCTCTGCCTTATTGCTACTGCCCTTTCGTGACACTGTCACACACACACACACAAACACACACACACACACACACACACACACTGACTCTCACTCTATTACCCCCTCCACACACTCGTTCTCTCTCAGTCGTAGCTTTGGGTAATTGGCCCATTATATCTTACCTAGCGGTAGCACCATGTCATTGACTGTTCTGTGTGATCTGCTGCTATGTGATCTACTGCTCTGTGATATGCTGCTCTGTGATCTACTGGTCTGTGATCTACTGCTCAGGTCTTCACGCACTTGCAATTAGTAGCATGCACATTACAGACATTACACAGGGTTGGCTTCTCGTGTCCTGGACTGAGTATCACTCTCCATGCATTTAACCCAATGCCGGACTGAAGTTTTCTTAATTGGAAGAGATATATTTTTTGAGGGGCAAATCAAGGATGTCTCAATGTTTTTGTATGTAGTTGTAACAGGACTGTTAGTGACACAGGTGGAAATGGTCTGTCCAGAGCCCTGCAAGGGAGAGGTATTGTATACTACGTATACTATCCTCTGAGTTGATTTAGACAGGCTGTTTATTATCTAGGTTCAGTTAATTTCACATTTGCGCTGCTCCAGCGTCATCTGCACTACGATGTTGTCTTTCTGTCGCTGAGTCGACTCGGCTTGTAAGCGGCCCACTGCCTGTGGCATGATTTCATTCAGGGGAAGTGAAGTAGGCTGTGAGTTAACCTGTTCCGGGGCAGATTAGGTCTAGAGAAAACACTGCCAATGTCTCTGCCTGAAAGGTGAACCACGTTTGTGTGACCCTTAGTCTGGAGCTTGAGCTCAAAGTTGACAGCGGTTACCACGCCAACTCCTCCGTCTCACATCGTTCATGCTACTCTGGAGACTGCTGTGTTCAAAATGCGTTTAGTTCTGTATCCAGACACACCAAAGGCAGATACACCATCAGGTGACCCTTGACACACTTGACCTAATGTGTATGGGGGAGGCTAATACTGAATATTAATGTGCGTGTGTGTGTGTGTGTGGGCAGACTGGAGAGGTTTTGTGTTTGGCGGATAAAGGAGCAGAAAGAGAATGTGCTATGATTGGCAGGAGAAGAGGAGAATATAAAAGGAGGATAAAGAGTGGAGACGAGGTGGGTGAAGACAGGTGGGTGAACTGAGGAGAGGAAAGGAGGATGACGAGTAGAGACGAGGTGGGTGAAGACTGGAGGGTGAACTGAGGAGAGGAGGATGGGAAGTGAGAGGTAGGACATAGTGTTTCTCAATGGATGTGAGGTGGAACTGGGGGAACATAGTCCTCTCACTGTGTGCTGGAGGTTAGGGTGATTAACACAGGCTGGGTAGGAGATCTGAAAAAGAGTGTCAGCTAAATTACTCAAATGTAAATGTTGAGGGACCATGGGACAACTCTGAACACCCCGCCCTAAACCCACTATGCCCCCTGAAAACAACATGGGTGACCTTAAAAATAACTTCCTCGGACAACCCAGCTGATGGTTAAGAAACCCTGTTGACGAGCCGACCCGTCAGAACACACATTTATAGGTTTTATTTGGTGAATATAAATAAGGTAAATATAATTATTATAAATACAGCTCTATTGTTGATGTTGTGGATGCTCCGTTTTTTTGTTTCCACTGTCTATTACTGTGAGCATTGCTACATTTTTTTCAGGACAATACTTTTTTACCCAGAGGGGTGGGCACACCCTCTGTTAGTGTTTCAGCTGGCTGATGGTTTCGGTATGGACGAGTCCCTCTTGTCCTGTCAGCTAAACCGGTTTTCACAGTTTCCATTCAAGCCAGATCCTGTTAGCTGCAGACCATCTGTGATGTGGTCTCGGCTCTCATACAGGGTCTACAGAATTAGAACTACTGGTTTGGCTGGGAGTAATGTGGTGGCTAAGGTTGAGGTGGGGGCTGAAAGGCTGTGGTCAGGGCGGAGGCGAGGGGCTGAGTGTGGGGCTGAGGGTGGGGCTGGGAACAGAGAAACAAAATCCAGTCTTGTCTTCTTTTTGCTCAGAAAGTCAAACTATTCACATGTGTTTTATGTTATGAACACATTTAGATTCATTGTTTTTCCTTGTTGGTATTTTTTATGTTTCTGTGAATGTTGGGTGATTGTGTATGTGTAGATGGCAGTTAGCTGGGTCATTCCTGAGTTACTCAATCTCCTCGTTCTACTCTGCAAACAGAAATGACCAATTTTATACTGAGCCCTGCTAGCTTGTCCCTTTTGGGTAAATCTCTAATCTTTAACACACACACACACACACCACGTGTCGTTATCTCCCTAAGCCAAAAAGCAGTCAGATTGCGAATGTGGAGTGGATTTACACTGCTACTACACTGACCCACCTGCTGAGCAAGATGAACACAGACCCTGCAATGACAAAGGTCCTACTGGCCAGGACAATGAAGATATCTTCCCAGCCAGGACACTGAGGACATCTTCCCAGCCAGGACACTGAGGACATCTTCCCAAGCAGGACACTGAGGACATCTTCCCAGCTAGGACAATGAGGACATCTTCCCAGCCAGGACAATGAGGACATCTTCCCAGCCAGGACACTGAGGACATCTTCCCAGCCAGGACAATAAGAGCATCTCCCCAGCCAGGACATTGAGAACATCTTCCCAGCCAGGACACTGAGGACATCTTCCCAGCCAGGACATTGAGAACATCTTCCTGGGCTCAAGAAGGAAGATCAATGTAAAAGTAAGCATTGGTGCAGCAGATCTGAGCTCAGATGGACTGATACCAGACTGACTGGTTGTGTTGCAGATTAAGTAGCTGATGATACCTGACAATTCCGTCTGTCACTCTGCTGACCACCCCCCCCCCCCCCCCCCTATTGTCCCTGTCCTTGTTCCTCTGGTCATTCTGCTGACTTGGATTATGTTTTATAGACTCTGGACACATCCCACATGCATATTTATTAATACAATTTGTACAATTACAGTGTTTACCTGGCACACCCAGAAGAGGACTGGCCACCCTTCCCTGGCCACCAGAGCCTGGTTCCTCTCTAGGTTTCTTCCTTAGTTTTGGCACTTTTAGAGAGTTGCCACTGTGCATCAACCCTGTTTTTGCTTACTCTTGAGCTTCAGGCTGGATCTTTGTTAAATGACTTTATAAAATAAATGTGATTGATTGAGCTGTTCAACATTGGAGCTCAGATGGACATGGACAGATACCAGACTGGTCTGTTATAGTTAACAGTGGACATCGTTCCCCAGTAGTTCTGTTGTGCTTGTGATTTCTGTTGGCACAACATGTCATTTCCTTTTCTTTGACAGTGATTGCAGAAAAGCTCACTCTGAAATCATGCGGCATGTATGACATGGAACACAATGGATTGTGGTTCTCCAACGTTGTGTTTTCTTCGTTTTTCATGTAGGTAATCAATGTTTCTCAAAGTTCTATAAAGTGCTTTGGCTGGAGTGGAGCAATGCAGCTGGTTGCATAGAGAGACAGACCTACAGTTACTTCAAGGGATTTTTGAACTTGGACAAATCGTTGGTATTTGCCTTCATTCCCTTTCAATGCTTAATTTTAGACACAACTTTCCAAATGGTTTCAGCCTCCCTGTGTAATTTAATGTTATTAGCTTTCCATCGGAACAGCATTCAATGTTATACCACCATTGTCCCAAGACACATGCCAAAGTCATTTTGCTCTATTTCTGTCTATGAGTGTTTTGATAGACAGTGTCATTTGAGACTGTATTCCAGCTAACCTCAGCCCAGCCATAGCCAAGCCATTTAAAGAGCGCAAGGGAGGGAGAGATTCTGAAGGAGGGAGGCGGTGGGAGAGATTCAGAAGGAGGGAGAGGGGGAGGGAGAGATTCAGGAGTGAGAGGGGGACAGGAAGATTAGGAAGGAGGGAGAGGGGAAAGGAGAGATTCAGAATGTGGGAGAGGGGAAGGGAGAGATTCAGAATGTGGGAGAGGGGAAAGGAGAGATTCAGATGGAGGGAGAGGGGAAGGGAGAGATTCAGATGGAGGGAGGGGGAGAGATTCAGGAGAGGGAGATAAGGGAGGGAGAGATTCAAAAGGAGGGAGGGGGATATAGAGATTCAGGAGGGGGAGGGAAAGGGTGAGATTCAGAAGGAGGGAGGAGCAGAGAGAGATTCAGGAGGGGGACGTAGTGATGGATCCTGGTCTAAGGTGGTGATTGATCCTGGTCTAAGATGGTGATGGATCCTGGTCTAAGATAGTGATGAACCCTGGTCTAAGTTAATGATACATCCTGGTCTAAGATGGTGATGGATCCTGGTCTATGATGGTGATGGATCCTGGTCTATGATGGTGATGGATCCTGGTCTAAGATGGTGATGGACCCTGGTCAATGATGGTGATGGATCCTGGTCTATGATGGTGATGGATCCTGGTCTAAGATGGTGATGGACCCTGGTCAATGATGGTGATGGGTCCTGGTCTAAGATGGTGATGGACCCTGGTCAATGATGGTGATGGATCCTGGTCTAAGATGGTGATGGATCCTGGTCTATGATGGTGATGGATCCTGGTCTAAGATGGTGATGGATCCTGGTCTATGATGGTGATGGATCCTGGTCTATGATGGTGATGGATCCTGGTCTATGATGGTGATGGACCCTGGTCAATGATGGTGATGGATCCTGGTCTATGATGGTGATGGATCCTGGTCTATGATGGTGATGGACCCTGGTCAATGATGGTGATGGATCCTGGTCTAAGATGGTGATGGATCCTGGTCTAAGATGGTGATGGATCCTGGTCTAAGATGGTGATGGATCCTGGTCTATGATGGTGATGGACCCTGGTCAATGATGGTGATGGATCCTGGTCTATGATGGTGATGGATCCTGGTCTAAGATGGTGATGGATCCTGGTCTATGATGGTGATGGATCCTGGTCTAAGATGGTGATGGATCCTGGTCTATGATGGTGATGGATCCTGGTCTATGATGGTGATGGATCCTGGTCTATGATGGTGATGGACCCTGGTCAATGATGGTGATGGATCCTGGTCTATGATGGTGATGGATCCTGGTCTATGATGGTGATGGACCCTGGTCAATGATGGTGATGGATCCTGGTCTAAGATGGTGATGGATCCTGGTCTAAGATGGTGATGGATCCTGGTCTAAGATGGTGATGGATCCTGGTCTATGATGGTGATGGATCCTGGTCTATGATGGTGATGGACCCTGGTCAATGATGGTGATGGATCCTGGTCTATGATGGTGATGGACCCTGATCTAAGATGGCGATGGACCAGGATCCATCACTGACTAAGGGGGGATGTGCAGAATGGGTGTTGGGGAACTTGGGAAGCACCCAAAACCTCTGAGATACGAGATATAGAGTCAACTTTATCCGTATGGAGAGAGAAACGCACATTTTGTAGGAATGGGCTGTGGTCTGTGGTTCTCTGTGTGTGTGTGTGTGTGTGTGTGTGTTCAGTATTTAAATACAGGGTTCAGAGTAACCTCAAGTTTAATGACCTACTCCATTAAATTACACACACGCACACACACAAATACACGTACACAAACTATCAACAACAACCCTGACCGTGACACACATCACAATGAAAACAAGAGAAGTGTAGTATGTCATAATGACTGTCCCTGACAGAGGGAGTGGTTTTCAGAAGGGCACAAGGCGGGTCATTATGGAACTCTAAGGGTTGGGCTTCTACTGACGATGTCATTGTCTTCCAAACTCTCCCACTCTGATGAAATAGTGCATTTTTAATGCCCCAATGCAGTTGAATACATGAATGATTTATGCTGCCAAATTTGGAAGAGCCCTACAGACACTGTGAAATAAACAGGAAGTCTCTACCACACACACACACACACACATATATTTATAACAGAGGATGATGGCATCACAAGTTGTCTCGGGGGCCAGACACACGACTGTTAATGAATAGAAAAAACGGATTCCTTTTTACGCTCATCTTTTTTAGTAAAAGCGTAAAGGCAGTTGGCTTTCATGGCAGCTTGATTAGCTACAGGATATCACTCATTTTATTGCGTAGAGGCGAGATGGAGTAGATTTCTTGGGTTGTTGTTGTCAATGTGTAGTGTCATTTTAAGGACTCTGAGGATGGATACTTTGGAATTTTAACATGTAATACAGTACCTACAGTACCCGTGTAGTACTGCACAACATAGAAATAAAATGGAAAGGATCAAATCAAGCATTTTTTTTTACATTTAACTTTGCATTTGGTCTGACATTTAGACTCAGTGCTGAGTGGGATTTTTAAGGACAAGTTGTGTTCCTACATTTAGTCTCCTTCTATTTTTGAGGTCAAGTTGTGTTCCTACATTTAGTCTCCTTCTGTTTTTGAGGTCAAGTTGTGTTCCTACATTTAGTCCCCTTCTATTTTTGAGGTCAAGTTGTGTTCCTACATTTAGTCTCCTTCTGTTTTTGAGGTCAAGTTGTGTTCCTACATTTAGTCCCCTTCTATTTTTGAGGTCAAGTTGTGTTCCTACATTTAGTCTCCTTCTGTTTTTGAGGTCAAGTTGTGTTCCTACATTTAGTCCCCTTCTATTTTTGAGGTCAAGTTGTGTTCCTACATTTTGTCTCCTTTTATTTTATTGTGTGTGTATGTATGTGTGTTTGTGTATGTATGCGTGTTTGTGTGTGTGTGTGTGTGTGTGTGTGTGGTTTTAGACAGACATCTCCTAACACGTTCACAACTAAATAAAGCATTCAGAACATTGGGTGTCTCTCCCACACGCACACACACAGACACATACACACACATGCACACACTCAATCAATCAAATGTATTTATAAAAGCCCTTTTTACAACAGCAGTTGTCACAAAGTTCTTTTCAGAGACACCCGGCCTTAAACCCCAAGGAGCAAACAACAGTAGTGTTGAATTTCAGTGGCTAGGAAAAACTCCCTAAGAAGGTCGAATTTTAGGAAGAAACCTAGAGAGGACCCAGGCTCAGAGGGGTGACCAGTCCTCTTCTGGCTGTGCCGGGTGAGATATTAAAAGTCCAATTGGAATAATAAATACATTTCTCTGGGCTAAATCCAGAGTCTATTTGATTTTAGACTAGGTCAGAAGTATGACCAGGTGGACAAGGACAGGGGCAGCAACAGGCCCCCCAAACCAGGTAATCCGCAGGTGTGGACCAGGACCTCATCTCCTCCTAAAATGTAAAACTGGAGGAGACTGAAAAAAAGTTAATACACAAACACCCACACACACTCCAGTTTGTCTTCAGTGTGTGAGTAAATGTTTTTTCATTAGATATATGAAATGCTCCTGTCTCCAAGCTTTTGGCATTGGAGACAGACCGACTGACAAACAGACAGAAACAGACAAACAGAAAGACTGGTCTGTGTTTCTGTGTGTGACTGATCTCCATGAAGTGCTTTGAAAGGCTGATCAAGGAGCAAGTCACCTCAATTGTGTCCATCAGCCTTGAATTGAGCCATTGTGATTTGCACACCATTCCCTAGTGCATAATTAAGTTTAAACATTCTTTAGTCCATAATTCAGTTTAAACAACATTCCTTAGTCCATAATTCAGTTTAAACAACAATCCTTAGTCCATAATTCAGTTTAAACAACATTCCTTAGTCCATAATTCTGTTTAAACCACATTCCCTAGTCCATAATTCAGTTTAAACAACATTCCCTAGTCCATAATTTTGTTTCAACAACATAGCGGTCTGATTTTGTTTACACAACATTCACTCATCCATAATTCATTTTTCACAACATTTCCTGCACTGTAATTCTGTTTAAACAACAGTCCCAAGTCCTTAATTCTCTTTGAACAACTTTGCCTAGTTTATGATTTAGTTTACACAACATTCCCTTGTCCATGATTCTTTTGAACAACATTCCCTAGCCTGTAATTCTGTTTGACAAAGATTCACCCACATTTCATTTTGTTTACATAACTTTCTCTAGGTCCTGATTTCATTTTAATGCTATTTCTTGGTCCATAATTCTGTTTACACAACATTCTATAGTCTATGATTCTGTTTGAAAAACATTCTGTTGTCTATGCTTCTGTTTACACAACATTCTGTAGTCTATGCTTCTGTTTACACAACATTCTATAGTCCATGATTCTGTTTACACAACACTCTGTAGTCTATGATTCTGTTTACACAACATTCTGTAGTCCATGATTCTGTTTACACAACACTCTGTAGTCTATGATTCTGTTTACACAACACTCTGTAGTCTATGGTTCTGTTTACACAACATTCTGTAGTCTATGGTTCAGTTTGAACAACATTCTGTCTTTCAGTCCTTATTTGGTCTCTTTTCTGTCACCGTCAAATGTGATCAGTTTGTGGTCAACAACCAGTATTACCAGATGGAGAGTCTTAAAAGATAACTAGAAGTTGTTCGCCTCCAGTCATCGGCCTGTTGTTGTGACTGCAGACATGTCCTCTCTTATCCTCACTCCCTCTCTCCCTCTATCTCTGTTTGTGATGGATGCTGTGTTCTCCTCTATATGACTAACACTAACGTAAACCCGTCAGTATGTCATCCCACTGGCCTCGCCGCAAATTCAATTTTTTAGAGGCCTTTTCTCCCTGTGCCTCCTCTGTCTGTCTGTATCTCCCTGTCCCTTTCCCCCTCCCTTTGCCCCCCCCCCCTCTCCCTCTCCCCCCGCTCTCTCTCCCCTCTTTCTCCCAACTTCCACTATTCTCTAGTTCAGGGAGTCTTAAGTCACTGTTATTCATATAGTT
Source organism: Esox lucius (assembly GCF_011004845.1). Classification (NCBI taxonomy): domain Eukaryota; kingdom Metazoa; phylum Chordata; class Actinopteri; order Esociformes; family Esocidae; genus Esox; species Esox lucius. Next base: position 37,695,209 of record NC_047575.1, read on the forward strand.
TGTGTTTATTTCTTTTAATAGTTATTCATTCTATTCCTTGTGTTGCTATTTGCACACATTTATTGTGTAGAACGTTTATCTGCTCTTTTGACCAAGAGCCCAGAAGTAATCTTTTAACTGTTAGTTGACACCTATCAACCAGCATGTGACAGTTGATTTTATTTTGTCATTCACAACACACACATAGATTCACAGACTAACAAAAAACAACACACATCAAATAAACGGAGACACTTCCCTTAAACGAGGTGATAGAAGCTGTGTCTGGTCTTCTACTAGTGGACATGTTTTAATCCTCCGCCATTCCTCCTTTTCTCACAATATGGAAAGAACCCCACTACCCCTCTCTCTTTCTCCTTTCTCTCTCTCCACCCCACATCCATCTGTCTCTGTGACTCCAATGCCAGACACCTCTTCATATACAGTGGGGAGAAAAAGTATTTGATACACTGCCGATTTTGCAGGTTTCCCTACTTACAAAGCATGTAGAAGTCTGTAATCCAGAACATTTTATTGTAAGATTTTTAAGTAATTAATTTGCATTTTATTGCATGACATAAGTATTTGATACATAAAAAAAGCAATACTTAATATTTGTACAGAAACCTTTGTTTGCAATTACAGAGATCATACGTGTCCTGTAGTTCTTGACCAGGTTTGCACACACTGCAGCAGGGATTTTGGCCCACACCTTCATACAGACCTTCTCCAGATCCTTCAGTTTTCGGGGGTGTTGCTGTGCAATACAGACTTTCAGCTCCCTCCAAAGATTTTCTATTGGGTTCAGGTCTGGAGACTCCACAGTATTTTATGTTATTTATATCTCCACAGTGTAAATGTTATTCATATCTCCACATTGTAAATGTAGTTCATATCCCCACTGTGTAAATATTGTTAATATCTCCATGGTGTAAATGTAGTTCATATCTCCACGGTGTAAATGTAGTTCATGCTTGGATTAGAGATAGACATACATCTGAGCAATATACCCCCCTCCCTCGTCATTCTTTCTCTCTGTCCATCTCACTCACGCTCTGTCTCACTCCCTCTCTGTCTCACTATCTCTCCATCTCACTATCTCTCTGTCTCACTATCTCTCTGTCTCACTATCTCTCTGTCCCACTATCTCCCTGTCCCACCATCTCTCTGTCTCACCATCTCCCTGTCTCACTATCTCCCTGTCTCACTATCTCCCTGTCCCACTATCTCTCTGTCTCACTATGTCTCTGTCTCACTCCATCCCTGTCTCACTATCTCCTTGTCTCACCATCTCACTATCTCCCTGTCTCACCATCTCTCCGTCTCACTATCTCCCTGTCTCACCATTTCTCCGTCTCACTATCTCTCTGTCCCACCATCTCTCCGTCTCACCATCTCCCTGTCTCACCATCTCCCTGTCTCACTATCTCCCTGTCCCACTATCTCCCTGTCCCACTATCTCTCTGTCTCACTATGTCTCTGTCTCACTCCATCCCTGTCTCACTCCCTCCCTGTCTCACTATCTCCTTGTCTCACCATCTCACTATCTCCCTGTCTCACCATCTCTCCGTCTCACTATCTCCCTGTCTCACCATTTCTCCGTCTCACTATCTCTCTGTCTCACTATCTCTCCGTCTCACTATCTCTCCGTCTCACTATCTCCCTGTCTCACCATCTCTCCATCTCACTATCTCCCTGTCTCACCATCTCTTCGTCTCACTATCTTGCTGTCTCACCATTTCTCCGTCTCACTATCTCTCTGTCTCACTATCTCTCCTTCTCACTATCTCCCTGTCTCACCATTTCTCCGTCTTACTATCTCCGTGTTTCACAATCTCTCTGTCTCACTATCTCTGTGTTTCACTATCTTTCCATCTCACTATCTCACTGTCTCTGTCCCTCTGTCTTTCTGTCCATTATCCTTCCAGTTCCCTGCTTAGGTGTGTATTTCCTGAGCCTGCACTGCATGTGTGTGTGTGTGCTTGCGGATGTGTGTGTGCTTGCGTGTGTGTGCACGCATGTGCCACTGTGGAGAGGCATGAATGCTGAAATGGGGAATTACTACATGTTTATAATAAAATCATACATTTTTCATGAGGGAAAATCAAGTTGGATGTTGTACAGACAGACTTCACAATTGCTTTTTTTAAGAACATTGCCATACGCTGTCATTGGTTCACCAGGTTCCACACTTAAAGACACAGGAAACCATTGACAGCCTTCTGCAGTGAGGGTACACAATCAAAAGTGAATTATCTGAAGTTAAACGAATGCAAATCAAGGAGGAAATGGTTATTCAGTTTCAAGATATTCACTACATGGAGCAGTTTAGAAATGCACGTTCGGTGCTGAAAATGCACTGGGAAAGCCCAGTGAATCAGCGGCCAGTGCTGTTCAATATCGCCACAATGTTCTCAGATAGCTCTCAACACTGAATGGAACACTTCTGAGAGAGAACTTCTGCAATCACTGCTCTTGTTGTAAAGAGTCTGACTGATGTCTGCATGTCGATCAGATGATGTCTGAACAGTGTGTGATATGTGGTCCTTCATATGTTCATTTGGAATAATATTTGGTATACTCATATATGAGTACCGTAAAACCGCATTTTAAACAATTCAAGATCTTTCTGGAACTATACAGCATTACTGCGTCATGTTTTTTTTTTTTTTTTTCATTTTGTCAGGCCTTTTAAGGCAGACGTCTACATTTTGAATTCTGAATAGGCAGACATGCAATTTAAATAACCTGAAACCGGGTTATAAAATAAATATTGTAGATCAATGATTGAATATCTTCCCATTCTCTCCTGCTACACTCCTCTCTTCTCCTCTCCTCTTCCCTCTCCTCTCCTCTCTTGGCTGTGACAGTGACAGGGCTATTAGGCAGCATTAAGGTCCTTTTTCTGATGGACAGAGCCCTGTGACAACTATGACAGCAGAGGAGGAGAACAGCAAGGAAGTGAGAAAGGAGGTGGAGAATGAGGGAGTGAGAGATGGAGGAGAGATATGATGGACAGAGTGACATGGTGACAGTGACAGGAAAGGAGAGAGAGAAGGAGGAGGAGAGAGGGATGTTGGAAAGGAAAGGAATGATGGACAGAATGACATGGCCACATTGACAGGAAGAAATGAAGCAGAGGACAAGAAGAGCGAAAGAACCGCTGGATGGGTGGAGGAGAGGCTACACCTTAGGAGGTGAGGAGGAGAGGTGGAGGAGAGGCTACACCTTAGGAGGTGAGGAGGAGAGGTGGAGGAGAGGCTACACCTTAGGAGGTGAGGAGGAGAGGTGGAGGAGTGACTAACCCGTAGGAGGGGAGGAGGAGAGATGGAAAGACTACACCATAGGAGGGGAGGAGGAGAGGTGTAGGAGACACTACACCATAGGAGGGGAGGAGGAGAGGTGTAGGAGTGACTACACCATAGGAGGGGAGGAGGAGAGGTGTAGGAGACACTACACCATAGGAGGGGAGGAGGAGAGGTGTAGGAGACACTACACTGTAGGAGTAGAGGAGAACAGAGGGGAACCGAGATGAGCTGGGCTGATAAACTATTGACACTGACCACGTCAGCCACTTACAATGGAAATGCTCCAGTTATCATTCATTACGCGACACAACATAAAGGCGAAAAGTGAATTTTCAAATGGAAAATGATAGATAATTGCTCATGGCTGCATTTTAATTTGTACTTTGGGTGCAGTCATCGGTCAGTCGATCTCGGTCATATGGTTTTTCTGTAGTTTGGTAGTGTTATGGGCAATTTCTTAATTGCAATATAGGCCTGTTCACACTGCACTTTGGCCTGGGAGGCTTGCTAAGCCCTGGGCTAAGCAAGTGTTCACACTTGCATATTTTGAAATGGGCTAGCACTACCTTTAGCCTGGGGCTAGCTGGCCCTGCTCTGGAGCAGGATTAGCACTGACTTTTCAGGGCTAGCCCCAGAAGCACAGTGACAAAATAACCAGCGTGAAACGGGGTCAAGAAAAAAAGCATAGTACGTTTATTGTCCAATCACAAAACCTGCCCTTTTGCTTAATTTACATACGCTCATGACGCACACCTTTACCAACAGCTCCATGTTTCTGTTTTGGTCCTTCTACTCTGCAAAGTTTTGTTGTTTCATTATACATGCTAAATCTACTTATTGCAGCTTGCTTTGGATGTAAATCTAGCAAATATGTCATAAGAACGAAGTTTGACTTGAAGTTTTTCTCTTTCTTTGTGTATTTTTAACAAAGTTGTCAAAGCAAATTCTGACAGGGTGGGCATCTTGATCAACCGATGTCATGAAGTCATTAACTGAATCATGGTAGCGTAACACTGATCGCGTGACAGTGATGTAGGCCACTGTAACAGTATTTGCATGCCAGAGAGAACATTTGTAGCTTAGAGTCATAGAATCATAGAATGTAAAATGGTATTGTGTCGTATTTGTCCATTAGCCCAGGGCTTTGGAATACAAGTGTGAATCCTTAGCCTAGGGTTAATCCTTAGACCAGGGTTAACACATTTTGTGTGAACACAGGCCAGGCTAATCCAGGGCCAGTCTTAGCATGGGGTTAAGATCAATGTAGTGTGAAAAGGTCTTATGTTTGTGTCTGTGTGTGTGTGTGTGTGTGTATATATGTGTGTATGTTGTATATGTTAATACGGGACACCAATGATGCAGTATAGAGAGTTCCTTCAGTAGATAAATCTATATTCATTCTCTGTGTCACGTTTGATCAATAACACCAGACGCCCATGGAATTATGATGGATTAGATTTTCTTGTTTTTAAAGGGAGAATGACAGAGAGGGACAGAGAGGGACAGAGAGGGACAGAGAGGGACAGAGAGAGACAGAGAGGGAGAGAGAGGGACAGAGAGAGACAGAGAGGGACAGAGAGGGACAGAGAGGGACAGAGAGAGACAGAGAGGGACAGAGAGAGACAGAGAGGGACAGAGAGGGACAGAAAGAGAGAAAAAGGGAGAGATAAGACAAAGAGGAAGGGTGAGAGAGAAAGTAAAGTAGTAAATGAAGAGCAAGAAAACAGATGAAAACGATGAGAAAGAAGTGTGTGTCACTCACACAAGCCCACACACACACATACACACTGTGTGTAGAGGTGCCATGCTTTCAGGTAAGTGGCAGCTGTACTGACACAACATAACTTAATTTGACCACTCTGTTGTCGCACAGCAGGACCTAACTCTGTGTTTCATGGTTGACTCATGCTTCTGAGGTGTCTAATTTTTGCCGGACTGCGTTAGGGGAGTCGGCCAAGATGAGTGAGTGTCTCTTACTGACTGAGGGACTCACTACCCCTTGCATAGTGGTTAGAGAAGCAGACCTGCAACCAGCAGGGCCCGTGTTCGATTCTCGTCAAAGTCCTGACAAATTGTGCATTAGTGTTTGTTCCAGATAGACGAAGACTTTGCTGGTTACAACCTTCAGTAGCTACGTTACAGTAAGCCTAAAATAAAACAGTTTATTGTTATATTGCAACTACTTCTGGTGCGTTTTCGGAGTATGCATCCGTGCATGCTTTTTGGGTCAGGATAGACAAACACTTAGCTGGCTACAACATTCAGTCTCAACATTCAGTCTCTATAGTGAGCTTAAACTGAAACTGTTTACGGTTATACAGTATTTTGACTATTTCTGGTGGATTTTCGAAGTACACATCTGTGCATGTTTTTTGGCGTATTATAGGCTTTATCAAAACCGCTTGGACAGTTAAAGAGTAGGGGTTTCCATTATTCTCTCATCTTTTCACTTTTTATCGTTATCGACATTGATAGATATTGTATCAATGTTATTCATCAATGATAGAAGAAAATAATACCTTTGGCAGTTAATCTTCGGTCTCGCTAGTAATTGCTCAGTTCTTATGTCTATTCCAAGTAGAAAGTAGTAGATACTAGTAAGCCTATTACGGGCTAATAAGCTGTTAAAAGGGCCAGTGGCAAAAGCCACACAGTTCATAGATGGTATTTGTGGTGGACGTAAACTTAATAAGAAACGTTAGTCAGGTTACCACAATGCTTAGTGGTGTCTAGTGACTGGGCACACATTTGGCACCGTGGCGTAGTGGTTGAAGACACAGCCTCTCATGTGGGAGACCCGGGTTGATATCCAGTGAAGGCAACAATGTTTATCACTTTTAATTGTGGGCCGGCTGAACTAGGCTTGCCCGGTTGCTTTTCTGGTTCACCTTTAAAACCATGTTTGTTTCCTTCACAGAAAAATGGGAATCACTCCAAAATAATTATGCCGTTATTGACAACATAAAAAAAAAGAATCAGGATTACTTCCAGGTTAGGGTTTGACATCAGTAGTCTCAACACACCTAACGTTTACCCTGTAAATGCATACTGAGGTGACACTAAATTCCACTGCCTAGTGGTCACCTTGCAGGTTGATATTACAGACCACTTGTTATATAATGGCAAACGGAAATGTAATTATACACATTACCTGAATTCCTCTTCACTTCATGTTCTTTCTCCATTCCTTCTGTCAGTGGAAGTGTGTGTTGAGATCTGTTGATCACACAGGTCTACTGGGATGTTGCGCGTCCATAATGACACAGGAAACGCACCCCTGAACCAGCCATTAATTCCTCTCGCCCCACGCTGCTGTGGACGCATCTTTCTCCTGTTACACCATGTGGAGGGCACCAATGGGAGCATGGAAAAAAACTTGTGCACTACTGGGAGAAGAGGCTTCCATTTGGGAGTCCAGCCGGTTGATACACGTCCACGCGTTTCTGTTCTTGGTTGTCGATGATGTTGTTGTTTGTTGTTTACATGAATAACCCCACTGTTGTCGAATCAACTGTTTTGTTTGAACCTGCCAATCAAGCTGTCAGTCAAATGACACAGCCTGTGTCATAACCGCCTCCCTATCCCCTTCATAATGACCTGCCTGCTTTGGATCTGGGGCGAAGTCACACACTCCAGAGGGAACATTTAAATGTCCTACTCAGCATGAAGAACGTTTGTTTGTATGTTTAGAAACAAATGCCATTCTTTCCCTGTAGGGGATGTATTGATAATCAGGAACAAAGGGGGGAAAAAGACTGGAGGAAAGGACATGAAGACAGAAGCAACAATCGGAAGCAAAGACAGAAACAAACACACAACGATGCAAAGCCCCAGATTCAGAGACAGAAAAGCACACCTACTGACAGACACATGCAAACAAACAAACACACACACAGACAAACTCACACAGGCACTGCATGTTCACCTCATTTAACGCCCACAGCCTTTTGTTGTTCTTACATTTACATTAGTATTCTGCTGAACCAAGGGAGAGCGGCAGAGAGGGAGGGAAAGGGGGAGAGAGAGGGAGTTATGGAGGGAAGAAGGGAGGGAGAAACAGATAAACTAAATGCATAAATACATTCCAACAATAAAGCTCTTTTTAATTTCCCTGTCAAAGCAGTCAGCTGTTGTGTAATTGCTATGCCCCTGTGTGGGTGTTTGTCTGTTTGTCTTTTTTGTCTGTTTGTTTTTGTCATTGTTTGTGTGTTTGTAGTTGTGTTGATTGTGCATACATGTGATTTATTTGTGCTTGTGGTTACATATACAACCTTTTTGCACATCAGGACCATGTTTATATACAACATTTCTCCAGATGTCTTTATATGACGTTTCTCCAGATGAGGATTTCTGTACATGACATTTCTCCAGATGTCTTTATATGACGCTTCTCCAGATGAGGATTTCTGTCCATGACATTTCTCCAGATGTCTTTATATGACGTTTCTCCAGATGAGGATTTCTGTCCATGACATTTCTCCAGATGTCTTTATATGACGTTTCTCCTGATGAGGATTTCTGTACATGACATTTCTCCAGATGTCTTTATATGACGTTTCTCCAGATGAGGATTTCTGTACATGACATTTCTCCAGATGTCTTTATATGACGTTTCTCCAGATGAGGATTTCTGTACATGACATTTCTCCAGATGTCTTTATATGACGTTTCTCCAGATGAGGATTTCTGTACATGACATTTCTCCAGATGTCTTTATATGACGTTTCTCCAGATGAGGATTTCTGTCCATGACATTTCTCCAGATGAGGATGTCTATATATGGCATTTTTACAGATGAGGTTGTCTACAGTATATAGATGAGCCCTTAGAAAAACAAAATGTTTGCGGCAGATTTGCGGCAAACTTGTGGCTGATTTGCAGCAAAGAAATTAGTTTGCCAAAAGATTTTGCCACAATTTTGCCAATGTTGGCCACCAATGACAAACTTCCAGCAACATTCTGGCAATAACGAGAAGTATGCCACTACACTACCGCAAATCTGCCACAAACATTTTACTTTTGTAAGGGAACTTCTAGTAAATTTCTGGTAACAAGCAGAAACAAACATGAATTTGTGCAAACTTGCTGCAAACAGTAAATATTCTAGCAAACCTGCAGCAAGAAAATAAATTAAGAATCAATTGGGTGTTAGTGGCACAGTGGTAACTGGGGATTGGGTCAGTTCTCCTTCCCCACTAAGTTCTCCTTCTCCACTATAAATCGTTGTTGATATGAGGAATGCATTTTCATTATTTTCCCAGTCTCCTCCCGTTTTAAACTTTAGGAGGACATGAGGTCTGTTGCTGTCCATGTTCTTGTCCATCTGGTCGTACTTCTGACCTAGTCTACATTTAAATAGACTCTGGATTTAGCCCACATGCATTTATTAATTATTCCAATTGAACTCTTAATATCTCACCCGGCACAGCCTGAAGAGGACTGGTCACCCCTCTGAGCCTGGGTCCTCTCTAGATTTCTTCAAAAAAGAAAATTTGAATTGGAAGGTTTCCGTTTCAAATATTGACTGGTACAATTGTTGTTGTGTACCTTGGTAAGGCACTTTTCCCTACGTTGTTCCAGGGAAAAATGGCCCTGTACTGAAATAAGTCACTTCTGCTAAATGATTAAAATGTAACTGTTTCCATAAGTTTTACACATAGTTAGCCAGAAGACCACCACAAGTTTGCTGCAAATCTACTACATCTTTGGGACAAAACTAAGTTGCATGTGAAAATATGACCTGGCTGCAAATTTGCAACAACATTGCCAAAGGTTATTCACAACTGTCTGCCAGAAACCTAATATTTTTGTAAGGGAGCATGTCTATATATGGTGTTTCCTCAGATGAGGTTGTCTATGATTTTTCTCCAGATGAAGATGTCTGTATATGGCATTTCTCCAGATGACGATGTCTATATATCACATTTCTCTAGATGAGGATGTCTATATATGATGTTTTTCCAAATGAGGATGTCTATATATGATGTTTCTCCAAATGAGGATGTCTATATATGATGCATATTCCAGATGAGGATGTCTATATATGATGTTTCTCCAGATGAGGATGTCTATATATGATATAGGGGTTTGATAGGATGTTGTTGGATGATGGATGATGTTTTATAGGATGTTGTGGGATGATGGATGGGGTTTGATAGGATGTTGTTGGATGGTGGATGGGGTTTGATAGGGTGTTGTAGGATGGTGAATAAGATTTGATAGGGTGTTGCAGGATGGTGGATAGGGTTTGATATGGTGTTGAGACTTTTCTGCCAAGGGCTTACATTTTCTGTATGTGCTGTGATTCTTTTTAGGTTTCTTTTTAGTTTTTCTCAAACACCAATAATTAACAACAAACCTTCACCCTAACCCTAACCTCTGCCTTAATACCCTAAACTCAATTTGCCTACATTACAACTGTTTAAACCTTACCTTAAATGTCCACGAGGATGAGCAGAAGCATATGGTAATGACAAGTCTGTTTGCATTTCCACATCTCCTGTAGTTTGCGTCCTATTTCTATCCAGCCCTGGTCAAAGGCTGCACACTGTATAGTGATCAGGGTTGTGTTATGGACACCTCCGATGAGGTCACTGTTACTGCGTCAACTAAACATAGTTGTTATTCCCGATGAAAGTGTTTATAATGGTAGGCTTGGCGATGGCAGACTCTGCATGCATACCTGTATTCTGGTTTATGCTACTCAATGTATTATTTTGAATGTGTCCTGTCAACAAAACAGGCAATATGTGTCTACTGATGATCTGTAGTTTTCAACCTGGGTGTATTTCTCTGTGGTCTAGACAGCACTCTTCTCTAGTGCACTTGGTTTGACCACTAGGGGGCCCGGTCAGAGCTAGGGAATATGGCGTGATTGGATTTGTTATGCCTGAATAAGGTGAAAATGCAATGTGGAATTACTACATTACGTTTGACTTGATAATATTGGAATAAATACAGTATGTTTGACTTAAGAAACACAGAAAAATAAGAAAAAAAAGGTTGACTTTAGGTCAGTGTAGATAGGACCAATCAGCCATAACATTATGACCACTGACAGGTGAAGTGAATAACACTGATAATCTTGTTATCATGGCACCTCCATGCTGACCCCTGTCCACTGCCGAAATTACCTACAAAGGGCACCTGAGCATCAGAACTGGACCACGGAGCAATGGAAGAAGGTGGCCCGGTCTGATGAATCACGTTTTCTTTTACATCACGTGGATGGCCTGGTGCGTGAGCCTCGCTTACCTGGAGAACACATGGCATCAGGATGCACTATGGGAAGGAGGCAAGCTGGCAGAGGCAGTTTGATGCTTTGGGTAATGTTCTGCTGGGAAACCTTGGGTCCTGCCATTCATGTGGATGTTACTACGTACCACCTACCTGAGGATTGTTGCAGACCATGTGCACCCTTTAATGGCAACGGTATTCCCTGATGGGATTGGCCTCTTTCAGCAGGATAGAAAGGTTGAAAGCATTCAAATCGGGACAAGAAGTGTTACTTACGTACCAACAGTCAGCCAACACTAATACACAAAAACAAATTATATTAGCAACTACTACCGATCAAAACCATTGCAAAAACTTTCTAGAAGTTACGTTACCCGTTGTATGCATTTTATATAGTTTATTCATTTTCACTGCACTGAATTACTGGTCACAATTTGTTAGCTGGCGGGCAGCTGACGTTTGCTAGCGGTTAGCTGACGTTTTCTAGCTAGCTACAGTTATAAATCAACCAACTTTTGCAGCTCTTAGAATTCAAGTCAACGAGAGAAGCTTGCAATGCAATGCATGTAGTGTTCCTTACCTAGCAAGGTGACTGTTCAAATGCTGGCGTGAGTTCAAATGCTGGAGAGTACTGAAGTCACGTGCAAAAAATCACCCTGGGGGGTCGGTAAGGAATATTTGAAATTCACGCGTGAAAAGGTTAAGCTCCCTCCAAAAATGTTCTATTGGGTTCAGGTCTGGAGACTGGCTAGGCCACTCCAGGACCTTGAGATGCTTCTTACGGAGCCACTCCTTAGTTTCCCTGGCTGTGCGTTTCGGGTCGTTGTCATGCTGGAAGACCCAGCCACAACCCATCTTCAATGCTCTTACTGAGGGAAGGAGGTTGTTGGCCAAGATCTCGCGATACATGTCCCCATCCATCCTCCCCTCAATACGGTGCAGTCGTCCTGTCCCCTTTGCAGAAAAGCATCCCCAAAGAATGTTGTCTCCACCTCCATGCTTCACGGTTGGGATGGTGTTCTTGGGGTTGTACTCATCCTTCTTCTTCCTCCAAACACAGCGAGTGGAGTTTAGACCAAAAAGCTAATTTTTTGTCTCATCAGACCACATGACCTTCTCCCATTCCTCCTCTGGATCATCCAGATGGTCATTGGCAAACTTCAGACGGGCCTGGACATGTGCTGGCTTGAGCAGGGGGACCTTGCATGCGCTGCAGGTTTTTAATCCATGATGGCCTTGTGTGTTACTAATGGTTTTGAGACTGTGGTCCCAGCTCTCTTCAGGTCATTGACCAGGTCCTGCCATGTAGTTCTGGGCTGATCCCTCACCTTCCTCATGATCATTGATGCCCCACGAGGTGAGATCTTGCATGGAGCCCCAGACCGAGGGAGATTGACCATCATCTTGAACTTCTTCCATTTTCTAATAATTGCACCAACAGTTGTTGCCTTCTCACCAAGCTGCTTGCCTATTGTCCTGTAGCCAATCCCAGCCTTGTGCAGGTCTCCAATTTTATCCCTGATGTCCTTGCACAGCTCTCTGGTCTTGGCCATTGTGGAGAGGTTGGAGTCTGTTTGATTGATTGTGTGGACAGGTGTCTTTTATACAGGTAACGAGTTCAAACAGGTGCATCTAATACAGGTAATGAGTGGAGAACAGGAGGGCTTCTTACAGAAAAACAGGTCTGCGAGAGCCGGAATTCTTACTGGTTGATAGCTGATCAAATACTTATGTCATGCACTAAAAAGCAAATGAATTATTTACAAATCATACAATGTGATTTTCTGGATTTTTCTACATGCTTTGTAAGTAGGAAAACCTGCAAAATCGGCAGTGTATCAAATACTTGTTCTCCCCACTGTATTTGTCTTCAATGTTTCAATATTCCAACTGAAGCTGTGTGCAACAGTGTGTTCTCTAGGGGTCATTGGTGAGCTCATTCTTTTCATTGGCTCATTGTTTTCTTTCCGTTTCTGAATTGGTGGTTGTGGACTCAAATACCTGCTAAATGAACGGGCTGCCACTTTGATTCCTTACACTAATTACATGCAGTGCCTAGACTTTTTGGAAAACTGAGGACCTTTGGGTCGGGCTTTATAAAACACAATATCTATTGATTTTAGGCTTGGAGTGTAAGGTAAGAATTTAGCTTGGAAATGGGTGCTACATGGCCAGCCCCGACTTCCAATGCATTTCTGTCACCCATGCGTTTGTGTGTGTGTGTGTGTGTGTGTGAGATTTAATTTTGTGTTTTGACCTAGCCTCTACTGTCAGCAAAACAGTTAAGCTCAGGAAAGTGTCATACTGAGGGGAGAGAATAAGAATTAAAAAATGCCTTTATAGCACCACTATCTAGATTATTTATGTCTGTAAAAGCAAACACAATGCTGAAAACCATTTTGAATCATTTTTAGGGTGGCTAGGCTGGTCTAGACACTGGAAGTCAAGAGTTTTGGTTCCCCAGGTCATTGGCCAGGGCATTTATTCAAGGTTACAAATAGGTTCTGTCAATCCCAAATGAACAAACTTGAAACAAAAGCTCTACTCCCACTCGTAAACATAGTTTTACTCATACATACATCTAATAATATTACAACTCCAGAAGAAGCAGGCTGTGTGTTGGGGTGCCCTCTCCACCTCCTTTCCACCTCCTCTGGACTGCTTCATCTTGTCTCCTCCCAGTCAGTAGGGAGGGGCAGCAGGTGTGGACTGTTGAGATGCTACTGCTTCCTCCAGCCACCAGGTGGTGCCACCGAGCCTGATCATAGCGGCCTTATGATCCACCTGGACCGGTCAGTACCACCGTAATCCCCAACATCTAGCATTGTCCGTATGACCCATTTAAACCGGTCAGTACCACCATAACCCCCCAACACCTAATACTGTCTGTATTACCCATCTGGACCGGTCAGTGCCACACCATAACACCCCAAGACCTAGTACTGTCTGTATGACTCAGCTGGACCGGTCAATACAAGGCCATGACACCCCAACACCTGTTACTGTCTGTATGAACCATCTGTACTGGTCAGAACCACATAACCCCCAAACAACTAGTACTGTCTGTATGACCCATCTTTACCGGTCAGTACCACTCCCCTCTTCTCCAGGCCTGTTTCTCTGCTTCTGTTGCACACCTGTCCACACCTGTCTACTGTAGTACCAGCCTGAGGAAACACACCTGTCTACTGTAGAACCAGCCTCTGTCACACCTGTCTACTGTAGAACCAGCCTGAGGAAACATACCTGTCTACTGTAGAACCAGCCTCTGTCACACCTGTCTACTGTAGAACCAGCCTCTGTCACACCTGTCTACTGTAGAACCAGCCTGAGGAAACATACCTGTCTACAGTAGAACCAGCCTCTGTCACACCTGTCTACTGTAGAACCAGCCTGAGGAAACACACCTGTCTACTGTAGAACCAGCCTCTGCCACACCTGTCTACTGTTGAACCAGCCTGAGGAAACATACCTGTCTACAGTAGAACCAGCCTCTGTCACACCTGTCTACTGTAGAACCAGCCTCTGTCACACCTGTCTACTGTAGAACTAGCCTGAGGAAACACACCTGTCTAATGTAGAACCAGCATGAGGAAACACACATGTCTACTGTAGAACCAGCATGAGGAAACACACCTGTCTACTGTAGAACCAGCCTGAGGAAACACACCTGTCTACTGTAGAACCAGCCTCTGCCACACCTGTCTACTGTAGAACCAGCCTGAGGAAACACACCTGTCTACAGTAGAACCAGCCTGAGGAAACACACCTGTCTACTGTAGAACCAGCCTCTGTCACACCTGTCTACTGTAGAACCAGCCTGAGGAAACATACCTGTCTACAGTAGAACCAGCCTCTGTCACACCTGTCTACTGTAGAACCAGCCTCTGTCACACCTGTCTACTGTAGAACTAGCCTGAGGAAACACACCTGTCTAATGTAGAACCAGCATGAGGAAACACACCTGTCTACTGTAGAACCAGCCTGAGGAAACACACCTGTCTACTGTAGAACCAGCCTGAGGAAACACACCTGTCTACTGTAGAACCAGCCTGAGGAAACACACCTGTCTACTGTAGAACCAGCCTCTGTCACACCTGTCTACTGTAGAACCAGCATGAGGAAACACACCTGTCTACTGTAGAACCAGCCTGACGAAACACACCTGTCTACTGTAGAACCAGCCTGAGGAAACACACCTGTCTAATGTAGAACCAGCCTGAGGAAACACACCTGTCTACTGTAGAACCAGCCTGAGGAAACACACCTGTCTACTGTAGAACCAGCCTGAGGAAACACACCTGTCTAATGTAGAACCAGCATGAGGAAACACACTTGTCTACTGTAGAACCAGCATGAGGAAACACACCTGTCTACTGTAGAACCAGCATGAGGAAACACACCTGTCTACTGTAGAACCAGGCTGAGGAAACACACCTGTCTACTGTAGAACCAGCCTGAGGAAACACACCTGTCTTCTGTAGAACCAGCCTGAGGAAACACACCTGTCTACTGTAGAACCAGCCTGAGGAAACACACCTGTCTACTGTAGAACCAGCCTGAGGAAACACACCTGTCTACTGTAGAACCAGCCTGAGGAAACACACCTTTCTACTGTAGAACCAGCCTGAGGAAACACACCTGTCTAATGTAGAACCAGCCTGAGGAAACACACCTGTCTACTGTAGAACCAGCCTGAGGAAACACACCTGTCTACTGTAGAACCAGCTTGAGGAAACACACCTGTCTACTGTAGAACCAGCATGAGGAAACACACCTGTCTACTGTAGAACCAGCATGAGGAAACATACCTGTCTACTGTAGAACCAGCCTGAGGAAACACACCTGTCTAATGTAGAACCAGCATGAGGAAACACACTTGTCTACTGTAGAACCAGCATGAGGAAACACACTTGTCTACTGTAGAACCAGCATGAGGAAACACACCTGTCTACTGTAGAACCAGCCTGAGGAAACACACCTGTCTACTGTAGAACCAGCCTGAGGAAACACACCTGTCTACTGTAGAACCAGCCTGAGGAAACACACCTGTGTACTGTAGAACCAGCCTGAGGAAACACACCTGTCTACTGTAGAACCAGCCTGAGGAAACACACCTGTCTACTGTAGAACCAGCCTGAGGAAACACACCTGTCTACTGTAGAACCAGCCTGAGGAAACACACCTGTCTACTGTAGAACCAGCCTGAGGAAACACACCTTTCTACTGTAGAACCAGCCTGAGGAAACACACCTGTCTAATGTAGAACCAGCCTGAGGAAACACACTTGTCTACTGTAGAACCAGCCTGAGGAAACACACCTGTCTAATGTAGAACCAGCCTGAGGAAACACACCTGTCTACTGTAGAACCAGCATGAGGAAACACACCTGTCTACTGTAGAACCAGCATGAGGAAACACACCTGTCTACTTTAGAACCAGCCTGAGGAAACACACCTGTCTACTGTAGAACCAGCATGAGGAAACATACCTGTCTACTGTAGAACCAGCCTGAGGAAACACACCTGTCTAATGTAGAACCAGCATGAGGAAACACACTTGTCTACTGTAGAACCAGCATGAGGAAACACACCTGTCTACTGTAGAACCAGCATGAGGAAACACACCTGTCTACTGTAGAACCAGCCTGAGGAAACACACCTGTCTACTGTAGAACCAGCCTGAGGAAACACACCTGTCTACTGTAGAACCAGCCTGAGGAAACACACCTTTCTACTGTAGAACCAGCCTGAGGAAACACACCTGTCTAATGTAGAACCAGCCTGAGGAAACACACTTGTCTACTGTAGAACCAGCCTGAGGAAACACACCTGTCTAATGTAGAACCAGCCTGAGGAAACACACCTGTCTACTGTAGAACCAGCATGAGGAAACACACCTGTCTACTGTAGAACCAGCATGAGGAAACACACCTGTCTACTTTAGAACCAGCCTGAGGAAACACACCTGTCTACTGTAGAACCAGCATGAGGAAACATACCTGTCTACTGTAGAACCAGCCTGAGGAAACACACCTGTCTAATGTAGAACCAGCATGAGGAAACACACTTGTCTACTGTAGAACCAGCATGAGGAAACACACCTGTCTACTGTAGAACCAGCATGAGGAAACACACCTGTCTACTGTAGAACCAGGCTGAGGAAACACACCTGTCTACTGTAGAACCAGCCTGAGGAAACACACCTGTCTACTGTAGAACCAGCCTGAGGAAACACACCTGTCTACTGTAGAACCAGCCTGAGGAAACACACCTGTCTAATGTAGAACCAGCCTGAGGAAACACACCTGTCTACTGTAGAACCAGCATGAGGAAACACACTTGTCTACTGTAGAACCAGCCTGAGGAAACACACCTGTCTACTGTAGAACCAGCCTGAGGAAACACACCTGTCTACTGTAGAACCAGCCTGAGGAAACACACCTGTCTACTGTAGAACCAGCCTGAGGAAACACACCTGTCTACTGTAGAACCAGCCTGAGGAAACACACCTGTCTACTGTAGAACCAGCCTGAGGAAACACACCTGTCTAATGTAGAACCAGCCTGAGGAAACACACCTGTCTACTGTAGAACCAGCATGAGGAAACACACTTGTCTACTGTAGAACCAGCCTGAGGAAACACACCTGTCTACTGTAGAACCAGCCTGAGGAAACACACCTGTCTACTGTAGAACCAGCCTGAGGAAACACACCTGTCTACTGTAGAACCAGCCTGAGGAAACACACCTGTCTACTGTAGAACCAGCCTGAGGAAACACACCTGTCTAATGTAGAACCAGCCTGAGGAAACACACCTGTCTACTGTAGAACCAGCCTGAGGAAACACACCTGTCTACTGTAGAACCAGCATGAGGAAACACACCTGTCTACTGTAGAACCAGCCTGAGGAAACACACCTGTCTACCGTAGAACCAGCCTGATGAAAGTGATATGGAGCAATATGGAGGGATAGAGGAATAGAGTGAGGAAGTGATGAAAGAGCGAAAGGGTTTGGGATATATGGTGGGGCCATAGAGGGACCGAGATTGATAGACAAATGTAGATTATATGATATAATATAATATGAGATCATTTATAAATATATTAGCTCTGTCAAATGTTTTTACTCAATTCATTCAGATGAATCGAGTTCCAGAATTCATCTGGAATGGGGATAATCACTAAATATATTGTATCGGCACAAAAATATTGTAAGGATTCAACACACAGACACACACACACGTACACCGACGGTTACAGATACAACATAGTAACGCCAACAGAAATCTATAGTCGAATGTAGATCATGTTTCACACTCCCTGGAAATGCCATTGATTGCGGGAAAAATTGAAAAGTTGAAAAGAAATAGGTTTGAGACATTTCTGATGTTGATTATGGTGTGTCATAGAGCATTAACATTCACAGCAGTGTCACTCCACATGATGAAGCAGAAGCAGAGGTGGTTACCAAAGGTGGCCTATGTGCTCATCCTGGCAAAATAGACATCTAGAAAAAACTGTGCAAAACTAGAAAAAACTGTGCCTCTGTTGTAAGGATTAATACATCTAAAAAACTGTCCTGCTGTTGTCAGGATGAATACATAAAAAAAACTGTGCTGCTGTTGTAAGTATAAATACATCTACAAAACTGTTCCTTTGTTGTAAGTATAAATACATCTAAAAAAACTGTTCCTCTGTTGTAAGTATAAATACATCTACAAAACTGTTCCTTTGTTGTAAGTATAAATACATCTAAAAAAACTGTTCCTCTGTTGTAAGTATAAATACATCTACAAAACTGTTCCTTTGTTGTAAGTATAAATACATCTAAAAAAACTGTTCCTCTGTTGTAAGTATAAATACATCTACAAAACTGTTCCTTTGTTGTAAGTATAAATACATCTAAAAAAACTGTTCCTCTGTTGTAAGTATAAATACATCTACAAAACTGTTCCTTTGTTGTAAGTATAAATACATCTAAAAAAACTGTTCCTCTGTTGTAAGTATAAATACATCTAAAAAACTATTCCTCTGTTGTAAGGATTATTACATCTAAAAACCTGTGCTGCTGTTGTATGAATTAGTACATCTAAAAACCTGTGCTGCTGTTGTAAGGATTAATACATCTAAAAAACTGTGCTGTTGTAAAGATTAATACATCTAAAAAATGAATTCTCCTGAGACACCAAGGGGCATTAATTAACCTTTTGTTAATTATTCCTTGATATGTGTCATATTATGAAGACATACAGCCCAACAGGCTGATATCAGTAATATTATTAACACCTGCAAATGAACAGGGTGATATCAGTAATTTTAAAATACCCACAGTGGAACAAGCTGATATCATTACTGTAATATTATACTGAACAGGGTGATATCAGCAATATCACAAACACTTTCAACTGAACAGTGTTATATCAGCGATATCACAAACACAACTGACCAGGGTGATATCAGCAATTTCACAAACACTTTCAACTGAATGGGGTGATATCAGCAATATCACAAACACTTTCAACTGAATAGGGTGGTATCAGCAATATCACAAACACAAATGAACAGGGTGATATCAGCAATATCACAAACACTTTCAACTGAACAGGGTGATATCAGCAATATCACAAACACAACTGAACAAAGTGTTATCAGCAATATCGCAAACACAACTGAACAGGGTGATATCAACCATACCACAAACACTTTCAACTAAACAGGGTGATATCAGCAATTTCAAAAACACTTTCTACTGAACAGGGTGATATCAGCAATATCACAAACACTTTCTACTGAACAGGGTGTTATCAGTAATATTATAAGGACCTATAGCTGAACTGGCTGATCATTTAAACAATGGTGGGGTCCTTGGCCATTGGTTTTACATAATTTGGGGGTCCTTGTCGTTAAAACGTTTGAAAACTCCTGAGGTATGCAGTGTGTGTGTGTGTGTGTGTGTGTGTGTGTGAATGCTTGTCTGTACATGAGTAGTGCCAGCTGGTTCATTATTCCTACTGTTCACTTTTTTTCTCAGGAGCTTTACACACACACACACACAATTGCACATCTACCCTCATGGGGACCAGAAAATAGAAATTGCATGCTCCCTTGCCCTAATATTAACCCTAAACCTAACCCTTACCCTAACCCTAATCTAACCCTAAACCTAACCCTAACCTTAACCTCAATAAAGTAACATTTATGTCTAAACTTTACCTAGATGTAATGCCTAACCTTAACCCTAAACTTAACCAACAACGCCTGGACCTTAAAGAAACCCCAATTCTAACTATAAAATAAATTGTAAGTTTGACCCTAAAATTGACCCGGAAATTGACTTTTGCTGGTTTTACTATACTCATTGGGACATTTGGTCCCCATGAGTTCAGTAAGACCTAACCCACACACACACACACGGCATTGACCTATTCCAGATGTTCATACAAGTGAGCCCTCCCATATCAATGAGGACACACACGCACAGAACACTTCATCACCAACACACACTCACACGGACAAACGTAACATTTGGAGGCAAATGGAAATAGTCTGTCCTTGCTCAGAGAGACCTGACTGTGAGCCTGGGTGTGCTAATCTGGTTATGCTGATATGGGTGTGCTGTTCTAGGTGTGCTGATCTGAGTGTGCTCATTTTGGTGTGCTTGTCTGGGTGTGCTGTTCTGGGTGTGCTGATCTGAGTGTGCTCATCTGGGTGTGCTGATCTGAGTGTGCTCATTTGGGTGTGCTCATCTGGGTGTGCTGTTCTGGGTTTGCTGATCTGAGTGTGCTCATCTGGGTGTGCTGATCTGAGTGTGCTCATCTGGGTGTGCTCATCTGGGTGTGCTCATCTGGGTGGACTCATCTGGGTGTGCTGATCTGGTTGTGCTGATCTGTAAATTTACAAGAAAATATGTATACATTTTCAGCCCTCTTCTATTTGCACTTAGATACTAATTGCATTTCGTTGTACTGTACTAGTACTGTTCTAGTACTGTTCAATCACAGTAAAGCAAAATCTAATTTAATCTAAACTAAAAGAAACAATTTTCCCACAGCAGATGTATCCTATTGAGTCAGGTCACACAACAGATATATCCTACAGAGTCAGGTCACACAACAGATATATTCTACTGAGTCAGGTCACACACCAGATATGTCCTACTGAGTCAGGTCACACAACATATATGTCCTACAGAGTCAGGTTACACAACATATTTGTCCTACAGAGTCAGGTCACACAACAGATATATCCTACTGAGTCAGGTCACACAACAGATATATCCTAATGAGTCAGGTCACACAGCAGATATATCCTACTGAGTCAGGTCACACAGGAGATGTATCCTACTGAGTCAGGTCACACAGCAGATTTATCCTACTGAGTCAGGTCACACAGGAGATGTATCCTAATGAGTCAAGTCACACAGTAGATGTATCCTACTGAGTCAGGTCACACAGGAGATGTATCCTACGGAGTCAGGTCACACAGGAGATGTATCCTACTGAGTCAAGTCACACAGCAGATGTATCCTACTGAGTCAGGCCATTAGGAATCCATGGTAGTTCACATTGCTCATACATTGATCCACTGCCAGACTTGTCCTGAACCAGACTGTGGCTGTGGTTTCTCATAATCTTGAATCTGTCAAATGAAAGGATCAGTAACTCTAATCTGTCAGATGGAAGGATACATTTCTCTAATCTGTCAGTGGAAAGGATCAGTATCTCTAATCTGTTAGATGAAAGGATCAGTACCTCTAATCTGTTTGATTAAAGTATCAGAATCTTGAATCTGTCAGATGAAAGGATCAGTACCTCTAATCTGTTAGATTAAAGTGTCTGTATTTCTTATCTGTTAAATTAAAGGGTTTGTATCTCTTATTTATTAGATTATAGAGTCAGCATCTATAATCTGTTAGATTAAAGGTTCAGTATCTCTAATCTGTTAGAGGGATTAATCAGTATTTGTAATTGATTAGTGGTTGGAATCAGTATATCTAATCTGTTACAACAATGGATCAGAAGCTGTAGCCTGCATGGGTTGGGTTATAAAATACATTTAGAATTTATAAAATAATCTACACACAATACACATAATAGCAAAGCAGAAGCATGCAGACATGAGAATTAAGTCTAGAATGAAATGTAGAGAAAGTGAAGGGGTCTGAAAGGACTATATTGTATATCTGAGTCGGATCCTGCTGTAACTTTAGATTAGGTGGTTTATACTGTGGTTGAAATGCCTTCCTGTGTATTTTGTGGAGTGCTTTATATAACATTATTCACAAATGCATAGCAGTGTCAAGAGATCTGTAAAAAAAAAAATATATATATATATGTATGTATATCTATAATTTAGAATATTTTCAGATCCATTACATGTGTTTTGAACACCCTTATTCTCTACATATCTCTTCCTCTACTATATCTCTCTCTTTATTGTCTCTACATATCTCTTCCTCTACTATATCTCTCTCTTTATTGTCTCTACATATCTCTTCCTCTACTATATCTCTCTCTTTATTGTCTCTACATATCTCTTCCTCTACTATATCTCTCTCTTTATTGTCTCTACATATCTCTTCCTCTACTATATCTCTCTCTTTATTGTCTCTACATATCTCTTCCTCTACTATATCTCTCTCTTTATTGTCTCTACATATCTCTTCCTTTACTATATCTCTCTCTTTATTGCTTTCTCTCTTCTGCTTGTTTTCTCTCCCTCTTTTTTCTCTCCACCATCCCTGACTCAGTTTCTTACTCATTTTAATGTTCTTGTCCTGTCTGGTTGTTCTACTGTCTGTCTCTATATAAATAGTGATGAAGACATGTTTTAATGTTATGCTCCTGCTTGTTCTACCTGTCAACCAATCTCTGTATCCAAGCCGTGCCCTCTGAGTCTGTACGTTCTCATAGTTATTTTCAGGTTTCCATCAATTACAGTCATCATACAATCAGCCACCATGTACAATCTAAAAACAAAAGGTTGTTGGAGTATTCTTTGAACTTGAAACTCAACATTCTTCAAGGAAAAATGTCACTGGGTATTGTAAATAACTATTTATACTTATTACTATCTGAGCAACCTACTCTGCCTTCTCAAAAGTACCTAAAATGGTTCTTTAAATGGTTCTTAGAGGGACCATTTAACAGGGAATTATTTGAAGAGCGCCTGAATGACCTTCCAATAACATTTTCTTTTTAGAGTGTTCTGATTGTTTAGAGCCAAATAGAATTGGAGTTGACTGATTTGCTTTTGCTTTGAAATGGTTTGGTTAGACCAGATTGTCTGATTGCTGTCCTGTAGCTTTGTTTGGCTGGTAGTCGTTAGTGAAGTTAGCCTGAGGACCAGGTGGCTGTGGGGGGTATGTGATCTGTCTTTGATCTGTCTGTCCTTCTCTTTCCTAATATTCTCAATGTATTCTGTGAACATCACAAGGGTGAGATAAGCAAACAGTGTGAAAGCCACTCACAGCCCCTTAAACCAGTGCTAAGAGTTCATAAATCCTAACCTACAGTTTATGTGTGTATTATTTTGGGATGCAGTAATGTGTACGTTTCATTTTCTACTGATTAGATAGAAGGCGTATTCCCACAATTCTAATGGCCTTTATTCATGATTGCTTGAGCTGCTGTCTGACCATTATTCTCTTTTTTTTAAACAGTTAACATACAGAGCAAAACTGGGAGACCTTTCCCCAATATGTGATATTTGTTTTAGCAAAATGCCCTCTCAAAACATTAAAAGACAGATAATCAAGTACCTGCATCAAAACATACAATTTGTTATCTGATAAAAATAATAATAATTCACAATAAAAACTGTAAATCCTTTGTAATCCACTTTAAGCTACTCCCCCACCACACATCTGAACTTCTCTTTCATTCTCCATTCCTGCGAATAGTGCTCATAGGCAACATCTTATGTAAATTACCCAATTTGTGTTGTAGGCCTAGAGAAGAGATATCCCTGTTGAACAGTCTTGGTTTGTACAAACCCGATTCCAAAAAAGTTGGGACACTGTACATTTGTAAATAAAAACAGAATGCAATGATGTGGAAGTTTCAAATTTCAATATTTTATTCAGAATACAACATAGATGACATATCAAATGTTTAAACTGAGAAAATGTATCACTTTAAGGGGAAAAATAAGTCGATTTTATATTTCATGGCATCAATACATCTCAGTTGAGTTGAGACAAGGCCATGTTCACCACTGTGTGGCATACCCTCCTCTTTTTATAACAGACTGCAAACGTCTGGGGACTGAGGAGACTTTATGAATAGTTTATGAATAGGAATGTTGTCCCATTCTTGTCTGATACAGGCTTGTAGTTGCTCAACTGTCTTAGGTCTTCTTTGTCGCAATCGTCTGACCACAGAACACTTTTCCACTTTGCCACAGTCCATTTTAAATGATCCTTGGCCCAGAGAAAATGCCTGCGCTTCTGGTTCCTGTTTAGATACAGCTTTTTTTTTGACCTATGGAGTTTTAGCCGGCAACATTCCTGTATGTGATGCAGTGCCGTCTGAGGGCCCGAAGATAACGGGCATCCAGTATGGTTTTCCGGCCTTGGCCCTTACACACAGAGATTTGTCCAGATTCTTTGAATCTTTGGATTATATTATGCACTGTAGATGATGATAACTTCAAACTCTTTGCAATTTTTCTCTGAGAAACTCTTTCTGATATTGCTCCACTATTTTTCGCCGCAGCATTGGGGGAATTGGTGATCCTCTGCCCATCTTGACTTCTGAGAGACACTGCCACTCTGAGAGGCTCTTTTTATACCCAATCATGTTGCCAATTGACATAATAAGTTGCAAATTGGTCCTCCAGCTGTTCCTTATCTGTACATTAAACTTTTCCGGCCTCTTATTGCTACCTGTCCCAACTTTTTTGGAATGTGTAGCTCTCATGAAATCCAAAATGAGCCAATATTTTGCATGACATTACAAAATGTCTCAATTTCAACATTCAATATGTTATCTATATTCTATTGTGAATTAAATATAAGTTTATGAGATTTGTAAATTATTCCATTCCTTTTTTACTCACAATTTGTACAGTGTCCCAACTTTTTTGGAATCAAGTTTGTACCTTTATTATGCATTTTTACCTTTTAAAAGGTTATATTGTCTTATTTCCTGTTTTTCAAAAGGAGTCTGGAGTTCCTACCGCGCAGATCAGTGGAGAAAAAAAACTGTAAATGGAAAGCACGTAGCGTGTAAGGTTTAATGTATTAGCAACCCCCAAAGAGACACAAGGTTAGCATTTGTTGTAATATTAACAGGTGGATTGTGTTTTAAATTAGTTCTGAAGTGTAAGTCTTCCTAATCGTTCCTTTAATTGAGCTAGCATTCCGCTATGATAATGCTCTGAGACTTTATGAGGCTGTAGCTAACATGTTAGTTGTTAGCTTCCGCCTAAGTTCAAGTGTCAGACCATCTTTCAGCAGGATATGCTACATCTTATGTAAGAAAATATGGCGATTGCTGATTGAAAGAAAAATTGCAAGTAAGTTTTATATATGTGTAGAAATGGTTCACATTTAAGGTATTTCAATTTTGTGTTTGACATTTTTGATTTCCCTTGACGTTTCACATTTTCTGTTTAGTACAGTTTTGCAAAAAAAAAAAAGGCTAACTTTTGTATTGCATGTGAAAGCAACATTTTGCCCCCAAAAAAACAAAAACAAAATACAAAATCTACTGTAACACTGTCTCATTAAATGTTTGTGGCAGGCCAGCAATCTGGAGGCCACATACTGACAGCCTGACAAATGTTTTCACTACCAGCCTGTACCTTCCTGTTGTCATTCTATTGAATATTATGACCCAGAACATGTGCTCATTTACAGCAACAACCTGGGAGCAATTCAGGTTAACAGCCTTTCTCAGGGACAGAACAACATCCTTTTTCTCCTTGCTGGCTCAGTGTTTAATCTAGCGACCTTTTGGTTACAAGTGGGATGCTACAGCCGCTGCTCTGACTGCATATATTTGTCCCAGCATGCTACTAGGGGATGGGGGCGTTTCTGTTAAAGCAACCCGACTTTCACTGGTCTCCCTCACAACAACATCTGGCTTTTACGGCAGACTAGAGGACGCAGAGTGAGGCCAGTTTCTCTGGATGACACAGCACTGTTCTGTGTGTCGTTAGCGAGACCAGCTGTCTCACATCAGTTGCCACCAGGTCAGTGAGGAGGTCATGTCTGGCTGTGGACGCGTCCTTATGTGAACGCCTTGTGTAAAATACAGAACAGATCGTGGTTCAAGGATATGGCAAGTGATATGTTGTGTTGTACTCACTCAAGTAAAACAAATTAATTTCCTTCACCGATATCCGAAACCAGAACAGTGTTTCCCTGCAGTCTGAGACCAGTCCAGAACAGTGTTTCCCTGCAGGTCTGAGACCAGTCCAGAACAGTGTTTCCCTGCAGGTCTGAGACCAGTCCAGAACAGTGTTTCCCTGGAGTCTGAGACCAGTCCAGAACAGTGTTTTCCTGCAGGTCTGAGACCAGTCCAGAACAGTGTTTCCCTGCAGTTTGAGACCAGTCCAGAACAGTGTTTCCCTGCAGTCTGAGACCAGTCTAGAACAGTGAGTTTCCCTGCAGGTCTGTGTGTTTGTGTGTATGTGTGTGTGTTTATGTGTGTTTAATATTTGAATTTTTATGCATATAACCTCTGTCATATTTGTATTCCACATGAATGTCAATTTGATTTCTGGATACAAATAAAGTATTTAGTGCGTGCATGCATGCGTGTGTGTGTGTGTGTGTGTGTGTGTGTGTGTGTGTGGTAGATCCAACCATTGAACTCTCTTGTCAGCCTGGGTCACCCTGCCAGTAAACTCCCCTCTAATTGGAGGATGTCAACAGTAAACTGAAAGATTGGAGGATTTTAACAGGTCAAAGATCAAGCCTCTGCCAGCTGGCTGGCTGCCTTGGAAAGCGAGAGCTGTCTCCTTGGAGATGAGCGAAGAGCTGTCACTCATCATCATCTGGAAGAGAAAGATACACTTTCATTTTCACATGCATTAGTTTGTTCATCTATCTGTTCCTCTTATCCATCCATCCATCCATCCTTCTCTCCATCCATCTCTGATACTAGTAGTGGTTGAAGACTGTAAAGTAGTTTGGGATATGTTACTGTTTAGACGCCCATAGCTTCAAATATTTTCACGCTTCCTTTGGAGTTTTGGCAACATTTATATTTCACCAACTTTTTTATTGGAGTGATGGCCCCCCTCACTAAGATATCTATTCAATGGAATATTTCAAGAAATCTCACTCCAAATGCCCACTGAAGGCACAATTAGTGTGGTCTTCACTGATTTTACTTCACTAACACATATTTATTATTTACGTAAAGGACTGTGACAGGAGCTACTTTGGAAAACCATCTCTCAGTATTTCATATCTGTTCATATCCTCTGAAGCAAGTTTAATGTCTGCTTGCAGTAATGATGATTTGCAAAATGTTTTCTTGACAGAAGCTGGTTCACTGCAAACATGGCATACACCCCCATTATTTTGATTGGGCTTTAATTGGCCATCCTCATGCAATGTTGCAATTAAGACAATAATCAAGCCAGCACCTTTTGAAGCTCAAATTCAAGGCATTTGATTGGATTGACGTGAGGCACCACTGATTTACACTGGTGTCATAGCTGTCTCAAACACATTTTATCAGGTTCAAAGTGACAACAACACTCTTTACTGAGCTAAAATAGCTAACTATGTAGTTACGATAGCTATGGCAATTCTTGGGTTATATTGTTACAAATCTCAAAATAAAAAGAAATTTGGACCAAACTCAGTTCTGATTGTGATGGTGATAGGTGAGGTTTTGGCATTCTATTTTAGGTAGTAAGGGATAACTGTTTAGCCCCTCTCAAAACTGAAACATAAGTGGTTTTCTGCTGTGCGTGTGTCCATCATGGCACTGTATTCTTTATGCAGTGTCCTCCTTTAGAGAAGGGTCCATATTGCTTTGCTCAGGCTAATGAACTACATAGAGAAAATGCTAAAGTTGAATTTAACCCCGAAAAATATGCATTTCTCCAACTTCCAAAAATAGATAAATAAAACTGAATCAGTTCGGATATTATCTTTGCATGTTAGAGTATACTGGAGATGATGAAGATGATGATGGTGACAACAGTGAGGATTCTAGTAGTTCTTCATCGGAACAAAACATGTTCATCTGATAGGGAGACCAAGAGGTGAAGAGAAACTTTGAGAAAAAGATGTAGAGAGGGAGAGAGAGAAAGATAGTGTGTGTGAGAGAGTGAGAGAGAGAGAAAGAGAGAGAGAGAGAGAGAGAGAGAGCGCTCCTTAGGGGAAATGTATCACTATTTAATTAGTTCCAGTGTCTGATTACACTGCAAACTCCAACACACTCTTTCTCTCTATCACACACACACACAGACACACACACACACACACACACACACACACACAAACACACTCTGTCTCACACACTTTAATTTGAGATTCGGTGGATAATGTCACTGTACGTTTACTGATATTTGCAAGGATTCTAAACTTGAACAGTTTTACTGAGACAAGCTTTAGATAATGTGATAAACATGTTACAGGGGCGTGCACACACACACACACACACACTCTCACACACAACCTAATCTAAATATGGTACATATTAATAGGATTATGGGTGTAACGGTATGTTTAACTACGGAGCATATTGGAGTTTCAGGGTCACAGTTTGGTGCGGTTTCTCGGTACAGCGCAAATAATGTATTGTCACCAGTTACTGAAGATCAGTGTTTCGTTTAGTTGGCAAAAGATGCAACACTAATCCAGAAAGAACATATAAATGATGATATAAAATAAAGCAATATGTTAACATGGCACAACCATTGTTTTGAAATTATATAGTGTGGGGACTTGAGATTAGATTGCTGTTAAGGCCTGCTGGAAGGCAAATGGCAGACTAATTTGTGTTTCTTTTTGTTTCTGTGTTGCTCCGGGGATATTGATACTGGGATAAAATCGGTGTAGATGTGTCAGCCTTTACATCAGACTGGCACATCCGGGAATTCTGGCTCGCAACACCCCCCCCCCCCTTTATCGGGGGAAAACAAACAACCCACGCCTTAGACATTCATGTAAAATAGATGTACAAGACAACATTAATAGAGAACCTCCAGAATTAAAGAAGTTCATATAGGACCCAAAATACATTATGTCAAGTCAATACACGTTCACCATGCCTGCCATAGAACGCACAAGATACATAGAAAATATGAATTTGGTCCATCTTTAAGCATGGCCATTCCGTGTCCCAGCATCAGACTGGTGCAATAACCCCACTGTGTGTCCGGACATCCATTCCTACCGTATTGAGTCTCCAGGTAAACAAATCACCTGTGAAATAATGTACTTTTCATTCCTGCTCTACAAATAATACGCGAGCTAGCAATAATAACATGCTCTGATCACTGACCTAGCTAGCTATGTCTGACCTTTCTTGAAACCAAAAGGGTCTGTCTATGGTGGGGGAGAATGGAGGGTACGTTATCTGGATGTCTGTAATTGATTTGGAACCCTGTAATCACAATATACTAAAGTTAGCTAAGTTTAGCATTTACATGTTAGCCTTACATAGCGATTGGCTTTTAGTAACCTAAACACAGGGATAGTATTTCCACAAGCATAAGTGTGTGGAGATGCAGGGTCCCATAGCTTCCCGGTGTGTTCTTCCCTTCGTTCGGCTTGTACCCATAAAGCCCTTCTATCAGGATCTTTTAAGACATGTTTTATTGTTGATGCAACCAACTTCACAGCGATTCTTCGGCATAACAAGCGTCATTAATTTAAGGCGTTCCGGTTTGTCTTGTTTACACTGCTGTAGTTTCTTTGGGATGGGATTTATTTTCATCCAATAAAGGGGCGTGGAGATGAGAGCCTACTCTGGATGACGTGTTACCTGTTTGAGGTGTTAGCAGCTGCTGAGGTTATTTGTCAAGCAGTGGCGACATGCAGTTAATGTTTTACCAGCACTCTGTCCATCACCATTGCAATCTAATGGAAAGCCAAAATGCTGCCGAACTGGAAATTTAAATGAAACTGGAGTTTTCTACAATGTTGGTTAACCGATGCCACCACTATCTGTTCCTCCTCGAGTTTGGCTCACAAAACAACAGTTGGAAAATTACTATTATTATATGTTTGAGAGATAGGGCTCTCGTTGAAACAGAAGAGCCCTCAATTTTTTTCAGCTCAATCAGATTTATTCAAGAGCTATTGCACACAGAGCTGAGAGCTAGCTGTTTCTTTTAATTTAGTTTTTATTAATTTGGGGTTCAGGTGTGTCCAGTAAAGACCCTCCATGCCGTATAGAATATGTAACAACCCCAGGCTCGCCGCCAGGATGAAGTTACTGAGGGGGCAGTTAAAAATGGCGAGGGGGCAAATCTTTTCTTTGGCTATTTCTCTATAGGGTATTTAAAACCAAAACTGGAGGGGCAGAAACTTGCCCCCTCGTGGCCCCGGCCCTGAACAGCCCTGAATACATTTACATTTGGTTTAATCTAATAAGATCCATAATTAGATTGATCGTTTAGATGTTCCATATTTAAGTAGATGTGTTTAGGAGGACATCTGAATAGGATACATATTGATAGATTGTGTCTGATGCGTGATTGTTTCATGTATCATTTTCATATGTGTCATATTCTGACGTATCATCTTTAGATGTGCTACTAAATACATCTATCTAAATATGATACATTCTGAATATGTTGCAGCCAATGATGGCATAAGTGAATATCATACATGTGTAATAATCAATGTCATTGCTAGACTCAATGTCATTACTATCCAAATGCCGTCAGTTTACACAAAGGTTGTCCTAGGAGTCAAACCCCCTGCCTGGTGTCTTCGTTCTGTCAGAGGAAGGGCTGGTGAAACCAGATGTGCTTCTTTGCAGTGTAGAGCACAGTGCCTGCTTCCCTATTCTGAACCAGTCATGTTTTGTTCATGTAGGTCTGGACAGACAGAACGGCTGCAAACAAGAACAACCAATAGAATACATTTCACAAAGACACACACAGACACAAACACGCACGCACGCACACACACACTCGCACGCTCGCAGAGCTCCTGAACAAACATGCACTCTCATGGCATGCATATCCATGACTCAACTGTCAGTCAGAACTAATCAATATCCGCTAGGGCAATGAGATCTGTGATGACCGACGTCAATAGTCATCATCGGCTGTGGCGTGACGAGGATGGATTTGTTATGGCTGCTTGACCCTCATCACCTGCTGCTGTAATAGCTTAGCTAAACTTAGACCACGAACACACAAACACACACACACACGCGCGCGCACCTTTTGTCGGGTACCAACGTGTTTCCATAGTAACAGGGTTAAAGGTGACAACGGATGCTGAGACGCTAGATCCAAGGCAACACAGGGCTCAGTATCAGTAGCGAAATGCCTATTTTTTCGGTTAGACTGACTTTTGTGTGAGGAAGCGAGCTTGTCCCACTGAATGAGCGTTCACATTATCAATTGCAGTGTGTTCATCAGATCAAAACCACCTCCATGTTTTTGAAGTACCATAGACACAGGTACCAGTTGTATGTTTTTATTCAGTACCACAGGCACAGGTACCAGTTGGATGTTTTTATTCAGTACCACAGACACAGGTAAAAAGTTGGATGTTTTATACAGTACCACAGACCCAGGTACCAGTAGTATGTTTCTATACAGTACCACAGACCCAGGTACCAGTAGTATGTTTCTATACAGCACCACACACCCAGGTACCAGTTGTATGTTTCTATACAGTACCACACATCCAGGTACCAGTTGTATGCTTTTATACAGTACCACACACCCAGGTACCAGTTGTAGATCTTTATACAGTACCACACACCCAGGTACCAGTTTAATGTTTTTTTACAGTACCACACACCCAGGTACCAGTTGTATGCTTTTATACAGTACCACACACCCAGGTGCCAGTTATATGTTTTTATACAGTACCACAGGCACAGGTACCAGTTGGATGTTTTTATTCAGTACCACAGACACAGATACCACTTGGATGTTTTTATTCAGTACCACAGACACAGGTACCAGTTGGATGTTTTATACAGTACCACAGACCCAGGTACCAGTTGTATGTTTTATTCGGTAACACAGACCCAGGTACCAGTTGTATGTTTCTATACAGTACCACACACCCAGGTACCAGTTGTATGTTTTTATACAGTACCACACACCCAGGTACCAGTTGTATGTTTCTATACAGTACCACAGACCCAGGTACCAGTTGTATGTTTTATTCAGTACCACAGACCCAGGTACCAGTTGTATGTTTCTATACAGTACCACAGACCCAGGTACCAGTTGTATGTTTTCATACAGTACCACAGACCCAGGTACCAGTTGTATGTTTCTATACAGTACCACAGACCCAGATACCAGTTGTATGCTTTTATACAGTACCACAGACCCAGATACCAGTTGTATGCTTTTATACAGTACCACAGACCCGGGTACCAAGTCTACATTTTTATACAGTACCACAGACCCAGATACCAGTTGTATGTTTTTATTCGGTACCACAGACCCAAGTACTAGTTTTATTTTTATTTGATTTTATTTGACCTTTGGAAGAAGGCATACATTATCATATTCTGTAAAATACAAATCTTAATGTTTCAATTATGTAATGTTAAGTTATTTTTAAACTGCATTCATTTTCCTCTTTTTCTTTTCTACACTTTTTTTACCTCTCTCCTTTTTGTCTTAATCCCCCTCTCATACCGCATACCTCTTTATTCATCCCCCTCTCATACCTCTTTATTCATCCCCCTCTCATACCTCTTTATTCATCCCCCTCTCATACCTCTTTATTCATCCCCCTCTCATAACTCTTCATTCATCCCCCTCTCATAACTCTTTATTTATCCCCCCTCATACCTCTTTATTCATCCCCCTCTCATAACTCTTTATTTATCCCCCTCTCATACCTCTTTATGTATCCCCCCTCATACCTCTTTATTCATCCCCCTCTCATAACTCTTTATTTATCCCCCCTCATACCTCTTTATTCATCTCCCTCTCATACCTCTTTATTTATCCCCCCTCATACCTCTTTATTCATCCCCCTCTCATACCTCTTTATTTATCCCCCCTCATACCTCTTTATTCATCCCCTTCTCATACCTCTTTATTCATCCCCCTCTCATACCTCTTTATTTATCCCCCCTCATACCTCTTTATTCATCCCCTTCTCATACCTCTTTATTCATCCCCCTCTCATACCTCTTTATTCATCCCCTTCTCATACCTGTTTATTCATCCCCCTCTCTCAACTCACTATCTATCTTTATCTCTCTCTTTCCTTTTTCTTTATCTCTCTCTCTGTTTTGTCCTTTTAATTTGTCTTCCACCTCCATCCATCTATTTCTCTTTTCGCTTTATCCCAGTTTCTTCTCTTTATTTATCCCTCTCTCTCTTTCTGTATCCCTCTTTCTCCTGTGTACGCATTTCTGTGTGAGTGACAGGGGGCAGGTCTCTTAATATTAATGTACTGCCACCAGCCAAGGAGACAGTTATTGAAATTAATTTAATTTTAATTCATCACCAAATGAGAGAGGTAGTGTGTGTGTGTGTGTGTGTGTGCGCGGGTGTGTGTGCGTGCGTGTGTGTGTGTGTGTGTGTGTGTGAATGTGTGCATGCGTGCGTTTGGGTGTGTGGGAGTGTGTAGTGATGATAGGGGTATTCATTTAGAAAGATAATAAGAGGGCTTCCATCTCAGTCTGACATTGAAAGTGAAACTAGACATCATTAGACTGTGGACTCCAGGGTGCGGCGCAAACAGCACCCTCTTCACTCAGTTGAACACTCATCTTGACTGGAAACCCTGGGAGAGCCCGTGAGAGCCCTTGGGGAGAGGTTGCTGTTGTTGACCCTGCTCCTGTCAATGTCCGAGTGCCATTAAATTCTCATCCGTTAGGTTTTCCAGAAGCCTGAATGTTCAGTGCTGTCGGCAGACAAGTGAGACACGACGTATATTGTTGCTGTCGGATAAGGAAGAAATAATAATAATAAAGTTGAACTGTTGTCGTTATGCTGAAGGCTGTAACTTTCCTCAAAGTCCTCTAAAGATGTATTGACTGCAGGGCCATGAATTCAGTGCTGCCGCTGATTTTATGGCTCTTATTATGACAAAATGCCTGCTTTCTTTTCTTCTAAATTTCCTGAAAAAGCTACGAAGCATGTGACCGTCTTCAATCTAGTCAAGCTACCAAACACCAGGACCGCCCTCCTGAAGCGTTCTATCTAGTCAAGCTACCAAACACCAGGACCGCCCTCCTGAAGCGTTCTATCTAGTCAAGCTACCAAACACCAGGACCGCCATCCTGAAGCGTTCTATCTAGTCAAGCTACCAAACACCAGGACCGCCCTCCTGAAGCGTTCTATCTAGTCAAGCTACCAAACACCAGGACCACCCTCCTGAAGCGTTCTATCTAGTCAAGCTACCAAACACCAGGACCGCCCTCCTGAAGCGTTCTATCTAGTCAAGCTACCAAACACCAGGACCGCCATCCTGAAGCGTTCTATCTAGTCAAGCTACCAAACACCAGGACCGCCCTCCTGAAGCATTCTATCTAGTCAAGCTACCAAACACCAGGACCGCCCTCCTGAAGCATTCTATCTAGTCAAGCTACCAAACACCAGGACCGCCCTTCTGAAGCATTCTATCTAGTCAAGCGCCACCCCTGAATATTGCCTCATTCAGCATGCCAGTGAGTGCACTAAGGAGCCGCACTACTGCAACGGTAGCTATGAAGATGATACACGCCATCATTTACCTTTCATTGTTGTCATACTATAATTTCAAAGTGTAAAACATATTTATTTGACCATTTTGTTATTTATTGGTTCAAATATTAAAATAGCGAAAGGCTAGCAACAGAATCACAGAACATTGTTATGATCCTGCCCTAACAACAACACATAACTTCACATTATCCTGCCCTAACCACAACATTGCACTTCACTTTATCCTGCCCCAACAACAACACATAACTTCACATTATCCTCCCCTAACAATAAAACAGCAGCTCACATTATCTTACTCTAAGAACAACACAGCATCTCATTATCCTGCCCTAACAACAACACATCACTTCACATGATCCTGCCCTAACAACATCACCTCACATGATCCTGCCCTAACAACATCACCTCACATGATCCTGCCCTAACAACATCACCTCACATGATCCTGCCCTAACAACATCACCTCACATGATCCTGCCCTAACAACATCACCTCACATGATCCTGCCCTAACAACATCACCTCACATGATCCTGCCCTAACAACATCACCTCACATGATCCTGCCCTAATAACATCACCTCACATGATCCTGCCCTAACAACATCACCTCACATGATCCTGCCCTAACAACATCACCTCACATGATCCTGCCCTAACAACATCACCTCACATGATCCTGCCCTAACAACATCACCTCACATGATCCTGCCCTAACAACATCACCTCACATGATCCTGCCCTAACAACATCACCTCACATGATCCTGCCCTAACAACATCACCTCACATGATCCTGCCCTAACAACATCACTTCACTTTATCCTGCCTTAACAACAACAGAACATCAGCATTTAACTTCACATTATCCTGCCCTAACCACAACATTGCACTTCACTTTATCCTGCCCCAACAACAACACATAACTTCACATTATCCTCCCCTAACAACAACACAGCAGCTCACATTATCTTCCCCTAAAAACAACACAGCACCTCACATTATCCTGCCATTGAAACAACTTCAGCACCTCAGATTATCCAGCAAGAAAACGTTCCTTACCCAGTTGCATTTGGCCTTTTAGTGCGGGAGCTGGTGCTGTCCAATGATGAACAGTGACAAAAGCAAACGTTAAACATAATTGGGCTTGACCATGGTGGGTGTCTTTCTCCAAGGTCCTGTTAGAAAGGCACATCAACACAGCACTCCCCCAACTCTCTGTCAAATCAGACATAGCAGTTATTTGGGGACTACAAATATATATCTCACAGTCTTAACTTTCTTCTCTAACTCACACATATCATCTGGTCTTCACTGCGAACAAGTTTAAGTTTGCTCTCAAAAAGACAGGCTGTTTAATGACTGAAATGTAAATGTGGTTTCTCAATGCATTTGAAAAAAAAAAATAGTAATTTTTCAACACTTTCCCTCTCATTACTGGTGCTTGATATTGAAGAGCAAAATATTATGAAATAATGATGCCATATATTGAGTGTAAATTTTATAGAATAATGGAACCGTTCCTTTCACAAATACAGATGTGTCCCAAGCTCACTGGGGCAGGAAACTCTCGAGTCTCCAGATTAATGGATACAAAGTTTCCTAGTGACAGCTGAAGTTGAGACATGCATTTATTTGCAAGATCCTGGATATGTGACTATTACATTTGCTGTTATACAGCTGCTAACCCTACTCGTCCCATGAATGGACTGCGAACAATAACCAAAAACCAACACCAACAATAATTAAATTCCAAGTGAATTCTGGGAAGACTAATTATCTGCCAGAACAATAACAAAAGGTAACTTAATAGTTTTTTAAATCAGACAAAACGTCTAGATGCCCCCGGAAATCACTAAATTGTCAGCACTAATGTTGTTTGAAGGCATGGCCTGGACATGTGAGGAGGCTGAATACTGTTAGGATGAGGAACAGCTTTACTGTTTGTCCTGGCTTGGGTTCCAGTCATAGTTCTGTGGTCTGTGTTCTGGTTCTTAAAAGGCAAACTATCTTTAGAAAACCTAGTATCAGTAGATGGCACCTTCATACATCAGTTGTCTGAGGAATGTATCTTGTTTAACTTGCAAAATAAGATGAAATAACTAAGATAACACAAGAGAAATTCGACAAAACAAGCTGAACGGTCTTCTTTGGATACAACTTGATGTGTAAATCATACTCAAAATTACTCAATATGATTTCAAGTATGCATACAAGAATATCAGGCTTGTTATGATTTTTCATTTTTGTTTTATTGACATTCTTAGCATTGTGTTGATTATCAGCTTTGCCTTGGCCGCAGGAGGAACACCAGGTCTGGTCTTTCCTCAGGTGTCAGATCGGCTAGAACCAGAACAGCTTGTCCAAACTTTTCCTGCTGCATCACATTTTTGTTTCCACATGACTTATTTTGAGACATCCTACATTTCATGATCAAATTTTCCTTGAACAGAAGGGAATCATGGTGTAGGGGAAAATAAAATACTATCATTAATGCACTCACTACTGTAAATGTAGAAGCGTGTCTGCTAAATGACTGAAATGCGCATTGTTAATGTAGAGCTTTGACCTTTACTTTGGTAACACCCAGACTACAGTCTAATGCACTATGACAGACATTCAGGCATATGCGGACCTAACCAGACTTATCCAGACATACATCCTGATATCCAGACCTATCCAGACGTATATCCCAATGTCCAGACATTTCCAGACATATATATCGATGTCAAGACATACCCCCTGATGTCTAGACATATATCGACATATCCCCTCATGCCCAAACATATCTAGAAATATCCCCTGATGTCCAGCCATCCAGAAATATACCCTGATGTCCAGACATATCTAGACATATCCCCGGATGTCCAGACATATCCCCTGGTGTCCAGACATATCCAGACATATCCCCTGATGTCCAGACATATCCAGACATATCCCCTGATGTCCAGACATATCCAGACATATCCCCTGATGTCCAGCCATCCAGACATATCCCCGGATGTCCAGACATATCTCCTGATGTCCAGACATATCCAGACATATCCCCTGGTGTCCAGACATATCCAGACATATCCCCTGGTGTCCAGACATATCCAGACATATCTCCTGATGTCCAGACATATCCAGACATATCCCCTGGTGTCCAGACATATCCAGACATATCCCCTGGTGTCCAGACATATCCAGACATATCCCCTGGTGTCCAGACATATCCAGA
The DNA here is from genome assembly GCF_011004845.1 of Esox lucius. Taxonomy (NCBI): domain Eukaryota; kingdom Metazoa; phylum Chordata; class Actinopteri; order Esociformes; family Esocidae; genus Esox; species Esox lucius. Next base: position 37,732,786 of record NC_047575.1, read on the forward strand.
CATATCCCCTGGTGTCCAGACATATCCAGACATATCTCCTGATGTCCAGACATATCCAGACATATCCCCTGGTGTCCAGACATATCCAGACATATCCCCTGGTGTCCAGACATATCCAGACATATTCCCTGGTGTCCAGACATATCCAGACATATCCCCTGGTGTTCAGACATATCCAGACTTGCATTACATTTTTACAGTCAATGCATTATAAACAAACATCAGATTTCTAAGGTCCCTTAGAGCTTGTTGGAGAAACCAACATAGCAGATTGTATTTATAATGATGTGTTGCGATGTTTACTGTTTGTTACCAACCCAAACACAATGTTTTCCACACACTAATTTATTCACAGTTGAAGTATGTTCTTCATACATTATCTTTCTTTTTTCCACTTTCTCCCTTTGTTTCTATCTTTCTTTCTTTTAGGTAAGAAAGAAGGGATAACATGAAGAGGTGATGACCAGTATGTGATCCGGTTGTTTTTACTGTTTCTTTTCCGTGTCACTGTTTCTCCACCTGGTTCATCGCTCCTCGGTTTCACCTCAGCCTTTTCAACACGCACTACAAAAGTGCTACTCAGAGGGGAGGTTACCTTGAAGGGGGTGCGCACACACACACACACGCACACACACACACGCAAGCACAAGCTTTACTGTCAAGGTGAGCACCAGTAATTTAGTACCATTTAATGGAACTATTTTGTCCCTAACCTTAACTCCCGAAACTAACCCCTAAATCGAACGCTTACTCCCTAAATATAACCCCGATTCTCACACTAAACTTAACCTTGTTAGATAATGCTTCTGACTGGGTTAAGACCAGCCAAACATCCTCACTTTGCATGATTTTCCTTGTTTTACTATGGTCGTGAGGACCTTGTGTAAAACAGCAACACACACACACACCCACACACACACACACACACACAGACACAGTGTTTCTCAGTGTTCCATAGTTTATATTAGAAATGTCTCTCTCCCCCTTCTCTTTTTCTCTGTCTCCCACTCTCTCTTTCTCTCTCCCCCTCCCTCTCTCCCTCTGTTGCCTTCATACCACTGCATTGGTAATTGGGCACATATAAATTTGCGGTATTTGTGCTGCAAATGGCTTTCTGCATGCTTCATGGGTAAATGTCATTTTGGATCCATCAGGACATTTATTCACACACAGATGTTTTTACATTCACACATATTACCCCTGGAAGCCTGAAGGAAAAGCCTTGATACATCTTAGCAGTTATGGGGAAATCTTTTCATAATTGTATTTTTGTATTTCTTATTCTTCTGAAAGGGAGGAGTGAGGAGAGAGAGTATGGAGAGATGAGAGTGGGGAAGAAAAAACACCAGAAAGAGATAAGAGTTCATGTGGATCCTGTAAATAACAGTCAACAGTGTAATTTGAATTTCTGAGGCATTGGGTCAGTACATATAAACAAGACAAATATCTGCTGTTCCCACACACACACACACAGACATATATACACACATGCACATTTAGTATTTACCAGATGCTAATAGAGGGGTGTTTTCTCCCTGATCCTGGAAGAGCAAACAGCAGGTATTGACAATCAGCCGCCCCAAATGGCACCCTAATCCCTCTTTACTGCACTATGTTGGCATGGGGCTGGCCTGGGCCCTGGGGAGAGAAGTGCACTACACACTGTTTAGGGAGGGACTTGGAGACATCTTGTAATGTGACATCACATGTCATGTGACTAAATTGTTGACCTTAACATCAGAGATGGACAACCAGACCATGTTGAGATGTCACTTCCTGGCTCAATTCCTACTTAGTTATGTTGCTTTGGGCTTGCTGATTGGCTGACAAGTATCAAATGTGATCCCTCAACCTCCAGTGGTCCCCGATGGGGGGCTAAGAACCGGAGGTACAGCTTTTCAAATGGCCTGTTGGATTAAAATACATGTACACAAATAGCATGAATAGGACACACGTCCCTGTTCAAGTTGAGGATTTGTGACAAGACAAACCCAGGCAGTTACGTTTGGAAAATAACTGGACCAAGGTCGAGTGCTCCAGTGTCTTTTATTTATTTTACAGTCTTGAAAAGGAGATGATATGTCTCAGGAGATTTCACCCTGCAATACTTCAAATCAATAAATAGATAGTGTCTTGACGTGAAGGGCTGGGAATTCTCTACCCTTTTCCCCAAGGCAGGCACCCATATTCTGTCCCTTGTGCTTTAACACTATGAAACCCTCCAGCTTCAACTACTCATTTTAACTTCTCCAGTTCAGTAAATAAATCTATTTTATCTGAAAAGAATTATGCTTTGCCTGCGTCAATAGAGTATATCATAATGTATCAATACAAATTATTTACGGTATATATTTCACAATAGTATTTCGGTTAATCTTGCAGTAGGTTGTCTGTTGCTCCAGTAGTGCATGGAACAGTAGTTAGGTATTATCAGAAGAAGCGATATTGATATTTTGGAGCTCATCTCTTCTCTGTTACCCCACACACTACATCCTGCATAGTCTTACATGGCCAGGACACCCTCTCTACATTATCTCTAGTTGTATCTCTCTCTTTCATATGGTATTTCTTTCTTTCTCTCTCTTTTTCCTTTTTACCTCTCAATATTTAACTCTCTCCTCTTTACTTTCTCCCTACCTGTTTGTTTAACTCTCTTTTTCTCTCTTTCTTCCTTTTTCTCGCTCTATGCTTCTCTCTCTTTCAATCTCTCTGTTTCTCACTCACAGCATGCTGGGAGTGTGAGTGCATGCTGGGAGTTGGGAGTGTGAGTGCGATCGCTGGTAGAATTAGGTATATTATTTCTTGTTAGATTTGCCCTGGTTTTGGTGGGGATGGCAACCCACTTGGGGAGTATGTCCTTGTCTGTTCGTCATGGCTCCAGGTATGTCACTGAAGCTGCTGTCACTGTGGAGGAGGTTCTGGTCTTGTAATGTGGGGAAATGCAAGGCAAAAGTGGTACAACATTACTGTCCTGCAGCGGTTTTGTGTGCAGAATACAGGATTATATCCAAGTGTTTCTCAAACTGGTTGTAGGTGCAACTGGGCCTCCATGGGGACCTGTTATGTTGTAATTCTTACCGTTCTAGTGGCGGTCATCTGTTTTTGATCCAGAATGTTTTAGATATTTGTAGATGTGACTGTTGGCTTGCTTTCTTCAGATCAGGATAAGGCTTTTACCGTGTGGGCAATCAGGAGTTGTTAACAATAATTAAAGTTTTTACAAAAATACAGTTTAGTTTTTTTTTTTTTAACACCCACACTACTACCCACACTTTTCTACCTGGACTTTCAGGTGCCTAAGACTTTTGCACAGTACTGTCAGTCTACTGTGTGCTGGTGCTTTCTACGTGGTGAAGGTGGGGGGTGGTTTGAGCTGCTCTATTTCCATCCACAGAGGTATCAGACAGGGCTGCCTAATCTCAGGACAGTTACATTGTCTGGTAATTGAACCAAGGCCTTTTTGTTACCAGCTGGTTTTCCTATGTCAGGGGTAGTTAGGCATCCAGGCACAATGTGTGGACCATCAGTATAACATTTTGTTCACCACAATGGAAACTTTTGGTTTTGGTGCTTCTTTTTTGTTCTTGATTAATCTGCTGTGTGATGGGGCCTTGTGTGCCTTGAGTTTACCTACCTCCATCCACAAAGATGTCAGTCCGGGCTGCCCAATCTCAGTACAGTTATATTATTGTCTGGCAATTTGAACCAATGCTTTATTTCATTGAGGTTCTCTGTAACATATGATGTGACTGTGTTTATCACAGGGAGTCAGGACATTGAGATTCTCTGAAACAGATTATGTGACTGCGTTGATCATAGGGAGTCAGGACGTTGAGGTTCTCTGAAACAGATTATGTGACTGCGTTGATCACGGGGAGTCAGGACGTTGAGGTTCTCTGAAATAGATAATGTGACTGCGTTGATCACAGGGAGTCAGGACGTTGAGGTTCCTCTGAAACAGATTATATGACTGCATTGATCACGGGGAGTCAGGACATTGAGGTTCTCTGAAATAGATAATGTGACTGCGTTGATCACAGGGAGTCAGGACGTTGAGGTTCCTCTGAAACAGATTATATGACTGCATTGATCACGGGGAGTCAGGACATTGAGGTTCTCTGAAACTGATGATGTGACTGGGTTGATCACAGGGAGTCAGGACGTTAAAGTTCTCTGAAACAGATGATGTGACTGCGTTGATCATGGGGAGTCAGGACGTTGAGGTTCTCTGAAACAGATGATGTGACTGCGTTGATCACAGGGAGTCAGAACGTTGAGGTTCTCTGAAACAGATTATGTGACTGTTGATCACGGGGAGTTCACGTTGAGGTTCTCTGAAACACTTTAAAGGTGAATGAGGGGGCCTCCTCAACTAGGAGTAAATTGGGGTAGAAGTTAATTGATATTGGCAGGTCAGCTTAATATGGGGAGCGTTCTGATTCAGTGGTGCAGGGATGGGCTGAACACAGGACTGGGAGGGTGTAATGGAGAATCTGTGTGCTAGTATGTGTTGGTGGAAATGGTTGTTGCGTCAGCTGTCCTGCAGGGGAAGGGTTTTGGTGCCTAATAACCTCACCACCTTAACCCTGTGGCACAGACCAATGGTTTTATAGCCACTTGTGTGTTTGATTCCAGATCTGCAGAGGAAACCTGGCTGTTCGAAGAGCTACTGTTTCCTGACACTGTCTTCTGGTCGCATGTTTTGGGTTCAGCCAGCTTACACTCACCACTGTTGTTGGGCGTTTGGAAAGCTGTATCATATGATGGTCCTAGCTGTGGTCTGTTACATTCTGTAAGTGCCTCACCTGCAATTTGTGACTGACTCTTGTTCCTCTGGATGGAGGGCCTGGGTGCAGCTTTTGAGGTGTTGGAAGAGGATGTGGGGCTTCTGTGTTCCTTCAGGACCCCGGAACTGGTGAATTTTCAAGGTGATGTACATCTGTGTGAAAGACCACAGAGGAGACCAATTGCTGTGGTTCTGACAGTGAAATGTTTTCCCATTCTTGCTTGATATAGGATTTCAGCTGCTCAACAGTTCGGGGTCTGCTTTGTCGTATTTTTCGTTTCATAATGCGCCAAATGTTTTCAATGGGTGATGGGTCTGGACTGCAGGCAGGCCAGTTTAGCACACAGGCTTATTTATTACAGGGCCATGCTGTTGCAATATGTGCAGAATGTGGTTTGGCGTTGTCTTGCTGAAATAAGCAAGGACTTCCCTGAAAAGGATGTTGTCTGGATGGCAGCATATGTTGCTCCAAAACCTGTATATATTGTTTGGCATTAATGGTGCCGTCACAGATGTGCAAGTCATGTCACCCATGCCATGTGCACTAATGCACCCCCATATCATCACGGATGCTGGCTTTTGAACTGTGCCCTGAAAATAGGCCGGATGGTCCCTTTCCTTTTTAGCCCGGAGGACACGGCATACATGATTCCCAACATTTTATTTTTTTATTTGTATTTGTTTAGGACAGTTTTCTAGTTTTCTCCTCAGTCTGTCTTAAATGAATCTAAAATGAATGCCCAGATGATGATCTTGTTTATGTATGGTTTCTTCTTTGATTGGTATAGTTGAACTTGTATTTGTGGATGCAGCAAAGTATTGTGTTCACTGACACTGTTTTTGGAAGTGTTCCTGAGCCTATGCAGTGATGTCCACTACAGAATTGTCTGTTTGTAATGCAGTGATGCCTGAGGCCCCGAAGATCACAGACATTGTTTTAAGCCTTCTCCCTTGCGTACAGAGATTTCTCCAGATTCTCTGAATATTTGAATGAGATAATGTAGTGTAGATGATGAGATCGCCAAAGTCGTTGCTGTTGCGAAAACGATATTCTTAAATTGTTGCAATATTTGCCTGCACAGTCTTTCATAGTGTGGTGAACCCCTCCCCATGTGTACTTCTGACTCTTCTTCAGGGCTCTCTTCTTCGAGGAGAAACTCTTCTCTTCTTCTTCTTTTTATACCCAATCATGGTACTGACCTGCTGCTAATTAACCTAATTAGTTGTGAGATGTTCTACCATGTTCTTTTTTTTGTATCATACAACTTTTCCATTCTTTTTCACAGCTTTTCTGAAACCTGTTGCTGGCATCAAATTTAAAGTGAACATATATTTTTCAAGGAACGAAACACATTTTTGTTTCAACATTAGATAAGTTGTCTTTGTATTATTTTCTATTGAATATGTGGTTTAAATGATTTACTCATCTTTGCATTCTGTTTTTCCGTTTTACACAGCGTCCCAACTTTTTTGGAAACAGGATTGTATTTATATTTGGATGAAAGTAGTTTTGGTTGGCGACATGCTGTTGTCTTACTAAATGTTTTTGTGAGGGGCAGCATGTTTTCAATTTGGAAGACAAGTAAGAATTGTATTCAGGGCCAGGGGTCTGTGGACATAGTGGGCATGTTTGAGGGGATGCTAGCAACAAGATTGAGGGTTCAGTAGGACTATCACAATCTTGTTAGGGAGCCTAAGGAATCCAGGGAATTCAGGATTTGTTGTGTTCAGTTTCTGTGCAGGAAGATGTGTTGTGCTTTTAAATTATGTTTAAACATGTTTTTGTTTGTTTGAATGTTTATTGTGTTTTGGGCTTCTAGACCCGATAAAGATGTTTGAAAACTCTCCCTCCCTCACTCTTGTTTACTCTCTCTCTTTCTCACTCTCATTAACTCTCTCTGTGTCTTTATCCCTTTCCATCCTCCTTGGCTGATGCAGAGCCTGCTGTGTGTGTGTGTGTTTATCCTTCTCCATCCTCCCTGACTGATGCTGTGCTCTCTCTGCAGGACCAGTGTTTAATTAGAGTCTAAAAATACATCCGTTAGTAATGATTACCCTGTTTACTGCTGGAGATGACTCTTCACTGCTGCACTGGGGGTAGGGAGGGAAAGAGAAAGAGAGGGGGGAGAGAGAGAAGGGGTGGGACAGTGGGAGGGAAAGAGAGAGAGGGAGAGAGAGAAAGAGAGAGCAAGGGTGGGATGGAGGGAAATAGAGAGGATGTGTGTATATACACTCACCTAAAGGATTATTAGGAACACCATACTAATTCAGTGTTTGACCCCCTTTCGCCTTCAGAACTGCCTTAATTCTACGCTGCATTGATTCAACAAGGTGCTGAAAGCATTCTTTAGAAATGTTGGCCCATGTTGATAGGATAGCATCTTGCAGTTGATGGAGATTTGTGGGATGCACATCCAGGGCATGAAGCTCCCGTTCCACCACATCCCAAAGATGCTCTATTGGGTTGAGATCTGGTGACTGTGGGGGCCATTTCAGTACAGTGAACTCATTGTCATGTTCAAGAAACCAATTTGAAATGATTCGAGCTTTGTGACATGGTGCATTATCCTGCTGGAAGTAGCCATCATAGGATGGGTACATGGTGGTCATAAAGGGATGGACATGGTCAGAAACAATGCTCAGGTAGGCCGAGGCATTTAAACGATGCCCAATTGGCACTAAGGGGCCTAAAGTGTGCCAAGAAAACATCCCCCACACCATTACACCACCACCACCAGCCTGCACAATGGTAACAAGGCATGATGGATCCATGTTCTCATTCTGTTTACGCCAAATTCTGACTCTACCATCTGAATGTCTCAACAGAAATCGAGACTCATCCAGTCTTCAACTGTCCAATTTTGGTGAGCTCGTGCAAATTGTAGCCTCTTTTTCCTATTTGTAGTGGAGATGAGTGGTACACGGTGGGGTCTTCTGCTGTTGTAGCCCATCCGCCTCAAGGTTGTGCGTGTTGTGGCTTCACAAATGCTTTGCTGCATACCTCGGTTGTAACGAGTGATTATTTCAGTCAAAGATGCTCTTCTATCAGCTTGAATCAGTCGGCCCATTCTCCTCTGACCTCTAGCATCAACAAGGCATTTTCGCCCACAGAACTGCTGCATACTGGATGTTTTTTCCCTTTTCACACCATTCTTTGTAAACCCTAGAAATGGTTGTGCGTGAAAATCCCAGTAACTGAGCAGATTGTGAAATACTCAGACCGGCCCGTCTGGCACCAACAACCATGCCATGCTCAAAATTGCTTAAATCACCTTTCTTTCCCATTCTGACATTCAGTTTGGAGTTCAGGAGATTGTCTTGACCAGGACCACACCGCAAAATGCATTGAAGCAATTGCCATGCGATTGGTTGATTAGATAATTGCATTAATGATAAATTGAACAGGTGTTCCGAATAATCCTTTAGGTGAGTGTATGTTATATCTATATATTATAAATATATTATATTTACATACATACAGCTATGGATATAATTAAGAGACCACTGCACCTGTTTCTTTCCTTTCCAAAAAAGTCAAAAAGGAAGGTTTTGAGTGAGGAACAGAAGGGTTAAAATTAAGAGACCACTGCAAATTGAACGCTTGTGTTCCTCACTCAAACCTTTCCTTTTCAACTTTTTTGGAAAGGAAATAAAAAGTTGCAGTGGTCTCTTAATTTTTTCCGGAGTTTTTTATGGAAACACTTATTACCTAAATAAATGACTCTAGTTTGACTTTCAGGTGCCTATGACTTTTGCATAGTAATGTTCACAAACCCATACGTTGGTTTACCATAATCCGTGATACCCAACCTCGATATTTAATCCTAACCTTAATACCTAACCCTCACCTGTCACGGCTTCGGGGGTTGAGAGGAGCAAGGAGGAACCGGAGAAGGCGTGATGGAATGATAGTTTAATATATCTATATCCCAGCGAGAGAAATCAGCATGAGCTTAACACAAAGCGATGAACAGCTCTTTACATGGCAAGAGACAATTACACACAAAGACAGGGGGAGCAGAGGGAACATATATACCGGGGGAAACAGCGATGATGAGGAACAGGTGCACAAACGAGACACAGGTGAAATGTATGATGAGACGGTGGTGTTAGAAAGCAGGTGACGTCGACCGCTGGGGCCCGCCCGCTGCAGGGGGAGGTGAACCAGCAGAGGTCGCAGTCGTCACATCACCCCCTAACCGTGATGCCTAAACCCTTAACCATAATACCTAACCCTAACCCCTTAACCCTAACCTTAGTACCTAAACCCTTAACCATAATACCTAACCCTAACCCCTTAACCCTAACCTTGATACCTAAACCCTTAACCATAATACCTAACCCTAACCCCTTAACCCTAACCTTAGTACCTAAACCAATTTCCCTAACCCAAATCTTATCACCCAACTCTAACCCTTAACCCAAACCCGTTAAACAGTGTGCCGCACTCAGAGAATGACTAACAGGACCTTAGAACATAAAAATGTACATGCAATCGCATTACATTTTCATTAAGTTAGGAAAACAGCGTTAGAGCATGGAAATTAAATTGCAAAGGATGGCGCTGTTTCTCACTTTTCACATTTGAATTATTTGAATCATGTTAACCACAAAGCAGGGCTTGACTTTGAAAATGAAATGTCAAATGGCTTTTCATCAACAATTCAATATTGACAACGGATGTGCATACCTGTACATGAAATTCATATGCAAATCACATGATGGCATTTTAATTTTCATATTGGCTGAAATAATGCAGGCAAAAGTGGAAAATGAAAATGCAATGTTGGATTGCATTAACATTTGAATGAAGTTAACTATATGCTTCCATAGGTCAATGATTGCTCAAAGTCTCGGACCTACAGTTGGCCTCGATCAGTTAATACATAATATGTATTTAGTAGTGCTAGCTTCTGCTATCAACCAAAATGAAACACTAGCTACATGCTAGACGTATGTTTTAAAGTAAATGGGTCCATTCATTTGCATTGTGGACAATGGTATGGGCGGGGTAAAATGCCAGCAACATTTGCAAATACACAGTGCCCCTTGATTTTTTTTTGCATATAATCTCTCTATCCACTCCCCTGAACATTTCCTACAATACATTAGAATCTTTTTTTTCTGTATGAGTCAATATATATGTCATATCCATTAAGTTGCATTGTGGAAAAAGAGGGTGTGGAAATATTGTGTTGCTAGATGTAGCACACCGTTCCCCATGATTAGACATGTTTGTCTTACTCTACACATTCTCCTGAACATTTCCAACATTGTTTTCTCTGTGGAATATTCAATAGTTTATGTATTCCATATTTAGTCATTGGCATTGTCTGAATTTTGCCCTTGAAACTTGTTTTAATACCCACTTTTTATCAAAATGACTCTTAAATATGATCATATTTGAATTTTTGTCAATGTATTGAGAGGTAAATTTTCTTAAACAATTAATAAACTCAATTCATCTCAGTTTTTAAGTAATACATTGGTGTATTTTATTTTGAAAAATTCCAGATTTTCAAGACCCATAAGTGTTTCTTTAATGTTGCTCACAAGACACTGATAAAGATGGCAGCACCAGCTCTCACAGACAATGGACAGGATACACATACCAAAGCCACTTGCCCAGCTCCCATCAATTTCAAAATGATATGTAGCGTCGACAAGCGATTTGTGCAGCGAAAGGCTGAGCTCGGCTGAACTTCGACATTCTGGCTTGGGATGCAGTTCACTATTTTGACTACATTGTTATTACCCTTACATTATAACCAGTCACCACGGTTTCTGTTATGTTTTGCTGAGATCAACTTGCCTGTTGGGAACTCACCTGTTGGACAACCAAAGTTTGATCACAAATCATGCTCTGTTGGACAACCAAAGTTGATCCTAAAACATCCTCCATTATTTCCAAGCAAACGATTGTTTAATCTGAACGAACACATAGCTGCCACTTCAGAGCAATAATATTAACCACAAATTAATAAGGAGGACACTTAAATAAATGTAATAGGGCAGCGGGGCTTGTTTGGGATTCACAAGGGTACGCTTTAATTCCATTGATAAACGTTATGTAGCCCACATTGTATTTGTATATGGGAGGTAGTGGTTTAATAGTGGTCGTTTATACAATGGGGTGAACAAGTATTTGATACACTGCCGATTTTGCAGGTTTTTCCAATTACAAAGCATGTAGAAGTATGTAATTTTATCATAGGTACTCTTCAACTGTGAGTGACGAAATAAAAAAAAAATCCAGAAAATTACATAATAAGATGCGCTGGACAAACATACTGCGTGTGGGAGATGGTGTTGTTTTACAGTTTTGTGCAAAATCTTAGGCATCAGAAAGTCAAACCAAGGCCATTTATTTTGGTAGTTGGCACCAAGACGTTTAAGTCCTGTAAGTAACGAGGTGGGGCCTCCATGGATCGGACTTGTTTGTCCAGCACATCCCACAGATGCTCGAGTTGGAATTTTGACTTGTTGTTGTGTTCCTCAAACCATTTCTGAACCATTGTTGCATTGTGGCAGGGAGCATTATCCTGCTGAAAGAGGCCAATGCCGTCAGGGAATCCAGTTGTCCTGGAAGGGTGCACATGGTCTGCAACAATGCTTAGGTAGGTGGTAGGTGTCAAAGGTACGTCCATATGGATGCCAGGACCCAAGGTTTCCCAGCAGAACATTGCCCAAAGCACTACTTCAGCCGGCTTGCCTTCTTCCCATAGTGCATCCTGGTGCCATGGATTCTCCAGGTAAGTGACACACACACACACACCTGGCCATCCACGTGATGTAAAAGAAGACGTGATTCATCAGACCAGGTCATTATCTTCCATTGTTCCGTTGTCCAGTTCTGGTGCTCACGGGCCCATTGTAGGTGCTTTCGGCAATGGACAGGGGTCAGCATGGGCACCCTGACTGGTCTGCGGCTACACAGCCCCATACACAACAAACTGCGTTGCACTTTGTGTTCTGACACCTTTCTATCAGTACCAGCATTAACCTTTTCAGAAATTTGAGCTACAGTAGCTCATCTGTTGGATCGGGCCACACGGGCCAACCTTTGCTCCCCACGTGCATCAATGAAACTTGGCCTCCCATGACCCTGTCGCCAGTTCACTGCTTTTCTTTCTTTGGACCACTTTTGATGGGTACTGACCACTGCAGACCAGGAACACGCCACAAGAGCTGCAATGTTGGAGATGCTGTGACCCAGTTGTCCAGCCATCACAATTTGGCCCTTGTCAATGTCGCTCAGATCCTAACGTCGGCCATTTTTCCTGCATCCACTTTAAGGACAGAATTTTAATTTGCTGCCACCCACTGACAGGTGCCATGACAACGAGATTATCAGTGTTATTCACTTCACCTGTCAGTGGTCATAATGTTATGGCTGATCGGTGTATATTATTATTATTATTACAAATATACACTTGCTATCCAAATGAATGACTTTGGTTAGATTTTCCAGTGCCTAAGACTTTTGGACAGTACTGTGTATCTCTCTGTTTTGCTGTGAATACATGCAAATGTGCCCGAGTTCGAAAGTAAGGCATGTTGTAGTCTCGGCAGTGTGTGTGTGTGTGTGGGTGTGTGTGAGAGAGTTTGTTTGTGTGTGTATCAACCATTAGCCCCTCAAACACTCTTTAATTCATGGCCTCCTTCACTGCAACAAGAGCTATAACACGTAACACCCTCCAGCCCCGACATTCATACTCACTCACTGACACTCACACACACACACACACACACACACAACCACATATCCTTTGGGGGTCCCCTCTTCACTCTAGATATATGATCATGGAGGAAAACTTCAGAAAGATCTAAAAACATCACTCCAGTTAATAACCTAGTTTTGTTTTGTTCTCAGACACCAGCAGTGTGTATGTGTGTGTGTGTGTGTGTGTGTATGTGTGTGTGTGTGTGTGTCTGTTTGTCTGTGTGTCTGTGTCTGTCATGGTAGCTGTTGGGCTGTGAGGCTCTACGCCAAAGCGCTCTGTTCTGTTTTATTTGAAAACCGCTATCTCCTCTTGTTTTGACACAATTATATATTATTAGTTGTATTATTATATAGTATATTCTACATGAATGCAAGATTACAAGATTTTATAATTGCATTTTGCCATTAGCAAATAATCATTCAGCTTGCTATGTTGGCATATTCAAAACATCCTTGAGTGAATGTAATGCAACTTAGTGGATTACTTGTTAATGTAGTCGTGTGAATCTCTGTTTTCCATTCAATCTTAGTGGTCTGACACAGTCAGTTCCGTACAGACAACCTGGGGTTAAAAACCCGTTCTGCAGCTGATGGCAGATCTCATTCCGGAGACTTATTGTGATAGAGACAATATGTGAGTGGATGTGTGGGTGTGTGTCGCTGTGTGTATTTGTCTTTGAATTTTTTGCCATCTTGTTCCCTCTCTGTGAAGACGGGGTGCTTCTTCTGTCGGGCAGGGGAGATGGCGAAGCACCTCTTATTTTTCTAGTCTGGCAGAGCTGTTCTGTGTTCCGGGGGATTGCTTAAGTGTGAAGTCTAAGACTGGCATTCAAAAGATTTGAGAATATTGTTGATAGCGGGTGAAGGCAATGCTGAATTCCCTGGTGATGAAGAGACTGTCTAGTGAACTCCCTGGTGATGAAGAGACTGTCTAGTGAACTACCTGGTGATGAAGAGACTGTCTAGTGAACTCCCTGGTGATGAAGAGACTGTCTAGTGAACTCCCTGGTGATGAAGAGACTGTCTAGTGAACTACCTGGTGGTGAAGAGACTGTCTAGTGAACTCCCTGGTGATGAAGAGACTGTCTAGTGAACTACCTGGTGATGAAGAGACTGTCTAGTGAACTCCCTGGTGATGAAGAGACTGTCTAGTGAACTCCCTGGTGATGAAGAGACTGTCTAGTGAACTACCTGGTGGTGAAGAGACTGTCTAGTGAACTCCCTGGTGATGAAGAGACTGTCTAGTGAACTACCTGGTGATGAAGAGACTGTCTAGTGAACTACCTGGTGGTGAAGAGACTGTCTAGTGAACTACCTGGTGGTGAAGAGACTGTCTAGTGAACCACCTGGTGATGAAGAGACTGTCTAGTGAACTACCTGGTGGTGAAGAGACTGTCTAGTGAACTCCCTGGTGATGAAGAGACTGTCTAGTGAACTCCCTGGTGATGAAGAGACTGTCTACTGAACTCCCTGGTGATGAAGAGACTGTCTAGTGAACTCCCTGGTGATGAAGAGACTGTCTAGTGAACTCCCTGGTGATGAAGAGACTGTCTAGTGAACTACCTGGTGATGAAGAGACTGTCTAGTGAACTACCTGGTGGTGAAGAGACTGTCTAGTGAACTACCTGGTGGTGAAGAGACTGTCTAGTGAACTACCTGGTGATGAAGAGACTGTCTAGTGAACCACCTGGTAGGGATGGGCACGGATATTCGAATATCCAAAATGTGTTTAGTATTTCAGTACTCTCACACACAAACACACACACACACTGCAGAGACTACAACATGCCTTACTTTCAAGCTCGGGCACATTTGCATGTATTCACAGCAAAACAGAGAGATACACAGTACTGTAAATCTAACCAAAGTCTTTCATTTGGATAGCAAGTGTATATTTGTGAAAATAATAAATATATAGACCTGAATGGCCACAAAACGCTACGTAAATTTAGGCTGTGGAATCTAAGGTGATTTAAAGTACAGAAACGGTGAGTTAAGCAAATCGCATGTGGCTGGCTAGCTTAGCTAACTAGCTTCTTTGACTCTTCCATCCAATAAACTCATTGTTGTGTGTTAGTTCATATTGTCTTCTAGTTCTGTAGCCGACTTTTGCCTGTCAACCACACGTCTTCCTCCATATGTGCGCTCCCTCTTTTGTCACACGAATGGCCATTAAGCCAGTGTTCATGGGAAATACACCCACCCTTCAAGCATTATGTAGTATGCAATTCACAAGTATATTGCACACGTGTGTGTGTGATAGGTTACCGTCAGTTAGGTTTCTGCAGTGGTGTGTAGTGATGGGAGGATACTGGCTGGGATATTAAAGGATTTTACATGATCTCATCCATTACATCCTTGAGCCCTGTGCTCGACCCCTCCACACAAACACATACATACACCCACTTCCCGGTCTAAGAGCCTGGCTGTAAATGCCGTCCGTCATCCGTCCTGGTCCAGTCCAGTGATTCCATCACGGGGGCGGACTTCTCGATGGGTCTCATAAGACCTCTGGGCTACTATGAACCGATCGCACTCAGGCCCAGCGTTAGCACTTTATCCATACGTTGATTGTGATTAAGAGTGGTGCTCCTCGGGTCTCCGTCCAGACTGGATAAGGCGCTGTATCACTGGGACCGTCTCATACTCGCTCGGGCCAGGCTTCAGACGGTGCTCCTCTTCGCGAAGGGTGGCTTTGACTAATGGTTTCCGGCTTCCAGGTCCGGCTTCCAGTCCCAAACGGAACTCTAGGCCCTCCCTCTGCACCCTGCGTGCCCGGTGTGGCCTCCTCGAATTAGGGCGCCCCGTGGATGAACAGGGTGTTGTTTGGGATTCGGCCCCAGAAAGGCCTGCGGCCTCGGCTAAGTGCTGCTTCACCGTACACTCTACACTCCATACCTCAGAATCTGTGTGTGTGTGTGTGTGTGTGTGTGTGAGTGAGAGTGTGTGTACGTGTGTGTGAGAGAGTGTGTGAGCGTATGTGTGTGAGCGTGTGAACCCTTTACTTTTGAAATACATTATATATAATGATCAGCACTCAGCACTTCCCAAAGTCATTTAATTTAACTGACTTCTGTACTGTCTTCTTTCTGCCCTTCTCTCCGTCCTCAGGGCACTAACTATCCCCTTATCTCTAAGCAGCTACGTCTGTTTCCCATCTCTGTATGCATCTTTATCCCTCCTCCCATCTCTCTCTCTCTCTATCTCTCTCTGTTCATCAGTCTTTTTCTCACTGTCCCCTCTCACTTTCTTGCTCTTCATCTCTATTTATCCTTTCTTCTCTCTCCCCCCCTCTCCCTCTCTGAGCTCCTCTCTCTCTACTGTATTAGTATGTAGTTTCATCCCATGAATTTACTTCCAGACGTTTAATGAGGGGAGATGAAACATCTATGAAGTTTGAAAAATGTATTTTTTTTATTATGTCTGAGGGTGAAGTGGTGATAAACTCTGTTGTTTTATGCTTGAGTTGTTGTTAGCTCAACTTTGATGGGTGTAAGCAGTGTTGTTTTTTTAGCTTAAGTTAAAACAATATTACCTCAGTATATAAAGGTTCCATAGAGACTCAACTGAACTCTGTCATATAATTCAACAACTTTTAGGTGGAAATGAAGAATCAGAATCAACTGAAGCAGAAACAATTATTCAGTGTATAAATTCATTTCAGGCAGCGGGCAATGGTGTGTGAAAGTGTTAGAGTTAGGGTCAGGGCTACTGCTTGGGAAAGAGTTAGGGTCCAGAATGGCCTATTAGATCACCTCCACCCATCGTCAATGGCCAAGCAGGTTTGTCCAGTGCAACCAGCTGATCCACTCCGTTCTGTCAACAGTGTAACCAGCTGATCCACTTTGTTCGGTCTACAGTGTAACCAACTGATCCACTCTGTTCTGTCAACAGTGTAACCAGCTGATCCACTCCGTTCTGTCAACAGTGTAACCAACTGATCCACTTGGTTCTGTCAACAGTGTAACCAGCTGATCCACTTGGTTCTGTCTTCAGTGTAACCAGCTGATCCACTCCGTTCTGTCAACAGTGTAACCAGCTGATCCACTTGGTTCTGTCAACAGTGTAACCAGCTGATCCACTTGGTTCTGTCTTCAGTGTAACCAGCTGATCCGCTTGGTTCTGTCAACAGTGTAACTAGCTGATCCACTTGGTTCTGTCTTCAGTGTAACAAGCTGATCCACTCCGTTCTGTCAACAATGTAACCAGCTGATCCACTCTGTTCTGTCGACAGTGTAACCAGCTGATCCACTCCGTTCTGTCTTCAGTGTAACCAGCTGATCCACTCCGTTCTGTCGACAGTGTAACCAGCTGATCCACTCTGTTCTGTCGACAGTGTAACCAGCTGATCCACTCTGTTCTGTCGACAGTGTAACCAGCTGATCCACTCTGTTCTGTCGACAGTGTAACCAGCTGATCCACTCCGTTCTGTCTTCAGTGTAACCAGCTGATCCACTCCGTTCTGTCGACAGTGTAACCAGCTGATCCACTCTGTTCTGTCGACAGTGTAACCAGCTGATCCACTCCGTTCTGTCGACAGTGTAACCAGCTGATCCACTCCACTGTTTAACTGCTGATTCTTGGAGCACTGTGTGTGTGCCAGTCGATATGCATTTAATTGATCAGTCTGGGTATTTGCCTGTGTTTTGCAGGTTTGTTTAAAGGTCTGTGACCTACACACAAGCGCACGCACGTACACACACATGCACACACATGATCATGCTGGATGGAAGTCCTTCTCCAGCTCCCTTGGCATCCTCCTCATGTCTCAGCCATTGATCGCCCTCACAACATCCAGAGCTCACACACCTTCTACGTGTATATACATGTACATGCATTCCTACATAAAGGGAGAGAGATGGAAAAGCAGAAAGACTGTCTAGACAAAAGGAGAGAACATTAATGTCACTTCAATAGTTTTTCACCTGCTTTGGCAATGCAAACTCAAACATCAACATGTATATATCTGATGTCAATAAAACACCTTTCAAAGTATTTGATTTGAGAGAGAGAGAGAGAAGCTGAAAGAGGGTGGTGGGAATGATTTTAAAAATGATTTAGAAACATGAAATAGACTCTTAGCAAATGCAGCCACAACCAGAAAACATGCACACAGGTATACACACACAGGTACACTCTCCCTCACACACACAGACACAGGTACACACACTGGTCCACTCTGGCTGTGTACTCAGTAAGCCAGTACAGCCACTTTGCTGCTCATCTTGTTACAAAACCTGTTTGCAATCTACCTTTTTCACAAAAAAAAAACATATTCCACTTTCATTTGAAATGACGTTTCTGCCGTTCTGTGGATTTCACAGTAATGACTTTGTAGCATAGAGACGAGACGGAAGAAAATACAACATATTTTCAATTAACTCTGACAGGAAGAGATGGACAGCTGTAAAAGGGAGGGGGGGGGGATGGATGGAAAATGAAGAGGGAACATGGCAGAACAGATAGAGAAGAGAGAGGGAACAGAGAGAAGAATGACAGAACAAAATAGAGAGAGGGTTAGTGGAGGGAAATGTTTTAGTGTCGGATGGAAATGTGAAATGCTGTATGGAAGGAGGAAGAGGGGACTGAGGAAATGGGTGTGGGTCATGTACTACCAACAGCTGAATGGTTCACTGTATTACAATGAAGCAGGGTCAGAGAAGGTACAAGAAAAGGAGGAAGCAGAGAACAAAGCAAAAGGAGGGAGGAGAGGGTACAGGAAGAGGAGGAAGGAGAGGGTACAGGAAGAGGAGGAAGGAGAGCGTACAGGAAGAGGAGGAAGGAGAGGGTACAGGAAGAGGAGGAAGGAGAGGGTACAGGAAGAGGAGGAAGGAGAGGGTACGGGAAGAGGAGGAAGGAGAGGGTACAGGAAGAGGAGGAAGGGGGGGTACAGGAAGAGGAGGAAGGAGGGGGTACAGGAAGAGGAGGAAGGAGGGGGTAGAGGAAGAGGAGGAAGGAGAGGGTACAGGAAGAGGAGAAATGATAGAGTACAGGAATAAAAAAGAGAGTGACGTTTATCGGGACAGATGGAGTGTTTAAGAGAGAGATTGTCGAGAAAGAGAGGAGAGAGTGAGTGGAGCGAGAAAAGGGAGAGAGGGGACAGGGCTGAGGGAGGGGGACCGGTGGGGAAAACAGGTTGGGATGGGGGGCGTGTTGCAGCGAGACGAGGTAGGACACACAGTACTCTGTCAACCAGCACCAATTATGTTTGATTGACACCTATGAGGTGTGTCATAATAGGAAATGGATGGTGTTTCCACATCAGGTAAATGACAGTCTGCAGTGTGTGACAGCTGTCTTGCTGTGTGTGTGTGTGTGTGTGTGTGTGTGTGTGTGTGTATGTGTGCGTTTGTGTGCCTGCATAGGAACGCCCTTGCATGCACACACACACACACACACACACACACACAGAAGCATGTAGGATCAGTCCTGGTGATGGAGTGCCAGTAGGGGGCACTCTTCCCTCTGGTCTAATGATGCATCCCCAGGCAGTAAATGGGACATTGGCCTGCTCAGGGTGTCCTCTTTATGATGGTTTGAAGGTTTTGTGACATCCAGTGTAAACTCCTCACTGTCAGTAAATACTGTATTAAATAAAATGGAGGTGAAGACACCTGAAGTAATCAGAACTTCATGATTAGATCTCTGTGATCCAAAAACAGAACCTGCATTAACTGTCATGCCAAATAATGTCAGTACATTATGTTCTTTATGTTACTATGACTGCAGATAGACACAGAAGAGATCTACTCTAAACAACAATATAAATACAACATCCCATGTTTCATAAGATTAAAGTAAAACATAACAGAATGCAATTTTGTTTTCATTCCTATTAAATAGCGTACTTCCTCTACGGAAGTAATTCATCCTGTCAACCAATGGGATCTCACTACCTGTACCTGGCCTCCCAGTGAGACAGAAGCTTGTGGTTAGATCTGGTTAGTTATACACATCTTTGCTACTGCTCCCTTCATAAACCTGTAAGACTGGTTATGTGATCTGCCCACTTAATAAACACCGTATGATTGGGTACAGCGAGGCTCCAATTAGCTACACGTCGTTAAGTCGTAATGAGATCTAGCACTGTAAGGTCACACAATGTCACTGAGGAGAAACCCTGGTTCACTCCCCACACACACGTCAATTAAACACACACACACACACACACGTCAATTAAACACACACACACACACACACACGTCAATTAAACACACACACACACACACACACGTCAATTAAACACACACACACACACACACACACGTCAATTAAACACACACACACACACACACACACACCACAATCATTCTTTCAATTATCTCAGTGACGGCAGCCCGTTCCCCCTAAACCCCTAATCCGGGAATCCATGACTGAGGGGGGATGTTTTCCCTGCACTCACTTCTCTCTCTCATCCCTCTCTCTCATCCCTCGCTCTCATCCCTCTCTCTCATCCCTCTCTCTCATCCCTCGCTCTCATCCCTCTCTCTCATCCCTCTCTCTCATCCCTCGCTCTCATCCCTCTCTCTCATCCCTCTCTCTCATCCCTCGCTCTCATCCCTCTCTCATCCCTCTCTCTCACCCATCTCTCTCATCCCTCTCTCTCACCCATCTCTCTCATCCCTCTCTCTCATCCCTCTCTCTCATCCCTCTCTCTCACCCATCTCGCTCATCCCTCACTCTCACCCATCTATCTCATCCCTCTCTCTCATCCCTCTCTCACCCATCTCTCTCATCCCTCTCTCTCATCCCTCTCTCTCACCCATCTCTCTCACCCATCTCTCTCACCCATCTCTCTCACCCCTCTTTGGGCAGTATGTGTTGAAGTCACTCCTCTTAAATGAAAGCCTACTATGTCAATTGGAATATAATTGGAATTCATGTGTTTCATCTGAAATAGTTTCCCATTATATTATCGATGTAAACAATAACCTTTTCAAAGTGAAATGAGGACAGAAAGGAATTGATTTCCCCTAGTGTGTTAAACAAGCACAGCAATATCTGAAATCCTTCTATTCAATGTTGTTTTACTCCTGTCTCATTCCTATTTTGAATTAAACAGTGTTCTTCAACCTTCCGCACTTCCTCTCCTCCTCTCCTCCTCTCCCCGCCTCCTCTCTATTCTCCTCTCCCATATCCCCTCCCCTCTCTCCCTCCTCTCTCTTCTCCTCCCCCTACACTACCCCTCCCCGCCTCCTCTCTCTCCTCCTATCTCCTCCCCTTCCTTTCTCTTCGTCCCCTCATCTATATATTAGGTAATGTGTCCAGAACCAACTACTTGGTAAAGAAATAGGATTAAATGACATATAACATATAAGGCAGTGTAGATGTGATGTATCTAGTCCAGAGGAGCAGCCGGGTCAGACATAATCCAGTATTGGGGTTAAAGTTATTTTCTCTATGAAATAAAAGGCTCAGTCTTATAAAGCCCTGCCGTGATCCCTATTGTGGAAAAGGCTGAACTCAATCTCTCAGGAATGGTTGAGCTTCTCTGTCTCTCTCTGTCTCACACACACACACACACACACACACCACAGGAATTAGAATTATCTCTGCGTCACATTATTTTCTTTCCCCCTAGGAACCATTCTCCTTGCCTGTAAATCTGTGTGACCTTTGAGTGTAATCTGGGTTCCCCCCTCTACCTCTCCCTCAGCTCTCTGACTCACTATCTTTATTCAGTTACAACCTTCGTCTGCTGGTTTCTATACATTATACCTTTAGATTACTAGTCTCTCAACTCCTCTTAGACTACTGGTCTCTCTACATCCCTTAGACTAATGGTCTCTCTACACCTCATAGACTACTGGTCTCTCTATACCTTATAGATTTCTAGTCTCTCTACACTTCTTAGACTGCTGGTCTCTCTACATCCCTTAGACTACTGGTCTCTCTATACCTTATATATTTCTAGTCTCTCTACACCTCTTAGACTGCTGGTCTCTCTATACCTCTTAGATTACTGGTCTCTCTATACCTTCTAGACTACTGGTCTCTACACCTCATAGATTACTGGTCTCTCTACATCCCTTAGAATACTGGTCTCTCTACATCCTCTAGGCTACTGGTCTCTACCTTACACTATTCACAGTACTGCTCTGATGCGTATCTCTGTGTGTGTGTGTGTGTGTGTGTGTGTGTGTGCATGGCAGGGCCTGCTAGTCTCTTGTGAGGCATGTTGGTTTGTTAAACAGCTGTCTGAGATGATGACGCTGACGAAGATGGATGGCTCTCTGCTAGGAGAGGAGAGTCTGTTTCTCTGTTAGCCAAGATCCCAACACACTCACTCTGATAACACAGACACACATTCGTACACACACTCACAGACATACAGTCATGCTTAAAAATGTCTGTGTGCTTTTGTGTGTCCACGGTGAATAGTTCTGAGTTATCAGAACTATTACAGATTGGACATATCTGGACCAGACCTTGGAGGTGACACATCTAGACTAGACCTTGGAGGTGACACTTCTAGACTAGTCCTTGGAGGTGACACATCTAGACCAGACCTTGGAGGTGACACATCTAGACTCGAACTTGGAGGTGACACATCTGGACTAGATCTTGGAGCTGACACATCTGGACTAGTCCTTGGAAGTGACACATCTAGACTAGTCCTTGGAGGTGACACATCTAGACTAGACCTTGGAGCTGACACATCTGGACTAGTCCTTGGAAGTGACACATCTAGACTAGACCTTGGAGGTGACACATGTAGACTAGTCTTTGGAGGTGACACATCTAGACTAGACCTTGGAGGTGACACATGTAGACTAGTCCTTGGAGGTGACACATCTGGACTAGTCCTTGGAGGTGACACATCTAGACTAGACCTTGGAGCTGACACATCTGGACTAGACCTTGGAGATGACACATCTGGACTACACCTTGGAGGTGACACATACACTAATCCTACTGTAAGGCTGTGGTGAAATGTAGCAACAATCACACCCAGAATGGTGTTTTATGTAGAAGTATAATGCTCGATACATGTATCATGATGGTAATCCAGCCGGATTTCACGTGTTAGGTATGATAGTTAGGATCATGGGTGCTTGATAAATGCTATTCTAGTCCCGTTTTGAGAAGTTGCTGACCAGGCCATGTCATAGATGTAGAGTCAGAGGTGTAATTGTTCTGCCTTCACTAGATTATATGGCACTGAGCGCAGAGAAGCAAGACACAGCATGTATGTCATCTGTATGTGTGGCTCGTCATCAGAGGCGTTGCTAGTATCACCATACACCCCCCACCAATACACAATACACATTTCAGTGTACATGCTAACAGCCTACACATCTACATTGTCATAATGCGCGATCAGAACGATAGGTTTTGGCTGTAGCCCCGGACGCCCTGGCCTAATGACGCCACTGCTCTTATTTTGCTGAATATGAGACAGCCCTGTTATGACGTCTCTTTGTGTGTGCTGGTGATGACACAAAAGGGACTCTGTGTGCAGTTTAAGGTGCAAGTGGAACCTAATCCTACCCTCAGCAGAGTCTTCACAGACTGGCAGACATTCTGTTTTCAGGAATACCAGAGGAAGTTTCCAAGTTTTTCTTCCTTTCCACCAGGTTAACTTAGAATCCAGGTTAACCAATCCTACAGGTTAACTAATCATCCAGATTAACCAATCCCACAGGTTAACTAATCATCCAGGTTTATAGTTGTTGGCACTGGCTTCAGCAAGTCCCAAAGCCTAGAAATGCTGAATGCCAGACCAAAAGGCAAGGTTCAAATCCAAGAATAAATAAACGTTAGGTTGTTCCCTGAAATATCCCTCCATCTTGGCCATAACTTTTAGAAATTCAACAAGTATAAACTACAGTCGTTTGTTCCAACTTTTGTTTTTTTTTGTCCTCTCAGCTGGTGTGTTCCATGCTAATGGGGAGTGGAGGATTAGCGGTAAATCTAAAAAAGAAATCGACAAAACCTGCTGCTCCCTGTCAGCTTGGCTCTGTGGCAAGTGTGTGTGTGTCAGCAGGCCTCTGTGTGTGCATGTGTATATGCGTGTGTATGTGTGTGTGTGTGTGTGTGTGTGTGAACTGCTCGACCCCAGCCAGCCCCTGTTGTGTCACTATGAAGAGATTACATTTGTTCATTAATGTTGTGCTCTCTCTTTCTTTCTCTCTCTCTCTCTCTCTCTTTCTTTCTTTCAGTTTGTTACTGGGTTTTCGGTAGCGCAACTGCTCAACTCCTAATGTGTTGGTTAGCATTCGCCATCATTATTCATCAGTGGAGAATGAAAGTGCAAATT
This sequence comes from Esox lucius, assembly GCF_011004845.1. NCBI lineage: Eukaryota > Metazoa > Chordata > Actinopteri > Esociformes > Esocidae > Esox > Esox lucius. The sequence continues at coordinate 37,756,555 of NC_047575.1, forward strand.
CCTTTGAGATGGTTGGGCATGTCGAGGTGAATCTATGCAGTCTTTTAAATGGCTCTGGTCTACACCGTCCTGTGCCGTGCCGGCCTGCCACACGGGGGCGCCGTAACTGGGACACGACGGTCCGCTTTATGAAGGTCACGGCCCTGGCGTGGAGTGACGTAGCGTTGTGACACTCAGTAAAGAGGTGCGTCTCCACGCGAGCCTGTCGGACCCGTAGTGTTTGCCTGATGGATGAAACCCTCTTGTGTTGTCTTTTCGTTGTCTACTTGTGGTGTTTGAAGTGGTGTTGATGGTGGACCAGTGGGGGGGGTGGCTCAGACCCGGAAACACGGCTTGCATCTTTAAATCTGTCACATTGTTCTGAGTCATCCAGTGGCCACCAGACTCGCCCGTGTGTTTCATCTGAGAGGAGGGGATTACACACACACACACACCCATACTCACACATTCATACACACATACACACACATACATACACATGCATACACAAATACACATACACATCCCTGTAAGAGGAGCACTACCCCCACTCCACTGATAAAATATTAAAACAGATATATTTTAGAGCTCAGTATTGGGTGATCAGATGGCTTGTGTTTTTCTTGCATCAGTTAACCCTCTTCTTCATCAATATTCTGGTACACCAACAACAGATCAGATGTTGTTTTCACAATCGGCTTTATGCTCATGTGGGTATTATTACATTTCATTTTGGACCAGAAAACCTTTAAATATTGTTTTACAGCCGTGCAATCTACCCCAGAAAGTCATGCTATTTCTATGCATTTTTTTAAAGCTGTATTTTCTTTCTGTGTTAAACAAAAAAGAATCAACACAAGTGATCTGTCTGTGAAATCAGGAAATGTTTAATAACGTTTTATAATTTTAGTGATAATGTTAGAGACAACACACTATTGCACTTCATAGCACTTCAGATCACCCAGTAGATGGTATAGAACCCATCCATCTGTCTATATGCAGCATGACAACCTGACAGTGATTGGTCAGGCATTCAGTCATTGATCATTGGTGTTTCCGATCTCCTTAGCGTAACATCTCTGTTTCAGATTTGATTTATGTGATTTTTCTATGTGAGATCTTAGCGTAGTATCTCTTTTTCAGATCTCCTTAGCTTAATATTTCTGTTTCGCACTTGCATATTGTCCAGGTAAAGTTTTATTAGTATGTTTTTAAATTGATGCAGTGCAGTTTGTTTTATTGATTTTACATCGATATACATGTTTCACCTGCTGATATTGGCTTTGTATTGTTGTGTTGGTACATATTTTTTAATGACCTGGCCATTGAGGCACCTTGCCAGCTATGTCATAGGCAGTTTTGGGGAATGTTACTTTTCAAAGGAACTAATTGCTGTTACTAGTTACAGTTCCCATAGAGAAACTAGTTACATTACTTAGTTACGAGAAACTAGTAACATTACTTAGTTACTTGATGTAGAAAGTAAGGCGTTAAGTGACTTAGTTACTTAAAGATAAGTCCTTTGAATCTATATTCAGGTGTTGGTCACTTATGCCCAGAAGGCACAGATTTACTGGGACGTCATATCATTACGTAGTCAGGTATTGTGTAGTCAGTGTCACTCAACAGCATATAACATCAGCCTATCAATCATTATACAGCAAGAGTGACCAATCCTATTTTCCCAAGTAATCATATACCATATTGCCAAATCATATTTGTGTTTAGTTCTTTAATCAAGAAGCTCTTAATTCATTATATTATTTTGTATGGCAAGTGCCTCCACATTTTCAGGCTAGGCTTATTATAAAGCCTATATATGTAGACTTCAATACTAGATAGATACATTGTGGTTAAACAATGAAGAACAAAATAAACAACTGTTGCATTGTACACTGATAAACATAACTTCTCAAAAAGAAATCAGCAATTTGAAATATCTTTGCAATAAATGCATAATCATAATGCATAATTTATGTTTCATGACTTTATTCAGGGGTGAATAATCCTTTTTTTAAATGATTCAGAAAAATCACATTTAGAAAAAGAACATTTGTTTATATGTTAATTTACTATAAACTATAGTTGACAAAAGAACATTTTTCTCTGCTTATATTAACAACCACTATTAAACCACTACCTCCCATATACAAATACAATGTGGGCTACATAACGTTTATCAACGGAATTAAAGCGTACCCTTGTGAATCCCAAACAAGCCCCGCTGCCCTATTACATTTATTTAAGTGTCCTCCTTATTAATTTGTGGTTAATATTATAGCTCTGAAGTGGCAGCTATGTGTTCATTCAGATTAAACAATAATTTGCCTGAAAATAATGGAGGATGTTTTAGGATCAACTTTGGTTGTCCAACAGAGGTTGATTTGTGATCAACTGATATCTTCGGTTTCTGACAACTTTGGTTGTCCAGCACAAATAGACACGGGGTGATGGGGTATAGACACAGTGGTGATGGGGTATAGACACAGTGGTGATGGTGTATAGACACAGTGGTGATGGGGTATAGACACAGTGGTGATGGGGTATAGACACAGGGTGATGGGGTATAGACACATGGTGATGGGGCATAGACACAGGGGTGATGGGGTATAGACACAGTGGTGATGGGGTATAGACACAGTGGTGATGGGGTATAGACACAGGGTGATGGGGTATAGACACAGGGTGATGGTGTATAGACGCACGGTGATGGGGTATAAAGACAGGGTGATGGGGTATAGACACAGGGTGATGGGGTATAGATACAGGGTGATGGGGTATAGATACAGGGTGATGGGGTATAGACACATGGTGATGGGGTATAGACACAGGGTGATGGTGTATAGACACAGGGTGATGGGGTATAGACACAGGGTGATGGTGTATAGACACAGGGTGATGGGGTATAGGCACAGGGTGATGGGGTATAGACACAGGGTGACGGGGTATAGATACAGGGTGATGGGGTATAGATACACGGTGATGGGGTATAGATACAGGGTGATGGCGTATAGACACAGTGGTGATGGGGTATAGACACAGTGGTGATGGGGTTTAGATACAGGGTGATGGTGTATAGACACAGGGTGATGGGGTATAGACACAGGGTGATGGGGTATAGACACAGGGTGATGGTGTATAGACATAGGGTGATGGGGTATAGACACAGGGTGATGGGGTATAGACACAGGGTGATGGGGTATAGACACAGGGTGACGGGGTATAGACACAGGGTGACGGGGTTTAGATACAGGGGGACAGGGTTTAGATACAGGGTGACAGGGTTTAGATACAGGGTGACAGGGTTTAGATACAGGGTGACGGGGTTTAGATACAGGGGGACAGGGTTTAGATACAGGGTGACAGGGTTTAGATACAGGGTGACAGGGTTTAGATACAGGGTGATGGGGTATGGACACATGGGTGATCTACTGCATCCACCACATCTAAGGGCCACGCAAAGGGATTCACTTTCAACCACATAAAAACATTTGTTTACAATTATACAGCTCTGGAAAAAAATAAGAGACAACTGCACCTTTTTCTTTCCTTTCCAAAAAAGTTGAAAGGAAATGTTTTGAGTGAGGAACCCTTCTGTACTATCCATTGCTTTGTATGGAGTGTGACATTGACAAAGCCAAAGTGGTTGGCAGGTTTGCCAACATGAAGCAGAGGAAGATGCCATTTAAAACGAGTCTTTGATTAGTAAAAACTTGGTTTATCACATTTTGGGGATTTTACTTTGGCCAATGGAGTGCACTGAATGAATAAATTGTTATTACCACATGGCTAAATTGGCTGAGCAGATACAACCTGGTGAGTGACACAAATGTTTTGTTCTTTATTAGTAGGTCTTTATTTAGAGGAAATAAGTCAATGTTATTACAGGCCCTCTTGACCATCACCTATCAGCATGGAGGACAGACTGTGTTGCCTTTATTCTGTATTATGCTTAAACTGTTACTTATGACGTGCCTGTTTTGTAGTGGTAGACCACTTTGCCTAGTTTATCTATGAGTCTAGGCCTATTTGTGTGCTTAACAGGTGCTTTATGTAATGCGTTGTTGATGGGTATGGCTATCCATGGTTTTGACTACCTGATGAACTTTAAGACGCTGCGTTTAGATTGATGTGTGTTGTCATTTGTGGAGAAAGCTTACAGTATGTTCTTAACTCTCTTACACTGGCAACCCATTTTCCAAGAAAAAAAAGTATTATAAGGTTAGTTTCGGAAATATTTGGACACAATTTTCATAAAGTTTGCACTATATACCACCACAAAGGATTTTAAATGAATTTCTGCTTTAATTCAAGCAATTGGAATGTAAAATATTTAGGAATTGCAACCATTTTCAAGCACTGTCCCCTTATTTCAGGGCCTCAAATGTAATTGTACAAAACACAATCATAAATAAAATGTAAATTTTTTTGACTTTGTCGAGAAACCTTTGCAGGCAATGACTGCTTGAAGTCTGGAATGCACGGCCATCCCGCAAACTTGGGTTTGCTCCTTCGTGATGCTTTGCCAGGCCTTTAATGCAGCTGCCTTCAGTTGTTGTTCTTTCATGAGTCTTTCTGCCTTTTTTTCTTCAGCAACTGAAGTGCATGCTTGATCAGGTTGAGTGATTGACTCGGCCATTGTGGAATATTCCATATTTTAGCCTTAAAAAACTCCTGTGCTCCTTTTACAGTATGTCATGATGTCACTGTCATTGTCCATCTGTAAAGTGTTGCCGGTTCACAGCAACAGCTTCCAAATGCGAATGCCACACCTGGAATCAACTCCTGATTAATTGATGAAGAACTAACAAAGGAATTGCCCACACCTGACCATGAAACAGCTATTGAGTCAATTGTCCAATTACTTGGGGCTACATATTAAAGAGATGTAATTCCTAAACCTTTCCTCCAATTTGGATGTGAATACCCTAAAATGAATGCTGAGAGACGGCACTTTAAGCCCATATTCATATTTAACTGTAACTTGGAAACATCCAAAATAAAATAAAAACTTTCAGTGTCCAATTATTTCCGGACCTAACTGTATCTCTGCTGCGGACTACCTGGAGGTCAAGGGCCACACAGTTGTAGGTTTGAGGGGTGGTGGGTGGGGCCCACACGGCACCCGCCCCCTCTGTGCTCAGAGTCAGTTCCACGACTGGATCCCACGTTTGTGTTTACCTCGCTTACAAAGAAGACCAACATTGCAGGTCTACATTGTACAATGCTTGCGTCTTCCTGGTAATGGATCAGTAACTAATATCCCTGTACCCCACCTCAGCGTCCTCCCATCTTTTGACAAGCTATTTCTATGTAAAATCACGTTTACCCGGAATAAATAAAAAGTAATGCCCTCTCCACTCTCTACTAAACCCGGTGGTTCTATGAAAGATGCCAGTGTTTTTTACAATAACAGAAAATCGTAACCATGTTTAAAAGGTCTCATTACAGCTTTAGAGTTGCAAACTCAGGAGGAAAAATCTACACACCTTATACATTTATCAATATATCTGCTGTTAGGAGTATTTCTGAAAGGTGTCCGATGGCTCTGTCAATCAAGGACAACCGTGACTACAAATCAAATTGACTTGTAGCTCGATTGTTGCAACATGAGTCTTAGAGAAATTAAACAAAAAATGACTATATTTATATTTCAGATCATGCTTGCCCTTCAATTCACACATTGCCATAAAACTATGGGATTTTTTGTGCGCAAAAACCTCGCTACTCCTTGGCAATTATGTGGGAAACAAATCTCATTTCACTAGAAATCTCTCAGACATGATTCTCTCTGTTTTACGTTTTCCCCCCTGTTCATCCCTCTCTCTATCTATCTGACTTTCCCCCTCTCTCCATCCTCTCTCTGTCTGTCTTCCCTTCCCACCTCTGTCCATCCCTCTCTCTCTCTCTCTCTGTCTTTCTTTCCCCCTCTCTCCATCCCTCTCTCTGTCTGCCTTCCCCCCTCTCTCCATCGCTATCTTTCTCACCGTACATCACCTTTTCTCTATTCCCCGTCCCATCTCTCCATGTCTGTTATGTTCTCCCTCCCTGGCTGTCTCTCTCGTTGTCTTTTTACCTCATTCTCCCTCCCTGGCTGTCTCTCTTTGTCTTTTTACTTCATTATCCCTCCCTGGCTGTCTCTCTCTTTGTATTTTTACCTCATTATCCCTCCCTGGCTGTCTCTCTTTGTCTTTTTACCTCATTATCCCTCCCTGGCTGTCTCTCTCTTTGTCTTTTTACCTCATTCTGCCTCGCTGGCTGTCTCTCTTTGTCTTTTTACCTCATTCTCCCTCCCTGGCTGTCTCTCTCTTTGTCTTTTTAGCTCATTCACCCTCCCTGGCTGTCTCTCTCTTTGTCTTTTTACCTCATTCTCCCTCCCTGGCTGTCTCTCACTTTGTCTTTTTACCTAATTCTACCTCTTTGGTTCTCTCTCTCCTCTCTCTCTCTGTGTCTCTCTACCTCATTCTGCTTCCCTGGCTGTCTCTCTTCTCTCTCGCTGTGTCTCTGTACCTCATTCTGCCTCCCTGGCTGTCTCTCTCCTCTCTCTCTGTGTCTCTGTACCTCAGGCTCTCTCTCCCTCCCTCCCTTTTTCCTTTCCCTCATGTATCAGTCAGAAACTGAAACTCTCTAGGGGGGAAATGACAGTAATCATAAACCATTACAGATCAGGGGAAACTAGCACTAGTATGCTGTATGTGTGTGTGTATGTGTGTTTCTGCATGCTTCTGTGTGTGTTTTTCTGCATGCTTCTGTGTGTGTTTCTGTGTGCTTCTGTGTGTATTTCTATATTTCTGTGTGTGTGCGTGTGTGATTCTGTGTACTAGGCACATACACTCTAAAATGCTGGGTGGCTTGTATGAACCAACTTCTGAGTGTAGGCTAGGTTACTTAGTTGGGCTGTTATCTTAAAACAACTGCTGTGTTGGTCTGCCTTTTGTTCCTGTGTGGTTGAGATGTGGGTCTGATTGGACGACTGGTTTGTCTTACTTACCCAAACCATCTGGCTGGGTCAAAGTAATCCGGCGTGTGTTCTCTCCACTATTTAACCAGCGCTAGCCTGCCAAATAACCCAAATGGGATTGTTTTAGCCTATCATTTGTTTCATTTTATTTTTATAGAATGCGTGGCCTTGCTTCCCAGAGGAGTGGAGCCAGGGGCAAGCCATTAAACCTTAATGTCATGATTCATATTGAAGAGGAAGTCCATTTGGGCACACACACACACACACACACACACACACATGCATACACAGACGCACACACATGCACACATGCATACACAAACGTTCTATCTTGGACCCTTGACTCAAATCCTCTGCTGTCATGACAATTGATTTAGGTCACAAATAGTTGGAGGTTATACAGTGTGTGTGTGTGTGTGTGTGTGTGCGTTTCTGTGAACTGGTTTTACTGTATAAATGGGGTAAAACATTTGCCCAAACTGTGATTAAACCAAGCTAATTTGATTAATGGTCAAATTTTTCCCCATTCCCTTTTCGAAAAGGCATTCTCTTTATACTTTAAGATGTAGTATGCCGTTTTTGGCCACTGGTTGTAAACATTTCACAGTCAAGTCAAACGGAGTCGCAATGTGTCATCAAAAGTTGCTTTTGAACTTGGAATTCCACAGCTAGCAGAGGTATGAAACTGATTTAGAAGAATAATCCTTCAGGTACGCCATAATCCCGTTCTTCCATCTAAATCATTTAAATGTAGATCTCGTAGCAAGGCTAACACAGCAAGAGCATCCATCCATCTTGGTCTCACCATTGTAAATTATGCACTGTCTCTTATTGTGTTCCCCTACACAAGCCTGGACTAGACTGAAAAGACTCCTTGGATTTGTTTGATTTATATAGGAGACAATCCATTTTGAGATTATAATTACATTGATATATACAACTAAATGGGGCGCCCTATTCTTCATTTTCCGTCTGTGATTACGTAATTATGCATCATTTGCTTCCAGTCACCCGTCAACTCATTCTCCCCCATCCTGGTCCATTATTCTCAATGGATTTTGTCTGTTGTTAAATGTGTAATTAATTCCGGTGCAGTTTGCTTTCTGTTTCAAGACAATTACCTGTGTGGTCAGCAACTTTAGCTGTCAAGGACCAGGCCATTCATGTCCAGATACTAGCACAGTCATTTGTTTGTATTTTAGTTATTCTTTGATTACATTAGAATGAAACAAATCAAAAATACATCTTTATGAAATAATCGCTATTCAACTAGGATAATATTGTTTCATTTTCTGGCTTCCATTGCAGGCACAGTGTGTAGCTAGCCTACTTTCAGGAGAATGGGTGGATGGGGATGTTGGTTCTAACACCAGCTGTTTGTCATAGTAACATTCTGACAATAGTGGGTTATACAGACGTGCAGTGCCTCATGAAATGATTCAGAACCCTTCACTTTCTCTGCATTTTGATGTCTGAGGCATTGAAAGTATCCAGGAGCATAGTAGGCTCCATCATCGTGAAATGGTCGTTTGGAACCACCAAGACTCCTCCACAAGCTGGCTGTCTTGCCAGACTAATCCAGGCAAGAAGGGTGTCATGGTTAGGGAGGCGACGAAGAACCCAGTGGCCGTTAACAGACCTTCAGAATTGCTCAGCAGAGATGGGAGAACCCGCCAGAAGGACAGTCATTTCTGCATTCATATTTTCTTCCCCAATGACCTTGTCATCTCATCGGTTTTAAGATGTAAGCATGGAGAGGGAGGCAAGAATTATCTAATTTAGTGTGCAAAAAATAAAACTTGCTCCTCCTGGACAATTCCGTGAAACAAATTTCATGGCACTAGAAATCTCTCAGACATGATTCAGTCTATCCCCCTCTCTCTGTCTGTCTGTCTTTCTCCCTCTCTCCATCCCCCTCTCTCTCCATCTGTCTGTCTTTCTCCCTCTCTCCATCCCTCTCTCTCTGTCTGTCTGTCTTTCTCCCTCTCTCCATCCCTCTCTCTCTGTCTGTCTGTCTTTCTCCCTCTCTCCATCCCTCTCTCTCTGTCTGTCTGTCTTTCTCCCTCTCTCCATCCCTCTCTATCTGTCTGTCTTTCTCCCTCTCTCCATCCTTCTCTATCTGTCTGTCTTTCTCCCTCTCTCCATCCCTCTCTGTCTGTCTGTCTGTCTGTCTTTCTCCCTCTCTCCATCCCTCTCTCTCTGTCTGTCTGTCTTTCTCCCTCTCTCCATCCCTCTCTCTCTGTCTGTCTGTCTTTCTCCCTCTCTCCATCCCTCTCTCTCTGTCTGTCTGTCTTTCTCCCTCTCTCCATCCCTCTCTCTCTATCTGTCTGTCTTTCTCCCTCTCTCCATCCCTCTCTGTCTATCTGTCTGTCTTTCTCCCTCTCTCCATCCCTCTCTCTCTATCTGTCTGTCTTTCTTCCTCTCTCCATCCCTCTCTCTCTATCTGTCTGTCTTTCTCCCTCTCTCCATCCTTCTCTATCTGTCTGTCTTTCTCCCTCTCTCCATCCCTCTCTGTCTGTCTGTCTGTCTTTCTCCCTCTCTCCATCCCTCTCTCTCTGTCTGTCTGTCTTTCTCCCTCTCTCCATCCCTCTCTCTCTATCTGTCTGTCTTTCTTCCTCTCTCCATCCCTCTCTCTCTATCTGTCTGTATTTCTCCCTCTCTCCATCCCTCTCTATCTGTCTGTCTTTCTCCCTCTCTCCATCCTTCTCTATCTGTCTGTCTTTCTCCCTCTCTCCATCCCTCTCTGTCTGTCTGTCTGTCTGTCTTTCTCCCTCTCTCCATCCCTCTCTCTCTGTCTGTCTGTCTTTCTCCCTCTCTCCATCCCTCTCTCTCTATCTGTCTGTCTTTCTCCCTCTCTCCATCCCTCTCTATCTGTCTGTCTTTCTCCCTCTCTCCATCCTTCTCTCTCTAACTTTATGTCAATATAATCTTTCAACGGAAGATCTTCTTTTGTGTTTTCATTTTTATATACATTTTGATGTGCAATACATCAGATTGCAAATCAGCCGACCTCCATATTTTGCTAAGTGCCAAACACATTCTAACATGATAAACCTATACTGGCTAAAGTAAATCTAAAAAGGATGATCCTTGGAGAGATTATTTTACAGGTCGTTTTATTTCGGAAAAGTATTTTTTTTAGATGTGTTATTCTAGAGAGTGGTAATTCTTGAGTGGAACATTTTAGAAAGGCTTTATTTCAGAGATGGGACATTTTAAAGAATTGTTTGATCAGCATGATTGTATTGATTGGAAGAATGGAAAATGGGACGTTTTGAAAGACATCCTGTGTGAATCATCTTCTGGAGTGACGCACGATTGGGTGAAGCCATAACTGATGTTCCAAAAATATTTCTCCTCAACTGACAGGAAATGACCAGTGAGGTAACTGAAGGCCGCTGCGGTCATTTGATACATTGAAACCTAAAGATGGACTTTGGGATTTCTGGCAACTGGTTATAAAAACGGCACTGTCAAGCCCAAGCAGGTTCCTGAAAATTGTGTGGTTTGATTTATGTGCCGAAATTTGGCCGAGGTAATCCAAATCACTCAATGTGAAACAAACCAACTGACGTGTGACAGTGATTCTATACACATATCAACTTGCACATATAAACAACATTCATGCACATCCATCCCAAAGATGGGAGGTTTAAAAATTGTTCTGTGCAAATGTTTGCGTTGGCTATTACTGTGAATCTGAGCTTTCATTTCACAACAGCACATCGACACTGCAACATTTTTGCCGAGGCATCAGAGGAGCGAGGTGACAAGGTGAAGTTTCTGTTTACATTAGCCATGCAAGTAAGAAGAATTGATTATGCCACCTCTGTCAGAAAGGTCATTGTATACCGTTTGCTTGTGGAGCTGACTAGCAGAAACACCAGATTACGTTTACTTAAAAAATGACCACATTGTTCTATTGACTAAGATTCGTTACTCAAATTCTAGTTTTATGTCGTGGAGCTGCACCTCCTAGTGGGTTTAGCTCCTAGTGGTTTTCCCTGAAATGTAAGGGGCAGTCCCTGAAAAATATTATGCACATGGCTCAGCCAATCGTGGCATGCCTGCCCCTATAAAGGTACCTGAGCCCATAGCTCCCCCTCATTTTTTTCTGCAGCACCTCTGAACATCGCTGTGCAGAGCCCTAAGAACTTTTCACCAGTTTTTCTTCATACCAGCATCTTAGAAGTCATCACAAAAAAGTTTTTTGCCACCACCTGTCGTTGCGCCGAGTTGGCCTTCCGCAAGGATATCCACAACTTCTATGTTTCCTGTCTGGGACCAGCTCACGCCTACGTAGGCTTCACTGACCCTCCAGCATGCGCTGCCTGCACCTCTTTGCCTCTCTCTGCATGTGCAGAGAGAGCAAACTATTTTGAATAGGAGGTTAACATCGATAGCTTTCTGGATTCCTCAGGATTCCTCAGGATTGAGCTTACACTGCCTCCTCTCCCACCACCTAAGGAAAGGTCCAGGATGTCCTTCAGTTCCTGGGTGGAAGCTTGCAAGTCTGTGGATGCTCCTTCCTCTGAGGTTCAGTGCTTTAAGGCATATGCAGAGGGTTCCTGGTCCACCCCTCTCTCTGCCAGAGCTCCTGTTTGTTCCTATGCGCCATTCACAAAGGTGGTGGGTAGCCAGTCCGCTCTTAGTGACGCCGTCCCCCCCTTGGACCCCACTCTGGCGGCACACTTTCTGCCGTCCTTTGGCTGGCAAGGTAAGAAGCCCCTCTTGCCTTCTCCTAAGGATAGACTCAGCTTAATGACAAGACCTATGTGCTGGATGCACAGGCGTTGTCAGCGTCGAACAATGTCGCCATCTTAGCCTCGGATGCTGCAGAGATCTTGGACGGCGCTTCGACCCTTACATCCCATGAGATAGCCGATTCAATTATGGCTATTCTACACCTGACACAGGCGCATACTGTTTGCACCAGAAGAGTCATGGCTTCGTCCGTGATGGGTCACAGACACCTTTGGCTGTCCCTGTCTTCCCTCAGAGACTCTGAGAAGAGTCATCGCCGCCAAGCTGTTTCATCTGCTTCCGCTATGGTCTCTCTCCCTGCTGCCAGATGTGATCCCACCCCGCCTGTGGCGCCTCATCCTACGACTGCTAGAACCAGATCGCAGATTCCCAGATCATTTTTCTTGGTTCCTTGACCTGCTAAGAAGCCTAAGCAGGCATGACTAGGTGTGGAGTTGGCCGGGAACGGCAGCGTTGCTTACCCAGCCACCAATCCCCATCCTTTTCCTAAAGGCCAATTCGGCATCAGAACGCTACTCTTATGGTGTAAGTTGTGCTTCTGTGATCTGTGATCCCTCTATTTGCTTGTTTCTGAAAAAGTTTTATCTGTGTGATATGAACAAATGTGTGGCAAAATGAAAGTTTTGCATGCTCACTACGACTCGCCTGTTGGAATCTGTTCTCCCAGGGGACTTTTGCATGAGCATAGACTTGAAGGATGCTTTCTTCCATGTGCCGATCATTCCTTGACACAGGAAGTTTTTCCGTTTTGCCTTTCAGCGCGGTTATGGACTGGCTCCGCGCACCTTCTCCAAATGGGTGGAGTCCTGGCCTATCTGGATGACTTATTGATCCTGGCCCTGTCAGAGGAGCTAGCGAGGGCTCACACCTTTCAAGTGGTGTCCCTTTTTACGCGACTGGGACTCGCTGTGAATTTTGCAAAGATCTCCTATCTGGGCCTCCACTTGGACATGTGCCTGATGAGAGTTCGCATCTCGAACGACAGGGCACAGGATCTCCTCTCGTCTTTCGATCTGTCCCCTTTGGGCGGCCGCACATGCACAGTCTGCAGGCTTGGTTCTCCCGTCAACAGGCAGATGCTGTGCGTCATCAAAAACAGCTCTTATCTCTGCTGTCCCTTCTGCAGGGGCATCTGAATTATTGGAGAGACCCCAACTCACTCTCTCAGGGAGTTCTCATGGGGAGTGTAACGTAATTTGGCTTTGGGCGCACAGGCACCTGCGCTATTTCTCAGCAGTCCACATTCCAGGACGACTGTACGTGGGTGCAGATCTGATGTCTCGAGAAGGCCTTCGAGATGACGAGTGGTGTGTTCATCCCGAAATTGTCTCCCTCATTTGGGAGAGATTTGGAGAGGCCCAAGGTCTTTTTGCCTTGAGGCAGAATGCACAGTGTCGTCTTTGGTTCTCTCTGAATCAGCGAGATCACCCTCCTCTGGGACGCATTTGCGCCCCACCCTTGGCCTTGGGGGCTCCTTTATGCATTCCCGCCTCAACGTTGCATTGCTCGTTTGCTGGCACAGGTCAAATCCGATCGGGTCTATCCGATCCTAGTGGCACCGGATCTCCCAGTGGCGATCTGGTCCCCGGAATTGATTCAACTGCTGGTGGATCACCCGTGGGGGATTCCTCATTGGCAGTACACACAAACCGAGGCCGAGGGTGCGACCATCCGCCCCCCATCGTTGTTAGGGACCCACATGGTTTGGCCCCTGAACGGAACTGGCTGATTAGGGGGGGACTGTCTACTGCAGTGGTTCGCACTATAGAGGGTGCTAGAGCTGTGTCCAAACTGTGCTCCATGAGATGGGACATGTTTGTGACATGGTGCGGGCGGTCTTCCTTGGATCGCCTTCTACTATTAGAGGTTATGCCTCAACAATTTCAGCTTGAGGGCTTTGCTGGTAACACTGTTTTCAGCCACCCTCTCATCACACGTTTCCTTTTGGGTACAGGCTGGCTGTGCCCTGTGGCCAGGCTCGGCACCCCTCGGCTTTACTCCTCGCCTTGTGTTCTACTAAGCGATTGAGTGATCTGTGTGCGCTGTCCATGCACCCTGGCTGCCTGTCTATCAGGGAAGATCTGGTGCATTACGCTGAGCGCACTAAGAGTGTCAGATTCACTCTTCAGCTGTTTTCTTGTCATCTGCCCTTTTTGAAGGTGTTACAGTGGACGATATCTGTGCCGCAGCGTCATGGTTTGATGCCTTCGGCCTTTGTTATTTTGTTTAATTTTTCTATGTCTCTGGATCACTTGGTTCGCAGCGCTGCCGCCGGAAATCGGTGTTACTACGAGTTGAGTCCTGGCACTGGTGAGTTTCTCTCTTTGCATTGGGTTTCTTCGTCACCAACACTGCTTGTTGGGTTGGTGCATGTTTATTATGTAGCTCAGCCGGCCTGGACGTGTTGTGAATGGCTCTCAATTCCGTGGCCCGGGTTTGATTCTCTGTTATTCTTCTCACACCCACACTTTGTGGCATGCTGGTGTGCTTTTGTGGTATGGTCTAGTGGGATCGCTCCTACCTATCGTTTTGCGACCCGGGTTCGGTTCCCTTTTGGGGTTGTTATTTTTGGCTTTTTCCCTTACATTCTTGTGAAGGTTCACTCGTTCTGTAAGGCAAGACGGTCTATTATACATATTTCTTATGCATTCCCCGTGTTCATTCGTTCCTTCCTGCATTTGGCAGTCTTGAAGTGAATGTGTGCTTAGGGGCTGGGGGGACAATCTTGTCAGACTTGATCCTGCGAGTCATGTTGGATTCTGTTAGGTCCGGCAGGGAGTATATCCTGGCTCGCTCGGTCCGCCGTAAACCACTAAGAGCTAAGCCCTCTAGGGGGCAAAGCTCCATGACATATAATGTTCATACCAGCACCGTCACTACAGCAGTGGGAGACCAACTCCTAAATAAAGAGCCCTATTCTTAGCCAAATACAAATATGAGGTAAATTCAGTTTTAATTAAGAAACTAATGGATTTTTTGAAATGTCTCTAATGTTTTTATATTAAATAAGAAGCAGTTTATTTATGGTGTGTGTGTGTATATATATATATGTATTTGCATACTATTTCATAGTATTTTTTATAATCTTCATAATATTTGTATTAATGAGATTATTAGGCTACACTTGATATGTATTTATTCTAATAAAGGTTCAAATGCATACATTATCAAGCATGTATCCCAATCAAACTCAATATCCTCACAGAAATCAAATTGATTCCTACCAAATGTACTAATGTGCATGCATTGATTGTGAATTCATGTATTGTTGAGTCAAATTATGTTTTTCTTCATGTCATGGTAAATTAAACTAGATTGTTATAATGATGAAAAGTTTATGTAACAGAAATAAATAAGCAAATGTCAACAGTACTATTCTCCAATAGCTAATGACCGACTTTTGGAAGCATTTTTAGAAAGCAATGTTCTCCAAAAAAAACTAGGTGTTTTCCAAAACAGTAGGCCCGATTACATACATGATAATGTCATACAGAGAAAACAGTAGGCCCAATGACAGACATGATCATGTTGCAGGTCATCATTAGGCCCAATGACATACATGATCATATTCCAGGCCATCATTAAACCCAATGACAGACATTATCATGTTTCAGGCCATCATTATGCCCAATGACAGACATTATCATGTTTCAGGCCATCATTAGGCCCAATGACAGACATTATCATGTCCCAGGCCATCATTATGCCCAATGGCAGACATGATCATGTTCCAGGCCATCAT
The DNA here is from genome assembly GCF_011004845.1 of Esox lucius. Classification (NCBI taxonomy): domain Eukaryota; kingdom Metazoa; phylum Chordata; class Actinopteri; order Esociformes; family Esocidae; genus Esox; species Esox lucius. Next base: position 37,772,001 of record NC_047575.1, read on the forward strand.
TAGGCCCAATGACATACATGATCATATTCCAGGCCATCAGTAGGCCCAATGACAGACATGATCATATTCCAGGCCATCAGTAGGCCCAATGACAGACATGATCATATTCCAGGCCATCAGTAGGCCCAATGACAGACATGATCATGTTCCAGGCCATCATTAGGCCCAATGACAGACATTATCATGTTTCAGGCCATCATTGGGCCCAATGGCAGACATGATCATGTTCCAGGCCATCAGTAGGCCCAGTGACATACATGATCATATTCCAGGCCATCAGTAGGCCCAATGACAGACATGATCATATTCCAGGCCATCAGTAGGCCCAATGACAGACATGATCATGTTCCAGGCCATCAGTAGGCCCAATGACATACATGATCATATTCCAGGCCATCAGTAGGCCCAATGACAGACATGATCATGTTCCAGGCCATCGTATGCTACTGAATATGTAGTATAGGATTAATCATTATTAATCAGCTTCTTCCCATTAAATGAGTGAGGAAACTCTACAGTGAATCCTGCCTTCCAGAATGATCCTGTCTGAGTGAAGATGTCCTTTGTATCTGATTTAAGATACTGTTCAGACAGGCTGTGCCTATTTTAGGAAACATTCTGAACAGGCATAGAGACAATTGAGTATGATTCTCGCCGTCTTACTAATCAGGTTTCATTCACCTCTCACTGTCTCTGTTTCTTTTTCTCTCTCTTTCTTTACACTCTTTCTATTCAGGTAAAAATACTTGATTTGGTGAAAGTTTCAGTTACATTAGAGTTGAAAAGTCAAGTCAGCGCACAGTCATAATGTTATTATCTTCCTAGTTTTATTAGCTCACTGGATTAGTGTGGAGATTCCTGATAGACTAATCTGTTTATGTTTACTGGCTGTATCCGTGTGTCTTTGTTTGAGAAACAGTCAAGAGTTTGGAGGCATGAGCAGATAGTGACCTCAGAATGTGAATATGCTGCCGGCTGACATTGAAGAAGGAATGCAGAGATGATGACTACTGGGATCACAGAGGTGTGTGTTGGAGCGTGTGAATGTGTGTGTGTGTGTGTGTTTGTTTCCACATATAGCCTTTTTAGTCCCTACAGAGGTGACAAGCCGTCACTGACACTGTCTATTTTAACTGAGCCTCCTCAAACCCCCATAACGGTCCTCAGAGACCCCCACTCTGGATGGACTTCGTGTACTGGTTATTGACAGTCATTACTGCAAGGCACACACACACCAACCCAAAACACTGCATAATGCCTGTCCAGAACTTCCCACAGGGCAGATAGGAGCGGGGAGGGATGGAGGGGATGGGATACAGTGCCAGACAGATAGACAGGATAGAGAGTCAGGATAGAGAGACAGGACAGAGAGAGAGACAGGACAAAACAGAGAGACAGGAAGACAGGACGCTGTAGATAGATATGGCATGTCTGTAGTATTGTCACCTGATGTTCCATTTTGTTTGGTTCAGAAGAAAAACGAGGCTAAATGTATGAAATGTTGATGTGTCTTTAACACTTTGTGCAGCAGGGACAGGGTTAGTTTTAGGGAACATGTGGTTTGTGCAGCAGGGACTGTGTTTGGTTTAGGCAACACATGGTTTTTGCAGCAGGGACAGGGTTAGGTTTAGGGAACATTTTGTTTGTGCAGCAGGGACAGTGTTAGGTTTATGGAACATGTGGTTTGTGCAGCAGTTACAGGGTTACGATTATGGAACATGTGGTTTGTGCAGCAGGCACAGGGTTACGTTTATGGAACATGTGGTTTGTGCAGCAGTTACAGGGTTACGATTATGGAACATGTGGTTTGTGCAGCAGTTACAGGGTTACGTTTATGGAACATGTGGTTTGTGCAGCAGGCACAGGGTTATGTTTATGGAACATGTGGTTTGTGCAGCAGTTACAGGGTTACGATTATGGAACATGTGGTTTGTGCAGCAGGCACAGGGTTACGTTTATGGAACATGTGGTTTGTGCAGCAGTTACAAGGTTACGTTTATGGAACATGTGGTTTGTGCAGCAGGCACAGGGTTACGTTTATGGAACATGTGGTTTGTGCAGCAGTTACAGGGTTACGATTATGGAACATGTGGTTTGTGCAGCAGTTATAGGGTTAGGTTTATGGAACATGTGGTTTGTGCAGCAGGGACACATCCCTTTCATCTACTCACAAGCCTGCCTGTCCAATAACCACATGGTCATTGAAATACTTATTAAGGACCTGACTTGTTACATGAACAACATCAAGTGGACGTCCCAAACGTCCTACTCTTCTTTTTGTAGTGGCATACTTTTGATCTGAGCCAGATTTCATACTTATCATTTTGATCGTTTAGCAGATGCTCTTGGATGGACTGACTGACCGTCAACTCTCTGTTTTGGGTTTTAAGGGTATTAATCATTACCAGATGTTGTTGTTGGCACTTTTCAGTGCTTCATTTATATTAATACAAAAGGACATGATGATAAATGTTTGTACTTTTTCATTTTCAAACTGCAGGAGAGACGGGGCATTTCCAGTGCTCATCAAAATCTTTATTACATTTTGTATAGATTTTTTGTAGTCTAAATTTAAATTGCATTGCTGTAACACCCCCTTGGATTAATGGTACTGAAATTACATTCAGATATTATACGATTTAGATCACATTTTAGAAAACCCATTTTGGAAAGCCCTGGACACCTTATAAAGCATTTAGAGCAGAGCGGATACAGTCCCATGAATACTTTAGCATGATTGGTCCAGTAGTATATGTGGGCGTGTCTCTAATGGCTATGGGTCCTATAGCAGGTTCAACCACATGCAATCTAAAACAATGTAAACCATTGTTAGAATCCAATCTTTATTGTCTCCTTGTCTGGTGGGAACAAACATCCAGAGGTTATTAGCCCAGTCTAAAGTGTTGTAATATTATATCTATACACAGTTAGTTGTTTCAATGTTTTGCTCATTCAGTCTTGTGTTCCTGTTTTGTACCATCAGTTTCTGTTTTGTTCCGTCAGGGTTGTGTCTGCTGGATTCTGACAGTCTTGTGTCTGTTTTGTTCTAACTATGTTGTGCATTTTATGTCCTCTCAGTGTTTTGTCTGTTGTGTTATATCTGGGTGGCTGTCAGTGGGTTGTCTATTCCAGTTGAATAGGACAGTAATTAGCTGGCAGAGTGGGACTTCTGAGAAGAGAAAGTCAAACTCAAAGCAAGACACTGATGCTGTGTGACCTATATTTAAAGGAGAACAATGGTCCTAAAAACTGCCTGTAGCCTCCCCCTTCTGAGACAACCTCATAGGAAACAACGGTCTTTTGATCAGTGTTATCAGAGCTCAGAGCCAGTCGTGACGTATTGAGACATACACACACACACACACACACTCTTTCAGGGCCAAACACTATAGACACATTGACACATTGACTCACAGACTTTTATTGAGCCTCATACAAAAGGCCTCCCAGTTCACTTGTCTAGCTGTCTGAATGCAGGCTGAATAAAGACATAATTACCTTCCAGACGGTGAATGCATGTTGGTATGTGTGACTCTGAGTCCCACATGGATTTCTATTCCCTTTATGATCCATAACTTTGGACCGAAGCTCACAGACCCTGGTAGAAGGAGAGTGCTCGACAGGGGCTATGGTGTCATGGGAAGCTAACTCACACTAATCATTGTTGTGGTGTCCTTGTTGATGTCGTCCTTTCAACCACTCCATTGCCTTGTAGGTGCATGCTCTTAACGGTGGTGAAACTATGGCAACCAATAAGGTGTTTCTATGGGGATGAGGAGTTCTGTTCCGGAGAGACTCAGAGAGTTGGATCAAGGTTCCTGTTCAATAGTACCGGTTGCAGGAAATACTTTTCTGAACCAGAACAATGTCAATGGAAGGTGTGTGTGTGTGTGTGTGTGTGTGTGTGTGCGTGTGTGTGGAGGATGAGTCAGTAGGGGTGTGACATGGGGCTTGTTGGTAAATAAAACATGAGTTCCTTTCAGCAGGTGAATTATTGAACAGACAAGGTGCTGAAATGTCTGGTGTGTAACAGGGATGAAAAGAAAAGAAGAGTAACAAATGTTGGAGAGGAGAGAAGGAGAGAGAGGATGGAGAGGAGAGAAGTGGGGAGAAAGAAGGGGAAGGGAGATGGAGAAGTGTTTGGGGAGGAAAGAGGAGGGGGAGAGAAAGAGAGAGAAGGGGGGAAAGTTGGGGGAGGAGAGAGAGAAGAGGGAAAGTGAAAAAGAGAGAAGCGGGACATAGAATGAGTGGAGAGAGAAGAGGTTGAGTGAAAAAGAAGAGAGAGTAGGAGGTGAGAGACGTAGAGGAGAGAGCTCGGGGAGAAGGACAGAGAGATGGAGAGAGCAGGGAGAAAGATACAGGATAAAAGGGAGAGTCACCCCAAAGTACTATGCTGGTCACGGAGGCTTTGTAGCTTTAGCAGTGTGATTCGCCTTCTTCTCACCTATCAAACAAGAGCTGAGTCACTCTCTCCTGGAGCTGTACCTGGCAAGAGAGGAGAGGGTGAGGGGTGCAGGGACAGAGGGAATGGGGAGGCAGTGAAGCAGGGATGGGGAGTAAACTATACAGCGATATAGATAGGGAGAGATCCTGAGAAAACGTTTTGTACGGAGAGCAACAGGATCTCATTTTTCCGTTTCGATATTTAACGTGTTGTGATCAAAGGTCTGTTTCTGACGTATGTTTGGAATCGTTCTGTGTGTTTGCAGGATTTGCAGTAAAGTTCAAAGCAAACTTGACACTTGCAAGTTTAGACGTTCCTTCCGAGCGGTTAAGGTTATGGCTAATGTTTGGAATCACATCAGCCGAAAAAAGCAACAAACAATACTACTTGAACGGGAACTCATTAGGCTTGCTGCTACAGCATCACCGAACGACTAGTTAGCTGGCTAATTTTGACTGGGACACCTTAGTTTAATTCAGCCCACTGCTTTGCCAGAGATCCATCAGTGTTACGACAGAGTTTCTAGCCAACACCTCCCTCACCAGGGCGTTGTCAGGGTTGATCGTCAGGATGCGAGGCTCAACAGTTTGTGCATTGAGTTTTTCCACAGTGTCCTGTACCTTCACCCTAAACCTAACCACTGCAGATGGACTTTATACCTAACCCCTAAACTGGAAATAGCCTTTTTCCAAATGGGACTGGTCGAAGAAACGTCTGGGGACTGGTCTGTCAATGTGTGGACTTCTGGATCATACGCTCCTACAAACACCACACTCGCGCGCGCACACACATGCTGTGCATAATTACCTGTTCCGCTGTAATCAACATTGGTTAACGTAACACACCCAAGTCACACCCACCAGCATTTTCACTGACGTCTGTACAATAATTAGGGTGTAAATCATTGTTCTTTATTCTGAATATTTTTTATTTTTTTCTCCTCCAATTCTTTCTTTTCTTCATTCTGCCACCAGTAATCTGTTTCTATCCAGTAAAAGAGTGGGAGAGTGGGAGAGTGAAGGCAGCGGAAATCACTGTCCTATTGTGAAGCTGCAAAGGAAGTGTGTGTGTGTTTGCGTGCGTGTAAAGGAGTGCACGTGTGCGTGTGCGCATGCGTGCATGTTTGTGCATAATAGCTTGTGGGTTTGGAAGTGCAACTTGTTCTTTCTCCACACTGAGCTAAACACAATGCATGCTGGGAAAATCAGCAACCCCACCAAACCTATTTCGAGCCTTGTGGCGGATCTCAGTGTGATAGAGTGAGAGAGAAAAGAGAGATAAAGCAAAAAAAGCAAAAGACAAAGAAATAGATTGTGGGACTGAGAGTGAAAAAGAGGAGCAAGACAGAGAGAGACTGAGATGACAAGAGTGAGGCCGAGAGGACAAAAAAAGCAAACGTGAGAGAGAGAGAGAGATTGAGATGGAGAGAATATCGCAGGGAGCTGAAGAGAGTGATTGAAAATGAACACATGGAAATACAGGCACGACTCGATGGAGAGCTGTGAGCAATCCACTCCACACACTCTGACATGCTCTTCAAGTGCATTACCTTCTCTCACTCTCCCTCTCACATACTCCAGATGTATTATCATTTTTATTGGAATAAACAGGCCCCTGTCTGGGCTTGTGTGCGTGCGTGTGTGTGTGTTTTGTGTAAGTGGTCTTATGGTGATGATACACTGGCTTCTGTACTACTGTCTTTACATCACTCTGGAGGTTAGGAAAAGCATCAGTCAGTGGACACGGGTGGTCCCGCGTTCTCAGAATTCGGGGAAGATATTCGCCGATGTCACTCCCGATGTGAAAGGTTTAGATCCCAGAATGCAGTGAACACTTCCCCGGGTGTTTGGCGGTTGGACGATGCGTGTTTTAAATGCAGTGGATGTTGGACGTATCACTGTTAATCTGGACAGACAAGTTCCTGCTCACACGGCAAGATGAGCAAGATCAACGAGATTCATTAACAAGGAATTGCTATTAAAAACACTTCTAAGTGACGCTCAATAGACTCTAAATAATATATTTTGTTCTCATTTTATCAGGATTTTCTAGACATATTGCTCATGTCATGATTGCTCTCTTAAATATTTCTCCATAAGGTTTTCAAGTTGATACACATCTTTGGTTGGGGACCAACAGATCAATGTCCTATCATTAATGACCATATTTGACTGTATTGAAACGGTATTATTAGCTCTCAGATCCTGTGCCATGTTATAGATTCTGCACAGCTGACCACATTTTGTCCGATTTTACTTCTGCGTTTCAGCTAGTAGCTCTGAGACACCGTCTTTTCCACCAGTGAGACTTCTCTATCTGAAGTTTGACTTTGGCAGCGAACAAGGTCACCCGAGCGACCAATTATAAAATATAATGGGTTTTTATTCTCTCCTCTGTTTGTCCTCTTGATTTATTTCTCCATCTCTCCATCCCTCTATCCTTTTCGCTCCTCTCTCCGTCATCGAAGCGATTGCCTGCGGTCAGATGATTGTCATTGGATGAGTGTGTCTGAGGCTTGTGCCAAGCCAGGACATAGGCTTGCGGGTTCGCTGCCCATTTGGCTTGGCGGAAAGGGGGGAGCAGTCAATGTTTTCATCCGTGGTTGCACAGAATCATCCTCGGCCGTCTGGTCGCTCCGTGTTTAGACGCTTTTCCGGTAGCGATTTGTGATTTATGTTGTCGCTGTGTGTTGACGTTGTTTGATGCTATGTCGGCCGGGTCTCCATTGAAGAAGATTGTTAATGTCAGTGTGACTAACAGGGTGGGATCCATCTCCCTCTAACACATTACACATTACAGTTATGTTGATATAACCATTACCGCTTTGCTTAGCTGTTTGTGTTTTTTTGGGGGCTGGGTTTCTGTACAAGCACTTTGTAACAACGGTTAATGCAAAAAAGGGCTTTTCAAAATACATGGTATTAAAATATATTGAGAATGTACATAGGACAGTGCTGTTTTTTCTTTTACCAGATACTGACATTGTTACTTGATCTGATGGCTTGTAATGGCTTGTTATTGTGTAGTTAATGTTCTCGGGAGCATTGATAGATGAGGTGTTCCAAGTTGCACCCTATGCAGTTAACAGTACTACAGTGTGCGTTCCCCTCTGGTCAAAAGAACTGCACTACTTAGGGAACTGGGTGGGATTTGGGATGAGGGATTTGTGGGCTGTGCTAAGTAGTGTGTTCCCTGTGTCTGAAATGATGGTGCTAGCTCGCACAAGTATTCTGGGCTGTTGAAACTCTGAGGGTTCCGACGACAGACACTGTATCAGAAGGGACTGACGTCGGTCAGCGTGTTCTGCTCCATCCTAATTGGCCAATGTCAAAAGTTAAATCCTCCTGAACTTTCTGCCTGTGACTACAGGCGGACGTGTTGAGGACAGGGATCAGACGAGTGTGTCAGCGTTGCAGCGGCCAGACTCCACTGGATCATTAGGTTTCACATTTAAACGGTGGACTGCGTTAGATGATAAGTGATGGAACATTCTAGTCCATTAGTCAATGAATGAAATGAGCCACTGACTGAAGACTCTTGAAAGAGAAGCACTAACAAGGAGCCGTTCTCAGACAGACAGCAGATCTGAGTCATGAGAGGAGGCGGACTGCTCTTTGATTGGCGTTTGAAATGGTGCACTCTTTGCTTCACAATAAAACAAACTGTTCCCAGTGTTTGATCAAAACAAACTGTTCCCAGTGTTTGATCAAAACAAACTGTTCCCAGTGCTTGATTGAAACAAAACTGTTCCCATTGTTTGATCAAAACAAACTGTAACAAGAGCCAGATCCAAAACTACTGTTCCAAGTTCTAGATCAAAACAAACTGTTCCCAGTACTGAACCAAAACAAACTGTTTGTTTTAGATCAAAACAAACTGCTCCAGGAGCTAGATTAAAATGAACTGTTCCCAGTGTCAGGACAAAAAAATTGAACTGTTCCCAGTACTTTGCCAAAACAAACGGTTCGTTTTAGATCAAAACAAACTGCTTCTGGAGCTACATTAAAATAAATTGTTCCCAGTGTCAGGACAAAGAAATGTATAATTCCCAGTACTGGACCAAAACAAACTGTTCATTTTAGAGCAAAACAAACTGCTCCAGGAGCTAGATTCTAATAAACTGTCCCCAGTGTCAGGTCAAAAAAAAAACTGTTCCCAGCACTTCATCTGCACAAACTATTCCCAGTGCAAGATCAAAATAAAACTGTTGCCAGTGCCAAATCAATATAACATTTTCCCAGTGCCAGATCAAAACAAACTGTTCCCAGTCCCACATAAAAAGAAACTGCTCCCAGTGCCAGTTAAAAACCAACTGTTCCCAGTCCCACATAAAAAGAAACTGCTCCCAGTGCCAGTTAAAAACCAACTGTTCCCAGTCCCACATAAAAAGAAACTGCTCCCAGTGCCAGATAAAAACCAAACAGTGAACTGTGCCAGTGTATTTGTCTAAATGTGGGTGGGTCCAGCATCTCAGAAACAGCTGACCTGTTATTTTTCCACAATACAGAAATATACAGAAAACAGGGCGATGAAAAAACAAATCCAGTGAGCGGCTGTTCTTTGGGGTTAACACCTTGTTAATGAAGGAAATCAGATGAGAATGGTCAGACCTGTATTGATGTAGATGTGGTGTGTGTTGACATAGACATAAGATGTGTGTGTTGACTTAGATGTAGTGTGTGTGTTGACGTAGATGTAAGATGTGTGTGTTGACGTAGATGTAAGATGTGTGTTGACGTAGATGTAAGATGTGTGTGTGTTGACGTAGATGTAAGAAGTGTGTGTTGATGTAGATGTAAGATGTGTGTGTTGACGTAGATGTAAGATGTGTGTGTTGACGTAGATGTAAGATGTGTGTGTTGACGTAGATGTAAGATGTGTGTGTTGACGTAGATGTAAGGTGTGTGTTGATGTAGATGTAAGAAGTGTGTGTTGATGTAGATGTAAGATGTGTGTTGATGTAGATGTAAGATGTGTGTTGATGTAGATGTAAGAAGTGTGTGTTGATGTAGATGTAAGATGTGTGTTGATGTAGATGTAAGATGTGTGTTGATGTAGATGTAAGATGTGTGTGTTGACGTAGATGTAAGATGTGTGTGTTGACGTAGATGTAGTGTGTGTGTTGATGTAGATGTAAGATGTGTGTGTTGACGTAGATGTAAGGTGTGTGTTGATGTAGATGTAAGATGTGTGTGTTGACGTAGATGTAAGATGTGTGTGTTGACGTAGATGTAAGGTGTGTGTTGATGTAGATGTAAGATGTGTGTGTTGACGTAGATGTAAGGTGTGTGTTGATGTAGATGTAAGATGTGTGTGTTGACGTAGATGTAAGATGTGTGTGTGGATGTAGATGTAAGGTGTGTGTTGATGTAGATGTAAGATGTGTGTGTTGACGTAGATGTAAGGTGTGTGTTGATGTAGATGTAAGATGTGTGTGTTGACGTAGATGTAAGGTGTGTGTTGATGTAGATGTAAGATGTGTGTTTTGACGTAGATGTAAGATGTGTGTGTTGACGTAGATGTAAGGTGTGTGTTGACGTAGATGTAAGATGTGTGTTGATGTAGATGTAAGGTGTGTGTGTTGACGTAGATGTAAGATGTGTGTGTTGACGTAGATGTAAGGTGTGTGTTGATGTAGATGTAAGATGTGTGTGTTTATGTAGATGTAAGGTGTGTGTTGATGTAGATGTAAGATGTGTGTGTTGACGTAGATGTAAGGTGTGTGTTGATGTAGATGTAAGATGTGTGTGTTGACGTAGATGTAAGATGTGTGTGTTGACGTAGATGTAAGGTGTGTGTTGATGTAGATGTAAGGTGTGTGTTGATGTAGATGTAAGATGTGTGTGTTTACGTAGATGCTATACCCCGGCAGTGGAGGAATCTTAAAATGCAGATAATATTCATGTCAGGGTTGATATTTCTTCAAAATAGAATGTTCTTTGCATTATGCTAGTCATGCTACATACACTACCCTATGCATTTTCAGGAAAAGGACATTTTGAATGAATAGCATGGTTGATTCTGAAAGACTGGAAATTGTCTGTTGGCCACTTCTTGTCTGTCTTCCTGTCTGTCTGTCTGCCTGTCTCAATTGTATTGGAAGGGTCTTTTTGCTGCGTAAGTGGAGCGAGCCAAGAAGAGCGAATGTCTCTTACTGAGTGACTGACTGACTGCCCCTTGTTGAATAGCGTAGTTGTTAGAGACACGGACTGCCATGCAGGGGACTGGTGTTTAAGCCTCGCCATAGACAAAACAAATGATGCATTCGTTTGTTCAGGATAAACAAAAACTTTGCTGGCTACAAGCTTCAGTAACTACGTTATAGTAAACCTAAAATAACACGGTTCACGGTTATATTGCGACTATTTCTGGTGGATTTTCGAAGTAAGCATCCGTGCATGCTTTTCGGGGTAATATAGATCACAACCCCTTGGGCAGTAAAAGAGGAAGGGTTTCCACGATTCTCTCGTCTTTTCACTTGACGAAAAATGCTATTTTATTCACGAATCAATTAAAAAATGAACGTTGCTGAAATCAAATAGCTTTGGCAGTGTAAAGTTAATCTTCAGTCTCGCTAGAAATAATTCAGTTCTTATGAGTATTCCAAGTAGTGAGTAGATACTAGTAAGCCTATTACTGGCTAATACGCTGTTAAAAAGGCCATTGGCAGAAGCCATACAGTTCATAGTTGTTATTTGTGGTGGAAGTAAACTTAATAAGAAACACTAGTCAGTTTAACACAATGCTTAATTCTGGACACTATACCAACACAAGGCGCACAATATAGCTTAGTGATGTAGTGGTTAAAGATAGCCTGTCACATGGGTGACACAGGTTCAAATCCAGTGAGGGCAACAACATTTATCCCTGCTAATCGCGGGCTGGCTGAACTAGACTTGCCTGGTTCCTTTTCTTCTTTGGAATGACTACAAAAGAAGGTAACTTAAAAAATGCTCATGTGAGTGGAAACATATATTGAAATTCTATTGAGAAAAATGTCAGCACAATTTATTTTTAAAAGTTATTAAAGTTTTCACAATGTGCAAAAATACAGTTAGGTCCGGAATTATGTGGACACTGACACAATATTCATCATTTTGGCTCTGTATGCCACTGCAGTGGATTTCAAATGAAACAACCGAAATTCAATTGAAGTGCAGAATTTCAGCTTTAATTCAAGGGGTTGAACAAAATAATTGTATGAAACGTTTAGGAATTGCAACAGTTTTCATACAGTCCCCCTATTTCAGGGGCTCAAATGTGGACAAATGAACACAATCAATAGCTTGTGGAGAATCCTTTGCAGGCAATCTTTGCTTAAAGTCAGGAATGCATGGACCTAGCCAAATGCTGGGTTTCCTCTTTTGTGATGCTTTGCCAGGCCTTTACTGCAGCTGTCTTCAGTTGTTGTTTGTTCATGGGTCGTTCTGCCTTCCAAACAACTTTGCTGAATTTGTCAGAATCTGTCAGACAATATATCCCTATACTCTTCAGATTACATCCGGCTGCTTCTGTCTTCTGTCACATCATCAATAAACACTAGTGACCCAATGCCATTGGAAGCCATGCATGGCCATGCCGTTACACTGCCTCCACCATGTTTTACAGACGATGTGGTATTCTTCAGATCATTAGCCATTCGAAGCCTTCTCCTTACTTTTTTCTTCCCCTCATTCTGGTATAGGTTGATTTTAGTTTAATCTGTCCAAAGAATGCTGTTCCAGAACTGGGCTGTTGTGAAAAGGTTTTCTTTACCATGGAAAGGATCCTACGATCTTCCACCACTGTTGCCTTCCATGGACGTCCAGGCCTTTTTGTGTGGCAGATATCACCAGTGTGTTATTCTTTTCTCAGAATGTACCAAATTGTTGATTTGGCCACTCATAATGTTCTTGATATTTCTCTGATGGATTTTTATTTTTATTTGCAGCCGAAGGATGGCCAGTTTGGCAAGGTCACTTGCATTAGGAGCTCCTTTGCATTGAGCCCATATCTGTCCATGGAAACAGCCCATATACTTTATTTAACTCTATCTTGAATATATTTTGGCAAACAGCCAAAATTACAAAACTTGTGTCAGTGTCCAATTATTTCTAGACCTAACTGTTTATATTATGGGCAGTATGGGAGAGAATGCACAAGTATTATTCACGATGTCCTGTTACTCTAGTTGCTCTTTCAAACATGTTGCTACATGAACATTATATTTCTATTCAATATGAATACTTTGTTAACCCCAAACATGAGGTTGTTTTTATTGTGTGCGTTACAGCACAGGGGTCAAACTTATTCCAAGGGAGGTTTCACTCCTAGCTGATGCTTGACCTTCACTCATTAGTCAGGAACTGCCCTCATCTGGTTGTGTGTCCCATCAAAAGGAAAACCCAAAAAGAAGCAAACACCAAGCCCTTCATTACTGACATCCATTCTTTATAGCTTCAGAACATAGTTCATACTATAATGTTTATATCATGGATGGTCAGCTCTGACATCCATAGTTCTGTCTAGGAATTTCTTACGGCCCATTCCTCAAAACAGAGGCATGGTAATCACTTTGTTATTTTTGTCAGCTGTGGATAGTAGCTGTCTGGTGGTGACTTTGTTCTGCTGTCAGTTGTGTGACGTGTTTGCAGAAGGAAGGGACATAATGTATAGCAGGTCTCACCACTCTGGATAAGAGTGTTTTGCTAAATGACTAAACTATGAATGTAAATGGACAACATCACATCTGTCAACAGGAAGTCCCGCTGAGCGGAACCTCGTTTTTTTTTTACATATTGTCTTATTTTGAGTATGCCAGTCTACTGTGGTCCGGTGGAGTGTGTAGATATTTCTTAGTGCATTGTGTCTTTTACAGATCTTCAATGAGCTAGTCATTTCCATCCTTAGAAATACACCTCACACACACACACACACACAAACACACGCATACACGCATGCAAACGCGTGCACAAACACACACGCACAGATATGCACCCTTTACACACTCATACACCTACTCACATAGACAAACCAATACGCTCACAAACACACATACTGTACACACACAAACAGAACAACATACACCATCTCACAACATATTAAGGACAAAATATATGCATATATTTTCCACAGCATGGTCAGACGTCTATTTGGACATTAGGATTAGGGATGTGATTTGGCATGGTACAAAAATAAAGAAAAGGGAAGTTAGTTTGCATTGGTTTGTGAATGACCTAGATGGCAATGTAGCGGCATAAGTGAATGACAAATAACATGACATTTACATCCCAGCCCCTGAGTGGTTAAGCTATCTCTTCCTGGTAGAACTGCTGTGTCATAGTAGTGACCACACCCATAGGGAGAGTTGAATGGATCAGTGCCATCCAGGGTCGGCCAGGTGGTTGTCCAACAGGGTTGCCTTGTCTCATCATATTGTAGCGACTCCTGGTGGCAGGCCGTGCACCTGCAAGCTTCTTTTTGGCTGGGGAATGTTCTACCCATGCCCGCTATGTGCCAGCAAATACTTGAGCGAGCAGTGTGATAAGAACTGTAACTGTTTCGTAAGATGTGCATCAAAGTACTCTTGTCAATGTCTGACTCTTCTGAACCTATGGCAAGGCCATAATGGCAAATTGTAAGCAATTGAATTGAAGTGTAAACCAGCTGCACTGAATCTTTTAGTACGCATGTTTTTCTCTCTCAATTTTTTTTTGGTGAATTTAGTGCTTGTACAAAATGGCAAGTGCAACACTTTTTTTCACCTAACCCTTTGTGAATTTACACTGATCAGCCATAACATTATGACCACTGACAGGTGAAGTGAATAACACTGATAATCTCATCATCATGGCACCTGTCATAGGGTGAGATACACTAGGCGACAAGTGAACATTCTGTCCTCAACGTTGATGTGTTACAATCAGGAAAAATGGGCAAGCGTAAGGATCTGAGCGACTTTGACAAAGGCCTAATTGTGATGGCTAGACGACTGGGTCAGAGCATCTCCAAAACTGCAGCCCGTGTGGGTTGTTCCCAGTCTGCAGTGGTCAGTACCTATCAAATGTGGTCCAAGTAAGGAAAACCAAAAGACAGGGTGAACCAAAGACAGGGTCATGAGAGGCCAAGGCTCATGCATCGCACTTGGTTGCATATGGTGCTGCGTAGCCACAGACCTGTCAGGGTGCCCATGCTGACCCCTGTCCACTACCAAAAGCGCCAAGGCTCATTGATGCACGTGGGGAGCAAAGGCTGGCCCGTGTGGTCCGATCCCACAGACGAGCTACTGTAGCTCACATTGCTGATAAAGTTAATGCTGGTACTGATAGAAAGGTGTCAGAACACAGTGTATCGCAGTTTGTGTATGGGGCTTCGTAGCCGCCCATGCTGACCCTTGTCCACTGCTGAAAGTGCCTACAATGGGCATGTGAGCATCAGAACTAGACCACAGAGCAATAGAAGAAGGTTGCATGGTCTGATGATTCACATTTTCTTTTACATCATGTGGATAGCTGGTTGGGTGTGTATCTCTTACCTGGACACCATGGGTCGCTTACCAAGGCCCCAGGATGCACTATGGGAAGAAGGCAAGCCGGCGGAGGCAGTGTGATGTTTTGGGCAATGTTCTGCTGAGAAACCTTGGGTCCTGCCATTCATATGGATGTTGCTTTCACACGTACGACATACCTGAGCATTGTTGCAGACCATGTGCACCCTTTCATGGCAACGGTATTCCCTGATGGTATTTGCCTCTTTCAGCAGGATAATGGGCCCTGCCACAAAGCAAAAATTTGGGAATGGTTTGAGTAACACAACAACAGGTTAAAGGTGCTGACTTGGCCTCCAAATTCCCCAGATCTTAATCCACTCGAGCAACTGTGGGATGTGCTGGACAAACAAGTCCCATCCATGGAGGCCCACCTCGCAACTTACAGGACTTAAAGGATCTGCTTCTAACGTCTTGGTGCCAGATGCCACAGCACACCTTCAGAGGTCTAGTGGAGTCCATGCCTCGAAGGGTCCAGGCTGTTTTGGCGGCAAAATGGGGACCTACACAATATTAGGCAGGTGGTCATAATGTTATGGATGATCAGTGTACATTACTGATTTAAATGAGTGACCAGAGGAATTACACATTTCAAACAATTTACAAGAAGAATGACATATTACAAACGATTCATCATGGAATTTACACATTTCAAACAATTCACTGGGGGACTTACACATTACAATCGATTCACCACAGGAATTACACATTTGAATCGATTCACCACAGGAATTACACATTTGAAACGAATCACCGGTGGAATTACACGTTTCAAATGAATCGCCCTTTTTTGTTCTCCAGTAACTCTTTGTAGTGTATATGTCTTTAAGGCTGGGTGGTTTGTCTTTAATTAGACAATGTTCTGGTTTTATGTCCCCTCTTGTCTTCGCCCCCTGCGTGGATCTGTTCAACTAAGCCCCGACAGACTCTTATATCTGTCAGCAAGGTCATTCAAAAGTGTCATGTCATGCAAAGCGTGCCTATGCTAATGATCTGTATATTTGGAGTGCGTGTGTGTATGTGGGATGACTGTCCTGAGTCTCATTCAGTAACCGAGGCATCTGGATTGTAGAAATTAGTTCTAATGGCTGTAATATTCATAGCTGTCATTACATTTGCGATAACTACACTTTTTTGTTGAGAATCTCTCAATTGGTTTTGTTCACATACTGTACAAACACACACACACACATACACACACACACTCAGAGCAAGAGAGAGTGAGACAGAGAGAGAGAAAAAAAGAGAGAGAGAGAGAGACTAAGCAATGACTGATACCATCAGAGTTTTAAAGTGTATTCATGAAATGGCCCTGTCACTGGTGTACGAGAGCAGCAGCTAAATGATGCCTCCGTTGTTAGATGATTAGCCGTTAGCTACCCTGGCTAATTATGTTGTAAAGTAGCCATTTACCAGCACTGCCCGTGCCCCAAATGGCACCATTCAATCTAGGCCACTACTTTTCCATGGCCAAATCATTAACATTAACAGATCTGCACAACCACCGTTTAAAATTAAATGAGGTTATTTTATATGCTGTAAAGAAATCCCACCTTTTATTTGATTGCATTTCAGGTATCGCCACCTTTTATTTGATTGCATTTCAGTAAATTTGATGTGTGGTGTCTGTCTTGTCTTGGGGTACTGGATCAGTGTCGCTGAAAGCTAGTGTTTCCACCTTTCATGTTAAAATTACACAAGCTATTTTTACACAAGTAGGCACAAACAAACAGACTCTCTCTTTCCACATGCATACACAAAAACACAAACAAACATCTGAACATTGTCCTATTTGCCTGTTAGCAAATGTTTTGTCCATGCACACATTGATTGTACTTAAATATAGTACTTGGAGTAAAGATTAACAGATGACATACCCTTATTCCAGCCGATGAATATTGATCATTATTCTGATCTGAAAGTGATATTATCTTTATATTAGCCAACTTAAGGTGATATTACCTTTATATTAGCAAACTTCAGGTGATATTACCTTTATATTAGCCAACATCAGGTGTTACCTGTCCACATTTGTAATCAGTAACGTAACTTTTTGATTACTCAAACTCAGTAACGTAATCTGATTACTTTCATATTAAGAGGCATTACAAAACAAATAGGATAGCCTACAACCAATTGAACACCTTTTGCGGCATCAAATAATGTTAGAGTTTACAAAATTGAGTACACCCCTCACATTTTTGTAAATATTTTTTATCTTTTCATGTGACAACACTGAAGAAATTACACTTTGCTACAATGTAAAGTAATGAGTGTACAGCTTGTATAACAGTGTAAATGTTCTGTCCCTTCAAAATTACTCAACACAGAGCCATTAATATTTGAACCGCTGGCAACAAAAGTGAGGTCTCAGGTGTGAATGGTGAGCAGGTGAGTTAAATTTGGTGTCATCGCTCTCACACTCACCTCATGGCAAAGAACTCTCTGAGGATCTGAAAAAAATAATTGTTGCTCTACATAAAATGGCATAGGCTATAAGAAGATTGCCAAGACCTTGAAACTGAGCTGCAGCACGGGGGCCAAGACCATACAGCAGTTTAACAGGACAAGTTGCACTCAGAACAAGCCTCGCCATGGTCGACCAAACAAGTTGGGTGCACATGGTCAGCGTCATATCCAGACCAGACGTATGAGTGCTGCCAGCATTGCTGCAGAGGTTGAAGGGGTGGGGGGTCAGCCTGTCAGTTCTCAGACCATTCGCCGCACACTGCATCAAATTGGTCTACATGGCTGTCGTCCCAGAAGGAAGCCTCTTCTAAAGATGATGCACAAGAAAGCTCGCAAACAGTTTGCTGAAGACAAGCAGACTAAGGACATGGATTACTGGAACCATGTCCTGTGGTCTGATGAGACCAAGATAAACTCATTTGGTTCAGATGCTGTGGCGGCAACCAAGTGAGGAGTACAAAGACAAGTGTGTCTTGCCTACAGTCAAGGATGGTGGTGGGAGTGTCATGGTCTGGGGCTGCATGAGTGCTGCTGGCTCTGGGGAGCTACAATTCATTGAGGGAACCATGAATGCCAACATGTACTGTGACACACTGAAGCAGAGCATGATCCCTCCCTTCGGAGACTGGGCCGCAGGGCAGTATTCCAACATGATAACGACCCCAAACATACCTCCAAGACGACCACTGCCTTGCTAAAGAAGTTGAGTGTAAAGGTGATGGACTGGCCAAGCATGTCTCCAGACCTAAACCCTATTGAGCATCTGTGGGAAATCCTCAAACAGAAGGTGGAGGAGCACAAGGTCTCTAACATCCACCAGCTCTGTGATGTCATCATGGAGAAGTGGAAGAGGACTCCATTGGCAACCTGTGAACTCCATGCCCAAGAGGCTTAAGGCAGTGCTGGACAATGATGGTGGCCACACAAAATATTGCCCAATTTGGACATTTTTTACTTAGGGGTATACTTGCCAGCGGTTTAGACATTAATGGCTGTGTGTGGTGTTATTTTGAGGTGACAGCAAATGTACACTGTTATACAAGCTGTACACTCACTACTTTACATTGTAGCAAAGTGTCATTTCTTGAGAGTTGTCACATGAAAAGATAAAATCAAATATTTAGAGAAATGTGAGGGGTATACTCACATTTGTGAGATACATTAGCTGGCCTTATGGGTTATGTACAGTGCCTTTGAAAAGGATTTCTTAACCATTGTTAATAATTGTTCTATTTTACAAAAAAATATTTGAATGTTACAATATCTGTATAATACAGTGGGGAGAACAAGTAGTTTATACACTGCAGGGTTTCCCACTTACAAAGCATGTAGAAGTCTGTAATTTTTATCATAGGTACTCTTCACCTGTGAGTGACGGAATCTAAAAAATCCAGAAAATCACATTGTATGATTTTTAAGTAATTAATTAGCATTTTATAGCATGACATACAGGTGCTGGTCATAAAAATTGAATATCATTAAAAAGTTGATTTATTTCAGTAATTCCATTCAAAAAAGTGAAACTTGTGTAATGTATACATTCATTCCACACAGACTGATATTTTTCAAGTGTTTATTTCTTTTAGTTTTGATGATTATAACTGACAGCTAATGAAAATTTCAAATTCAGTATCTCAGAAAATTTGAATATTGTGAAAAGGTTAAATATTGAAGACACCTGGTGCCACACTCTAATCAGTGAATTAACTCAAAACACCGGCAAAGGCCTTTAAATGGTCTCTCAGTCTAGTTCTGTAGGCAACACAATCATGGGGAAGACTGCTGAATTGACAGCTGTCCAAAAGACGACCATTGACACCTTGCACAAGGAGGGCAAGACACAAAAGGTCATAGCAAAAGACGCTGGCTGTTCACAGAGCTCTGTGTCCAAGCACATTAATAGAGAGGCGAAGGGAAGGAAAATATGTGGTAGAAAGAAATCTACAAGCAATAGGGATAACCGCACCCTGGAGAGGATTGTGAAACAAAACCCATTCAAAAATGTGGGGGAGATTCACAAAGAGTGGACGGCAGCTGGAGTCAGTGCTTCAAGAACCACCACGCACAGACATATGCAAGACATTGGTTTCAGCTGTCGCATTCCTTGTGTCAAGCCATTCTTGAACAAGACACAGCGTTAGAAGCGTCTCGCCTGGGCTAAAGACAAAAAGGACTGGACTGCTGCTGAGTTATGTTTTCTGATTAAAGTAAATTTAACATTTCCTTTGGAAATCAAGGTCCCAGAGTCTGGAGGAAGAGAGGAGAGGCAAAGAATCCAGTGAAGTTTCCACAGTCAGTGATGGTTTGGGGTGCCATGTCATCTGCTGGTGTTGGTCCACTGTGTTTTCTGAGGTCCAAGGTCAATGCAGCCGTCTACCAGGAAGCACTTCATGCTTCCTGCTGCTGACCAACTTTATGGAGATGCAGATTTCATTTTCCAACAGGACTTGGCACCTGCACACAGTGCCAAAGCTACCAGTACCTGGTTTAAGGACCATGGTATCCCTGTTCTAACTCGCCTGACCTTAACCCTATAGAAAATCTATGGGGTATTGTGAAGAGGAAGATGCGATACGCCAGACCCAACAATGCAGAAGAGCTGAAGGCCATTATCAGAGCAACCTGGGCTATCATAACATCTGAGCAGTGCCACAGACTTATCGACTCCATGCCACACCGCATTGCTGCAGTAATTCCAGCAAAAGGAGCCCCAACTAAGTATTGAGTGCAGTACATGCTCATACTTTTCATGTTCATACTTTTCAGTTGGCCAACATTTCTAAAAATCCTTTTTTTGTATTGGTCTTAAGTAATATTCAAATTTTCTGAGATACTGAATTTGGGATTTTTATTAGTTGTCAGTTATAATCATCACATTTAAAGAAATAAACATTTGAAATATATCAGTCTGTGTATAATGAATTAATATAATATACAAGTTTCACTTTTTGAATGGAATTACTGAAATAAATCATCTTTTTGATGATATTTATATTTTATGACCAGCACCTGCAAGTATTTGATACATCAGAAAAGCTGAACTTAATATTTGGTACAGAAACTTTTACAATAACAGAGATCATACATTTCCTGTAGTTCTTGACCAGGTTTGCACACACTGCAGCAGGGATTTTGGCCACTCCTCCATACAGACCTTCTCCAGATCCTTCAGGTTTCGGGTGCTGTTGCTGGGCAATAAGGACTTTCAGCTCCTTCCAAAGATTTTCTATTGGGTTCAGGTCTGGAGACTGGCTAGGCCACTCCAGGACCTTAAAATGCTTCTTACGGAGCCACTCCTTAGTTGCCCTGGCTGTGTGTTTCGGGTCGTTGTCATGCTGGAAGACCCAGCCACGACCCATCTTCAATGCTCTTACTGAGGGATAGAGGTTGTTGGCCAAGATCTCGCGATACATGGCCACATCCATCCTCCCCTCAATACGGTGCAGTCGTCCTGTCCCCTGTGCAGAAAAGCATCCCCAAAGAATGATGTTTCCACCTCCATTCATGGTTGGGATGGTGATCTTGGGGTTGTACTCATCCTTCTTCTTCCTCCAAACACGGCGAGTGGAGTTTAGACCAAAAAGCTCTATTTTTGTCTCATCAGACCACATGACCTTCTTCCATTCCTCCTCTGGATTATCCAGATGGTCATTGGCAAACTTCAGACGAGTCTGGACATGCGCTGGCTTGAGCAGGGGGACCTTGTGTGCACTGCAGGATTTTAATCCATGACGGCGTAGTGTGTTACTAATGGTTTTCTTTGAGACTGTGGTCCCAGCTCTCTTCAGGTAATTGACCAGGTCCTGCCGTGTAGTTCTGGGCTGATTCTTCATGATCATTGATGACCCACGAGGTGAGATCTTGCATGGAGCCCCCGACCGAGGGAGATTGACCGTCATCTTGAACTTCTTCCATTTTCTAATAATTGCGCCAACAGTTGTTTCCTTCTCACCAAGATGCTTGCCTATTGTCCTGTAGCCCGTCCCAGCCTTGTGCAGGTCTACAATTTTATCCCTGATGTCCTTACACAGCTCTCTGGTCTTGGCCATTGTGGAGAGGATGGAGTCTGTTTGATTGAGTATGTGAACAGGTGTCTTTTATACATGTAACAAGTTCAAACAGGTGCAGTTAATACAGGTAATGAGTGGAGAACATGAGGGCTTCTTAAAGAAAAACTAACAGGTCTGTGAGAGCCAGAATCCTTACTGGTTGGTAGGTGATCAAATACTTATGTTATGCAACTGGATTTTAGTTCTAGATTCCGTGTCTTTCAGTTGAAGTGTACCTATGATAAACATTACAGACCTTTACATGCTTTGTAAGTAGGAAAACCTGCAAAATCGTCAGTGTATCAAATGCTTGTTCTCCCCACTGTATTCAGTCGTTCCAATTAATCCAGTAACCCTCGATCTTCCAGAATCTGCCTTTGTGTCTGAACATAACCCAAAATCGAAGGATGTGTTAGCCTATTCTGTTATTTGTGCTTTATTCATGTTTTTAATTGCACAAATAGGTTTTACCCGCACAAACGTAGCCGTCGATTATTAGGGCAACTAGGATGGATTTTCAGAAATAAACTGATTATACACCTACGCTCTTAGCTTAAAGTCAATGTCATCAGCATTTAATGATAACCAATGAGATCAAAATTTTCTGAGATCCAAAGCAAGCACAAACACATGGCTTACCTGTATGGGCGGAGTTGAGGTAGCTGCATCAAATGCAAATCATCATCCTTTGGCAGAGTGCTTCCTGAAACACCTTTTGTGTCACCCCCGGGAGAGATATGCAAAGACGCAGTTTTTGTAGCCTATTTACTTAGAAAAAATGACGTGGTATTTTTTCTATAAACTTCTCGGTTTTTCAGTAGCTTATTCATGTCACCTATGGACAAATGATGCATTCGCTTAAACGGCAAGTCTGGGCCTATGGCGTTTGAATTTACGCTACGACGCGCCATTTCCGTAGACTATGCGCTAGGTGAAACTTAGTTGTATTTTTCAAAAAAATTATCTGTTTATATGTTACAAAAACAAAAAAAATTATATGTTTGTTCATCAGTTAATGTGGTTGCCTTTTCACTATCCATTTATTGTAATTATTCTTTTTGTATGCTTTCATTTTTTTATCTGTACACTTACGGTTACAGACTCTCTCTGCACGTCCCTACACACTTTTTTGAGTGTTTTTTGAGTGTAATTAATTTGCCAAAACCCACAATTAGTGTTGTGAACATCTGATATTGTGACGGTCCTAGTTGGTGTTAAATGTTTGTAATGTTTCACCACAGACCTTTATTTTGAAGTCAAAATACGAAATCCGGAGATCTTACCCTACATGCACACTGTCCACTGTCCACTCGCTAGAGCTACAAAGAGGAATGCTCTCATTCATTTCCAACGAGAGCCAGCGAATCATAGCGACAGTGGGCGGAGCAACTCTCTAAGACAAAATCTCCCAGCGACAGCAACAGTTGAGAGTTGAGAAATGTTCAAATGTATGCTAATTTCCAGTGAGCAGGCAATGACGGAGTTCGGCGACTACCAATGGCAGAGCAGATGTTCTCTGCATCTTGAAATACCTAAAAAAATGTTATGTCAAACTTATAATTGCGGTGTCCGGTTTCCCCATTACTTATGATGCTTTTCTGGCCTCATACGTATATAATTCTGAACATAGACGTATGGAAGGTTTCAGAGATCGTTTGGATCACGGGTGAGTGATACATGCATAATGTAAAACGATGTAAATGGCTGTTTGAACATTGACAAGTCATTAAATTGCCATCGTCATAAAACATTTGTAGTAGCGGAGTCACGCAAATATGAAATATTTTATACTTTATATTTTCAGAGATGGAAGTTTCCCCTATACTGGTTGACTGGTTGTCACTGGCATAAATTAGGAAGACGCCCCGCCAGAGCGGGCAGTGTGCACGCTAGGCAGGCTCAGCGACAGCCAGTTGAGCGAGCCGGCAGTGTGGACGTAGCTTTGTTACTGATTAATTTCACATTTTTCCAACATGACGCTAATCTATTGTAACCGACTATAGCTATGAGTTGTGACATTTGGTTAACTAGCTTGCTTCATAATTATTATACTTTTTTCCTGTGGCTGCTGCCGCTGTTATTACAATAAGTGGGAAACACTGGTATTATATGGGGAATAGAGCTGTAGTAGTTGTTTGTTATATAGGGTATAGAGCTGTTATAGTGGTGTATTATATTGCAGATAGAACTTTAATATATATATTATATAAGGGATAGAACTGTAACAGTAGTGTATTATATAAAGGACAGAGCTGTAATAGTGTTTTATATGGGGACTACAGCTGTAATAGTTGTGTGTTATATAGGGGTATAGTGCTGTTATATTAGTGTATTGTATTGTAAATAGAGCTTTAATACATATTATTGAGGTGAAAGGTCTTTAATCATATAAAAGGAATAGTTCTCTAATAGTAGTGTATTATATGGGGGATAGAGATGCAATAGTAGTGTAGAATACAGGAGATAGAGTTGTAATAGTAGTGTAGAATAAAGGGGATAGGGCTGTAATAGTTATGTTTAATATTGGAGATAGAGCTGTAATAGTTGTGTATAATATAGTGGATAGAGCTGTAATAGTTGTGTATAATATTGCGTATAGAGCTGTAATAGTTGTGTATAATATAGGGGATAGAACTGTAATAGTTGTGTATAATATAGGGGATAGAGCTGTAATAGTTGTGTATAATACTGGGGATAGAGCTGTACTAGTTATGTATAATATAGGGGATAGAGCTGGAACAGTATTGTTGAATATTGGAGATAGAGCTGTTATAGTTGTGTATAGCATTGGGTATAGAGCTGTAATAGTTTTGTATAATATAAGGGATAGAGCTGTAATAGTTGTGTATAATGTTGGGGATAGAGCTGTTATAGTTGTGTATAATGTTGGGGATAGAGCTGTTATAGTTTTGTATAATGTAGGGGATAGAGCTGTAATAGTAGTGTAGAATAAAGGGGATAGAGCTGTAATAGTTATGTTTAATACTGGGGATAGAGCCGTACTAGTTCTCTATAATATAGGGGATAGAGCTGTAACAGTATTGTCAAATATAGGGGATAGAGTTGGAATAGTTGTGTATAATTTAGGGGATAGAGCTGTGATATCTGTGTATAATATAGGGGATTTAACAGTATTTTAGAATAAATGGGATAGAGCTGTAACAGTAGTGTGAAATAAAGGGGATAGAGCTGTAATAGCAGTGTGAAATAAAGGGGATAGAGCTGTAATAGTAGTGTGAAATAAAGGGGATAGAGCTGTAATAGTAGTGTGAAAAAAAGGGGATAGAGCTGTAATAGCAGTGTAAAATATTATAAGCTCAGTTTGGGATGCAGAAAGAGTAAGTTAAAGAGTCTAGTGATCTTCCTGATTGGGTCAAACATCTGACCATTTTATTGATTAAACTCTAATTGACACACACACTTACACACACAGACAGACACCACAAGACACTGATAGGGGTCTAATTTGGACCTGTAACTAGGTCCACAGTGATCCCATCACGCCACTAGCTGTGACCAATCAACCAATCAATTACAGCGCTGGGAGACACCAGGAAATCCTCTATTTTCAGAAGGTCTGTCTGCAGGAAATAAAGAACAAGAACAGGGTCGTTGCTCTGCAGAGGAACAGAGATTCTGTCTAGTTCCTGTAATTAGAGAGAAGGAATAACAACTAGTTATGGAGTCAGATGGTGTTCTGGACCTGCTCTCACCGTTGATTGGCTTTTGTCTCTTTCTATTTTTCTTTCTCTCCCTCCCTCTCTCTTTCTCTCATTGTCTTTCAATTCAATTCAAAATGCTTAATTGGCCTGACATAATGTACATATTGCCAAAGCATACCCTGAAAATAATCATGCATTTACAATATAACATAATTAAAGTAATGAGGATAATCAAGAAGGTCAAAAGGACAATTATACAACAATAATCTTTTTGTGGTTCCCTACTGTGTTACAGAGACTAAACCTATTCTCCTGTATGACTAAATACATTAAACCTGTTCTCATGTCCTCTAGTTTGGTAAGCACCACCAACTGAAGAGACTAAACCTGTTCTTTTGTCTTTTGGTCAGGGACACACTGCCAATTAAAGAGACTATACCTGTTCTCATGTCCTCTGGTCCAGGATACTGAAACTGAAAGAGAGGTAGACAGAAGAAGAAGGGATAGAAAGAGAGCGAAAGGAGCGGAAGGTAGGAAAGAGGAGAGATAGAGAGAAGAGAGTAAGGAAAAAGGAAAGATAGAGAGGAGGAATAGAGAAGCTAGATAGAGGAGAGGAGTAGAAAAACTAGAAAAATTAGAGGAGGAATAAAGAGGATTAGCTTCCTCTCACTCTGGGGAGATCTGTGTATAATTGGACAAGGACTTGTTAATGGCTGTATTATGCTGCAGCCCTAAACAAATAAAGATTATCCTGAATGTCACACTATTTCCTATATTGTAGACTGTTTTAGAGCAGGGCCATATTCCCTATGAAGTACACTACTTCAGACCATGGTCTGTAGGGAATGGGATGTCACGGGCATGTTTCTGTCATTTAAGACGATTGATATTAAAAGCTTCTTATGTCTCGTCCTAATTCAATCAAAGGAATACAGGAAGTCAAGAGGCCGTTTTGGTCCATTTTTTGATTGGTTACGTGTGTAGATTTTATATTTATTTTGTTTTACATGCACAACACCTTTCTTTTTTCGAAAGGCCTTTAGTAAAATACAGATGCTTTCCCAGGTCCCCAGGAAATATTGGTTTATAAAACCATACACTAGAATTAGCACTATTACAGTCCAATAGGCTGGCGGCTTGCTAGGTGTGGTGATATTACAGTCTAATAGGCCGACGGCTTGCAAGGATTTTGTCTTATGACAGTCCAGTAGGCTTTCCGGCTTACTAGGATTTTGTTATTTTACATCACATTTGGCTGACGGCTTGCTAGGGTGTTGTGTCATTACAGGCCAGTTGGCTTGTAGCTTGGTTGTGTGTTGTGGCGCAGGGACGACACGTGCAACTATGCTGGGAGCTCTGGCTTTGGGGGTCTTGTGTTCAATCACCATGCTAGGTCAAATTTTGTTCACTCTTCTCTGTGCTGGGTAGACCTTTGGTTAGCTTTTCACTGTGCTAGGTAGACCTTTGGTTAGCATTTCACTGTGCTAGGTAGAGCTTTGATTAGCTGTTCACCGGGTTAAGCAGCCAATAAACATGGACTTGCCAAGTGAATGTAAACATTGATTTCATAAGGGAATTTGTGATGTCCTTGCAATTAATGTGGATTTCAATGATGAAGGATGATTGAAATGCTTCTCACAGTTTGTGAAACATTCCTATGAACTGCTCAGGCACTAGCTATTCACTGGCTGTACCTCTTCTCAACTAATCAATGGTTTTCTCTCTGTTTCTCTTCTCCCCATCTTCTTGATGACTCTTCTCATCGGTCAACCTCAGGTAAGAAATCTCACATCATGTAACCAGGAGTCTAAATTGCAGTTGGAAGAACTGGACAAAAAAGACAGAACCGTTGTTGTTTGCAACATTTAAGGCCCTTAATCATATTGTCATCTATCTCTACTATCTCATCTATCTAGCACAGGGTTTAGAGGACAATGGTTGAGGGTATACGTTTAATGGTTAGTACTATGACCAGTAAATATCAATGATGACTTACTGGCCGATAAACTACTAAAAAAGCTTAGCTCTGAATTAACCACACCCCTTATCTGGCTTATGGACCTGTGTGTCTGTGTGTGTGTGTGTGTGTGTCTGTGTGCCTGTGTCCCTACTAAAGTCAATGGATATCATATAGCTTTAATCTCAGAAATGGCAAGTTCAGTGGAGCTACTTGACTCCTGCTGGAGGCGGATGGGATATCACAGGGTCTTTATCTCACTAACTGCCTGGGCCAGTGGGAAGTCTAATGGAGTGTCAATACTGGTGCATACTTCCTCAGTCCTTGTCCGCCGAGAAGATGTCTTCTGCCCATGTCTTTTAGTGTATATACACTCACCTAAAGGATTATTAGGTACACCTGTTCAATTTCTCATGAATGCAATTATCTAATCAACCAATAACATGGCAGTTGCTTCAATGCATTTAGGGGTGTGGTCCTGGTCAAGACAATCTCCTGAACTCCAAACTGAATGTCAGAATGGGAAAGAAAGGTGATTTAAACAATTTTGAGCGTGGCATGGTTGTTGGTGCCAGACGGGCCGGTCTGAGTATTTCACAATCTGCTCAGTTACTGGGATTTTCACGCTCAACCATTTCTAGGGTTTACAAAGAATGGTGTGAAAAGGGAAAATCCTGTGGGCTAAAATGCCTTGTTGATGCTAGAGGTCAGAGGAGAATGGGCCGACTCATTCAAGCTGATAGAAGAGCAACTTTGACTGAAATAACCACTTGTTACAACCGAGGTATGCAGCAAAGCATTTGTGAAGCCACAACACGCACAACCTTGAGGCGGATGGGCTACAACAGCAGAAGACCCCACCGGGTACCACTCATCTCCACTACAAATAGGAAAAAGAGGCTACAATTTGCACGAGCTCACCAAAATTGGACAGTTGAAGACTGGAAGAATGTTGCCTGGTCTGATGAGTCTCGATTTCTGTTGAGACATTCAGATGGTAGAGTCAGAATTTGGCGCAAACAGAATGAGAACATGGATCCATCATGCCTTGTTACCACTGTGCAGGCTGGTGGTGGTGGTGGTGTAATGGTGTGGGGGATGTTTTCTTGGAACACTTTAGGCCCATGGCCTACCTGAGCATTGTTTCTGACCATGTCCATCCCTTTATGACCACCATGTACCCATCCTCTGATGGCTACTTCCAGCAGGGTAATGCACCATGTCACAAAGCTCGAATCATTTCAAATTGGTTTCTTGAACATGACAATGAGTTCACTGTACTGAAATGGCCCCCACAGTCACCAGATCTCAACCCAATAGAGCATCTTTGGGATGTGGTGGAACGGGAGCTTTGTGCCCTGGATGTGCATCCCACAAATCTCCATCAACTGCAAGATGCTATCCTATCAATATGGGCCAACATTTCTAAAGAATGCTTTCAGCACCTTGTTGAATCAATGCCACATATAATTAAGGCAGTTCTGAAGGCGAAAGGGGGTCAATTACTGTATTAGTATGGTGTTCCTAATAATCCTTTTGGTGAGTGTATATATACAATGAGGGAAAAAAATATTTGATCCCCTACTGATTTTGTATGTTTGCCCACTGACAAAGAAATTATCAGTCTATAATTATAATAGTAGGTTTATTTGAACAGTGAGAGACAGATTAACAACAAAAAAATCCATAAAAAATACATGTCAAAAATGTTATAAAATGATTTGCATTTTAATGAGTGAAATAAGTATTCGACCCCTCTGCAAAACATGACTTAAAATTTCTACATTTCTACATTTTTCTGGATTTGTTTGTTGTTATTCTGTCTCTCACTGTTCAAATAAACCTACAATAAAAAAATGTGGCTGATCATTTCTTTGTCAGTGGACAAACAGGAGATGAAAAAAATAAATCATCACTGTATATATACACACCGATCAGCCATAGCATTATGACCACTGACAGGTGAAGTGAATAACACTGACAATCTCGTTACCATGGCACCTGTCAGTGGGTGGGATGTATTAGGCAGCAAGTGAACATTCTGTCCTCAAAGTTGGTGTGTTAGAAGCTGGACAAATGGGCAAACATAAGGATCTGAGCAACTTTGACAAGGGCCAGTACCTAACATAAGTTGTCCAAGGAAGGAAAAGCAGAGGACCGGCGACAAGGTCATGGGCGGCCAAGGCCCATGCATCACACTTTGTTGCGTATGGTGCAGCGTAGCCAACGACCAGTCACGGTGCCCATGCTGTCCACCACCAAAAGCGCCAATGGGCGCGTGAGCATCAGAACTGGACCACGGAGCAATGGATGAAGGTGGCCCGGTCTGAAGAATCATGTTTTCTTTCACATCACGTGGATGGCCGGGTGCGTGTGCCTCGCTTGCCTGGAGAACACATGGCACCAGGATGCAAGTCGGCGGAGGCAGTGTGATGCTTTGGGCAATGTTCTGCTGGGAAACCTTGGGTCCTGGCATTGACGTGGTTGTTACTTTGCAGACCGTGTGCACCCTTTCATTGGCATCGGTATTCCCTGGTGGTCCTGGCCTCTTCCAGCAGGATAATGGGCCCTGCCACAAAGCAAAAATCGTTCAGATATGGCTTGAGGAACACAGGAACGAGTTCAAGGTGTTGACTTGGACTCCAAATTCCCCAGATCTCAATCCAATCGAGCATCCGTGGGATGTGCTGGACAAACAGGTCCAATCCATGGAGTCCATGCCTCGATGGGACAGGGCTGTTTTGGTGGCAAAAGGGGATCTACACAATATTTGGCAGGTGGCCATAATGTTATGGCTCATTGTTGTGTGTGTGTGTGTGCATATATACATAATCTACTCAATCTGCTCAAAATAATATAAATATATAGGGACCTGCCAAAATGCCTTGAAGGGATACATTTTTCAGCT
Organism: Esox lucius; assembly: GCF_011004845.1. Lineage (NCBI taxonomy): Eukaryota > Metazoa > Chordata > Actinopteri > Esociformes > Esocidae > Esox > Esox lucius. The sequence continues at coordinate 37,802,015 of NC_047575.1, forward strand.
TTTAACATGCGGTGATTTCAGGTGATGTACACATTGACCTGGACCTAAGAAATGTGCCTCCTCTTCACACACATGCACGAACACACACAAAGAAACTACTCAACACATTTGTCAGAGAGAAAATAACAACACAACAATGATGATACCTCAGGAAGGAGACAGAAGTGTGAGTGTGTGTTTGTGTGTGTGTGTGTGTGTGTGTGAATGCATATGTGTGTGGGCGTGTGTGTGTGACAGAGAGTGTGCTTTTGCTGGTTTGTGGGTGTGTTTTTGTCTCTCTCAGCAACCTCTCCTGTGGTTTGAGACGCATGGCTTGATTCCACTGATTCCACGGTAAGAGGGGCCAGGGGACCGGCACAGCGCCTCCTCCAATTAAATTAGAGCTCCACCGCTGTCCCTGAAACACACAAATACATACAGCACACACTCCCACACACTCACACACACACACACACGCCATTTCCTGGTTAGCTCGTTCTCAGAGGACTCTTATTTTGGGCTTTGTTCTGTAATTGTACACAGAACACCAACACAGGGCCTGATGGGAAATAAATAAAGCAGGCCGAGAAGAATGAGAGCATAGAAATCGAGAGAGAAGAAGACTCCTTGTGATACTGCAGAAGAAGGACAGGAGACGAGTGGGAGAGAGGGGGATGAGGAAGAGAGACAGGGGGTAAGGAGAGGGAGGGGAAAATAATTAAAGAGTAGCTAGGTGTCAATCAGAAGTCAAAGTGACCTACCATAGAGTTAATAGGACAGTGACTAGCAGGACAGGGGGGCGAATCTAACTTCAAATATTAATCATGTCAGATGTCCAATCTAATGCACTGGATGAGAACCCTGGGCTGTCCTGTGTTTATAGGTCTCAACAGAGACAGTGCATGTCATTATCATTTTAACTGAGTTAGTGGGATCAGAATGATTATTTCTGAAATCCAGCGCAATGCTGAAAGGGAATGTAAAGTGGTCATTTTTCTCAGTTGGGCTTGGAATGCAGCATTGCTTTATATTAACAGCAACATTCTCACTAGGAGTTGTATTTTAAGCTTCCACCACATTTGGCGAAACATTATGCTAATAGGTTGTAAAAAACATAATAAAGCATTCACCCCACATTACTTTCTGTAATCAATTATTGTTTTCCTGTTTGAACTGAGAGCAACACTAGAGTTATTACCGGGCCAAGTATAAAAGATCATTCATCTGTGACGTGTTGCCGCCATAAACAACCCTGCCCATTGGCCAGCAAGCATCGCACAGGCTTAATACTTTGGCAAACACATTGGCCTCCAAACTTCCAATCAATCTGAATTAGGCTATTTAAGATACCCTACCTTCAGAAGGAATTGGGTCCACAATGTGTTTTCCACAAGTCTTCTAAATAATCCATCGGCTTCAGTATTTAAAATGGCCCTGTTACTGGCAGAGGGATACAGTACAAAAAGAAAGGTATAACTGTTTATAACATAACGTGCTGACCTTGCAAGCTAGATGGTCAGCCTCTGAGTGCACTGCTTGATTAACCAGGAAGTCAACCATATCGGCATATCTTTAAACTATTGACCTTAGTCACTATGTAGGTGCCCGACCCTTCTCAATGAGGAACTGGAGCGTGATGCGACAAATAATGTCTGGCTGGTCCACCCTCCCCTTAACCCCGACCAATGCGCGGCCAATATGGGCCCTCCCGTTTACTACAGGCTGAGTCCAGCCCTGGATTTGAACCCAGGTTGCAGTGGTGCCGTGGCACTATGATGTCGTGCCTTAGAGCACTGCGCCCTCAGCGGGTCAGTGGCGCAATTCATATGTGGAAATCCAAAACAGAATTGTTATCTAATGGGATTAGACAGACAGCAGTATGTCCTCATTTTAACCCAGCAAATGGGGGAACTGCATACCATGTTGATTCCAGTCGTTGGCAGGGATTTAGACCTGGGCATCCGTCCTCCTGGCTTCACCGGTCACCATCGCAGGTTCCCCCGTTTCTTTCACCCCTCCACCCTTCCCGCGCCGGTTCCTCCCTCCTGATGCCTTCTGTTCGTTCACCAGTTTGCCCTCCTGAGTCTTTGTCCAACAGTTTTGTCTGACATGTGTCCTGTGATGTCCAACCTTCTGTCGCGATGGAGAGATGAAAGGGGAGAGAGAGATGGAGAGATGAAAGGGGAGAGAGGGATGGAGAGATGAAAGGGGAGAGATCGGAGGGACGGCGCCAATAGTGCTTTAGGGGAGAGAGACAGCCCAGCTGACCCGAGCAACGAACACACACACACTAACACACGACCCAACACACACACACAGGTGTATAGAGGGAGGAAAGAATTGGCAACTGACTCGGTGTCCCTCCCTCGTCTCTCAATCTATTGCTCTCTTTCACACTCTCTGTAGTTATACTGACTTATTTATGTGGGGGGGGTTGTATTCTGAAAAGTTTTATTTTAGGGTGGTTATATTGAATGGTTTGTGTTTAAATAAGCTCACCAACATAATAGGCTGCAATGCCCCAATATTTTAATCAAGTAAGAAGGTTCAACTTGTTGCCAATCCTGCCTGTTTAACAATATAAAATGTGTGGGCCAAGCTAACACACTAGCTGTTGCTGGTTGAATGATTAAGCTCACAGCCATGCTGCTAGCTAGCTGGCCAACTAGCGTTAAGTAAAGGACAATGTGATGGTCATCCCTGTCCTTGTCTACCTGATTGACCTTATCTACCTGGTTGTCCCTATCCTTGTCCATCTGATTGTCCTTGTCCATCTGGTTGTCCCTGTGGTTATCTACCTAGTTGTCCTTATTCACTTGGTTGTCTTTGTCCACCTAGTCCAACCGGTTGTGCAGCTGATCTGTATTCTGCCTAAAGACTTTCACCCAGCACAGCCAGAAGAGGTCAGGCCACACCTCAGACTGTGGTTCCTCTCTGGGTTTCTTCCTAGGTCCCGACCCTAACAGTTTCCTAGCAACTGAATATTCATTTATTTGTGTTGCTTGTTCGTTGGATTTTCAGGCAGGGTATCTATATAAGCGCTTTGTGAAAACTTCTGATGTAAAAAAGGGCTTCATAAAATACATTTGATACATTGATTAGGGCTGGGCTGTTTGCTTGATGAAATGTACTTTGGATTATTTACTTGCACTGGCTGTGGCTAACTCCATCTCATATTGTGACTGAGACCCTAAATATTGTCAATGATCAGTTCGTAAAAATAAGGATAATTTAAGAAATATCCAAGGAGGAGATACATTTGTGAGTCCATGATATTTGAGCAACCAACAAATAATTCTGTGCGAGACTATTACATTAACAATGGTTAATGTAAATCACAGATTCATGTAATACATTTCTTATTGTCATGGTGCGGTGAGCAGCAGCGCCACCGTGCCATATTTTCTCAATTTCCCATATCTCACGAACACATCCCGGACTGTCACATGTTTCCCATCTTCCACACCAGGTCCCAATTTGTATCGTTTGTATGTGTTTAAATGTTTCCCCTCTGCTCCCCACATTGTGGATCATTGTTGCTGTCACTCTCATTGTTGCTGTTATGTTTGTCCATTTAGTTGGTGAGTGTTGTTTAGTGTACTGTTTGAATATTGCCTGTTAAGACGCATGTTGCACACTTTTATTTCATTCAGTCATTAGTATTGTTTTTGGTTTGTTTGTTGTGTATTAAAACCCACGCACGAGATTACTGCCTGCGCCTGGTTCCTAACCAACACGACACCAACAGATGTGTTACACTTATTTTTTATGTAATAAAACCAGTTAAAACCAGAGGCCAAGTTTCAGTTGACCAATGAAGTGATCTAATCCCAGGGAAGAGGAAAACAATAACCCGGTTTTTAATTTCCAAATATTCACAGAAAATTTGGTCATATCTGCAATAGATTCTAAGAAATAGGTAGGCGCTGAAAATCTGGATCCATACTTACTGAAGGGTGCCGCTCCTGTCATGCTAGTACAGTGACGTACATCTTTAATCAAACACGAGTCATAGGAAAGATCATTAAAGCTTGGAGAACAGCTTTTGTTTTACCACTCCACAAGAAAGGTGATTGTAGTGAATTGGATAATTACCGGCCCATCTCTAAGCTTACTTGTTTGGTGAAAATGATTGAGTCATTGGAACTACAATATATTTTTATGATTAACAATACTCTTTCCAGCATTCAATCTGGTTTCAGTCCTGAACACAGTACCACTACGGCCACAGCATGTGCTGTATATGATATTGCTAATGCCTTAGACAATAGCAATTGCTGGGCCACCAAATTTGTAAATTTGTCTATAGCCTTTGATACTGTAGACCATGCAATATTTTTGAGTAGGTTGTCGTCAATAGAAATATGACTGGGTGCCAGTACTTGGTTTCATGACTATCTTAAGAAGTCAGGCTGTTAGAGTAGACTGCATCCAGTCGGAGCTACTGGAGTTTGTTAACCGGGTCTCACCAGGTTCTATACTTGGTCCATTACTGTTTACTCTCTACATAAACATAAACACAGAGTCAAATTCATCTATACGCTGACACTGTCATGAACTTTATTGTTTCGACGGCTGACCAAGCATTATTGCAGCTGGAGACAGATTTTAAGATGCTACAAGGGTTTTTTCTACAACTTAAAGCGGTTTTATAAAAAACAAGAAAACAAATGTTATGATTTTTACAAGGTCCTAAAAGCTGGTTGAAAATACACTTGCACTCACATACTTAGAAGGCTCTCGAATTAATCAAGTCTCTGCATATTAACACTTAAGCACATGGCTGGATGATAAACGGTCCTTTAAAATACATGTTGACGACTGTGTGGAAGGCTAAAGATTAAGCTAGGATTCCTCTATAGAAACAGAACATGTTGGTCCTACACAAAGAGAAAACAAATTGTGCAAGCTACTTTTATGTGGGTTATAGGTTATAGAGATATTATCTACATGCAAGCTACTTTTATGTGGGTTATAGGTTATAGAGATATTATCTACATGCAAGCTACTTTTATGTGGGTTATAGGTTATAGAGATATTATCTACATGCAAGCTACTTTTATGTGGGTTATAGGTTATAGAGATATTATCTACATGCAAGCTACTTTTATGTGGGTTATAGGTTATAGAGATATTATCTACATGCAAGCTACTTTTATGTGGGTTATAGGTTATAGAGATATTATCTACATGCAAGCTACTTTTATGTGGGTTATAGGTTATAGAGATATTATCTACATGCAAGCTACTTTTATGTGGGTTATAGGTTATAGAGATATTATCTACATGCAAGCTACTTTTATGTGGGTTATAGGTTATAGAGATATTATCTACATGCAAGCTACTTTTATGTCGGTTATAGGTTATAGAGATATTATCTACATGCAAGCTACTTTTATGTCGGTTATAGGTTATAGAGATATTATCTACATGCAAGCTACTTTTATGTGGGTTATAGGTTATAGAGATATTATCTACATGCAAGCTACTTTTATGTCGGTTATAGGTTATAGAGATATTATCTACATGCAAGCTACTTTTATGTCGGTTATAGGTTATAGAGATATTATCTACATGCAAGCTACTTTTATGTCGGTTATAGGTTATAGAGATATTATCTACATGCAAGCTATGGCATCCACACTTAATCTGCTGGTTGCTACTTTTCTTTGCACCCTTTGGTTTGTTACAGGTGTTAGCTACAAAACTCACCCCTGTAGTTTATATCAAAGTGCGGGCTGGACTTCTCTGTCCTTGAGCGAGAACAGCGTGCTCTCGTGTTGGTTTTTAAAGCACTTCTAAATAAACAACCTTCATATGTATCATCACTTATCAATATTTGAAAAATAACTCAGAAAACCTGATCTCAACCTGATCTTACACTTGAGGCCCCAGCAATCTCCACAGAACTGGGTATCCTCCTGTTATGCTCCGTGCTTATTGTACAGTCTGCAGACCAAACCTAAAATGGGCACTCTTGTCCCCTTTGGACAGTTTAAACATGTTGGGATGTTTAAACTGGCAACACAGGAAAGGCAACACAGAAACAGTCTTGAACAATGCTTGTTAACTATCGTAAAGAACTGATGTTTGTGAACAATTTGTAATGCTGTGCTTTCCTTTTAGTAAACAACTTCTAATGAACATGAATGAGCATACAATACTGAGAAAGACACATGTTGTAATTTTATTGTCTTGGTTTCTCGTTCCACTGACTGAATATACTGGGCTAGAACATATGTCATAGCTAATATGCTACAAAGGATCAAAGGATATACAATGTATTTCCAAATAGATTTTTTACGTTGAATACCTTTATATTTATCTCTCTATTTCTCTTTATTTCTCTCTCCCTCTTTCTTTGTCCTTCATGTTTGAACTCATGTCTGTGCATCTCTTCTGACCTCTGACCCTCTATTAGATCACACTCTCCACAGACTTGATTTGAGTGACATACTGCTCCGTTGTGCCACGAAGGGTTATGGGTAATTGTGAGGGATGTGAGTGGGTAATGAGAGTTTTCTAGTCTGTCTGACACTGGTTAACATGTCTGGAGTGGAGTGTGTGTGTGTTTGTGATTGTGTGTATGTGGGGTCTATTAATCAGTCAATACTTTTTTTTTATTTTGGAGCTCTTTTTACATCAGCAATTGTCATAAAGTGCTCATACAGGCACCCAGTCTGAAACCCCAAAGATCAAGCAACAACAGGGTTGATGCACAGTGGCTAGGAAAAACTCCCTGAGAGGGTCAAAATTTAGGAAGAAACCTAGATGGGAACCAGACTCTGAGGGTCGGCCAGTCCTCTTCTGGCTGTGCTGGGTGAAGATTATAAGAGTACAGGAAATGTTTTCCATGTTCAGTTGGCAAGCAGTCTAAGAGATGAGCTACACTCTCTGCTCTGCGCAGACAGAAGGCTAGGATCACAAGGTGGTCGTTCTCCATGTTGACATCTAATTCTTAGTTGATGAGGGTTGTTTTTGACTTGACTTCAGAAGCACGCGGATGCAAACATACACTCCCATGGACAGACAACACACACACACATTGTATCACAGGAGAATGCTAAAGGATTCAATCAATACAAACAATGACAAAGCAGCTAACCTTTGTATCTGTCTGCAAGTGTCTACTACTAAAAAAGCCAGGTGTGTGTGTAAGGTAGGGGTGGTTTTATTGGAGTGTTGTGTGTGTGTGTGTGTGGGGTAGTGTTGTCTGAGTGTGTGTGTGTGTGAGGGAGAGTGTTGTTTGTGTGTGTGTGTGTGTGTGTGTGTGTGTCTGTGTGTGTTGTGTGAGTGTGTGTGAGAGGCATCAGTCAGGCTGTATAGCAGCATCTAAGGGGGGTTGTATGGTATGGCAGTAATCCTGATATATGGAGACTCTAGTAGGGGAACAAATGATCCTATAGCCCCATTCATTACACACACACACACACACACACACATTCTTTCAATCTGCCCAAAAGCAGAGAGCCAAAATGTCAACCTGTCGCTGTTATTCTAGAGACACCCTCTCTCACTGTCTTCATCCCTCCCTCCCTCTCTCACTGTCCTCTCCCCCTCTCTCACTGTCTTCATCTCTCCCTCTCTCTCTCTCTCACTGTCTTCATCCCTCCCAACCCTCTCTCTGTCTTCATCCCTCCCTTCCTTACTGTCTTCATCCCTCCCTCCCTCTCTCACTGTCTTCATCCCTCCTTTCCTTACTGTCTTCATCCCTCCCTCCCTCTCTCACTGTTTTCATCCCTCCATTCTTCTCTCACTGCCTTCCCTCATCCCTTTTTTCTTGTCCATGTGTAGGACTCACAAGATAATGACATGGAGGACACTCGTTTACATGTTCCTCAAATCTTAACCCTTACCATAACCAATTGGAATGATGGCCTTAAGTTTACTGCCAAGTATCAGCTATTGGGGGGAACGTGTGTGTGCCTGGGTGTGTGTGCATGTGTGTGTGCGCATGTGCATATGTGTGTATGTTTGTGTGTGTGTGTGTGTGTGCATGTTTGTGTGTGCCTGTGTCTGTCTGTGTGTGTGTGTGTGTGTGTGTGTGTGCATGTTTGTGTGTGCCTGCGTGTATGTGTGTGTGTGTCAGAGTGCCGCAGCCCTTCATGTCTTGGTATGGTGCCCAATCCTGCCAGCGAGACCAATCAGGGCTCTGGAGAAGAGAGGGAAAGCCTGCATGCTAGGTGGAGATAGCAGAGGTGGAAAGGACACACACTGACACACACACACACACACACTCACTGGGAAAGCTGTGGCATGCTGAGGATTTTTTCTGTTCCACAGTGTGTAGGATGAAACAGGGGACACTGCAGTCACCTCTCTGCAGTTTTCTACAGTATCCTCTTCCCTGCCTAGCTGCTACTTCAGCAGTGCCGCTCTTCCCATGGTGCACTTCTCTGGCGCACAGGCGGCGTGAACATAAATGGTTCTGTGGATCAGTCAGGAAACAACGATGTGCGTGAGATAACAAGCAACATTAGTTTCGGTGCTTTCAACAAATCACATTTTTGCAGGTGTTAGCCTCACTTCAAAAGGGGAGTGCAGATTTGGCCCAGAGACTTGCTGATTATTTACATAGAGAATACTACAACCATACCAATGCTACCACCACCACCACTACTACCACCACCACTACTACCACCACCACCACCACTACCACTATTACCACCACTACTACCACCACTACTACCACCACCACTACCACTACTACCACCACCACTACTACCACCACTACTACTACCACCACTACTACCACCACCACTACTACCACCTCCACTACTACTACTACTACTACTACTACTACCAACAACTATTACCACAACTACTACTACTACTTCTATTACTACTGATGTGACTACTACTACCACTACTACTACTACTGTGACAACTACTTATATCTGTTCCCTCTCTCTCTCTCTTCTACCTATCTGTTCCCTCCCTCTCTCTCTTCTACCTATCAGTTCCCTCCCTCTCTCTCTTCTACCTATCTCAGTAATCTTTATTCTCCCCATTTATTCTCTACCCTCTCTGTCTGTGTCTATACCTAACTTTAAGTTATGTGCTCAACTCATTTTCACTCTACCCTTTATTAAGGATGTGCATGACAAATAATTCCTCTATCAATAATGAATCAGCCTTTGTCATCAAATAGTCGACCCCACCCACTCGTGCCCAAAAGAGAGGTACTAAATTATATATTTTTTACTGTAATATGTTATGAAATAATTTCAACATTTTATTAGAAAATGTTTTTAACAACCAAAATAATGTTTTAGTATTAACAATTAGACTAGATATACTTTTACTTGTGAGATTTTCAGGTTTCGTAATGCCAATACAGCAGCAGATAACCTAATGCATAGGCCTGTCAAGTCATTAATATTTTATTACAAGTGATTTATTTCGAATTATTGTTACAAGCTTTTCCATTAATTACAATTGCAGATGAACTATATACATCATCAAAACATCTGCATTGTCTTCCATGAATTAGAGCAGAGATATGTGTGAATTGTCTTATTAGGTAATGTCTTTGTGTCAATGTTTTCTGGGCATAACAACAAAATACAACATGTATTAGACCATCTAGCCAGTTACTTTTTTATATACAGTCCCTTAAATATATACTTTCCAATCTAAAGTACACTTAATATATAAATTAACAGAGTTACCCTAAAGTCTGCGTTACATCAAACAAACCTACCAATGCATTCCAGTTCCAGTGAATAAAGAAATATAATTGGAAGGAAGCTTAATAGAAATAAATTATATAAAATGAATCGAACAAAAGCCAAATCTGTCTAGCGCATCCATAGATGCAAGATCTTAACAAAAATGTAAACAATCATTAGGCAATGTCCATATTGTAATGAATGAGTCGGAGAGAAGGGTTGCATATTCCAGACGCGGAGCGATTGATAGTGTTTATTGGCAGCTGGCATTTCCAAGCAGAAAGCAGAGTCCAACAAGCAGGCAAGGAGTCAAAACCGGTGTGTCAAAATCGACCGGCAAACAATACAAAATCACAAGGCTAAAGCGAACTAGTCAAGTATCAAAGCTAAGTGCAGACCATTTAATATAAAAACATGCTAGGATTCGAAGCAGAACGCTAAACAAAAGGGCTCAGTATGATGGCGAAAGGATCTAAGCACACAAAACCCAAAACATAAGAAGGATAAAGACAAATTGCAAGGACACCCCAAGATGTCACACATATTATTATCTCATATTATTATGATCATTTCTTCTTGTTTAGTCCTCATGCTCTGGGAGTAGATGAGTAGGCTTATGTAGTCTGTTGACTCTCAGGCCCGCAGCCCAGAAAACCCTTTCAGGGGGTACATGTATGCTTTCGCTAGTCGGGATCATTTCCTGTACTTGGCTGTTAGCCAGATTTGTTTAGTCTATAAGAAATAATCCTTCATTACTGCTGCCTAGTGAATCAATCGGTAGTACAGATTGTTGCTTGACTATTCGACTATTTGTCCTCAGCCCTACCCTTAATCAAGAGTGGGAGTCATTCTTTCTGTGACCTTTTACCTTTTTGCCCTCCGCTAACTCTTTAATTCTTCACATAGACAGAAACTAGGAAGTATTACCTGAGCAATCAAAGAGATTCCTGATGTTGAGATGTAATAGTATGCTGAGGGAGTGTTTTCCTCTCTCTAAATATTTCGGATTGCTTTTTACCGACTCTCCATCTCTGTAAGTTCCCCAACAGGTTGATATTTTAATGTCAGAAAATAGACAGATATATTCTAACACCTGTGGAAAAGAGTACTAACTTCTGTAGTAAACAGGCTGATATCAGCTTATGCCTAAATTAAAGAATAATATTCTCTGTAGAAAATAGACTGACATCCTCTAATGCCTCAATTAAAGAATAAGAATCTCTGTAGAAAGCAGACTGACATTTAATGTCTAAATGAAAGATAACTTATCACCGTACAAAATGAGCCTTTATTCACTGATACCTCCTGTTGATTGATCTGATAACTGGTGGTGAGTCCATTATAGAGTGGTTACAAATGTGCCAATTGTTTATACATGGCTTTAGGGTGTATTGGTTATATGTGGATAAACAATATAGCATTGCATGTTGATGTACTCTGTTATATATGGTTACGGTGTAGTTACATATGTTTATATGTATGGTTTTTTCCAGTGTGATCATATTCTGGTTGGATTTGGTAATACATGGTTACATATTGGTCACACCTGAGTTGAGACTAGTGCAAACAGGCACAACTACCCATGTCTCATAACATTAAGTTCTGTCTTTTATAAAGGACCATGTTCTTTGTTGAAAATGCTCTCACCCTGGGTTTAATATGGACAATAATCTCTGTCCTGAACCATTCATTCAACATATTAGAAATTGGAAGTGCATTCTTTCCCTATTCTGAGATTGCCAGCAACATTTTTGGAATGGGAATTTTAGTTACCATTTCAAAGAAAATCACAAACCAGAATCTCAGAACGAGAGGACAGTGTGCTGTGTCTCCATTTTAAAAAAGTGGTATTGAATAAACTTCCCTAGTTTCTGGTTGCATTCTGGTTATGTGTGATTATATATGCAAAGACCTTTAGCTTTCAGTACTGCCTGACAGTCACTACAGCCTACTTGACAATCAAGGATCGTCTCTGTGTGAGGATTGGTGTGTGTGTGTGTGTGTGTGTGTGTGTGCGCCAACCTGCCTGTGTGTATGTTCGTACCATACTGTACAGTGTGGGCCAGTTGCGAGGTGCATTCTGACAGACTGACATTTGACTCGTCACTCGTCTCTCGGTGTTTAAGACACGTCTTTGTTTGAGTTTGACAGGAAGACAGGAAGTGTCATGGCTCTGAGGGAAGGATATGACATGGCTGTGGAGGATATGACATGGCGGTGGAGGATATGACATGACTGTGAAGCGGCCTCCTCACCGCCGTAGAGCTCCACAGAGAGCGTGCGACAGGTGAACCCGTTGGCCAAGTCTTTTCCCACTGAAATGTTATCCTGGTGGCACATTGGGTGGGCAGCCTTTGTCACTCCAGAGAAACACTTTCTACTTCGGATATGGTGCCTACGGTGTTGACCAATCACGGTGTTGACCAATCACGGTGTTGACCAATCACGGTGTTGACCAATCGGAAATTTACGTTAAAGGGACCATGTGATGAATTTAAGATTAACACAACTTGTCACCTTCACCTCTTCCCTTACCGAACCAAACCGGTATTGTACTAGCTAGTTGTGGATGGTTTAGGGTGAAGACCCTCCCTTCACAAGGCTAGAGGCAAAAACCCTTTCATGAGATTAAAGGTGAAGACCCCCCCAGACTAGATGTGAAGACCCTGCCCTGTCGTCAGATTAGAGGGGCACTTATTGTACTCGGTAGTAACTCTGTGTTTGGTCTGCAAACACACACACACAGTCACACACATTCACACACACACACACAGATGCTTGTTTTACTGTACTCATTAGGACTAACGCTCACTGTATGCATTGTTTACTACACTAGTGAGGACATTTGGTCCTCACAAGTACGTTAATGGACACGTAGAAACACATACTGCAAGCACACACACACATTAACACACCATCCTAATCCATCAAGTGTTTCCTAGTCATTAGTTGGCTCCATTGGCTCCATTAGTAGTGTGTGTGCGTGCGTGTGTGTGCGTGTGTGTGTGTGTCTTTGAGATGGTAATGGGTCTGCTCTCATTTAGCCGTCAAAATGCCAACTGCTCGTCACCGCCACGAGACTTCCATTAGGTCTCATCGTAAGACACTGTGTGTGTGTGTGTGTGTGTGTGTGTGCGTGTGTGTGTGCGTGCCTGTATTTAGAGCCACAGTGATTCATGTAAATTATTATGCAATCATTCTCCCAAAGAGGATCTTTAGATGTCTTGTTGGCAGTCTCACTCACTCACACACACACACACACAAATAAAACATTAATATGACTTTTACTAGAAATCTTAAATTACTGTTGATCATTTTAGGTAGATACATATATTTTGATTGATTTTTTTATTTTTATTGAAATACTTATTTATTTTGAGGACTAATATACCATTTTATGAAGTTTGAATGTATAAAATGTAAAATACTATATTTAGACTTAAATTAATTACTCCTATTAATTAGACATGTGTAATGATGAACACACAAATTCACATTTCCACACTCATACGCACGCACACACACACACACACTAACACACTCCCACACAAATGCACACATACATGCAAACTCACACACACACTTGGTGATATAACGGGCGGAAACTGAACAGATGGCAACAGCCACCTCTCTGGCACATAATGTTCACTTATCAACTTCCAATTTACACCTTCACTGAGAGAGAGGAGAGTGAGAATCAGGAGAGAGGGAGGAGGTGAGAGGGGAGAGAGAGGAGACAGAAAGGAAAGAGGGGAGAGAGGATGGGAGAGGAGAGAGAGAAATGAGAGAGGGAGAGAGGGGAGAAAGAAAGGGGAGAGAAACTAAAGAGAGAATGAGGAGGTGGGAGAGGAGAGCGTTTGGGAGTAAAAGAGACAGAGAGAGAGGGAATGAGAGAAGGAGGAGAGAGAAGGAGATAGTAGACAGTTGAAGAGGAGGTGAGAGAGAGAAGGAAGCAATTGAGGGGAAAGCAGGTGAAAACCCGAAAACAAGGTGAGAATTATGGACACAGCAACGTTGTGGGGGTTAGGTTTCACAGGTTTACCCCAGGTGGACTGGGCCGATTTGGGCCACAGCATTAACACCTCTTGTGTCCCCTGGTTCTGCCCTGTGGAGGAGTGGTAACAAATCACTGCCAAATCTTTTAAGATAAATTCTTAATAATAATAATAAAAAATAAAAATAATAATAAGGCATTTATTCCCCGGTGTTTCATGTATATTTCCACTCGAGAAGGTTGGAATTGCTCTGTAAAATTCAGATGAGGTTGTCACAAACCTCCCTGTCAATAAAAGTTCTTCCCTCCTCCAGATTTTCCTCTATACCACAGCTCCTTCCTCCTCCAGAAGTTCCTCTTTACCACAACTCCTCCCTCCTCCAGAAGTTCCTCCATACCACAGCTCCTCCCTCCTCCAGACGTTCCTCTATACCACAGCTCCTCCAGACGTTCCTGTATACCACAGCTCCTTCCTCCTCCATTCATTCCTCTACACCAGTTTCTCCCTCCTCCAGACGTTCCTCTATACCACAGCTCCTCCAGACATTCCTGTATACCACAGCTCCTCCCTTCTCCAGACGTTCTTCTATTCCACTGCTCCTCCAGATGTTCCTGTATACCACAGCTCCTCCCTTCTCCAGACGTTCCTCTATACCACAGCTCCTCCAGACGTTCCTGTATACCACAGCTCCTCCCTCCTCCAGACATTCCTCTACACCACAGTTTCTCCCTCCTCCAGACGTTCCTCTATACCACAGCTCTTCCAGACGTTCCTCTATACCACAGCTCTTCCAGACATTCCTGTATACCACAGCTCCTCCAGACGTTCCTTTATACCACAGCTCCTCCCTCCTCCAGAAGTTCCTCTACACCACAGTTTCTCCCTCCTCCAGACGTTCCTCTATACCACAGCTCCTCCCTCTTCCAGACATTCCTGTATACCACAGCTCCTCCAGACGTTCCTTTATACCACAGCTCCTCCCTCTTCCAGACGTTCCTTTATACCACAGCTCCTCCCTCCTCCAGAAGTTCCTCTACACCACAGTTTCTCCCTCATCCAGACGTTCCTCTATACCACAGCTCCTCACTCCTCCAGACGTTCCTCTATACCACAGCTCCTCCCTCCTCCAGACGTTCCTCTATACCACAGCTCCTCCCTCTTCCAGATGTTCCTCTATACCACAGCTCCTCCCTCCTCCAGACGTTCCTCTATACCACAGCTCCTCCCTCCTCCAGACGTTCCTCTATACCACAGCTCTTCCAGACATTCCTGTATACCACAGCTCCTCCAGACGTTCCTTTATACCACAGCTCCTCCCTCCTCCAGACGTTCCTCTATACCACAGCTCTTCCAGACGTTCCTCTATACCACAGCTCCTCCCTCCTCCAGACGTTCCTCTATACCACAGCTCCTCCCTCCTCCAGACGTTCCTCTATACCACAGCTCCTCCAGACGTTCCTCTATACCATAGCTCCTCCCTCCTCCAGACGTTCCTGTATACCACAGCTCCTCCCTCTTACAGAAGTTCCTCAATGCCACAGGTGTCAGATGGGAACACTTAACATAGGCCGCTACACTGTCTGCGATGGCTCTCATTCAGCATCCAAGCTCAAGAATAGTCACGCTTTGCCGCATTTGAATATTGTGTCCTTTCTGTCTCTTTTAATTGAAATGATGAAGTAGCAGAAAGTCACTCTGTCTCGTTGCAATGTTTCGTGGAGCCACAGAAGTGTTCCAGTTTTGGCTGGATGTCTCAGGTCAATTCTTTCTTGAAGTGTTTGTTTACTCTTTAATTTGTGAAGATAAAATAATCACAATATTAAAGCAGAATGACAAAGGGCGGGGACAGCAAGGTGCCAGTGGGTGGGGACAGCAGAGTGACAGGGGGCGGGGACAGCAGACTGCCAGGGGACGGGGACAGCAGAATGACAGGGGCGGGGACAGCAGAATGACAGGGGGCGGGGACAGCAGAATGACAGAGGGTGGGGGCAGCAGAGTGACAGGGGCGGTACAGCAGAACGACAGGGGGAGGGTGCAGAAGAATGAGAAGGGGCAGTTATAGCAGAATGATGGGGAGGGTTTAGCAGAATGAAAAGGGGCGGGGACAGCAAAATGACAGGGTGAGGGGACAGCAGAATGACAGGGTGAGGGGACAGCAGAATGACAGGATGAGGGGACAGCAGAATGACAGGATGAGGGGACAACAGAATGACAGGGTGAGGGGACAGCAGAATGACAGGATGATGGGACAGCAGAATGACAGGGGGAGGGGACATCAGAATGACAGGGTGAGGGGACAGCAGATTGACAGGGTGAGGGGACAGCAGAATGGGTCTCCATCTGACCCTTTTTGTAAAAGCACTTTGTGACAACTGCTGATGTAAAAAGGACTTTATAAATACATTTGATTGATTGATTGATTAATGAGGTAAAGAAAATCCAATATTTGTCATAGAGCAACAGCAACTTGTTGGAAAAGATCCCACTCAGCCTCCCACAGGTAGCTCCTCCCCCTTCTACAACCAGGTAATGAACACCAGTGACCTGAAATACTTGAAGCTTGATTGGATCCCGTGTGTGAGTTTGTGTTTGTTTATGCTTGTGTGTGTGTGTGTTTGTGTGTGAGTGTGTACATGGCTATGTGCATGTGTGTATGGATATGTGAAAAGGGGACTTTCTGAGTGGTCTTACCAAGTGATGCGTATGAATAATGTAAGCTGTTAAAGTGGAATCCATTCACTAGTACACACAGACACACACACACACACACACATATACACACACAGATGTTCACATGCACTCCAAAGTCTAAGTACCTCTTCTTATGCATCCCCCGCTTTCTCTCTCTCTCCCTGTCTCTCTATATTCCTCCCTCCCTTCCTGAGGGACAGACAATAAACAGAGTGTTGTGAAGCGCTCATTAAAAGTGAAGGACGATGCTAGAAAGGAGAGAGAAGGAGACAGGAAGAGGAGATACCTAGAAAGGAAGAGATGGCATTAATCACAAAGGGAAAGAAAACAGGAAATTGATTTGAAAGAGGGATGAAAGGAGGGATTCATCCATGTGTGTTTGTTTTCTTTTTCCACCTTCCTGTTGTGTCTTTTATTATGTTGGAGGGATGATGTAGGTATGATTTTTATGATGGATGACAGAGGATGTTTCCTTCATGGTGGAGGGATGATGTAGGTCGTTTTATTTTTATGATGGATGACAGGTGGTATGTTTCTTTCATGGTGGAGGGATGATGTAAGTATTTTGTTTATGATGGATGACAGAGGGTATTTTTCCTTTATGGTGGAGGGATGATAGGTAGGTATGATGAACTGATGATGGAGGGCTGATACAGTTACTATGTCTTTAGCGGTACTACTTGACTTTGTTATGGATGGAAAATGGAGGGATGGTGGAGTGTATCACTTTATGATGGGGGGGGGGTGATGCACAAGGTTTAATTTGAACCGGATTCTGCCGGAACACGATCCAGCACCTCTGAGATTTTCCTCAGTTTGTTCCGCCACCTACTTTTCACAGATCCGGTCTGCTGCGCTTTACTTGTCTTTTTCCATCTCTGTGTTCGCTTTCCGCTGTAAACATCCTAGGAAAAGTCTTCTGAGTTCATAAAGTTGTCTTTTCCTGCAGCCTCATGTAGCCTCCGCACCGCCTGACAAGACTGTGAAACATTTAGCTTTTCATTTTCCGCTGTTTGTGCTACCGATGTGCTGTAGCCTGTTTGTGTTGATTTGCCAACCGGACCCATGTCTGTCATCTGCCCAAATGTGTTCTGGGACCTCCAGTGATGGAGGATATTGATCTATTATAGAGGGATGATCTAGGCATGTCATCATTATGGATGGATGATGGAGGGTTGATGGAGAGCTTATACTTTGCTCAGTCGTTTGACATTTCGCTAGCAATTGCAGTTTAATCTCAAATTTACACTGATAACCACCAAGCAAGATAACAAAACTGTAAACCCCAGAGAAACACTTTCACCTCATAGAGCACTTTGTAATCAATGGCCAACGTGGCTGGAGATATAACTTTCCTTACCCATCAATTCTCTGGGAGGTGTTAATCTTAGGACCATTAATAAATGGTGATTAACAATATTGGTGGTTTTAATGTTGTGGGGGAAAAAGTAGTGACACCATACTGTATTGATTTTCCTCACCCCTAATGTATTTATGATGGAGGGCTGATGAAGGTTTTTCTTTAGGACATGTCCATACTCTTTCTGGTCCCTGAGACATTTCCATACATGTTTTGGTCCCTGATGCATTTCCATACACATTCTGCTCCCTGAGACATTTCAATAAATGTTCTGATCCCTGAGACATTTCTTAATGCATTTTGATCCCTCTGACATTTTCACATTCTGGTCCCTGAAATATTTCCATACACATTCTGGACCCTGAGACATTTCCATACACGTTCTGGTCCCTGAGACATTTCCATACACGTTCTGGTCCCTGAAATATTTCCATACACATTCTGGTCCCTGAGACATTTCCATACACGTTCTGGTCCCTGAGACATTTCCATACACGTTCTGGTCCCTGAAATATTTCCATACACATTCTGGTCCCTGAAATATTTCCATACACGTTCTGGTCCCTGAGACATTTCCATACACGTTCTGGTCCCTGAGACATTTCCATACACGTTCTGGTCCCTGAGACATTTCCATACACGTTCTGGTCCCTGAGACATTTCCATACACGTTCTGGTCCCTGAGACATTTCCATACACGTTCTGGTCCCTGAGACATTTCCATACACGTTCTGGTCCCTGAGACATTTCCATACACGTTCTGGTCCCTGAGACATTTCCATACACGTTCTGGTCCCTGAGACATGTCCATACACGTTCTGGTCCCTGAGACATTTCCATACACGTTCTGGTCCCTGAGACATTTCCAAGCACGTTCTGGTCCCTGAGACATTTCTTAATGCATTTTGATCCCTCTGACATGTTCACATTCTGGTATATTTCTTCATAATTTCGGGTCTCTCTCCGCCTGACCCTTTGTCTTTCCCTCCATGCATCTACCCTTTCTACCTGCCGTCCTCTACAGGGTTTTGACATACAGTTCCTCTAGTGTTACAGAAACCGAAAGACACAGACTGGATCCTAAATGCCTCCCTATTTACTAGAGTCCTGTGGGCTCTGGGCGAAACCTGTGATCTCTGTGTGGTAAAGGCTGGTGTTTGTGAAGTCCCTTCACCGCTACTGTGTGGACAGAGAACCTTAAAGAGCCACTTTGAGTTTTTGTCAGCCACCGCAGTGTCACTGAGATACAGAGACATTCAGACATAAATACAATGGTCTGGAAAACCAGGGGCAGTCCTGGCCATTTAACACTGACAATCCAGACACTTGTGTTGCAGAAGTGGAATGGAAAAGGGCTGGCTATGGAGCGCATAGGGTGTATTAGGGAAGGAATATCACCAGATCACTGAGACATGTATTATTATAGTCAGGTCCTTGAGACATGTTTTATTACCTCCAGGTCCCTGAGACATGTATTATTACCTCCATGGCCCTGAGACATGTATTAATACCTCCAGGTCCCTGATACATGTATTATTACCTTCAGGTCCCTGAGACATGTATTAATACCTCCAGGTCCCTGGTACATGTATTATTACCTCCATGTCCCTGAGACATGTATTAATACCTCCAGGTCCCTGATACATGTATTAATACCTCCTGTAATAACTCCTGTATTGAAGATACTATCCCGTTTTGAATATACTCTTTCATTTTGTCGACGCTGTCCCGTCTTGAATGTACTCTCTCAACTTGAAGACACTGTCCCGTCTTGAATGTACTCTCTCAACTTGAAGACACTGTCCTGTATTGAATGTACTCTCTCAACTTGAAGACACTGTCCTGTATTGAATGTACTCTCTCAACTTGAAGACACTGTCCTGTATTGAATGTACTCTCAACTTGAAGACACTGTCCTGTATTGAATGTACTCTATCAACTTGAAGACACTGTCCTGTATTGAATGTACTCTCTCAACTTGAAGACACTGTCCTGTATTGAATGTACTCTCAACTTGAAGACACTGTCCTGTATTGAATGTACTCTCTCAACTTGAAGACACTGTCCTGTATTGAATGTACTCTCTCAACTTGAAGACACTGTCCTGTATTGAATGTACTCTCTCAACTTGAAGACACTGTCCAGTCTTGAATGTACTCTCTCAACTTGAAGACACTGTCCTGTATTGAATGTACTCTCTCAACTTGAAGACACTGTTCAGTATTGAATATACTCTCTCAACTTGAAGACACTGTCCTGTATTGAATGTACTCTCTCAACTTGAAGACACTGTCCCGTCTTGAATGTACTCTCTCAACTTGAAGACACTGTCCTGTATTGAATGTACTCTCTCAACTTGAAGACACTGTCCTGTATTGAATGTACTCTCTCAACTTGAAGACACTGTCCTGTATTGAATGTACTCTCAACTTGAAGACACTGTCCTGTATTGAATGTACTCTCTCAACTTGAAGACACTGTCCTGTATTGAATGTACTCTCTCAACTTGAAGACACTGTCCTGTATTGAATGTACTCTCAACTTGAAGACACTGTCCTGTATTGAATGTACTCTCTCAACTTGAAGACACTGTCCTGTATTGAATGTACTCTCTCAACTTGAAGACACTGTCCCGTCTTGAATGTACTCTCTCAACTTGAAGACACTGTCCTGTATTGAATGTACTCTCAACTTGAAGACACTGTTCTGTATTGAATGTACTCTCTCAACTTGAAGACACTGTCCTGTATTGAATGTACTCTCTCAACTTGAAGACACTGTCCTGTATTGAATGTACTCTCTCAACTTGAAGACACTGTCCTGTATTGAATGTACTCTCTCAACTTGAAGACACTGTCCTGTATTGAATGTACTCTCTCAACTTGAAGACACTGTCCTGTATTGAATGTACTCTCTCATATTGTTGACACTGTCCCGTCTTGAATATATACTCTCATCTTGAAGACACTGATCTATTTCGAAGGAGAAATCTCTAATATGAGTCACTCTAATAATCTCTAATGTGAAACAGTTCCCCAGAGCTCTGGGACTAATCTCGTATGTATGATAGTTTAAATGTCTGCAAAACCGACAACACTCATCTGAAGTGGGCTGTGTTTCTTCTGTCCCTATCTTTGAGGGTATACACACACACACACACACAAATCACCAATGTATTTGGTATAATCTAATAGATGCTGTTATTTCACATGGCCCTTTTCTTCCCAGTCCTCACCCTGTGGGGGGGGGGGGGGTGCTCAGGTTGGTGACCAGACGAAGCCGTTCACTCATAAAGCTATCTATTACACCAGGTCACACACACACAATGTCTGTCAGCCAAGCATTGCAGTGAGATGATGGACAGTGTGAGGGGTGTCATATTTCATCGGATGCTTTTTGTTTCAACAGCTTCTCCAAATGAATAGTTTAGAGGCAACTGGGGATTCTGATTGATAGCTGCAGGGAAGAGTGTGTGTGTGTGTGTGTGTGTGTGTGCGTGTGTCCATCATTCTGCCGCAATGCCAGTATGGCTGTTCTCATTGAGGAGATTCATTGCCTATATTCTGCTGGTGTTTTGTGGAAATTGAAATGTGCCTTTTTATAACCCAGAGGGATGCTCTGTAAGCTCCTCCGTGGCACAGTGTTTTATATTTAGATATTTTGAGTGTTGGTGTGTATGCATTTGTGTTTGCGTGTGAGGTGATGATTGTCAGTCAATAAATGTTACTGTTTTTGTCCACTTCAGTAGGTCAGGTTTCTGCGAAAGGTTTTGGACAGTGTGCATGTTTGTGGTGTTCGATGGAGTAGGTAGATGGTAGATGTGTCCTGTGAGTGGGAGGAACTCTGCTAGGCTGCTTCCTGAATCCTGTGAGTGGGAGGGGCTTTGCTGAATGCACATTTTCATGGGGGGATGGACCGAGGAAAGAAGAAGAGGGAGTGAGGGAAGGACATAACATAAGCTTTCTGCCAGTTGACAGTAAAGTTGAGGTCAAAGAGAGATTTGGAAATGTCTTTTTGCTGGACCACGTAAGCAGAGCCGAGCCAAGAAGAGTGAAGGACTCTTACTGACTGACTGACTGACTACCCCTTGTTAAATAACGAAGTGGTTAGCGACGCGGACCTGCAACTAACAGGTCCCGCGTTTGAATCTCGTTACAGTCAAAGCAAATGACTGGCTACAACCTTCAGTAAACTACTTCATAGTGAGCCTAAAATAAAACTGTTATATTGCGACTATTTCTTGTGGATTTTCGAAGTACGCATCCGTGCATGATTTTTGGGGTAATATAGGCTTTATCAAAACCCCTTGTGCAGTAAAATAATAGGGGTTTCCATGATTCTCTCATCTTTTCACTTGCCGAAAAAGTCAGTTATCGTCACCTTTATTGGTAGTTACTGTATCAATGTCATTCATGAATGAAATAAAGCTTTGGCTGTGTTAAGTTTAAGTAGTAAGTTAGATAGGAGTATGCCTATTACTGGCAAATAAGCTGTTAAAACGGCCAGTGGCAAAAGCCATACATTCATAGATGCTATTTTTGGTGGAGGTAAACTTAATAAGAAACGAAATATTCAAAGTTGGCATGATGTTAACACGTGACAAACTGATCAAATGTCGAGATGCTATGCCAACAGTGTACAAGCATATAGCACCCTGGTGAAGTGGTTAAAGACAGCCACTCACATGGGAGACCAGGGAGGGTGGTGACCACGTTAATCACATTTAATTGCGGGCCGGCTGAACTTGGCTTGCCTAGTTCCTTTTCTGGTTTTAAACAGTATATGTGTGTGTGTGTGTTTGAGTATATCTGTGTGTGTGTGTGTGTAATACGAGATAATGGGGCAGGATAAAAGGTTGTAAATCAATTATGATTAAACGGCAAAACAAACAAGAGCCTTCTGTTATTTAATCTGAGACAACACTGTTTATAATACTGATCTAATGACAAGTGTGTGTGTGTGCCCTGGTTTGTGTGTGTGTGTGTGTGTGTGTGTGTACCATGTGTGTTTTAGAGATGTAATAAAATATCTAATAGCTTGATTCCATTCATTAAAACTAGTTACCAACTTATTTTCTACAGGCAGATGAATTATATTGGGTTTTCAATTAGGTCTCATCGAGTCAGCTCATGTGATTTGTCTCACTGAATTATTGTTGACACAGTTCCAATATATTCTTTATGTATTTATCTTTTTTTGTTTGTTTCATTGACTGGTTTAATTGTAAGAAGACTAATTAGCTCTTCCTACAACATAATGTTCACAGTAAAGTGGTTCCAAGTGTGTGATGATCACTATTATCCTAAAGCATTGAAGTGAATCATTATTGCAATTATAGAATCATAGTGTAATTGTGTAATATGAGGCCTGTCTTAATGTCTTGACATGTACAATTGTTCAAAAGTTTGTGGTCACTTAGTTTGTGTGTCCTTGTTTTCGAAATAATATTTTGTCCATTAAAATAATGTCAAATTGATCAGAAATGGTGCTAGAAACGGCTGACTTGGAATATCTACATAGGCTTACAGAGGTCCATTATCAGCAACCATCTGTCCTGTGTTCCAATGGCATAATTGATCATTTGAAAACCCTTTTGCAATTATGTTAGCTCAGATGAAAACTGTTGTGCTAATTAAAGAAGCCATAAAACTGGCTTGAGTTGAGAACATCAGCAATTGTGGAGCATCAGCAATTGTGGGTTTGACTACAGGCTCAAAATGGCCAGAAAGGACCACAAAGAACAACTTCTGAAACTCATCATTGTATCCTTGTTCTGAGAAATAAAGGCTTTTCAATGCCAAGAAACTGAAGGTCTCGTACAACGCTATATACTACTCCTTCACAGAACAGCACAAAATGAATCTAATACAGAACAGAAAGAGGAGCGGGAGGCCCCGGTGCCCACGCTGCACATATCCTCAACTGGCAGCTTCATTAAAATGTACCCACAAAACGCCAGTCTCAACTTCAACAGTGAAGAGGTGACTCTGGGATGCTGGCCTTCTAGGCAGAGTTGCAAAGAAAAACCCATATCTCACACTGGCTAATAAAAATGAAAGATTAAGATGGGCTAGAGAACACAGACACGGGACAGAGGAAGATTGTAAAAAGTGTTATGGACATACAAAGTTTGAGGTGTTCGGATCACAGAGAAGAACATTCATGAGACACAGACCAAATGAAAAGATGCTGGAGGAATGCATATGTTTTCATGGAGAAAAAGGAAATTTCTACATGACCCCTAATTCAGTATAGCAGAGAGATTTGTGTGTGTCGAGATTTCAAATTGTCTGATACAAATACTTTTTTATCCCTTTTCAGATGCAATCTCCAATAAAATCTTCCTTCTTTTACTGTCCCTCATGCAACAGGGATATGACATTTGTATAATCTCTTTATTGATTCACCGGGTCTATAAACCTATTGGTTGATTCACTGTGTCTTCATGCCCATTGGCCCATTCACCCTGTCTGGAACCCCATTGGTCCAATCACCCAGTCTTTAACCCCATTCTTTCATTCATTGTATGTGACATACTATTGGTGTGAAAGCATATTACATTTCTTAATAATAAGTAGCAAATTCTGTCTGTGGAACTGGCCCTGTTTCTCATGTTTTGTCGAAATTTGTGTTCCTGTGTTCCACTGATTGCTCAGTTGGAATTGTGGCAGGGCTGTTGTCTGGTGAATAAAGCCATTGGACCTCTCCAAACAATTTTCTTACAATTGAACGCTTACTACTCAAATAAATGTCTTTAGGTTGACTTCTGTGTGCCTAAGACTTTTGCACAGTTCAGTTAACACCATATAAATGGACATTGTGTATGTACTGTAGGTAAACATTGGTAAAGAATCTCCCTTTAATGCTGGCGTATTACCTCAGTGTAGTGGCATAAACACAACCAGCCCTGATGTTTACACCTGATTACCAATCACTTCAACGGGCCCTCTTGTTGGCTCGTAGCCCCATTGAATAACACTCAGGAAATAATTCCAGCATCCCATCGGCGCACTGTGCACCTGCATGTTGATGAATGGCAAGGAAGTGTAATGACATCCGGCGACTGTCATTGAGGCCCAGACACTCGATGTGTCCACTGCGAAGCATGTGCGGTTCTGTCCGGCCCACACATCTCACGCTCCGGCGCCAACTCTGCGTTCCCGTTGTGATCGATTTTGCTGATATTCATTCGGCGGACGCGTGGTACGGTTGAACGACGTGCCAGTCATCTCCAGTTCCCTTGCCTTTTGGTTTTCACTGCTGTGACTCGCGTCTTACAGGTACGTCGTGCGCCAGCTATTTCTTTTCCCAGGATGCCCTCACAGACTTTACTGGACCGTAGCGGCTGACAGGCATATTACTCCGTGTTGGACAGGAGACAACACCTTTGATCAGAGCTTTATGGGCCACTTCAACAACCCCAGGACTATAAAAAGTAGGTTTGCCATTGCAGGCGCAGCCTAACTGTAACAGTAGATGTGTGTGTGCGTGTGTGTGTGTGTGTTTTGTGTGTGGGTGTGGATGTGTGACACCAGGTGACAAACGCTACATTAGGATTTCATAGCAGTCTGTTCAATAAGCCTTCCTTCCTGGCATTCTGCTGGCTGTGTAGATAAATCACATCAATATATCTGGAAACAGCTGCTACCACACACTCCAGAAACCTCTCTCCATCACTCCCCCCGACAACTAGAGAGCTATACAAACAGATATACACACACACACGGGCACACACATATAGATTCAGTTACACATACATACAAACGTACGCACACATACAATTGCACAGTTACAAACCCACAACGCTTTATCTAACTCTAATCTTGATAACATGTAGGCCTATACTTAACCTAGTCTAACACAAACCCTAACTGATAATGACTAAATCTAAAAGTAACCCCAATTCTAACACACTGCCCAATTATGTTTTTACCTCGACCTGATCATTAAGCAAATCATGTTTTCTACTGGAAACCTGTCAGTTATCTTGTGTGGACAGAGTTAGCAGGCATGACAACGTTTGTGGCTTTGTTCTTTCTATACTTTTGACGCCAGAAACCCTATCCTACAGATCCATGTTGCAGAACCCTTGACCTAATCCTAAACCTGCATTCAAATGATCAAACATTTAAACCCCGGATCACACACAGAAACACACACACACACACAAACACACAAGGAAATGCTATAACTGGAGAGAGAGGCCGACGAAGAGCAAGCGAGAGATAGAGGGTGAAAGATGGCATTTGGATCTGCACTTACTGTGAAAGGATTGGAGGGAAGGAAAACTGGTGAAAAGCCAGATAGATAACAGCTGAGAGTAGAGGAGTGAAAGAGGGAGTCAGAGGAGGGGGTCAGGGAGGAGGTGGTGAGGGATGGAGTTGAGGGCGATGGGGTGGGGGGAGGGTGAGGATGCTATAGAGCAGGTTAGGAGGTTGATAGGAACTTGATTTTGAGGGAGGAGAGAGTGCAGAGCTTGGAATGTTTTCGAGAAGGGACAAATAAGTCAGGCAAGAGAGAGCTGTGAGAGAGATAGAGAAGCTCATCGTTAAATTCACATCTTCCAACCAGTCATGTCCAAGCCAACGTGATACCTATCTATAGCAGATGGGAATGCAGCTATCAACTTGACTGTAGGCACACAACCCACTCACCTGTTGTCATTATTGGGATTTTGCCCATGGCATTAGCAATATATTTGTCGGACAAATTGTTGGCAAAACTCTTGACAACTGCAGCTCCCACAAGGGGCCATTAGGCTCACAGTGATTAAGCCCTCAAAAAGATGTGTAGGGGAGACCAATGTTAGACTGTACAAGTTGGACAGTGTTTATTCTGTGCATTTCTTTTTTTTGTTTATTGCTGGGTCGTAATTGGGACGTAGATTATTCTGTTCTATCCGATGGTGTGGAAGGTGGCTTTTGGATCGTCTCGCAGGTCGTTCTCAGACTCGTTGAAGGTTTAGGCTGAGGTTGGTCCCCCAGTTGATGACGGAAGCACCTGATTGTCTACGAAACGCAGGCGTTTGATTTCTGGGTCTAATCGGGTGAGGCTGGGTATGCAGTTCATTGACATGAATGTTCACGAGAGTTGGTCTCAAGCTGACCCTGCGACACTCGGGGGCTGTTTTTACTTCTCTGACCCTCTAGGTCACATTCCCTGTGGGGTAATAATGTCTATATTTCCAATGTATTTGTAATTCATGTTCTGACTCTTGAGGTCAAGATTTGGGCAGTGATTGTCCCTCTCTCTCTTTCTGTCCCTCTCTCTCTTTCTGTCTCTCTTTCTGTCTCTCTCTCTCTCTTTCTGTCTCTCTCTCTCTCTCTCTTGCTGTCTCTCTGTCATTGTTTCTATTGTCCTAATAATGGACAACATTCAGTATGTCTGTGCCATTACAACTCATGCTGTATCCCTCTACACACGCATGCACACACATACACATGCACACTAAAGGTTTTATTATGTGAATACCATTCGGAGATATTTGGCTTTGACAGCTCTAGTGATTGCATTATTTATGTGTGTTAGGATCTGGCTCTGATGAACCATTTTGCTATTTCATTTATGCATAACTTTTCATATCATACACTTCTGCTTTATTATCTATGCATCATACATCTACATTTACAACATTCTGTTTCTTTGAGAAGAGACAGTCTTTTGAAGAGCAGGCGCATCACTCAGACATTCCCATGCATGTCCTGTCTTAGACTACACATCCAAAACTAGATCTTTTACTTCTATCCTTCGATATATCCATCATTTATCCATCATACATACTTCATATTAAATATATTCTTACTGCACAATCCTTTGAAACAGCCAAATTGACTCGATAATGAGGGATTACCATCGGCCTTCTGCCTGCTGGCTGGTTCAAAACAGAGGAGTGAAGGGAAAAGAATTACTGTCTGAGAAAGATAGAAAGGAAGTGAAGTTACTGAAGAAGTGAAAAGGGTTTTATTCAATTCCAGGCTGCTAAATCCTGGGGAGCTGTTGTGTTGGTTGCCAAGTAACTGTAAAGAAGTGTTGCATGCGAGGGGTGAGAGAGAGTCGAAGAGAGAATGAGAGAGAGAGCAAGACTCCTCTTTTAGTGTTTAATAATCTCTTCCCCTTTTGGATCAACTTCCCTCTCTCTCACTTTATTCTCCCTGCCTCTCTCTTTTCTCTGCCATCCTCCTTGTTTTATCAAATCGTGCTCTCTCTCTCTCTCTCTCTTTATTTCCTCTCCCTCGCAATACTTTCTTTCCCATTCTCTTTCTCTCTCAATTGCTTAATAGGTTCATGTCATTTAAAATGCAGATACACTTCCCGATATTCACATAAATGCACATTCGCAACAGGAATGTTTCACAGCACCTTGGCGATAGGCTCTGGCAATATATTATCTGTTGCTTTGGGCAAAAGGTATGGTAGTAACCTAGCCTGTTTAGTCTGTTATGTTGTATTGTTGTTATTTTAATGAACGGAAGTTTGATTTCAATATAACAAATAGTGACTTTAGTCACATGAATTGGAATGAGTAGTATGTGTATGAAAAGAAAATATTTCAGATAGCACAACTTATGCCAAATTTAATTCAAACAATATGGAATTTGTCACGTCAAATGGAAATGTTATTTGATGTGTCTTTTTGTTATATCACTTGTTAATTTTGACTTACTAAGTCCAAAAAGAAGCTGCATTTCGTAGCAATGGTACTTTGTGCACCAACAGGTCTTAGCAAAGTATGACAGTCAATAAAAATG
Organism: Esox lucius; assembly: GCF_011004845.1. Lineage (NCBI taxonomy): Eukaryota > Metazoa > Chordata > Actinopteri > Esociformes > Esocidae > Esox > Esox lucius. Next base: position 37,830,459 of record NC_047575.1, read on the forward strand.
GCAAAACAGCTGAGCCAGCAATGCAATGAGAACAATTATACAACAGTGTACACATTTTGACATTTTAATAGCTCCAAATTAAAATAACTAAAATATTAATACATTAGGAATTCATATAGTCAGTTTGAAAGCTTTTCATTGTGAATCGTATTGTAGTTGTATCAAAAGTCAAACCAACTTTCCCATGGTAGCACACCAGCAGGCTGAAATTAATTGACGTACAGAGGCTAAGCCAGACGCAAGACCAGGCCTGGGCCTTGTTCCCCAGAGCCTTTGTAGTGTTGAGGTCATTGTAAGTGCCATCTTAAGATGGTCTTTTAGTAGCCAATTTGTTACACAAGACCTTGTGATCTCAGTGGAGAAAGAGGGAATATGAAAAAGGAATATGGAGAAAGCAGGAATGTGAACAGGGAATATGGTGACAATGAGAATAAGAAGAGGAAATATGTTGAAGGAATATGGAGAGGCAAAATGAAAAAGGAATATGGAGACCGATGGAATATGGAGAGGGAATGTGGAGAAAGATTGAATATGATAATGGAATATGACAACAGAGAGAATATAAAGAGTGAATATGGAGACAGATGGAATACGGAGACAGATGGAATATGGAGAGTGAATAAGGATACAGATGGAATTTGGAGACAGACGGAATTTGGAGACATATGGAATATGGAGAAACAGAATCTAGAGCGAGAATATGGAGACAGATAGAATATGAAGACTGATGGAATATGAAGACCGACGGAATATAGAGAGGGAATATGGAGACAGATGGAATATGGAGACAGATGGAATACGGAGAAAGACAGAATCTACAGACTGAATATGGGGGCAGACAGAATGTAGAGAGGGAATATGGAGACATATGGAATACAAAGACAGACATAATTTAAAGAGGAACTATGGAGACAGATGGAATATAAAGAGAAAGATTGAATATGACGGATTATGGAGAGGGAATATGGAGACAGATGGAATATGGAGAGGGAATATGGAGACAGACAGAATATGGAGAGGGAATATGGAGACAGACAGAATATGGAGAGGGAATATGGAGACAGACAGAATATAGAGAGGGAATATGGAGACTGATGTAATATGGAGACAGAATATGGAGACAAACAGAATATACAGAGGGAATGTGGAGACAAAATATGGAGAGGAGAGCAAAAAAACATTACTGTTGCAGGGCTCTATGTTGACGAGGATGTTACAAAGATGTTAACACCTGAGTATAGAATTGTAGGTGTAATGCTGAAAACATTGCTAGAATTATCATAATCCTGGGCCTTCATGCCTATGGGAGATGTCACATCTTAATTTGAAACGTCATATTTTAATCAATCAATCAATCAAATGTATTTATAAAAGCCCTTTTTACAACAGCAGTTGTCACAAAGTGCTTTACAGAGACACCCGGCCTTAAACCCCAAGGAGCAAACAACAGTAGTGTTGAATTTCAGTGGCTAGGAAAAACTCCCTAAGGTCGAATTTTAGGAAGAAACCTAGAGAGGACCCAGGCTCAGAGGGGTGACCAGTCCTCTTCTGGCTGTGCCGGGTGAGATATTTAGAGTCCAATTGGAATAATAAATGAATTTCTCTGGGCTAAATCCAGAGTCTATTTGATTTTAGACTAGGTCAGGAGTATGACCAGGTAGACAAGGACAGGGACAGCAACGGGCCCCCCAAACTAGGTAATCAGGTAATTAAAATCTTCAAAGTAGCCACCACCAGCCACCATCCTCCAATGTGCGGTCCAACTCACCCAAACCATCTCAATTGCATTGAGGTCTGGTGATTGTGGAGACTAGATTATCTGATGCAGCACCATCACTGTCATCCTTGGTCAAATAGCCCTTACACACCCTGGAGGCGTGTTTGGGTAATTGTCCTGTTGAAAACCAGATCGGATGGCATATTTCTGCAGAATGATGTGGTAGCCATGCTGGTTGAGTGTGCTTTGAATTGTAAATACATCACTGACACTGTCACCAGCAAACCACCCCCACCACCACACCCCCCTTTCCATGCTTTTACAGTGGAAACCACACATGTAGAGATGATCAATGTGCCTCAAACAGAGGTTGGAAACAAAGATCTCAGGTTTGGACTCATCAGACAAGGACATATCTCCACCGGCCTAATGTCCATTTCTCATTTGTCTTGGCCCAAGCAATTCTTTTCTTATTGGTGTCCTTCATTAGTGTTTATTTGTAGCAATGTAACCATAAAGAGCTGATTCATGCAGTTTCCACTGAACAGCTGATATTGAGGTGTGTCTGTTATATGAACTATGTGAAGCATTTATTTGGGCTGCAGTTAATTGCAGTTAATTGCATAGGCTGGTATCTCAAATGTACTTATCATCTGCAGCAAAGGTAACTCCTTGTCATCCTTTCCTGTGGCGGTCCTCATGACAGCATGTTTCTTCATAACGTTGGATGGTTTTTGAGACTGCACTTGTCAAATGCATTTTGACCTGGTTGCTACATAATTCCGTGTGTGTTGTTTCCTAGTTTTGATGAGATGTCAGATACCTGAGCTACATCACACCCCTAGATCATCGCAGGTCTCTGACTCTCAAGAAAACCCTCCCGAACAATAAATAATGAGAAGAAATACAAGAGGCCAGAAAGTTACCAAGAAAGGCAGTCCTTTGACTCCAGGCTTCTTCTACCAATTGGCACTTTCTGATAGATGCCATGCACGGGTTGTTGGATCGAACTCATATTTTCACCGTTGCCAAAATGCAAAATGTTGCTGCGGTTTCAATAACTGTGCCGCCCTAAAATTAGCTAGTGGTATCGATGTCGAAGGAAATCATAGAAATGAAAACAGATTGATCCAGAAAAGATATTGGATAACACTGAATTTGAAGTAGTGTGCATAAGAGTGACATGACACTGTCATGATACTGTCATAACCATGACATGACACATGTAGGAATCATTTTGAACGTTTATGAATGTTGTCATTAGGTGTCATTCAGTTGATTATGTCATTTTTTATGCATGGTTGACATTGTTTGTTTTCTGTGGTTGACATTGTTTGTTATTGTTTGTCATTTGTTATGACAACTTGACATTAACAGGGACAAGATAACCTGCCAATGTTTTTGTTATGACAACTTGACATTAACTGAGACAAAATATACTGTCAATGTCTTTGTTATGACAACTTGACATTAACTGAGACAACATAACTTGTCAGTGTCTTTTTTTATGACAACATGACAGTAACAAAGACAACATAACCTGTCATAAACATGGGCCTAATTATCAAACTTGAAGAAACTATTTAGCCAGTATTCTGTCTGCCCTAAAAGGAACTTTGTTGCTCCTGATACTGGTGCTCATACTCAGCATATTGAGCATGCATGGCAGAAATACAAATTGGAAATATAGAGTCATAAAGGTAATCGCATTCCTGAGTCTCACCTCAAAATGATATTGGCACCACTGGTTAGCCTTACGCCATTATAATGGTTTTTTGGGTAGACTTTTCCATGATGTGAAAAAACAAGTCAAGTTAATATCAAAGTTTTTTTGCAGGAACATTGTTCTTTCTGTCATTTTGTTAATATTGATGCAGGACATCCATTCATGTAACTAGTGGTTTGCATGAACAGTAAGCTAAGTAGTATACATTATTCAAGAGATGATATACATAATCCAATTTGTTAATATGATTACAGTGTGGGAACCATTATAAAAAGCTGGCTACTTGCGTCTTCAAATAGGTTTGACATACAAAATGTATGGTCACATTGGGGTTGATATAGAATTTTGAAGGACATTTATATTGAAGTACACTTACTACGGTTGTCCTATAGGGGGCAGTTTGACGTGGTCGCGTTGCATTGGGACTGTTAACGATCAAAACATGTGCATTCTCGTTACTCTTCTTGGAAAAGCCATGCCTTTCTCATCATTTATCGTGTCTTCCTGGTCGGTAATGTACAAAAGTACCTTTTGATACAGTTTGATAACTTGCCTGTTAAGTGTATGTAGAGGGTTAAAAAAGCGTGGTAATTGTATAACTATGACAGAGACCCATGTCCATGTAAAATTCCATGACGGTGGTGCATTCCTTTGGAAAAAACGAATTTGTTACTATACTGTGCTGTACAGTTTTTTTTGAAAAACAACACTCCTGACAATATCCCTAGGATTAATATAATAAGATTTTGTAACTGTATTGTTTAAGAACTTTGCAATCGTTACAGTGTAAGGGTTAGCGATTAGCTAGTTCCTTGTTGTTTGTTGTTAGCTGGCTTCGGTTCGTTATTAGCTGGCTCCAGTTCGCTGTATGCTAGCTCCAGTCAAATGTTTGTTAGTTCTGGCACTTTGCTAACTTGCTCAGCCATGTTTTATTTGTGTTAACATGAAGGTAATTTGTTAAACTATCACTTTCTAGCCTACTTTGTAAATATTGTTTTCAATGTGATTATAGTATGAATAGTTTATATTACTTAGGCTATTGTTCATGCAAAGAACTAGGTACTGTACATGAATGGATGTCCTGTATCAACCTTAACAAATTACAGTACTAACTGTGTTCTTGCAAAAAATGACATGAGTTTATGTCCTGTGTCAACATGAACAAATGACTCTACACTCTATTTGTTATTGCATTTGTAAACCATTAATAAAATAATGGTTATCATTGTTAACCGTTTGTTCATGTCTTGTTCATCATTGTTCATCCATGTTCATTCAATGTAACTACTGCATTTGTTAATGGTTGTTCATGTACCCTTATCATAAAGTGTTACCAAAGTAGGATTGTTGAAAGTATATATATATATATTTTAGGAAACATTTGTTGTGCAAAAACAATAAAGGAAATGTATTGCTTTTGTTAAGGTATTTAAAATCATTTGACAGACTTAATTACATCTTATTGACAGTATTTGACAAACGTAATTACATCTTTACGATTGTACCACTGTACTTGAGGTCAAGAAAAATATTCATGACACTGTTATGAAAGTCTTTGACAGTGTTACAACACGTAATGACATCTTTATGACTAGTCCAAATTGTACCACTGTACCTGAGGTATAGAAAAATATTCATGACACTGTTATGAATGCAATTGACAGTGTTATAACATGTCATGACATCTTTATGACTAGTCCAAATTGTGCCACTTTTCTTGAGGTCAAGAAAAATACTCATGCCACAATTATAATGGTCTCATGACAACCAATGTCAAAACCAACCACATATGACAGTTGTATTTAATGCTAACACATAAAGCTAAATAGTTTCTTCCAGTTTGATAATCAGGCCTGCTATGACATGTTTATGACAGGTAACTGCCCCACACCATGGTTTGGCCTTTGCTCCGTAGCCGACTGGAAGGCCCTGCAACGGGTGGTGGAAACCGCCCAGCACATCACTGCTACCCTGCTCCCAGCTATCGTATACCTCCAGCACATCACAGCTACCCTGCTCCCAGCTATCGTATACCTCCAGCACATCACTGGTACCCTGCTCCCAGCTATCGTATACCTCCAGCACATCACTGGTACCCTGCTCCCAGCTATCGTATACCTCCAGCACATCACTGGTACCCTGCTCCCAGCTATCGTATACCTCCAGCACATCACTGGTACCCTGCTCCCAGCTATCGTATACCTCCAGCACATCACTGGTACCCTGCTCCCAGCTATCGTATACCTCCAGCACATCACTGGTACCCTGCTCCCAGCCTTTGTATACCTCCAGCATATCACTGGTACCCTGCTCCCAGCCTTCGAAGACCTCCAGCACATCACTGGTACCCAGCTCCCAGCCTTCGAAAACCTCCAGCACATCACTGGTACCCAGCTCCCAGCCTTTGTATACCTCCAGCATATCACTGGTACCCAGCTCCCAGCCTTCGAAGACCTCCAGCACATCACTGGTACCCACCTCCCAGCCTTCGAAGACCTCCAGCACAAGCAGTGTCTGCACAGGGTGTGTGGCATCATCAGGGACCCTTCACATCCATGCCACAAACTGCCCTCCTTCCATTGGGCAGGCGGTACAGGTCTCTTCGTTCCCGCACCAGCAGGCTCAGGAACACTTTCTTTCCATCTGCTGTAACCCTGCTGAACTCTGTGAACCATCACTAACCATAACCACCCTTTGTCCTACTGGACTCTGACACTGCTTAGCCAAGTCTGAAGTTTTCAGTTGTTACATGTACATGTCTACCTCGGGAACCTCATTGCTGCTATCCCTGCATTTCAGTTGCACATGCTACCCTACTCAATTGCATTGTACTGTACTTGTTCAATTACAATAAAGTTGAATCTAATCTAAAGTTGTCTTAGTTAATGTCAAGTTGTCATAACAAAGACATTGACAGGTTGTGTTCACTCAGTTAATGTCAAGTTGTCATAACAAAGACATCCCAAACAATGTCAACCTTGATTAAAAAATGACAATCAACGGAATGACACCAAATGACAACATTCATAAATGTTCATAATGATTCTTACATGTGTCATGTCATGGCTATGACAGTATAATGACAATGTCATGTCACTTATGCACACCCCTTCAAATAATGTGTTACCAAATATTCTATTAAAGTATCCTCGTAATTCCCTAAGCTATGGTAACAGTCTTGGTGTGTCTTTAATATTATTATTATTTAGTTATTGATTCAACTGTATCATCAATTAAATTATTGTTTTCTGATGTATTGACTGATAATCCCCATATAATACAGAGGCAAGACTAGAAAGGGGATGACATACGTTACCTTGTCCTGACGAGATACACAGTTCTCAAAGCCTAAACTAAACCCAGACCTTATTTGAAGTGAATCTAATATCCTAGCTGGCTCACCATCCTATAGGTAATATTAGCCTGCTAGCTATCTGGCTCACCAACCTACAGGTAGTATTAACTTTCTAGCTAGCTGGCTCACCATCCCACAGGTAATATTAGCCTGCTAGCTAGCTGGCTCGCCATTCTACATGTAACATTAGCCTGCTAGTTAGCTACAATTTGCATGTAGTAAGCTGGCAGTTGAATGTTTACTACATAAGGACTCTTGCTGTGTCAGCATTACAACTGTTTGCTTAGAAGGAGACCCTGCCTACCCTGGGGTAATAGGAATGTATGATATTGTGTTCCAAATTAATATTTTTCAATTAATTATTGATTTGTCAATAGAAATTTCATTTTAATTACTCCAGATTTGAGTGTGTTTCTCATTGGCTACCCTGACTTCACCACATGTCCCTGGAAGGAGATTGGGTAAATGCCATTTAGCTGTAAACAAGATATTTTACAAATATCTGTGACCAAATACTTGCTCTAAACCTGAGCTATTTATCGGCAATTTGTCTTTCAACTTCTACCCCAGTAAAAGGAGCTGAACAAGGGTGAACCAGCTAGACTTCTGAGATTTCTTACTTTAGAACCTGGGGGCTCAATGTATGTCATTGCTGATAAATGCAACATCTTAATGTCTTTTCTGTTTGTGTTTGACAGCCTTTATTATCTTCAGCCTGTTTTTGTTTTGGCCCAGGAGCTTTTACTCAGATGTAACCAGGTTTTAGATGTGGTACATTGTTGATTCCCTTCCTCAGAGACATGGGGCTAGCATCCTCTGGACTGGAAACAATCCAGCAGAACTAGATGTGGTACATTGTTGATTCCCTTCCTCAGAGACATGGGGCTAGCATCCTCTGGACTAGATTTCTTTGAGAAGATCAGGACATTTCCACTGAAAGGCCATGAACATTACTCTCCAAAGGGCAGGACTGGAGCAGTCTAGGATATTTCATTAGTCTGAATGACACACACACCTGCACCAATGTCATCTAGGGAAATGTAATAATACTTGTTTTTTGGGGTGGCTTTAATGTATGCTAATACTTTTAACACTTAAGTTTTATAAAAGATTGTAATCTTTAAATAATTACCTTTGTTTTTTTAAGCCATATCATGTAAATGTGTTTCAACTTAAACAGATGCATGGGGCACAGGCTTAATAGGGTGGGGACCATGGCAACTAAACAAAGAACAATGAGGTGTATACACACACACATACACACACACACACACACACACACAGTTTGTCCCTGCATACTCATGAGAATTGGCCTAAATGGATAAGGCTGAATTGAAATGTTTCTTACATGGAAAAAAACGTGTAAAGGGCTTCCAGCCAAATAGCATTAGTTTTTAGGTAGTGAGAGGGGAATAAAACACATTTGATTCAGTAAGTCTCATAAATATACAAGACTCTATTACTAAAAACACTGGGAGGCTAACTATACTGTAACTGTGGTGGAGAGAGGGAAGCAATATGCTCTGATTGTTCATTTCCTGTGTTCTCAGGTTCACAAAGGTAATTTGACAATCCGCTGGTGGCAACCGACAGTGTTTATCTACCTCAGTAAAGCTGGGAGTCAGAAACATTAACACACAGATTTCTGTCTTTATCCCTCTCTCTGACTATGTCCCTTTTAATCTTTATCTCTCTTTCTCTCTCTCTCTCTCTCTCTCTCTCTTTCTCTCTCTCTCTCTCTCTCTTTCTCTCTCTCTCGCTTTCTCTCTGTCACTCTCTCACATACACAGGCAAACACGCATAATTACATGGCTTAGTCAGAAGACAATAGACAGTAGAGGTATAAATGCTTCAGGGGCATCTACTGTATGTGACTCATTTAGCTGATGTCACTTGATCTCAGCCCAAGGAGGAATCAAACCCGAAACCCTCCTATAGCTGCCTCTTGTGGTTTCTCTCTTTCCCTCGGTGTGTGTACGCGCGTGTGTTGTCGTCTTTTGTTCTTCGCAAAAAAAACCTTTGTTTTGAAACAAGACCGTGATGATGTCATGACTACTGAGAGAGATGAAGGGAGCAGTAGGAGAGGGAGGAAGGGAGAGGAGGAGGCAAGATGTAAGAAAGAGGAGAGAGAGAATAGGGCATAGAGAGTGATAGAAGACAGAAAGAGAGAGAGAGGGATCAAGGTGATAGAGAAAGAGTGGAGAGGGCACAGAGAATGTGATAAAGTAGAGGAGAAGGATAAAGGACGAGAGAGAGAGAGGAGAGGGGAAAGAGAATGAGAGAGAATAGAGGGATGGAGAATGAAATAGAAGAGAGTGATAGAGAGAGGAGCGGGGAGACTGGGAAGAAACTGAGAAAGGAGATCGAAAGAAGCAAAGAGAGTATATAGAGTGTCACAGATGGAGGGACTGGAGCGATGAAGCTATGTCACTCTGGGACTGCATCTGTCTTTCACTGTTCCTCTGATTCTGTTTTCTCTGTCTTACACACACACACACACACACACACTAACCTTTCCTCTGTGTTTGCCTGCGCAGGTTTAGTAAGCTGTACTGCTACAATTGCTTTATTATACACCATGGATGACTCATGTAGCAGAACACACACACATACACGCTCCCCCCCAGACACACACACACACACATACACAATCAAGATGGCACAGATTGATTTGGGTTTCCAACGACCACAGGGGGAGATACACGTTAGTGTTGACTGGATGCCTTGTTACCTCAACTCTCTGAAACCCAAACAAATGAATTACACTCTCATTCAAACCGCAATGCTGTCAAATATGCATTCTGGGACTTTTGTGAATAAGAAACCTGATATTTAAAACTTCCTATTTTGGACTAGATGTCTAAGGTGTTTTTTTATATGTGTATAATTATGCACATACTTGAAGTAGTAAACTATTTTCAGGAACCCGGTTTGGCTCGAGAGCGGCAGATATTTCTGAATGCTGATGTTTAGGTGGTACGGTTTGAGAAAGATTTAGAATATACCAACAAATACCCACCAGATATTTTCTGAATCACAATTTAGTTACATCATTATTACCCATCCAGAAGACACCAGCCAACTTGACTGTAGCTGTTGCCTAACTAACCCCAACCCTAAAACTAGCCCTAACCCTAACCCTTGACCTATCCCTTATCCTAGCCCTAACCCTAATGAGGAGGAAAGTCCCCATTAGCAATTTTTTTTCTTCTGATTAACATCAGTTTGGGGACATTTTTGTCCCTGTCATATAAGTAGGTTAGAAGCACTGAGAAAACCTTTTTGCGGGTTGTTTCTTTAATTCACCTTGAGAGAATAGGGCTTAGTTCCATTTGATCTAATTGCTATATCTAGAACCACATAACATGTAACTTGCTATGACACTATGTCTGGAACTACTTAAAATAGAACACACCTAGAACACATTATGTCTGGAACTACTTAAAATAGAACACACCTAGGACACATTATGTCTGGAACTACTTAAAATAGAACACACCTAGGACACATTATGTCTGGAACTACTTAAAATAGAACACACCTAGGACACATTATGTCTGGAACTACTTAAAATAGAACACACCTAGGACACATTATGTCTGGAACTACTTAAAATAGAACACACCTAGGACACATTATGTCTGGAACTACTTAAAATAGAACACACCTAGGACACATTATGTCTGGAACTACTTAAAATAGAACACACCTAGGACACACTATGTATGGAACTGCATAACATACAACATACCTACAAAACACTATATATGGAACCATATTATATACAACACACCTACTGTAGTACACACTATAGCTGAACCACATAACAGAGAACAAACCTAGAACACGCTATAGCTGCAACCAAATAACATAGAACACACAATGTGTGATAAATTAAACTACAGACGTCCTGACACAGACCGCCTCACACAGACCGACTGACACAGACTAACTGACACACAGACCAACTGACACAGACTAACTGACACACAGACCAACTGACACAGACTACCTGACAAATACCATTAATTAGGCAACACCAGTCAATCAGTTAAAAAGTCAGTCAATCAATGGTGATGGTGATGTTTGAGAAGATCAAATGTTTCAAACATATTGGATTGTTACTCTCTCCCTCTCTCCTGTCCCTCCTTTTATTTCCTTTCTTTCTCTCTCCCAGTGCTTGTCTGTCTCAGTATCCCTGTCTCAATTTAAATTCAGTTAACTTTATTGGCATGACACACATGAACATATTGCCAAAGTACAATCACAATGTTTGAACAACTTATTAACAATATACTGTATATATTATATATTTTTGGGTGGGGGGTGGAAAACAGTGAGACAGGTGGAAAACAGTGAGACATGTGGAAAACAGTGAGACAGGTGTGTGCGGTTGGTCAGACACTGTCCATCAGTTTGTGGCAGGCGGCAACATCCTGCACTGCCGATACACAGCTCTCCATGCTGCCGATACACAGCTAACCATGCTGCCGATACACAGCTCTCCATGCTGCCGATACACAGCTCTCCATGCTGCTGATACACAGCTAACCATGCTGCCGATACACAGCTCTCCATGCTGCCGATACACAGCTCTCCATGCTGCCGATACACAGCTCTCCATGCTGCCGATACACAGCTCTCCATGCTGCCGATACACAGCTCTCCATGCTGCCGATACACAGCTAACCATGCTGCCGATACACAGCTCTCCATGCTGCCGATACACAGCTCTCCATGCTGCCGATACACAGCTAACCATGCTGCCGATACACAGCTCTCCATGCTGCCGATACACAGCTCTCCATGCTGCCGATACACAGCTAACCATGCTGCCGATACACAGCTCTCCATGCTGCCGATACACAGCTCTCCATGCTGCCGATACACAGCTCTCCATGCTGCCGATACACAGCTCTCCATGCTGCCGATACACAGCTCTCCATGCTGCCGATACACAGCTCTCCATGCTGCCGATACACAGCTCTCCATGCTGCCGATACACAGCTATCCATGCTGCCGATACACAGCTAACCATGCTGCCGATACACAGCTCTCCATGCTGCCGATACACAGCTCTCCATGCTGCCGATACACAGCTGTCCATGCTGCCGATACACAGCTCTCCATGCTCTCCCCCAAAAGGATAGGAAGCCTTTCCGCATCAGAAAGATTCATAAAACATTTAATGATCCCTTAAAAAATGGGGAAATGATTGTTTCTGATAGTTTGGTACTTTTGACATTGTGTCAAGTGTGCAGAAGTGCAGCTCTGTCTCAGGTTCTGCTATGGTGCAGTGATCACACAACCTTTCCTCTGCAGGGAGCCAGGTTTTTCTGTGTCTGCCCTTCTCAACGGTAAGGCTGTGGTCACTGAGCCTGTACTTTGTCATGGTTTTTCTGAGGTTTTGATCAGCCACCACAGTCATATATTTTGCCATGGTGTACTGTCGGTTTAGGGCCAGATGGCACTGCATTTTGCTTTGTGCTTGTGTTTGTGTTTCCCAATGGATAGTGTAGTTTTGTTTGAAGTGTTTTGTAATTTGGTTTGTTCTGATTGCTTGTATGTTTTGATCCTGAGGCCTCCGTGTGTTAGTAGAACAGATTTGTTGAACTAAGCCCCAGGACCATTTGAATGAAGGACTTAACTCTTGGTCTTGCAATGGTATGAGTGTGAGTCACTGTATTTTAGGTGTTTCCAAAACGTAAATTCTCTTTTTTGAGTTGTATTCATTTTAATGGATATTGGCCAAATTCTGCCCTGCATGCATTGTGTGTAGTTTTCCTCTGGAATTTTACAAAACTTGTAATGGGGTGTTTGTCCCAACTAGTAAAATATTGTTTCATAAGTGGACCCCACACCTCACTGCCATAGAGGGCAATTGGTTTGATTATGAATGAAATCTTTTGTTTGCCAAATTGTAATAAGTATATCAATCTGAATTTCAGAATGTAGTTTTTTATGGTGTAGAATCCCCTGTTTGCTTTGTCTCTCAGTTCATTCATTTCTTCATTTAGGTTTCCGGTTGAGCTTATTTTAAACATAAGTAGTTGTATTGTGTGAAATATTCGATATGTGTTGTACTGTACCAACTGAAAACTTTGGTTTAACTCCCTGAGATCTGGCTCTATTCTGGAAGATCATAATTTTTGTCTTTTTCTGATTTACTGCCTGGACCCAGGTCTGGCAGTACTGCTCTAGCAGGTCCAGGCTCTGCTGTAGACCATTTGCTGTTGGTGAAAGCAGGCACCGGTCATCTGCGAAGAGCAGGTATTAAACGTCTGAACTGTGGAGACTAACGCCAGGGGCTGAGGACTTGATGTTGGCCAATTTGTTGGCCAATTTGTTGATGTAGATGTTGAATAGCACAGGGCAACCCTGGCGAAGGCCTCATCCCTGGTTCAATTATTTGGTTTTTGCCTCTTTTGATGCTACACTTGTTGCCAGTATACATGGATTTTATTAGGTTGTATGTTTTACCTCCTACACCACTTTCAATGATTTTGTAAAACAGTCCTGTATAGAATCAAATGCTTTTTGCAAGTCAATAAAGCAAGCATAGATTTTTGTCTTATTTTGGTGGACATGTTTATCTACTAGTGTGTGTAGGGTGTAAATATGATCGGTTGTTCTATGGTTTGGTATAAATCCAATTTGGCTTGTAATAGGACATTGTGTTTTTGAAGGAAGTCAAGAACTCTAACGTTTGTAATACTGCAGAAAACCTTCCCCAGGGTGCTCTTCACAAGTGCATCTGTAATTTTTAGGGTCAAATATGTCTCCATTTTAAAGATTGGAGTTATGAGTCCTTGGTTCCAAATGTCAGGGAAATAACCTACAATTAGGATCTCTCTCTCACTCTCTAGACCTTATTGACATTGAAACTTAGTTTACTTACATTAAGTAATCATTAAAATAACTGTAGTCAGACCAATGACAAAACACTAATAAGAGAAATGTCAAACCTTTCTCTTTATTACAACATCCGCTATACCAACAGTAATTAAAGAGAACTAAAAGAGTAGGATAATACTAAAACTACTGAAAATGTGTGAGGAGTGCCCCTCAGATTGAAGCTTCCAAATATACAACATTTAGCTTTTTCATCCAATTCATCCAATTTTTTGATTTGTTCTTGATTGGGTAAGATAGAAGGAGAGGGAGAGAGTGAGTGGACAATAAAGCGTGGGAGGGTGAGATTGTGTGAGAGTGAAAGATTAACCAACACATCAATATTTCCAGACTCATTGTAACAGCATATGTTGAAGGTACAGACATAGCAAAGTATAATAGTCTTGATGGGCAGGAACGTATTTGTGTGTATACGTGTGTGTGTGTGTGTACGTGTGTGTGTTTGTCAGTGTGTCTGAGTTGAAAACGAAAGAGGGATTTGAAAGGAACATAACAGTAGAAGATAAACAGACTCCATGTGTAGCGCCAGAAGCCCCTCCATGATACATTACCCTGCTTTCTATCAGGCCAGGAGCTACTCAGTTGGAAATGCAGTGGGATCTTCTTTACCAGGAAACGTAATGTGAGAGACAATCATTTCTACCAGGAAATGTTTTTCTTGTATCTTACAAGCATTTTTATTTACTATGAAATGTTGCTGTTTACTGAGAATTCCCCATATCTTGCTCTTCCAATTAATAGGAAAAATGGGGAGCTATAGTTTGGCTTGGCTTTCTACCCAAGGCACTTTGCAGGAGAATTACAAGTCTCCACACTGTCTTTAACAAAACATGGCTGCTAGGAAAAGACTGTATATATTTCCTAAGAAAAGGTGTCCAGGGCAACAACCGGTCTTATGTTTCTGTTTAGCAAAACATCCCTCAGATAGAACCAGTCGATCACATCAAATCATATAGTGATTTCCTGGTGTTTTTCTGTTTCCCTTTCTCATCAGAATACCTGTTCACACCACCTGATTCACAGCCTAATGATTCACAATCTAACAATTGAATCTGATCTAATCTATTGATTTAATCTAATCTCATCAATTGATCTCATCTGATGTTGTCTGTAATTCTAATCAGATCTAACCTGTTGTCCTCTCATGTCTTCTCTCCTTTTTTCTGTTGTTTTCTGTACATGCTCATTTTCATCCCTTCCCCATCCTAATTCTCCTCCACTTCCTCCTCATTATCTTCCTTGTCCTCTTCCACCTCCTTTATCCTCCTCTGTTTCTCTCTTTGTTTTGTTGGTGGCTCCCACAGTGACAGCACAGAGGAGTAAAGTGCGAGGTGAGTTCACGGCGGTCTTTCTGTTGGGCTCTAGCCGGCCCTCTTTAGTAGCTCCGTTTCTCTAATCAGGGCTTTCCATGTCATTCCATAGAGGACAAAGTGTCTGCAGGTTTCTGGATACTCTTTTCAACTTATGTCCAATTAAGACCTAGACACCTTAATTCATCAATCAAGTAAAAATGATGAGCGAGAAAACCTGTAGACACTCGACCTTCCGTGAAATGAGTTTGACACACGCTTCTTCTTTAGCGTATTCTCTGAAGTATCTGCTGCTAACTGATTTGGTTTCTCATAATGGTTGCTTAGTTACACTATACAGTCTATTGGATATTACAGTATCTGGCTCATAGAATAATTGTCTAGGTACATGTGTTGCATATTAGCACACACACACACACCCACCCACTCACACACACACACACACCCACTCACATACACACACCCCCACTCACACACACAGAGTCCTTACAAGGTGGTGGGAGCGAGGACTTGTACAGACTGTTCTCCTATTAAGGAGGAAATTGATTTCCTATACTGACAAAAGCCTGATGATAGTAGGACTATGGTCTGGTTGGTCTGTTTGATTTGGTTGGTCTGGTGTGCATGACACTCTCCATGTGTGCATGTGTGTATGCGCGTGTGTGCATGTGTGTGGGCGCGTGTGCAGGTTATGAATGAGCCAGAATGCATTTGAAATTTAATAGAACAGACACACACACAAATACACGTACACACACACATTCACACACACACACCAGATATGCCTCAGCATGTTGGTCCTTCTTCTGAGGGGGCAAGGAAACATGTGTGTCCGTGTGTGTACTGTGTATTGTCTTGCCTAATCTCAGGTACCTCAACCATTCTCTGTTGTCCTGCATAGACGGGCTCCTGTACACACACTCTCCCTGGTCTATCGCTCGCTACCCTCTGACAGGGCCCTGCATAGACGGGCTCCTGTACACACACTCTCCCTGGTCTATCGCTCGCTACCCTCTGACGGGGCCCTGCATAGACGGGCTCCTGTACACACACTCTCCCTGGTCTATTGCTCGCTACCCTCTGACGGGGCCCTGCATAGACGGGCTCCTGTACACACACTCTCCCTGGTCTATCGCTCGCTACCCTCTGACGGGGCCGGAGCAGGGATTCCGGCAGCAGGTTTGTGTATAGTTTAAGCCTGGAAAACTGTTTAGCAAAGCAATACAGTTATTTTATTTGACCTTTATTTATACAGAGAAATCAACTCGGAGGTCTTCCTCAGTCAAGCCCTGTATTACAAAAGTAAAGCATATATAAAATATTTAGTAAACACATTACAAAGAAACATTAGCAATGAACAATAAAGATTTAATTTTTCAGGTATTGAAATTCCTTTAAAGACACTAAAACTTCTTATTTAAAGTCACTGAATGGCATTCCATTTGTATGGGGCATTGCGTTCAAAGGCAGTTTTATCCAGTTGGGTATTAAGCTTGCTGTGTTCCCAGAACTAGCCAGTCTTGAGTGCGTTTTAAACTGTTTTTTCTCAACAAATGTTCAAGGTTAGATAGGTAGTGTAGCACCTGCATGCCACAAATTAGTGTTGCGCCAATGCTTGCAAGAGAGATTACTGGTAGCCATGATTCTTTCTCCGAGGTAATTGTAATGTAACCAAGGGGCATGCATCCATGGCGTATTTGGCTCAATAGTCTGTTATACATCCATAGTCTGTTATACATCCATAGTCTATTAGACATACAGGGTCTGTTGAAAATCCATAGTCTGTTATACATCCACAGTCTGTTGGACATCCATAGTCTGTTATACATCCACAGTCTGTTGGACATCCACAGTCTGTTATACATCCATAGTCTGTTATACATCCATAGTATGTTATACATCCATAGTCTGTTATACATCCACAGTCTGTTGGACATCCATAGTCTGTTATACATCCGTAGTCTGTTGGACATCCACAGTCTGCTAGACATTAACAGTCTGTTAGACATAATTATTCTGTTTGACATCCATAGTCTGCTAGACATCCGTAGTAGGTTAGACATCCGTAGTAGGTTAGACATCTACACAGCTTAACAGGGCCATTAAGACCAACTGAGATGGTCGTTTGGAGCCCTCTTTGTAGAACACTATTTTTCCTGTAGGCTTTCTCCAAATCTAATGATTACCAAGGAAAGCTCAATGGGGTTAGTCACAGCTGGAGTTGAAGATAAAATGTACAGGAGAACGGCTGGTGTAAACATCTTCAGACATTTCTCTTTCCAGAAACAGGGTCAGAGTTAAACCCTACAGTAGGGATGTTTTCCAGGAGCATGGTGGGGGTTAAAACCTACAGGAAGGTAGATCTCCAGGAATAGGGTTGAGTTCATTGTCATTATCCATTCCTACAGGAGAGTATCATGTCCAAGTATCACATACCAGTACCATTTCTCCAGTATCATGTCCCAGTATCAAATACCAGTAAAATGTTTCCAGTATCATGTCCCAGTAACACATATCAGTAAAATGTTTCCAGTATCATGTCCCCGTATCAAATAACAGTACCATTTGTCCAGTATTATGTCCCAGTATCAAATACCAGTAAAATGTTTCCAGTATCATGTCCCAGTAACACATATCAGGACCATCTTTCCAGTATCATGTCCCAGTATCACATTCCAGTACAATTTTTCCAGTATCATGTCCCAGTATCAAATACCAGTACCATTTGTCCAGTAGCATGTCCCAGTATCACATACCAGTACCATTTCTCCACTATCATGTCCCAGTATCACATACCAATACCATTTCTCCAGTATCATGTCCCACTTTCTTTGCCCAGAGTCCTGTACTGGTAGCAACAGAGGCTGAGGGACCTGATTGTTTTACTGAAGTATGAAGTGGGTTTAGAGACTGAGATCATTCTTATATATAGCAGGTGCTGGCAGACACAGTGAAGAGGAGTTGACACACTCTGTCTTCAGTCTTTAAACAGGATAATACACTAGAACATAATGCCATCTAGCGATATCGATCCACTTATGCTGCATTGCTGGAAATGATGTGATCTGTAATAAATATCAAGCATCTGAGGTCCAGGGATAAGAGGTGTTTTGAAAACAGCAGCATTGTATCAATTGTGAAATGATGAATAAATTAACACTTCTCCTTAATATCCTGTTGAACAAAGACAGAGTGGAGGAATGACAGGGTGGGGCGATGAAGAGAGGGATGAAAGGTTCAGATGGATGACAGGGTAAAGTGGTGGAGAGATATGAGGTTCTTCATTGAGCAATATTCATATGAGAATCAATAGCTGAAGAGCATTTAGTTTTTTGTTTTTTCTCGTTGTAGTCTTTGCTTGTAAATCACAGTTTAACACAGAAAATAGTCAAACACAGAACACAGACCAACACAGAACCCAGTCCAACACAGAAACAGTCAATCACAGAACACAGACCAACATAGCACACTGACCAACACTGAACACAGTCCAACATGGAAAACTATACAGCACACAACACAGACCAACACTGAACACAGTCCTACATAGAAAACTGTATAGCACAGAACACAGATCAACACAGAACCCAGTCCAACACAGAACATAGACAAACACAGAACCCTGTCCAACACAGAACACAGACCAACAAAGAACACAGTCCAACATAGAAAAGTATCTAACACAGAACACAGATCAACACAGAACCCAGTCCAACACAGAACATAGACAAACACAGAACCCTGTCCAACACAGAACACAGACCAACAAAGAACACAGTCCAACATAGAAAACTATCTAACACAGAAAACAGACCAACACAGAACACAGACCAACACATAACCCAGTCCAGCACAGGATCTAGTCCAAAATAATACACGGACCAACACAGAACACAGACCAACACAGAACACAGACCAACACAGAACCCAGTCCAGCACAGGACCTAGTCCAAAATAACACACGGACCAACACAGAACACAGACCAACACAGAACACAGACCAACACAGAACACAGTCCAGCACAGGATCTAGTCCAAAATAATACACGGACCAACACAGAACACAGACCAACACAGAACACAGACCAACGCATAACCCAGTCCAGCACAGGACCTAGTCCAAAATAATACACAGACCAACACAGAACCCAGTCCAACACAGAAACAGTCAATCACAGAACACAGACCAACATAGCACACTGACCAACACTGAACACAGTCCAACATGGAAAACTATACAGCACACAACACAGACCAACACTGAACACAGTCCTACATAGAAAACTGTATAGCACAGAACACAGATCAACACAGAACCCAGTCCAACACAGAACATAGACAAACACAGAACCCTGTCCAACACAGAACACAGACCAACAAAGAACACAGTCCAACATAGAAAAGTATCTAACACAGAACACAGATCAACACAGAACCCAGTCCAACACAGAACATAGACAAACACAGAACCCTGTCCAACACAGAACACAGACCAACATAGCACACTGACCAACACTGAACACAGTCCAACATGGAAAACTATACAGCACACAACACAGACCAACACTGAACACAGTCCTACATAGAAAACTGTATAGCACAGAACACAGATCAACACAGAACCCAGTCCAACACAGAACATAGACAAACACAGAACCCTGTCCAACACAGAACACAGACCAACAAAGAACACAGTCCAACATAGAAAAGTATCTAAAACAGAACACAGATCAACACAGAACCCAGTCCAACACAGAACATAGACAAACACAGAACCCTGTCCAACACAGAACACAGACCAACAAAGAACACAGTCCAACATAGAAAACTATCTAACACAGAAAACAGACCAACACAGAACACAGACCAACACATAACCCAGTCCAGCACAGGATCTAGTCCAAAATAATACACGGACCAACACAGAACACAGACCAACACAGAACACAGACCAACACAGAACCCAGTCCAGCACAGGACCTAGTCCAAAATAACACACGGACCAACACAGAACACAGACCAACACAGAACACAGACCAACACAGAACACAGTCCAGCACAGGATCTAGTCCAAAATAATACACGGACCAACACAGAACACAGACCAACACAGAACACAGACCAACGCATAACCCAGTCCAGCACAGGACCTAGTCCAAAATAATACACAGACCAACACAGAACACAGACCAACACAGAACACAGTCCAGCACAGGATTTAGTCCAAAATAATACACGGACCAACACAGAACACAGACCAACACAGAACACAGACCAACGCATAACCCAGTCCAGCACAGGACCTAGTCCAAAATAATACACAGACCAACACAGAACACAGACCAACACAGAATCCAGTCTAACCCATAACCCAATCTAACTCAGAACGCCGACTGACAGAACACAGACCAACACAGAACCCAGTCCAACACAGACCAGTCCAGCACAGAACCCAATGCAACACAGAATGCAGACTGATAGAACACAGACCTACACATTATTTGTCCTAGATTTACTCCTAGAACCACAGCCTAGTCCTCAGGTTTCTGATACCTTCCAGAGGAGAGCTAAGCTGTTGGCTTGTATGACAGGTTGATTCTGTGCAGGGACACCACTAATGGAGCCACTAACCTTCACTTCGGGCTGGAGGTTCGTACTGCAGTCAGGTCTTTGGGTGGATCTATTATTGAGAAAGTAACTTCCCTATCGACAATTGTTCTTTCGCAGTGAACTCATGGCTCTACTGTGAAGCTCCATCAAATTTTCTCTCTGCACTTTTTGTGCGATTCATTGCATCAACTGTCATTACATATTCACAGACACATTTGGGATGGATCTACTAAATGACATCAATAGACTGAGGAAATCATTTTGTGTTTAAGGACCTCATTGGCTCCTCTCAAGGTGTCTTCCTGAGTTCCAGACATCGCAGGAAGTGTCCGTAGTCACTGTGTTTCAGCACACTACTGCTTGGTCTTGGGGGTTTTGGGCTGGGTAGTTGTATAATCACTTTCTGACAACTGTTGGTGTTTAAGAGGATTTATAACATAAACTTGACTGATGGCCGATTGTGGGTGTTTGTGTGTGTGTGTGTGCCTGCTGTGTGGACTCAAACTGTGCACAAATTAAACCCAGCCCCCCGGGGAGACCTGTCTCTCCATTCAAGGCTCAAACACAGTGACACTCCGTCCGAACAGCACCCTTTTCCTTTATGGACCATTTTGTGTGGGAATAGTCCTATTATCAGATGTACGCACAACACAGACAGAACACATAAAGACAACACAGACAGAACACATAAAGATAACACAGACAGAAGACATGTGGAAAATACTGACAGAAGACGTACAGACAACACTGAAATAGATACACGGACACGGTACAAAAAAGGTTTCCCCCACAAGAACAGCCGAAGAACACTCTTCTGATCAGGATGAATCCCGATGATTAGATTACCGAGACTGACACTCTCCAGCAGCTGCCGCCTCACACACAAACACACACTCAAACACATACGCATGAACATAACACACACACGTACACACACTATCAACACTTCCCTGTCACCATGTGGAATTATGGGACGAGGTGTTGTTGTGGGGTTGTTGTGTGACTGTGTAGGATTAACAGAAACTCAGATGCTCTGATTAAGCACAACCAGTGTGTGTGTGCGTGCGTGTGCGTGTGTGTGCGTGTGCGTGTGCGTGTGTGTGTGTGTGTGTCCGTGTGTGTGTGTGCGTGTGCGTGCGCGTGTGTGTGTGTGCGTGTGCGTGTGTGTGTGTGTGTGTGTGTGTGTCCGTGAAGATGTCCAGATCAAGCTCTTGCTGTGTGATCGGTGTAGACAGGTACAGCTCAGTTAGTGTGGACACGTCATCCCCTCAGAGGAACTGTCACAGCTCCAGAGCTCAGAGTTCTATGCGATGAATTGTTGTGTACACACACAAACACACACAGACACACACACACACACAGACACACACACACACAGACACACAGACACACACACACAGACACACACACACACAGCGGCAGGTGGTTTGAATGACTCAGTGTTTGGTAGTCATTCCCATGTCTGTCCTGAACACATGAGGCCTGTGGGGGCAGGAGCCTGCATATCAACTGAACATGACCGGCATTAGACGTTCAGTCCATAATAGGGCCAGTGTTCTTTGGCTCTCTTCCAGATGTCTCCAAGGTTGTAGGTTCTCACACTGTCCTAGATTATCTGTGCAATAGTATCGGGATTCTATGGATTGTCTTTTGAACATCGCAGGAGTCTTGGTTCTCTTAGAATTTCCGCATTCATTCATCAATTTCCACATTATCTGGAACATGCAGTGTTGTGGTAATGTATATCATGTGCTACATGAAAAGTGGCTTTGTTATGGTAATGTCTTACCTCTGCACTAGACGACTGAGTATGTCTGTGTTATGATAATGTAGGTCACATCTACGCTAGATGGAGTTCCACTGTATTATGGTAATGTATAACGATAAACTAGAGGGAAGGTGACTGTGTTACGAAAATGTACATAATACTCATTACATCAGTAGAGAAATACGTAACAACACTGTTCAGCAGAACCACTAACTGTGGTGAGTGCATATATCAAATGATGTTTGTGCATGGGTCCCCTGTGAGAATCGAACAGTCCTGGTATTACAAGCCCCATGCTCTATCAGCTCACCCACCCAGGGCTCTTGTGTTGGTTTGATTAATTCTGTCTATGGATAGGCTGGTTGGACTGGTAACACTGATATGGCAGGAAATGTTGTGGCCCGCTACGTACACTGTTGGCGTGCCGGCTCTACCTGCCACAGACAGGCCAATTAGACGGACCCCACCAACATGGAAACAAGATGGTAGAGAGGTGGGGCAGGGAATAACACAGGGAGTGGAGAGTCCTGGAAGAGGATGAAAGAGAGAAGGTGTAAAAGTGAGGGGAAAAATGACAGAGTAATTTCCCTCAGGGAGTGTCATTGTAGATAGGAGAGTGGTGGATACCAGAGCGACAGAAAGGAGAAAGACAGATGAGAGGAGGCAAAGGATGGAAAGAGAGGAGAGGGAGGAGGATATGAGATAGTTGGATAACAAAAGGAACAAAGATAGGAGTTGAGGTAGGAGGCGACATATTTGTTTAATTTTACCCACAGAGATGAACTGAGGACAGCTGCCCACGCAGTCAGTTCTTCTCCATTCCACAGGAGACCTCTTTCAATCAGGCACGGGGTGGCCAGCGGGAAGGGGGATGGGGTGAGGACCCTCTCCACCAGGCAATTAGGCTGACCGAGGGACAGGGCCCTGCTAATAGAACTATCAAACTCTCTCTCCCTCTATGTAATATAACTGTGGCCTGTCTGTACTGGTCTGTCCCTGTGGCCTGTCTGTACTGGTCTGTCCCTGTGGCCTGTCTGTACTGGTCTGTCCCGGTGACCTGTCTGTACTGGTCTGTCCCTGTGGCCTGTCTGTACTAGTCTGTCCCTGTGGCCTGTCTGTACTGGTCTGTCCCTGTGGCCTGTCTGTACTGGTCTGTCCCGGTGACCTGTCTGTACTGGTCTGTCCCTGTGGCGTGTCTGTACTGGTCTGTCCCTGTGACCTGTCTGTACTGGTCTGTCCCTGTGGCCTGTCTGTACTAGTCTGTCCCTGTGGCCTGTCTGTACTGGTCTGTCCCTGTGCCTTGTCTGTACTAGTCTGTCCCTGTGGCCTGTCTGTACTGGTCTGTCCTTGTGGCCTGTCTGTACTGGTCTGTCCCTGTGACCTGTCTGTACTGGTCTGTCCCTGTGACCTGTCTGTACTGGTTTGTCCCTGTGGCCTTTCCGTACTAGTCTGTCCCTGTGGCATGTCTGTACTGGTCTGTCCCTGTGGCCTGTCTGTACTGGTCTGTCCTTGTGGCCTGTCTGTACTGGTCTGTCTATGTGACCTGTCTGTACTGGTCTGTCCCTCTGGCCTTTCTTTGCTGGTCTGTCCTTGTGGCTTATATGTACTGGTCTGTCCCTCTGTGCTGTATGTACTGGTCTGTCCATGTGGCCTGTCTGTACTGGTCTGTCCCTCTGGCCTGTCTGTGGACATAGCTGTGAGTTAAAGGCACAAACAACAAGCTGATCACCTCGGTTGCTAAAGTGAACATGTCCACGTGCTCCTCAGCACCTATGAAAAGAGTCCCCTAGAGGTGGCGCTGAGCTTTATGACAGTCTAGTGGGTTAGCGGTTGCAATGGCTTTGGGGTGAAATAAAATGTGTCATTGACGGCGGTGTGTTAGAGCCTGACATGTTGGATCTCAGTGTGTTGGATCCAGGGTTGATGGGTCCCAGCATGGTGGATCCCGAGTTGGTAGATCCCAGTGCTACGGTAACCGTTTGAACCGTACAGATCTTCACAGTGCTACTTTACTTTTTCAAACAGGGTAAAGTTTTTTCCACTACAGAAACATAATCTGGTCAGTCACACTCACATTAATATAAAGGTAAAGGTAATACTGTAGATGCAGTAAGGTAAGAATGTCACCTTGGTGTCTAACACACGCAAATACATACACACGCAAACAGACACACGCAGATGCACACTCAGGCAGAAAGTGTGTGTGCTCTCTGTAGTTTTTTTCTGTTTATTTACTAGCTCTCGCAACGTGTCTGATCTGTTCTTCAGAAAGACAGGTCCACAACAGTAGAGAGAGAGAGTATAGAATAAGAGTCGAGCAGTACAGAGAGGAGAGAGAAACAGAGAATAGAGGCAAAGAGAGAGTGTCATCGAGAGTGTACGGCAATAGATGGTTAGACAGTAGATGGAGAAAGACAGGAAGAGAGAGATTTGAGGAACAGAGAGAGAGAAGACGTGAGAGAAAGAGAGGATGAGAGAGGGGAGAGAGAGAGGACGTGTGCGAGACCGAGATGGAGGATAAGGAAGCACAGGCGAGCAGTAATTCTGGTGACAGGCCATGCTTCATGCAAAACCTTCATGAATAAAACATTCCTCCTCGACTCCAGCAGCCCAGATCCATTTCTCTCCATCTACACTACGCTCCAATCTTCCTCATCCTCATCCTCCTCTATCTCTCTCACACGCCATGTTAACCTCGGGAGACCTTAATCAGCACTGTAAATGACCCGTGCTCTTCCTCTCACCTCTGCTCCTCATCATCCCCTTGCACCTAATCCCTCTGCATCCTCTTTCCTGTCCTCTCAACCACGCTTCTCTCCTCGTCTCCTCTCCTCCCTCTCTCATTCCTATCTCCTCAACCATCTATTCCTGTCTCTCTCCCTCTCTCTCTCTCTCTCCCTCTCTCGTTTCTTCCACTCTCTCTCTCTCCCTCATCCTCAGTCTCTCCACCTTCAGTCTGGGTGTGTCAACTGTAAAATTGGCTCATCCCGGTTTCATACATACACTTCACGGTCAAATGGCTGCCTCCTTTGCCGCTGAAAATAGGGGGGGGGGGGGGGTTTGAGGGGATTGAGGGGTAGGAAAATCAGGGTAGGAGAGGTGGGTTGGGGGCAATGTGAGGACTGGGGAAGGATGACGGGGGGCTGAGAGGAGGTGTGGGAGAGAGAGGAGGAGAGAGGTATGGGGAGTGGTGGGAGAGAGGAGTGCAGGTAGAAGGGAGACGTTGCCGTAACGATAAGACCTATTCAATAGGTGTAACTGTCAGTGGCTAGACACAGCCTTTGACAAACTATGTCATTATGTGTCCCCAGTTCGAAAAAACAGCCCAGATCATCTTTTTTTTTTTAAACAACGTATTTATTCGTTCGCAGTCTGCAGTTCACAACAAAGTATACAGTGAATACTAATTATATTCAAATACAGCAAACATGTTTTACCCTGTATTCCCTCTCATTGTCTCTTCCCTATCAAGAGACATAAAAAGTATATTTAAAGACACCAATACAAAAGAAAGAAATTAATTAATGCAAAATAAGTAAAAAAAAATGTTTTAATAAAAGGTGAGAAAGAGGAAAAAGGAACCTTGAAATCAAAAACACAGGTAAGGTAAAGGGTCAATCCTAATTGCTACCCTGCACCCTCAAGGCTTGTTCCTGCGGGAGAAGGTTACCAACCTCAACATTGTGTTTTAAGAAGTAAATAAATGGTCTCCAGACAAAATCAAATACACTTTGTTGATGTCTAACAGTATACATTATCTTTTCCAATGACATATTTGACGCCATTTCTTTAATCCACTTTCTGATTCTCAGACCGTTGACAATTTTCCAATTAAGAGCAATTATTCCCACACTCAGTGGAATACTGTCCCTCTTGCTTCATTACACTTTATACAGGTATCGAGGATGTTATCATTAAACGTATGCAATTTAACAGGAGTCATGTATATGCGCATCAGCCATTTATACTGAATACGTTTGGAACTACTATAGACCGTCTGTGTCTGAGCCTTCTTACATGCCTCATTCCAGTCTTCTAAAGATATTTCGTCATTTACATCTTCCTTCCATAACCTCAGATGTGATTCTGAGGATTCATCAGAGCCCAGATCATCTTACAGCAAACCAGATTGCATTTCAGCTTTTCAGAAATACAGATATGTCCAAAAACATTTGGACACTGACACATTTTTCATGATTTTGGTTTTGTAAACCACCACAATGGATTTGAAATGAAACAACTGAGATGCAATTGAAGTGCAGACTTTTAGTTTTAATTCAAGGGATTTAACTAAAATATTGTATGAATCGATTAGAAATTGCAACCATTTTCATACACAGTCCCCTTATTTCAGGGGCTCAAATCTAATTGGACAAAATAACAAAATCATATATACAATTTTCATTTTTAATACATTGTCGAGAATCCCTTGCAGGCAATGACTGCTTGAAGTCTGGAACACATGAAACTGGGTTTCTTCCTTTGTGATGCTTTGCCAGGCCTTTACCACAGCTGTCTTCATTCTTTTTGCCTTAGGTTTTGTCTTCAGTAAGTGAAATGCATGCTTGATCAGGTTGAGATCAGGTGATTGACTCAGCCATTGCAGAATATTCCACTTCTTTGCCTTAAAAAACTCCTGGGTTGCTTTTGCAGTATTTTTGGGTCGTTCTCCATCTGTAAAGTGAAGCGCTGTCCAAACAACTTTGCTGAATTTGGCTGAATCTGAGCAGACAATATATCCCTATACACTTCAGAATTCATCTGGCTGCTTCTGTCTTCTGTCACATCATCAAAAAACACTAGTGACCCAGTGCCATTGGAAGCCAAGCATGGCCATGCCATCACATTGCCTCCACCGTGTTTTACAGATGATGTGGTATGCTTTGGATCATGAGCCGTTCCAAGCCTTCTCCATACTTTTTTCTTCCCAATTTTCTGGTACAGGTTGATCTTAGTTTAATCTGTCAAAAGAATGCTGTTCCTGAACTGGGCTGGCTTTTTTAGATGTTTTTTTGTTTAATCTGACCTTTCTATTCTTGAGTCTTATGAATGGTTTGCACCTTGTGGTGAACCCTCTGTATTTGTTCTTGTGAAGTCTTCTCTTCATGGTAGACTTGGATAATGATATTCCTACCTCCTGGAGAGTGTTCTTCACTTGGCTGGATGCTGTGAAGGGGTTTTTCTTTACCATGGAAAGGATCCTATTATCATCCACCACTGTTTTCTTCCATGGACGTCCATGCTTTTTTGTGTTGCGGAGCTCACCAGAGCTCACAACTGTTGATTTGGCCACTCCTAATGTTACATATATCTCTCTGATGTATGTTTCTGCAGCCTAATGTCCATTGGGCGGTGTAACCTGATGTCCGTAGGGCTGTGTAACCAGATGTCCATTCGGTGGTGTAACCAGATGTCAGTTAGGTGGTGTAACCTGATGTCTGTTCGGCGGTGTAACCTGATGTCCGTTCAGCTGTGTCACCAGATGTTTGTTCGGCGGTGTAACCAGATGTCTGTTCGGTGGTGTAACCAGATGTCCGTTCGGTGGTGTAACCAGATGTCCGTTCGGTGGTGTAATCTGATTTCTGTTCGGCAGTGTAACCTGATGTCTGTTCGACAGTGTAACCAGATGTCTGTTCGGTGGTGTAACCTGATGTCTGTTCGGTGGTGTAACCAGATGTCAGTTAGGTGGTGTAACCAGGTGTCCGTTCGGTGGTGTAACCAGATGTCCGTTAGGTGGTGTAACCTGATGTCTGTTCGGTGGTGTAACCAGATGTCTGTTTGGTGGTGTAACCTAATGTCTGTTCGGCAGTGTAACCTGATGTCTGTTCGGCGGTGTAACCTGATGTCCGTTCGGCTGTGTAACCAGATGTTTGTTCGGTGGTGTAACCAGATGTCAGTTAGGTGGTGTTACCAGGTGTCCGCTCGGTGGTGTAACCAGATGTCCGTTCGGTGGTGTAACCAGGTGTCCGTTCAGTGGTGTAACCAGATGTCCGTTCGGTGGTGAAACCAGATGTCTGTTCCATCCGTCATTCAGTTATTCATGAATACGGCTTTAACTGATCCCTTGTCAATGTTTTATTTCATCATTTGTAGTTTAATGTAAATCCTGGAAATTGATTCGATTTTTTCGGACACTGCAGAAATCAAGCTGATACCTGATAACAGGAGCATGATTGTAGAGAACCCTTGAGTTTTCATGGTTTGTGTGTTGTAGTATCAGCCTCATTAGCCTGATTGGTGGGTTAGACCAATCTAAGGGCCCTCTGATAAGCACACTTCAACACTCTTAAATGTACACTTGAGCCCAAAACAATGTACATCTCAGCCCTGAGCAGTGTCCACTCAGAAGGAGTAATCATGTTTCTGACGTGGGGAGAGGAGGCTGAATAATCCCACACATTGTTACTCACATAGACTTTAAAAGGGTTGTATTTAGTGTGTATGTGTGTGTGGGGAGGGGGGGATGCAGATTGCAAAACAAAAACCTACAAGAACAGTTACATTTCTATTACAAATCACATCGAAGGGAGTTTTTGAAAAAAATAAGGGATATCTGATGAACCCAGTTACATTTCAATTAGGTGGAATTTCATACAACCCCACTTCCAAAAAAAGTTGAGAAATGTTATTGGGACGCTGTGTATCATGTAAAGAAACAGAATACAATGATGTGCAAATCCTTTAAACCATTTATATTATAATTAATAGTACAAAGACAACATATTAAATGTTGAAACTGAGAAATGTTATTGTTTCTTGGAAAATATATGACCACTTTGAATTTCATGCCAACAACACCTTTAAAAAAAACTGGTTCAGGGGTAACTAAAGACTGGAAAAGTTGTGTAATGTAAAAATGTCAAAATCTCTGTTGGCAACGGACAAGGCCAAAAACCAATACCGGATGGCCGTGATCTTCGGGCCCTCAGGAGGCACTGCATTAAAAACAGACAGGATTCTGTAGTGGACATCACTGCATGGGCTCAGGAACACTTCTGAAAACCATTGTCTGTGAACACATTTCGTCGCTCCATCCACAAATGCAAGGCAATGCAAAGAAGAAACCAGATATTAACAAGATCCAGAAATGCTGTCACCTTTTCTGGGCACCAGCTCATTCAAGATTGACTGAGCCGAAGAGGAAAACTGTCCTGTGGTCTAACAATATATATTTTTTGGGGATCCACGGATGCCGTGTCCTCTGGGCTAAAGAGGAGAGGGACCATTCGGCTTGTTTCAAAAGCCAGCATCCGTGATGGTATAGGGGTGCATTAGTGCACATGGCATGGGTGACTCTGAAGGTACTATTAATGCTGAACAATATATACAGGTTTTGGAGCAACATATGCTGCCATCCAGACGTCTTTTTCAGCAAGACAATGCCAAACCTCATTCTGCATGTATTTCACCAGCATCACTCTGTAGTAAAAGAGTCTGTGTGCAAAACTGGTCTGCCTGCAGTCCCGACCTGTTACCCATTGAAAACATTTGGTGCATTATGAAATAAAAAATGCGACAAAGGAGATCCCGAAATGTTGAGCAGCTGAAATCCTATATCAAGCAAGATTTTAAAAAACATTTCACTTTCAAAACTACAGCTGGTAGTCTCCTCAGTTTCCAAACGCTTACAAAGTATGGTTAAACGAAGAGGTAATGCAACACAGTGGTAAATATGCCCCTGTCCCAACTTTTTAAAACCTGTTGCTGACATCAAATTCAAAATAGGCATGTTTTTTTCCAAAAGCAATAACATTTCACAGTTTCAACATGCTGTCTTTGTACTGTTTTCAATTACTTATGGCTGTAAATGATTTGCACATCATTGCATTCTGTTTTTAGGGATGAGAGGGAGATGAGGGAGTGGTAGAGTGAGGAATGAGGGAATGGTATAGAGAGGGATGAGGGAGAGGTAGAGAGAGGGATGAGGGAGTGGTAGAGAGAGGGATGAGGGAGTGGTAGAGAGAGGGATGAGGGAATGGTAGAGAGAGGGATTAGGGAGTGGTAGAGAGAGGGATGAGGGAGTGGTAGAGAGAGGGATGAGGGAGTGGTAGAGTGAGGGATGAGGGAATGGTAGAGGGAGGGATGAAGGTGTGGTAGAGAGAGGGATGATGGAGAGGTAGAAAGAGGGATGAGGGAGTGGTAGAGAGAGGGATGAGGGAGTGGTAGAGAGAGGGATGAGGGAGTGGTAGAGAGAGGGATGAGGGAATGGTTGAGGGAGGGATGAGGGAGTGGTAGAGAGAGGGATGAGGAAGTGGTAGAGATAGGGATGAGGGAGTGATAGAGAGAAGGATGAGGGAGTGATAGAGAGAGGGATGAGGGAGTGGTAGAGGGAGGGATGAGGGAGAGGTAGAGAGAGGGATGAGGGAGTGGTAGAGAGAGGGATGAGGGAATGGTAGAGAGAGGGATGAGGGAGAGGTAGAGAGAGGGATGAGGGAGTGGTAGAGAGAGGGATAAGGGAGTGGTAGAGAGAGGGATGAGGGAGTGGTAGAGAGAGGGATGAGGGAATGGTTGAGGGAGGGATGAGGGAGTGGTAGAGAGAGGGATGAGGAAGTGGTAGAGATAGGGATGAGGGAGTGATAGAGAGAAGGATGAGGGAGTGATAGAGAGAGGGATGAGGGAGTGGTAGAGGGAGGGATGAGGGAGAGGTAGAGAGAGGGATGAGGGAGTGGTAGAGAGAGGGATGAGGGAATGGTAGAGAGAGGGATGAGGGAGAGGTAGAGAGAGGGATGAGGGAATGGTATAGGGTGGGGATGAGTGAGTGGTATAGGGAGGGATGAGTGAGTGGTATTGAGAGGGATGATAGTGGCAGAGGGTTACCCCTTCATTGGTTCTAAACTGGTCTGCCTGCAGTCATAACCTGTTACATGGAATCTTTTTTTAGCTATTTTCAGAGGTGTACTATATAGAACATGAAAGAGGTTCTTGAGGGTTGTTTCTGCTGTTTGGACAGACACAGAATCATTTTAGGATCTTGACACCTTTTAATCTATGAATGTAATTACTGTACCACACGCACACACACACACACACACATAAAAGGTAATAGTGTAGGCAAACACTGCAGTCTGAGTCACTGCAGTTACATGGTTGGTTAACGAGATGTAAAATGTCCATGTTGTTTCTCGTTTGTTCTGTAAAGGTCAGTGGAAATTGAAATTGAACGAGCTAAAGCTTTATTAGCACGAACATTGACCCTTAAGAAGGATCCCTGGCTGGATGGAGAAACAGTTTCTCTGAAGAAATAAAACTTCTGTGCATTTAGCATGGTTCAGATTAGAGAGAAAGCACTCCCGAATGGATCACTATGTCGTATAAAGTGCACTGCTTTTGTCTGTGGCCTAATTTACGAAGCGTGTTTTCCTGCAAAGAAAAAAACCTGTCGTTCTCTCAGTCAATTCAATTCACTTCAAAGGGGCTTTATTGGCCTGGGAAACATTTGTTTACATCGCCAAAGCAAGTGGAAAATAAGAATACTTTTTTGTTGCAAAAGGGGAAATAAACAATTGGAAATTGTCGCCTCTCGTTCTCTCTTCCTCTATCTCTCTGTGCTCCTTTTACTCTCCCTCTCTCTTTAGTTCTACTGTAAGGTTATTTATTATCTCTCTATCCCTGCAGAGGTTGTGGGTGCGCGCGCGTGTGTGTGTGTGTGTGTGTGTGTGTGTAAGCCTTTATTCACTCTCTCAGTAAAAGCTTCCCTCCGGGGCAAAGATTTATCGGCTTATTATTATTTACTTACCCCAGCACACACACACACACACACACACACACACCTCCCTGTCTCTATGTCTTTGTGAATAACATTAGAGTTAAATAAAGATTCACCATTCTTGGAACGTAATTAGCAGCAGGAAAAGAGAGAATAACAATTTATCATTATTTCGTTCTTTCCATCTTGCTGTTTTTCTTTCTTTCCGTCTCTGTTTCTCTCTCTTTCCATCTATCTGTTTAATTGTTAATGTCATGGAACTAGTTTTATTTGCAATAATACTTGTTGTCAAAGTAACAATGTTGAACAAGTCAAACTGAAAATAAGCTTTAATTGGGTTTTAATTAATCAGCATAACTTACTGACATTAAAAAATACATCTCTTTCTGTCACACACACACTCAATCACCCCTCTCCATTTATCGCTCTCTCTCTCTCTCACACACACAATCACAATCTCTCTTTCTCTCTCTTAAAAACACACACTCAATCTCTCTGCAGCTGGGATAATGGCTGATAAAGTGCTGTCCCACATGTTTATGTGTGTTTGTGTGTGTTTTCATATGTGGTTGTGTGTGTTTGCGTGTATGCGTGACACTGTGCACATGTGGACCCCGAAGGTTAAGAGTGTGGCTAACGAGTCCAGAGAAGAGTTCAATCCTGGCCCAGTAGTTAGGCTTCCCCCTGTTAGATAGAACCCACCATCCACCCGTTGGATAGAACCCACCATCCACCCTCCCCATTGGATAGAACCCATCATCCACCCGTTGGATAGAACCCACCATCCACCCTCCCCGTTGGATAGAACCCATCATCCACCCTCCCCATTGGATAGAACCCACCATCCACCCTCCCCCGTTGGATAGAACCCACCATCCACCCTCCCCGTTAGATAGAACCCACCATCCACCCTCCCCCGTTGGATAGAACCCACCATCCACCCTCCCCGTTAGATAGAACCCACCATCCACCCTCCCCGTTAGATAGAACCTACCATCCACCCCCCCCCCCGTTGGATAGAACCCACCATCCACCCTCCCCGTTAGATAGAACCCACCATCCACCCTCCCCGTTAGATAGAACCTACCATCCACCCTCCCCCCGTTGGATAGAACCCACCATCCACCCTCCCTGCTTTGCTTGGCTGTGTTTCTATGTGATTGTAAGTCTGAAGTGTGTTCGTGTGATATCCCACCCATGTCATGTAAACACACGTGTCCATTTCATTAACAGCGTTGTCCTCTGCAGGGTCCTTGGGGCAACAGCCTCTGGTCCAGAACGTGACGGTGACGGAGGGAGAGACGGCCAACATGACGTGCCGGGTGGACCACAACGACCAGACCTCTCTGCAGTGGTCCAACCCAGCACAGCAGACGCTGTTCTTCGGAGACAAGAAAGGTGAGAGACGCTGATACATACACAGACCTGCATACACAGAGACACACACGCTAATACACACAGACGCGCACACACACGCACACACACACGCACACAGACAGACATACAGACGTGAATGAGTCTGGAGACACAGTGGTGAACATTATGCTGCCTGCAACATTAACCAGCATGACTGTTTTGGTGGCGGGTCAGTGATGGTCTTCGGAGGCACTTCCTTGGAGGGCTGCACAGACCTCCACGTGCTAGCCAACAGTATCCTGACTGCTGTTAGGCACCATCATCAGACCTTACGCTGGTGCAGTGGGTCCTGGGTTCCTCCTGGTGCAGGACAATGCCCGGTCTCATGTGTCCAGAGTGTGTAGGCAGTTCCTGGATGAAGAATACATTGATGCCATTGACTGGCCCTCATGTTCCCAGAACTGAATCTATTTGAGAAATTCTGGGACGTTAAGTAGTGCCACAGACTGTCCAGGAGCTCAATGATGCCCTGATCCAGGTCTGGGAGGAGATCCCCCAGGACACTATCTGCCGTCTCATCAGGAGCATGCCCAAACGTTGTCAGGAGTGCATACCGGCACGTGAATGCCAAACACACTACTTAGTCACATTATATGTTGGAACCGCCTGTGATTTCTATATAATATATATACTGGAGGTCTGGTGGTCCTCCAACCACACCTTGATTGACCTGGCTGTGTGGCATGGAGCATTGTCCTGCTGGAAAAAACAGTTCTCAGAGTTAGGGGACATTGTCAGAGCTGAAGGAAGCATGTGTTCTTCCAGGATAACCTTGTACTTGGCTTAATTCGTGCCTCCTTCACAAAGACAAATCTGCCTGATTCCAGCCTTGCTGAAGCATCCCCAGATCATCACTGATCCTCCAACTCATTTTTCAGTGGGTGTGAGACACTGTGGCTTGTAGGCCTCTCCAGGTCTCCGTCTAACCATTAGACGACCAGGTGTTGGGCAAAGCTGAAAATGTGACTTGTCAGAGAAGATGACCTAACTCCATTCCTCTATGGTCCAATCATTATGTTTTTTTTGCAAACTTCATTCTGGCTCTTCTTTGAATCTCATTGATGAAGGGCTTTTTTCTAGCTTTGCCCCTAGGAGCCTGTTTCGAACCGTCCTCGCTGTGCACTTCACCACAGCTGCTGTTTGCCATTTTTTTTGTAGGTCACTTGATGTTATCCTACGGTTGTTGAGTGACATTCGAATGTGACATTCGAGTTGACGGTCATCTTGGTCAGTGGACAGTCGTTTTCGCCCTCTTCCAGTCTGTAGCTTTGTTGTACCCAATGTCTGTTGCTTGACCTTGTTCTTATAAACCTCTGTATTTTCAGGATGGAAGCAATGTGACGCTCACTATATCCCTCCGCCAGTAACGCCAGAATTTAACACTTTTTTTTTCAACTCATGCTGAAAAGTAATATTTTTTTTCAAATTACCTTTGAGGTACTACTTGCACTGTTTTTGCCATCCAGCTGGACCTATTGCAGGAGGATAGTAATGACCACAGCAGTGGTCTTTATACATTTCTTTGTTAAATTAGATTTGGTTCAGGTAATCACCTAATCAGGACCTCATTAAGTAAAATGAGGTGTGCCTGTGTTGAAATTTAACAAACACTGGAATGGAATGACTGCCATACATGTAGAGATGCTGATTTAAGAAACATTTGGAATTGTCTCTTAATTTTTTCCAGAGCTATCTATCTATTTATCTATCTACATATATATATATATATATATATATATATATATATATATATATATATATATATATATATATATATATGTAAATTGCCATTAAAAAATGTTTATTTGATGTGCTATGATATGTATATATATATATATATTAAGATTTTTAAATAGCAGATCACAAACATACATAAACATGTGCAGGCATGCACAAAATGTGCACACACACAGACACACACACACACACACACTCACAGACACCCACATACACTTTAATGCAGGTAACAGACAGAAAGCAATCACTTTTTCCTGACAGGCATTTCAAGTCAGAGTTATCGTGCTGTTTATTGTCAGGGCTTTAAACTGATCTGCCTTCTGATTGGAGGATAGGAGACCGCAGGGCTATTTATTGTCTGGACTTTGAACTTCTCTGCCTTCTGATTGGAGGATAGGAGACAGCAAGAGCAGCTGACCTTGTGGTTAATCCTGAATCTATATAATCACATCAACAGAATAGGATACTAACACCTGACCCTCTGGAGAACTCACCTATAGAAGCTAATCTCCCCCTACACGCATACATGCGCACGCACACACACACACACACACACACACACATCTCAGCACAGTGATACAGGAGAACATTAGCAATGTAATCCGGTATAATACTCCAGGTGTTTTCATTCAGACCTAAACTTGTCTCTTCGCTCCATAATTAAATTCCCTGCTCAGCTTCTCTCTCCCGTTCGGTCTCTGACAGATCCTAGTTGGCTTCCTGTTACCTGTCTTCACCCACTTTTCTCACAGAGTCACATGATGTCCTGGTTGTTGCTGTGCTCGGTGAACGCAGCCCATTCCTCTCCTCTTATTGGCGCTGCATATCATTGTGTTGCTATTAATGTGTTGAACGAACTCAGCCCTGTTTTCCTCCCCGGCACAGTGTGAGACAATCCTGCTGAAGGGTTTCGGTGAACGCAGCCCATTTCTCCTCCCGTGGGCGCTGTATTTCATGGTGTTGGTAATGTTGTGGTTAGCCAACATTTCCCTGGTATCCAGCGCGGGCCTCTTAACCTCACAGTTTAGTCACAGCATCTCAACAGCAACACCATTTAAACTCCAAAAAACGAGAAGCTGTTCCTCAAATCTTTTCCAACAAACAAGATACAAAACCTTAGAAAAGGTCTAGAACCAATTATGCATAGTACATTTGAATAATTGAATGCTTACCCAGGGAGGGTTCTTACCCGAAGAGACGTGCGGTAGTAAGTGCATGCACTATTCATGCTTTCTTCAGGACCGGTGCGCCATGGGAATTAAACAGCCCTGGCATTGCAAGTCATCCATCTGCATTCATAATGCTCAACCGCTCACACTACTCCGTTCATCAGTTTAACATTGCAAACATCACTGTGTATCAGTGTATCTCCACAGTCTGTTGCTCTGTGCTCTGTCTTAAGAGCTCATTTGTTGCTCCAATGAACAGACTGTTGACACTATTAATGTCCTTTTAGAGGGGCAGTTTCAGCACCCTGCAGCCCTGGACAACAGCGACTGTCATCACCTGCTTTCGCCTCAGATGACGAGTGTTCTGAGAGCGGTGTGGTCTGCCGGCTTCACCCCGGCTGGCTGATCGATGGACACTGCTGATTGGTTAAATGAATTTTGTACAGCTAGGTGTCAGTGAGCACTTCCTGTAGATAACACAACGTTGTTCTCTACCTGAATTTAACACAGAGAAAGACTTCTGGAGACCAAAAGCACACGATTAGAGAGAGAGAGAATTCTACATGATGGTGAGTGAACAGGGAGAGAGAAGAGACAGAGGTTCCATGAGATGGTTAG
This sequence comes from Esox lucius, assembly GCF_011004845.1. NCBI lineage: Eukaryota > Metazoa > Chordata > Actinopteri > Esociformes > Esocidae > Esox > Esox lucius. The sequence continues at coordinate 37,867,503 of NC_047575.1, forward strand.
TGAAGAGACAGTTCTAGGGAGTTCTACAGTTCTACATACTGTCAGATGGTTAGTGCACAGAGAGTTCTAGTGAGTTCTACAGATTTGCACAGTCCAAGATTACTTGTTGAGAGAGAGTTCTAGAGAATTCTACAGTTTGAGAAGGGCTAAGACTCAGACCTGATGTTGTACACACACATACACACACACACACACCCCCACACACACAAACACAGAAAACAACACATACCACACACACAAACGCTTTCCTGGTAGACTCCCTGCAGACTGGCTCAGTTATCAGTAATAGGTTTGAGAGTTCAATGGCACTGCTACCCATAGCTCATGTGTAGTTAGACCTGTGGAGATGATAATGAATGTCTGAATGTGTGTGGTATTGTGTTTGTCAGTGTGTGTGTGATTATCTGGTGTCGTCAGCAGTCTGACTACTGGCAACCCCACCATTGATCAATAGTCTATAGATAAAGTCATTAGTTGTGATCAATAGTCTGCCAATAAATTCATTAGATGTGATCAATAGTCTACAGATAAAATCATTAGTTGTGATCAATAGTCAACAGATAAAGTAATTAGTTGTGATCAATAGTCTACTGATAAAGTCATTAGTTGTGATCAATAGTCTACTGATAAAGTCATTAGTTATGATCTATTGTCTACAGATACTGTCATTAGTTGTGATCAATAGTTTACAGATAAAGTCATTTGTTGTGATCAATAGTCTACAGATAAAATCATTGGTTATGAGTTGTGAGTAATAGTCACATATTGACATCTACCAACTGACTTATTAGCTGGTTCTGGAGGTGGGCTGGTCAAGTAAGAAAGAAACAACTGCAGTGTACATGTCTAACTGGAGCAATGTCATCAACATCTAGCTGATAATGGCCACTGGGAGGAAATAAAGGGGACAGTTGTTATGACGTCAGAACCCATTTCCCAGCATGCCCCTGGCCAATTTCGCCGTGTGGATGCAGTCACATCTATGTGATTTATATGTTGGTTTCTCCATTTGCTGAAAGAGAAATATCAGGACAGTTTTAGTTGGGATTATAATCATGAATTTGCACCAACAAAAAATAAAAATGAACGTGAAACCAGGCACGCCTAGTTCAGCAGGCCCACAATAGAAAGAGCAGCCCTCTCAGGATTCAAACCCAGGTCGCCCACATGAAAGGCTGTGTCATTAACCACTACACCACATCTACGATGGGTGTCAGTATAGCCTCTTGTGTTTATCCTGAACATATCCTCTTTTTCCATTGACCGTTTTAACAGTTATATGGCCATTTGTGAATTACACTGATATATTTAAACTGACTAATGTTTCTTACTAAGTTTACCTCCACCTCAAATAAAGTCTATGTATGCCGTTTTTGACTGGCCGTTTGAACAGCGTATTAGCCAGTAATAAGCTTTACCGGTATCTGCTAACCTACTGGAATAGTCATAAGAATTGAGCAATTGCTAGCGAGTCTGCCAAAGCTATTTCATGGCATTTTTTCTTTTAATTTAATGTCAAAACAACATACTTTTTTCTTTCATTCGTGAATGACATTGATACAATAACTATCAATAGGCGACAATAAGTAACCTTTTCCTATTTAACAAGGTACCGTCAGTCAGTCAGTCAATCAGTCAGTTACTCAGTAAGAGACATTCGCTCTTCTTAGCCGGCTCTGCTGTTGCACTTGCATTGCCCGGCTTGTGTGGGTTCGATTCACACTGAGATCCAGGAATTAAAAAGAAGGTAAATGTATACACTCACTACTGTAATTCACTCTGGATAAGAATGTGTGCTAAAATTTTAATTTAATGAGTCCAACATAAAATGATGGAATGTTATATTATTACATCATTCCACCCGATGAATATTAATCTAATCCATTCCTTATGACATCATTCTCCCCAATGAATATTAATCTAATTCATTCATTATGACATCAGTCCACCCTATGAATATTAATCTCATTCATTCATTATTTGTTTTAAACATTAATGATCACAGATGGGTTGAGAAGGAACAAGACAGGAGAGGGATTGTCTGAGAGGATGGATGAGTAGGGAGAGGAATGCAATGAATAAAGGGATAATCAAAAGGGGGATATTACTAGGGGAGGAAAGAGTGAAAGATGGGTGGGTGGATGGATGGATGGATGGATGGAGAGATAAAGGAGTGTCTGTGATTTATAATGTATTCTCATAACCCTGTAATATTCACATGACCCTTTTCTGGGCCCTGGCCCATAGTTTAAGAAATCATAGTAAAGATTAATGATAATCATATATTTGGTTTGCTATTGTCATTTGTCTATTATTATTAAAGCTACTGTACCTCCTGACATCTACTTGGCTTTTAGCCAGAAGAACCATGAAAACCAAGCAGGGTAATATTCCAGGTTTAACAGGTTCAGGTGATGTATGAATGCCCAGCAGGCACATCTTTCAACATTCTTTAAACGTTTAAAAATGTTCTCCCCTGGAAGACAAACGCCTGTACAGTGTTCCCGCCTTGCTATTAGCATTTAGTGGGGCTTGTCTGAAGACCTTTTGTCTGCCTCTTGGACCTGGACATGCAGTTGTATACAACAAGCTGTATGAGCCTGAAGAACTGCCACCTTCTCTAAACGAAGCTGAATCATTTCAGGATCTTTCTCTTGTTCAAACAAATGACCAGCAGATCAACGGGGTAACAGCTGGTGGGACTGATAGCCAGTAGGAAGTGTTCAGTGCCGGTAACCGAGGGGTTGCCAGACCTAATCCCAAATCTGAGATAATATCTGTTGCTTTGCCATTGAGAAAAGCCATTAAACCTAATTGCTCATGAAAGTTGCTTTGGAAAGAGTGTCTGCTTAATGACAAACATTAATACTGTTATTATCGTTTTATACAAATGGCTAGTTCATTTGAATGTTTCCGGGATGATCGGATCTTGAACCGACTTCATCTTTGACCTTTGGCCTTGGCCCTGGATATGTAGCTCTGATGAGCCCCACTGTGCTGACAGACGACAGAGGCGACGACGTGGAGCAAAGCATGCTGGGAGCTTGGGTTTGCAGAGCTCTGTATTTGTCACTTTGATCTTGAAAGTGTGTCTTGGCTACAAAAAAAACACTAAAATTTTCTTGGAGCAGCGGCAACAATTTAGCTACTAAATGAACAAAGGGAAAACACTGCCCTGAAATCAATATTTTGTCATTTGTCTGGAGCTGATCCACGGTATCCATTCTGCAGACCTGTCTGTCCACATCTTGCTCTTTCTACTTGATGAAATCTGAAAGCACAATCCCAGAAGGAATGGCTCTGTCTAATTTAGGCCATTCCTTTGTTGTTCCCATGTCCCTCCCCTCCCGATGACGTGACCTACAACTTTCCCTTATGACCTTGAATCACTGCAGCAGATCCCAGCAGGCCCGGGAGAGTCCAACATCCAGCCACGTGTTCTTCCATGGCCCCTGCATGTATTCTCTGCGCTCGGAGGAGAATGCATACACCGGCCGGGAACCACAGTTGAGCTTGCGGTAGCTCGACCAGCAGTACCACAAGCAGTTGGCAGATTGCAATCGTAGTCTGACAGCAATCCCAGCAAGCCCAGATGGCGCTGAGCCCGTTCGCAGAGGCCCGCCGGGCATTGGCCGTATATAATTCAGGCCACTTTTAAGGTGGACTATATCTCATCGGTGTAGAGCACTAAAATAACCATTTAATTATTTCTCCCCATATTATAGGCCTTGTTCAACCCAACCTCTCTCTCTCTCTCTCTCTCTCTCTCTCTCCAGTCCTCGTTATACCCCTCCCTCTCTCTCTCCTTCTCTCTCTCTCTTTCATCAGTATGCCGTAAAATACAAGTCCTTTTGACCATTCAGACAGGAGGCTTCTCGCAGGGAAAAGACCGGGGTGACACAGGTCACTAGTTTCCTTTCAGTGGTAACCAGAATGGTTGGTGTTCTCTCTCTTTAGGTAATGGGCAGATCGGGCACTTTCTCATCTCACGTCTCTTAACACTACATTTGAGACGGCGTGAAATAGCCAACAAAACATTGTTTTCTGCTCTGTCTGCTAAGATAAAGAGAGACTAATGGGGGGTGGGGGGGTACAGAGATGGAGAAGGAAAGGTGGAGATACACTTAGAGAAAGGAATAGAAGGGGAGAGGAGAAGGAAGCGGGAGGGATGGAGAGAGACAGACAGAGATAACAAAGCACAAAGAGAGGGAGAGAGAGGAGACAACAGAACTCTTGACCACTCTGTGTTGTGAACACTTTTTCCCTGTCTGGTCCTGTTCTCTGTGCGCTGCTCTAATACAATAGTCTCATAAATCACTAAACCCACCCTGGTTGTACCCTCTCACCCTCCCTACTGACCCCAGCACGGAGACCCTTTTCTGGGGTGGGCAGTCTACTCCCAGTCCCTGGTCTCTGGGCCTAGTGTGGAGGATGATGGATGGTATGAAAGAGGCCAAATACCCTTGGATATACCTCTGAGTGAGATCATAGCGGATGGGTAGGTTAATTATGAGGAGGTGGGACTGAAAATAAATTAGAAGAAGAGAGAATGAGAGAAGGAGAGGGACAGGGAGGAAAGGAGACAGAGACAGAGTGGAGAGGAGGGAGAAAGAGAGAAAAGGGGAGGTGTGGTTAAGGACAGAGGGGAGGTGAGAGGAGAGAAGAGTTAGCAGAGTAGAGGAGGGGCAGAGAGGGAGGTACAGGTTGAGAACCGAGACACCGACAATATGCCTTCTGTCACTGTGTTGGACTCTGTGATGTAGTGGACGAGCTGAGTGTCTCTCCTGCCCTGTCAGTTATATTACTTATCATCACAGCTGAACCTGACAAAGTGGTCTCTCTTTCAACTCAATTAATTACACTTCACTGCCTTACACATCTGCACTTCTCTGTCTCTCTCTCACTCTGTCTTTCTCTCCCGCACTCTTTCTCAGAAACCGGGTTAGAAGCACTGTGGGTTTTTCAAGCGATGTTCTCGAATTCCACAGAGATCACTTTCAATGTTACCACTGCATGTGAAGGCTCATTTGAAAATGGCAATTAATAGCTGCAACGCCTGCAACCCACTTTTAGACCGACTCCAGGCCTTAACCTCAATACCTCTATCTCTCTGTCTTACTGCTATTGAGAACATATTCACTATTAAGTGAACTTTGGTTATTAGTTACGCATGTGGTTCTGGTCAAGAAGCGGAGGACTATTTTCTGTAGTGCTCCTCTTGGGGAGACGTCCTAAGAGGGATTTCCATTACGGATGTTTTCAGATCAGTTAGATATTGGAGGTTGGAGTCACCTTTTAGCCGTTTAGTCGGATGAAAGTGGTTTAGACGTTCCTGTTTTCTCATCTTTTTTCTATTCCCTCGTCTCTCAAGACGTTTTATGTTTGCCGTAAGGAGTGTGTTTGAATTTCAAATGCACCTCATCTCCCCGAAGTGTTACGAATTTGTCCCTATTCCATCAGTGAACTAGGGATTTGGAGGAGTTTGTGTGTCAGTCTGTGTGCGTGTCTGTGTCTCCAGGGATTTGGAGCTCTGCTTGCTAGCACTAGCTTCGCGATGAGGGATCTCTGCCTTCATAAAGTTTCTAGCCAGAGAAATATCATTTGACAAATTGCTCTTGAATTTCACATAATTCAACACTTGTTAATTACTTTTTTACTGTGATAAAGTTCTTGTGCTACTAGATATAATTACAACATATTCCTTTTTCCCATATTTAAAAAGAAAATCTGGTTGTGTGTGTCTGTGTGTGTGTGTGTGTTTCTGTGTGTATGTGTGTCTGTGTCTGTGTGTGTGCGTAACATCATGTTTTAAAACCCTGTCTGGTTGGGGATGCAGGTATGGCTATATGTTAGTGTATCCAGATACCATTATACTATTCTGGTTTGGTTATTCAAATACTGTTAATAGTATTCAGGTTAGGATATCCAGATACAACCGTAGTATTCAGGTTAGGGTATCCAGATACAACTGTAGTATTCAGGCTAGGGTATCCAGATACAACTGTAGTATTCAGGCTAGGGTATCCAGATACAACTGTAGTATTCAGGCTAGGGTATCCAGAGATAACTGTAGGTTTCAGGTTAGGGTATCCAGATACAGCTGTAGTATTCAGGTTAGGGTATCCAGATATCAGTCAAATGTATTTATAAAACCATTTTTACATCAGCAGTAGTCACAGAGTGCTTTTACAAAACACCCTGCCCAAAACCCCAACGAGCAAGCAACAACAGTGGCTAGAAAAAACTCCTTAAAAGGGGTGGAAATTTAGGAAGGGGGAGGAGACAAGGAAAATGTAGAAAGCACATTCCTTAGATTAACAAGGATCTACACTGGAGAAGGAGAACTGACCCTACTCCCCCAGAACAATAATATAGCAGCATAAAACCTTGGGTCTGAGACAGGGCGGTCCGGTGACACTGTGGCCTTATCCGGGGTAGACCCAGGACAGGGCCCAACAGGCAGGAAGTAATTCCACCCACATTGCCAAGCATCAACCAAATTATGCTATACTATTCAGGTAGCAGGAGTTCTTGAGAAAATGTCTACTCATATGTCACTTTGGATCCAAACATGTGAAGTATTTTCCAGATTACAGTTCATATGTACATGTTGGCACTGAAAGACCAGTCGGTCTCTTTCCTTCTCCTCATGCCCCTCTACCCGCTAACCTCTCATCTCTTGAGATCTTTCTTTGTGTCTTTTTCTGTCCTCCCCTTCCACTATTCTCCTGAGCTACACTGACACACCTGGTGGGTCGTACCCCCCTCCCTGTGTATAATACCTGCTACACAGGGCTGTTTAATTAGATACAGCCATGGTAGCTGGTGGTGTACCTTAGAGACACACACCTTCGAGGCACTAACACACACACACACACAGACACACACGCCTCAGAGACACAGACCTCGGTTACAGAGCGCAGGCAGCTAGTGAAGCATCCCCAGTCTGCCCCAGGAGCACAGGGAGGTGAACTGTCTGGAGAATTACTCTGTTGAGGAGTTGTCAAATTAACATGTCGACGCACGGCAGAGCACGCGGACACTTTTATTACCGTACATACACACCTTGGAGACTCACACACACGCACACACACACACGACCCTGTTACTGAGACAACAGGGACTTAGTGGAGTTCAAATGAGTGCGAGAACATTCATGTTTTACCTCAGAGTAGCCATTGGGTCATAGCAAAGACTTTAGAACCATAACCCCTCTGCCTACAGAGAACAAACACAGTCATGGGCTGTGATATATATACACTACCGTTCAAAAGTTTGGGGTCACTTAGAAATGTCCTTGTTTTCTCGTTTTCCTTGAAAAAATACATTAAATATGTTTGAATAGGAAATACAGTCGTTGGCAAGGTTTGAAATAATGATTTTTAATTGAAATATTGTGTCCTTCAAACTTTACTTCCGTTAAAGAATCCTCAGTTTGCAGCAGTGACAACCTGGCAGACCTTTGGAATTCTAGTTGACAATTTGTTGGGGTAATCTCAAGAGATTTAACCCCATGCTTCCTGAAGCACCTCCCACACGTTGGATTGGCTTGATGGACACTTATTTTGTACCATACCACCACAGCAGCTCACCCCATTATAGACAAAATACCAGCTGACTGCTTTTTCCCTAAAATAGTTTGAAGCTGTGTTTCATTTATCCTTTTAAAATTATATACTTGGATAAGCAAACACAATGTGCCTCTGGAACCCAGGACTGATGGCTGCCTGTTTTGCCTCTATGTCGTTACTAAGAACTCTAGGCTTTTTGTCAACATATGGAGTGTAAAAGTAGCTTTCATTAGGTCTCATTGATCATCCTATTCTTTCTGGTGGGAATCAAGTGTTCTCAAATGTCGTCTCTAGGGGGAGTCATGTATCGTCTATAGAGGGAGTCATGTATCGTCTCTAGAGGGAGTCATGTGTCGTCTCTAGAGGGAGTCATGTGTCGTCTCTAGAGGGAGTCAAGTTTTATCTTTAGTGGGAGTTAAGTGTAGTCTCTAGAGGGAGTCAAGTGTTGTTTCTAGAGGGAGTTATGTGTTGTCTCTAGAGGGAGTCAAGTGTTGTCTCTAGTGGGAGTCAAGTGTTATCTCTAGTGGGAGTCAAGTGTCGTCTCTAGAAGGAGTCAAGTGTTCTCTCTAGTGGGAGTCAAGTGTTATCTCTATTGGGAGTCAAGTGTCATTTCTAGTGGGAGTCAAGTGTCGTCTCGAGAGGGAGTCAAGTGTTCTCTCTAGTGGGAGTCAAGCATTATCTCTAGTGGGAGTGTATATAATCAAGGGTGTGGGGGTTAATTAGACCCTCTGGTGGCCCCTTCCAGTGAATCTGCACTGATGCGGTTTGCGCTAGCAAGTAGCTAGCAAAGTGAATACCCATTAGGCACTGCGTTATTTTGGATCTTAGACAATTTGCCACAAAATAATGGACAGCTGTGCATAATTATGTGACATGAGCATTTGTTCACATCTGATTTCATGATGTGACACACATTCAAAATGAAATTAGTTGTAAATTGAATGTTCAATTGCTAATGATGTTTAGTTCTCCTTCAATGATAGGATGGACTTAGTGTGTGTGAGTGTGCAGCCACTGTTGGTTTGACCTGGTGGTATGGGAAAGGAGGTGCTCTCTGTACACCCAGTGGTCTAAATATTCATGACCTTTCGACTGTCTGAATCCTTTTCATCGTAATGTTATTTTTGGATTCAAATAAAGTGTTTCAAATGTGTGTGTCTGTGTGTGGGTGTGAGAGAGATAGAGATCACGTCTTTGATCTATTCAGAATCTATTTCTGTGATTTATGTCTGAAAGTGCTTTGGAAAAGTTTTGTTATGTAATTTAAAAAAAATATATAGAAAATACCTGTTCAGATTTTATTGGATGGAAGCAGAAACCCTCAATCTCACAAAGCAGACGATTAATTCAAAGGAGAACTGTATTTTTTCCCCCTCAGAGTAGGGGAGAGAGAGGCAGAGCAAGAGAGGCAGACAGGGAGACAGATCATAAGAGGAAGATGAGAAGAAGAAAAAGGAGTAAAGACTGAAAGAGTGGTAGAGCGGTAGAGTGGTAGAGCGAGAGAAAAAGGGAAGAGATTATAATGTACAGGTATTTCCTCTAAATTCTATTTTCAGGAAAACACAATATATGACATTTACTGAGATGTGAAAGCCTGTGTTTGGGGATAGACATATTTTATTATACATGTGAGGATTTGTTTGGAACCAAAATGTATTTCCATTAAAAAGTTTAACTCCTTAACTGTAACACTAAACTTAACCCTAACATTACAACCCCCAATAACTAAAACCTAATCCTAAAGGATAATCCCTTAGTCCTAACCCTAATTCCTCGCTAGTCATGATTTACCATGGGTTGTTATACTATACAGAATGTCCTCACTAGTCATGATTTACCATGGGTTATTATACTATTCAGAATGTCCTCACTAGTCATGATTTACCATGGGTTATTATAATATACAGAATGTCCTCACTAGTCATGATTTACCATTCTGTATAGCATCCTTAATTGCTATACAGAATGTCCTCACTAGTCATGATTTACCATGGGTTATTATAATAAACAGAATATCCTCATTAGTCATGATTTACTATAGGTTATTATACTATACAGAATGCCCTCACTTGTCATGATTTACAATGGGTTAATATATTTTAGGGAATGTACTTACTAGTCATGATTTACCATGGGTTATTATACTATACAGAATGTCCTCACTAGTCACGATCATCATGGTTTTTCTACTATACAGAATGTCCTCACTAGTCATGATTTACCATGGGTTGTTATACTATACAGAATGTCCTCACTAGTCATGATTTACAATGGGTTAATATATTTTAGGCAATGTCCTTACTAGTCATGATTTACCATGTGTTGTTATACTATACAGAATGTCCTCACTAGTCACGATCATCATGGGTTATTCTACTATACAGAATGTCCTCACTAGTCATGATTTACCATGGGTTATTATACTCTACAGAATTCCCCCACTCGTCATGATTTACAATGGGTTAAAATAATTTAAGCAATGTCCTTACTAGTCATGATTTACCATGGGTTATTCTACTATACAGAATGCCCTCACTAGTCATGATTTACCATGGGTTATTCTACTATACAGAATGGCCTCACTAGTCATGATTTACAATGGGTAAATATATTTTAAGCAATGTCCTTACTAGTCATGATTTACCATGGGTTATTATATTATACAAAATGTCCTCACTAGTCACGATCATCATGAGTTATTATACTATACAGAATGTTCTCATCAGTCATGATTTGCCATGGGTTATTATACTACACAGAATGTCCTCACTAATCATGATTTACCATGGGTTATTATACTATGCAGAATGTCCTCACTGGTCATGATCATCATGGGTTATTATACTATACTGAATGTCCTAACTGGTCATGATTTACCGTGGGTTACTATACTTTAGACAATGTCCTCACTAGTCATTTATTAACAAATTGTCATATTGTAGATATTGTTAATTTGGTATATGACTGTTGTTGCTGGAAACATCTGATTGTTAATGGAATATCTACATATGCGTACAGAGGCCCATTATCAGCATTCAGCGACCATCCCTCCTGTATTCCAATGGCGCAATGTGTTTGTTAATCCAATTTCATAATTTAAAAAGGCTAATTGATCATTAGAAAACCCTTTTGCGATAATGTTAGCACAGCTGAAAACTGTTGTGCTGATTAAAGAAGCAATAAAACCGTCCATCTTTAGACTAGTTGAGTAACTTCAGCATCAGGAGTGGGAGGCCCTGGATGCTGGCCTTCTAGGCAGAGTTGCAAAGAAAAGCCATAATTATCTCATACTGGCCAAAAAAAGAACCCTGTCTAGAAGGCCAGCATACTGTAGTCGCCTCCTCACTGTTGACATTGAGACTGGTGTTTCGCGGGTACTATTTAATGAAGCTGCCAGTTGAGGACCTGCGAGGCGTCTGTTTCTCAAACTAGACACTCTCAATTATTTGTCCTCTTGCTCAGTTGTGCACCAGGGCCTCCCACACCTCGTTCTATTTTGGTTTGTGCCAGTTTGTACTGGTCTGTGGAGGGAGCAATACACATGTTGTACGAGGTCTTTAGTTTCTTGGCATTTTCTTACATTGAATGGCCTTTATTACTCAGAACAAGAATAGATTGATGAGTTTCAGAAGAAAATTCTTTGTTTCTTGCCATTTTGAGCCTGCAATCAAAACATGAAACGCTGACTCTGATTGCGGCTTTAAACAGCACAACTGTTTATGGATGCAAACGTATTTGCAACAGGGTTTTCTAATGATTAATTAGCCTTTTAAAATTATTAACTTAGATTTGCAAACACAAAGTGCCATTGTAACACAGGACTGATGGTTGCTTATAACGTGCCTCTGTACGCCTATATAGATATTTAATAAAAAATCTGCTGTTTCCAGCTACAGTAGTCATTGAAAACATTAACAGTGTCTACACTTTTGGATAAACATTGTGCTTTTCTTTCAAAAACGAGGACATTTCTAAGTGACCCCAAACTTTTGAACAGTAGTGTATGATAAAACCTGTGCACAACTGAGTGCGTGTGTGCGCCTGTGTGATAGATAGGAACAGTGTTCTCTCAGACACTGTAAATCTATGAGCATCCCAGCGCATTCTCCTAGTCTTTCAGACAGGTGCTGTAAAACAACTGAGAAGATGGAAGGAGAAAACAGAGGAATGAAACAGGAGAATTAGGGAGGTGTTTTATATGGCCTAGTGATCAACTCTGAATGAAAGAGAAACTTTTCCTCAAAGTCCTTGTATTCTTTCTTATGATGTTCATGAAGGAATGCTTTACAACAGGTGGCTTGTTCAACAGTCTGCATTTGATGAGTTGACCATGAAAGGGGGATTTAATAGCAGCAACATTGAGTTAACTGTATCTTAACTGTGTCAATGTATTCACTTAGTTAAACAGATCTTAACTATATCAATGTATACACTTTGTTAAACAGATCATAACTGTATCACTGTATACACTTTGTTAAACAGATCATAACTGCATCACTGTATACGCCAAAGTTAAACAGATCATAACTGTATCACTGTATACACTTTGTTAAACAGATCATAACTGTATCACTGTATACACTTAGTTAAACAGATCATAACTGTAGCACTGTATACACTTAGTTAAACAGATCATAACTGTATCACTGTATACACTTAGTTGAACAGATCATAACTGTAGCACTGTATACACTTAGTTAAACAGATCATAACTGTAGCACTGTATACACTTAGTTAAACAGATCATAACTGTATCACTGTATACACTTAGTTAAACAGATCATAACTGTATCACTGTATACACTTAGTTAAACAGATCATAACTGTATCACTGTATACACTTAGTTAAACAGATCATAACTGTATCACTGTATACGCCAAAGTTAAACAGAGATTGTACTAAACGTATACATGATACAGATAAGATCTTTTTAACTAAGGGTGTACATTGATATAATTAAACAGACCTTATTGAATAGAACCACAGATGTTCACTTGTTTTTTTTGACTCATTTAAGCCCATCCAACTATATTGACCTGTGCAATTTGATAAGAAGGGAAGGAGGGAGAAAGTAAAGAAGGGAAGGAGAGAGGATTGAAAGGGAAGGGGATGAGGAATGAAAGAAGGTAACAGACAGAAACAGAGGAGAGAGACCAGACAGAAAATGAGAGAGGATGGATTGAAACAGGGAGAAGAGATTGATGGACAGACAACTTAAACTGACATTTCAATTGAATTGAAATTGAGAGACATACAGAGGATAGAGACAGAAACAGAGACAGGAGAAAGACAGGCAAAAAAGAAAGAGGAGAGATAGACAGAAACAGCCATGGGACAGACAAATAGAGAGGGGAGACACTGTGAGAAACAGAGAAAGGAGAGATAGAAAAAGAGATAACAGATTGAAACAGAGAGGAGAGGGATATTTATAATGAGGGAGACAAATTTAATTGAAGTTGGAATTGAAATTGAGAGGAGAGGGATATTTAAATTGAGGGAGACAAATTTATTTGAAGTTGGAATTGAAATTGACCTGAAATACAGAAGAAACAGAGAGGAGAGAGATACAGAAACACAGAGTGGAGAGATTGAAAGAGAGAGAGGGATATAGACAGACAAAATTAATTGAAATTGAATTGACAGAAGGGAGAGACAGAAAGAAACAGACAGGAGATAGTCAGGAATTGGTAGGGGGAGATAGAAACAGACAGGAGATAGTCAGGAATTGGTAGGGGGAGATAGAAACAGACAGGAGATAGTCAGGAATTGGTAGGGGGAGATAGAAACAGACAGGAGATAGTCAGGAATTGGTAGGGGGAGATAGAAACAGACAGGAGATAGTCAGGAATTGGTAGGGGGAGATAGAAACAGACAGGAGATAGTCAGGAATTGGTAGGGGGAGATAGAAACAGACAGGAGATAGTCAGGAATGGGTAGGGGGAGATAGAAACAGACAGGAGATAGTCAGGAATGGGTAGGGGGAGATAGAAACAGACAGGAGATAGTCAGGAATTGGTAGGGGGAGATAGAAACAGACAGGAGATAGTCAGGAATTGGTAGGGGGAGATAGAAACAGACAGGAGATAGTCAGGAATTGGTAGGGGGAGATAGAAACAGACAGGAGATAGTCAGGAATTGGTAGGGGGAGATAGAAACAGAGAGCAAAGATATAGGACACGCTCTTCTAACATGGTACATCGTTCACTAGAATGTTCTGATTATAAAAGTGTGTCACCGAAATGAGCCACCAGCCAGCCAATCACCAGCCAGCCATCCTAATGCTCTATAACCAGCCAGATGGTCACTAGCCAGCCTAATGCCCTATAACCAGCCAGCCAGCCTAATCCTCTGTGACCTGTATAACCAGCTAGGCTGTCACCAGCCAGCCTAATCCTCTATGAACTATATTTCCACCCAGCCAGTCTAATCCTCTATGACCTCTATAACCAACTAGCCAGTCACCAGCCAGTCTAATACTCTATAAACTATATTACCAGCCAGCCAGCCTAATGCCCCATTACCAGCCAGCCAGCCTAATCCTCCATAACCTCTACAACTAGTCAGCCAGTCACCAGCCAGACTAATCCTCTATGACCTCTACAACCAGCCAGCCAGTCACCAGCCAGCCTAATCCTCTATAACCTCTACAACTAGTCAGCCAGTCACCAGCCAGCCTAATCCTATATGACCTCTACAACCAGCCAGCCAGTCACCAGCCAGCCTAATCCTCTATAACCACTATAACCAGCCAGCCAGTCAAATGCCGGCCAGCTTAATAATAACTGTATTTATATAGATTAGATTAGATTCAACTTTATTGTAATTGAACAACTACAAGTACAGCACAGTGAAATGCAGATAGCATCTAACCAGAAGTTAAAATAGAAGAGGGCAGAACATTTACAAGTATTAAGTATATGTACAAATGTACAGAGTCAAAAGTTTGATTCACAAAGCCAGATACTCCATCAATCATAAGGACATATTTTTGGCTGACTGGGGCCTACCTTTATTGGTCCAGACATTTATTGGAAAATCTTTTTTTATGGAATACCTTTCCTTTTACATAAAGTTTCACGCTCGTTGCCAAATGAATTGTTCTTAGGAACAAAACCAGCCTATTGGCATATGTTATCCGATCATGTATGACTGAAAAAAATATTGAATGTCCACAGTGTCTGCATCTTTGTGCATACAAAATGAGGTTTTATCAGATTGCTTACGTTTTGTGATGGGGAATCTGTTGACAGTGGATTGGATTGACAAATCTTGTAGCCAATTAGATAAACTTTTTACGATATGCAGATTTCCTAGGCGGGGGATAGCCTCATTGTGAAACTTCATTCATTGCACAAGGTCCCCTGGATAGCCAATGGCACCAGAATGTATGTGTTTATATTGAAGAAAATTGTTTTCTATACTGAACAAATATGATTTAAACATTACAGATAAGAGTGGAATGATGTAATTTACAAACTTGAGGTTGAGGGACACTTGGCAACGTCTCTTGACACCACTTGCTAAAATATCTGCTCAGCTCTAGCTCTTATGTCTATAAATCCCCATTTTTTTCAGATAATGTTGGCATGTTTGGGAAAGCATCTGATGTGTTTTTTTGAATTATTCATTAGTAATTCAGTTATAGCTTGTCCATGAAAAAAATAGAACAAGTTGTATCTTGTGTATACAGAACTCTCTCATTCCACCACCTATAAAAGTTGTTTTGCTTCAACTTTTTCTAACATTTTGGAAAAGAAGGGCAGCTTGGAAACTGGCCTGTAGTTATTACAAGCAGAGGTGTCAAGAATAATTTTTAAAAAGAGGCTGAACACATGCTTACTTAAAATAATCAGGGACATAACCTGTGTAGGACAGGACCTACTGTTCCAATCATTTCTTTAAGCAGTCTGGGTGGTATAATGTCTAGAGGGCAAAAGGAGGGTTTTAAATGAGATGTGATATCCAAAAGGTCTTCTAATACAATTGGAGTAAAAGAGTTTAGTTTAGACAGGGGTAAGGAACTTCAATGCGGTCAGAGTATGGTTTATCATAGATCTTATATTTCAGTTGCCCACATTCAATTTGCCACTTGGCACATTTAGAATTGCCGTTGTACCTGCATTTTTACAGTTGTTACACACGCATGTCTACCTCGGGACTTCATTGCTGCTATCTGTGCATCTCGGGTAAACATGCAACCTTAATACATCACTCCTTCATTTGCCTTGAGTGCACATCTTGAATGCCATTTTGAAATTGCCATTTGTACCTGAACAACTATTATCCCAGTTGTAACATACACTATAGTACCTAATACTTGTAAAATGTCTGCCCTCCTCTAATTGACTTATTGCCCATTTAGTATTGCTCATCTACACATTCCACTGGTAATATACTTGTAAATACTTGTACATTTTCTGCCATCCTGTATTTGACTTATTGCACATTTAGTATTGCCATTTGTACTGCATTTGCCTTCATTGCACATCTACACATTCTACTGGTAATATACATACACTTAATACTTGTAAATACTTGTAAGTGTTTGGCCCTCCTCTATTTGCACTTCTAGTTAGATGCTAACTGCATTTTGTTGTACTGTACTTGTACTGTTCAATGACATTAAAGTTTAATGTAATCTAATATTAGCAACTTTCTGATTAAAAAAGGTTAAAAACTTTTCACAGTCTGCAGTTGTTGAGGCCATGGCCCTGACAGTTGCTGGATTAATCATGTTGGTCAGTAGTTTTAAATAAGAATATTGGGTTATGACAGTTTGCTGCAATTAAGCCAGAAAAATACTCAGCCTTCGCATCCTTAATTGCTTTTTTGTAAGATAATAGCAGCTCCTTCCTGTAGATGTAATGGACATGTACAGTTAGGTCTGGAAATATTTGGACACTGACAACATTTTCATATTTCTGGCTCTGTATTTCACCACAATGGATTTTCAATGATACAACCGAGAAGCAATTGAAGTGCAGACTTACAGCTTTAATGAAAGGGGTTGAACAAATATATCTCATGAAATTTTTAGGAATTGCATCCATTTTCATACACAGTCCCCTTACTTCAGGGGCTCAAATATAATTGGACAAATTAACACAATCATGAATAAAATTACTTTGTTGAGAATCCTTTGCAGGCAATGACTGTTTGAAGGCTGGAACGCAAAGACATCACCAAACGTTGGGTTTCCTCCTTCGTGATGCTTTACTGCAGCTGTCTTCAGTTGTTGTTTGTTCATGGGTAATTCTGCCCTACATACTGTCTTCAGCAAGTGAAATGCATGCTTGATCGGATTGAGATCAGGCAATTGACTCGGCCATTGCAGAATATTCAATTTCTTTGCCTTAAAAAAATCTTGGGTTGCTTTCACAGTATGTTTTGGGTCATTGTCTATATTTGTACATTTTCTGCCCTTCTATATTTGCACTTCTGATTAGATGCTAACTGCATTTTGTTGTTCTTTACTTGTTCTGTTCAATGACAATAACGTTGAACCTAATCTAATCTAAAATTGTCCATCTATAATGTGAAGTGCCGTCCAAACAACTTTGCAGAATTTAGCACAATCTGAGCAGACAGTATATCCCTACACCCTGAAATTCAACAATACTGTTGTTAGCTCCTTGGGGTTTAAGGCCGGGTGTTTTTTTTAAAAGGACTTTGTGACAACTGCTGATGTAAAAAGGGCTTTATAAATACATTTGATTGATTGATTGACTTCAGAATTCAACTGGCTGCTTCTGCCTTCTGTCACATCATCAATAAACACTAGTGACCCAGTGCCATTGGAAGCCAAGCATGCTCATGCCATCACACTGCCTCCACCATGTTTTACTGATGATGTGGTATGCTTCGGATCATGAGCCGTTCCAAGCCTTCTCCATACTTTTTTCTTCCCATCATTCAGGTATAAGTTGATCTTTGTTTCATCTGTCCAAAGAATACTATTCCAGAACTGGGCTGGCCTTTTTAGATGTTTTTCAGCCAAGTCTAATCTGACCTTTCTAATCATGAGGCTTATGAATGGTTGCAACCCTCTGTACTTGCTCTTGTGAAGTCTTCTCTTTTTGGTAGAATTGGATAATGATATTCCTACCTCCTGGAGTGTTCTTCACTTGGCTGGATGTTGTGGAGGGGTTTTTCTTCACCATGGAAAGGATTCACCACTGTTGTCTTCTGTGGATGTCCAGGCCTTTTGGTGTTGCAGAGCTCACCAGTGGTTCTTTTTCTCAGAATGTACCAGACTGTTGATCTGGCCACTCCTAATGTTCCTGCTATCTCTCTGATGGATTTTTCTTGTAGCCTAAGGATGGCCTGTTTCACTTGCATTGAGAGCTCCTTTGACCACATGTTGTGGGTTCACAGCAACAGCTTCCAAATGTGAATGCCACATCTGGAATCAACTCCAGACCTTTTACCTGCTTAATGGATGAAGAAATAATGAAGGAATACCCCACACCTGTCCATGAAACAGCCTTTGAGTCAATGACTTTTGGTCCTTTGAAAAAGAGGGGGCTACATATTAAAGCTGTGATTCTTAAACCCTTCCTCCAATTTGGATGTGAATACCCTCCAATTAAAGCAGAGAGATTGCACCTTAAGACCATATTAAATATTTAACTGTAACTTTAATATATTTTGTTAAACAGCTAAAATAACAAAACTTGTGTCAGTGTCCAATTATTTCCGGACCTAACTGTAGTTTAGTCATTTTCCATTTTTGTTCTGTTTTTCTACGTCTTCTTAAGGTTTCGTATGTTCTTGTCTATCCAAGGGTAATGTTTAGATTCAGGCCTTGACCTAGATCTAAAATGAACAATTTCATCAAGAGTGCTTTGACACAGTTTGTTGAATCTCTTTAGTGCTACATCAATGCTACATGTGGCATACATGTTTTCACTATGACTAGGAAAAATAGCGGAAAACTTTTAAGCTGTCTGTGAATTAATGATGCGAGAGCGAATATTATGATTTTCCTATTTGGGGAAAACTTTAAGCAAGACATTAGACACAATACTATGATCTACGATGATCTGACACAAATATATCTTCCTTTACAAGATTTTCGAGGCTAAGACAAAGAGTAATAACCAAATCCGTTGAGTTGCCATGGTTATGTTGTCATAACCACTATGAAAGCCAGCCAGCCAGTCACTAGCCAGCCAGCTCAATGCTCTATAACCCCTTTAATCAGCCAGCCAGCCTAATGCTCTATAAACTCTATAATCAGCCAGCCAGCCTTATGCACTTTAACTTCTATAACCAGCCAGCCATTCACCAGCCTGCCAGTCATCAGCCAGTGAGTTCTATTGCTCTATAACCAGTCATCCTAATTCACAAAATTCTCTATAACCAGCCTCCTTTGTTTTCAATATCCTCTATAACCAGCACGCCGAGTTCAATGTATCCTCTATAATCAGCCATCCTAGTTCACAGTAACCTCTATAACCAGACTGCCTAGTTCATTGTATCCTCTATAACCAGCCAGCCTAGTTCACTGTATTCTATATAACCAGCCAGCCTAGTTCACTGTATCTTCTATAATCAGCCGGTTTAGTTCACTGTATTCTCTATAACCAGCCAGCCTAGTTCACTGTATTCTCTATAACCAGCCAGCCTAGTTCACTGTATTCTATATAACCAGCCAGCCTAGTTCACTGTATCTTCTATAATCAGCCGGTATAGTTCACTGTATTCTCTATAACCAGCCAGCCTAGTTCACTGTATTCTCTATAACCAGCCAGCCTAGTTCACTGTATCCTCTATAACCAGCCTGCCTAGTTCACTGTATCCTCTATAACCAACCTGCCTAGTTCACTGTATCCTCTATAACCAGCCTGCCTAGTTCACTGTATCCTCTATAACCAGCCTGCCTAGTTCACTGTATCCTCTATAACCAGCCTGCCTAGTTCACTGTATCCTCTATAACCAGCCTGCCTAGTTCACTGTATTCTCTATAACCAGCCAGCCTAGTTCACTGTATTCTCTATAACCAGCCAGGCTAGTTCACTGTATCCTCTATAACCAGCCTGCCTAGTTCACTGTATCCTCTATAACCAACCTGCCTAGTTCACTGTATCCTCTATAACCAGCCTGCCTAGTTCACTGTATCCTCTATAACCAGCCTGCCTAGTTCACTGTATCCTCTATAACCAGCCTGCCTAGTTCACTGTATCCTCTATAACCAGCCAGACAGCCTGTGGGGGAGATATAGAGAGGGGAAGACAAAAAAAGATAGAGAGAGAAGAGAAGCCTGGATTGCTGTGTGTTATGTGTTTTTTTAATAGATCCCTGGTGAAACTTTCTTTACTAAACTAATATTAAACCCAACTCACTAACACTGTCTTAGGCAAGACAGACAGCCAGGTTCAAAGCTAATTTGTTTGTGCGTGCGTGTTTGTGTGTGTGTTGCACTGTGTTTTGATGAAAACTCAGTTTAATGTGATTATCCTTCATTTAGTTGGCAGATGCTCTTGCCTAGTGAGACTTATGTTGCATTAGTGGACACACAGACCCACCATTCCCAGAGGGCTACAGGGCATTAGTACCTGAATACAGGTGTGTGGAGCGTTCAGCAGTCAGAGGAGAAATCACACTGAGATTCTGCCAAGGGCTTTTTCAGCAACACAAACACACTTGGAGGTTATTCAACACATCGATCAGCACATTATGTGGCTGTAATCTTTAAGTTGTACCTTTGTTTCTATATAACAAGTGAAGTGTTCTGCAGCTGAGTTACATGGTGTAAAATGTAACAATCAGAATGACACCCTTTAGTTCAGTAGGGTAACACTGTAGCTCTGTAGGATAACACTGTAGCTCAGCAGGGTGACAGTGTAGCTAGAACGGATTACGCTGTAGTTCAGCAGGATAATGCTGTAGCTCAGTGGGATAACCCTTGCTGTCCAAGGGTCCACCCTTGCTGTCTTGCCAGATGGGCTCTCATCACCACTGGCATGCCCTCTCTCCAGTGCCATTCTGTTGAGTCACTGGCTTGTTGTTGTCTCTCCGTTGTGCACATTGTGCGATTTGTGCAACCACCATTTCAGGGTGGTTGTGGTTGGTGGTTGATGCTTGGCAATCTGGGTGGATTTACTTCCTGCTTGTTGGGCCCTGTCCGGGGCCTCCCCTGGTTAGGACCATAGTGTCACTGGACCCCACTGTCTCAGCCCCAAGGTCTTATGCTGCTGTATTATTGTGCCAGGGGAATAGGGTATGTTCCCCTTCTCTACTGTAAATCCTTGTAAACCTAAGGAATGCACTTTCATTTAAACTTAGGAAGACAAGAGGTCCTGCCCCATACCTCCAGAGTACCCGGCTTGAAAGACTCATTGTTGTCCCTGTCCAAAGTCCTCCTGGTTGTGTTGCAGATCAAGACAATACCTGACCATTCCAGCTGCCACTCTGCTGGGTGTTTTGTAAAAGCACTTTGTGACAACTGCTGATGTAAAAAGACTGTAGAAACACTGTAAAAACACTGTAGCTCATTAGGATAATACTGTAGCTCATTAGGATATTACTGTAGCTTATTAGGATAACACTGTAGCTCATTAGGATAACAGTGTAGCTCATTAGGATAACAGTATAGCTCATTTGGATAACAGTGTATTTCATTAGGATAACAATGTTGCTTGGCAGGATAACACTGTAGCTCATAACGATAACAATGTAGCTTGGCAGGATAACACTGTAGATCATTATGATAACAGTTTATCTCATTAGGATAACACTGTAGCTCATTAGGATAACAATGTATCTCAGCAGGATAACACTAGCTCATTAGGATATCAATGTAGCTCAGCAGAATAACACTCTACCTTATTAGGACATTGAAGCTCATTAGTATAACACTATAGCTCATTAAGATAACAGTGTAGCTCATTTGGATAACAGTGTAGCTCATTAGGATAACACTGTAGCTTGGCAGGATAACACTGTAGCTCATTAGGATATCACTGTAGATCATTAGGATAACAGTGTAGCTTGGCAGGATGACACTGTAGCTCATTAGTATAACGCTGTAGCTCATTAGGATAACAGTGTATCTCATTAGGATAACACTGTAGCTCGTTAGGATAACAGTGTAGCTTGGCAGGATGATACTGTATCTCAATAGGATAACACTGTATCTCATTAGGATAACAATATAGCTTGGCAGGATGACACTGTAGCTTATTTGGATAACACTGTAGCTTATTAGGATTACTGTAGCTCAGCAGGATAACAAACACAAATACATTTCAGAACCATGTACAGCACTTTTGTACCAAATAGTTGAGAGAAAAGGCAAGAAATAAATATACTGTGAAAGACAGACAGAGAGAGAGAGAGTCAGAGACAGAGAAAGACCTGCAGTCTAACACAAAATGAAGAGCAGCCATAGTTCTTAATTCCTGGTGGGCTACTGGGCTGTCAGATAGAGTTATGGTGTGTGTGTGTGTGTGTGTTCTACTGTGTGTATGTTGTGTGTGTGTGTCTGTGTGTGCATGGTGTGTGTGTGAATTTGTGTAATGTGTCAGAGAGAGTTAGTGATGTGCAACGGCCTTGAGAAGCCTCCCATCACAGTATATACCAACTCCCCAGACCAAGACAAGGCCAGGGCCTAGATTAAGGCCAGGGCCTAGATTTATGCGAACTCTCCAGGCCGAGGCCTAGGCCAGTACAAGGCCGGGGCTTATATTTATACCAACTCTCCAGGCCAGGACAAGGCCAGGGCCTACATTTATACCAACTCTCCAGGCCAGGACAAGGCCAGGGCCTACATTTATACCAACTCCCCGGGACGGGACTAGGCCACGGTCTACATTTATACCAGACTGGGGCCTAGAATGGGTGCTTGCTGTTATTTTTTTGATGGCCTCTGCTTCCACCATTTACTGCACTGCAGCATTGCTTGTAGCATGTCTTTCTCTGGCCTCAGCCTCAACCTACTCCTTGGGAGCTTTTAAATTCCTTCCCTGACGAGGTCTCAATAGGAGGATTCAAAGAGATTTCTAATATTTTGAAATTAATTTACTGAATTGCCACTGAGCTTTTTGTACCCCTTCAGTGTTTGTCAGTTTACTTTGGAAAAAAATTCTGTTCTTTTATTTCCTGAATCATTGAGAAAGCTTGTAATACAGCTCCTTCAAATAAAATAATACCCAGTGGAAATCAATGTCTTTGTCTAAAAAGTGGAGGAGTATTGATCTGGGATCGGGGCCCCACCTGTAAAGCTGAGTCATTACAATGCAAAAGTGTAAACGGTTCCTAGATGATATTGTCTTAGTCATTATAACACAAATGCTGAAACGTTTCCTAGATCATATCGTCTTGGTCATTACAATACAAATGTTTAAACAGGTCCTAGATCATCTTGTCTTAGTCATTACAATACAAAAGTTGAAAGGTTTCCTAGGGCTTATCGTCTTGGTCATTACAATAAAAAAGCTGAAACATTTCCTAGATGATATTGTCTTAGTCATTAGAACACAAAAGCTGAAACATTTCATAGATGACATTGTCTTAGTCATTACAACACAAAAGCTGAAATGCTTCCTAGATCATATCGTCTTAGTCAGTACAATACAAATGCTTAAAAGGGTCCTAGATCATATTGTCTTAGTCATTACAATAAAAAAGCTGAAATGTTTCCTAGATCATATAGTCTTAGTCATTAGAACACAAATGCTGAAACATTTACTAGATCATATCGTCTTAGTCATTAGAACACAAATGCTGAAACATTTACTAGATCATATTGTCTTAGTCATTACAATACAAAAGTTGAAAGGTTTCCTAGGGCTTATCGTCTTACTCATTACAATAAAAAAGCTGAAACATTTCCTAGATTATATCGTCTTAGTCAATAGAACACAGATGCTGAAACATTTACTAGATCATATTGTCTAAGTCATTACAACATAAATGCTGAAACATTTACTAGATCATATTGTCTTAGTCATTACAATACAAAAGTTGAAAGGTTTCCTAGGGCTTATCGTCTTACTCATTACAATAAAAAAGCTGAAACATTTCCTAGATTATATCGTCTTAGTCATTAGAACACAGATGCTGAAACATTTACTAGATCATATTGTCTTAGTCATTACAACATAAATGCTGAAACATTTACTAGATCATATTGTCTAAGTCATTACAATATAAATGCTGAAACATTTACTAGATCATATTGTCTAAGTCATTAGAACATAAATGCTGTAACATTTACTAGATCATATCCTCTTAGTCAGTACAATACAAATGCTGAAACCCTTCCTAGATCATATTGTCTTAGTCAGTATAATACAAACGCTGAAACGGTTTCTAGATCAAAACTACTCTGACTGTCTTTCTGGATAAAGTTCCTGGTTGCTTGTTTCTGAGATAGTTACAGATGGGGAAGTTATTTATTTAATAAAATATATTATTTTGTTAGACTCTGAGGCAGATATTGCTTCTACGAGACAGCCATCCAATGGCAGGAGCAGGACAGACACATTTAATAAGATTAGAAAGGACACATTTCCTTCTG
The DNA here is from genome assembly GCF_011004845.1 of Esox lucius. Taxonomy (NCBI): domain Eukaryota; kingdom Metazoa; phylum Chordata; class Actinopteri; order Esociformes; family Esocidae; genus Esox; species Esox lucius. The sequence continues at coordinate 37,891,597 of NC_047575.1, forward strand.
GGATGACAGTTCAGTTAGGGTGGAACTGATTGGGTGGTCTTGCTTTAACATGCAAACACACACACAAACAAACACACACACACACACCCACAGACACACACAGCTGGATCAGTAATAAGGCCAAATGATATGTCATGTCATATATCAGCATTTCATGCTTGCTCAGGCACAATATGTTCAGTTCATACACACACAGCCATGCGCACACACACGCGCGCACACACACGCGCACAGACAGTGAGATACATATCATGTCCCATGTCAGATGTCACACTTACCGAGGCCCTACATGTGACACTCTATATGAGAGCAGCTGGAGCTGTGAGGGTTGGAGAAGGACAGAACAAATAAATGAACTAATGAAGGGGTGGATGGATGGATGGAGAGAGAGAGAGAGGGAGCTGCGTGCTGTCATTTAGCAAGGGAGACGACTGAAAAGTGATGCTGACGTTTACACACACACACACTCGCATATTGAAACACACACATGCACACACTGAGACACACACACTCACAGAGACACACACACAGACACTCACACAATGAAACACACACACTGAAACACGCACTGATGCATACACGCCGAGACAGACACAAACACACATAGACACAATGAGACAGACTGACAGTCACACACAGACTGAAATACGTGGTAATAAACCTCCCTGTGGTAAATGTCTGTGGGGACAGTTGATGCCTTTTCCCTCTGGGTCTATTTTAGCCTAGATAGCCAGTGATACTCAAGAATGCTGAGGTCTATTATATTTGCATTTTAGTCATTTCTTATTTGTATTATTATTTATCTTCCTTTTTGTCTTCTGCTTCTTCTGTCCATACAGAAGAACAGACACTGTTCACTCATGTAAGATAATGTTGCTGAACCCGGTCCATACAGAAGAACAGACCTTGTTCACTCATGTTAAATAATGTTGTTGAACCTGGTCCATACAGAAGAACAGACCTTGTTCACTCATGTTAAATAATGTTGTTGAACTGGGTCCATACAGAAGAACACACACTGTTCACTCATGTAAGATAATGTTGTTTAAAGGTAAAGGCGGTGTGCGTGTGTGTGAGTTCAGTGGGCTTCGTTGTGTCTTGTCAGTGATATAGTGCCAGCATGGTTTGATAGGCTATGGACCCAGCACTGAAACTGGCTGGTGACTTCCTGACTGGTGACTTCCTGGTGCGTGGTGGATGTCATATTCCCAAATAACCACCCTGGCTCAGCCTTTGATGAAAGCCACAATGTTCGGTCCGTCAGAATTATTGCCTGAGACATTGTTGCACTGTTTTTGACTGACTGCGTCAAGCTGAGTTTCGGTTTTGCCTTTAGAACAATAAAATGCAGGTTTCAGAAACAGTCTACTTTTTCCCAGTTTGCCGATGGACGTTCATTGCAATAAATGTCACATTTAGAAAGGTGAACTTGTTGGTAATCCTCGAAAAAACGTTCTCTGTAGACAAATAAGGGAGATGGGGCCTGCATGCTTGCCTGTCTGGATTGGTCTTCCTTGCTCACGATTTCTACCAAGCCAGCACATCCTGATCCTTCTAACTTGTCCCAGAAACCAATGGGTTCCATATGATTGTGTTAGTAATGATCGCGTATCCGGTCGTCAAGGGAGAGAGTCATTCAATTATTTATGGAACCATTTGATAGTCCATTGTTCATGGTGTTACAGATTCAATGTCATCTAACTCAATCTCAAAGAAACTTCCGGTCGTACCGCTACTTTACCGAAACTGCAACCTGGAATACACACCACAGTACTGTAAGCGTATTGGCTGATTTCGATTGCATTTTGACTGAACGTAACTTCCTGTGTACCGATCAACAGATGTTCTGTTGTAAACTAAACATACACTTCAAACGCTCCCCCTGTCAGACATGTTAGAAAAAACATTATATGTTTGATAAAACATTAAAAGTACAATTCAATTCCTAATGAAAAGCAAAGGCCCATACACCTATGTTACACAAAAAAGGAATATCCGACCCATGAGGTCTTATTGTTCCTCAAATGAAAATGAATGTAAACAGGACAATTGACCCACCCCACTCTGACACATAACTCAATGTATGATAGTCATCAATCCCTCCCCCACTTCAGATTATAAGGGTCAAGAAACACATTGACATCAACAGGCTACTATCAGTGTTAGTGGTGTTCAACAGAAAATCTGACGAAAACATGACATCATTATTAAAACATTTCCCTAAAGTCCACTGAAGAATCAAAACTCCCCTTGTCTGTATCATGATCTATGCTACAGTATTATACAAAAGACTCACACATATCCTTTGTACCTGTGAAAAAGTATATGTTTGAATAGGGAAAGATTCACTATCCAAACATATCAGGATAGCCATCATAATGTAGATCATTAGGCATCATCACAAAATATGTCAAAGTCCAATATTGGGATTGTCATCGTACAGAGTTTCCCACCTGTCTTGCAAGAAACAAACCTTCATACATATGAAATCACCATATCACTTAATTTAGGAAAATAATTGATCATAAGGAATGAAGCTAGTGTCCAATCAAGTGGCCTTTAGTTCTAGTCTTCAGTCTTCTCTGTCTTACATCTGTGATGTAAAGTTCCAGTAGTAATAGTCTATTAGTAATAGTAATAATCATAATAGTCTATGTTACATTTCCTTTTCCATCCAGAACTGGCTTGGTTGATGTTTGATTCCCTGTGCTATATTTATGCCCAATAGCAGCTAGCAGTGGAATAAGATTGTAATACTTGATTTACTTTGCCAAATCAGAAATGGTTATCTAATGGAAATGTATTCTATTTAACCATTGAAATGTTAGATCTTACATGAAACAAAATTTCCAAATTTTCCAATTAAATCAAATCCTGTGAATGCAAGATGTGAGACAACAGATGCCAATGTTCCTTTATAACTATCCAAACAAGAAAAACATTATTTGTAACTCTTTATAAGTACCAATTTGATTTGTTTTGAGTTCTAAGCTGAACTCTTTCCAATCATAATCAATTATCACATTATACATCCCCACTGCTTTCACTTCATTAAGTCAATGGAAAGTGACACCATGAGTGAATGCAGAACAATGACAAATATGGCCACGGGAGGCGCCATCCTGAACCCGCACTGGCCATCATTTCAAGACAGACATTACAAATAGAGAATTGGTAGTAGGAATGGATCTAGAATCCATTTTAGAAGGTGTTGCATACTGAATATTAATCAAAATCAAAGTGAAAATGTTAAAAACACAAACCACAATCAAAGACATCAATGTGCAACAAGGTCGCTTGTGCGAAGGAATTATAAACTATATAACCTATTGACAAATGTGCCTTACATAGCTAAACAGCTGTCATATTTCACTTTACCTCAGTACCTTCCCACAGGTCTGCGAAATTGGCTATCATGCATTTATAAACTCCTGTAGTTTCTTGGCACATGCCTGACTAAATAATCTGTTTGCCCACTAGGGGATAAGCTACTCAACAAAATTATAGGAGAGAAAACTCCAGGCCAAGTTCTAATGGTTTACCTCCTGCAACCACCATGGTGATTGTAGTTTGCATACCCTGTGCTCATAAGTTTGCATACCCTGCCAAAAATTGTGAAAATCTGGCACTGATCATGCAAAAAAACTAGTGTTCATAAGAAGCAATTTATTATCACATATTTGTTTTTCTCCTTTTTTAATCATATTGATAACATAAATCACCCAAATAGCCCTGATCAATAGTTTACATACCCTTGAATGTTTGGCCTTGCTACAGACACACAAGGTGACACACAGGTGAAAATGGCAATTAAAGGTTAATTTCCCACACCAGTGGCTTTTTAAATTGCAATTAGTGTCTGTGTATAAATAATCAATGAGTTTGTTAGCTCTCATGTGGATGCACTGAACAGGCTAAATATTGAGCAATGGGTAGCAGAAAAGAACTGTCAAAAGATCTGCGTGACAAAGTAATGGAACTTTATAAAGATGGAAAAGGATATCAAAAGATATCACTTATTAAGAAGTGGAAAATTAGATTTCTTGATACCAAGCCAAGAAAATGATTTGACCAAGAAAGATTTTAGCCAAAACTGCCAGAAGAATTGTTCGGGATACAAAGATAATCCACAGGTAACAACAGGAGAAATACAGGCTGCTCTGGAAAAAGACAGTGTGGTTGTTTCAAGGAGCACAATAGGACAATACATGAACAAAAATGAGCTGCATGTTTGAGTTGCCAAAAATTGTCACAACCATAAGCGCTATGTTTGAAGATGGGTTAACAAGGCCTATAGTGAACAGAATACCATTCCCACTGTGAAGCATGGTGGTGGCTCACTGATGTTTTGGGGGGTGTGAGCTTTAAAGGCATGGGGAATCTTGTGAAAATTGATGGCAAGATGAATGCAGCATGTCATTAGAAAATACTGGCAGACAATTTACATTCTTCTGCACGAAAGCTGCTCATGGGACGCTCTTGGACTTTCCAGCACAATAATGACCCTAGTTGACCCTCCAGTGGTTACAGCAGAAAAATGTGAAAGTTCTGGAGTGGTTATCACCGTCTCCTGACCTTAATATCATGGAGCCATTTTGGGGAGATTTGTGCGGTTCATGCAAGACGACCAAAGACTTTGCATGACCTGGAGACATTTTGTCAAGACGAATGGGCAGCTATACCATCTGCAAAAATTCAGGGCCTCATAGACCACTAAATGCTATAGGGAGCACAGTATTAAGAACTAATGGTATGCAGACTTTTAAACAGGGGTCAGTTCATTTTTTGCTTTGTTGCCATGTTATGCCAATAAATGCATTTGGCTCAAAATTACATAGTGAAAATGACAAAGCACAACAAAACAGCCTATTAAAACATGTTCAAGCATGATAGGACAAAACAGGCTATATCTTGAATGCCTATTAAAACATGCTATTTAACATCAAAGTGCTTTTCAAATTACATGTAATATTCAATAAAATATTCCTGGCTATTAACGAGGAAAGTGTTCAGGTTTCCTTGATAAGTTCCAGCTTCAATCAATGTTTAGGTAAGACACATTTTTGGAAATAAACATATAAGAACTCTTAAGCTCACACCAGGTCCTTGTACCGTCCATGATTCTGGGGTCCCATGACAGAGACTCTGTCATTTGGCCAGGTGGTCAAACAAAATGCATCTTCTGCCTTTTTGAATGTCTCATTTGTCTCCTTTCCCGCCTTATGACTGTTGTCCTCTCTCGGCCATCTTGACTTTCCTTTATCTTTGCTCTTCGTATGTACCACACTCTCCATTGGTCCTCCATTCACAACTTCAATCCATCTTGTTTAACCAGAAAACGTTATTTTTCTGTCTGTCCATTACGATTCCAGGCATCGTTGTTAAGGATCCTTTTCGTTCTTGATGGTGTCCTTTTCGCACAATTGTATTTAAACACGAACGTGTCATGCGCATCGGAGGCTGCTGTCCTCTTTCTGTGGTATTTGGACACCATTATATTTTACTTGTACAAGTCATTGTATGATTCCTGAAAACACAATATCGCATTAAGATCTCGCACGAATAACAATAGTATGCTTCTGCGCACGACTCAACTAGTGCGGTCTCTCTCATTATAGCCCGAAGAGAGGTTCATCCACGTAATAACTCTAGGTCTTAATAACTCTAGGACATGGGAGTTTCTAGGTGTCAACTTGTACGAATAACAATGAATTTTCTACACACCAGTCTACACCATAATCAATTCGGGGGGGGCTATCTGTACCCACAGGTTCCACGGGATAAAAATCGTAGCTTAGACAGGGGAATTAACTAAGACTTGTTTGACTACCAAATGCTTTTGCAATCTTAACAGTTTGTCTCAACCAAGAACTTCGGCTAGCCATTTAGTAGTTAGCTAGTTAGCTCAGAAGTTCTGACAAAGCAATACATTTTCAGTAGAGTCAATAATATTATCCAGTAGTGGCAGCATGCTGTTAGAAATCAAGCGTTTTATTATAGTGGGTCAAGTTATTCAATTATTTATTGCAGCATATGATAGTCCATTGTTCATGAAGTTACAGACTTGATATCATTTCACTCAATCTCAAAGAAACGTCTGGTCTACTTCATAGACATTGCAACCTGGAATACACATCACAGTACTGTGAGCCCATTGGATGATTACTGTCGCACTTTGACTGAACGTGACTTAATGTGTACGGATAAACAGATATTCTGTTGTAGACTAAACATACACTTCAACAATTGGTCCCAGAATCCAACAGGTTCCATATGATTGGTCCCAGGAACCAACAGGTTCTGTATGATTGATCCCAGAAACCAATGGGTTCCATATGATTGGTCCCAGAAACCAACAGGTTCCGTATAATTGGTCCCAGAAACCAATGGTTTGGGCCATAGCCAGCTTACATGATGTCATTATTAACTTTAACACTCTCATTGGTTAGATTTCTTAGGGGCCGATCTAATTGCAGATTTTTTTTTTTACTGCGACATGCATTTTGAAGTCCCACAAATCACTCCTAGCTTGGCAAACCTCATTTATTTTAATATTAAAAATGCAGGGAATTTTATTTAGGGTAAGCAGGGGCAGAATGAAACCACAAATTGTCTCTAAATGGGCCAGTCCGTCTGGCATTCATGGAAAAGCCAGATGGCTAGGCCGCCCCTTAGGGTGAGGCTTCACACAACCGGTCTGCTACACTACCTCACAAGAAAGGCAAAGGCCGCAGACAGGATTGCAAAGTGACAGTAAGTCATACCTGGCTATTGCATAGAAATAATGGAAAAGGCCTTGCAACCTCATACCCTTGTAATTCAACGGGTAAACTCCAAGCAAATACAATGCACTTTCTGTGGTCTAAGCATGTTACATGTTTCATGTTTACAGTCAAATGCTCCCCATAGGAACTATTAACCATGCTCTCTCATCTGGGCTGATCAATAATGCCCACAGGAGCTATTACCCAAGCACTCTCATCTGAGCTCATCAATAATTTAGATGATAGATTCACGTCTTGAAAGGGCCTGATTGATTTTCACATACCTTTTACGATGCTATTGATCTCCACACGGCACATCATTTCTGTAGGGAGATCACTTTTTCACGTGTCTTAAATGTCAGACTGCATTTCCAGTCAAGAGGTCTTGGAGATATCCAAGTGCTTGCTATACATAAATTATGCCCGGAGACACTTTCTGACCGATGTTATTCCATTGCAACTGGCAGGTAGGGTGGGCCAAAACCTAGCGTACCATCACCACACTACAAAAATATGTCTTATCAAGCATATTTATCTTGTTTTCAGGTAAAAATTCTTACCATTAAAATAAGGTAATATTTTCTTAACATGCTAAAGTTACATTAGATAATACTGCTTGGTTTTAGAAAATATGCCTTGAATATCAAGTAATTTCTCTTGTTCCATTGGCAGATTATTTCATTTATTTCAAGCAAATATCTCCTCAAATATAATGAATTTTTGTAATTTTTTAACAATTTTTATTTGCAGTTCAAGGCCAACACACCATCTACGAGGCTTAGCGTACCATCCCCAATGCCTAGCGTACCTTCCAGAGGCCTAGCAAACCATCCCCAATGCCTAGCGTACCGTCCCCAAAGCCTAGCATAACATAATCAAGGCCTAGCATACCGTCCCCGAGGCCTAGCGTACCGTCCCCAAACCCTAGCAGAACATAATCAAGGCCTAGCATACCATCCCAGAGGCCTAGCGTACCATCCCCAAAGCCTAGCGTTCCTTCCCGAGACCTAGCATACCGTCCCCAATGCCTAGCATACCATCCCAGAGGCCTCGCGTACCGTCAACGAGGGCTAGCGTACCATCCCTGAGGGCTAGGGGGAAATCCCCTGACATGTTGATGTGTGGTGAAATACAATGTTGATAATTCTCTCACTTTTCTTTTGGTCTCCCTCCCTTTCTCCCCCCCTACCCCATTCTCTCCCCCAGCTCTGAGAGATCACCGTATTGAGTTGGTGCGTGCGTCCTGGTCAGAGCTAACCATCAGCATCAACGAAGTAACCCTGGCTGACGAGGGGATGTATACCTGCTCTCTGTTCACCATGCCTGTCAAGACCGCCAAGGCCTACCTCACTGTCCTGGGTGAGAACACAGACACAAACGGCCGGACAAACCCCATTTCTATATTAGTCCACACACTCCAGCAGCAACAATTGTTCAATTTCCTGACCCCCAGGAACTTGATGTTATAATTAGTGTTAATTATTATGGTTAGTTTTGAGTAAGTTTAGGGTTTGATGTTATAGTTATTATTAGGTATTATGGTTAGTTTTGAGTATTGAGATTAGGGTTTGATGTTATTGTTAGTAGGGGTGTAATGATACGCAGACATCATGGACACCACTTGCTTGTTGTGTAGGCTCAACTTTTAATGTTGTAAAACAATCATCAAATGCACGACTGCACAGCTATGGAAGTCTGCATGGCAATTGCACTCATGCAGTTACATTGTGTTAATACCAACAAATATACATCTCCCTTCCTGAGACAAAGACGATATTCTTTGCAGAACATATTACTGCAAATGTAAACAAGTTATGCAATCATAGCTCGAATAGCTGCTGTAATTCAATATACTCAATTAGGAGCTAAAAATCACATTGAACTGCTACACTAGAATATAGTGTCACCATATAGGGACTACAGCTCTGCATTCAACACTACTGTGCCCGCCAAGCTTGTTCCTAAGCTCAGGACCCAGGGACACCTCCGTCTGCAAATGGATCCTGGACATCCAGACCCCAGGTGGTGAGAATGGGCAACCTCACCTCTTCTAAACTGGCCCTGAGCACTGGCGCCCCACAGGGCTGGTCAGGTTGGTCTGGAGGTGGTGGTTCTGGTGGTTCAGGAGACAGACCTGATGGTTCCATCCAAGTCTCAACACAAACCCAGTGGCGTGGCATTTTGGCGGCTACAGTGCTTGAACAAAGATGTTGACTGGTACGGCAGTCCACTTTATAGAATCGGGGGGCACTGTGTTGCTTCACTACCACTGCAGGGGCAGGCGATTCGAATGTTATCATTGAATGGGCGTTATCAGTGGTTATCAGCCTCATAGATATGGGTCAGAAGGGGCGTGCTAGCCTACTGGTAGGCTCAGAAGGCTGTTATCATCCATTCGCATGGTTAATTTAGTATTTAGATAATTTAGACAAAATTATCACAGTTTTAAAGGCTCTCATTTTAATGGTCTTACCTGTAGACTTACCCTAACCCTAACCCTAACCCATTTTAATGGTCTTACCTGTCGACTTACCCTAACCCTAAACTTAACCCATTTTAATGGTCTTACCTGTAGACTTACCCTAACCCTAACCCATTTTAATGGTCTTACCTGTCGACTTACCCTAACCCTAAACTTAACCCATTTTAATGGTCTTACCTGTAGACTTACCCTAACCCTAACCCATTTTAATGGTCTTACCTGTCGACTTACCCTAACCTTAACCCATTTTAATGGTCTTACGTGTAGACTTAACCTAACCCTAACCCATTTTAATGGTCTTACCTGTAGCAGCGACCTGAATTCGTCTGGGATTGGATCTGGAGTCTTCTCGTGTATTTATCCGTGATTAACCATGCGAATGGATGATAACACGCCTTCTGAGCCTACCAGTAGGCGTAGCAGGCCCCTTCTAACCCATATCTATGAGGCTGATAACCACTGATAACGCCCATTCAATCCAATGATAACATTCGAACCGGGTGGCAGGGGACCAATTGCGGTTTGTGAGATACGGCTGCATCCTGACTTCATCTCTAGTCTTCAAAGCAGAACAGGGTTTACTTTCTCTCTTGCAGTCATAGTAATTTTTGGACATTGACATCCACTTCCTCAATGTCAGCACTCATGGCTGGCCAGTATAGGACCTCACAAGCTCGCTGCTTGCACCATTCCAAAATGAGATTGATGAATGAGCCTTACCATGTGTTCTCTCATGGTGGGGGCACCACTATGGGCCGTCGTCCCTTATAGATGATTCCATCAGACATAATGAGCTGACTTCTTGAGTGCCAGTATGGCTAAGTAGGATTAGACACTTCCTGTCTCAGTTCTGGAGACAGTTGGAGACAACTCTACCTTTGAACGCTCTTGAAGTCCTACGCATTTCTGGTCACTGACTGAGACAAAGCTGAGCATGGAAACACTCTAGGCCCTGCAACTCTGGTTCACTCATTGTAAGCTGTGCTCTGGACAGTGTTTCTGGAAGCTCCATGTCCTTTCCACTGTTGTATTTGACAGTCAGGTCATACCACTGGAGCCAAAGACACATTCTCTGGATGCACATAGGAGTAGACAGCAGAGACTTCTTGAAGATGTCTTCCAAAGGCTTGTGATCATTTTAGACTGTGGCATGCGCTCCAAATATGTGGTTGTGAAACTTGGCGCAGACATGCACAATGGAGAGCATCTCCTTTTCAGTTTGTTCATATCGTGTTTCAACATCAATTAGTGACCTGGATGAGAAAGCTGCTGGTGTCACAGAAGATCTCAACAGGCTTGGCAGTATCGAAAAACTTGAGAATCGGAGGATTAGTGCACAACCCCTTGAGTGTATCAAAAGAGTGCTGCTGTGCTGGTTGCCATGCAAACTCCACGTCACTCTTGGGGAGCTGACACAGAGGAGCATCCACTTCACTGAGGTTTGGTATGAATTCTGACGGATTAGTCACAAAACCTAGGAGGCGGCGGACGCCATCTTTGTTGGTTGGTGGCGACATACACTGAATTGCCGCAATCTTTTTCATAAAGAGGACCACTGTAGTCTCCTGAATCGTTCAAACTCCCGATATAAATCAGAACTATGCCAGTCGATTCTAGAGTGTTCAGATTGTGAAAATGTGATTCCTTAGTTATGTTTTTCCTGTTCTCAACAGACTTCTGACACCATGTAATGCACTGGCATATACAGGCACGGACACAATTTGCTTGTTGCGTAGACTCAACTTTTAATGTCGTAAAACATACATCAGTGCACGACTGCAAATCCAAAGCTACAGAAGCCTGCATGGCAATTGCACTCCAACAAGTAATACCAACAAATATGTTACATTATGTTTATAGGGGAATAATAAATATGTAACTAATATCTACAGTTTGTCTAAGTTCATAAAGAATTTTGTTGGATTTTTTGTGTGTCTAGCTTTGCACACGACACTCTCAGAGCAGTTTTTAACTACAGCGAATGCAACTAATTTATGGAATTTGACAGAACTTTCTGAAAATCTATCTGAATTTTTTTTTTGTCACAGCTGAAACAGGAGATTGGGGAACTTCAACCGATTGTTGAACATAACATCAACTTTCTATGTGACAAATGTCAGTTCCGGATTCTAAATGTTACCTTTTCTAACATCTCCAAATATGGCTTTTTTTTTTCCTGCGGTACGATCATGAGCCGTCTATGGAGCAGATGTTAGAAAAGGTAACACTGAAAACATGTTATATATGTTTAATGTTAGCCTTTGAAACTGCACTTGTGCTAGCTCAACCCTGCTGTCCCTAAGTGAGACAGTTGGATGTGTAGAGAAAAACTGTAGATATTTGTTGTTATTCCCATTTATGGTTAGGATGAGGTTTTAAAGTAAATATTAGGTATTAGGGTTACTGTTTGGTATTACATTTTCTCTTAGGTATTACAGTTGGGATTAGGTATTTCATTTGGAGTATGGTGAGGGTTAGTAAATCCATTTAGGGTAAGTATTAAGGTTAGACTCACATCCGGCAGTGTAGGCTCTGGTGAATACTTTCTGGTTGAGCGAGCAGTGATAAGAGCAGAACAGCTAGGGGAGATGCAGATGTCTCCATTTCTGACCCTCCCATACTGTTATGATACAAGCTCTTATTTGTGAAATGGATATTGCTTTATGTGGTGGGAAGATATTTTTCTTTGCTAAGGTGAGATTGCATAGACCATGTTGTCAGCCTATCCAAATAAATAAATAAACCTCCCTCTGCTCTTTATCATCATCATCATCATCACAGGATTGTTCAACACTGACTCACCCTCTTCCCCCTTCTCGTTGTTTTCCCATAGTCGTTTGTTTTTGTCGGTTTTCAAATCATGTAGAGATTGTTTCTCTGGCGTGACAAATGTTGAATAGAAAGGTTAAACCATAAACAGTCTGAATTCAGGAATCTGTAATCTGTAACACACATAAACACACACACACACACACTCTCACAGGTTTAATGAATACACTAACGGTTCAGAGTTAAGGTGGGTTTGGTGCATCTCTTTGTTGTTGTTTGGGGACCCCTTGGGACTGGTTGTTGCAGTGTTTTGTTCCAGATCTGTTAAGTTAATCGATGGTGAAGTGATGTCTCCAAACATCTTTAACTGAGTAGCAGTCATCCAAAGTTTAAAGTAAAACTTTAAAGGAAAGTTAATCAAAATCCCCCCATCACCATCAGCAAGAATAAAACCCAGAATTACACAGGATTGCATAAGTGTGCACTTACAAAATGCAATACATTTTTAACATTATGTTGTGTCACAATTTGGTACTAAAATAGATTTAATTGGTAATTTCCGTCTCTGATCTACACGAAGTAGTACATGTGGTTGATGAAGAAATAAGTAAATGTACAAATATACACTGATTGCATTAATATCTACCCTTATTTCCATGACCCACTTGAAGGGGTGCCTGCAACTAGAAATCCAAATAAATCTCAGAAATTGAACCGTTACCAAAACAATTGTCTGGATCACACTACACTACTAAATGCAAGTGGAAGATGATCAATGAATCAATAAAATTTATTTTATAAAGCCCTTCTACACCAGCAGTACTTTTACATAAGACCTATCCTGAAACCTCAAAGAGCAAGCAAGAACAGTGTTGATGCACGAAAGCTAAGAAAAACTGCCTAATAGGTCAGAACTTAGGACGATACCTAGAGAGTAACCAGACTCTGATGGGGTGGCCAGTCTTTTTCTGTCAGTGCCGGGTGAACATTTAGAGTGTACAAATATTAATAATAAATGCGTGTGAGCTGTGTCCAGAGTCTATAATACATAATCTAAGTCAGAAGCATGACCAGGTGGATGAGAGATGATGAGATCAAATGAGAAGATGAGATCTAACCTGCTTAAAAATGAAAAATCCCTTTAAAGCTAAAGTAGTTGAATAGAGTGTGGAATGTAAATATCACGTGATATAATCCACCTGTTACTAAAAGGCACCAGGGGATGACAGAGGGCAGGCCTTTACAAAACAAGCCCGGCAGAAGCCACCAGGAGGTCAAAGGGAACTGATATAGTGAAAGTTAGAATGGGAGAAACTGTTCATATTTCCACTCTTACCAGGATTCACAGAGCTGTGTGACGTGGAAGAGTGGAAAAGAGAAAGTATTTATTGAAAATGCATCTCATCCAATTGTGTTGGTATTTAGCTTATTATGTGGAAGACACAGCCAGGATGTGGATAAAGGTTCTATGGTTAGATGGCACCATTCCTGAATACAAAACACAGTATCTGACTAATGGTTACCGCATATGTATACCCCAGTGAAACAGGAAGTCACGGATGACCATTAGAGTTCCTAATGATTTGGAAGAATTTGGAAAAAAACAGTAGGAAGATGTCTATTTGATGTGAACCTTGACCTAACCATCACATGACCCTCACACCTGACCTTCTCCTGAACTCCACATGAGCCCCACCAGACTCTGTAATGTCTGTTCAGATGACGGTCACATGATCACACACACAAAAATATACACGTACGTAAATACATACATACACATATACATATATACACACATACACCTGTATTCAGATGTTCAAGCAAGTAGGATGTTATTTTATTTTTGTTATTACACACTCAGTAGGAGACAGAAAACAATCAATACTATTGATCAGACATATGAATCAATCAACACACACACTCACACACTGACCTTGGAAAACAAACATTTTGTGGACACAAACGCACGTGCACTCTGCATGGTACCGCTCACACACACACACACACACACATTTCAAACACATTAACCAACCAGAAAAGGAACCAGGCAAGCCTAGTTCCGCCTGCCCGCAATTAAAAGTGATACATCTTGTTCCCGACACTGGGCTTGAACATGGATCTCTCACATCAGAGGCAATGTCCTAACCATTATGCCACAGTGCTAAACATGTGCCCAGTGTCGGTATGGCATCTCGACATAAACATAGATAATCTTGTCACGCATTAACATTACACCAAGTTTGAATATTTCGCTAGACACAATTAAGCATTGTGTTTAACTGAATTTACCTCCACCACAAATAGTATCTATGAAATTGTGAAATTATGGCATTGATTTAGAAAATAGGACTGATCATGCAAAACACTTTTTTTATTGAAGGATATTGATCATATGAAGTCATCAAATGGTTGTTTGGCTCCTTTTTAAATCATAATAACAGAAATCACCCAAAAGGCCCTGATCAAAGGTTTACATCCCCTTGAATGTTTGGCCTTGTTACAGACACACAAGGTGACACACACCTTGAAAATGGCAATTAAAGGTGAATTTCCCACACCTATGGCTTTTTAAATTGCAATTAGTGTCTGTGTATAAATTGTCAATTAGTTTGTTAGCTCTTACGTGGCTGCACTGAGCATGCTAGAAACTGAGCCATGGGGAGCAGAAAATAACTGTCAAAAGACCTGAGTAACAAGGTAATGGAACTTGATAAAAAGGATATAAAAAGATATCCAAAGCCTTGCAAGTGCCAGCCAGTACTGTTCAATCACTTATTAAGAAGTGAAACATTCAGGGATCTCTTGATACCAAGCCAAGGTCAGGTAGACCAAGAAAGATTTGAGCCAAAACTGCCAGAAGAATTGTTTGGGAAACAAAGAAAAACCCAAAGGTAACCTCAAGGGAAATACAGGCTGCTCTGGGAAAAGATGGTGTGGTTGTTTCAAGGAGCACAATACAATAATACTTGAAGAAAAATTTGCTGCATGGTCGAGTTGCCAGAAAGAAGCCTTTACTGTGCCAATGCCACAAAAAAGCCCAGTTACAATATTCCCAACAATACGTTAACACACCTCACAACTTCTAGCACACTGTAATTTGTAGTGACAAGACCATAATAAAGCTTTATGGTCACAACCTTTTTGGTCCCAACCCCTCTCAAAACTATGTTTGAAGAGAGGTCAACAAGGCCTATAGTGAACAGAATACCATCCCCACCGTGAAGCATGGTGGTGGCTCATTTATGTTTTGGGGGTATGTGACCTCTAATGGCACGGCGGAAATGCTAACTTTTAAACACATATGTATAGCTCTTGCCAGTGGTCGTTTTAACAGCTTATTAGCCAGTAATTAGCTCACAAGTATCTACTAATTTGGAATAGTTATAATAATTGAGCAATTGCTAGCAAGACAGAAGATTAACTATACACTGCCAAAGCTATTTCTTTCATTTGTGAATGACATTGATACAATAATTATCAATATACAGTGGGTAGAACACGTATTTGATACACTCTGGATTTTGAATGTTTTCCTACTTACAAAGCATGTAAAGGTCTGTCATTTTTATATTAGGTACACTTCAACTGTGAGAGCCTGAATCTAAAACAAAAATCCAGAACATCACATTGTATGATTTTTAAATAATTAATTAGCATTTTATTGCATGACATAAGAATTTGATCACCTACCAACCAGTAAGAATTCCGGCTGTCACAGACCTGTTTGTTTTTCTTTAAGAAGCCCTCCTGTTCTCCACTCAATCAAACAGACTCCAACCTCTCCACAATGGCCAAGACCAGAGAGCTGTGTAAGGACATCAGGGATAAAATTGTAGACCGGCACAAGGCTGGGGTGGGCTACAGGACAAGAGGCAAGCAGCTTGGTGAGAAGGCATCAACTGTTGGCGCAATTATTAGAAAATGGAAGAAGTTCAAGATGACGGTCAATCTCCCTCGGTCTGGGACTCCATGCAAGATCTCACCTCGTGGGGCATCCATGATCATGAGGAAGGTGAGGGATCAGCCCAGAACTACATGGCAGAACCTGGTCAATGACCTGAAGAGAGCTGGGACCACAGTCTCAAAGAAAACCATTAGTAACACACTACGCCATCATGGATTAAAATCCTGCAGCGCACACAAGGTCCCCCTGCTCAAGCCAGCGCATGTCCAGGCCTCTCTGAAGTTTGCCAATGACCATCTGGGGCCATGTATTGCGAGATCTTGGCCAACAACCTCCTTCCCTCAGTAAGAGCATTGAAGATGGGTTCTGGCTGGGTCTTCCAGCATGACAACGACCCGAAACACATACCCAGGGCAACTAAGGAGTGGCACCGTAAGAAGCATCTCAAGGTCTTGGAGTGGCCTAGCCAGTCACCAGACCAGAACCCAATAGAAAATCTTTGGAGGGAGCTGATTGTCCGTATTGCCCAGCGACAGCCCTGAAACCTGAAGGATCTGGAGAAGGTCTATATGGAGGAGTGGGCCAAAATCCCTGCTGCAGTGTGTGCAAACCTGGTCAAGAACTACATGAAACGTATGATCTCTGTAATTCCAAACCAAGGTTTCTATAACAAATATTAAGTTCTGCTTTTCTGATCTATCAAATACTTATGTCATGCAATGAAATGCAAATGAATTACTTAAAAATCATACAATGGGATTCTCTGGATATTTGTTTTAGATTCCATCACTCACAGTTGAAGAGTACCTATGATAAAAATTACAGACTTCTACATACTTTCTAAGTGGGAAAACCTGCAAAATCAGCAGTGTATCACTGTGGGTGACGATAACTGACTTATTCGTTAAGTGAAAAGACGAGAGAATCGGGGAAACCCCTACTCTTTTACTGCCCAAGGGGTTTTGATATTGCTTTTACCCCATAAATCATGCATAGATGCGTACTTCGAAAATCCACCAGAAATAGTCACAATATAAACAGTTTTATTTTAGGCTTACTATAACCTAGCTACTAAAGGTTGTAGCCAGCAAGGTCTTTGTCCATCCTGATCCAAAAAGCATGCACGGATGCGTTCTTCGAATATCCACCAGAAATAGTCACAATATTACCGTGAACAGTTTTATTTTAGGCATACTATAACCCAGGTACTGATTGTTATAGCCAGCAAAGTTTTTGTCTATCCGAAACAAATCCTAATGCATTATTTGCTTTAACTGTGAAGATATTCGAACGCGGGACCTATTGGTTGGCCACTACGCGGGACCTATCTCTGACCAGTACGCTATTAAACAAGGGGTAGTTAGTCACTCACTCACTCACTCTACTCACACAGTCAGTCAGTAAGAGACATTCACTCTTCTTGGCCGGCTTTGCTAATATGGTCTGGCAAAAACTAACCATTTTAACATTAGGGACCGGGAAATGTCTCCATAGTTTGCATTTGCCTGGTTAAATCACATTTTCAGGAAAACTTGTATACAGTCAAACCGAAGCACACATTATAGTCTATCCTTTTATCATTATTAGAAGAATGGTGAATGGTCTTACTTCTTATTTTCTGCCGACATCATTCTGATTTGTTTATACAACTGGGGTTCTATGTGCAGGTTTCTACCTAGAAGAGATTTTACACATTTCAAGGTGTGTTTTCTTCCTATCCTGTGAGTATGTATTTTTTTGTGCGTTTTCTTTTAGCATGTTGTTCTCCTTCCATCCTGTAGGGGTGCCAGAGAAGCCAGAGATTGATGGTCTGACAAAGCCTGCTCTGGAAGGAGATGAGATCACCCTGACATGCATGACCCATGGCTCCAAGCCTGCAGCCGACCTCCGCTGGTTCAGGAACGAGAAGGAGATCAAAGGTCAGGACTGTTACTACTCATTTTGCTGCATGGACCAGGCAACGCCGAGTTAAGTTGTTTATTGTGTAACCCAGTTTAAATGTGTAAGTTCTCACGACACTTCAACCCTATCAAGTCTACCAAGCCTTGCTTGGGCAAAGCTCCAAATGGTTCTCTAAGTGAGCTCATGTCAAAATCATGTCGTATACCTACTTTGGACTCGGACGTTTCACCTGCTAGCTAATCAAACCAGCTAACCGCGGTAGCTGCTATCTAGGTGGTAGCACCATCTAGGAGGTAATTTATTTGGGACTCATTTAATGCTACGTATCAATAACCCATTAATATAAATCCCTTTTTTATGAAGGTTAAGAGTCCCGAAGACAATAGTTTACTCTCTTTCTGCAATTGTCTCATCTTCTATCTCATTTGGACCTTCATACTGTATGTAGCAGACATTCCATTGAGTTTAGAACTTTAACCTGATACTTTATAGAGTTGCCAAAACATCTCTTTTCCTCAGTTCAGTCTTAAACCACACCTTCAGCAATTGTGTGGGAGAAGGAAAACTCAAATGAAGCATCCAATTGAATTCTTATCGCTATGAGCCTTGTTTTCAATACACATGTAACCTTTAATATTTCTACTACTAATGCTACAACTACTAATTCCACTCTTCTGTTTCTTTACACATTTATTTTGAGATCTGCTTGATGGTGTGGGGTTGGAAAAGGCTAGAGACCATCTTATTTTATACTAACAATTTCCTGTGCATGCTTCTTGTCTTCGCTACTTCTCTCAACCTTTATACCTTTCTGAAAAGAAGCCAGGAGAGGATGGAAGTACAGTGGGGAGAACAAGTATTTGATACACTGCCGATTTTGCAGGTTTTCCCACTTACAAAGCATGTAGAAGTCTGTCATTTTTATCATAGGTACACTTCAACTGTGAGAGACAAATCCAGAAAATCACATTGTATGATTTTTAAATAATTAATTTTAATTTTATTGCATGACATAAGTATTTGTTCACCTGCCAACCTGTAAGAATTCCAGCTCTCACAGACCCGTTAGTTTTTCTTTAAGAAGCTCTCCTGTTCTCCACTCATTACCTGTATTAACTGCACCTGTTTGAACTTGTTACCTGTATAAAAGAAACCTGTCCACACAATCAATCAAACAGACTCCAACCTCTCCACAATAGCCAAGACCAGAGAGCTGTGTAAGGACATCAGGGATAGAATTGTAGACCTGCACAAAGCTGGGATGGGCTACAGGACAATAGGCAAGCAGCTTGGAGAGAAGGCAACAACTGTTGGCGCAATTATAAAAAAATGGAAGAAGTTCAAGATGACGGTCAATCTCCCTCGGTCTGGGGTTCCATGCAAGATCTCACCTCGTGGGGCATCAATGATCATGAGGAAGGTGAGGGATCAGCCCAGAACTACACGGCAGGACCTGGTCAGTGACCTGAAGAGAGCTGGGACCACAGTCTCAAAGAAAACCATTAGTTACACACTATGCCATCCAGGATTAAAATCCTGCAGGGCAGGCAAGGTCCCCCTGCTCAAGCCAGCGCATGTCCAGGCCAGTGTGAAGTTTGCCAGTGAAAATCTGGATGATCCAGAGGAGGAATGGGAGAAGGTCATGTGGTCTGATGAGACAAAAATAGAGCTTTTTGGTCTAAACTCCACTTGCCATGTTTGGAGGAAGAAGAAGGATGAGTACAACCCCAAGAACACCATCCCAACCGTGAAGCATGAAGGTGGAAATATCATTCTTTGGGGATGCTTTTCTGCAAAGGGGACAGGACGACTGCACCGTATTGAGGGGAGGATGGATGGGGCCATGTATCGCGAGATCTCAGTAAGAGCATTGAAGATGGATTGTGGCTGGGTCTTCCAGCATGACAACGACCCAAAACACACAGCCAGTCTCCAGTCCTGAACCCAATAAAAAATCTTTGGAGGGAGCTGAAAGTCTGTTTTTGCCCAGCGACAGCCCACGAAACCTGAAGGATCTGGAGAATGTCTGTATGGAGGGGTGGGCCAAAATCCCTGCTGCAGTGTGTGTAAACCTGGTCAACAACTACAGGAAACGTATCTCTGCAATTGCAAACAAAGGTTTCTGTACCAAATATTAAATTCTGCTTTTCTGATGTATCAAAAACGTATGTCATACAATAAAATGCAAATTAATTACTTAAAAATCATACAATGTGATTTTCTGGATTTTTGTTTTAGATTTCGTCACTCACAGTTGAAGAGTAGCTATGATAAAAATGACTTTGTAAGGCGGAAAACCTGCAAAACCGGCGGTGTATCAAATACTTGTTCTCCCCAATGTAGGACAGAGGCCAAATCACATTAAGAATTTAGGCAACCTTTTTCCTCACTCACATTATCACAATGATTTTAAAAGGGGCGGAAGCACTGAATACTGTTACTACCCTCTGACAGGTCAGAGATTTAGGGGTTAGAGGTCATAGGTCATAGGTCAGCAGTTACTGTTTTTGTCAACACGAGCACACTACAGCTACGTATGTACCACTGCTCTTCATCCTCATTCATTCTCCTCTTCTTCCTCTCCCTCGTGTTCCTCCTCCACGTTCACTTTCTCCTTATCCAATCCTACGCCCACTCTCCTCTTCCTTCTCTTACTCATGCACCTCCACTATGTTCTGCTCCTCCTTATCCAACCCTACTTCCGCTCTCCTATGTTTTGCATGTCCTTGCTCTTGGCTACGTGGTCCTGATATTTTAAACATTCAGCTGCTACAGGAACCTGGAATCTGCACAGAAGGATCTGATTCCCATAGCCCTGTCTTCTTCTTCACCGCAACATACAGAATGTGTCTGGTTTGGCTGTTCTTTCCATGTCGGCCGGTGAAGAGGATTCATTGACCTCTCCTCTTTAGTAGTCTGCTTGAACTGCATCTTCTCACCGGTCTCCCTGAGATCCTCACTCTGTTTGCCGTCATTGTTAAGCCTGTTGCATGGAAAGACAGGGAATAAGCGAGAACGAGACAGAGGAAAAGAAAAGTCCAAAAGCTAAGAAATACTCCAAAGAAATACTAGCTGAAGGCAGGGAGCTACAGTTTTTGTATTCTTAATGCACAGAGATTATAAATGGTTACAGTAAACTTTCCCTGTGTACACAGAGCCCTCATGAATCTTTTTTTTCTTCTTTTTCTATTAACCCAGAATTGCTGTAACACAGGAAAGCTCTATTTGGGTGTTTTGCATTTGATTAATTTGGAAGACTCTTAACCGGCTGGCTGAGGCGTCCATATTTGTCCGTGTTTTCTTCCAGCCCCCCCTGGAAGAGTGAACCTTACAAACCTGACAGTGTGTGCATCATGCCCCACCAGCCTGGCGGCCTTCCTACATGGGCTCCAGCTCCTCAGTTTCTCATCAGATAACATATATTTTCTGTGTGGAACCGGACGTGCTGACAGCTTATAGCTGTGACCAAAACAGGCTGCATAGTAAAGGTGGAATTGATATTGGATTGAGCAGTTTGAAACAGATTAAATTGTGCCGTTGGTCATTTGATAAAAGGATTATTGCTGTTTAGGTTGATGATGCCAACAGCATCGTATCAGATTTAGTATGTCTCTGATTTAGGGGCCCCCCATCTCTCTCCCTCTCTCTCTCCCTGTCTCTCTCTGTCTCTCCCTCTCTCTCTCCCTCTCTGTCTCTCTCTGTCTCTCCCTCTCCCTCTCTCTCTCTCTCTCCCTTATCGCTCCCCGTTCTCTTTCTTCCTCTCTTTCTTTCTCTTCCCTCATCTCTTCCTCTAACTCTCCTTCTCTCCAAACTCTCTCTACCTCTATCTATCCCCCTCTCTCTTTCTCCCTTTCTGTCAATCCCATGCTCTCTCTCCAACTTTCTTTCTTTCCCCTCTCTTTCCTTCTCTTCACTGCCCTCTCTTCCATCCCTTTGTTCTCCTTTTTTCACACACTCTTCCTTTTTCCCCTCTCCCCCTGATTTTGGATGACCTCGTTGACTTCCGTTTCAGGACCAATGCGTCTGAAGCTATCTGAAATTGCCTGAAAAGCAACTTGTTTGCGTTCATCATCTCTACATGTAAGTCATTTAACTGGAGCTCATTGTGTTGAACTATAGATTAATGATGGAAATTCAAAGTATGTTAAACTCTGAACACAGAGTCTGGAGGAGCGAACTACTAGATGGAAACAGAGAGAGATATTTTGAGTAATTTGAATTCACTACACAAAAGAGAAGGGCATTAACAATATTAAGTCTATGCAATTACGACACACAATTTGTTTCTATACAAGAAACCCACTTTAATTCTTAGCTTTTTAACCAACTTAGTAACATGGGTTTTGAAAGAAAAATGTTAATCTATCCAAATCCCAAGGTATTAGCAAGGTTCAGCTACACCTCAGACGATGACACACACTCATACAGTACATATACACCCACTACACTCACACACACACACACACACACACAAGTTTGTATGGCTATCCTCATGGGGACCAGAAAATAGATTGCATGCTCCTTTGCCTAAATCTTAACCCTAAACTAACCATAACCCTAACCTTAACCTAACCCTAATCTAACCCTAACCTTAACCTCAATAAAGTAACATTTATACCTAAACTTTACCTAGATGTAATGCCTAACCTTAACCCTAAACATAACCAACAAGGCCTGGACCTTAAAGAAACCCCAATTCTAACTCTAAAATGAATTGTAAGTTTGACCCTAAACCCTGAGCCGGAAATTGACTTTTGCCTCAAGGGGTCCCCGGGTGTCCAATTGTTTCTGGTTTTACTATACTCATGGGGACATTTGGTCCCCATGAGTATAGTTAGACCTAAAACACACATACACACACACAGGAGAGGATATTGCGTTTTCCTCCTGAGCACTGTCATCCATTCTATATTATTTCCGGCTTTCTGGCTGAACTCAAATCTGTGTATGTCTGTGTGTGTGTGTGTGTGTGTGTGTTTGTGTGTGTCTGTGTACATGGTTTATCCAATATATGACCATTGCATTTCCACATATATATATATATATATGGGAAAGCCTCTCTTTCAAACAATCCCTTTATTGTAAGCTATGAAAATGTATCTATCGTTGTTTGTTTACAGATTAAATTCCACCCCTATTTACAGTATACCAACATGGGAGTTATAAAAGCAGCATACCTGGTCATCTGGGTGTCATAACGGCAATACAAAAGGTCATCTGGGTGTCATAACGGCAATACAACAGGTCATCTGGGTGTCATAACGACAATTCAACAAGTCATCTGGGTGTTATAACAGCAATACAACAGGTCATCAAGGAGTTATAACATCAATACAACGAGTCATCAAGGAGTTATAACAGCTGTAAATTGTCTCTGCCTTGCAGTTAACAAAGCTCAGTCGATAGGGAGAAGTCAACCACCACCTCCACAGTTATTTGTGTCAAGTTAGAAGTTATGATGACTGCATCAGTTCACCAGGCGGTCAACCTGATACACTGACACATTGCTGTCAGGGTGGTGTCCTCTGCAAAACCCAAATAGCAAACTGGATCAGCTTGACAGGGGCATTGTGGGAGGTAAAGTCGTTAGTGTGCAGTGAGTAGAGGATGGGTGAGAGCGCGCATCCCTGTGGCGCTCCGGTACTGAGGAAAAACACTTCCTGTCTAACAGGACACAAGAGTTAAACTACTGGCAAAATGACGGGGCAGAATTATTGGGCTAAATAGAAAGGTTTACAGTGGATAAAAATCAATTGTTCGGTCTGGAGGGAAAGGTTTAGACGACATCATGGCACCAGCCTTTGACTTTGTAGCACACCTTTAGAGTTATTGCTTTGCTTCAGGAAGCTTTCAGCAATCTACAGATGTAAGCTGGCTGGTTCCACAGGAATGCCAGGAATGGAGTCGTTTAGCCATGATTCATGTAAAGCAGAAGGCTGAGGGGAGAGAGACATCCTATTTAGGTTTTACCAGATGTTATAGCTCATAATTTTTGTTTTGCAATTGAGCACACATTGCAAAGGTAATGGCCAGGAAGAGCAGGATGGAGACTTTTTGAAGTTCACCATATCCCCAGGTCACTCCACACTCTCCGCCCCTCAAGTCACCCCACTCGTCACCCCACTCACCGCCCGACAGGTCACCCTGCTCTTTTCCCCACTGGTCACCCAATTCTCCACCCCCTGGTCACCCCACTCTCTGCCCCCCAGGTCACCCTACTGTCCGCCCCCCAGGTCACTTCACTCTCTGCCCCCCAGGTCACCCTACTGTCCGCCCCCCAGGTCACTTCACTCTCTTCCTCCCTGGTCACCCCACTCTCTGCCCCCCAGGTCACCCTACTGTCCGCCCCCCAGGTCACTTCACTCTCTGCCCCCTGGTCACCCCACTCTCTGCCCCCTGGTCACCTGACTTTCCGCCCCCCAGGTTACCTTACTCTCCGCCCCCCAGGTCACCTTACTCTCCGCCCCCCAGGTTACCCCACTCTCTGCCCCCTGGTCACCTGACTCTCCGCCCCCCAGGTCACCCGACTCTCCGCCCCCCAGGTCACCTTACTCTTCGCCCCCCAGGTCACCTTACTCTCCGCCCCCCAGGTCACCTTACTCTCCGCCCCCCAGGTCACATACACGGGGGCAGAGAGTCAGGTGACACAGCTTCACATGTGAACTGTACTCAAGGGAGTCAATCACTCTATATCATCAGATGAGTGTTGAATTCTGGCATGGAAACCAGCTGGTGAATGTTCCCTAATATTCAGTATATCATTCCAGGGGAAGTAATACTGCTTTTCTGTAACATCCCTACAGTTTACGAACAAATACAAAAGCAAACAAGCATTGTGAATTCACAGGGTGTTGTTTTGTAAAGTTTTATTGTACATATTGGGGTGTACCGATGATGCCCCCCACCTCAGTGATATTGACCAACAGAGAAATCAGCCAGTATTCTGTATGACTGACTAGATTACCCAGCGGGGCGAGACCTCTGACACATCTGTATTCCAGCTCCATAACATCTCTGTGGGCATCGGTATGTATGGCAGAGCCTCATCTCCATAGGCGGCCTCATGCTGTCGACTTTTATGAGCGGTTTGGCCATACAAGTGGACAGCTACAGCCCTTAGATACAGACAGGAGATTGTAACTGGGCTGTATGCTAAATATCTGTGCCCTGGCATAGATGGGGGTATCGCCCGTCAGACAGGTGAAAGATATTCAAATGTTCCGTATGTAAACCGAGTGAAACAATGTACCTACCAGATCTGCATAATTATATGGGTGTTTGTGTTGATATGACAAAAAAATTATTAAGCAGACAAAATATATTGCTAAAATTTGTGAATGCACGTGAAAAGATGTCTTATTCTAACTTATATATGGCTTCATACTATTTCAGTTTCAGTCCCACTTTTTCTTGCCTTGGTTAAAATGCAAGTTTAAATTAAAACAAATCCTACTGTAGCAATTTTGATAGAAAATGTGAAATCTGAGAGCATGCCTTGTCTATGCAAGACATGCTCTCTAAATATACATGTATTTTGTGCAATAAAAATGGACATAACCTTAAAAAAATCCAATATAAAACAAGTTCTAAGGGTTTTCTAAGGGTTTGATATGTGACTATAGTGAAGTAAACACAGCTCTTCTTTTTGCTTCATGTTTGTTTTTCTCAATAGTAAATGTTGTTCTGTTTTGACTGTGTTTTAATTTGGTTTTTACTCTCTGTCACTCTCTCTGCCTCTCTCTTTGTTCTCCCTGTCACACAACTTCCCCCTTTTCTCTCTCTCTTCTCCTCTCTTCCTCTTCTGTCGTTCCCTGTGTTTTTTTCCGAGGCACAGTCTTGAGCCTTGTTTTGTGAACGTTTAATACTAAATCCATTGTAGCCTGTAGTTTGGTAGTTGGCTAGCTGAACATATGTGTTGATTGTGCTCATTGGGGATGAAAAGGCTAAGTTGACGTACTTTAGATGATGGTATCTCTTACGGATGTTATTGCATTTTGGGCTCAGCTGATCTCATCTCCTTTCAATCTTATCTTATCCACAACGGTATTTGTCGGGTTACAGAACAAGTTGGAACGTTAGGATTAGGATTATAATCACCATCAAACCTTATCCTTCATTAGGATTATAATCACCATCAGTTGTGGATCACAGGTAAGAATGTGTGACTGACGGGATGTATAAACTTTGGTAATCCTAATCACACAAGTGTGTATGTTTCTGAGTGTGTGTGGATGTTTGTGTGTGTGTGTGTGAGTGAGTGTGTGTGGGTGTTTGTGTGTGGGTGTGTTTGTGTGTGGGTGTGTTTGTGTGTGGGTGTGTGTTTATCAGGTGGATGAGTCACTTTGATGAATGGGTTTGAGCTCTGATGTCATCATTCCAGCCACACCATGTATCAATAAGAGGTCTAAAAATGCACAGTACTACAATATAGTCGAAACACAATAAATAATGGATAATTTTTTGTATCGGTCTAAGGAGAAAATACAGACGACCAATATCTAATTTCTCTTATTTACTCTGAAGCTCTAAGAAAGAAACCAAGAAAGAACTAATCAGCACTTGTTAAGCTTCATAATGCCCTTAAGGTCAAAGTTGACACCGATATTTTTTTGCTATGAATTGAATTGTAGTTCATTTCACAACCTTGTCCCCAGGCTATTTCTTAACCTTGTCCCAAGGCCATCCTCTTCCCCAGGCTACTGTGCACACGCATCGCATATAATCCCATGATATCAATTATCCTGTGTTGGTCTCCGTGTAGAATACTACTTTACTAATAGGCCTGTATAGCCATGCATCTATTTCAACCATATTCTGACATATTTAAGAGCATAATAATAATTTGAATTCCAATGCATAATGTTATTACGCAGGCCTGTACATTATTCTGAAAGCGATAATGCGTTTTTTCATCTCAAAACATTTTGAATGTATTCCGCTGAGCATAACTAAGGTGCTCATTTGTTTGTTGACCAAATAACCAGGCAAGTTGATTAAGAACCCATTCTTATTTACAGGAATGACCTGGGGGGATGTTTTACAGGGGGAGGGTTAACTGTCTTCCTCAGGGACGGACTGCCACAGCTTTAACCTTGGCATAAGGGGATTAGAACAAGGAACCACCTGGACACTATTCAGATGCCCTAAAAGCACGACCACCTTGCCACACCAAGATAACTAAAATAATCCCAGTAATAGTAACAGGACATAGTAGCAGCACTTGTTGTAAGAGTATACAGTGGGGAGAACATGTATTTGATACACTGCTGATTTTGCAGGTTTTCCTACTTACAAAGCATCTAGAGGTCTGTCATGTTTGTTATAGGTACACTTCAACTGTGAGAGACGGCATCTAAAACAGAAATCCAGAAAATCACCAGAAAATCAAACAGACTCCAACCTCTCTGCAATGGCCAAGACCAGGGAGCTGTGTAAGGACACCAGGGATAAAATTGTAGACCTGCACAAGGCTAGGATGGGCTACAGGACAATAGGCAAGCAACTTGGTGAGAAGGTAACAACTGTTGGTGCAATTATTAGAAAATGGAAGAATTCAAGATGATGGTCAATCTCCCTCGGTCTGGGGCTCCATGCAAGATCTCACCTCGTGGGGCATCAATGATCATGAGGAAGGTGAGGGATCAGCCCAGAACTACACGGCAGGACCTGGTCAATGACCTGAAGAGAGCTGGGACCACAGTCTCAAAGAAAAACATTAGTAACACACTACGCCATCATGGATTAAAATCCTGCAGTGCACAAGGTCCCCCTGCTCAAGCCAGCGCATGTCCTGGCCCATCTGAAGTTTGCCAATTACCATCTGGATGATCCAGAGGAGGAATGGGAGAAGGTCATGTGGTCTGATGAGACAAAAATAGAGCTTTTTGGTCTAAACTCCACTCGCCATGTTTGGAGGAAGAAGAAGGATGAGTACAACCCCAAGAACACCATCCCTACCGTGAAGCATGGAGGTGGAAACGTCATTCTTTGGGGATGCTTTTCTGCAAAGGAGACAGGATGACTGCACTGTATTGAGGAGAGGATGGATGGGGCCATATATCGCGAGATCTTGGCCAACAACCTCCTTCCCTCAGTAAGAGCATTGAAGATGGGTCGTGCCTGGGTCTTCCAGCATGACAACGACTCGAAACACATACCCAGGGCAATTAAGGAGTGGCTCCATAAGAAGCATCTTAAGATCCTGGATTGGCCTGGCCAGTCTCCAGACCTGAACCCAATAGAAAATCTTTGGAGGGAGCTGATTGTCCGTATTGCCCAGCGACAGCCCCGAAACCTGAAGGATCTGGAGAAGGTCTATATGGAGGAGTGGGCCAAAATCCCTGCTGCAGTGTGTGCAAACCTGGTCAAGAACTACAGGAAACGTATGATATCTGTAATTGCAAACAAAGTTTTCTTTTACCAAATATTAAGTTCTGCTTTTCTGATGTATCAAATATTTAAGTCATGCAATGAAATGCAAATTAATTACTTAAAAATCTTACAATGTGATTTTCTGGATATTTGTTTGAGATTCCGTCACTCACAGTTGAAGTGTACCTATGATAAAAATTACAGATTTCTACATGCTTTGTAAGTAGGAAAACCTGCAAAATCGGCAGTGTATCAAATACTTGTTCTCCCCACTGTATATAATGGCAACTTGAAGACCAATGTGGATGCATTGGCCGCCAGAATCACTTTGCAATTGCTAGTATCTGGGAAAAGATTAGGCCTCTCCAACCCTGCAAGAGTCAGTACAGAGTAAAACTCTGGTTCTATAGGACACTTGTTTTGTAGTCAGACTTGACACGTCCCTCAGAAGGAAACGCACGTTGACACTATTGTATTTACCAGCCAAAACTCATTTAGAATGCATGGGAGATGTCTGCAAGTGGCTGACGCTGCATTTAAAAACAGATTTTAGAGGAGCGCAGAAGGACAGAGGACAGAAGAGTGGAGAACAAGAGAGGAAGTTCATCATCACCATTAAGGGTGTGAGTGTCTAGCCGGCTTGTCAGACAATGGTATTGATGTTGACAGTGGATTGAGTCTCTGAATACCTCCTAATTGGCCCCCTATTCACATGGGCCGTAGTCATAATTAGTGGACTAGATAGGGTCTAGGGTGCCTATTCACATGGGGCATAGTCCTAAGTAGTGTACTAGATAGGGTCTAGGGTGCCTATTCACATGGGGCATAGTCCTAAGTAGTGTACTAGATAGGGGCTAGGGTGCCATTTCAAATGGTCTCTGAGTAACTAAAGAACACAACACACACAGAAGAGAGCAGATGAGAGCATGCATGTGTGTGTACTGTGGACTCTGTGTGATAGCATCAGTTAGCTCTTTCTTCTCTCCCAGAATGCCCTTGAGGAAACCCTTCAGTACAAACATTGAAGATACCATGAGACTATCATAGAGACAACGCCTCCGCACATTGATAATTTATTCTGCTGACAGACTGTTATTTCTGTTTCTAGAATTTGAAGCAAAATGGCAGTGCTAAGGTGCTGTGTTGTCCTTGCATTACTGAATGTCTCCAAATAAAACTGCATATAAACCCTGACAGACAGCTTACAACACTCAATGAAGACCTTAGATGAAAGAGCGCAATTTTGAATGTTTAGTGAGATGTTATTTAAAAAATGTATACAGACAAGATCAAATATTGGTGCTAAATGATCTGTATACATGCACAAACAACTGCATTGCATGCAAGCATTAAACAATATAACAACTAATATATCATTACTCCATACATGATGAAAATAGGCTAGCTAACCTAGCATTACTCTATACATGATGGAAATAGGCTAGCTAACCTAGGATTACTCCATACATGATGGAAATAGGCTAGCTAACCTAGCATTACTCCATACATGATGGAAATAGGCTAGCTAGCGAAGCATTACTCCATACATGATGGATTGTGTGCTTCATTCGACTGAGGCAGTGGGGATGGATTGAGGACAGAGGAGCAGGTTGGATTGGTACGCAGAAGGCCAAATGTCCACCAGCCAGAGGCAGCCATGGACCAAACTAAGCCACACACAATGGATTTAGAGATAGAAAGGTGGCCTAGTGGTTAAGGCATCTCACTAGTGTCCAAATGGTCCCTGGTTCTCATACCCCCATTGCCAAGGTGGAAGCTATGTCGTTCTGTCTCTGAGAAAGGTGGCTCTAATGTATTCTCTTCCTCCCAGGTCATTGTTGTAAATGAGAATTGGTTCGTAATAGCATGAATATATATATACACTCACCTAAAGGATTATTAGGAACACCTGTTCAATTTCTCATGAATGCAATTATCTAATCAACCAATCACATGGCAGTTGCTTCAATGCATTTAGGGGTGTGGTCCTGGTCAAGACAATCTCCTGAACTCCAAACTGAATGTCAGAATGGGAAAGAAAGGTGATTTAAGCAATTTTGAGCGTGGCATGGTTGTTGTTGCCAGACGGGCCAGTCTGAGTATTTCACAATCTGCTCAGTTACTGGGATTTTCACGCACAACCATTTCTAGGGTTTACAAAGAATGGTGTGAAAAGGGAAAAACATCCAGTATGCTGCAGTCCTGTGGGCGAAAATGCCTTGTTGATGCTAGAGGTCAGAGGAGAATGGGCCGACTGATTCAAGCTGATAGAAGAGCAACTTTGACTGAAATAACCACTCGTTACAACCGAGGTATGCAGCAAAGCATTTGTGAAGCCACAACACGCACAACCTTGATGCGGATGGGCTACAACAGCAGAAGACCCCACCGGGTACCACTCATCTCCACTACAAATAGAAAAAGAGGCTACAATGTGCACAAGCTCACCAAAATTGGACAGTTGAAGACTGGAAGAATGTTGCCTGGTCTGATGAGTCTCGATTTCTGTTGAGACATTCAGATGGTAGAGTCAGAATTTGGCGTAAACCGAATGAGAACATGGATCCATCATGCCTTGTTACTTGTCACTGTGCAGGCTGCTGGTGGTGGTGGTGTAATGGTGTGGGGGATGTTTTCTTGGCACACTTTAGGCCCCTTAGTGCCAATTGGGCATTGTTTAAATGCCACGGCTTACCTGAGCATTGTTTCTGACCATGTCCATCCCTTTATGACCACCATGTACCCATCCTCTGATGGCTACTTCCAGCAGGATAATGCACCATGTCACAAAGCTCAAATCATTTCAAATTGGTTTCTTGAACATGACAATGAGTTCACTGTACTGAAATGGCCCCCACAGTCACCAGATCTCAACCCAATAGAGCATCTTTGGGATGCGGTGGAACGGGAGCTTCGTGCCCTGGATGTGCATCCCACAAATCTCCATCAACTGCAAGATGCTATCCTATAAATATGGGTAAAAAAATGGGTAAGAAAATGGGTAAAAAAATATCCTTCCTTGGCCAAACAGGTGTAGATTAGGAAAAGGTTTGACTGACATGAAATGCTGAAATATGAAACCATGTTTTGTTAAGTTGTATCTGACAGAACATCTCCTGATGCTTTGAAAAGGTGTATTGTCTGACAGAACATATCCTGATGCTTTGTAAATGTGTTGTGTCTGACAGAAGATCTTCTGATGTTTTGTTAAGGTGTTGTATCTGACAGAACATCTCCTGATGCTTTGTAAAGGTGTATTGTCTGACAGAAGATCTTCTGATGTTTTTATATGGTGTTGTATCTGACCGAACATTTCAGGATGCTTTGTGAAGGTGAAATGTCTGACAGAACATCTCCTGATGCTTTGTAAAGGTGTATTGTCTGACAGAACATCTTCTGATGATGCTCTGCTATGTTTAGCTACAGTACAACACTTATCAGACCCTCGATGGGGACAGCTGAGCGGCAGGCATTTTCATCCAACACTAAATCATATCTAGGCTTTTCAAGGTATTGTCCTATGATGACAGTAGCTTTCCTGATGGATGGTTCGCCACAACCAAGTACGTGTGCCTTTATTACAGTTTTTCTCAATAGTTTTGGCTCATTTCTCGGATAAGAATACTTTTATTTTCAAAGCAATAAGTTCAAATCTCTGAACAATTAGTTTCTTGCTCACACCATATTAGAATTTCTCATTCATTCAAGCAAATTGCACGTGTTTTGGCACGTGTGCAATAAAGAAAGTACAATTGTACGATTGTCTACAATTTGCACATTACCTCTGATCAAAACTGATGAGTTGATTCTCATTGAAATTGTCATACTCTTCACAACGTCTAAACATTCTTTCATCATGTGAGCCATCACATGCAAAATTATCCATTCAATAATCTAAATCTGTCAGGCATACGTGTATATTCTATAAATATCTATTACGGAATGTGTATACACGGAATGTTTGAGATATCTGCTATATTTGCAAATGACCTGCCAGGTGACATAGTAATGAAATACGAATTGCCTGGTGATTTTCCCCCGGTGCATCGAAAGGGAAACCATTCGATGTGATGTTGATGAAAATCTCTTGCCAGACCAACAAGAGAGACAGAATGTCCACCAAGAAGATGGAGATACAATTCATTGTTTTTTTACAGAACTACCGCTGGATTGTTCCTTGTTGCAGTTTTTTCTTTACATTTACTGTACAGATACAGATGTGCATATCCCTGTGTACTACAGAATTGTACATTATTCACTTTTCCCAGTGAACCTTTACCACTGTTGAAACTGGTATCTAAAAAGCTTATTGTGATACACACCAGCCTTCAGCTAGACAAAAAAGTAGAACGAAACAGAAATGTATATATAACAAGCATTTCCAGGGTTGACTGCCATGGTGAACATCTAAACATGTTGACCAGTATTGCTCACACAAGAAAATTACTTTTGATTTTAGTGGCACTGGCCAATTTTGAAGCATGAATTAAATGTTTTGGGTGAGTTATTACATTTTGCAGACATGCCATAGAGTTGTCCCGTGAACCAGTGAGATGTCCCATGAAACAGTTGTGACGATAGTACTTACAGTTTAGAGAATGTTAAGACTGTTTCAAATAATGAGCCACAGCGATTGAGAAAAAATTTAAATGATTCCCAAATTCAACCAATTGCACAAGGTAGGGAACTTGAATAATAGGCAAACACACAAGGTAGTGAAGGTGACTAGAGGTTGTCCAGAATTATTTTTGTTTTAGTGGAAACTCGACATTAATGCGAACATGTGGATCCACGAACACATAGCATCTCGGGACTAGTTGGAGAGAAGGGTCAGAGGGTGTGGCACCTTTCCAGTGGAACGGCGCAGATTCACAACATGAATGTGTAGGCTACTCTCCATAGTTATATTGGAAATAGAAGCATGTGAAGCGCTCTGTAAGTGCCAATACAGTTGTGGTTATGCTGTTGCAAAACAAAAGGTGACAGCTCCTGCTCAAGTCAAACACTGACTATGGATGATTCTGAGGCTCCCCAAAAACCTTGTGGCTTTAGGCATTTTCAGTTAATTTCACGTATTTACTTTGACAACCCTTCTCGTAATCAGTAGCCAACAATCTGCTTGAAAAACACGTGTTTCTGTTTACATCGACATAAGTGCTCTTTAGTTCATAGCTTACAATTGGTTTTGCTTAAATCTTCAGGTTGGTAGAAAGTTTATTTAGTGTGCTAAAAACCACAAGCACACACACATAAAAACACACACACACACACAAACACACAAACACGTAAACACACACACATACAAACACACAAACACATAAACACATAGCCTACTGTGACACAGCGAAGGTCCCTGTCATAAAGCGGATCGACAGAAGTGTTGTTTACTTCTGTCAGTTTAATTGTTTGTTATCTGGCAATCCCTAGTTTTTTTCCTCTACACTCTTGTGGGTTACAAGATTCAGAAAGCATTAATGTGTGAACGACTCACACATACACACAAACAGACAAATGCACAGACGAAGACACACGCGCACACACACACACACACACATACATCGACCGACTGAGTTTGTAGATTTGTTTTCATATCTTCAATAAAGTGTGTGCTTTC
This sequence comes from Esox lucius, assembly GCF_011004845.1. Taxonomy (NCBI): domain Eukaryota; kingdom Metazoa; phylum Chordata; class Actinopteri; order Esociformes; family Esocidae; genus Esox; species Esox lucius. Next base: position 37,925,403 of record NC_047575.1, read on the forward strand.
CACCACCTCACTCACTGTTTACTCTCTATCTTGCTGTCTTGCTCCTACACTTTTCTAAATCATCTGTTCTGCATGCTCAGTCACTTCCTGTTTAGGCTCAGAGCCCGCCTCCCCTGGAGACCGAGAGATTGACAGCTCTGCTGTGTTAGCAGTAAATTGGCAGACGGGGGGGTGGAGGGGCGGTTGACTGAAGAGGATGGAGACACAGGAGAAAAAAAGAGTAGGAAGGAGTGAAATCGAGAAAAGAGAGGGAGAAAAGAGGAAGATACCGAAGAAAAACAAAGAGAAAATGAGAGTATAGCGCTCAATCAAAAGTTTAGGACACCGGCAGGAGGTTGGTCCAAAGTCCTAGTGTAACTGTAAAAGCCAGCAGGCAGTATGCACTTTAGTGCACCCAATATCCTGTAGAGCCATTAGGCTCTGGTCAAAAGCAGTGCGCTATTTAGGGAATAGACTGCAATTTGGCACACTGACAGAAGCTGTTTTGACTTGGGAGCTGTATTTGTTTCTCCGAGCAATTATAGTTGAACGGTGCTTCCTCTATTACTATTCAACATATACACACACATCCTAGAAACGATCTACTGTCACTCTGTCATCCCCTTCCTCCATCCAGCCCTGCCTCAGTCCATCCCTCAACCTATCCCTCTCTCCATCTCTCACTCCATCCCTCCCTCTCTCCATTTCTCTCATTCCATCCCTCCTTCTCTCCATCTCTCACTCCACCCCTCCTCAGTCTCTCATTCCATCCCTCCCTCTCTCCATCTCTCACTCCACCCCCCCAGTCTCTCACTCTACCCCACCCTCAGTCTCTCACTCCATCCCTCCCTCACTCCATCCCTCCCTCACTCCATCCCTCCCTCACCACGCCTTCCCATTTTCCCAGCTTCCCTTCCTCTCGTTGTCTGTACCTACCCCAATCCCACCCTCTTTCTCTCCCTCCCTCTCTCTCCCTCCCAACACACCTCCGTACCTTTCTCTTTTTCCCTCTCTCTTCCTCCCTATATACCTCCCTCCCTCTCTCTCTCCCTCTCTCTCCCTCCTGCTACACCTCCCTCCCTATACATTTCCCTCCCTTCTCTCTTTCTGTCCTCAGGGAGGATGCAATATGGCAGACAGTATGGCCTGTCAGTGGGAAGTCATGTTCTTCTCTCCACTTCTCACCGCTTGTCCCCATCGCACCTCTTTACACTCTCTCTCTTCTGCCATTCATTGGAATTCAGCCAACTTAGAAATCTGTCAGAGTCTATATCTAAAATAAAATAGTGAAGTTTGAGACTAAAAAGCTATTATAAATATATTTTTTCTCCAACCCTTCAGTCTCCACAGACACTTCACACATTATCATTAGACGTGACGTCTTAACAGACATCCACAGTAGCAGTGACATCATAACACACTTCATCAGTAGACGTCACATCATTACACACTTCATCAGTAGACGTGACATCATAACACATGTCATCAGTAGACGTGACATCATTACACACTTCAACAGTGGACATTACATCATAACACACTTCATCAGTAGACGTGACATCATAACACACGTCATCAGTAGACATTACATCATTACACACTTCCTCAGTAGATGTGACATCATAACACATGTCATCAGTAGACGTGACATCATTACACACTTCATCAGTGGACGTGACATCATTACACACTTCATCAGTGGACATTACATCATAACACACTTCATCAGTAGACGTGACATCATTACACACTTCATCAGTAGACTTGACATCATTACACACGTCATCAGTAGACGTGACATCATTACACACGTCATCAGTAGACGTGACATCATTTCAAATTGCCATTTGTACCCCCACAACCTTTTACCCCACTTGTAACATGCACTATACTTAATACTTGTAAATGTAATGCCCTCCACTATTTGCCTTAACTGCACATTTAGTATGGCTGTATGTAATGCATTTGCCTTCTTTGCAAATCTATACATTCCACTTGCAATATACATATACTTAATACTTTTTGTGTACATTTTGTGCCCTCTTCTTTTGAACTTCTGGTTAGATGCTAACTGCATTTTCCTGTACTATTCTTGTTGTTGTTCATTGTTCCGTGACAATAATTTTTAATCTAACCTAATCATAACTCACCTCATCAGTAGATGTGACATCATAACAGACATCATCATTAGATGTGACGTCATAACAAGATCCGCCGTAAAAGTGACATGTTAAGACACATTATCAGTAGACGTGACATCACAACACACCTCACCAGTGGACGTAATATCATAATACACATTGTCATTAGACATGACATCACAACACACTCCAATTCCAAACCATAGAATTCCAAATCTTGAATACAACTGTATTGTTTTTCACAACCATCTCACCCTTTCAGAAAGAGTTTCATCATGCACAATGGTATGGCTGAAGACAGAAGACCCTGTCAGGTTTCCAATGGACCCTTCCTGTCTCTGTCAAATACCACCACTCAGCTTTACTCTCTAGTGACACAACAAACCTTCCTGTGTGTGTTTTTATCTCTCAGTGAATTTCTGCTTTGAAATGGTAGTTTGCTCCTTTGTGGATGAGCTGGTAGAACATAGGCTTGCAAGTCCGGATCTGTGGTTTTGTGACCCAGACTGTCACAGTTCAGCATACTGAAGGACTCTGGATAAAAGGTACTAAAAAAAAGATTTAAGATTTTATGTTTTTGTGCGGAAACACAGAAAGACAATTGTAGTTCTTCAAGCCCTTTATCTGCTCCCAGTGAGTAATGAATAAACTTGTGGATATACAGTGCTAGCCCAATGACTGGCATCCATCTGGTTCAGGGAGGTGAAGGTCCTCTAATACACTACTTAACTAGCATGTTAACATTTGAAAGGCTAAGACCTTGGGACTCACGCCCCTCGTCATAAGTCAGAAGGTGTGTCGTGACTCCTCCCCAACAGGAGTCGGTGCCCAAAGAGGCCTGGCCTTTCCAGTGTTTAGCTATTCCTGTCCGACTTGAAGAAAACTTTTGGATGTGTCTGTTCAACCATAGTCTGTGAAAGGGAAGAAGGAAAATCAATATTACACACACTTCCCTGAAGGGCACACACACACACTCACACACGTCCCATCGTGTTCTGTTGTTTGTTGTTTTGGGAAGATGACCTGTCAGATATGTTGTCAGAGTTTTACTACAGAGACAGGGAGAGGAGAATTGGTTTGTGTGTGTTTCTGTGTCTGAGTGTGTGTCCTTTGGGCTAAATAGAGTCTGTGGTTGTCTGAGGAATTTTCATCAGGATGAAAACTGGAGTTGAATTTCTACTTTGAGAACAGGTGTAGGCTCTTAATTTGAGCCAGTTTCACAAAAGGGGCCAATAATATTGCTGCAACAAGATACAGACCGGTAACAAATTAAAGGAAGAACCTGAATAAATTAGTGGAAGAGCTTAACAAATTCAGAGGCTTACAAACAGATGTATTGCATAATACAATTAAGCAATTTACATCCTTTCATGCTCTGTGGCATATATCAATGCAGTGTGTGTTCTACATGTGACCGTGTGCGGTGTGTTCTATATGTGATCGTGTGTGGTGTGTTCTATATGTGACCGTGTGCGGTGTGTTCTATATGTGACCGTGTGCGGTGTGTGTTCTACATGTGACCGTGTGCAGTGTGTTCTACATGTGACCGTGTGTGGTGTGGTCTATATGTGACCGTGTGCGGTGTGTTCTATATGTGACCGTGTGTGGTGTGGTCTACGTGTGTGGTGTGTGTTTCACATGTGACCGTGTGTGGTGTGTTTTCTACATGTGACCGTGTGTGGTGTGTGTTCTACATGTGACCGTGTGTAGTGTGTTTTCTACATGTGACCGTGTGTGGTGTGTGTTCTACATGTGACCGTGTGTGGTGTGTGTTCTACATGTGACCGTGTGTGGTATGTGTTCTACATGTGACCGTGTGTGGTGTGGTCTACGTGTGTGGTGTGTGTTCTACATGTGACCGTGTGTGGTGTGGTCTACGTGTGTGGTGTGTTTTCTACATGTGACCGTGTGCAGTGTGTGTTCTACATGTGACCGTGTGCGGTGTGTGTTCTACATGTGACCATGTGTGGTATGTATTCTACATGTGTGGTGTGTGTTTTACATGTGACCGTGTGCGGTGTGTTTTCTACATGTGACCATATGCGGTGTGTGTGTGTTCCAGGCGCCAAGGAGGTGAACGCCAGCGGGAGAACCTTCACCGTGACCAGTTCTCTGCAGCTGTTGGTGGACCGGAATGATGACGGCGTGGCGTACACATGTAAAGTGGACCACGTGGCCCTGACACAGACTCCTCAACAAGCCACTGAGGTGCTAGAGGTCCACTGTGAGTACACACACACACACACACACACACACATACATACCTTCACACTAACCTCAATTATTCTCTTACTCTCTCTCTCTCCCCCTCAACCCCATCTCTCTCTCATATCTCTCCCTCTAAGATGCTCCTCGTGTGGTCATCACTCATTCGTTGACATTCCCTCAGGAGGGCCAGTACATGAAGCTGGAGTGTGTATCCCAGGGAAACCCCTCGTAAGTCAACACAGACACACACACTCACATGTAAACACACACACACACACACACACATACACAACCGTTCAAAAGTTTAGGGTTACTTATAAATGTATTTGTTTTCCATGAAAATATATATGAAATGAGTTTGAATAGGAAATATAGCAAAATGATTAGCAAATACAGTCACAAGTTTATAAATAAAGAAATACCCCTTCCACAGGGGCATGTCGTTGCACAATGGAATGATAGCCTTCATTCTTCCAGATCCCTTTTACCCTGTACAAATCTCCCATTTTACCATCACCAAATCACCCCCAGATCATCACATTGCCTCCACCATGCTTGACAGATGTTTTATTTGGTCTGCATCTCACAAATGTTCTTCTTTGTGATCCGAACACCGCAAACTTAAATTTGTCCATAAAAAAGGTTTTTCAATCTTCCTCTGTCCAGTGTTTATGTTATTTTGCCCATCATAGTCTTTTCTTTGTATTGGCAAGTCTGACATATGGCTTTTTCTTTGCAACTCTGCCTAGACGGCCAGCATCCTGGAGTTGCTGCTTTACTGTTAATGTTGAGACTGGTGTTTTGTGGGTACTATTTAATAAAGCTGCCAGATGAGGAGCTGTGAGGTGTGTAGTTCTCAAACTAGACATTCTAATGTATTTGTCATCTTGCTCAGTTTTGCACCGGGGCCTCCCACTCCTCTTATTCTGATTAAAGCCAGTTTGCACTTTCTGTGAAGGGAGTAGTACACAGCGTTGTACGAGATCTTCAGTTTCTTGGCAATTTCTCAGAACAATAATATATTGAGTTTCAGAAGAAAGTTTTTGTTTCTGTCCATTTTGAGCCTGTAATCTCTCCTACAATTGCTGATTCTCCAGATACTGAACTTTTCTAAAGATGGCCGGATTTTTAATGATGAAATAGCCTTTTAAAATGATGATCTTGGGTTAGCAAACACAGTGTGCCATTGGAACACAGCACTGAGAGTTGCTGATAATGGGCCTCTGTGCGCCTATGTAGATATTCCATTGACAATCAGCTGTTTCCAGCTACTAAGTTATTTACAACATTAACAATGTCTACCCCTTGTATTTCTGATCAATTAGATTTTATGGTAAAAACACTTTGCTTTTCTTTAAAAACAATGATATTTGTAAGTGACCCCAAACTTTTGAATGGTAGTGTAGGTCACCTCAAGACCGGGCAAGGGAGAAAAACTGCATCCAGGACATTTAACTGGCTAAGGGGACAATGCTCTGCACTGCTTCTTAATGCTAGAAAGGATTATTTGTAAATAGAGTTAGTTTCTTCAATTTCTCAAGTTATCTGACCATAGTGAGTGATTTGAATCCCTGGAATATCTGATCTTAGCTACTTATCATAGGATATAGGGGAAGATGACTTCAAAAATGACAGAGTTGGATGTCTGACATACCGACAGACTCTGTGGTGGTAACACTCCACATCTGATCTTTTTTCATTCTGTCCATCTCTCCATATAGTGGGGGGACACAGTATGTATTTTAATATCCTGTGAACACTTTTATTTCCACTTAGCAGTGATTCTTTTCATACACCATTTTTTCATTCTGTACATGTTCTTCATACATAATGTATTTATGGCTCGTATAATTCATCTACCACAATGCATTTATTCATAAACAGTAATAAATGTTTTTATTACTTCATATAGTTCTTATTTTATTCTCTTCACTGGTTCACTTTTCCCCTGGTTTACCCCAGCTTTAGATTTGATTTGACACCAAATAGGACAATAAGGGGTTTTGAGTCAATATTTTGAGGACTGATCCCCTTTGAAAGTGACTGTTCTCAAGACTGTCTTCCAACTGAGTTTCCCCTAACCCCCTACATTTATTACCCCTCTCCCCTCCCCCCTACATTTATTACCCCCTCTCCCCTAACCCCCTACATTTATTACCCCCTCTCCCCTCCCACCTACATTTATTACCCCCTCTCCCCTAACCCCCTACATTTATTATCCCCTTTCTCTCCACCAGACCAGACCCTGTATTGTGGACGAAGGATGGAGGTGACCTCCCAGACCTGGACCGGATGATCGTGGAGGGCAGAGAGTTGACCTTCACCGCCCTGAACAAGACCGACAATGGCACCTATCGCTGTGAGGCCTCCAACCACCTAGGAACCAGCAGTGCAGAATACGTACTATATGTCTACGGTAAGACTTTGTGAACAGAATACGTACTATATGTCTACGGTAAGACTGTGTGAACAGAATACGTACTATATGTCTACGGTAAGACTGTGTGAACAGAATACATACTATATGTCTACGGTAAGACTTTGTGAACAGAATACGTACTATATGTCTACGGTAAGACTGTGTGAACAGAATACGTACTATATGTCTACGGTAAGACTGTGTGAACAGAATACGTACTATATGTCTACGGTAAGACTGTGTGAACAGAATACGTACTATATGTCTACGGTAAGACTGTATGAACAGAATACGTACTATATATCTACGGTAAGACTGTGTGAACAGAATACGTACTATATGTCTACGGTAAGACTGTGTGAACAGAATACGTACTATATGTCTACGGTAAGACTGTGTGAACAGAATAGGTACTATATGTCTACGGTAAGACTCTGTGAACAGAATAGGTACTATATGTCTACGGTAAGACTGTATGAACAGAATAGGTACTATATGTCTACGGTAAGACTCTGTGAACAGAATAGGTACTATATGTCTACGGTAAGACTGTATGAACAGAATAGGTACTATATATCTACGGTAAGACTGTGTGAACAGAATACGTACTATATGTCTACGGTAAGACTCTGTGAACAGAATACGTACTGAATGTCTGTGGAGTACCTGGTGTTATCGGGAGAACAGCCATTGATGGAGATGTCAGGAGAACAGACATTGATGGAGATGTCAGGAGAACAGCCATTGGTGGTGATGTCAGGAGAACAGCCATTGGTGATGTCAGGAGAACAGCCATTGGTGGTGATGTCAGGAGAACAGCCATTGGTGATGTCAGGAGAACAGCCATTGGTGGTGATGTCAGGAGAACAGCCATTGGTGATGTCAGGAGAACAGCCATTGGAGGTGATTTCAGGAGAACAGCCATTGGTGGTGTGATGGTAATTCCATCAACAGGAACTCTTCATAACAGTATTGATGTGAAGAGGACATGTTGGTGACGTTAGCTGTACACTGACTGACATGCCTCCGCGTTCATCCACGTTTACTTGATGCCTACTCAACAGTTGCCCAGAGCTCTTTGTCAGGGGACTGGAACTAAATCGTTGTGTTTTCATTAAGGAACATTGTTTCATTATGAACGTAGTCGTTAAACTATGAATGTCTCAGCCCAGCATTATACTCCATTCCATCGATTCCATGACAACTAGAATGAGTGGGAGAGAGAGATGGAAGTGAAGTGGAGAAGAGAGAGACAGAGGTAGTGGGTGGTAAAGCGGATTAGATTGTCTTAGACTCATAAGGCTAAAGCTCTCCTCTAGAGCAGTTGCGGCCGACATAATGTTTAAGGTACAGTCTTACTAACACACACACACCTACAGTACACACCCCTCTGTCTATTTCTCCTCAGCCCTGTGCTAAGCTGTTTATTATTGTGTCGGGGGTAACTCCCAGTCACTTCATCCAGCACCCTGCGGCTCAGAGCTCCATCACATACCAGGGACTGAACCCCCTTCCTGAAAATCCACTTACCACTCTCCTCCAGATCATTCCTCTCCACAGCCAGGAGCATCTAGCACACACAACGCTAACACACACACACACAGGTACCACACAGAGACAGGTGGAATACATTGTAGTGGTGTGGCGAATGAAAGGATGAAGGGGGAGGAGAAAGAAGAGGAGGATGGGGGAGAAGATGAAGCTGGAGAAACAGATAATTTCATCAAACTTTTCCTTCCCCTTTATTCTGAAAGCACTTTTTCAGATCTGGATAGGTGTGTATGAATAGAGTCAGTAGTAGATACTGGGTCAGATCTGGATGGGTGTGTATGAATAGAGTCAGTGGTAGATACTGGGTCAGATCTGGGTCAGATCTGGATGGGTGTGTATGAATAGAGTCAGTAGTAGATACTGGGTCAGATCTGGATGGGTGTGTATGAATAGAGTCAGTAGTAGATACTGGGTCAGATCTGGATGGGTGTGTATGAATAGAGCCGGTAGAAGTTACTGGATCAGATCTGGATGTGTGTGTATGGACAGAGTCAGTAGTAGATACTGGGTCAGATCTGGATGGGTGTGTATGAATAGAGTCAGTAGAAGTTACTGGATCAGATCTGGATGTGTGTGTATGAATAGAGTCAGTAGAAGTTACTGGGTCAGATCTGGATGGGTGTGTATGAATAGAGTCAGTGGTAGATACTGGGTCAGATCTGGGTCAGATCTGGATGGGTGTGTATGAATAGAGTCAGTAGTAGATACTGGGTCAGATCTGGATGGGTGTGTATGAATAGAGTCAGTAGTAGATACTGGGTCAGATCTGGATGGGTGTGTATGAATAGAGCCGGTAGAAGTTACTGGATCAGATCTGGATGTGTGTGTATGGACAGAGTCAGTAGTAGATACTGGGTCAGATCTGGATGGGTGTGTATGAATAGAGTCAGTAGAAGTTACTGGATCAGATCTGGATGTGTGTGTATGAATAGAGTCAGTAGAAGTTACTGGGTCAGATCTGGATGGGTGTGTATGAATAGAGTCAGTAGTAGATACTGGGTCAGATCTGGATGGGTGTGTATGAATAGAGCCGGTAGAAGTTACTGGATCAGATCTGGATGTGTGTGTATGGACAGAGTCAGTAGTAGATACTGGGTCAGATCTGGATGGGTGTGTATGAATAGAGTCAGTAGAAGTTACTGGATCAGATCTGGGTCATTTCTGGATGGGTTTGTATGAACAGAGTCAGTAGAAGTAACTGGGTCAGATCTGGCTGGAGACACAAGACATAAGGAGAGTGAAAAGACCATAGAGAATCGTGTCAACACCATTCAGATTATTTTGGTGTCCATATTTCAAAGGCGCGAAAAACAATTAATATTCTTACACTTCACATCCATAGCACTGTTGATGTAAATCTCCAGTTCTATATTTTCCGGTTTGGTGTATTTAGATCTACATCTTAGACCTACATCTGTTTAACAGTTGCCCTTGTGTAGGTGAGTTGATGTGGCGATCATAGTCTTATCAGCCTCTACGGTGGCCGATGGCCTGTAGCTGAGGGTCACAGGGAGAATAAAATATCCTGGCTAATATTCCCGGAGTTGCTACAGACACACTATCTACGGTTGAACACAGCTCCTACGGACCGCACCGGCAGAGGGTTCTGGGGACACGTGGAGGGGTTTGAATAGTGTAATCATCCGGCCCTGCTGCCGTAATCTGTTGAATATGAAGTCGTTAGGGGTTCATGGATCCATTCCTCGCACCGATGTCTAGCTTTGCTATCTTGGTGGAACACGGCGCTGTTTTAGATTATTCACAAATAATGGTAATGCACAACATAATCCAGGTTGAAAATCTAATGAAAAGCTCATCTCAGTCTCCATATGATGTCTCTCGGACGAGGCACTGCTCCGCTCCTACAGGAAGCAAACGGATCTAAAGGTGTAATAGGTATGACTCGCTGCAGTTTAACTAAGGGAGGGGAGAGAGAGAAAGACCAAGAAACAGTGAGACTGAAATTCAATCGAGAGACAGAGAGATAAAGAAACAGGATACAACGTTAAGAGACAGCGAGAGGAAGAGAGAATAAGGGATACATAGGGGTAATATGTCTACTAAAAACTGTAGATTTGTTCATTTGACTTTATTCTGACTTTGTTATTATTATTATTTATGCCAATAAAGTCATTTAATTCAAAGAGACAAATAGAGAGAAAGAGGAAAAGAGAGAGAAAGAGAGAAAGGGACTGAGAGAGAAGGGAACAGAGAGAGAGATGGGGACAGTGAGAGATGGGGACAGAGAGAGATGGGGACAGTGAGAGATGGGGACAGAGAGAGATGGGGACAGAGAGAGATGGGGACAGAGAGGGAGGAAGGGACAGTGAGAGAAAGGGAGAAAAAGGAGAGAGATGGAAAGAGAGAGTGAGGAACAGAGAGAGAAAGAGAGGAACAGAGAGAGAAAGAGAGGAACAGAGAGAGAAAGAGAGGAACAGAGAGAGAAAGAGACAGAAAGAGAGGAACTAGAAGAACAAGAGAGGGAAATAGAGGAACAGAAAGAGAGAGTGAGGAACAGAGAGAACACGAGGAACAGAGAGAGAGAGGAGTGAGGGAGTTCAGCTCTGTTCAAGTTTTCCTTTCTGTAATGTTGGTCAGGAGACAGTTTAGACATGCCATGCCCTTCTCCCCGCTTCCTTCACTCCCTCCCACTAATGACCATGGTGATAAATGTCATCTGATGTTGAGATTCATTTTCATTTCCCTCTAATGTGCCTGATCCAGCGTGAAAGCTTCAGTTTGCCAGTTAGCCCAGGGAAATAACGGCATGGCATGACATCACACCGAGGCAGAGTTAGCCCGGGATGGAGATGGACAACATGGCTTGATGAAATGAGATGACATTCTCTTCAGCCAGTACACTGACAGACCACACAGACAGAAGGACAGAGGGGAGTTCAACCGTGGGACAACATGGTTTAATGACAAGATCTGTCACAACTAAACATTATGTTTTCTCTCCGTCTGTCTGGAGGCAGAGGTCTCGAGGAGATGAAATGGTCCTCCTTCTCCTTCCCTCCTGCTAATCCTCTTTCTTCTCCTCCTTCCTATTCCTCTCCGCTCTTCAGTTCCAGTGAAATGTCAGGCTGGTGTAAAAACAAGCATAACCAAAGCACTTAATGATGTTGCCGCCATAAAACTGCCAACTTCCCCTGCCAACACAATAACCTAATTGGTTATCGGCAAGAGAGATAGTGAGAGATGGAGAGAGGGAGGTAGAGAGGGAGAGAGGGGGAGGGGGGAGAGGGGGCAGGGTGAGGTGGGAGCAAGTGGAGAAAGAGAGGCGTAGAGATGGAAAGAGTAAAAGAGGGAAAGAGGGAGAAATAGGGAGAAAGCGAGAGAACGACTGATCCCTGAAGACAGAGAGAGGGGAGAGGGAGAACGATAAGCTGGAGGAGAAAGAGGAGAGTGAGAGTGTTGTCCAGACTCGTTGGCCGTTCCGTCTAAATGTCACATAGCTTGTTCTCGCTCCTTCAGAGGTGATTAGTGGCCCAGTAGCCCTCCTCCACTGTCGCTATCATTCCTGGAAAATGCCTTTGTGATGGTTCCTCTCCGATACTCACCTGTTGTGTTTCATTCCTCCTCCTCTCCCTCTCCTGTCCCCACCTCTCATCCCAGCATGCACCTCAGCCTGATGATGCAGGCTGTGTCTCAAATGTCACCCGGGCCGAGGCACAAATGAAGGGTGGCGCGTAGTGCACTAGGAAGCAGGCAGCCGTTTAGGACACTGGTCCTCCTGTTAAATGATGAAGGAGCAGCCATGGCCAATTAAAAGTCTGGGGCCTCTCCTAAAAGGAGAGAGAGAGACTGAGAGAGACGGAGAGACAGGAAGAGACTGAGAGAGATAGAGGGTGAGCCAGAGAGAGACTGAGAGAGAGTGTCATAGAGTGTGAGGCCGAGACAAGATAAATGTAAAAGAGAGCCAGCAACCAACCAAACGCCAAGGTGATTCCATTGACTCTGTCTCATATTTAATAAAGCTTCCAATTTAATGACCTAAATTAAGTGGAAAACATTAAGCCTTGGTTGGATGTTGAAAACGTTTTTGTCGTGAGCCACCATTTTCGGAGGGTAAGAAGTTTTAACTTGTTAATAAAGTAAAACTTACTCAGGCTGATGAGGTGTTCTGGACCAATAATGGTGAAACTGCATATTGATGACAGTGATGATGAAGGTGTGGCGTCATTGGATCTCTCCCAGAATTTACTAGGATGTGATGATACGGCACGTAGCAAATTAGGTTCAGACGGACACAATATTTAATCTATACTGTCCATTAAGGACAATGTGAGGGTGTGTTTGGTGGTGGTTGGTTTATACTGTACTTGACTAGGATGTTGTACAAAGCAGTGGTCGTTGGTTTATACTTGACCAGGGTGTTGTACACAGTGGTGGTCATTGGTTTATACATGACTAAGGTGTTGGACAAGGCGGTGTTGGTGGTTGGTTTATACTCAGGTGGCTCATGTTTAATTATCAATCAGTCAATCAATCAAATGTATTTATAAATCCCTTTTTACATCAGCAGTGGTCACAAAGTGCTTTTACAAAACACCCACCCTGAAACCCCAAAGAGCAAGCAACAACAGGGTTGATGCACAGTAGCTAGGAAAAACTCCCTAAAAGGCCTAAAACTTAAGAAGAAACCAAGAGAGGAACGATGCTCCGAGGGGTGGCCAGTCCTCTTTTGGCTGTGCCGGGTGAACATTTTAAGAATACAAATTGTAGTAATTAATAAATGCATGTGGTGTGTCTAGAGTCTATAAAATCCAATCCAAGTCAGCAGCATGACCAGATGGACAAGGACAGGAACAATCAGGGGGGGGGGATAGTCAGCGGAGTGGCAGGTGGAATTGTCTGGTATCATCTTGATCTGCTACACAACCAGGTCTTTGGATGGCGACAGGAAAGAGTCTTTCGAGCCTGGTACTCCATAGGTGTGGGCCAAGACCTCATGTCTTCCTAAGTTTAAACAGAGCAGGAGACAGGGAACATTTAGAGAGTGCATTCCTTAGATTAACAAAGATCTACAATGGAGAACTGACCCTACTCCCACAAGCACAATAATATTACAGTGTAAACCTTGGGCCTGTCTCAGTCTTTAATTACTAATTGAGGCACCTTTGTTCATGCTTTCCCAAAATATTACCTCTTAACCCTTTGAAAGAAATGCTTAAACTTCTCCATATATTTTGTTTCTGTTTTAGCCCTAACGTTAATTCTAACCCTTTCGATGTACTTTTGTTTGAATGACAAAGATGATATGCAAGTACTTGGCACCAAACACCGGCCAAATGCCATGCAGCCAGGGACATTATGTCATTCTGGAGGTCTGTGGCTTCAGTTTTATTGGGAGGTTGAGTGCGCTGAGGGTCCGGTCCAAGTCCTGGCCGTATTCTAATGACCTCACAGTGATGAGTGTGATAACGCTGACAGAACACATTTCGGGACACATTTCTCCTGCCTGCATATATTCTACCGGATTTATTTTTGTATTAGACAAAAATCTGTAGACGGCCTTAGCGCTAACGTATTTTCCATAGCTTTTATCTATGCAATGCTAACATTTATTTTCTTTAGCTTTTTATCTACGAAGCGCTAGCACGTCTTATCCTCCGCTTTTTTATCTCTAAATTGTGTTTACACTGCCCTGTCCACTAGTGCAGGTAGGAGCAGATGGAGTTTAAACATTGTTCCAATTTCCTTATCTTCTTTAAACTGAACTAAACTCACTAAACATAGCTTTGGCTAACAGCTGCATCTAAATGTGAAGATAATATGCTAGAAGTGTGGTTCTATGAGGAGCAAGCGACTGAAGGGTGAAGGGCAGGAAAGGAACACTGACGTCTCTGTGTGGAAGCCATTTTTGTTGTGTTTGTCGTTCCTATGAATAATTCAGCATCTACTCAACTTCCTGGTAAATTGTGTTCCTCTCAAATATGATTGGCAGGCGACCTATGACACGTCCATACTCATGAATATGGAAATATTAGATAGCTGGATGCAGGTGTTTTGAACTCTCTGGCTCTGGTGTCAAGGATTATACAAGGCTTGTACAGTCGTTCTACTCACGATGGGTTGGTATGACGTTGGAGTACTGGTGTAGGGTTGTAAATTGGCCGCGGTTTCAGCAGCAAAATAATTCAGCAGAAGCGGGATTGTGAAGTTTTCTCTGGAGTGGTAATGGATCAGCTTGATAGGCTATTAGCTAACATTAGGCAAAATTAAAAGTACAACACCGTTAATGTAAACGCCTGCCTCTTGTTAGTGAATTCATGTAAATCGTCACACTCTGCAGTTCTGCAAAATGTGGTCGCGTTACGATCCTACACATGCACACAGATGTATGAAGCATGAGTTGTGTTTTGTGAGCTGTGATGCACAGTCACCTGTTTGTTCATTATATTTCTAGGTCTGCTAAGTCTCTAATTATCATTAACATGTGTGAAAACTAGCAGTTTGTTATAGTAGAGTGTGTGATACTGTGTTTTAATTTCTTTGTTTTTGTCCCATTCTTGCTTTGTGTTTTGATGTAAAACTAGATTTGTCCATAATCACATTTATTTTGGTTTGCCTTTCATTGCATTGCCTGTCTGTTTGTGTTGTGTGTCCATCCGTCCCACCAGACGCCCTCACCACGCCCCCTCCATCCACCACCCCACCCCCCCGTCCCACCCCTCCAGACAACACCGATCCCATTGACCCCCACCTCGCCTCCTCAGACCCTACAAACACCAGCCACAGAGGTACAGTACCCTGCCACCTCCTCTCCCCTCATTCTCTCCTGTCCTCCTTGTCCTCCTCTGCTATTTGAGCTGTGTTCCACTTCCACCCCTAGCTGGGCAGCATTCATTCTCATGGATGAGTCTGGTGTTCCAAGAGGTCTCCAATGGGCTGGCCACGGTCTTCTTATTGCCTTGGTGTTCCATGCTAACAACACACTGTGGGTCAATGTGAAGTGGTCTCCTATGTCCTGCATAGGTCTGTGGTCACGGGTAATTGCAGTATTTCTTTTGTTATGTTTTCTTCTGACTCATATTACACTGGAGCAAAGTGTTTTCTCTGTCAGGCTGGGTCACACACACATACACAAACATGCACTCTGTCTCTCTCTACAGGGTTTCATATGAAGGTTAATAATGGTTCTGTATTGGGAGGTAGGTGCCAGGCTTTTCACTCCTTGGGTGGGTTCTCTTTTTTAATAATGTTCTGATCTTCACAGCAGAGAGAGGTGTTTCACACACACACACACACACACACACACACACACACACTGAGCAAAGAGATGTCTTACACATGTAATGAGCACAGATGAGTTTTACACACACACTCATCAGAGAGATGTGTTGTACACTCACTGAGCAGAGATATTTGTTTTACACATACACACACTGAGCAGAGAGATGTGTTGTACACACACACACTGAGCAGAGAGATGTGTTGTACACTCACTGAGCAGAGATATTTGTTTTACACATACACACACTGAGCAGAGAGATGTGTTGTACACACACACACTGAGCAGAGAGATGTGTTGTACACACACACTGAGCAGAGAGATCAGTTTTACACACACACTGAGCAGAGAGATCAGTTTTACACACACACTGAGCAGAGATGTGTTTTACAAATATCAGGTAGAATCGATTGGGAGGAATTTTTGCCCAGTCTTCTTTATAGAACTGCTTCTATTGTTCTATGGCTTTCTTACTTTTGTCCCGCTAAGATTAAGATCTGGGCATTGACTTGTCCATCCCATAACCCTCTGTTTCTTCATTTCGAGCCATTCTGTTGTAGTCTTGTTTCAATATCCATTTTTGGTTAAGCATCAGCTTTTTCATTTGATTCATCTGTTCAGTTGAAATTATTCCAGTAGTTTTGGTGTTCACCCAGGTGAGCAGCAGTTGTGTCTTGAAATACATTTTTGAAAGCAGACCCTTCTCCATTCCTGAGCTCCCATGCAGGCCATGCTTGTGCAGACCCTTCTCCATTCCTGAGCTCCCATGCAGGCCATGCTTGTGCAGACCCTTCTCCATTCCTGAGCTCCCATGCAGGCCATGCTTGTGCAGCCTCTTTCTGACAGTTCTCATGCACTTTGACAGTGATCACGGAAAGAGGCCTGTAGTTCCCTTGATGTCACCCTGGGGTTTTCTATGAGCATTTTTTAATCGGCTCTTGTCCTGAATTTAGTCAGACCACCTGTCTTTCGGAGATTGCCTGTAGTGTGGGATTCTCTGTATTCCTACTCTGTTCATTTGGTGGGTGTGTACCATAACAGGGTTTTGAACCCCGCTCTGCCCAAATTCAGATGAGCGTGGGAGCTATCTGTGACCACAAGGTTTTTAACCCTGTTCCACCTTAATTCCCGTGAAGTAGAGCTGCTGTCTGTGACCACAAGGTTTTTAACCCTGTTCCACCTTAATTCCCGTGAGGTAGAGGTGTTAAACCACAAGGTTTTTAACAGCTCCATACACTCTTTCGACAGCCCTCTCTCCCTCCACTTGTCCACTTTTTATGCCTCTGTTCCCTCCCTCTCTCCCTCCACTTGTCCACTTTTTATGCCTCTGTTCCCTCGCTCTCTCCCTCCACTAGTCCACTTTTTATGCCTCTGTTCCCTCCCTCCCTCCACTAGTCTACTTTTTATGCCTCTGTTCCCTCCCTCTCTCCCTCCACTAGTCCACTTTTTATGCCTCTGTTCCCTCCCTCTCTCCCTCCACTAGTCCACTTTTTATGCCTCTGTTCCCTCCCTCTCTCCCTCCACTAGTCCACTTTTTATGCCTCTGTTCCCTCCCTCTCTCCCTCCACTAGTCCACTTTTTATGCCTCTGTTCCCTCCCTCTCCCCCTCCACCAGACCAGTCTTAATGGCCATGATAACTCTTTAGCAGATGATCAGGCGGTCCACGCAGTTTCACCAGCCCTCCCACCCTCCCCCTTCTCCCCCCTCCCCCCCCCTCTCTCCCCTCTACACCCCGTAAAATCCGCCAAATGCATTTTTATGGCTTGCAAATTAGCTCTGACCTTCCGAGAGGCTGGGAGGTTGAATAAAGCACACGGGTTTCTGGGACTTTTAAAATATTTACGAGTCACTTTTCATAATCAGCATCGCACTGCCCGGTTTCCGTCCAGACCCGGCCGATACGGCCCAAGAGGACCCTCTCACTCTGCCGCGGTTGCCGATTAGTCATGCCCACTGTGTCTGTCTCTGCTGAAAAGACACTTAGTGGAAAGGGCTGAGTCCCATTCCCCTACAAAGGGCCCTATGCACCGGGGCCCCTTCTGCTCCAGGTGACAGTAGGGCACTTATCCAGGGGGATAGAGCACGAGTTGAGACGCTGACAAAGGGGCATAAAATAGATTCCATCCTTTTGCTTTTACCTCCTCGGCCAGAGGCACATCCCTTTCTTGGAGCCTATTAGACCCCTTCCGCTGTTAACCGAAAGTAGAACAAAGAACGGGACGGATGGGCCGACGAACAACCTCGAGATTGTTCATTCAGCGTGCTGAACGCTGGGGTTGTGGCGGAACGCTTCTCATTCCGGCACAGGAGCGCGGAACTCCTCCAGAGTTCTGCATGTCACTCAGCCCAGGTTGCCTTGGTAACTCTTGGCTATTACATGGCTGTTACTTTTGGTTTTCCCTCATGCCTGTACTGTCACCGGCACACACAGAACCTGTCCTGGTCCTCTATTAATTTCTATAGTCTCCTAGTAACCGTATGAGTGTGGAGAAATGCAGGAAAGTCTAGTCAGTCTGCCACTCAGTCTAGCTGTCATACTAAGATGTTGTTTTCATGTCTGAGGTGAGAAAGGTGAGAAAGAAACAATCTCGGTATGCATAGGAAAGAACAAAAGGTTATTTTAATTAAAGGTTATTTTTATTGAGGAAACTAACGTCTGGGTTCTTGGTCCAAATTCCCAACTGGGCTCCTGTCCCCTGGTGACAATTGGACAAAGAACCAACACACATGTACATGTAGATAGATAGATAACTGACATGTATACATGTATAGACATCAAACCGACAAAGGTATAAATGTAGAAAGATAGAACCTACATATATACAGTGGGGAGAACAAGTATTTGATACACTAACGATTTTACAGGTTTTCCCACTTAGAACGCCTGTAGAAGTCTGTAATTTTTATCATAGGTACTCTTCAAAAATCCAGAAAATCACATTGTATGATTTTTAAGTTATTAATTAGCATTTTATTGCATGACATAAGTATTTGATACATCAGCAGAACTTAATATTTGGTACAGAAACCTTTGTTTGCAATTACAGAAGTCATATGTTTCCTGTAGTTCTTGACCAGGTTTGCTCACACTGCAGCAGGGATTTTGGCCCACTCGAGATGCTTCTTACGGAGTCACTCCTTAGTTGTCCTGGCTGTGTGTTTCGTGTCGTTGTCATGCTGGAAGACCCAGCCACGACCCATCTTCAATGCTCTTACTGAGGGAAGGAGGTTGTTGACCAAGATCTTGCGAAACATGGCCCCATCCATGGGATGGTGTTCTTGGGGTTGTACTCATCCTTCTTCTTCCTCCAAACACGGCGAGTGGAGTTTAGACCAAAAAGCAAAAAAAAAATCTCATCAGACCACATTACCTTCTCCCATTCCTCCTCTGGATCATCCAGATGGTCATTGGCAAACTTCAGACGAGCCTGGACATGCGCTGGCTTGAGCAGGGGGACCTTGCGTGCGC
The DNA here is from genome assembly GCF_011004845.1 of Esox lucius. Classification (NCBI taxonomy): domain Eukaryota; kingdom Metazoa; phylum Chordata; class Actinopteri; order Esociformes; family Esocidae; genus Esox; species Esox lucius. The sequence goes on from NC_047575.1 coordinate 37,944,408, forward strand.
TGCAGGATTTTAATCCATGACGGCCTAATGTGTTACTAATGGTTTTCTTTGAGATTGTGGTCCCAGCTCTCTTCAGGTCATTGACCAGGTCCTGCCATGTAGTTCTGGGCTGATCCCTGACCTTCCTCATGATCATTGATGCCCCACGAGGTGAGATCTTGCATGGAGCCCCAGACCGAGGGAGATTGACCGTCATCTTGAAATTCTTCCATTTTCTAATCATTGCGCCAACTGTTGTTGCCTTCTCACCAAGCTGCTTGCCTATTGTCCTGTAGCCCATCCCAGCCTTGTGCAGGTCTACAATTTTATCCCTGATGTCCTTACACAGCTCTCTGGTCTTGGCCATTGTGGAGAGGTTGGAGTCTGTTTGATTGAGTGTGTGGACAGGTGTCTTTTATTTAGGTAACGAGTTCAAACAGTTGCAGTTAATACAGGTAATGAGTGGAGAACAGGAGGGCTTCTTACTGGTTGGTAGGTGATCAGATACTTATGTCATGCAATATAATGCAAATTAATTATTTAAAAATCATACAATGTGATTTTCTGGATTTTTTACAGACCTCTACATGCTTTGTAAGTAGGAAAACCTGCAAAATCGGCAGTGTATCAAATACTTGTTCTCCCCACTATATATGTCGAAAGGTAGAACCTACACATATACATGTCGAAAGATAGAACCGGCACATATACATGTAGAAAGATAGAACCTACACATACACATGTAGAAAGATAGAACCAACACATATACATGTCAAAAGATAGAACCTAAACATACACATGTAGAAAGATAGAACCTACACATACACATGTAGAAAGATAGAACCTACACATACACATGTAGAAAGATAGAACCTACACATATACATGTAGAAAGATAGAGCCTACACATATACATGTAGAAAGTTGGAACATACACATTTACATGTCGAGAGATAGAACCTAAACATATACATGTAGAAAGGTATAACCTACACATATACATGTCGAAAGATTTAACATACACATATACATTTTGAAAGATAGAACAGGCACATATACATGTCGAGAGATAGAACCTAAAGATATACATGTAGAAAGATGTAACCTACACATATACATGTAGAAAGATATAACCTACACATATACATGTCGAAAGATAGAACCGGCACATATACAGGTAGAAAGGTCGTCTATGTGATATTCTCCTTCGTCAAGATGAGATTACATGTGAAGGACCTACCGTCAGTAAGCGTTAATATCTTGGCTTTGAGGCTGCTTAACTATGGCTAGTGTAGAAAGGATATATTTAACGTTAAATATGGCCTGTTATTATCCTGCCTTTACGTTTCCTGGTTCTATTATTCAAAGGTTGTTTTTAATCTCAGGGTGTTAACTTCTGCAGCATGTGGTGGGGGACCAGTTACGATATTTCTATTGTGTTCCAAATGACACCCTAATCCCTGCAGGTTGTTTTCAAGTGCACTCCCACACATGGAGGGTAGGGTACAATTTGGGATGCTCACATTCTTTTGAATGAACTTGAATGAGATCACTTTAATGTGACATTTCAGTAAGTGGGCTTTTAGGTGTGCCCAGGTTTAAAGCAGGCTTTTAGGTGTGCTGGAGTTTAAAACAGTAGAACATTATATTACACCTACATGACAAGCTAAAATAATACTGCGTTAGGTCAAACTCAGGTGAATGACATGTAAAGCAAAGGGACAGCAGGAGAAATCTGTATCAGGTAAGAGGAGAGGAGAAGAGGGGTTGGTGAACGAAACAGAGGAGAGGATAGGAGCAGGGAGGAAGGGGAGAGGATAGGAGACGAGGGGAGGGGGCAGGAGGGGGAAAGGATAGGAGACGAGGGGAGAGGATAGGAGACGAGGGGAGGGGGCAGGAGGGGGAGAGGATAGGAGATGAGGGGAGGGGGCAGGAGGGGGAGAGGATAGGAGACGAGGGGAGGGGGCAGGAGGGGGAGAGGATAGGAGACGAGGGGAGGGGGCAGGAGGAGGAGAGGGGGGAGAGGATAGGTGAGTATAACAGTTAGTTCTTTTCAAAGGACTAATGTTCTTGAATTCAGCGGTTTGAAATTCGGGAGGCTTCTGAAGAATTTGCCTGTAAATGAGAAATGTCTGGTATATGTCCTATCATCAAATACATCTCTCTAAGTCCTTAACCCTGCCGGCTTCTCCCATTTAGCCAATATACCTCTGGGGAGCTAGCCTTTTGTTGGAGCTCGATGGCTGGGTAGAAATACTGAATACCTTAAATTACTCCGGGAGATCTTCAACTTCTTATTTCCCTTCCTATCGATCGGGCTTTTAATAAAATGATGGGGGGATCGGGGATTTGGTGGGGAGGACAGGGGGAGGGCAGGTTCCAGTCACAGCTTCTCTTGGGAGGTATATTTAAATATTGAGACAACAGCCTTGGGTTGCTCTCTCCCTAACTCGCCCTACACTCACTCTCTCCTTCTCCTCCCTCACTCGCCCTACACTCACTCTCTCCTTCTCCTCCCTCACTCGCCCTACACTCACTCTCTCCTTCTCCTCCCTAACTCGCCCTACACTCACTCTCCCCCCTCCTCCCTCACTCCCCCTACACTCACTCTCTCCCCCTCCTCCCTCACTCCCCCTACACTCACTCTCTCCCCCTCCTCCCTCACTCCCCCTACACTCATTCTCTCCCCCTCCTCCCTCACTCCCCCTACACTCAGTCTCTCCTTCTCCTCCCTCACTCCCCCTACACTCACCCTTTCCCCCTCCTCCCTCACTCCCCCTACACTCACTCTCTCCCCCTCCTCCCTCACTCCCCCTACACTCACTCTCTCCCCCTCCTCCCTCACTCCCCCTACACTCACTCTCTCCCCCTCCTCCCTCACTCCCCCTACACTCACTCACTCCCCCTACTCTCACTCTCTCCCCCTCCTCCCTCACTCCCCCTACACTCATTCTCTCCCCCTCCTCCCTCACTCCCCCTACACTCAGTCTCTCCTTCTCCTCCCTCACTCCCCCTACACTCACCCTTTCCCCCTCCTCCCTCACTCCCCCTACACTCACTCTCTCCCCCTCCTCCCTCACTCCCCCTACACTCACTCTCTCCTCCCTCCTCCTTTTCTTGTTTAATTTTGGTCTCTAGTTTAACATATTCTTTTAGTCTATCATATAATGAATGCCACAGGACTGAAAATAAGCAAATGCAACAACCATGTACCTGTCACTAGCAAACCATAATGGGTGGAACTGGTAACATTTCGTGAAATGCACCCTGGGAAGTATGTAAATTAGGCATAAAATCATGCAGCAGGGCTATTCAAGTCCGGGCCTGTTTGGTCAAAACATGTCAGTTCTTGACGGTGTTATGTGGTTCTTTAAAGAACTAATTCAGTTATGGCTCCTTAGTGACCCAATAACTGTTCACCCGGTGCATCACTGTCAATAACCTATTTTGGGTTCCGACTCACATTTGTTTTTCTCAGTTCACGTTTCCTCTTTCTGCTCTCTCTTCCCCTCTCCTGCCTCCCCTCCCTCCCCTCTCCTGCCTCCCCTCCCTCCCCTCTCCTGCCTCTCCTCACTCTCCCCTCTCCTGCCTCTCCTGCCTCTCCTCCCTCTCCCATCTCCTGCCTCCCCTCCTCTCTCCTGCCTCTCCTCCCTCTCCCCTCTCCTGCCTCCCCTCCCCTCTCCTGCCTCCCCTCCCTCTCCTCCCTCTCCCCTCTCCTGCCTCTCCTCCCCTCTCCTGCCTCCCCTCCCTCTCCTCCCTCTCCCCTCTCCTGCCTCCCCCACCCCCTCCCTCCTTTTAGGAGTCAAGAGCTAATGGGTAGGTTTCCCACCGGTTAATGATGGTTTGTCACAGGTATATGGGAGAAGCTACAGCCGCCATCAGAAAGATGGAGAGGAGAAAAAGAAAGGATGGAAGGAAGGAAGAAATGAATGAGAAAGAATATGACTCACAGCTAATAGTCTCCTCCATTCATTACAACGGCAGGGCACACAACACCTTAAGTAATCCTCTGGGAATCGTTAACACACACACACACACACACACCGTCAGGAGAGGGATCTAATTTGCTGGAATTAGTATTTTATTCGTTCACTTATTCGTTCCCTCTTTTCCTGCCCTGTGGGGATGGTGATTATTAGGCTGATGATGTCATCTCCTTCACAGCCTCCATTTCCCCCCTGCAGAGTTCAGACACTTTTGGTTCCCCTCAGATCAGAATCATCTACTCCTTAACCATCACTACATCTTTGCGATACCTCTTATCAGCAGGTGGTTAGCATGAGTCAGGGTTAGTTAGTGTTAGGGTTAGTTAGGGTTAGTCGGGGTTAGTTATGGTTAGGGTTATTTAGGGTATGTCAGGGTTAGTTATCGTTAGTCAAAGTCAGCAAACCCATCCTAAAGACATCCAAGCAACTGCAATACAGCCTATTGGCATTCTGGGGCGCATTCGAACAAGGTATTTCTATTTGCAGGGCTAACCCATTAGGCTGACTGGAAGAGATGAGACTCCCCAGATCCACAGCATACATGATTATACTGCAAACCAGACGCTGGGAAAGGCTGACCTCGTCCCCCGGGTTACTGGGCACAGAGCATACGCTGTGATAGCCTGACCTTGTCCCCAGGTTACCGGGCACAGAGAATACGAGGCTGGAACACCATCCATTAGGTGTTGGCCTTGTGGGAAGGGCTTTACAAAGTCATTCTTTTTTATATAGATTTAATTCTTGCAAATTTCAATCATCTGTGATGAGTCCAAATATCTTCGATATGCATCAGTCCGCTGGGAGACACCGGCTTCCAGAAGATGTTTGAATATAAGGCTGCAATGCCGGAACTTTAAGTGTTTCCTTAACAAATAATATCTGGGGAAAACACAAGTTAACCTGCGTTATCTCAAGACTGGCTCATACAAGAGATGCCGCGTGCTCAGTCAGAGTTAGTCAGAGTTAGATCAGACAAGCATTGGTTCACCCATCCACGAGCACGCCATGTGGCCTGAAATCCCTCAGATGAAGGCAACCACTTCTGAAAAATCTGTCTTACTGAGACTGATGATGAGTGACTGTGTGATTGTGTATTTGTGTACTGAGGATAATAACTTTCCGTGATAACGGGCAACCGTTTGTCCCTGACAAGTTGAAAGAGTGGCCACCTCCAGTTAAAAGTTAACAGCCCCATTCGATATGCAACCATCGTGGCTACGTGACCATGATGAAGATTAGACTACAAACCAGACATTGCAAATGCACTGAGTGTTGCATGTGATTCAAGAGCTCACTGATCCGGAGCCTCAGTGGTCCTTCGACCCTTTGGGAAATGTCTCTGAGATCCTATTGGAATTGGGAAGCGTTGACTTCCCCAAATCCCTGTTTGGGCAAACGGTCCAATATTCTAAAATACTGCCCGGCAGACGTGGTAATTCTGTTGAGAAAGGTAGATAGTTCAGTTAAATATTGTGTAGCCATGTCGATCAGAGGAAACTCATTGGCTTAGCTCCACATGGAAGGTCCAGGTCATCTATGGTCAAAGGCTGTGACCCTGAAGAGTCTGGAATGACTTCAGCCTTGAGTCAGCACTGTAGCAGCTTGTATCGGACCAGATCTGGTGCTGTAACCGGGCGTATCGGACCAGATCTGGTGCTGTAACCGGGCGTATTGGATGAGATCTGGTGCTGTAACCGGGCGTATCAGACCAGATCGGGTGCTGTAGCCTTTGTATTGGACCAGATCTGGTGCTATAACCAGGCCTATCGGACCAAATCTGGTACTGTAACCTGGGTGTATCGGACCACATCTGGTGCTGTAACCGGGCGTAACAGGTACGTAATAGCTCATATTTTATAAACCTGACATTGATTTGGACCGTCATAATTTTGCTTTCATTGAAGTGTCTTTCTTATATATTATAGGGTTGAGCAACAATGAGCTTAGCTGTTTTTTCGTGTCCTATTTTCTTTCAGTTTAATTATGAAGCTGAGTCCCTACAGAAGCTGTTTGCATTAAGTAAATAAATAGTTAATATTTAATATTGAAACGTTCTTCATTTGTTTAGCAAGCCTAATTAAAATTCTCTGACCCAGAGCTGGATCCAAGAACCAATCACTGTCCCAGAATGTATGATGGGGGGCAGCTTACCTAACACACACACCCCTCCCAAACGCACCCCATGTGAGAGTTGGATCAGAGCTGTAATTAAGGACTTTGATTATATTGATCCAGGAGACTGAGCAACATGATTCACGAGGCCATAGGTCCTCGACAGGAACAAAAATAACATGTTTCAATTCCCTTCTTCTGGTCCTTAAGGAAAACCTTTCTCTTCTCCTTCTTCTGGTCCTAATGGAAAACCTTTCTCTTCTCTTTCTTCTGGTCCTAATGGAAAACCTTTCTCTTCTCTCGTCTCTTTCTTACCTGCGCATAAGAGGGAGATGAGTAAAACAGCGAGCAGAGATGGATGGGGAAAGAGAAAGATAAAATGTAAGGTGGGGAAAGGAAGGGAGATGGAGATGATAAAAGGGAGAGGCTGTCCATTTTGTCTTTCTTTACAAAAATGTTTTTACAAACTAACTGAACCAATCTTTGGTTAATCCCAACAAGTTAAGAAACATGTACCTTCACACACACGTCTGTAAGATTCTACAGGTGAGACTGTACAGGTGAGACTGTACAGGTGAGATTGTACAGGTGAGATTGTACAGGTGAGATTTTACAGGTGAGATTTTACAGGTGAGATTGTACAGGTGAGATTGTACAGGTGAGACTGTACAGGTGAGATTGTACAGGTGAGATTGTACAGGTGAGATTGTACAGGTGAGATTGTGGGGTGAATTTGTTGCCTCCTGCTTGTTAGTAATGTTCTACTGATGACTCAGTCGTCATGGATTTTCTACAGATGTTGCCTTCAATATTGTATGGGTCTCCTGTTGTGTGTGTGTGTGTGTGTGTGTGTGGAAACACCAGAGATATGGAACTCCCATGGTTATTCCAGCTGAGCTCCTAATTGCCTAATTGAGCTATTCACTGGAACTGATAACTCATTAATACCTTCATCACATACGCATTCACACACAACAACAACTCATACACAAACACACACTCACTCATGCACTCAACACACACTTTTACACACAACAAACACACCGGAATACACATGACAACACACACTCATATGTGCAGTACTCTCACATGAAAACACACACAAAAACTTGTGGAACACATAGACACACACAACAGACTCAACAACATCTTTGGATCTCATTACAGTCAGAGCTTTGGTTCTAGTGATTCACTAAGGACCGTTTTATCTCTCCAAACTCATTACGGTCGTAAAGGGTGAAATCCAGGGCCTGTCAATCACTTCACAAGTCTTTCTACTTAAAATGACCTCTCACTTAATGACACATACTCCTTGGAACGAACCACTGAGTTAAGAAAACATTATTCATTGTTGATAAGTGTGCAACACAGGATCCCAACCAGTAGACGACTGGACACCCCTCTGAGCCTGGTTCCTCTCTACATTTCTTCTTTAGTTCTGGCCTATTAGGGTGTTTTTCCTAGCCACTGTGCAGCAACCCTGTTGTTGTTTGCTCCTTGGGGTTTCAGGCTGGGTGTCTGTAAAAGCGCTTTGTTGTAAGAAAGGCTTTATGAAAATAAATTAGATTGCTTTGAACACAAAACATCTCTGAAGAAAATATGTAAACATGAAGAAGAGATATAATTAATTGGTGAAACAATAGCTCTGTGACTATGAGAGAAAGACTATAGCCAAATATACCGTTTTTTGATTGATGAAAAACATTTATTGTATAGACTATTCATTCTGACAAAATCCACAACACCTGGGCTATTCTGAGGGAGAGTAATGTGACAGGTCACGGTTGTGGAGGGTTTATAGGAACACTGTGTTCAGCGTAAACCTTGGTATGGACTCACCCTGGAGGTCTTTTATTTATTAAAAGAGACTAACTCACAAGGAGGGGAGAGAAGAGGAGAAGAGAGGCGAGGAGAGGAAGATTATAAATATTAAAAGAGGAGTTTGCTCTGCTGCGCTCTAATATTAAATCATACAGAGCAGGATGGCTGTGGCCTTATTAAAAGATAATGTGTTCTGCTGGAGACTGAGAAATGTATCTCTCTTTCTGTCTCTCCCCCTTTCTGTCTCTCTCGTTCCTCTTCTCTCAAACCCTGTCTCCCTTCCCTTCTGTCTCCCCCCCCCCTCCCTCTTAAGCCCTCCCTCTCTCGCTGTCTCACGCTCTCTCTCTCCTGGTCTATTTGATGAGGGAGAGTCGGCAAAAGGAGGAATTTAAAAGGAAACTACAGCAAAAAGTAATAGAAAGATAGAAAGAATAGAAAGATAGAAAGAATAGAAAGTGTACTGACAGAGGAAAATATGCCAGATAGAAGCAATGAAGGAGGGAGTGTAGAAGTGGAGAGAGAGAAAAGAAAGAGGGAAGAGATGTAGGGAGGAGGAGAGATGTAGGGATATGAGAGAGCTATGCAATGAGGGATAAAGAGAAGGAAGAAGGAGAGATGGAGAAACTGGGATAATGAAATACAGTAGCTTGTATTATTCATATCAATCTGAGAGACCTGACAAATTAACTCTTATTCTCTTCCCATTCAGTCAACGCCCCAGAGCTCAGTTGCATTTGTTTGCGTGTGTGTGTGTGTGTGTGTGTGTGTACATAACATAACCGAGTGTGTAAAGGTGTGCATAGGTGGGTGTGATTCAGAGGTTGATTGTCCATAAAGGACAGTTCCAGATGGGCTGCCTGATATCTTGGCCACTGACTCTCTCCTTTAACAGCCTCATAATGTAACAAATAACTGAGAACTGGAGGTATGAGAAAAGGACATGTGTTAAGAATAATACTAGTGTGTGTTACAAAATGGACTGGTGTGTGTTCAGAAAAGGACTGGTGCGTGTTCAGAAAAGGACTGGTGCGTGTTCAGAAAAGGACTGGTGCGTGTTCAGAAAAGGACTGGTGCGTGTTCAGAAAAGGACTGTTGTGTGTTAAGAAAAGGACTAGAGCCTGTAAAGAAAACGATTAGTGTGTTTTCAGAAAAGAACTAGCATGTGTTAAGAAAAGGACCGGTGTGTTAAGAAAAGGACTGGTTTGTGTTAAGAAAAGGACTAGTTTGTGTTAAGAACAGGACTGTTTTTTTCAGTAAAGGACTGGTGTGTGTTAAGAAAATAACTGGTGTAAGAAGGGCCCACACTTCTCCCTGGTTCTGGTCCATTGTTGGTTTTGATGATAATGAATGTTTTCTGTAAACTTTTCTCACACACAATGCACAAACAATTATAATATAATGAACACAATCACACAGTGCAGTATAGGACATGGAAAAGTGACAGTAAACTCGCTAAGCTGTTTATAGGTGCATTTGTTTGCTCAGTGTTTCTGACCAGCATGCTTTTGAGATGTTTCCTGCACTTGGACTGAGACTCAGCATCCCGTGCCGTGCAAAATAAACTGCTCTAAAATACACTAGCTTCAGATCGGTCCAAAGTAGGAATACAGGATCTAACAGACTGGAGAGCCTTAATCAATTGTACTGATCTTGTTCGGATCTTGTACTAATCTTGTCCCAGTCTTGTCTTAATCTTGTCCTGAACATGTCTGGCTCTTGTCCTAGTCTTATCCTTTTATTGTCCTGATCATCTCCAGATTTTGTTCTGATCTTGTCTTGATCTTCTTCAGATCTAGTCCTGATCTCGAAATCTTGTCCGGATTTTATCCCAATCTTGTCCTGATCTTGTCCAGATCTTGTCCTGATCTTATCGAGATCTTGTCCTGATCTTGTCCTGGTCTTATCCCAACATTGTCCTGATCTTCTCCAGATCTTCTCCAGATCTTGTCCTGATTTAGTATTTTTTCTGTGGGACATGTGAATCCTCCACCCCTCTCTTTTCTCCTCTGATTTACCCCCCCCCCCCCCCATCTCTGTAAACAGGTGAACAGCAGGCTTTGTATCGCTCCATAACCTTCCACGGTCTGAGCGATCTGGCTTTCACACTCGAGGACACACACATACATTCATATACACACACAAACACACATATTCGTAAACACACATACATTCACAGTATGTGTTCTCATTTGGTCAGTAGAGCAGACAGTTCTAGAATGTTGAATTGGCAACACCTGGGGCGACAAGAGAAACAGAGAAGGACGGGAAGAAGCAATGAAAAGTAGGGAGGTAAAAATAGAAAGATAGTGAGAACGTGTTTTTTCCTCCCTTCTTTTATTCCTCTCTTTCCGCCATTTTCTGTCTCACCGATGCTCCAAACCAGCTCTCTGGCAGAGCTTGGCACACACACACACACACACACTAGACAGAGAGCAGAACCGCTCACAGTCAGGAAGTCATATGTCTGCTGCCGTTTGGTATTTTAAGTACATAAAGCGGCTTTGACTTTAGTTTGAACTCATGTTTAGCTCTTGATGTGGTCCAATGACATTATGCTGTTTTTAGTCCAGTTCAAATTATGAAAAGAATTAGAATTAATTGCATTCAGTTAGGATTTTGAAAATGGGACAGAGAACTGGGGCATAGGTCATATGGAGTGATCTAGTAATCTGTCCCAAATTGCTTGCTTGCTGTTGCTTGCTAGTCCACTACTTTTCAGTAGAGCGCCATTTGCCCTGCTGAAACGTAGTGTGCTAAGAAGTGCATTGAGTGGAATGACGTTTGTGACTCTCAATGGACACAGAACATGAAATAATGGAACTGGTCCTCAATAAGTTCTATGCCTCTAATAGCACCCCATTCCCTACACATCCCACTACCTGGCCAAAGGAACTGCTCTCTGAAGGGACATTGTGCTCCATTTGATGCCTAAATGGCCTATTCCACAGAGTATGTGTTCTATTTTAACTGTTCTTTCCACGTTATATATTCGTATATTTTGTCTCAAAGTTTTTTTTTTTCTATTTCCCAATGGATTGTTTTTCCTTTATTTTCGCTGTTCTATATTCAGAGCGTTTCCTTTTCTCAGAGGATCATATTGATTTCTCTGCCCACAATGGAGGATTGTGATTCATTGGAACAAGTCTTCCATTAATATTGGATGTGTTATCTGTTAATGCTGCTAATGTTAATAATGCCTTTTTTTGTCACTGCTAAGAACTAAGAAAGATCATGATTCATTCACAGTTAGCTTCCTTCCTTTTCAGATGGAGTCATCGCCTTTATCAATCTTCTTAATTGTACTCTGAAGTCAAATCTACTGTAGAATAATTTTGGTCAGTGTCATTTTATGTTGTCTTCAGCACAGTCCACATCACAGCTGGGTTTCTTTTCAACCTTAGACCATTTCTGAATCACTCTTCAAACCCAATCTCTAACATCTAGTTTTATGAACACTTCTCATTGAGCCCTAAATGCTGTATTGTAATTTGAGCCTTTGTCACAGTTAAAGGGAATTTGAATAGTTTTTATGATTTTTGTTTTATAGGACCTTCCAGTTTTAATTACTCAAACATCCTCTAAGGGTAGAAAGAAATATGATTGTTTCAGGTGAACACCCAATGGAAATGGAGAGGAGGCGGTGCTCATGAACATTTCAAGCTGGATCGAAAGACCAGGTGAATGTTATCTAGACCAAAAATACACTGAATGTTAGCTACATTACATCACATTTAGCATGTAATCAAGAACTGTTCATTATAAAATTAGGCAAACTTACTCTTTCACAGATGGTAGCAGAATTATGCGCTTCTTGATGTAATTTGAAGGGTTCATGAGGACCATCTCCTCTCAATTTCTATTGGGTGTTCGCCTGTACCAATCACATTTCTTTGCGCCCACAGAAGATGCTTGAGTAAGTAAAACAGTTATGTGCATCTCTTCATTGATCCATCCTTTGGTACTGTAGTTCGCCTGTTGTTATTTGAAGGTTTCCTCAGGTGCCCTTGACATGGCTGAACATGTGGTTCAGTTTGTACATCATGGAACTTAAAAAATGTGCGTATTTAATCCATTGGGGCCAGAACAATGTATGTATGGTATAAACAAAATGTGTGGTATATGCCATTGTGGCCTCTGATTCACATGCACCGAAGTTGAATGGGTTGTAATCTGTCCCACTTCCCTTTTATTAAAAGCTCTTTAATTCACCCCTTTCCTGTCCAAAAAGACATATGATTCCCGCTAAGAAAATAATGTTAAAAAAATGTATGCACTCGCTACTTTAATTTGCTTTGGATTAAAGTGTCTGCTAAAGGACTTGAATGGAAACATTTAATTGGCTTTCATATCACAGGCCGTTATTGTGTTTGGTAAGTAGACATTCCAGAAATAAGAAAGGTCTCCCACAGGGGTCAATTCTAAGTCCTGTGCATTTTATTGTTTATAATTAGAATCACTTACTCTGGTCTGCCAATGATACCTGTGCCAGTGGAACTACAGTCAGCTGGCCTCTATCTTCATTGGTTTGCAGAAGAATAAAAGTTATTGACCTGAAATTAATGTTGAATGCAAGTAAAACTAAATACATGTTTTTTCACAAACCGTTGATAAACGTATGCCTATGTACTTTGGATGTTTTTTATATTGATTGTGAGCTTATCAATACCTGGTCACCTGTATGGACAAAAACGGTCTTTGATTAGTTGATATTAAGATTACTCATTTGATGTTTGTACTTCATTCATTAATTCATTCATTTGTCTGGTGCCACTTCAGTGAAGTCATGAGATGCAGTTTTTTAATAGTGCTATTTACTTTTCCAAATGATCATTCATTTAGCTTCTGTGTCCTGGTTTGCATATCTGCGATTCTTCTAAATCAATGTGTGTGTGCATGTGTGTGAAGGGGTTATCTGAATTAATAATAAGAATTATTAGGGCAGTGTTGCATCTATCTAGATCAGAAAGGGACAGTGGTGTATCTCTGTAGATCAGAAAGGGACAGAGGTGTATCTCTGGAGATCAGAAATGGACAGTGGTGTATTTCTGTAGATCATACTGGGACAGTGGTGTATCTCTCTAGATCAGATAGGGACAGTGATGTATAGTGGGGCAAAAAAGTATTTAGTCAGCCACCAATTGTGCAAGTTCTCCCACTTAAAAAGATGAGAGAGGCCTGTAATTTTCATCATAGGTACACTTCAACTATGAGAGACAAAATGAGGGGGAAATAATCCAGAAAATCACATTGTAGGATTTTTAATGAATTTATTGGTAAATGATGGTGGAAAATAAGTATTTGGTCAATAACAAAAGTTAATCTCAATACTTTGTTATATACCCTTTGTTGGCAATGACAGAGGTCAAACGTTTTCTGTAAGTCTTCACTAGGATTTCACACACTGTTGCTGGTATTTTGGCCCATTCCTCCATGCAGATCTCATCTAGAGCAGTGATGTTTTGGGGCTGTCTCTGGGCAACACAGACTTTCAGCTCCCTCCAAAGATTTTCTATGGGGTTGAGATCTGGTGACAGGCTAAGCCACTCCAGGACCTTAAAATGCTTCTTACGAAGCCACTCCTTCGTTGCCCGGGCGGTGTGTTTGGGATCACTGTCATGCTGAAAGACCCAGCCACGTTTCATCTTCAATGCCCTTGCTGATGGAAGGAGGTTTTCACTCAAAATCTCATGATACATGTCCCCATTCATTCTTTCCTTTACACGGATCAGTCGTCCTGGTCCATTTGCAGAAAAACAGCCCCAAAGCATGATGTTTCCTCCCCCATGCTTCACAGTAGGTATGGTGTTCTTTGGATGCAACTCAGCATTCTTTCTCCTCCAAACACGACGATTTCAGTTTTTACCAAAAAGTTCTATTTTGGTTTCATCTGACAATATGACATGCTCCCAATCCTCATCTGGACCATCCAAATGCTCTCTAGCAAACCTCAGACGGGCCTGGACATGTACTGGCTTGGGGGACACGTCTGTCACTGCAGGATTTGAGTCACTGGTGGCGTAGTGTGTTACTGATGGTAGCCTTTGTTACTTTGGTCCCAGCTCTCTGCAGGACATTCACTAGGTCCCCTTGTGTGGTTCTGGGATTTTTGCTTGTGATCATTTTGACCCCACGGGGTGAGACCTTGCGTGGAACCCCGGATCGAGGGAGATTATCAGTGATCTTGTATGTCTTGCATTTTCTTATAATTGCCCCCACAGTTGATTTCTTCACACCAAGCTGTTTACCTATTGCAGATTCAGTCTTCCCAGCCTGGTGCAGGTCTACAATTTTGTTTCTGGTGTCCTTTGACAGCTCTTTGGTCTTGACCATAGTGGAGTTTGGAGTGTGACTGTTTGAGGTTGTGGACAGGTGTCTTTTAAACTGATAACAAGTTCAAACAGGTGCCATAAATGCAGGTAACGAGTGGAGAACAGAGGAGCCTCTTAAAGAAGAAGTTACAGGTCTGTGAGAGCCAGAAATCTTGCTTGTTTGTAGGTGACCAAATACTTATTTTACCAAGGAATTTACCAATGAATTCATTCAAAATCCTACAATGTGATTTTCTGGATTTTTTTTGTCTAGAGACAGGTAGAGACAGTGGTGTATCTCTGTAGATCAGGTAGAGACAGTGGTGTATCTCTGTAGATCAGGTAGAGACACTGGTGTATCTCTGTAGATCAGGTAGAGACGGTGTATCTCTGTAGATCAGGTTGAGACAGTGGTGTATCTCGGTAGATCAGATAGGGACAGTGGTGTATCTGACTCTTTGAAGCAGATTAGAGTTGCCAGAATCTTTTTCTTATCTCTCTGTCTCTCATATTCCCTTCTCCTCGCCTTTCTTTCGGCCAACCTTGTTATATTGAGGTGAAGTAAAATAACAAATGAATACAATCGTACATTGCCTCTCCCTCTTTTAATCCCCTTCTCTTTAGACCCAAATGCCATGGGGCAGCACGGGACAGACCACGCTCTGATTGGCGGCGTGGTGGCGGTGGTCGTGTTCGTCACCTTGTGTCTAATCATCGTTCTGGGTCGTTACCTGGCCAGACATAAAGGTACTACTCACCTCCCTCACCTTGAATAATAGACAGCAGGAAACACAGGGACGTATCTGAAAGCCTAAACATCTGTGATAGACAGAAGTCACAACTGGCCACCATTAAATGGACTGGTGACTGGTCCAGTCCACCTGAGGGAACCTGCTCTGCTCAACACCTGTGACCCAGCTGACATACAGCAAACCAAATCTGACCAACTGTCTTTGTTTGTCCAGTTTGTTGATAATCAGGTACATAGACGGTCATTCAGGTAAGTCACTGTATTTACCCACCTCGCCAACTCTAATAAATAAATAACCAGGGTTGAGGTATAAAGATAACTAACTTTATTCATTTGAAAAAAACAGATATGAGCTATGTGAATAACCAACTCTATTAATAATAAAAGCAGATACGTGATAAGAATACTAAATATGTTAGTTATAATAGCATGTATGAGTTATTAACAAAACCAACTCAGTTTATGTTTTGAAGTTATAAATTATCAAAATAATCAGCTATATTAATTATCAAAGCCTTGCAGAGTCAGGCGTTATGTTACAACACCTGACAATAACACGCCTGAGAGTATCACACATTACAATATCACACCTGGCAATATCGCACCTGCAAACACATGATGATATCACACCTGACAATAACACAACTGAGAAAAGATCACACCTGATAATTTCACACCTGAATGTCAGGTATGTCTGTTAGATGTTTTATTGTCAGGTGTGTTATAGTCAGGTTTGATATTGTCATGTGTGATACTAAAAATAGGCTGGTTTAAAATACCTGATTATAACGTGACCATAACACACTTGACAACAACATACATGACAGTAACACACTTTTCTTTGAATTATGATAATGTTCCACCTGCTGCATTTGGTTAATCATCCACAAACCAGTGTCTCAGGACGACTGTTTGTGACAACAACGCTCCTAAGTGTACAGCACAATACCTCAATGGGGCAGAACATGATTTGTATTTTTTGTGTCTGTGTTATGTTGTCTTTCTTCGATGTCCAATAAGCACACGCCTCACAAACTCTCTTCCTGATTGTTGTCCAATAGGAACTTACCTGACCAACGAGGCCAAGGGTGCGGACGATGCACCGGACGCTGACACAGCTATTATCAACGCAGAAGGAAACACTCATGCTGAGGAAAAGAAGGAGTACTTCATCTAGACATTAGAGGTCACTCTGCTCAAATCGGATTGGTTACCCTCCCCACCCACCCTGATTTTCCTTTTCATCCCTTCCTCCCTCTCTTTTTCTTTCCCTCTTTCTCCCAATCTGTCTTCATCCGTTTTTCCTCCATCCCTGTTTATACTTCATTTAGACAGCAGGGGGCGCGGTGCAGCTCACATTATCCCTCTGTCCCTCTCTAACCCTCTGTCTCTTTCTAAATATATATTTCTCTCCCTGTCTTTCTAATTCTCCCCCGCCCCTGCTGCGTCACTAAGGAAACCCCCTGGGCAGTCAGTAGAGAGGAAATACTCCTTCTGCTTTTTACCTTTTCCCTGCTTTACCCCCACATTCTGCCGGCTTTTTTGTTTTCCTTTTTTATTATTTCATTCCGTGAAGAAAATCCTTCAGCTTTTCTTCATTTTCCTGGGGGTCTTTTTTGAACCAACTTGGTTTCTGTTGCAGACCTTCATTTGTTTTTATATTTTTCTGTGGATGTCTTTTTAAACTTTTTTTTTTAATTTGTGAAATAAAAACTAGAGAATCTGCATATCCAGGACACCCCTTAATACCCCTCATTCCCATCCCTCTTACCCACACACACACACACACACACACACATACACACACACTCCCTTGACTCCACACTTGATTCAAACACATTATCTGTGTCCCGTCTACACCCCGCCCCCAGTTCCTTTACACAGTGCCTAAATATACAGCCTTCATTTACAGTCTGTCAGCGGTTATGAACCCGCTGTGTCGTTCATTTACAGCAATGTTACAAATCCTTTATTTGGATTTCTATTTGAATAATTTCACTGCTTCTTAAGCTTGCAGTTTGTTTAATTAAACCTCTTATGTTTTCTGGATTTTTACTTTATTTAAATTAATGCGTCTGCTTGTTATGCCTTTTCTATGTCTTTCACACTGAATATGGTACTTTAGATGATGCCCCCCCCCCCCCCCACACACACACACACACACACTCTCCTTCACTGTCCCCTAAATAGAGGGGAAGAATAGATTTGTAAACAGGGGAAGCCGTCGCCATCTACGATAAGACAACGGGTTTGTTCACACAAAACAAACTTTACTCAAGACGCACTGCTGTACGATGCAACGAAATGACAGGACCGTGTGTTGTACAAAATGATACGATGCGATTGAGGTTTTCTGAGCACTGTAGCCATGTTGTGAGATATGATATGTGTGTAAATTGTTCACTATTAGTCCAATATTAGGTGTTAGAATCTTTAAGACAGACAAATCAACTGATCATTGATAACATTCATAGTGTAATTCTGAACACCAAAAAGGTACAAAAGCAATGCTGGATGAAGGTTTATATCAAATGAGAAGAAGCAACAATCAATCAATTAATGTATTGCATCTTACTGCACCTGATCATTAGCTTGATTCATTCTGCTGTCTGTGTGTCCATGATGTATACATCTATCTGTATATTCTTGCACTGTTTCAGATCACTGCTTAGCTAACGGAACACTCTCACAGCATCACCATGGCAACTTAGGATCTATCCAGCAACATCACCATCGGTTGCCATGGGGATGTAAAACCATGCAAACTTTTGGGTGGCAGTGTTGTATTGTGTGGATATTTAAAATGGGTTCATTTTTAGTTTTCTTTCATTTGAAAAACAATGTTATTTTTTTCAAGCATTTTAGATTTGGGCCAAGACTTACACTTCAGCGCCAAGAATCGAACATGGCAAACATTGCGAGTGTGCTCTGTTTTAGCTAAGCTGTGGCTTCCTTCACCAAAACACAAAAAAAAAAAAAATGCAAAAGCACAACCGCCATCCCCTGAACCTCCATGTTACTTTGCCGACTGCTAGAGATCCTCAGGAATGGTTCTGCTTAGAGTTACAAAATCCTGGAATCTTTTCCAAGGTTCCAGACTTTTTCCAGAAACCCATGTTGGAGGATTTCGGGAGTTGTGCTACACTTGCTCAAATCAAAAGGGGAGAAATTGGCACTCCCTAATTCAACCCACATTATATAAAACATGATTTATTCAACCTACTCCATATCTGACCATACAGTGTATTTATACATAAACTAAACAAACGTGGTCTTTTATTTTATGTTGATATAGTTCTTATCCCTCCCCTTGTGTATACGGCTGTATATTGCGTCTGCTAAATGTGGTAACTAGTGAAAAATGTTGTTCGATTTTGGGATCCCTTATTCCTTCAGATTTGTATATTAGCCACTTTATCTATTGAAGTAAAAAAAAAAAAAATCTCTATTCACTTTTTATTTGTCATTGCTAAAATATCTTTTTTTTGTGTTAGCACAAGGCATGTACAGGATAAACTGTGTAAGTCTGGGATGTTGGTAATACAAGTTTTCTTTCAAACGTTTTTATTTTACCTAAATTTTTGTATACTTTTTCCCTTCTATTCTTACCAGTAAGATCTTTAATTTATTTGTTTTTCACAATTATTTAATGGAATAAAACACATTAGAAATGTATCCCTCCTTTCATTGGGAGGACAGGGGTTTGTTGGTATGTTTCTGCCTCCTGTAAGTGTTTTGCAGATTGGACAGGTTTGGTGTTGAAGAAAAGATTGGTTGATTTTTGAATATCAAGGGTCTGTTCATCTGGCTGACAACAGCTCTCAAGTGTTTATAGGTAGAATTAGGATAACATACACTAGCCAGTTAGCTAGCTCGTTAACTATGTTTGTTAGCTAGCCTCATTACAATGCTCAATTACCACACTTTGTTAGCTAGCTTACTTAGCTAAGAAACTGGATTATCTTTCACTACTAGCAATTGTATTATATAGTAAACAATGGAATGGGTATTATTATTTGTGGTTAAAATAAAGCATTTACATACCATATCAAGAATCTGAACAATATCACTAGAATGATTGAATCTTGAAACCCAAGCTAGAGAATCAATAGGGAAATAAATAGTTTGATCCTCCATTTCATAGTGATTATTTTCTATAAGGTTTTATATGACACTAGATGATGTACAATACATCAACACAATAGGCATCGTGTAGTTGTCAGATGTCAATGAACCTGAAAATCTTTCTTTAGATGTAGAACCAGCTTCACTGTACACCAGCCTTTGGGTGTTTCCACATCAAATGACACACAAAAACAATTCCAGTAACTTTTTCAAAAGTATAAATAATCCTAGGTTTTCTATTTTGGTTATAATATTCCCAGATACAGGAGGGAACAAGCAGGAAAAACCTTCATTCTCCAACCAGGATTTCCTGGAAACCTGAGATTTTTGGGGAAGTTGCTGAAATTCTGCCCTAATAGGACAATAACTGTATGACTATAGGCCTAAGCCAAACCAACGGGCCGTCCTCATATTTAAAAGCCTTACAGTAAATATTTATTCTTCCTACAACTATACTTTAATTAGCAATGGCTGGTGTTTATCTTGTGTTTTTTTTTAAACATTTGATAAATGTCACATAGGATTCTGATGTAAAAGATGTTGGCTTGCTATAGTCTTATGTTGCTGTCAATACTTCTCAGTCCGGCCATTAAAACAAAAAAATTTAGTGAGCCGAAGTGAATTTCAAAGCAGAACATACCAGATCCAAAAACAAATCTTACTGCAATTTCTTAATTATATGTCTTTATTGTTTTCAACAACTGTAACAGTCTATGGCTTTGTTCAAACAGACTGCCCATTTCTGATATCTTTTTCACAATTATTGCCAAAAGAGCTGATCTGATTTGTCAAAAGACCAATTTAGTAAAGGTCAGTGCTGGGCAGCCCGTGTAAACTAGGCCTTTATGACAAACCTTTAAACAGATGGTATAGTTGTATTCTGAGACAGACTGTACCTGTTAGTCTGGTTGTTCATGAAGATATGTTTACAGTCCATATTCTTCTTTTGTTCATTATCCTTCAATCGTTGATGATTAAACTTGTATGAGAATAAAGAAGCAGCTCTGAAGTACCAGTATCACTGTGATTGCATCTGTGTTAATGTGACCTGTA
This sequence comes from Esox lucius, assembly GCF_011004845.1. NCBI lineage: Eukaryota > Metazoa > Chordata > Actinopteri > Esociformes > Esocidae > Esox > Esox lucius. Next base: position 37,964,543 of record NC_047575.1, read on the forward strand.
TTTTAGCAAAAACCTCATGTGAGCCAACAAGCTTCTTTTGAGTTTATTGTAATTGAAATCACTGAATAGAATGACCATGATCGTCAGACTCAACTTGAAAGTGGTATTGTGGTGGAGGGGTTTGGGGGGGGCTTCCCCTTAGAATATATTTGCATTGATAAAACCATTTTACTCCAATTCTATATATATTTTTTAACTGGGGAGAATCCACAATTATTTTACAAAAAATATAATAAAGAACAGGGACAGAGGGTTTTTCAAAACAGATTACTTATCAACCACCTTTCATAACAGTTCTACCCATGGTGAATGATTGACAAGTCTGAAGCTCCACAGTACACACAGTGACTCAATCATCTTGCCCTCTCCCCTGACACAGTGATTGACTGACAGGACAAACTTTTAATATAAAGTAGTTTTTGCTGCACAGATGTTGTCTTTTTTGGGTTTAAAGTGAATGAAAACTAACATTAGTATTAACTGGTAGCTTAGCTAGCATACCAAAATCAGTAGTGATAGTCAAAAGGAATTTCCATTATTCTACCGGCTTTATCCTCCCATTTTGTATAATTTTTTTTGGGTGAACCATCCCTTTTAAACCATCACATAATTAATACTCTAAATAAAAAAATACACATTTCAATGTATATATTCCCTGTAATATTTCAGAGCCATTGTCATTTCATATTAATATGTGACAATATGTGGCTGTGGCTCAATAAAAAAAAAAGAAACACTCCAGATCACCTCTGCTAGTACACATACACATTCCCCTTGTTGTCCTGGTCTTGCTAGTGGTAGACAACATGTAGGGACTGACTTGAGAACATCACTGGCAAGCAGACATTCATGTAACGTGTTTGTTGTGCTTTCGAGGTCAAAATACATATTATCAGCTTTCATTTGAGAAATGCAAACACTGTACTCAGGTCAGCAGCAGCATTGGGGGAGATCAACATAATGTCCATAGTTTGTGAGTTACACGACAGCCTGAGAGTGTCATCCAGCCTGAGTGAGACTGGTCTGGTGCCAGACCACAGCTGGTAGGCTTTCTGCAGGCAAACTCCCAATCCCTTTCACACACTTGCTCACCAACATGTATTTCCATTAAAAGAAATTCTCCACTCCCTTGTACTTCTGGACTCTGACATTGCCTTGCAAAGTCTGATAAGTAAGTTCTCAGTTGTTAGAGGTACGTGGCTACCTCGGGAACCTCATTGCTGCTATCCCCACATTTCAGTTGCACGTGCCACCTTACACCTCCAACTTGCTCAATTGCACAGTCAGAATTGCCATTTGTACTTGCATTTGACTCATCACACAACTATTCATTTCCGACTTGTACATACATTATACTTAATACTTGTGAATTTTCTGCCCTCCCCTGTTTGCCTTTATTGCTCATTTAGAATTGCCATTTGAACTGTATTTGCCTTCATTGCACATACATTCCACTTGTAACATACACTATACTTAATACTTGTACATTTTCTGCCCTCTTCTATTTGCACTTATGGTTATATGCTAACTGCATTTCTTGTGCTGTACTCGTACTGTTCAATGACAATAAAGTTGAATCTAATCTAGGTTTAACAGACAAAACAGCCAATACCAATGTGCTTACAGGACACGTCTGGTTTAAGTATAATCGTCCAGGCTCTGGTTCAATGAAACATTAAGGACTTATTTACATTAAACAAAATTTTCTGAGACATCAAACGTTCGATTATTTTGTTGTTTCAACTTGCAGACTGTGGATGGCTGTCCAAGGTTGGAGCATCACTAGATTTTCCATTGACTGACGTGATCAATACTGCGGGGTACATTTTGAACATGCCGGTGTACATTCAAGTGCTATGGAAATGTTTCTACAAACTAAGACAAGTCTAGCATTTCATTCTCTCTTTTGTAATGTTAATAATAAGCCTTAAGAATCCTCTCTATCGGTCCTTCTGGAGTGGTCAGCCTTGGGTGGAACAGTATCAGATTGGTTATGTAGAACCTTTCAGAGCAGAGGAAAAGGTAAACAGACCTTGGACATTGACTTAGAGTGTGTTGTGTACATTATCTTTTTTTTTTTATTTACAGTGAAATCAACTGAGACCAAAGTCTCTTACAGTGGCGCCCTGTATCACAACAATCAAAACACATACAAAATGGAAATAAAACACATTTAGAAAATCAGAATTAACAATAACAATAACTGCTGGTCTTCAAACTAAAATTATTTTTTGACGACCTTATATAAAAACATCAATCAATATCTGTCCCTCCCTGATCAGTGACCCCAAGCCAACTGAAGCATATTTGCAGTACATACATATAAGTGTGAAAAGTTGCACCAGTGCTAAAACACAAGGCCGAATGATATACTGTATCTAGAGATGTGAGTACAGAAGCTGATGCATGCATATACAGCTCTGGAAAAAGAGACCACTGCACCTTTTTCTTTCCTTTCCAAAAAATGTGAAAGGGAAAGTTTTGAGTGAGGAACAGAATTGTTCAATTTGCAGTGGTCTCTTAATTTTAACCCTTCTGTTACTCACTCAAAACCTTTCCAACTTTTTTGGGAAGGAAAGAAAAAGGTGCAGTGGTCTCGTAAATTTTCCAGAGCTGTATAATACATCAACATAATCTAATAGTGACATACAGTGGATATAAAAAGTCTACACACCCAATTGAATTGTTCACATTATAGGTCACATTAAAAGGGAAAAAAGTTCTGATATGAATGTATGTGGACTTTTCATATCCACTGTACAAGTTGCTTGAAAAATAAATGTTCTGTGCTGACTTGACAGACATGATTTATTCCAATAAAAGGAACCAATTTTAATCTTCAGCTTTTTAACCAATTCACTAACAAGTGTTTTCTAAGACAGATTTTCATCTTACCAAAAGCCAAGGTGTTTTATAAGAAGCAACATGTTCTATAAAAAAGAATAATTTAGGGTAGTAATTTTCTGTAATGTTCTGTGACCTAGAAAGTAGCATGAACTTTGTTTTATTTGCATTAAGTACCAACATTACGGTCCATAAGGGATTTATGTAACAGTGGAAAATCAGACTGAAGACTGTGTAGATTTAATTGCATCAGCTACAATAACCAGGTTTCTGTGATAATGAAATGTGGAAACCAAAGGCACATGTCCTTAGCCAGGCCCTTTTTCAAAACATTTAGTGATTTACTCGGTTGAATGCCTTTGTTTTTTTTCCATCTACAGTAAGGCTTTGACAATACAATTTACAACCAGTGAAGTTGCTGTAATAGTACTGTGCCCAGGTCTAAAACCAGCCTGACATCTGTTCAAATTGCAATTTTCTGATAAAAAAAAAATTATGGTACTGTATATTTATCAATGCCACCAGGAATGTAGCTAGGGATGACAATTTAGAGATTAGTGATAGTTATCAATGACACTAATGTCCACACCCTTATGTAGTGGGAGCACATGGTCGGTTTTCCAGACTTTGGGATAACTCCCAAAATGAATGGTAGATTAAATATGTGTTAGTTATCCAGAGATAATTGGAGCAGAACTAACAAATAAGCCAGGATCTAGCATTGTTCCTTTGGTTCTTAGTGTCTTTAAATGCCATTGAATCAAGGACCAGTTTTTCATTTATATCTCTATAATTAATTCCTCTGTCATTTGGGGTAGGTATTGAGGTTTTCTTTCAAAAAGATCATCTGCTGCAATTAAGTAGCAATTAAAGGCATCTGCAATTGTGTTTTGATCAGTAACAGGTATTGCAATTGTCTATAAAAGTTACCTCCAAACATTTCCAGTAATTCTGTAACCATTTACATTAGGGGTCTGCTGAAACATTCTAAACCACGACCTAGTGAAGGTATAAGAACAGAAATAACTTGTCGTTTTTTTATGTGTAGCAGCGACTTAATCAGTTATATGAAATCATGCTTCAACTGTTCTAAGCTTCCTTTCAGCATGGTGTTTGATCCCACATGAATGACAAAATAATCAATTTGTGTTTGCACAGAACGTTTGGGATCATTGCAGTAATTTCCTTCACTCTAGCCCCAGGACAACACTGAGGTTTTGTCAACAAGAACACTGATGTTTCTAACAATACTTCTCCTGAAAATAAGAGCCTGAGATTGACTAGATCTAGGTTTGAGCAAGACCTTCACTTCAGTTAAATACCAGAATGCGGCACAGGTCCCGATGACAACGGAGCAATAGTGGCAAACCTGTTTCAAAGATTTAGCTTCTTGTAGAATGACTGCCAATTGCTTTTTAGCCCTTCCCAAGGCAACAAAATCCAATTCTGGCACACCAGGAGTGGAGCAGGATGAACCCGAGAGTGGCACCAGCAGTGTAAAGTACTCAGTGTCACTGGCGACGTTAAAGGGTCTCTCTGTTTGCAGCATTGAGCAGTCCATCTGGGTATGGCAGTGCTGTCTGTTCAGCATCATTGTTTAAAATGCATCCTGGGTGCAGGTAACATCGTTGAAGGTTGCAAAACGCTCATTCGAGAACTGTATTTAATTTAACGGCTCAACAGTCCTTTCCTTCAGCTGTGCGTTCTGATGATATTTCTCAGATTAATGTTATATATTTATGTATTATTAATTATCAATCAAGACGACTATGGACATTGCAGTATTCTTGTCCAAATTCACTGATTCATAATGGAGATGAGCAGAAAGGAGACATTGCCTCCGTTTCTCTCCCCTAAGAATAAATTCAACTTAAAACATGTTGTTTAATGTGTAAATCCAAGTGAAAGTAAACCCTATTAATGGTAAAAATCAATGAAACAAAATTAAATCTTTAGAAAAAGTGAAAAGTTTATCAAGGGAGAAACATTGGTGTTCCTGCGCACACACGCACCACAGGAAGTGACAGTGAGCTTAGCATTTCCATTGTGGCAGCAATCAATCAATCAATCAAATGTATTTTATGATGCTCTTTTCACATCAGCATCTGTCTCTCACTCTCTCTCTCACACACACACACACACAATCTTGTTTTTCCAACCAGAGAAAACAAATGTTGCGTAATACTAACTCTAACCTAAACTTGAGCTTAAACCAAACTCTAACCTTAACCTTCAACACACCTCAACATTTACAGTGCGGAAAAAAGAGTGTGAGGGAAATAATACACCAAAGTTAGAAACTTGTTTCGTTTGATTTTGTATATCAGAATGGTTAAAGAACAAGAAACAAGCATGTCATGCTCAAAAACCCCCAAATGTTACTGAGTTAAAACAGTTCTGCATAGACAACTGGAACAAATTCTTCAACGACCCAATAAAAGAATGATCAAGACAGGTTTTGTTGCAATCATTGCTACTGCATTATGTATATGTGAATTGGGTGTCACCACAGCGCTCACTGAGAAAAATGAAGGTTCCAGTTGGAACCAAATTAGGTAAGTTAAAGAGATGCCTTAGGAAAAGAATTGAAGGGGCGTTGGAGAATCATACATATGTAGGTTCTTTGAAAAAACGTTTACAACTTCAAAACCCAGAATATTTCGGACAGAAGTTAAATAGTCATACCGTAACATTCTAAGCCTTATTTGCATATGTGCCAACTGAGCAATATTTCGAGTAACTAGTACCCCCTGTGGCTGTGTTTGCTAGTGACTGAGACATGGCAATTTCATGTTTATTTTGAATAATGTGGCCTTCCTCATAATCATTACACTCACATTATAAGCTACATTGGAGCTATAAGTTTCATTCTGTTAGTACTGGGCTTCCCGAGGCAATTTGGTGAATATTATAAAAAAGGCTGTGTAAAGCCCCAATAGTCTAACTAGTGATGGGAAATCAAGGCTTCCTGAAGCATATGAGGCTTTGGTCAAATTGGGCCAAAAAACGCTTCATTGTCTCAAGGATTTTCACCTCCCTGCTGGTCAGTAATAAATGTCACGTTTAATTTTCATAAAAATATATTTTCCATGATATCCTACAAGACTTCATAGTGCAGTCATTAGACGTGCGCTTTGCAAAGGGAATTAGAATGCAAGGTTCGTATCCCACATTCTCCTTGCCTTTCCAGCTAGCATTTTTCAACTGTTCATCCGTTATTCTTTTTATATTAGTAAGGCAAGAGTGTCAAAAATGGATATTAATTAGAATGGGTTGAAATTTCAAAGCATACCTTGACTGGAGAATTTGGTTCAATCTCCTGATCAACAATAATGTTAAAACATTTGCATCCTTGGTATTATTGAGGCTGCAGAAGAGAACATATTAATATAACATACAAAAATGAATATAATTATTTCATGTGTGCTGGCACATAAAACCTAAACTAAAACTGGATTCAACACTGTGACAGTGATGTCAGATTTTTATCGTATTACCAAATGTACTGTTCTTTATGTGCAATATATGGGAAGCACTTGTAAATAACTTGGTATGGAGGAAGGCCCCGGTGCAGGTCAATGGAGATTGACATCTGCAGTCTGTTTGGAAAAAAGTCTGGGACCAAACAACAATATATAAAAAAATAATAATTGGGACTCAAACCAGACTTTCTAAAACAACTACATATCCATCCACAGTTCCACAAGTTGCGTTATCGGCCAGCTGATGTCTCTACTGAAATCGTAATCATTGCCGACCCTAGCCTCCTAGAGGCCCTAAGCCACATTCTATTTGGCGGTCCCCTCTCCCATAATGGTCTGGGGTTCACTTGCAGTCTGTGGCCCCCTGGCAGTCGGGGGCCCTTTTCAGCCGCTTATGTCACTCATGCCTAGGGCCAGCCATTATTGTAAGACAATTCTAACAAAAGTCTTTGGTATTGTTATTGATAATTAATTATGACATTCACAGGTTTATTTGTGAATTTCATTCGTTTTTGACAATCAGGCTGTATAATTTAGTTTCTTATGTATTAAAGCATCTGATTTTCTATCAGATGTTTGCATGAGATCCGAAGCTTCAAATGTCATCTAACACGTTACATTGTACCTCGGATGCAATCTTTGGCCATTTCGCTTTGAGCAAACTAGGATTCAATTTTAACACAAGTCTTCGGCTTCGCGTATCCCATCACTAAGTTTAACAACATATAAATTCTCCAATTTAAATCCCCAGTAGTCTAACATTATGCAATATCTCCAAGTCAAATCCCCAATAGTCTGACATTATGATAATCATTTCATGTAGGTTTAAAATGGTCAGTTTCACCTGGCCTAATTATCAGATGGACTGCTAAAAAATTATGGTTTTTTGTCTTTCTGTAATATTACTGTAACGCTTTGCATGGAACAGAATTACATTCTCTGCAGTCTCTGCAGTGACAATTTACAGTCTGTCGTGAATTATTTTGGAATTAATTTGCGGATAATTGCATTGTTCTAAGAGGGGACAAATGTATGCAAATCAGGGAACCAAATTAACATCTTCACCCTGTCTGATTTGTTTCCTGACATTGAAAAAGAGCTGTTCATGAAGAGCCATTCAAATTTGAAAATAAGATAATTAATTGGACTGTAGTTTAAGCTAGTGAAATTCAAATTACAGCAGAAGTACTTTGTAAATACATACATTTAACTCCAGCAATCCTCTTACTAGTCACTGTAAATTAAACATATAAAAAATCAATGAATATAACAATGAGGACAATACAGAAGTCATTTATGAAAGCATTGATGTTGCTCAAAGGATAATGTGCTCTAAACATCTTCACCTGTATAGCCACCCCTCAGAGCCTGGCTCCTGTATTTTCTTGTTTTTTCTTGTTTTTGGGGGTTTCAGGCTGGGTATCTGCAAAAGTGCTTTGTGACTCATGCTGTTGTAAAAAGGTCTTAATCAAATAAGTTTAAATGATTGATTGCTGAATAAGGACAAAAAATAAACAACCAAGCTTTACTTGGATTTTAATATCTCCAGACTGTAGATGTAGTTTCTCTTGGAATAACAGGTTTTACAACAAGCACAAATTAACAATCAATTTAGTCTATCATACAGGCAAGACACAGAACACACCGCTGTTCGTTTTTCCTGCAAACATTAGATGAGGAGTTAATGCAAGACTAATCTGCCCTCTGTCAAACTCTGGTTAATGACTCCTGATTGGAGTTTAAAAAATGTGCTGTCTGTCAAATCCTCTTTGATGGGTGGTTAAAAAGAAACTTGTTTTGCCCAGATGAAACTTCATCCTGCTTCATCTGCACAAAGGCAGACATTACAGAATGTTTAGCAAGTAAATATTCTCTAACGGTCAGAGGGATATAAAACAGACCCAACGGCACAAGTGTAATTACACAGTGAGGAAGACGGCGATTGTAATGTTATTGTCCCAGTTGTTCATTTCACTCATGCTCCCTTCAGGTCATAGCAGCTAATAATGGGTTAAAATCCCTATTTTCTGCTCTTTCTGTGTTTCCTGTTTTACTGAAAAAACTGTTAAAGGGGCCATATACAGCTCTGGAAAAAATTAAGAGACCACTGCAAAATAATCATTTCTTCTGGTTTTACTATTCATAGGTAGGTGTTTTAGTCAAATCAACAGTTTTGTTTTATTCTATAAACTACTGACAACATTACTCCCAAATTCCAAATAAAAATATTGTCATTTAGAGTATTTATTTTCATAAAATAACAAATGGTCAAAATAACCAAATAAATTGGTTTTCTGACCTCAAATAATGCAAAGAAAACCAATTCATATACATTTTTCTACAACAAAACACTAATGTTGTAACTTAGGAAGAGTTCAGAAATCTATATTTGGTGGAATAATCCTTATTTTTTATCACAGCTTCCATGCATCTTGGCATGCTCTCCGCCAGCCTGCCACAATGCTGTTGGGTGACTATACGCCACTCCTGGCACATAAATTCAAGTAGCTTGGCTTTGTTTGATGGCTTGTGACCATCCATCTTCCTCTTGATCAAATACCAGTGGTTTTCAATGGGGTTCAGGTCTGGAGATTGGGGGGTCTTGATCTGGTGGTCCTCCATACACACCTTGATTGACCTGGCTGTGTGGCATGGAGCATTGCCCTGCTGGAAAAAAAAATCTCAGAGTTGGGGAACATTGTCAGAGCAGAAGGAAGCAGGTCTTCTTCCAGGATAACCTTGTACTTGGCTTGATTAATGTAACCTTCACAAAGTCAAATCTGCCTGATTCCAGCCTTGCTGAATCATCTCCAGATAATCACTGATCCTCCACCAAATTTCACAGGGGGTGCAAGACACTGTGGCTTATAGGCCTCTCCAGGTCTCCGTCTAACCATTAGACGACCAGGTGTTGGGCAAAGCTGAAAATGTGACTCGTCAGAGAAGATGACCTAACTCCATTCCTATACGGTCCATTCCTTATGGACTTTTGCAAACTTCAGCCTGGCTCTTCTTTGCATCTCATTGATGACTTTTTTCTAGCTTTGCACGACTTCAGCCCTGCCCCTAGGAGCCTGTTTCTAACCGTCCTCGCCGTGCACTTCACCCCAGCTGCTGTTTGCCATTATTTTTGTAGGTCACTTGATGTTATCCTACGGTTGTTGAGTGATATTTGAATGAGTTGATGCTCATCTCGGTCATCTCATTTTCGCCCTCTGCCAGTCTGTAGCTTTGTTGTCCCCAATGTCTGTTGCTTGACCTTGTTCTTATAAACTGCCATCTTTGAAATTTTCAGGATGGAAGCAACCTGACACTCATTGTATCCCTCTGCCAGTAAAGCCAGAATTGAACCCTTCTTTTCCTCACTCAAAGCTTTTCTTTTTAACTCTTTTGTCATGCTGAATAGTTTTTTTTTCTCCAAATTACCTTTTAGGTACTACTTGCACTCTTTTTGCCATCCAGCTGGTCCTATTGCAAGAGGATTGTGATGACCACAGCAGTGATTTTTTTAACTTTTCCTCATTAAATTAGATTTGGTTCAGTTTATCACCTAATCAGTACCTAATTAAGTAAAATTAGGTGTGCCTGTGTTGGAATTTAACAGACACAGGAAGGAAATGGCTGCCATACATGTAGATATGCTGATTTAAGAAACATTTGGTCTCTCAATATTTTCCAGAGCTGTATTTGTTTTTTACCGAACCAGCATAACTTACCAGATCTCATTGTGTAGGACAAAATTTAGCTCTGAGCTTAGCCTGTCTCAATAGCTAGGCTGTTCTCATTGAGTCTGTACATGGTCAGCATGTTGTCTATAAGCCAGGCTGAACATGTGTATAATATGTTCTCCCTGACTCCCTGAGTTGGTGAACAGATGATCTTCGCATGTATGGTTCCAATTGTGGAGCATGGAGGAGAAGGTGTGATGGTGTGGGGTTGCTTTGTTAGTGACACTGTCTAGGATGTGTTTAGTAAGCAAGGCACACTCAACCAGAATGGCTACCACAGCATTCTTTAACGATACACAATCCGATATGGTTTGCTCTCAATGTTTTTGAACAGGACAATGGTCCAAAACCCACCTCCAGCATGTGCAACGCAAACTTTGACTGAAAATAAGAGTGATAGTGCTGCATCAGATGACACAATCATGCAGTTTAAGGTTCCGTCTCTGGCTGTTCGGGTATACAGGACCATAAGCAATTGGCATTTGAGGGCATTTTTTAAAAATTGTAATTATGACATTTTGTTGCTGATTTTGTCCTGTTATTAAACAGAAGGAATTAATTATTCCTTCTGTTTAATAACAGAAGAGGGCTAATTCTACTTTGCATGTGTCATTTGGATTTTTGCCTATATGCTCTGATGCTCTTACAGAATTCTGCTGTCAGGGTAGTAATTGTGTTGGTCCAACTTGTCGAATTATTTTTAAGGGGAACCCACGCTTCACTGATATTGTTCAATTGGTTTTAATACACATTTTAATATTTTGAGTCTCTCGTGACATTTCTAATATTTTATCTTTCAGATTATTCAAGGACCAAGTTCCATTTGGAAAAAAAGATATTTGTTCCAAATAATGTGATTTTGTGTTTTGTATATTTGTGCGGCCCAGTGGAGGTTTGTTCTGGAATATAGTGTTTGCCTATCTAAAAATGTCAGTGCCCAGGTCTGTGGCAAATTATCTTTCTGCCTTTTTCTGACATTCTTACACCTCCTTTCTCCAGCCGTCTCCCTGGCTCCAAAGACATCACCCCCTGGTATCAGTTTATATGATAGGCCAACATATCCCTCCAGCTGGGAAGGACAACAACGCAACAGCGCACAGCAACAACTGATCTTTGACTTCCTGATGGGCAACATCACCTCCACCACACTAATCCTCTACACGAGGGCCCCACAACGGTGCTCAGTCAACACCTTAACCCCCCCCCCCCCTGTAATTATGCAGATTTTGCAGAAGAAGAAAAGCATTCTTTATCTTACTTCCAGGGCTATATATTCTGATAGTCTCCATACCTTGAGTAAATATCATTGTCGTATATCACACATATACGGTTGTTTTGAACAACCTTGTTCACAGTGGCTAGTTTTTGGTCCTTAGAAAACATACATGGTCTAGCACCCTCAGCTGGTGTCTCTGAATTCTACAAAAACAGAAAAAAGTGTACTTTACTGAAAAGTCCATGTCACTTTCCTGTACCGTCCTATCCATGCAAATGGATACAGATTCAGAGTACAGAAAACAGAGTGAGCACCGTAGTCAAATACATTTAAAGTGAGTAACCTATTTTTATTTTAGTCCAAACAATTTAAGTAACAGTAAAGGTTTGATTGATCCCTAAGCCCAGCTTCCCTCATTGCCTTACCAAGAACATAGTGTCACAAACGTCATTAGAGATTATTGTACTTATTCCGCTCCCTTGTCTACCTCATTGTTTTATGTAGACATGGTCCAAAAAGCAATTTTATTCATTATTGAAAACAATTATGTGATAACAAATAAAAACGATTTTAACATTTATGTCACACCTATAACATTAATATAACACCTAAATATGTATAATATGTTTAATACCTGTAATATGTATAATATGCGAAATATGTGTATATGTAATATTACCTAAAAATGTATAATATGTATGTGTAATATGTATAATATGTGCAATATGTATAATATGTGTAATATAAATATGTGTACTATGTTTAATACATGTAATATGTACAATGTGTGATTTGTATAATATGTGGCAGGGCCTTTCCCCATTTGGCTCAGCCCGAAGAAGCGACGTGGGGCCACCTTCCCGTGGGCTCACCACCCACAGCAGGGACCATAAGGGGCCGGTGTGGAGAGGATCGGGCGGCAGTCGAAAGTGGGGGCCTAGACAACCCGATCCCTGGACACGGAAGCTAGCTCTAGGGACGTGGAACGTCACCTCGCTGGCGGGGAAGGAGCCTGAGATCGTGCGTGAGGTTGAGAGGTTCTGACTAGAGATAGTCGGGATCACCTCTACGCACGGCTTGGGCTCTGGAACCACACTCCTTGAGAGAGGATGGACTCTTCACCACTCTGGAGTTGCCCATGGTGAGAGGCGGCGGGCTGGTGTGGGTTTGCTCATAGCTCCCCAGCTCTGCCGCCATGTGTTGGAGTTTACCCCGGTGAACGAGAGGGTTGTTTCCCTGCGCCTACGGGTCGGGGATAGGTCTCTCACTGTTGTTTGTGCCTACGGGCCGAACGGCAGTGCAAAGTTCCCCGACCTTCTTGGAGTCTCTGGGAGAGGTGCTGGAAAGTGCTCCGACTGGGGACTCTATCGTTCTACTGGGGGACTTCAACGCCCATGTGGGCAACGACAGTGGCACCTGGAGGGGCGTGATTGGGAGGAACGGCTGGCCTCGAAGAGATTCTGGCAAACCATCCGGCGCCTCAGGAGAGGGAAACATTGCCCTACCAACGCCGTTTACAGTTGAGGTGGGCAGCTGTTGACCTCAACTGGGGATGTCGTCGGGCGGTGGAAGGAGTACTTCGAGGATCTCCTCAATCCTGCCGTCACATCTTCCATTGAGGAAGCAGAGGCTGAGGGCTCAGAGGTGGACTCATCCATCACCCGGGCTGAAGTCACAGAGGTAGTCAAGAAACTCCTCGGTGGCAAGTCACCGGGGTGGATGAGATCTGCCCTGAGTACCTCAAGTCTCTGGATGTTGTGGGGCTGTCTTGGTTGACACGCCTGTGCAACATCCCGTGGCGGTCGGGGACAGTGCCTCTGGGATGGCAGATCAGGGTGGTGGTCCCTCTTTTTAAGAAGGAGGACCGGAGGGTGTGTTCCAACTATAGGGGGATCACACTTCTCAGCCTCCCCGGGAAAGTCTATGCCAGGGTTCTGGAGAGGAGAATACGGCCGATAGTAGAACCTCGGATTCAGGAGGAACAGTGTGGTTTTCATCCGGGCCGTGGAACACTGGACCAGCTCTATACCCTCTATGGGGTGTTGGAGGGTTCATGGGAGTTTGCCCAACCAATCCACATGTGTTTTGTGGATTTGGAGAAGGCATTCGACTGTGTCCCTCGCGGCATCCTGTGGAGAGTGCTTCGGGAATATGGGGTCCTGGGTCCTTTGCTAAGGGCTGTCAGGTCCCTGTACGACCGAAGCAGGAGCTTGGTCCACATTGCCGGCAGTAAGTCAGACTTGTTCCCAGTGCATGTTGGACTCCGGCAGGGCTGCCCTTTGTCACCGGTTCTGTTTGTAATTTTTATGGACAGAATGTCTAGGCGCAGCCAGGGCCCGGGGGGTGTCAGGTTTGGGGACCACACGATTTTGTCTCTGCTCTTTGCGGATGATGTTGTCGTGTTGGCCCCTTCAAACCAGGACCTTCAGCATGCACTGGGATGGTTTGCAGCCGAGTGTGAAGCAGTGGGGATGAGAATCAATACCTCCAAATCCGAGGCCATGGTCCTCAATCGGAAAAGGGTGCCTTGCCCACTTCAGGTTGGTGGAGAGTGCCTGCCTCAAGTGGAGGAGTTTAAGTATCTAGGGGTCTTGTTCACGAGTGAGGGAAGGATGGAACGGTAGATTGACAGACGGATCAGTGCAGCTTCTGCAGTAATGCGGTCGATGTATCGGTCTGTCGTGGTGAAGAAAGAGCTGAGCCATCTCACCTATGGTCATGAGCTTTGGGTCATGGCCGAAAGGACAAGATCCCGGATACAGGCGGCCAAAATGAGCTTTCTCTGCAGGGTGGCTGGGCGATCCCTTACAGATAGGGTGAGAAGCTTGGTCACCCGGGAGGAGCTCAGAGTACAGCCGCTGCTCCTCCACATCGAGAGAGGTCATCTGAGGTGGCTTGGGCATCTGTTTCGGATGCCTCCGGAACGCCTTCCTGGGAGGAGACCCTGGGGAAGACCTAGGACACGCTGGAGGGACTATGTTTCCCAGCTGGCCTGGGAACGCCTCAGTGTCCCCCCGGAAGAGCTGGAGGAAGTGTCTAGGGAGAGGGAAGTCTGGGCATCTCTGCTTAGACTGTTGCACCCGCGACCCGGCCCCGGATAAGCGGAAGATGATGATGATGTATAATATGTATAATATGTGTGATATGTATAATATGTAAAACAATATATATATAATGTGTGTAATATGTATAATATCTATAATATGTCAAATATGTATTATATATATGTGTACTATGTTTAATATTTGTAAGATGTATACTATGTGTAATATCTGTAATATGTGAAATATGTATACTAAGTATAATATCTATAATATGTGAAATATGTGAAATATACTCACCTAAAGGATTATTAGGAACACCATACTAATACTGTGTTTGACCCCCTTTCGCCTTCAGAACTGCCTTAATTCTACGTGGCATTGATTCAACAAGGTGCTGAAAGCATTCTTTAGAAATGTTGGCCCATATTGATAGGATAGCATCTTGCAGTTGATGGAGATTTGTGGGATGCACATCCAGGGCACGAAGCTCCCGTTCCAGCAAATCCCAAAGATGCTCTATTGGGTTGAGATCTGGTGACTGTGGGGGCCATTTCAGTACAGTGAACTCATTGTCATGTTCAAGAAACCAATTTGAAATTATTCGAGCTTTGTGACATGGTGCATTATCCTGCTGGAAGTAGCCATCAGAGGATGGGTACATGGGGATCATAAAGGGATGGACATGGTCAGAAACAATGCTCAGGTAGGCCGTGGCATTTAAACAATGCCCAATTGGCACTAAGGGGCCTAAAGTGTGCCAAGAAAACATCCCCCACACCATTACACCACCACCACCGGCCTGCACAGTGGTAACAAGGCATGATGGATCCATGTTCTCATTCTGTTTATACCAAATTCTGACTCTACCATCTGAATGTTTCAACAGAAATCGAGATTCATCAGACCAGGCAACATTCTTCCAGTCTTCAACTGTCCAATTTTGGTGAGCTTGTGCAAATTGTAGCCTCTTTTTCCAATTTGTAGTGGAGATGAGTGGTACCCGGTGGGGTCTTCTGCTGTTGTAGCCCATCCACCTCAAGGTTGTGCGTGTTGTGGTTTCACAAATGCTTTGCTGCAAACTTCGGTTGTAACGAGTGGTTATTTCAGTTAAAGTTGCTCTTCTATCAGCTTGAATCAGTCGGCCCATTCTCCTCTGACCTCTAGCATCAACAAGGCATTTTCGCCCACAGGACTACCGCATACTGGATGTTTTTCCCTTTTCACACCATTCTTTGTAAACCCTAGAAATGGTTGTGCGTGAAAATCCCAGTAACTGAGCAGATTGTGAAATACTCAGACCGGCCCGTCTGGCAACAACAACCATGCCACGCTCAAAATTGCTTAAATCACCTTTCTTTCCCATTCTGACATTCAGTTTGGAGTTCAGGAGATTGTCTTGACCAGGACCACACCCCTAAATGCATTGAAGCAACTGCCATGTGATTGGTTGATTAGATAAATGCATTAATGAGAAATTTAACAGGTGTTCCTAATAATCCTTTAGGTGAGTGTATGTATAATATGTATACTAAGTCATATTATACATGTATATGTATAATATGTATGATATGTGTAATATGTATAATGTTTAATATGTGTAATATGTATAATATCTATAATATGTGAAATATGTATAATATGTATACTAAGTCTAATATGTATAATGTGTAATATGTATAATATGTATACTAAGTCTAAATGTGTAATCTGTGTAATATGCATAATATGCTACGGTATGACTTACAGTACGTAAGTCATTCCTCCATAGACCAGCGCCAATGAACAGATATGGGTTTGAGTAGCCAGAAGGCAATGAAGAAAATGTACTGTTTCCCAGTAAGTTGCAATTAGCAACATGGATGTAGGTGCTTCCAAATACTTTAATGGCTGCTAATAAATTCTAATAAAACTTTACTGAAATGTTGGATGTAAATAATATTCACATCATCTCATAGGAAAAGAGAACATCTTGCAGTTAAATATATGAGGTGACCCTTGAATTTGTCACTTGAGGGCACAATATACAATACTTTGTACGACAATAGAGACAAAATATTCCCTGTATCTTAATCAATGACTTTTAAAGATCCTTGGATATATGTTTTGATTCCATGTGATTCACACTATGGATAGATTGATTCCCAGTGTGCTTTACACTATGCATTAGGTTGATTCCCAGCCTTTGAGAAGCACGTGGGTCTCAAAGGAACAGACATGTCAGTTGACAAGGTTATTAGGTATCAAACAAATTAACCACCCACAGTATTCTCAACTTGAAAAAGAGGTCAATCCAGCAGGTGTGGTGTGTGTGTGTGCCAGTGTTGTCACATGGGTGTAAGGTGACAGAGGAGTCACTTTTAAGCAAATGTTTTTAACCACCAGGGAAAGCATGTCCCGCTTCTCTTAAAGTGAATGCCACTTCCTGCTGAACCCTCTGTGTGTTTGTGCATGTGTTTGTTTGTGTCTGTGTGTATCCATTACTATAATGTTATAGTATATAATATATAAGGTGTTGCCATAATGTACCTGTGGCCATAAGAGCGGTGGCAGGACCAGAAAAACACACTTCTTTTCCTTTTCCTCTCTCAGATTCTCTCTCTCTTTCTACTCTCCCATGCTTTAACTGATGCCATTATCCCTCTCTGTATCCCTTCACATTCATTCTTGCACCATGCATCCAATGATCAGTTCTAAACGTCTTCTGTAATGTTCGCTGTGGCTTCATTTATTTTTCTTCCTCACACGGAAAACAAGCAGTTGCTGGTCAGAGAAGGGAGCCAGATGACCTTATGAATGCTGACATTTATCATGTTGCTGTGAGGAAAGAGAGCAGAGAAGGAAACTAGACAGACAGATATACATAAACCATAGACAATCAGATGGAGATGACTGTTTGTCAGGAGTGTTGAACAGGAGCCCATACACACACACACACACACACCACACTTCACTGCGCACACAAACACACACAAATATGCACACATACATGCACAAACACACCCACACATACTGGACAAACATACAGTATAACCTTTTGTTACAGTGGGGAACTGAGCCATAGACTGGTTTTGGTGGTAGGATCATGATGGGATGTACTGTAGGTTCATGTGGAATGGGCATGTTCATACGAGGAAAAATGAATCATCATGTACCGACATATGAGAGCTATTCTGTAGAAGACAAGTCATTCAAAGACATAATACATGTGGAGGCAACTGTCATGGAAATAAACACTCACATAGCTGGATATGACCTTTTCCTATTGAGGTTGTGTTGTGTTCATAGTGGAAGAGGAAGTTCCAGAAATATTTAAATACTAATTTGGACGTTTCTGATCACTGCTGTTCTCCTCTTGACTGGTAAGTTACTTTAATAATATGGGAAAAGAGGTTAGATCATCATTACAATAATCTCTAATACACTTCAGTTATACATTCATTTCCAAATGTTTCATTCATTAGTATAACAATGCTATATATAAAATATATATGGATTAATTTAACACAGTGTTTTAAAGTAAGTGATTAAAAGTGATATTTTCAAAGAAACCTCCTTTATCTCCAGGTGTCAATGAAGGTGTCAGTACTCCAACATGGGAGACGATGTCAGTCTTCCATGTGACAACATGGTTTATCTAAACTGCTCCTCAACTAAATGGATCTTTCAAACCCTTCAGCCTTCAGCTTGTTCAGCTGGTACATGGAGGACAATTTAAATCAGAAACTAGAGCTGGAAGTCTGAAACTGGGGGGCTGACTGCTCTCTACATGTCCAGAATGTCACAACACAGGATGCTGGAAGATTCCTCTGTCTACAAAACCTTCAAGAGGGTGGAAATGATGTGATGCTACTGTCTCTTTTAACTAGTAAGAATTACATTATTAATTACAGTTTCAGTCCAGATGGATTAGTAGTAATAATTTATTACTCTTTGTAATCGTTGAAATATCACCTGTCCCGTTACAGTGTCCTCACCCACACCAGTGTCAAATCGACAGAATGATCAACTAGCAAGCAATCAGGTTTATTTATATCTCACAATTCAGACATAGAAGCAATTCAATGTGATTTACAATGAAAAGAAAAATATAAAAATGCAATAGAATAAAAACATTCAGATTGTTCCAATTCTCTAACCACCCTCCAGGGGGACTCTCCACAACCTGTGTCTCATCCTTGCACTCCAGCACTTGGATGAACCCATCAGTCCCTTTGTGAGATAATCTCGGCATCTTACCTGGCTTCCTTCAGGGGGACATTTCTGCCATGTTTGTACATACATTTAATATTCATCCTCAATGAATTACAGTTCCCAGAACTGTTTACTGAATATATATATATATTATCCAAACCGGTTTGTCAATCCTCGTGCCCCATCTCTTGGATGGACTCGTCAGTCCTTTTGTGAGATAACATACATCGATGTCTAAACAGCAGCACATTAACTTGCATTATATGTCATCAGGAGATTGTAACATTTACACAGAGGTTATTCCTCCGATAGCACCAGAACTTGCATTACAAAAAAACGATTGGTAAAACATAGAAAAATACAAATTGAACAACGAGGAAATAATAATAACGCATTGAATTAAAGAGAGAGAAAAATAAAAAATAAATCATTATAAAAAAACATTGAGTAGGAAATATTCCATGAGGAAGCTATAAAAGCTGTAAGGCTAAAAAGTGTATTAAGTTTAAGCGCTTAGTTGTAGGCGCATGAAACAAGAAGTGTTTTAATCTGGATTTTAAAATGTATATATTTGGGGCATACCTTTAATCTTCTGGTAGTTTATTCCAGTTTTGTGCAGCTTAGCAGCTAAACGCAGCTTCACCATGTTTAGTTTGGACTCTGGGCTCTACTAGCTGACCTGAAATCTAAACAGACAGAGATACATATACCTTAGACAATCAGATGGAGATGACTATTTGTCAGGAGAGTTGAACCAGAGCCCATACACACACACACACACACACCACATTTCACTGCACACACAAACACACACAAATATGCACACATACATGCACAAACACAACACACATACTGGACATACATACAGTATCCACTATAAGAGGTATAGTGTGGGAGTCCTAGTGGTATATATCCACTAGAGGGGGTATAGTGTGGGAGTCCTAGTAGTATATATCCACTAGAAGAGGTGTAGTGTGGGAGTCCTAGTAGTATATATCCACTAGAGGGGGTAAAGTGTGGGAGTCCTAGTAGTATATATCCACTAGAGGGGGTAAAGTGGGGGAGTCCTAGTAGTATATATCCACTAGAGTGGGTGTAGTGTGGGAGTCCTAGTAGTATATATTCACTAGAGGGGGTAAAGTGTGGGAGTCCTAGTAGTATATATCCACTAGAGGGGGTAAAGTGGGGGATCCTAGTAGTATATATTCACTAGAGGGGGTGTAGTGTGGGAGTCCTAGTAGTATATATCCACTAGAGGGGGTGTAGTGTGGGAGTCCTAGTAGTATATATCCACTAGAGGGGGTGTAGTGTGGGAGTCCTAGTAGTATATATATCCACTAGAGGGGGTATAGTGTGGGCGTCCTAGTAGTATATATCCACTAGAGGGGGTGTAGTGTGGGAGTCCTAGTAGTATATATATCCACTAGAGGGGGTGTAGTGTGGGAGTCCTAGTAGTATATATCCACTAGAGGGGGTAAAGTGTGGGAGTCCTAGTAGTATATATCCACTAGAGGGGGTAAAGTGGGGGAGTCCTAGTAGTATATATCCACTAGAGTGGGTGTAGTGTGGGAGTCCTAGTAGTATATATTCACTAGAGGGGGTAAAGTGTGGGAGTCCTAGTAGTATATATTCACTAGAGTGGGTGTAGTGTGGGAGTCCTAGTAGTATATATTCACTAGAGGGGGTAAAGTGTGGAAGTCCTAGTAGTATATATCCACTAGAGGGGGTAAAGTGGGGGAGTCCTAGTAGTATATATCCACTAGAGGGGGTAAAGTGGGGGAGTCCTAGTAGTATATATATCCACTAGAGGGGGTGTAGTGTGGGAGTCCTAGTAGTATATATTCACTAGAGGGGGTGTAGTGTGGGAGTCCTAGTAGTATATATATCCACTAGAGGGGGTATAGTGTGGGCGTCCTAGCAGTATATATCCACTAGAGGGGTGTAGTGTGGGAGTCCTAGTAGTATATATCAACTAGAGGGGTTATAGTGTGGGAGTACTAGTGGTATATATCCGCTTACTCAAGACTAAGCACAACAATTGATGCTGTGGCTCCACAGAAAATAAGGGTAATTAAAAAACTGAAAACTCCTTGGAGGAATGAAGAGACAAATAAATTAAAAAGAAACTGTAGGAAGGTTAAATGGACATGAGAGAGTCAAAACTACCTTGACAATTTAAAGAGAGACATACAGTATGCGAGGCAAGTAGAGTTGAGCCGGTATCATGCAGTGGAAAAGCGCCAATAGAGACACTACATAAGTTAGTGTCAAACTTTAAGTCATCCACCTGTTCTCTTCACCCTATCCCCATCCTTTTTTTAAAATGTTTTTAAGTACATAGGTGGATAGATGAGGGCATGCCAACAATTGTCAACTATTTTCTTTTTCCTGGCACTTTTCCTACTGCTCTTAAAACTGCCTTAGTAAAACCGTTACTGTGGATTTTAGAATTGAGTACCAAATTGCCCTAAATGTCTGTCAATGCTTCATACAAGTTTTACAGTGGTTCTTAATGTTTTCTTCATCTTTAAACAGTTTCTGTGTTTTTGTAGGTGTTCAGTTGGCCTATCGAATTGTTGTATTTGGGGTACTGACCATCATAGTTGCCATGGTGACTGTATATACAACCAAGAGGAATCGCACACCAGCAAGTCACTGGCATATTTACATTAAAGTTGTTTAAAATGGACCCACATATTTCATTCTTTAGTTTAAGGTTAATACATAATTGGAAATAACATTTTAGTACATTTAATTTGTTTTCAATGTAATTTTATTAATAACACACTTCAAATATTGTATTTTATATTACCATCAACTGTGATAGTCTGCTGTGGAATGGTCTGCTATAGAATGGTATTAGAATGGTCTGTTCTAGAATGGTCGAATGTAGCATGGCCAGCGTAGAATGATCTGTTGTAAAATGTCTCTTGCTGTTGTGTTCTCTGTTTAGAAGAACATAAAGAGTCCTCTGGTATTGATCTTCAGGTCTTGGAGGAGTGACCACTGGTTCCCCGCTCTTCTCCCTGTGCTCCACTTAAACATCCAAACTGTCTCTCGCCTTATTGATTAGCTTATATAAATAAGCCCTAACACACAACTGGCCTTGTTTGGGTTGGGCAAAGGTTTTTCCTTGGCAACACAGAGTCTAGATTGTGTTAATATGCTCATAAAATGGATGCCAACATTTTATTTCTGGAAACAGATCTTTAAGTCATGAACATTTCATGTGCATGGTCTAAACATGGCTGGCTAACCAGCTGAAGATACAAATACACCATACAATTTTGGGATGCAGGACTAACTCAAAAGAGCAGTCTTACCCATCTAGCAGTAAAGATAGACATCTTTGATACATCATCTTATGCTGGTGAGTGAAATGCATTTGTTAGATCCATGATGCAAGATACCCCAACATTTCTCCTTTTTTCCGCATCCTTTGTCAGTTTGGTGGTCAGACGGTAGCGTTGCTAGCCGGGCCTCAGACCTGTGACAGAAAGTGTACTAGTCACAGCTTGATGTTGTGCAACAACATTGCCCAAAGAAGGAGATCACTCAAATCCTGTAGCAAGCATGTCCACCTTGGTAATGGGGTGATGGGATGTTTCATTAGTCTATTAATTTTTACATAACCTGATTTAAAAGGGTCGTGATGTGAAGGGGTGCAGTGACATCACACCTCCAGCGAAAGTAGAGGGGCACAGCTAGCGACGTTATCGTCTGAGCACCGAACTGACTAATGTCACTGATCCCCACACTGGATTTGAACAGGGGGTCTCTCACATGAGAGGCATTATCTTTAACAAGTACAACATGGAAATGCATGTTTGACCTGTTGCCAGACACCATTGAGCATTGTGTTAAACTGACTAACGTTTCTTATTAAGTTTACCTCCACCACAAATAGCATCTATGAACTGTATGGCTTTTGCCTCTGTCCGTTTTAACTGCTTATTAGCCAGTAATAGGCTTACAAGTATCTACTAACATCCTAGGAATAGTCATAAAAATTTAGCAATTTCTAGCGAGACTGAAGATGAACTTTTCCATGCCAAAGCTATTTCATTTTATGGCAAATTAACATTTGATTTTCTTTCATTCGTGAGAGGCACTGCCAAAGCTATTTAATTTCTTGACACAACACTGTACGTTTTTCCTTCATGTTTTAAAATTGATGTTAATTTATCTGACTGCATACTGAAATTCTTGGTCAATGCAAAATAAATGCCGGTTGTCACGTCTCCCTCTACCTGCTCCCCCTCTGGCCCTTTGTCACGTCTCCCTCTACCTCCTCCCCCCTCTGGCCCTTTGTCACGTCTCCCTCTACCTCCTCCCCCCTCTGGCCCTTTGTCATGTCTCCCTCTACCTGCTCCCCCCTCTGGCCCTTTGTCACATCTTCCTCTACCTCCTCCCCATCTGGCCCGTTGTCACATCTTCCTCTACCTCCTCCCCTTCTGGCCCGTTGTCACATCTCCCTTTGCCTGCCGCCCCCCTGAGCCGTTGCAGCTCCAGCGGTCAGTGCCGCTGGTCTATTGTCTGCCACCGCCCCCTTGTCATTATCCAACCCTGGACTGTTGTTTTCTCATCATCAGACACACCTGTCCCCTATTCCATCATTATCAAGTGTCTGTTTTATATCTGTTTCCTCTGCTTCCCTCATCCTCGTGCGTCATTGTCTCCTGTACTGTGTTCTATGTATGTAAGAATTCAGACCAGCAGTTGGCTGTCAATCTGTGCCCAGGCTCTGCCTGTTGACTGTATTTTGTGTTAAAAGGGCTGCATTATTACGCAGTGCCTGTCACCCGCAGCATTGGAACATGAGTAAAAAAACGAATTTCTTCTAATTTCTCCTTGTTTCAATAATTTTTAGGCCTTTTTGTCATGTTCAGATTAAAAATAAACCCTTTCTTTCTCAGGAATTGTTAAACAGAGGCTATGTGTATGTAGGCTTTTGTTTTACAGAGATTTGTCTAAAATTCAATAATCAATTAATTATATTGGTTTGGTGTCAGGTGGTTGGTCATTTTAAGACAGGATGTCCTGCAATATAATTTAATCAAGGTTTGGACACAGAAGTGAGGTCATAGCCATTTGTAATATTGTAGAGGAGGAGTGATCCCTCCTGATTCCAATAAACACTGTATCCAAGGATTTCATTTGTGGTGCCACAGGAACTGATCATCTCCAATTCTATCACCTTTGTAAAGCAGTGATGTGTGACATCACATTAATTGGTTGAATATCTGACAGGAAAGATACTTGATTGGTCACTTTATTTGAATTCAAACAGTTATCAGATGGTTATAAATGCAAAACCATGTCGCTGTTCATTATCTCTTTCAGTTCCTGTGCTTTATAGTGGTAACTATACTCTCTCTCTCTCTCTCTCTCTCTCTCTCTCTCTTTCTTCTTGCCCCTCTTTTTCTCCCTCTCTATATTTCTCTACCTAGGCTGGTTTTAGGGCCATCCACATGTTCCCCTACCTACCTCTCTGATTCATGTTTAGATTAATGTTTTGTTAATTAAGTATTATCTTGTATTAACTTATATTGCCTTGTTTAATGTTTTCATCTACAGTGTTAAGTAAAGTGATTTGAATTGTAAGACCATTCTCATTAATCTTTCTTGGCATGCTCACATTGGTTGGTTGCTGTACTCTTTTTCCGTAGTTAAAGTAGATAACAGGGAATAGGCTTGTGAATACCTTGTGCACAGTCTCATACGATGTTCAATATGTCAAAGTGGCAGGTAGGATTTTCTTGTGAAAAAACATAACTTTTATAAACATGTTGCACAAGCTAATGAGGCACTTAAGTGTTTTTTTTTTAACAAAACAGACAGCTCAGTGTCAGTGGAATGTACATTTATAATTTCTGGAGAGTGCCGCTACTTTGCAGCCAATTCTGTTTCCAGCAATCCCATTTCAGGCAATCACTTTTGGTGAGGCAGGCCTTCCAGCCAATCGCCTTCTGCGAGGTGGGCCTTCCTCTTTGGCTTATTTTGAGAAAGCGCATTTCACCGAGATGATATATAAACATACAGTTGTGCTCAAAAGTGTGCATACCCTTGGAGAATTGGTAATATATGTACCATTTGTAAAGAAAACACTTTTATTTCTTATGGGATTCACAATCAACTATAGGTCATAACAGAATGGCACAACCATGAAAGAAAACATGACAACAAAGAAAAAAATGAACTGACCCCTGTTCAAATGTCTGCATACCCTTAGTTCTTAATACTGTGTGTTGTCCCCTTTAGCATCAATGATAGCATGCCGTTTTTTTGTAACAGTTGTCTATGAGGCCCCAAATTCTTGCAGGTGGTATAGCTGCCCGTTCGTCTTGGCAAAATGCATCCAGGTCATGCAAGTCTTTGGTCGTCTTGCATTAACCACACGTTTGAGATCTCCTCAGAGTGGCTCAATGATATTAAGGTCAGCAGACTGTGATGGACACTCCAGAATCTTCACCTTTTTCTGCTGTAACTACTGGAGGGTCAACTTGTCCTTGTGAGGTGTGTCAAGGTATTGTGAGGGATATTGTAACCAGGCTTTTTTGTGGCATTGGCGCAATAAAAGCTTATTTCTGGCAATGTGACCGTGCAGCTAATTTTTGTTCAAGTATCATCATTTTGTGCTCCGTGAAACAACCACACCATCTTTTTCTAAAGCAGCCTGTATTTCTCCTAAGGTTACCTGTGGGTTTTTCTTTGTATCCCCAACAATTCTTCTAGCAGTTTTGGCTGTAATCTTTCTTGGTCTACCTGACCTTGGCTTGGTATCAAGAGATCCCTGAATGTTTCACTTCTTAATAAGTGATTGAACAGTACTGACTGGCATTTGCAAGGCTTTGGATATCTTTCTATATATTTTTCCATCTTTATAAAGTTCCATTACCTTGTTACACAGGTCTTTTGACAGTTATTTTCTGCTCCCCGTGGCTCAGTATCTAGCTTGCTCAGTGCATCTATGTGTGAGCTAACAAACTCATCGACTATTAATACAGACACTAATTGCAATTTATAAAGCTACAGCTGTGGAAAGTTCACCTTTAGTTCCCATTTTCACTTTGTGTGACTGCAACAGGGCCAAACATTCAAGGGTATGTAAACTTCTGATCAGGGACATTTGGGTGATTTCTGTTATCATTGTGATTTAAAACGGAACCAAACAACTATGTCATTACAAATGACTTCATGTGATCACTGTCCTTCATTTTTGCCAGACCGCATAAGTGGTCTCTGATTGAATGACTGACAGACGAGAAGCAGACTTGTGAACTATAGGTCCTGAGTTCGTATCTCCTCACAGGCGACGTGAAATATGCATTGTGAATTATTCCGTATTGACGAAAACTAAGCTGGCCTGAAACTGTATACGGTTATATTGCGACTGTTTCTGGCATGGAATAGTTCATCTTCATTCTCAACTAGCAATTGCTCAATTCTTATGATTATTCCTTTGAATTTAGTAGATACTAGTAAGCCTATTACTGGATAATAAGCTGTTAAAACGGCCAGTGGCAAAAGCAATACAGTTTACGCACATCCTATGATTACCCAAACATGTCTATATTATCAGAAAATAATTGGGGATTGATAGACATAAGTACTAGATCTACATAAAAATTCTGCATGCCCATAAAATGTAGTAAGACCAATAGCAGAGATGTTCTACTCTGCCGGAGATGGAAGATAAGCAACTACTGCCGCAATATTTGAAAGGTTCTAAGGTTCTAGTGCCCCAGATCTGGGGTAGTAATGTTCAAGGTTAATTACCAAGATACATTTTCTAAAATAATTGGCCTAATATTATCTTGGAATAATACAATATCAGCATCTAAAAGCTTTGTTTGGTCTCTCTTCTCCTGGCTTAAACAACACATGCTATTCTGGACGGTTCTCAGTCCAGCACATTTTCAGAGTCAGTAGATGTGTGAGATGAAAACACATAACATTATGACACCCAACCAGGCCCATCTCTCTCAAGGCTTCTAGCATGAAAAAAACAATATATTGACCCTGTCTCTCTTGGAACATGTTCGGCGGCATGTCACAATGTCTGAAAACTTGCTCAGGCGTCGAGGAGGTGGTGGACTGAAATGATGCAACATCCCCCAAGCTAGTGGACCCTCCTCACGGTCTACAAAAGGGGAAAGCATGCAGCTGTTCTCTGCTTTCGGTGCTTCACATAGTGACACAGCAGGGGGGAAGATGGTGAATCTGATGTGTCGCTTCCCTTGAAAAAGCCCCTTAAAGACCACCTGGTTGTCTTCTCCTCTGGGGCACAAAATGCAGTTGCTTCTTTGGGTTTTGTGCTCAATGCAGGCCTCTCCACCTGTGCTGATACAGACTCCATCTCACTGTAGGCCTCCATCTCCGTCTCCACTCTGGTTTTGATCGACACAACATTGCAAGGCCTGATGTGTTTGTCCTTGGACCTGGAGCCAAGAAAATTACTCATGTTGAGTCTACATACATTTCGTTGAGGGTCTCTTGAGGGTCCAGTTTTCAAATGTTTCCCCCTCCTCAACAGCCAAAACATTTGAGTAGAGTATATGCAGAACAAGCTTCACAAATAACACAAAATCTGTGTGTCTGTGAATTCTGTCAGTGGGTTTTGTTAATAGCCTCCAAGACATTTTGTCTTGCCATGAGGGTGACAGGTTCCTGGAGTTTCGCAGGCAGTTTTCAGCTAGTGATGTGTGGCAGTTTGAGCTCCTAATGTGTCGTCATCAGGTTCACCTTATTTTTCCACCTGTATGAAATTGTGCTGACATGTTGGGTCATATAGTCAATGACATGTAGGGTCATATAGTCAATGACATGTAGGGTTATATAATCAATGACATGTAGGGTTATATAGTCAATGACATGTAGGGTCATATAGTCAATGACATGTAAGGTTATATAGTCAATGACATGTAAGGTTATATAGTCAATATAATGTAAGGTTATATAGTCAATGATATGTAGGATTATATAGTCAATGACATGTAGGGTCATATAGTCAATGACATGTAGGGTCATATAGTCAATGACATGTAGGGTTATATATTCAATGACATGTAGGATTATATAGTCAATGACATGTAGGGTCATATAGTCAATGACAAATAGGATCATATAGTCAATAACATGTAGGGTCATATAGTCAATTACATGTAAGGTTATATAGTCAATGACATGTAAAGTTATATAGTCGATGACATGTAGGTTCATATAGTCAATGACATGTAAGGTTATATAGTCAATGACATGTAAGGTTATATAGTCAATGACATGTAGGGTTATATAGTCAATGACATGTAAGGTTATATAGTCAATGACATGTAGGGTCATATAGTCAATGACATGTAGGGTTATATAGTCAATGACATGTAAGGTTATATAGTCAATGACCTGTAAGGTTATATAGTCAATGACATGTAGGGTCATATAGTCAATGACATGTAGGGTTATATAGTCAATGACATGTAGGGTTATATAGTCAATGACATGTAGGGTCATATAGTCAATTACATGTAAGGTTATATAGTCAATGACATGTAAAGTTATATAGTCGATGACATGTAAGGTTATATAGTCAATGACATGTAGGGTCATATAGTCAATGACATGTAGGGTTATATAGTCAATGACATGTAAGGTTATATAGTCAATGACCTGTAAGGTTATATAGTCAATGACATGTAGGGTCATATAGTCAATGACATGTAGGGTTATATAGTCAATGACATGTAGGGTCATATAGTCAATGAAAAGTAAGGTTATATAGTCAATGACATGTAGGGTTATATAGTCAATGACATGTAGGGTTATATAGTCAATGACATGTAAGGTTATATAGTCAATGACATGTAGGGTCATATAGTCAATGACATGTAGGGTTATATAGTCAATGACATGTAGGGTCATATAGTCAATGACATGTAAGGTTATATAGTCAATGACATTTAGGGTTATATAGTCAATGACATGTAAGGTTATATAGTCAATGACATGTAAAGTTATATAGTGGATGACATGTAAGGTTATATAATCAATAACATGTAGGGTCATATAGTCAATGACATGTAGGGTTATATAGTCAATGACATGTAAGGTTATATAGTCAATGACCTGTAAGGTTATATAGTCAATGACATGTAGGGTCATATAGTCAATGACATGTAGGGTTATATAGTCAATGACATGTAGGGTTATATAGTCAATGACATGTAGGGTCATATAGTCAATGAAAAGTAAGGTTATATAGTCAATGACATGTAGGGTTATATAGTCAATGACATGTAGGGTTATATAGTCAATGACATGTAAGGTTATATAGTCAATGACATGTAGGGTCATATAGTCAATGAGATGTAGGGTTATATAGTCAATGACATGTAGGGTCATATAGTCAATGACATGTAAGGTTATATAGTCAATGACATTTAGGGTTATATAGTCAATGACATGTAAGGTTATATAGTCAATGACATTTAGGGTTATATAGTCAATGACATGTAGGGTTCCATCATCCTGCTGGAGCGCATAACAGTTGTTGAAATAGTACACTTGTTACAGCTCCAGTACTATTTTGTCATGACCCATTTTTAGTACTTTTCAAATAATGTTTTTCTTGATGGGTTTTTGTATTTCTTGTCCAGCATGTAAACATTCTTCTTGGAGTCATATATTCTTATAGTTGTGTCTATTTTGCAGTGTGGTAGTTGGCTTTAAGAAAATGTCAAAGGGTGTTCTGGCAGTCATGTTTTTATATAGGTCTTTGATTACTAATACTTGTTATTGTCAAGAAACAGTAGCTTTATGTCTGACCTTGTGCAATGTAGTGCATTACTGAGAAACCACAAGCTAATAATTTTCAATATTGAACCCTTTTTTTAAGTCCTATTTTAGAATCCTTTTCTGATGCAAGGACTCTTCTGCCTGTAATATTTATTGGAAGGTTATTTCATTTAATTAAATCTGCATGTAGTCCCAATATATTTGTTGTTTGTTATCACTACAGGACTACACAAACCTTTTCCTTGTGATCCACCATCCTGTAGTTTTCCCTCCAATCCCAACATAACACAATTGGTTCAGATGGATAAGGGCTTGATGTGCTGCTAATAACTAGAAGAAGGTGTGCTACCTTAGGTTTAGATGAAAACAATTGTTTCTAATTTTCTCTCTCCATCCCACCCCTTCCTCTCTCTCCTTCTACCTTCACTCTCTTCATTGACCCTCTGTTCTGTTCTCTTCTTTTACCCTCTGTTTTGTTCTTTTTTTTACCCTCTGTTTTATTTTCTTCCTTTACCCTCTGTTTTATTCTCTTCCTTTAACCTTTGTTTTATTCTCTTCCTTTAACCTCTGTTTTATTCTCTTCCTTTACCCTCTGTTTTATTCTCTTCCTTTAACCTGTTGTATTCTCTTCCTTTACCCTCTATTTTATTCTCTTCCTTTAACCTCTGTTTTATTCTCTTCCTTTAACCTCTGTTTTATTCTCTTCCTTTACCCTCTGTTTTATTCTCTTCCTTTAACCTCTGTTGTATTCTCTTCCTTTACCCTCTATTTTATTCTCTTCCTTTACCCTCTATTTTATTCTCTTCCTTTAACCTCTGTTTTATTCTCTTCCTTTAACCTCTGTTATATTCTCTTCCTTTACCCTCTGTTTTATTCTCTTCCTTTAACCTCTGTTTTATTCTCTTCCTTTACCCTCTATTTTATTCTCTTCCTTTAACCTCTGTTTTATTCTCTTCCTTTACCCTCTATTTTATTCTCTTCCTTTACCCTCTGTTTTATTCTCTTCCTTTACCCTCTATTTTATTCTCTTCCTTTAACCTCTGTTTTATTCTCTTCCTTTAACCTCTGTTTTATTCTCTTCCTTTAACCTCTATTTTATTCTCTTCCTTTAACCTCTGTTTTATTCTCTTTCTTTACCCTCTGTTTTAACCTCTATTTTATTATTTTCCTTGACCGTCTGTTTAACTCTCATCCTTTTCCTTCACTATTATTGTTTCTTACCCCTTTTCGCCTCTTTACCCACCTGTCTCTGTTCTACGTTCCCTCTCCATTGCCCACAATAAGTGATCACAAATACATTCACAATCAGACCTTTCAATATCATGTCAGAATCTGGCATCAGTACCAAACA
This sequence comes from Esox lucius, assembly GCF_011004845.1. Taxonomy (NCBI): domain Eukaryota; kingdom Metazoa; phylum Chordata; class Actinopteri; order Esociformes; family Esocidae; genus Esox; species Esox lucius. Next base: position 37,995,190 of record NC_047575.1, read on the forward strand.
TTTTAATTAATTCAGAATCCGATGTTTGTTCAGTTATTTGTTAGCTGTAATAGTGCTCCTCACTGCCCCTAGAGGAGGTTTTTGGCTTGTGCACCCAGAGACAATATCCTGGATAAATTACATAGTCTGTCTCTGCTCAACAACTCTACTCTTTTGCCTCTCACTGTCTCTTCTTTTCTGTCTCACTCTTCTGTCGCTCTTTCCTCTCCCAGAGGGTTAATCAATGAATGGATGGAGAGGGAGCGTCTAACCTGTGCGTATGGCCTGTATAGATGGTATCCCGTGACTGTCAGACAGAGAGAACAGAAGAGGGATGTAAGGATCTCTCTCATATGAAGCCACTGAGCAACAAGATGGATGGGCCACATTTAGTTTCAGCAAACTTCCACGACGTTTCATTGATATGGTTTGATTAATGGCCTGGGTGGTGATACGGTATGTGAGGAGGAGGGGGAGAATGGGGAGGGGAGGGGGAGGAAGGGGGAGGGGAGGGGGAGAAGGTGGAAGCCACTTAATCAGATCACAGAATGGACCGGAGCGTGTATCTGTCTGTCTGTCTATGTGACTAAACGATGCCTCCGTCTTAGCCTCAACCCAATTCAGACTCAATCTGCTTCTTCAATGGAACGCGGAATATTAAACCATAAAAGATATTGATTAGAATAGGGGACTTTAACGACACCTTTCAAGCCACAGAATTATAATTCAGTGTCTGAGCAGACTGATCTATCTCTTCCTCTGTATTCGGCTTCTATTCTACCAAGCATTGCAAATGACATTCTAACAGTTTAGGACAATTGCCGTATCCATAGTAACAGAACATTTCTGTATAGTTCTGGAATGTATTCAAAGACTCCCTGACTCTTAACTCTCAGACACGCGGCACCAGGACTTCTCTGTTGTGTTGAGAAGAACCCACGGGAAAACGCTGCGACTTGAGAACTGCGTCCACTAGGTTGCATATGGAAGGCCAGCAGCGCTGCAAAAAAAGTTACAAATTGTTCTAAAAGACCATTCCTACTGAGATGTGTGATTTCTCTCAGATTTCAGGAATTTGATTGTTTTAACATGCATTCAGCCATGCAGAAAATAGTTGCTCTTCTGTTTTTCTTACACAACGCAGTGATGCACGTGCATCACAGTCATCAAACATTATTTACTGATGTTCTATTTACTAATGTTTAGGTCCCATGGACCTAAATGCTGTGTGACTTTAGTCACTGTTCTTAATTGCTTAGTTGTATCATTCAGGACACCTGAATGGAAGCAGCTGCATTTGTTATTTTCCTCCACTAATTTATTCAGGTGTTTCCTTTGATTTGTCATTTGTCTGAACTCCAAATGTAATAGTCAAATTATCCACAGTAAGACATCCTTAACATGATTATATATTTTTCTCATAGAATGTCAAAGATGGCTATCTTTCCTGCATTTGTGTCCAATTAGTTATGTACAAATGAATACATCTTACCAAGGTGTGTTCTGACACATTTATGGATGTGCAAATCCCTTCAATGAGGTAAAGTCTCAGTAAACATTCATGTCCCAGGCTCACAAACGGTAAAGCCTTTATTAAGGCAGAATGGATTCATTACTGAGGGACGCCTACTCATGTTTTATCAGGTACACGCCAAAGTCTTTACAGACTTTTTTAGGGGTTCTTGACAGTGAAGTTGTGGGTTGTCTATATTAGATCTTCAAGGTAAGATGTAAAAGGGATCTTCAAAGTTAACCTTTTAATGGTTCCTAAAAATCTATTTGAATAACCCTCCCCTCATAAATGAACACCAAAACATTATTCACAAGGATACTTAAGGAACAACTGAGATGTTGATTTTAAAATCCTCCCAGAATATTCACCACCATTATATAAAAATACAAAAAATGCTTTCTAAAATTCCTTTGTACTAGAAAAAAACATTTAATTAACTTTTAATAAACTAGGTATCTAAACAATAAAATTCCAATGATTTGGTTTTTATATTTTTTAGCTTAATAAAAATCAGAAAGTATGTACTATATTTCAAAGGGTTAGAGATTAACTAACCCTTGTAAGTTATTTGAAGAAATGTTTAGGATTCTAGTGGCACACAAGTAAATATATATAATTATATGAATCAAATTGTATTAAATAAAGTCAATATTACATTATCTATATCAAGTAGTTTCTGCCAGTTGTACATATTTCAAACATATTCAATTTTTATGGCTTGTAGACAAAATAAATTGAACAGAATTGAACATGATTTGATGGAATGCTGAATACATGGCACATAGAATGAAAAGGAAACAATAAATTACCTAAAATAAATTAAAATGTGCCCTGTGCCAGAAACTCATTTATTTTGACAAGACATGGAAGAAATTTAAAAAGATTAGGAAGGAAAATATACTTAACTTCTTTCTCAGCAAAAGGAGTGACCGTGCTGTTTGGGGACTATATTAAGCCCAAGACTAAGTTCCACTATGCTGTGATCCGAATGGTCAGTTCATCGTCCTGCATGATATTCTGGGCAATTCAGAAGTGTTTATTGGGAATGTTTATGTTCCTGGTATGGATTTGCCTTGGTTGTTTTTAGATATTAAGGATTCATTCTCAAATTTCCCAGATATACTACGTAGTACGGGAGAGCCTTTTAATCTTGTTGCATGTGGAGAAGGACAGATCGACCAAGAAAGATGGACAACAAAGTATAGAATATAAATATTTTGTGTAATTGATGACAGTGGGTACCCTTATTTTCCTGGAGACAGAGACTAAACATTATGATTCTTCAGTCCAGACTACTCCAGATTAGAACATTTTGGCTGTCAAATTCACTAAACAAGGTACAATCAGTTACTATTGATGATATTGTTAAATTTTATCAGAATCCTGTGAAGTTGACTGTAGAAAGAAGGAAGCCTACCCAGAATGTACAAGAGGCAATTCAACACTCTAAAATATCCTGATTCAACCCCTTTCCTCTAAAAGATCTTGATTCAACCCCTTTCCTCTGAAAGATCTTGATTCAACCCCTTTCCTCTAAAATATCCTGATTCATCCCCTTGTCTTCTAAAATATCCTGATTCATCCCCTTGTCTTCTAAAATATCCTGATTCAACCCCTTGTCTTCTAAAATATCCTGATTCATCCCATTGTCTTCTAAAATATCCTAATTCATCCCCTTGTTTTCTAAAATATCCTGATTCAACCCCTTGTCCTCTAAAATATTCTGATTCAACCCCTTTCCTCTAACAGTTATACATTCCTAAAAACTAAGGTTACTACACCTTTTCTTAAGAGAAGATTAGGAAGTTGAAAACATCAGAACAAAATATTTTTTATGCTTTTTATGCTGAATTAACCTCCCAGAAAATACAGTATATCAAATGCTTCTGTACTTGGGACACAAACTCTTATTGCTAAAAGGGACATGTCAAGGCTACCCTCATATCTAGAATGGCTAGAGCTGTACATACTATTAACTATTCTAAAACAATCTTAAGCTATCTATAATGTAAAACTAGAGAAAACAATCTTTGGCTATCCATAACGTAAAACAAGAGAAAACAATCTTCAGCTGACCATATTGTAAAAGAAAACAATCTTAAGCTGTCCATACTTTAAAATTTGAGAAAACAATCTTCAACTGTCCATACTGTAAAACTAGAGAAAACAATCTTCGGTTGTCCGTACTAAAAAAACAATCGCAAATGGAAAAGGATTGCATTGTCTTGACCTTGTAGTCATAGGGTGTCCTCTCTCCTCCCCCTCTCCCCTCCCCCTGTCCATCCCCTCTCTCCTTCCCCCTTTTTCTTGTCCCATCCCTTTCTCCTCTCTCCTTCTCCATCTTGCCTTTCTCTCCACCTCTTCCTTCCATACCTCCTCTTCACATTCCTGAATATCCTCAATGACACTTCTTCATCTTGTCCTAAAGTCGTGTTTTCTCTCTCTGCTCCCACACCTCCCTCTATTTCTCTCTCCAATCCTCTCTCACAGATTCTGTGCCTTCCTCCTCCCTCCCTCCCTCCTGCCTCCCTCCTTCCTCCTCCCTCCCTCCCTCCTGCCCCCCTCCTTCCTCCTCCCTCCCGCAAAAGTCATGTTTTCTGATCAGCCCCACATTGACCTCCATACATATGGATCAGTGATGTACCACCGTCGTGTCCCAGTCTGGGCCACGCTCCGGACCAAAGGCAAATACTGCTAGCCTGACTCCCAATGGTCAGTGTGTGTACAAGCAAGTGCGAGTGTGCGTGTGTGCGCATGCATGCGCGTGGGCGTCACACGTCAAGCAAACAACTCCAGTTGTTTGACCCGTGCTTTGCGACGAGAGGACACCTGTGAGTGGGGCTCCGCGGAGAGCAGGTGTGCACAGCATCAGGTGAACCAGGGATAGTGTTCGTTCATTCACAGACATAGGGTGCGTCCCAAAAGGCTTCCTATACCCTCGTGCCTGCCGAGCCACGGACAGAGATAGGGCACCGGCTGGCACTAGGGACGCACTCGTTGGCTTTGCATTTGTTAGCCCCTTCTCATGAATGTCTTTGACGTCGGCATGAAGCCTTAAACTCACAGCTTGGCGTCCAAAGCTTTGAGGGCTTTGAGGGGTTTGATGGTTTTAGTTTTGTCTGAATCCAAACGGAGGCTTTTATGAAATCTATGTCTAGACATGTTATGTGAAAAAAGACTCCAAGGATTTGTGTGAACAGTCCGTCGGTTTTGGATGTTTTTATAAGTGAATAAAACGTGTTTAGTTCTATGTAACCTGGCAGAAGTAAATACATTCAGGACACCAAACTCATTGTTTATTCTGTAGAGTCTTTAATAACCAGAAAAGGAACCAGACAGGCCTAGTTCAGCCGGCCTGCAATTAAAAGCAATGAATGTTGTTGCCTCCACCCGGATCTCCCACGAGAGGCAGTGTCTTTAACCACTATGCTACGCTGATTTACAATTGCCCAGTCGCTAGACACCATTAAGCATTGTGTTAACTAACCGTTCTTATTAAGTTTACCTCCACCACAAATTGCATCTATACTGTGTACTGTATAACCGTAAACAGTTTTAGTTTAGGCGTACTATAACGTAGCTACTGAATGTTGTAGCCAGCTAGGTTTTTGTCTATCCTGACCCAAAAAGCATGCACAGACGCATACTTTGAAAATCCACCAAAACCAGTCACAGTATAACCGTAAACAGTTTTATTTTAGGCTTACTATAACATAGATACTGAAGGTTATAGCCAGCAAAGTTTTTGTCTATCCAGAGCAAATCCTAATGCATAATTGGTTTTGACTCTAAAGAGATTCAAATGCGGGACCTACAGTTTGCAGGGCCACATCTCTAACCACTACGCTATTTAATGGTCAGTTAGTAAGTCACTCACTGAGTAAGAGACATTCACTCTTCTTGGCCAGCTCCGCTTACATGATCCGGCAAAAAAATATAATTATTGTGAATAATAACTCACAAAACTGAAGGACAGTAGCAAAATATGTATGCTTTTACTGTGAAATGACTTGAGAACAACTTGAAATACAAAGTGGAATGCAGAGATGGTAGTGGCTCTACTTTTGTAAGAAACTAAAATACAGAAAATACAACAACCAAAGTGTTCACAGTTAGAATTACACATCCAACCAGTTACAGTACACAACTGACCTCTTGCACACATGAAAATACATCCAAGCATACAACTAAATATGAAATAATCTCACACAACACACAAGCAGGCACAAACACACACACTAAGGCTTTACATAAAAAATCTGTTGATCTTCGCGATTACACACGAAGATCAACCTATGTTTTAAAAAATACATCCCTTTCCAACACCATTCGTAATTAATTTCCACATTTTGAGGGCATACTATTTTATGTCGGTGTACTCAATACCTCCAAATGTCTATAAGGAACTTGCTTTTTGAGTACAGTTAACAAACATTGCGTTATTGAGTAAATATACCTATATACTGTGGCTCTCTGAAATATTCACATTCCTTGGACTCCACATATTGTGTTATGGTATGAAATCAAAACAAAAGCACTTGGAAGCATGGGACCTCATGTAGACAGGAGTGTGCCTTTCTGAATCACATCCAATTTATAGAATTTACCACAGATGGACTCCAATCAAGACATCTCAGGGATGATCAATGGACACAGGATGCATACGAGCTCAATTTTCGAGTTTGCTGGTTTTCAGGGTCTAAACAATTATGCGCGTGAGATATTTCAGTATTTAAATTGGCACAAAGTTCTAAACACGTTGTTTTACATGATCTGAAATTGATTTGATTTCTTTGATTCAGCGTTACAATATTTGTTCAGATGTGATGGATATAATAATAATAATAATTGCCATAGAAAGTATTCTAGTAGTAAAGCAGTTTCTGATTTCTTGGAATTTCTGTGTTCTTCTGTTGCCCTTGTCCATCCGAGTGTGTGTGCTCCTTCAATGCTATGCTGCCATTTCTCTAAAGGGCTGTCTTGCTCAGTGTTGGATTCAATGCTGGCTCGTTTTTCTCCCTCGAAAGTTGGTCAGGGGGGCTCAGCGTTTCCAAGAGGGGTGAGAAGCAGCACCCCTACAGAGGGCCTCTTCAGTCTTCTGACTTCAGCTGTCATTTTCTCAGGTTAGGTTTAGTTTCTCTGCATTGACTTCCAAAGCGCCGGTGAGATGGAAAAAGCTGATTCATAATGATTCTGTGCAATCAGACACAGTTCTGGCTCTATGATAAACAAATGTCACATATACTCTAAAAGGCTTCTGTAGTCCATTGTCTGCAATGTTTCTCCGAGATCAGAGCTTTCGGACGTTTGCCTGGGTGACCTGATCACACGTCTCCCCAGCGGACATGATCCAGCCTATCGCTGAGTCTTGTAAAGCCAGATCAGAACCCTCCCAGCCGCAGGCAAGTTTAGCATCAATGGAAAGTTAGAAGCTACAGGCCACAGTGATTCACCTTTCGTCAGCGAAGGGATTCAGAAAGCTGAGTTTCCTCCTCCAGGCTCACATTCTCCCCCAGGGGCTTGTTTTCCTCCAGGGGCACGTCCTCCTCCAGGGACACGTTCTCCTCTGGGGGCGTGTCCTCTTCCAGGGATGCGTTCTCCTCCAGTGGGTTGTCCTCCTCCAGTGGAGTGTTCTCCTCCGGGGGTGTGTCCTCTTCCAGGGGTGCGTCCTCCTCCAGGGGCGTTCTCCTCCAGGGTTGTGTCCTCCTCCAGGGCCGTGTCCTCCTCCAGGGGTGTGTCCTCCTCCAGAGGCGTGTCCTCCTCCAGGGCCGTGTCCTCCTCCAGGGGAATCTGCATTTAACTGGTGGCCGTTTGAGGCTTAGCACAGCGGGAGCCTGACTTCAGACATGTTTGTGTTTCAGCGAATGTTCTGTGAGCAGGGCCATTCATTCTCCACTTAAATGCTCAGCTGCAGTTTTAGCTTGTCAGGTGGGAAGTGATGGCTCATCCCCAGGGGGGCACTTCCTGCCCAGCAGGGGGGCCTCTTCCTACTGAAAGTGCCCCCCTAGGCAATTCTTGAAAGGAACATAATAGTATGAAGTTTGCATGCATTCAAATAACAGTTTATTACTCGCTTTACAAAACGACAACGACCTTACCATGTCGAAGTTCTATCCAACTGCGTACGGTCACTTAGGTGGCAAAGATGCTATCACGGGTATGCTTTTTACTTTTCAAAATTAGAAGGACACATTTAAAATGTGTTAACCACTGATGTGAAAAAAAATGTATGAATAAAAAAAAAATCAGGAAAATATGCTGATAAGGTTTTACACCAAACAGACTTAATGTTGAAATCCTTCACATTACTATTCACATTGTTATTTAACTTGATTGGTGGTCCAGATCTGCCTGGTTCTGCAGGTGATCTGGAGCAAGTCAGTTATCCCATCATTCCAGCACCTCAAACTTCTCCAAGTCAGTTATCCCATCATTCCAGCACCTTAAACCTCTCCATGTCAGTTATCCCATCATTCCAGCACCTCAAACTTCTCCAAGTCAGTTATCCCATCATTCCAGCAACTCAAACCACTCCAAGCCTCTCTCTCTCTCCTGCCATACTCCGTTCATCCCCTTCCCACGCCTCACTCTCTCTCTCTATCCCTGTCTCTATTCTTTCTTCTTCTATACCTTTCTCTATTCTCTGCTCTGCTCTCTTTTCATGCCAATCGCAATTTTCTTCCTGTGTTTTTCTCTCCATCCACTACTCTATTCTCTTCCTGTGTTTCTGTCTCTCTTTCCATCCACTACTCTACTCTCTTCCGGTGTTTCTGTCTCTCTCTCCATCCACTTCTCTACTCTCTTCCTGTGTTTCTGTCTCTCTCTCCATCCACTACTCTACTCTCTTCCTGTGTTTCTGTCTCTCTCTCCATCCACTACTCTACTCTCTTCCTGTGTTTCTGTCTCTCTCTCCATCCACTACTCTACTCTCTTCCTTTGTTTCTGTCTCTCTCTCCATCCACTACTCTACTCTCTTCCTGTGTTTCTGTCTCTCTCTACATCCACTACTCTACTCTCTTCCTGTGTTTCTCTCTCTCTCCATCCACTACTCTACTCTCTTCCTGTGTTTCTCTCTCTCTCCATCCACTACTCTACTCTCTTTCTGTGTTTCTGTCTCTCTCTCCATCCCCCCCAGGCCATCTCCACCCTCTCATTTGTCTGTCATGCTGTATGTCTCATTTTGTTTTCCCGGGTCTGCTTGGCCCACTTAGTAGGGCCGGCTCTGTCTGAAGGCAAACTGTGTGTGTGTGTGTGTGTGTGGGACGGGGGGGTTGGGTAGGGTGGGGTCCAACTGGCCCTTAGCAGAGAAAGAGACGCTCTGACCCGCTACACAATCTCACTCCATGACGCTAGAGTCCAGTGTTTTTCCACAGGTGCGAACAGGAATGGGCTCGGTTGTGATCATCCGTTTTGGACGTGAATGTCCGTGGTTCACGTGGTGAAGTTCAAGTACCATTCCCTCGACCCAGTGAAACCAAAATCCAAACAACTCTGGTCAGAGGCACAATTAAAACAGAACGAGCTCAAGCGTTACATTCAGTTATTATGTTTGGAACAGAGTCAAGGTTCGTTATTAATTCCGGATGATGGGCTGAGTTTTGGGAATGAGGCACGTGGTTGTTTAAACAGAAAACGGCCTTTGCTGTGCGGAGCAGCTTGCAGTGAAGATTGAGATGAGGCCAAATCTCATATAAACTCATCAATCTTCTGCACACCTGCTTTGATTATGTTTTAATGGTGTTTGATTCAAGTGTCTCTCATCTGTTAGTGAGTACCTTTTAAAACGTGGTTTTTACTTTCCTAAAACATTAATTGACAGACAGAAATACAGACAGAGAGACAGACAGACACAAACAAACAAAACCTTTGCATGCACAAACGCACATTTATTTACACACATATATAGATGGCTCAAAAAATTAAGGGAACACTTAAATCACACAATGGGTCTCAGTTAACTAAATATTTTTAAAAAACAAAATCTTCACTCTATGTTGTGTAATTTGTTGGGAACAATATTATGTAACAGCGATCAGTGGAAACCAAAATTAACAAATTGAGGTCTGGATTCAAACTCACACCCAAAATCAAAGTTAACAATTGAAATCACAGGCTGTTCCAACTTGTGTCAATTTCATTGCGGAAACTCATAATGTGACTTAGTAGTGTGTATGGCCCCCATGTGCCTGTATGCACTCCGGACAACGTCTGGGCATGCTCCTGATGAGATGGTGGATGGTGTCCTGGGGGATCTCCTCCCAGCACAGGATCAGAGCATCTGTGAGCTCCTGGACAGTATGTGGTGCTACTTGGCAGCGTCTGATGCAGATGCACCGATACATAATGTCCCAGAGGTTATCAATTGGACTCAGGTCTGGGGCATGTGAGGGCCTGGACCAGGAGGAGCCCAGGGCCCACTGCACCAGCGTAAGGTCTGACGATGGGTCTGAGGATTTAATCCCGGTACCTAACAGCAGTCAGGGTACCGTTGGCTAGCACGTGGAGGTCTGTGAGACCCTCCAAGGATATGCCTCCCAAGACCATCACTGATCCACTGCCAAGTCATGCTGGATAATGTTGCAGGCAGCATAATGGTCACCAGGCCATTTCCAGATTCGTTCACGTTTCATTGTGAACTAATCTGTGAAGAAATGGCAGACCTGCCAATTCTGGTGTTCTCTGGCGAATGTGTGCTGTGAGTGAATGCTGGGCTGTGAGCACAGATCCCACTAGAGCACGTCAGGCCCTCATGCCACCCTCATGGAGTCTGTTTCTGATAGTTTGGTCAGAAACATGCACACCAGTCGCCCACTGGAGGGAATTTTGTTCCTCCTCGCATAATGGACCAAATACTGGACCTGCTGCTGGGTTGATGCCCTTCTACAGCCCTGTCCAGCTCTCCTTGTGTAACAGCCCATCTCCTGGTATCTCCTGGTATCACCTCCATGTTCTTGAGACTGTACTGGGAGACACAGCAAACCTTCTAGCGATGGCACGTATGGATGTGCCATCCTGGACGAGCTGGACTACTTGTGCAACCTGAATGGGCTGCAGGTACCACCTCATGCTACCAGTAGTGACAAAGAGACTAGCAAAACGCAAAACTGGAGAAGAGTCAGGAAGGATAAAGGAGAGAGCAATTGTCTGTGACCACCACCTGCAAAACCATTTCCCTTTTTGGTGGTTGTCTTGCTGTTGCCTCTCCAGTGCACCCGTTGTCACTTTGATTTGCACCAAAACAGTTGACACTGATTCACAATCGCTTATGCTTCCTAACTGGACAGATTGATATCCCTGAAGTTCAACTGACTTGGCGTTATACGGTGATGATTACATTTTCCCTTAATTTTTTTGAGCAGTATATATACACATTCACAGAGACACAGTCACCTCTGCATGCATACATCCACACACTAATTGACTAGACATATAAACACTCACACTTACTGACACACACACACACACAAACACACAGACCCTTAATGACACATGGCAGAAACCCACAGGTCCAAATGATTTCAAGCTACTCATCCACGGCTCAGTTGCTTGTTGATTGCATTGTGTGGCGACCCATTTCAAACACTCTTCTGTCTGACTAACCACTGCCCCCTTCTGGTTTTCAGGATGTTAACAAGGCTAATGGTAAGTGAAACAGAAACAGACTGACGAACAATGCTCCCATTTTGTGTTTTTAGCATAATTACCTCGCACATTAATGGTAAAGAAATGCTCTGTTCATCTGTTCTGCAGTGGTAAGACAGACATTAGACAATCCCCAGGCTACTTCCTGGGGCATCACACGCACTCAAAAAATCTGACACGCAAAAACATTCCGACTCAGACAAACATGAACATGGCACACAGACACAATCACAATTTCTGGCACAAATACACACACACACACACACACACACACACACCTGAAGACACACACTATTACCTTTCAGAAGAACTCAAGTCGGTGTTTAATGATCATCTTATTGATCAGGCAGCTGTCTGAATTAGATTGGATCTCATTGCGTATGCATTAAGCACCCCTCAACCTAATTTCAGTTCATCATTTGGCTCCTATTGTACTCCCATTACAGACTCAGGGCAGTGTTGAAGCAATCCAAATCTAAGTCCAAAATATAATACATGACTCCATTTTGCAGATTGATGCATAGGGATGCGAAGGCCTTGTGAGGGTTGTATTACATCAGATAACACACTGCTACACCAGACACCGTATTGGCAGCTTGGTGGGTAGGTTCCCTGGCCTAATAGTTTGAAACTATTTCAAAATTACCTTTTGTGAATATGATACATTTTGTTGAAGTTCACAACTGATGAATGATGAATGTCTGGAGATGTGAAGCCTTTATGAAAACTTTGTTATTAAATATTGGCTGGTACCCTAGGGCTAGTTTCAAAACTGTCCACCGTAACTTTTTACAATTATATATTCAGTATTGTGTATGTTTTTGTAGGTGTGTGTGTGTGTAAGAGACAGAGAGAGAGGGAGAAAGAGTGGGAGTGATTGATGTCCATGATGTGGACTTTGGTAGACTTCTGACACCTGTCCTCGCTCTTCGATAGTTTAGATCGAACTATAGGAAGACTTGAAGATAAAATTTACTTTAGGAAAAGCGGAAGATACTATCATGTATCTACAACTTTTGCTGTGAGAATATACCTAAAGAATATGTAATTGAATGTGGTTTATCCTGCTTTTATTGCGCTAGATATATTTGTGGATAATCAAATTAATCAAATCTAACATTATTGTCAATTGTATCAAGGCTACTGATACTGGGTTATTGATGTTGTGTTATTGACACAGGGCCATTAATATTGAGTTATTGAAACTGGGTCATATATGTTGTTATAGATGTTGTGTTATTGATGTTGGGTCATTGATACTGGGTTTTTAATGTTGGGTTATAGATGTTGTGTTATTGATGTTGGGTCATTGATACTGGGTTTTTAATGTTGGGTTATAGATGTTGTGTTATTGATGTTGGGTCATTGATACTGGGTTTTTAATGTTGGGTTATAGATGTTGTGTTATTGATGTTGGGTCCTTGATACTGGGTTTTTAATGTTGGGTTATAGATGTTGCGTTATTGATGTTGGGTCATTGATACTGGGATTTTCATGTTGGGTTATAGATGTTGTGTTATTGATGTTGGGTCATTGATACTGGGTTTTTAATGTTGGGTTATAGATGTTGTGTTATTGATGTTGGGTCATTGATACTGGGTTTTTAATGTTGGGTTATAGATGTTGTGTTTTGATGTTGGGTCCTTGATACTGGGTTTTTAATGTTGGGTTATAGATGTTGCGTTATTGATGTTGGGTCATTGATACTGGGATTTTCATGTTGGGTTATAGATGTTGTGTTATTTATGTTGGGTCATTGATACTGGGTTTTTAATGTTGGGTTATAGATGTTGTGTTATTGATGTTGGGTCATTGATACTGGGTTTTTAATGTTGGGTTATAGATGTTGTGTTTTGATGTTGGGTCATTGATACTGGGTTTTTAATGTTGGGTTATAGATGTTGTGTTATTGATGTTGGGTCATTGATACTGGGTTTTTAATGTTGGGTGATAGATGTTGTGTTATTGATTTTGGGTCATTGATACTGGGTTTTTAATGTTGGGTTATAGATGTTGTGTTATTGATGTTGGGTCATTGATACTGGGTTTTTAAATGTTGGGTTATAGATGTTGTGTTATTGATGTTGGGTCATTGATACTGGGTTTTTAATGTTGGGTTATATATGTTGTGTTATTGATGTTGGGTCATTGATACTGGGTTTTTAATGTTGGGTTATAGATGTTGTGTAAATGATGTCGGACTGGACAGGACAAACTGATTTCAGTCTCCCAGCAAAAACATAATTTCATCATATCGGTTCTGGAGACACTATTGCCTCGTCCAAAAATAACCCCAGTCTTCAGTAATCTGACCTCAGTATTCTGACCTCAATATTCCACATGCTTATTCATATTTCATGTTAGAGCAGGATTATTTTTATTGCTTTAACACACTGGCTGAAATTAAAATGCTTGATTTCCTTGAACAAATTCCTTGAAAATCCTTCCCATGGTTGTGGCATCCAGGAGGGCGGGGCATCCTCTCCACCCTCCTTGACCTGGCTGTGTCATCCTGGAGGGCGGGGCATCCTCTCCACCCTCCTTCCCCTGGCTGTGTTGTCTTAGGGGTGGGGCAGCATGGGTGGGCTTGGCACGCCTCTTCCCCGCAGCACTTCTGTCAGCTTACGCTTCTCCCTCTGCAGCTCTGCCCTTGGCTCAGAGAGCTCCCTGGGAGCTCCTAAAGACCCCCGTTGATGAGCACCCAATGGGAGCCAGGGGTGTAGGGGAGGGGCTGACCCTGCTGGCTTCCCTTGGAAGGACCTGGTTCACACCCCGGTACACATCCACCCATTTTCAGCAGCAAGAATGACACATAATGGTGAGAGAGATTTGAATGTACCCAGTCGGATGGGAAAGGTGTTGATGTTTAACCAGAAGTGCGGCCCAGGGCTTGTCCCTCCCTACAGTAGCCTTCTGCTCCACGAGGACTAGCATTACGCTAGCCACATCGAGACACACCCTAAACGTCCACTGCTGATGGTAGCTGCAGTCTTTGGAGAAAGGGTGGATGAGAGGGGTGGGGGGGAATCTGGGATAGAGGAAGAGGAGGAATATAAATAGAGGAAGAATTTGAGATGGAGCGGGAGGGAGGGAAAGAGAAACAAAGTAAGAATCAGACAGAGGTGAAGAATGAGGGTGAGTCAAACGGAGGAAGGTGGGAGAGAGCAACAGGAATGGTGATGAGAAGAATGTGAAATGGGGGGAGAGGAGAGGGAGGGGGGAGAGTTGCTTGAAGGTGTGAAAGTCCTAGTTTGAGAACTGCTACCACCCTGTCATTATGAACCAGCCAGAATCACCCATAGCTCTGGGCCTTCCCACCAACACACACCCACCCACACGCGCAGACACACACGTACACACGCACGTGCACGGCATGCCCCCCGCCCAGGGCTGTGTGTGTACCTGGTTCAGGAGAGGAAAGCTGGTTTATAATTGAGTCCCTGTTGAGTGTTCTGTTCAAGGGGAGATCGCGGCCTAACAGATGGCATCCCTGTTTTTACACACACCTACACACACACACACACACACACACACACACACACACACACACACACAGAGAGAGACACCTGCAAAAACTCAAACAAACACACACACATACACATACACACTAAGATATATAGAACACACATACATACACACACAAGCACCCACTCTAGAAACCAACTTCCTACAAAACGTTACTGAAATAGTTTCTTTGTTTTCGTGTTACAATTGTTTAACTTATTTGGCTTTAACGAACACACACACCAAATGCACAGTATCTACCCATGAATAATCTTCAGGCTTCACTGCTTTTCATTCCAGCATCTTCCTTCATCTCCCCTCCTTCCCTTGTTCTCCAGTTACCCCAGGAAGTTTCTTTTAGGGGCTTTGAATTAGGCAAATGTGCGATCCCGCCCACGCAGCTGGCCGACTATTTAGCACCACAATGGCCGCCGCCACTCCATAATGGCTGCCATACCATTGACATCTAGGCAGAGGGAGGAGAGGAGAGGGGGGAGGGATGGAGGGAAGGAGTGCTAGAAGGTATGAAAGTCCTTGTTTGAAAACTGCTAACTGGATTGGGACTGGAGTGGAAAAAGAGAGACAGTGTAAATATAAGTGACTTATACCCTGACTGAACCCGGACAGAGACATTGGGAAGTGACTTATACCCTGACTGAACCCGGACAGAGACGTTAGGAAGGCAGCAAAGATGTCAGTTCACAAACTCTGTAAAGTAATCCTCCTATTCAAACACATCTCATCGGTGGTGCTAGGTTAATCTAGCGAAACTAACTCTCTTATCAGTGGGCGTGGCTATACATTAGCGTTTGTGGTCTGCAGTACGGTCCAGGGGCTACGAGGGGGCTCCAAGGCTTTCTAGTAATAAATGAACTTAATTAGATAATTAGCTTAATTGATTAGCTCGTTAAGCTTGTTATGGTGTGAGCGTGCTGTGCAGAGAGATAGCGCTGCCGGTGTCGTCACTATTTCAGTGTAAAGACGACAGCTCACAGGCACGTTGTGGCAAGTTACATCCTGTGTTTCACAGTAATCCTGTTATATGAATACAATATCAAAGCAAGTAATGTCTAATGTGTACACAGAGTATTAACAACAAAAGACAGAGACCATGTATTTAGATAAGACAATTGCAATCTGTTGTCCCACAAAGCTAACTAGCTGACAATGTCAGTCAAAGCCTATCAGAATGCTAACCACTAAATATTTAACTGAAACATACTGTATGTTTTGTATTTGCTGGCTGTCATAAGGTATTATACTTCTTTTTGTTCCAGAATAGATACACACTCAGGTCTCTAGGTTTCTGGTAAAACTTTGATGTACCTCATTGGCTATTTAGCATTATATTAGCATGTCATTAGCATAATCCCTATTAGCATAATTGTAATTAGTGCTATTTATCACTAATTAGCTGAGTGGATTAACCAGGCTAATTGAAAAGATAAGTTGATTGTCTCTAGGTGTGTATGTGGCTGACTGAGAACAACATGGAGGGGAACAGTGTCATGGTGTATAAACACTAGGTAGTGCGTGGGGCTTGCTGTGCTGAGGTTGTGGGTTCAACTCCTAGTGTTAAAAATATATGAAAACCTATTCATTCACAAATTTGCTGGGGAGTGTCTTAAAATGGAAACTTTTTAACTTTCCTTTCCTTAGCTTTCCTCACTCAAACAACTTTACTACTGTTTTTTTAACACTTTTTGTTGCATGTCAAGACGTTTTTGACATGTTATTGCAATTAACTGTTCTCACTTTAATAAGATTTGTTTATTCTGTTGCTATGGTCACTGATGGCTGTCAACCAGTGGTCACAAACCATATGAAAGGGCTGAACAGGAGGAAGAGGAGGAATGAGAAATGGATATTTATCTGGGTCTAATCTTCCTGTTGGCCTTCCTCCCCCTTCTCTCTCTCTTCACTCAGATGAGGGATGGATCTTGCGCCAGACCTGTATATTTCAGCTTCCTACCTCCTCCTGTTCCTGCTGACCTTCCTCTCCTTCTTGCTTCTATTAATTCCCCTCTATCCTCACTTCTCCTCTCTTTCTCCATCCCTCTCTCTGTCCTCCCTGGCTGTTCTCTCTCTCTCCCTCTCTCTCTCCCTGTCTCTCCCCCTATGTCCTTCCCTCCCTCTTCTGTGAGCAATAGATGTTTCTCTGGTTCTGTGTATATCACCTGGCCTGGCCTCCCTATTGGTTGACAGCTCCCACCCTGTTAGCCTGAGAAAGAGACATTAGACACAAAGGCACACACACACACACACACACACACACACACAAACACAGAAGCATGCACACACACGCACACACAGACCTTGTAGGACTGAGAAAAGTGAGAGATCTGTATTCGCCGCCGTAAAAGAAGCCGCCAGACTCTTATTACAATTCCTCTCCTCACAGTTTTACCCTTGAAGACAGATGGGGAGGAAGGGAGGGTGAGAGAATGAGAGACGAAGGGAGAGATGGAGGGAGGGATGGAGGGAGAGATGGAGGGAGGGATGTATATAAACAGATAAATCACAAGGCATCACGAATCCTAATTAAGAGAAGGAACTGACAGCTCAAAAACATCTAAATCGTTTGCTTGCTGTGTGTGTGTGTGTGGGGTGGGGGGGCGGGGGGGGGGGGGCGCATGTCTGTGTATACGGGTGTGAGTGTGTGTATGTGTGGTGTATTCATTGGTCTGTGTTAGTTTCCTTACAGATTCAGCGGGTGTTTAAGGTCATCGTTTTTCTCTGAGAGGAAACTTTAAACATCAATCTGAGTGGTCTAATAACTTCACTAACACAGCTTGCTGAAACCTTTAGAACTGATTACCATGCTCCAGGAGACCAGTCAATGAACCCATTCAATTCATTTTGGATTAAATATCAAACTAATTGGCAATTAGGATTTACTTAATTGACTAAAAACTTAGAAGATTTGATGGTTTCTGTCAGCGGTTCTTAACATCCTCATTCTCATACCTGACTGATGACTGTAAATAAATATCAGACTGGTCTTAAAAATGTCAACACCCACCCTAACAATTTCAACACCCACCCTAACAATTTCAACACCCACCCTAACAGTATCAACACCCACCCTAACAGTATGAACACTCACCCTAACAGTATGAACACTCACCCTAACAATTTCAACACTCACCCTAACAGTATCAACACCCACCCTAACAGGATCAACACCCACCCTAACAGGATCAACACCCACCCTAACAGGATCATCACCCACCCTAACAGGATCAACACCCACCCTAAAAGGATCAACACCCACCCAAACAATATCAACACCCACCCAAACAATATCAACACCCACCCCAACAGGATCAACACCAACCCTAACAGGATCAACACTCACCCTAACAGGATCAACACCCACCCTAACAGGATCAACAGTAGAAGGTATTAATGCTCGGAGTAGAGGGTATTTACGCTCTGAGTAGAGGGTATTTACACCCAGAGTAGAAGGTATTAACGCTCAGAGTAGAGGGTATTAATGCTCTGAGTAGAGGGTATAAACACCCGGAGTAGAGAATATATACACCCAGAGTTGAAGTAATTTACACCCGGAGTAGGGGATATAAACACCCGGAGAAGAGGGTACTAATACATCTGGAGTAGAAGGTATTTACACCCGGAGTAGAGGGAATTTACACTTAGATTAGTGGGTATTTACACCCGGAGTAGAGGATATTTACACCCAGAGTTGAAGTAATTTACACCCGGAGTAGGGGATATAAACACCCAGAGAAGAGGGTACTAATACATCTGGAGTAGAAGGTATTTTCACCCGGAGTAGAGGGTATTTACACCCGGAGTAGAGGGTAGAAACACCCAGAGTAGAGGGTATTAATATACCCACCAGAAGTTGATCAGCTCTGAAAAACACACAGGTCAGTACAATCCCTGCATACCGTCCTATCATCAGTCCCATAAAAAAGGTGCTGACCCCCTCTGTAGTATTTTTCAGCATTTCCACACAAATTACAGGTAAATGTAATCTAACACTGAAAAAACTATTAGACCTCACTATAATTTTGCAGTTAGCGAGATGCAAGACTTTACTGTCATCCAGCCTAACAAGGTTTGTTTCATGCTGTTCAGTGTGGTGGCCATGAGGCAAAAAATATCAGCAGATAATCTTTTAATCAGCGCTTTTAGTACTTAAGAAAATTTACCCAATTTGCTTTTTACTTTGTGTGTCTACATCATATTGCTGAAGCTACTTTTAACAGAAATCTATTTAAATGTAATTTCCTTGTTGAAATTAAGATCAGATATCTATTAGAGAAGTCTAAACAAGAGCCACAAAAAATGTAACGTGTCTCCCTTGCCGCGTAATTACTTCCTCACAGCATACAGAATATATATACACTCACCTAAAGGATTATTAGGAACACCTGTTCAATTTCTCATTAAGGCAATTATCTAATCAACCAATCACATGGCAGTTGCTTCAATGTATTTAGGGGTGTGGTCCTGGTCAAGACAATCTCCTGAACTCCAAACTGAATGTCAGAATGGGAAAGAAAGGTGATTTAAGCAATTTTGAGTGTGGCATAGTTGTGGGTGCCAGACGGGCCGGTCTGATTATTTCACAATCTGCTCAGTTACTGGGATTTTCACGCACAACCATTTCTAGTGTTTATTAATTTCTAATGGTGTGAAAAGGGAAAAACATCCAGTATGCGGCAGTCCTGTGGGCGAAAATGCCTTGTTGATGCTAGAGGTCAGAGGAGAATGGGCCGACTGATTCAAGCTGATAGAAGAGCAACTTTGACTGAAATAACCACTCGTTACAACCGAGGTATGCAGCAAAGCATTTGTGAAGCCACAACACGCACAACCTTGAGGGGGATGGGCTACAACAGCAGAAGACCCCACCGGGTACCACTCATCTCCACTACAAATAGGAAAAACAGGCTACAATTTGCATGAGCTCACCAAAATTGGACAGTTGAAGACTGGAAGAATGTTGCCTGGTCTTATGAGTCTTGATTTCTGTTGAGACATTCAGATGGTAGAGTCAGAATTTAGTGTAAACAGAATGAGAACATGGATCCATCATGCCTTGTTACCACTGTGCAGGCAGGTGGTGGTGGTGTAATGGAGTGGGGAATGTTTTCTTGGCACACTTTAGGCCCCTTAGTGCCAACTGGGCATCGTTTAAATGCCACGGCCTACCTGAGCATTGTTTCTGACCATGTCCATCCCTTTATGACCACCATGTACCCATCCTCTGATGGCTACTTCCAGCAGGATAATGCACCATGTCACAAAGCTCGAATCATTTCAAATTGGTTTCTTGAACATGACAATGAGTTCACTGTACTGAAATGGCCCCCATAGTCACCAGATCTCAACCCAATGGAGCATCTTTGGGATGTGGTGGAACGGGAGCTTCGTGCCCTGGATGTGCATCCCACAAATCTCCATCAACTGCAAAATGCTATCCTATCAATATGGGCCAACATGCTTTCAGCACCTTGTTGAATCAATGCCACATAGAATTAAGGCAGTTCTGAAGGCGAAAGGGGGTCAAAAAGTATTAGTATGGTGTTCCTAATAATCCTTTAGGTGAGTGTATACACAGATACACAGTTCCAGTTAAAAGTTTGGACACACCTACCCACTTACTGTACATTTACAAAGTTTTTTCACTGCCAACTTCACTTACTATGGTTAATTACTTGCTTATAAAAGTAATTAGTAGTTAGGAGTTACCATTGGTCTGCCCTGTCCCTGTCACACACACACACACACACACACACACACACGCGAGAGAGACACACAGTTCCACATATCTAAACCACCCCTTAGGGGTTGCCCCTGAAAGCTAAACCATTCCTCAGAATGAACAGTCATTTAAAACAACCACAGTAAATCAAACAGCTGGGAGGTCGAAGGAAAGTCCTTACATCAATGCTCCTTTCCTTTAACCCGAACTATAAAACCTGTTCTCCACATGGCTGTAGGGCCAAACACACACACACACACACACACACTTATTCACAGCACAATAGAAGCAGGACTGGGAAATGTAGGATGGCTGAGAGCCAGGGCTTGCCTGATGTGAACCTAATTCCTCATCCTGCTACAACTCAACAGAAGCAGTCACACACACACACACACACACACACAGAATCCTGCTTATCAACAGGCTGAGTACTTTAGCTCAGCTTAACTTGCTGCTTCCGCTCCTTCTCTCCTTCCTCTCCTTCTCTCCTCTCTCCATAGGCTTCCCATTTTTTCTTCCTCTGCTCTCCGTTACTCATTCTATTATTCTCCACTTTCCCCCTGTCCTTCCTTCTACTCTCCTCTTTTCATCCTTTTCTCTCCTCTCCCCTTCCTCATCTTTCATGTCTCCTCTTCTCCATCCAATCCTCCAATTCTAGAAAATTCTAAATGTTTGTCATTCAGCAGCAGCTCTTTCCCAGAGTGTTTCCCTTTGAGGAAACATACAGCACTTAGTCCTTACTGATTTGTCCTGCTACTGGTCCCCTGTGTGAACTGAACCCAGAAACTGGAATTTGCTAGCACAATGTTCCACCAACTGAGCCACAAGGGACAACTGGACGGGCACGCACACATTTAAGCTCAGCAGTAACGACGGAGACTGACGCAGAATGCATCAGTTGACGATCGATTGTCAGACCTGTAGTTGAACACACACAGACTGTTATAGTGGTTCTGATTACCAGGTCCTGGATGATAAGTTCCAATCCAATGTTTCTCAATGAAACGGCATCTGGCTGACAGACTGCTCTTAGATTATATTACCATTCCAGTATTGATTCAATTAGATTCCAGAGGCCAAATCACAGGGTGTGTGTGTGTTTGTCCACGGGTGTAGTGGTTGTGTGGACTCCTGGTTCCTGGTAATCTGAGTAGATGGTCAATCCTGGTTAACTTGGATGCAAGTACCCCTCCACCCTTCCTGGCGTGCGCGCGCTCCCTACCGCCAAGGTCACAATATCCTGGTTGTACAGTTTTTTTGTACCTGAAAAACTGTACAAACTGAAGCAGCAGAGCAGTAGCCTGAGGAACAAGGGTCAAAGGTGGCCATGTTCACACAGATAGCCCGAATCTGAATATTTGTTTCTCAAATTTTACTTTTGACCAAACCGATCAGGTCTGAAAAATATTGGATGTGGAAAATTCTTATGTTAAAAGATCTATTGTGATCTGTCTTACTAGAGCTCATTTTATCAACATTGTGTTTGAGTTTTACTCACAATACATTTTAATATTTTGTGAGCTTAGAATTACATACTGGATTATTGAAAGTTTATTAACCTCTGTGTGGTGTTATTTTTTTGAAAACGATAATTCACAAAATAAAAAAGTTAACATTTTCAAAAAGGCATACCACATTGAAGTTATAAGGTTCTATTTGTGATCCAATCATAAGCCTCAATTATTACGGGAGCACCAAACCCATCTTTTAACAATGTATGTTTAGCTGTGCTAGTATGTGTGTTAGCTAGTTGACTTGGGATAGTTCGCAAATGTAACAATACCATTAGAAACCTAATGGCATTGAATGACTTTTAATTTGTTAAAAAGAGATAACAATAGTGAACCATAAGTTGAAGCATATTAGTGAGCAATAATTGTTAATAATATGTAAAGTTGATAGATAAATTAGATAGCTAACCCACTAGCTTGCAAGCTAACCTCCGTTAGCTACCTGGTCCCAACTCTCTAGCAAATGTACACAGTCCAGTTAGCTACGGTGAATATAGCCAGACAACTAGCTCCACATCATGTTGCAAAGTGGCAAGTTAACGATAGCTAGCTAAGTAAAAGTTTAATCACCTTAGCTATCCATCTAGCTACTAGATGTACAGCTAGCTGGTTTCATTGTAACTAACTAATGATATTGTCAGCACACTAGCTAGCTAACTAGTTAACTAGCTAACAAATCTAGATACTTTTTAGAGCTTTTATGTGTTCAGCAGTGCAGTCATTATGGCCATGTATCAAGAACAGGGACAGCTATAAATAGCACTTAGTAGACTTGTTATAGTAGCTAACAGTTTTTTGTATACATTTTGACTATAAAATAGATAACAGAGAAGGCTCAGATTATGATCATGAAGCATGGACACAGCAGGAGAGATAACAACGAGACTAGTAAAGAGAGAGTAAAAGAGACACAAGTAGTGGTAAAAAGCAGAGACACAGAGAAATGGGTGGGTATTGTCATATACCCACCCATACCTTATAAAAAAATTATAATTTGTGGTTACACAAAAAACTATATATCACAATAACAGAATACTAACAAAAACATATTATAAGAATAAATAATATTGTGATGCTCAACTGTGTTGTTGTATTGTTTTTTTATCCGTAATAGTAGAGGCAGAAACACCAAAAGCTGCAGTGGCAGGAGAAACAGGATTTTTTTCCATGTAATTAAGTTGAAAGACACAGACATCCAAGACTTTTAGTCATTACAAAAAGTATCAACACAGGCTGGTACCTTTTGCTGCAGTGGCCCAGATTGTGTGGTCAGTGTCCATACAGTATACAGTACACTAAGTGCCATGATTGACACGGACATCAGGGGCTCAAATGTAAATTTGAGCCAACCATCATCTTGCCAAAGGCAAAGATAATAAAAAAACACCCAGAAGCCAAGAAGAGTGACCTCAGGTCAGTGTTTAAGTACATGCCTGCTAAAATGAAAAGTAATAATAGTGATAGTGTTATGTAGAGTAAAAAAGAAAGACATGCTTAATATATAAGGTGTTTCAAACTTGATGATATTGCCTAACTGCATATGAATTGACATGTTGAATATAAATGTTTAATGATTCAAATATAAATATGATGTGTAAGTTCTAAATCTTATAAAAGTATACATTTTTCACATGTAGTGTATGTGGTAGAATAATGTTTTGGTGTTAAGATATTCAATTTGCAATATGGATATATTTATTCCTTGAAACTAAAGGTTTTACATTGTCATGGTGAGATGGAACCTTATAATTCTGAACTGGATCAGAGCTCTCAGAATTATAAGGTTCCAGCTGCATTTGAACTATTCCAAAAAAGAACATTTCTAATTGTCCCAGGATTTTGATATGATGGACCCTAAGTACAATTAGGGTCATGGACTTGTTAAGCTATAAAAAATAAATATACTATGTAAAACCTTTGCTAACAGGGATATGAAATATTTGATGCTCAATGTCTCTGAATCATATTGAACGCAGATGGAACCTTATAATTCTAAGCTCACGATTTGTCTGTCTTCAAGAAGTACTGACACGCGGCTTTAGGCAAGGGTGTCTGCTGAAGTACAAAAAGTGTAAATGTTACGTGCTGAGCTCCTTAAATGGGTCAGTATATGGACAGAAAGTTAATTAGGCTTAACTCAAAACTGTGAATTAGAATGCTGACTAGGCTAGCTCAGATCTATGGGTTAGAATGCTAACTAGACTACATTAAAACTATGGGTTAGAATGCTAACTAGACTACATTGGAACTCTGGGTTAGAGTGCTAACTCATTTGTACTTTCAATCCTGAACATATAGCTCTGGAAGAAATTAAGAGACCACTGCAAAATGATCAGTTTCTCTGCTGTTATTATTCATAGGTATGTGTTTGAGTAAAATGTAAATTTTTGTTTTATTCTATAAACTACTGACAACATTAATCCCAAATTCCAAATAAAAATATTGCCATTCAGACTATTTGTAGGTCAAAATAACCAAAAAAAGATGCATTGTTTTCAGACCTCAAAGAATGCAAAGAAAACAAATTCATATTCATTTTTCAACAACAGAATACTAATGTTTTTACTTAGAAAGACTTCACAAATCAGTATTTGGTGGAATAACCTTGATTTTTTATTACAGCTTTCATGCGTCTTGGCGTGCTCTCCACCAGTCTGTCACATTGCTGTTGGGTGACTCCTGTCACAAAAATTCAAGTAGCTTGGCTTTGTTTGATGGCTTGTAACCATTCATCTTCCTCTTGATCAAATTCCAGAGGTTTTCAATGGGGTTCAGGTCTGGTGATTGGGATGGCCATGACAGGGTCTTGATCTGGTGGTCCTCCATCCACACCTTGATTGACCTGGCTGTGTGGCATGGGGCATTCTCAGAGCAGAAGGAAGCAAGTGTTCTTCCAGGATAACCTTGTACTTGGCTTGATTCATGTGTCCTTCACAAAGACAAATCTGCTTGATTCTAGCCTTGCTGAAGCATCCCCAGATCATCACCGATCCTCCACCAAATTTCACAGTGGGTGCGAGACACTGTGGCTTGTTGGCCTCTCCAGGTCTCTGTCTAACCGTTAGACGACCAGGTGTTGGGCAAAGCTGAATATTTGACTTGTCAGAGAGGATGACCTAACTCCATTCCTCTACGGTCCAACCCTTATGGTCTTTTGCCAACTTCAGCCTGGCTTTTCTTTGCTTCTCATTGAAGCAGCTTTGCACAACTTCAGCCCTGCCCCTAGGAGCCTGTTTCAAACAGTCCTCGCTGTGCACTTTACCCCAGCTGCTGTTGGCCATTCTTTTTGTAGGTCACTTGATGTCATCCTGTGGCTTTTAAGTGATATGAGTTGACGTCATCTTGGTCAGTGGTTTTTGCCCTCTGCTAGTTTGTAGCTTTGTTGCCCCCAATGTCTGTTGCTTGACCTTGTTCTCATGAACCACCGTCCTTGAAATTTTCAGGATGGAAGCAACCTGACGCTCACTGTATCCCTCTGCCAGTAAAGCCAGAATTTAACCCTTCTTCAGAATTGAACTCTTTTGTCATGCTGAATAGTTATTTTTTATTCAAATTTTAGGTACTACTTGCACTGTTTTTGCCATCCAGCTGGTCTTATTGCAAGAGGATAGTGATGACCACAGCAGTGGTTTTCATACATTTTCTCGATAAATTTGATTTGGTTCAGGTATACACCTAATCAGTACCTCATTAAGTAAAATGCAGTGTGGCTGTGTTGGAATTTAACAGACACTGTAATGGAATAGATGCCATACCTGTAGAGATGCTGATTCAAGAAAAATTAGGAGTGGTCTCTCAATTTTTTCATGAGTTGTATGTTTCAGAAAGGTGGGCAATTTATTGAAAATGAAAATTGGAAATTACTTACAACATAGAGTACCGGTCAAAATCTTGGACATGTCTTAAGGGTATTCCTTTGCCTCCACTAAGCTGCAACCGTCCCGGCGCCGGGACACCAAACGTTTATGCCACAAAGTGTGCAAAGTGTTGTACATTTTTTGTTTTTTTGTTATAGGCATATTATATATGTGTAGAAAGCCTACAATCTTGTTAATCTAACTGCAGTACACAATTTAAAGTAGCTATTACGGCGACTAACCCCTATGCAAATGTTTGAGTATAGTCAACATCCACAAAAATGGCACCAGGGTTGCTAGTTTGGTATCTGATGGTAAATTGTGTACTTACAATGAGCCGTCTTCTTCTGATTTCTTATCTTGATGGTCCCAGAGATATAGCCAAGCATCGTTTTGTTTGATAAATTCTGTTTTTATAATCCAAAACAATTCATGTTTTCCACAGCGTTGTACAATAAAATCCAACTCGGAGCAAAACTATTCATGATATTCAAACCTTAATAGGTTTTAACACAGCAATAATTGGTATTCCTGAAAAGAACAGAGTCTCTAGCATTTAACCAGACATAGTTTATCCTTGTGCGTAGCCTATATGCTTCGCACCACGTCAGCAAAGACATGCAGTCTGGCACTGGTTACGCGCAAGCGCATGTCTTTGGGAGCATGTAGCTCCCTCAAATGACCAATGGATTTGAAACTCACTAGGTTGAGAGCACACGAGCCACACTTTACGGCAATTGTTTAACGATCACCGTCAGATGCACACACAGGACACACCAACAGTGCGCACCACCCCCACAAATCTTCAACCAAATTTGACTATGGCGCAAGACGCATAGCTGCTCATGAAACTATACTCGGCATTTAAAGTTTAAATGGTTACTCCTACGTGGAGAAGCAACATAGGAGACCAATTGGGACTAGATTTTTGGAAGAAATCATGGACTGTGAGTCAAGCAACTTGGTGAGTACAATAAGATAGATTACCCAAGACATACAGTGTATTACCATTAGCATATTAGGCTATGTTAGGCTATGTCATATAGTTTCTGAGCATTTACAGCCAATTGGATCACGTCATTATAGTAGATTTCAGTTCATAATGTCCTTATATGTAACCAATTGTCTGTGATTTGGCTATGACATTTTGTGGCGGTTTCTTATGGCCTATTCATCCCCATATTTCTCCCTGAATAACCAACAGTGATTCAGGAGGTCCCTCTGGCACTGTGACGCCATCATCTGACTGGCCATTTCAGAGATTTCCCAGAAGTCGATAAGTCTCCCCATTCTTTCTCCTATTCCCTTCTACTCTTTTCCTTTCTACTCCTGCCAACTGTTTGCTTACTATCTATGTGTGTAAGGAAGCATAGATACCAGATATGATCTAACATCATATGTGGTGATCTAACATATGATGCAAACACCACATATGATGTTAGATCACATATGATGCAATAACCACATATGTTAGATCACCACATATGATGCAAACACCATTTATGATGTTAGATCACCACATAATATGCAAACACCACATATGATGTTAGACCACATATGATGCAAAAACCACATATGCTAGATCACCACATGTGATGCAATCACCAATTATGATGGTAGATCACCAAATAGGATGCAAACACCACACGTTAGATAATTGGATCCGCCTACTTATCGCGCCTCCTGTTAGTATCTTTATGAAGGGAAGCTAATTTTCCATCATGTATAACATTCCTGGGAGTGTGTAACCCTAATTTAATCACTTTTGCACTGTTGTATGTTCTGTGTATGTATGAACTTGAAAATTCTTAATGTGTCCAAAGTGTCCAATTGGGCACAAAGTGGCCAATCTGTAAAGATAATCCAATCTACAGAGTGTCTCCTTTCAAATGGTACCAAAAAATAATTCTACTATATTCAGGTCATGAGCTACAAGCATTTAGATTTGGGTACGTCATTTTAGGCGGAAATTGACTTTTTTTGTCCTTCAACTAACAGGTTAAAAACGTTCCCCATCTAAAATATTAAATGACATGTGGAATCATGTAGCAAGTTTCTTCAAGTGCCGTCGCAAAAATCATCACTATGATTAAATGGGTTCTCAAGAGGACCCCCTACTGCAAGGTTAAGTTCATTAGAGTTACCGGCCCCAGAAATTGGCAATTAACTGCATCTTAGATTGCAGCCCAAATAAATGCTTCACAGAGTTAAAGTTACAGGCACTTCTCAACATCAACTGTTAAGAGGAGACTGGGTGAATCAGACCTTTATGGTCAAATTGCTTTAAAGAAACCAATAAGGACACCATTAAGAAGAAATCTGTTTGAGCCAGAAAACATTGGTCATGGACATTGACCAAAATACATTTTCTATGGCTTAAAATCAAAACCTTTAATTTGGCCTCCAAATTATCTGATCACATTTGACAAGTCCTCCAAATGATCTGACCTCAGCCCAGAGGTGGGGGACTCGAGTCACATGACTTGTGACAATTTTCAGGACTTGTGACTTGCTTGATTAAAGTATGAAAATGACTTGACTTGACTTTGACTTGAGAACAAGTTACTTGAGACTTCACTTGACTTGAAGTGGAAGACTCGACAATGACTTGAACTTATAATAAACAAACAGCAATAAAATTATTTTATATGTTGTGACATCAGCACCACTAATCAGCATGTGTGCCTTTAACGCTGCACAATTCAAACCGTGCCAAACATGGCAGACAGTAACGTTAGTCGAGCTCCACAAATAGTATCGTTTGGATACAAGGACTTTGAACTGGACGGTGTGAATACAAAAAAGATTTGCCAGATGCAAAATATGCAACAACGTCAAATTTCATTCGTTATTTTAAGAATCAAAAGGAAAGGTAAGAAAGTAATCTCTTTATATTCAGTTTCACTAAGATCTATAACGATTAAGTTACTAATGTAATGAATTAATCTTTTGTTTGTCATAATTTGGCCTTGGTTGCATATTATGTTTGTTTTTTTTTCTTGTTAGAAATGTGACCATTATCATTACTGAATACGTCTGGTAAATAGATGTAAGGGAATTTGACTATAACAGTGGCATAGCCTGAATTTTAATGTTGAATGGCATCTTAAAATGAGCGGGCATGTATATTATTACACGTAGGCTATAATGTCTGTATTAAATGTGGGCATTTTCAAGTGTTTGGACTGCGTGTGGAAACTAAAAAGCATTGTGCTTACACCATAAGTTTACTTTACTGCATGAAAGGCTAGCATGGAGGAGCCGCTGTGATTACTAGCACCTAAACATTTCGAAGAGGTTTTTTTTTTTTTTACTCATACAGACAAGAATAATTACAGCTTAATTACATATTAGGCAGTTTTTCAGTAACAATAATTAGTTTATAAGGTTGTTATTATTAGCCCTTATTACATGGATTGGCTGAATTCCAGTGCAGAATGCATGTTATTTCTTGATAACAGACCGTTGCCATGAAAAACAGCGCGTTGCTATGGACGCAGCAGGATTCTAACCAGAGACGGAACGGACTATTTTCGTTAGAGGAAGCAATACAATCGTTTTTAAATCAATAAATTCCTTTTGAAATCATTATTTTGTGTCAAATCATAGATTTATTTGATAGGTAGCCATGTAATAAACGGGATAAGGTATAGCGAGGCGGTTGTTATAGCGAATACAACCCCTTCAGGCTGATTCAAGATCCCTCCGCTTCGTCCCCCCAAAAAATTGTACCGCGGAGGAGAAAAATATTTGATTTTGAAATCGAGCTTCGCACCGAGCGCAGGTCAGAAACAGAGGACAGTGTGTGTGTGTGTTCATCTCTTTTGTACTGTGACTTGACTTGACTTGAAACTTATAAGGACTCGACTTGACTTGCTTAGGGTGAACCCTTGACTTGACTTGACTTGCTTGATTTATCTGAACTGTGACTTGAGACTTGACTCGAGACTTGATGGTTAAGACTTGAGACTTGCTTGGACTTGACCATGTGTGACTTGTCCCCATCTCTGCCTCAGCCCAACTGGGATGGTTTGGGGACCACAGAGTGAAGGAAAAGCAGCTAACAAGTGCTCCAAATATGTGAGAATTCTATAAAGACCGTTGGAAAAGCATTCCATGTCACTACCTCCTTTGAACATGGTTTAGAGAATGCCAAGAGTTTGAAAATCTATCATTAAGGCAAAGGATGGCTACTTTGAAGAATAAAACAATTTATTTTCATTTGTTTGTAATACTTTTTGCCGGGCTGCGTAAGTGGAGCTGGCTAAGAAAAGTGAACAACCGACCTACCAATCGACCGACAACCCCTTGTTACATAGCGTAGTGATTAGAGAAGCGGACTTGTGAACTTTAGGTCATATCTCCTTGCAGGTAAAGCAAAATATGAATGTTTCTGTATAGATGAACACTTTGCTGGCTAAAACTGTTAGTATCAATATTATAGAAAGCCTGAAATAAAACAGTTTACGGTTATATTGTGACTGTTTCTGGTGGATTTCCGAAGTACAGAAACCATGCATGCATTTTGGGTCAGGACAGACAAACACATTTGCTGGCTTAACATACAGTAGTTATGTTATTGTAAGCCTTAACTGAAACTGTACACGGTTATATTGCGACTGTTTCTGGCATAGAAAAGTTCATCCTCAGTCTTGCTAGCAATTGCTCAATTTTTATGATTATTCCTAGGATGTTAGTAGATACTAGTAAGCCTTTTACTGGCTAATAAACAATACAGTTCATAGACGCTATGGTGGAGGTAAACTTATTAAGAAACATTAGTCAGTTTTGTATTTTATCAGAAACTATAATTAAAGTTGTCACTGGGCAGGTGAAGCTGAATATGAAATCATGGTGTATGAATTAAGATAATAAACTTGTGTTCTCCTAAACAGAAGTGGTCTAGAAAACAGGAACATGACTGTAAAGAGTGTTCTCTTAAGGATCATCAGTAAATCTCCTGATCTCTGAGCCCTTTCTCAAAATAAAAAGAAGCTTGTGTATAAAAAAAGAAATGTCAACTGGAATATAAATAAAACTACACTCCAACTACAACCATTTCAAAGTTTAAGGGTTAAAATTCATTCAGTGGCTATCAAAATATTGGACTTCTCCACATGTTATTGTGTTACAACATGAGATTTAAAATTATTTACATTATGAGTTTCTGCCACTGATCAACACCAAAGTCCCTAATGTCGGAGGGAAAAAATAAAATGTATATAAATTGTACATCTGAAAATAGTCAATTGCGTAAGTATTCACTTCCTTTGCTATTATATGCCTGAATTAGCTGTGGGGCAATCAATTGTCTTTAGAAGTCACATAATTGGTTGAATGAAGTTTCACAATAATTTATTTAAAACACAACTGTC
Organism: Esox lucius; assembly: GCF_011004845.1. Classification (NCBI taxonomy): domain Eukaryota; kingdom Metazoa; phylum Chordata; class Actinopteri; order Esociformes; family Esocidae; genus Esox; species Esox lucius. The sequence goes on from NC_047575.1 coordinate 38,026,308, forward strand.
TCTAGGAGGTCCCACAGTTGGTTAGTACAATTCAAGTGTTTATTTCTCTTAATTTTGATGATTATAACTGACAACTAATGAAAACCCCAAATTCAGTATCTCAGAAAATTTGAATATTGTGAAAAGGTTCAATATTGAAGACACCTGGTGCCACACTCTAATCAGCTAATTAACCCAAAACACCTGCAAAGGCCTATAAATGGTCTCTCAGTCTAGTTCAGTAGGCAACACAATCATGGGGAAGACTGCTGACTTGACAGCTGTCCAAAAGACGACCATTGACACCTTGCACAAGGAGGGCAAGACACAAAAGGTCATAGCTAAAGAGGCTGGCTGTTCACAGAGCTCTGTATCCAAGCACATTAAAAGAGTGGCGAAGGGGAGGAAAATATGTGGTAGAAAAAAGTATATAATCAATAGGGATAACCGCACCCTGGAGAGGATTGTGAAACCAAACCTATTCAAAAATGTGGGGAAGATTCACAAAGAGTGGACTGCAGCTGGAGTCAGTGCTTCAAGAACCACCACGCACAGATGTATGCAAGACATGGGTTTCAGCTGTCGCATTCCTTGTGTCAAGCCACTCTTGAACAAGACACAGCGTCAGAAGCGTCTCGTCTGGGCTTAAGACAAAAAGGACTTATGTTCTCTGATGAAAGTACATTTTGCATTTCCTTTGGAAATCAAGGTCCCAGAGTCTGGAGGAAGAGAGGAGAGGCACAGAATCCACATTGCTTGAAGTCCAGTGTAAAGTTTCCACAGTCAATGGTGGTTTGGGGTGCCATGTCATCTGCTGGTGTTGGTGTTACCAGGAAGTTTTAGAGCACTTCATGCTTCCTGCTGCTGACCAACTTTATGGAGATGCAGATTTCATTTTCCAACAGGACTTGGCACCTGCACACAGTGCCCAAGCTACCAGTACCTGGTTTAAGGACCATGGTATCCCTGTTCTTAATTGGCCATCAAACTTGCCTGACCTTAACCCTATAGAAAATCTAAGGGGTATTGTGAAGAGGAAGATGCGATACGCCAGACCCAACAATGCAGAAGAGCTGAAGGCCACTATCAGAGCAACCTGGGCTCTCATAACACCTGAGCAGTGCCACAGACTGATCGACTCCATGCCACGCCGCATTGCTGCAGTAATTCAGGCAAAAGGAGCCCCAACTAAGTATTGAGTGCTGTACATGCTCATACTTTATGTTCATACTTTCCAGTTGGCCAACATTTCTAAAAATCCTTTTTTTGTATTGGTCTTAGGTAATATTCAAATTTTCAGAGATACTGAATTTGGGATTTTCATTAGTTGACAGTTATAATCATCACAATTAAAAGAAATAAACATTTGAAATATATCGGTCTGTGTGTAATGAATTAACATAATATACAAGTTTCACTTTTTGAATGGAATTACTGAAATAAATCAACTTTTTGATGATATTCTATTTTTATGACCAGCACCTGTATATTTGAAAATGTATGAAATCCACCACTCTGTGTTGCAATTATTGTTTTGTTTTGTGTACAAGTTTAGTACAGCTGGATGCTAATTAGGCTAACTTTTTTTTAAAGTTCAATATGGACTCAATCCTAACTATGCTAGGTTAGGCGAGCCTCCTTCAAATGGGTAAGAATAGACATAGGCATTTGTCATTCCTCACATTCTCCTCTGTCCTCCTTTCTCCATGGTAACTGGCATGGATTCAAGGGTTGAGCAGATGTTAATTTGCAGGATAGATTACTTTTTTTGAGCAAGGATACTGAAGTTTATCCTACTGCAAAAGAGTTCTGAAATATGCAACACCCCCTTTTAACAAGCTTTTGTTTGGTTTATAGCAAAAGCCATGCAGAGGTTATAATAACATATATGGTAGTCAATAAAAGACAATGCACAACTATCTAATTCTACACACACATTTTAGGATCCATCCCTGCTTGAAGGCATATGAGTGGATTGAATCATTTTAGGAATTTTCAAGATTCTTCACTCTCATTGTCTCCTCTCCTAGGATACTTATGAAGCTATCCAAAAACCGAGGAGAGAAGAGCGATGAAGGAGGAGGAAAGGATCTTTGTTTCCGAACAACCCACAGACAGACAGAGAATAATGCATTATGTCAAACAAATTCCACGTTCCGCCAAAGTTCAGCATGATTTTCTCCTCCCATGTATTTACGTAATTGATGAATTAAGGTCACTGATTGGTTAAGAACTTCCCTCACCTCGTTGTATGAGTCTCAATTGGACACTAATTAAAAACTGAAAACCAACAGACACTCTGCACTCCGTCAAATGAGTTCAACTCCATTGGTGTAATGTACACGACAGCGTTCCTGTGTGACTAAGCTGCCACCTAGTGTCTGGAGTCTGCTGCTACTACGACACGGTAGAAATACACTTAGCCCTCACTCTTAATTGACTGTAGATGAGTACTCAGTATTATAGTAATTTATACTGTCTCCATCACTGTGTAGTCGAGCACATAACAAGCATTAGCTTCTGATTGCTTTGTGTGTGTGTGTGTGTGTGTGTGTGTGTGTGTGTGTGTTGAAGGGTCTCAGTATAAATATGTATGCATGGTAAATGGATCAATAAGCATTAAAAAGGCCAAAGACAGACGATGAGGGATTGCTTGGTAAACAAACACACACACACACACACACATGCCACGCACACATGCATGCACACACACACACACACACAGATGCAGAGCCCAGACGATGAGGGATTGCTCAGTAAATACATTGATCATATTTAAGCTTTCAAAATAAATTACTAATACACACATGCGCAAACCCCCCTGACACACACTCGCACATTTAGAAAAGGGATTGCTTGGTAAATACATTGATCATATTTAAGCCTTTATAATGAATTAGGAAAACAAACAGACACACGATGGCACTTAAGGATTTTAGGGGCGACATAAACGACCAAATACCCCCATCAGACTGATTATTTCCTCAGAGGGGAGGGGAGCCACAAGATGGCTGACAACGGAACTGCTGGAGCCACCAGTCACACACTTAATACAGCCAATGCCTGGAAACTGGCACACTGGGTTGGCTTACAGTAGGAGCCATAATGGCTATAACTGGAAAGTGGCATTCTGGCCTACAGACGCAGCCAGGACCAGGGAAAGAGCGCCACTCTTTAAGAGAGAATCTTGGGGGAAAATTCAGCAACCACAGCAGTTTCTGGAAGTGCTGAAAAAATAAGTGATGTAGTATGACAGGTTATTAATCCATAATGCACCATGCATTCTGAGTTTTGTCATCTTAAACTTTCGCAACAGCAAGTTTAGTTCTCACGACATCTAAAATGACTACAGGGTCTCTTGCACACACCCCTTCACTCCTAACTCTTCCCAGCTTGCAGTAACGATATACATTTTCCTTTGCTTTTTCTGCAGACTAGACATTTTAACATTCACAACTCCACAGGCCAGGCTTCCAGTATGACAGCTCCAGCTTTATGCAAGCGGTGTGTCTGAGGCAAGTAAAAAAAATTCGAAATTCTATTCTACGGAGTACATCGCTAACCCCTACCATGCTGCCAACTTAGCTTTCACCTGGGGAACACACATTTAAGGGGTTACATTATGGATTGTGAATATGTGTTGTCACGGTTCTCTAAATAAACCAGTTTGGGCACATATTAAAGTCGCTCTGTTCTTATTTTTCCTTCATCTATCTGCTTTTGTTCATTGCTGACAAGAGCTGATTTTCCGGTGCACTGATTCACCTGATGCAGTTTACTATAGAGCCCATTACATGTGTGAGAGACAATTGTAGAAAGTTCACTCAGTTTGCATTCATTTGAGAAAACAAGTATGTCTCTATGTACAAATATATTTAAGATCAAAATCTTTACTGTACATTGTATAATTAGTTAACAACGGTCAATGGAGACCAAAATAATCAACCGATGGAGGGCTGGATTCAAACTCACACTGAAAATCAAAGGAAACAATTGAAATCACAGGCTGTTCCAACTTGTGTGAATTTCATCATGGCTACTCATAATATGACTCAGTATTGTGTACGGTCCAGACGTGCCTGTATACACTCCCGACAACGTCTGGGAATGCCCCTGATAAGACCGCGGATGGTGTCCTGGGGGATCTCCCAGACCTGGATCAAGGCATCAGTGAGCTCCCGGACAGTGTCGTAACTTGGCAGCGTCGGATGCACCTTTTTCAATATTTAAGGTGATGGATTTTATTTTTTGAAATATTAAAACACACTTTAGTAGAGTAAGGAATTTGTAAGAATGTAGAATGGGAAAGTGGATATGTATGGGGCAGATACGTCACTAAAGTGATAACGTGCGGATAACATAAGGAAACATTTTCCTTGAAGTTCATACAGGCATTTGCTTATCAGTATTTGGTTAAAATCATAAAATTCCATGTGATTTGGCACGTTTAGCTTGTCGTCCAATCACAACATGATCAGTGGCACGTTAGGCGCTTTAGGCGATAGCTAATCGATAGAAGATTTAACTGAAAGGCACTACAACAACAAACAGGTTGCTATTTTGGATTTCAAGATTAGAAATCAAACAGTTAAAAGTTATTAGCCTGGTGTTAACTCGCTGGCGTAAGCTAGCATCAGCCAACGTTAGCCAACTTAGCTAGTCAGCTAGCCAATTTAACTAGCGTTAGCTAGCAAGCCTAAGCTTCTGTCACCCCTTGAAACAATTGCTTTGCAGATACTACTTTTTATTAGTTGCAAGTACTTCTAACTGCAGACATAATTGCGGTTGTTGGGTTCACTAGGCATACAGTAGCCCTTGTGTTTCCAGTCTGCCCATCATCAACAACTTATGAAGTGCTTTCCGCACACTCATATTACTATAGCTTGGTTTATGGTTCTGCGGGTCTGCGCTGTTATGTGTCATGTGCGGGTGTACGGTAGTGATATGCAGTTCGCGAACGATTCAATCGTTTTGAACGAATCTTTGTAGTGACTCGGGACTCATGAGTCATTTTTTCTAGTGACTCATTCAATTGTATCGTTCATTCGATCGTTTGACAGAGGATTTGTACAACATGATCACTTGCTTCATACCCGGTCCTCCAGCTCAGTTCTCCGATCAACGGCTATGTACATTCGCAGAGGAAAATAGATCAAGGCAGAAACATCACAAAGACATGTTTATAACTGATAATTGAACCGTTAATTTGAAGCAGTAATTAATGTAGTATTTGATTTTAAATTTTAATGATAAACATAGTTGTAATCATAAAGTAAAACAAGCGTTTGCTTAAGTAGAAAAGACACGTTAACGACATTATGATGAGTATTCATGGGGGGGGGGGGGGGCTGTAGGCATTACGCTAAACGACTCGATAAGATCCAAGTCAGTAGCAAGAGTCGAACTTCCCATCACTAGTGTACGGCGATGTGCTATGCATTTACAGTTTCGTGGCCGTTGTGTAGACAGCCATTACATTTCTTTGCACTAGGCGGCGCTATGGCGCAAAATATAGTTTTTTTTTTCACTTGTAAAGCAGGGAAACTTCACAGAAGTAGTATCTGTATAGTTGGTAAACAATATAACAGCTGTCTAGCTAGATCTGGGAAGACGCAAACAACAATCATTTTCTGGGATGGCGCATTTGACAAAACGTGTAAAATTAATGGAAGATGAGGAGAAGGACGAACTGATTTGTATACAGTTATTTATAAGGAAAGAGAGAAGACACAAAATGGACGTGGTCAACGAGGCCTTTGAATGCCTTGAACAGATGAGGGAGAATAGTGTGCTTGTTCAGCGGATGCATAAAATGGACGAAGAAGTGTATTTAAAATATTTTAGGATGTCTGCAAATCTTTTCAACAATCTTCTGCCTCGCTTGGAACCCTTTGTTACACATCAAGCCACCCACTCCACGCAAACCTTCTTCAATGGGACAATTGATATGCCTCCTTTCATGGTATCGTCTCATTATGTTGACACGCGGTCGCCAATACAATCCCCATTTTTGGCCAGTATCGGATCCGTGCATCCCTAGACATTATCGTAGATCACTCCGAGTTAGAATACTTAACAGATTTTTTTTAATCAAAGATCAACCCTGGATGCTTGTGTGAAGAGACAACAATGAAAAATTCTGTTTTTGGGAAAGCAGTAGCAGTTACCACTGTTGGCGCCGTTTTGTTCCTACTTAGGAAAGTGGTCAAAATAGATTATTTGTGTGAAGTTGGAAAAGTGCAGGAGGAAGGCTGAAACAGGGAGACCACAGCTATGGTTATATCCATCCTCATAAGACTTGATTTATTATACAGAATAATTTCAACAGCATCCTAAACTCTTTCCTATTACACGGGACAGCGGCAGAGAGGAGGCAGGTAGAAGTGCTGGCGTTGGCAGACGCTCGACACTTCCCTCCAAAGCTGTCAAACGCAACTCCTGGAGGCCCTTGTGTCTGCTTTGTCAGCTCGTCTCCAATTAAGGCAAGGCTGAGCAATTGAGGATGGGAACCAAATTAGTAAGGATGAATTTTTTTGGTCAGTGGTCACGTGCAGAGCACTCTAATTGGCCAGCGTGTCCGTCAAGCCTGGCAAAAGGTGAACCAATTCCTAGGTTTTGTCAGTGAAAGCGGATTGGCATTTTCAGGACATGGACACGAGACGTCTGCTGTCGGCCAACACGCGGCTCCCACCGAGGATACGTTCCCCCCGTCTGTCTGACCACGTCAAGGACCGACACAGTCAGGCGAGGGAGCTTGTGTCTGAACAGAGACCACCCACTGAGGGGAGAACAGACCTCCAGGATTTGAGTTTGAACCCCCTGTCTCAAAGCATCCTAATCCCATTGTATTTCAAACCGTACACTGTCTCAAACATGGAAAACCACATCAGCTGGCTAGGGAGCATCCACGCTGTTTGAGCCAATATGCCAACTCCTTGTCACTCTGTCAGGCTTGTCTAACCAACAAATCTATGACCGGCTTGAAGCCCCAGCCCAGCTTTATCCAAGCATCTGCTCAGGGACCTCCAGATGTTCTACAGTTCAACTACTCCATCCATCAATACATATTTGTTTGATTACATCACAAACAGACTTGATTCAAGTGAACAAGGGCTTGATGGATGAGTTGAGTCCATTTCGTTTAACTCATCCCTCAAGCGTGTGGTCGGGTGTTTGAATAAAACATCTGTGGATGAGCGTGTGGTCCCTGAAGAGATTGTTGGAACAGCTTTTTTAAAACCACTGTTTATCTAAAATAATCAACGCTGTGTTAATCAGACTGAATACCCCTGGGGTCGGCAAAGCTAAGAGCAGTGAGCCAATCAGTCAAGTTGCCAGATGTTTCAATTCATTTATATAAATAGTTGGGATTGGAAATTATTATGGACCAAAAGATTTTTTAAAAAGGCCACTCTTTAAATGTCTGAAACTCGATAGAAAGTATAAGATAAAATCCTTTACATTTTCCATTAAATTATGCTAACAAAACAATGTGCAGATATGTTGAGTTCCTAAATCCCAAATTGGTAGCCCACTTCAATTGTCCCACTTCAATTGTCCCACTTCAATTGTCCCACTTCAATTGTCCTTCCAATTAAGGCTTTCCGTCAATCAAACCGGACTTTCCACATAACGTGTTCTACTCCGCTGATGTACCCACCCGGGCCGACCAATCCTGGCTATTCGGGACGCTGTGTCACTGTGGCGTGACTTCAGACCACTCTCACTTGACCCTCATCTTGAACTTCAGTTCTGATGGGCTCAACAAGCCGACCGAAGGTCACCGATATGTACAAATATACAACAGCCTCTGCGTGTCCATGGTATCAGAGGAGCGTCTGTGCGTCCATGGAAACGGCGGTTAGAAGAAAGTCTCTCTACACAGAGGGCAGGTGGACTTGTTACTGGAGGTGAACCATTTATACTGGGGAGGAGATGAGAGGGGAGGGAAATGAGAAGAACAGAAGCAATAAGAGTTACATGTGGAGATTCACAGAGTATCACAGCGACGCGCGTGTGTCGGTGTGTGTTCGTGGGTGTGTTTGTGTCAGGGTCTGTATTCCTCACCAGACAGGCAGAGTGGAACTTCTTCTTGCAGGTGCGGCAGGCCTTCTTGGGCAGAGAGTAGTTGGATCCGTGGATGACAGAGAAACAGATGGTGCAGTCCTCCACCCCTTCAAACCGCTTGTCAACGTTGGTCTTCCACAGAGCCAAGCCCTCCATGATACTGCCGTTCTGTCACGTGCGCACACACACACACACACACACACACACACACATTTGAGGCAACCTAGTGTGTGTCACCTTGTGAGAGTGTGTCAGTGTGTGTGTGTGTGTGTATGTATGTCAGTGGGCATGTTTAACTTTCCATGGGCTAAAAGTCAGCACAAGTCCACAGAAGGTAAGTAAACCATGAGAAATGTACCATGTGGGGAAAAACTAGATGGGGATTTAGGGTGAAACTTCCAATTAGGTTCAAGCATGAAGGGAAGGTTAAGTTCAGGTACAGAATAAAGGTTAGGTTACTGCGGTTAATGTTAGGATTAGTTACCTGATGTGTGAGGTATGTACTCAGTTGCAGCATCCAGTTCCTCCACTGCTGGACGGCCACTCCCACCCTCCGGCCGCTCTCCACCACGATGGAGCCCAGAGGGTAGTTCTGAGGTAACTGGATGACCAGCTCTATGAAGATGTCATCCACTGAGTACGTGGCTATCACCTCCCGCGCTGCCGACCGTGCCTTCACCTGGGGGGGGTGGGGGGGGGGGGGGGTGAAAAGCTGTATGAATATTTGATCGCCTGGACACCGACTGCTCTGCCAAATGCTCTTTCCGCCTGGGGACAACAGACTGTACATTTGAAATGAGCCTAGCAGGAGATGCTGGGTCCACAGTTGGTTTTAATCTGGCCAGACCAGGGCCGCTATGTTGTAGATGTACGCGGTGGTTCTTACGGTCATGCTGTCGAAGGTCTGAGTGCTGGCGTGAACAGAGCAGATCTCCTGGGCGGAAAGCACAGAGGAGACGTAGCGTCCGGTGAACTTGTCCACCGCGTGGCTGACCCTCTTCTCCTGGCTGGTCCACCAGAGCCTCACCATGGCGGGCAGGTCCTGCACGGTACTGTAGTACACAGAGCAGGCCAGGTGGTGGAGCTCATGCTCAATACCACAGCGCTCTGGAGGCGCGGAGCAGAGAGCATGTTAGCAGGAGCACACATGTGGGGGTGAAACTGAGGGTGTGTGTGTGTGTGTGTGTGTGGGGGGTTATTTCAGCCAATGGGGGCGAAACCAGCTTTTGAAGATACGGGTATACACATTTTTTCCCCACTAAGAAATTGCATTTCTGTAGATCTCTGACTTACACATTTTGGCAAAGTATAATCTTTCAATGTCATTTGTTGAATTAGATTACCTTATCTTTCAATAGCGCGGTAGAGATTACATATCCTTTACATGTCCAAGTTATGCAAAAGAAAAAGACCAATTTCCAGGGGGTGTACTTATTCTTCACATCTGTCTACACTGTATGTTGATACCCACTGTCAATGTCCAGAGACAGGCTCTCGGTGAAGAAGGTCTTGGTCTCCTTGGCAGCAGACTCCGCCCCCTGCCCGGGGTAGGTGGGGTTTTCAGGCATCAGTCTGAATAGGTGGAGGAGGAGCTTGTGCAGCGTCTTGTTCTTCTTCAAGTAGAGGGAGTACTGGACACGCAGCTGGAGACACAGAAACATCAGCAACACAGAGGATGAGAACCATAAGGATTTCAGAGACAGAACACCAGACGGCTCACTTGGAGACAAAGCCCCTTCATATGTTTTTGAACAGGCATTGTTTTTTGGGTGATATCTGACTGTGAGGCTCCTCTGTGATGCGGGACAACTAAACCGACTAGTGGCCCCACCCAAGTTGGTTAACTCTTCTCTGACTACTAGCTGGCAAATCCATGCTTCCTATGTCCTTGTTTCCTCGTGTTTTTATGTGCTTGTTTATTTAAATGTGTCCCTTATTCACCTCTGCCAAACGTCATGGCGTTATCCACGACTGGATGCTTCAAAGCTCGTTTTGTGCTCCACTTAAAGACCTTTATCTGGAAAACTTGCAGTGGACCAATGGACAAAGTACTATCATATAGTTTGAGTGTAGTCTTCCTTTCAAGCCTTAAAACAAATGAACTGGTAAAATGAACTTGTTGGATGCCATTTGTCTGTCTCTGCGTCCAGTACGAAGTTAATGGCAGTTAAAAGCCATAGTAGTGTTAGTTCAGTACCTGGAGAGCCACTGTTGTCCCTGACAACACTAGTCATCCAGGCTAAAACTGAGCCAAAGCTGAAAACATCCTTGAAACTGAACAC